>NC_051310.1:3052336-4252336 GCF_015220235.1 Choloepus didactylus
TTTTACACATCAGAGAAGAGATGTATTTGCCCATTTTCTATGAAAAATCACCCCAAAGAGCAAAGAGAGCAAGAGACAGGAATACAAACCAGGCCTTCAAGAAGCCAGACATTTGTTGCCCCAAAGGGAATGGACAGAGGAGAAGCAACTGGTTTGGCAGAGGGGAAGAAGAGGGGGGCTTTGAGATGTGTCAGAGAGAAGCACCAACACCCCCCACACACACCCAGCAGAACCCCAGAAAGCACCAGGTATCACGGAGGGCAGGAATGAGGGTGAGTTGAAGACGAGGGGATTGGCCGGAAGTCTAAGGGGCAATCGAGCCCCTGCATCCCACCCCACCCCCTGCATCCACTCTGCTTGGCCGACCCCACCCCACAGGACGTGGGAGGTCTGAGCTCCAGGGAACCTCCAGAGCCAGGGACGGGGACAGCAGGCCCAGCCGAGCGCACGGTGTGGCCTGGTGCCGAACACGGAGCATTGCACAGAAGTGCAACTGTGGAGGAGCGTAGACCCTCAGCCATGCCGGAGAGAGCCCAGCAGGAAGGAGCCTGGGGCTTCTGCCCGAGGGAAACCAAACAGCCCCTGAGGAAAGCCCTACAGAACACTAGTTCCCCCAGTGAGACCACTGCTCATAGCTCAGTCACCCCAAGGTGACACTTGCAGCCAGCAAACCCCACACCGGCGCTTCTGTGCACCTCCGTCTCCAGTGTGAGCATGACAGCCAGGGGTCCCCACACACTCCAGCAGAGCTCCAGTGTGAAAGACGAGATTTTTAAAATCAGGAGAAAACTTAGGAAAGAGGGAGGAAGGCACCAAGAGAGAATACAGGGGGCAGAAGAAAACTGAATTTTAAAACTTTATTATTAACATTAACAAATATTGCATTCATGAAATGTTGCATTCATGAAATATCGGTGCACTTTAAAAGAAGAAAAGGAGAACAAAGACAAAAAAAGAAAAGAAAAAGAGAAGCAACTGAAGAACAAGAAAGAGCCTTTGGAAATTAAAACCTTGAGAACTACATTAGAAAGCAACAAAAAGTAAAAGAGGATTAAAAAAACAGAGGGGAGGCGTTCCAGTTTGCTATTGCTGCCATTATGCAAAACACCAGAAATGGATTGGCTTTTATAAAGGGGGTTTATTTGGTTACACAGTTACAGTCTTAAGGCCATAAAGTGTCCAAGGTAACACATCAGCAATCGGGTACCTTCACTGGAGGATGGCCAATGGCGTCCGGAAAACCTCTGTTAGCTGGGAAGGCATGTGGCTGGCATCTGCTCCAAAGTTACATTTCAAAATGGCCTTCTCCAAAATGTCAGTATCAGCTTCAGTGGCCATCTTCAAAATATGTCTCCGAGCTGCAGCTTCTCTTCAAAATGTCACTCTCAGTTGCTCTGCTTCTGGGCCTGTGTGGCTCTTTTTAAAGTACTCTAGCAATCCAATAAAGACCCACCCTGAATGGGTGAGGCAACACCTCCATGGAAATAATCCAGTGAAAGTTCTTGCCTGGAGCTGATTGGGTCACATCTCCATGGAAACACTGAACCAACAGGTTCCATAATCAACACGAATATGTCTGCCCCCACAAGACTGCATCAAAGATAACGGCGTTTTGGGGGCCATAATATATCCAAACCGGCACAGGAGGGTATTACCAAAGAGCTTGTCCTGTACATCCTCCTAGAACTGAAAGACACGGTGTCAGCACTGAAAGGCCCAGCAGGGTAGAACAACTCAAATAGAGACAGACCAAGACAGAGAATGATGGGGGAGAGGAGAGCAGTGTCCGTGCAGAAAACCTGATAAATGAGAATCTACCCTCACATCATGAGAACCCCCACTCTGCCCCTTTCGTCAGCGTGCAGCCTGCAGGACGAGAGAGTGGGAGACTCCAGAGGTGGGGAGAGGAGTGCAGGGAACCTGACCCAAAGAAAGACTTACAGATCCTGACAGTTGTGAGTTTTCCTGAGTCTACAGGTGAGGACTGTTGGGTGCGTGGAGGTGAGGAAATCGCCCAAGGCTGGGGAAAGACCGCCTGAAAGGAGCAGAGGGACTGAGCCTGCATTTCAAACCATGCTGGGAATGGTTTGTATTCCCACCAACCAGGGCATGGGGGGGGGGGGTCTCATCGTTTGCAAGACAAAGGTAGGGTATGCAGAAGGGTTGCCTCATTATAGGGGAAAATTAGCCCCAGAATAAAGGCTAAAATGCTCCCACCTAGCAAAACTTAAAAACAATTCTCAAAGGGCTCAAACTCATTACAAGTAGTTTAATCATGTCCCAGAACAAAGCAGAAGAATATTTATAGGATACAAAATTACTCGGCTTTCAACCATTTAAAATTCACACTGTTTGACAGCTGATCAAAAATAACATGGCATGCAAAGAAATATGGAATATATAAAAAGGAGAAAAATAAATTAATAGAAACACATCCAGAAGTTACACAGATGATAGAATTAATAGACAAGAAAATTAAAACAATTTTATAACTATATTTTAATATGCTGAAGAAGAAAGAGAACTGCTTGAATATATTAAGTAGGAATACAGAAATTATAAAGAAGACCAATCAAACTTTCATACATGGAAAATACAATGGCCAGGAGGAAAAATGCACTGAATGAAATTAATAGCTAATTAGATGCTACAGAAGAAACAATTATTTGGAAATATATAGAAATTATGCAAAATGAAACAATGAAACATTGGGGGGGCTATAAAAAACGAAGTGCCAGTGAGCTGTGAGATAACTCCAAGCAGCTTAATATCCATGGAATTGAAATCCCAGAAAAGGGGAGCAAGGTCTCCAAAAACATTTAAGGAAATGACTGAAAATGTTTCAAATTTGATATAAATTATAAGGCATAGATCCAAGAATCTCAAGAAAACCCAATCACAAAAATAAATGACGAAACCTACATCAAGGCACACCAAAATAAAATTTGTCACAGAAAGCCAGTGATAAAGAGAAGATATTAAAGCATCCATTAAAAAGGGGTCACAATATATCCTGAGGACCAAAGATAAGGAGGACAGCAGACTTCTCATCAGAAACAATGCAATCCAGGAGACACTGGAACAATGACTTTAATGTAGTGAAAGAGGAAAATAATTCAACCTAGAGCTCTGTAGCCAGTGAAACTATCTTAAGAATATGGGATAAACAGGACTTCCAGTCAACTGAGATGGTTTGCATGAGATGCTTCAGGGTGCCCTTCCTCACAGATTCTTTGAACAAGTAGCAAAAACTAGCAGTCATCTTCCTCAAAACTCTGGAAAACAGTTGTATTAGTAAGAGCTCTCTAGGGAAACAGAATCAACAGGAGGTATCTGTAAATATTATAAGAGTTTATAAAGTGTCTCACACAACCGTAGGGATGCACAAGTATGAATTCCATAGGGCAGGCTGCAAGCTGGCACTCCAATGAAAGTTTTCAAAGAAAGTCCCCAGGGAGGGCTGCTGGGTGAAGTAGAGATGAAAATTTTCTGCGGGATACTGATCACGTGCTTCGACTTGGCGGGCCTGGGCTGGGGGACCTGATCAGCCCCTGGGGAGGGTGGTGGGCACGGGCGACAGCGCCCTCCACAGCCCCCCAGGCCTGGGAAAGTGGAGCCGGAGGCAGGCCCCATTTCCTCACCCAAAATATCACCGTTAGGGGAGGCTTGCCGGAGGGAACCGCCTTTTCCCCACCCCCTTATCTTGCCCCTGACACTCCCCATTGCCAGAGCAACTCCCCCACCGTCAGTGCGCATGCGCAGTTACCAGAATAACTCCCGCCCCTTGTCTATCAACCTCCGCACCCTCTCCGAACCAATCCAAGCCTTCGACCTCTACAGCTACCCCGCCCTCTAATCGCCCAATATAAGCTTGTGCTCTCGCCTAATAAAGCTCTCTCTCTCTTAGTTTTCTTCTATTACCCTAAAAGAACCGTGTCCTGCCTGTTCTTTTTCGCCGCCCTCCACACCTTGCACGCCCCCCCCGCCGGGGACCTGGCCAAGTCCCCCGCCTCGCCCTCGCCTCCGGGAAAGAGCCCCCGCCGCCGGTACCCTCTGAGCAAGCCTGGGAGCCTAGGATTTAGCAACCGGCCGCCACCCCCCCCCCCCAGACGAGTCAACTGCGACCGCAATTTTCTCTTCTGATGCTGAAGTTACCAGTTGTCCTTTTAAAGCCTTCAACTGATTGGATTAAATGTCTCTCATTGCTGAAGACACTCCCCTTAGTTGATTGTACATGTCATCAGGCATAGATGCAATCAACTTATTGATGATTTAAATCTACAAAATGTCCTCACAGTAACAGGCCAGTGCTTGCTTGACCAGACACCTTGTCAACATCACCTGGCCAAGTTGACATGTGAACCTAACCATCACAGTCCACCCCTTATCAACTTGGCACCAACACACATCATCATAAACCATAACTAATCTCTAAATAAAAACAGTAACAGACATATTTTTCACCTAACAATACTCAGCCATCCTGAGCATAACCAGAAATGCACTAAATCTCTCCAGAATAGGGTGCAAGTCCTTGGGTAAACATTCACTCTTAAACTTGATGTCCTGTAACTTAAAAACTACGAAATGAACAATATGACTTATATCATATGATAAGGGGACAAAACAGAGAAGAAAACAAAGATATTTGCTTTATGGAAAAATACAAACATACTCATAACAAAACAAGGAGGAAATATTCATGACATCTTAGCCCTCATTTCTATAACTGGTCATGTGGCCATAGTTCATACTTATCACTACCTTCTTCCACTACCCATTCCATGTTCCCTTTACCCTCAGCAAGCACGTCATCTGGCCATGGTTCTTTCCCTGATAAGGTGACCCAAACCTTCATTCCTGAAGTTTCGTGGCCACTGGTGGTCCTGCCTGGATTGGGTTGTTGCAGTTTTCCATTGACTTTCATCACAGGACATGGTAGTACTAAGAGACGCCCCAGGGGATCTCCTGCATTCCAGGAAAACTCTTTACCTCCATTGTGTAGGTGCAGTGCTACTTCCCCTTGATAGTCAGGATCAATCACCCCAGCCAGTACAGTAATCCCCTTCCTTTCCTGTTGATTCAGAGGCATAAGAAGCCCAAAGTGGCCAGGTGGCAGTCTTAACTTCCAGTTCAATGGGATTATGTTGTGTCTCTTGGTGGGAGCCCTCCTCCTTTTGGAACTAAGACTTGTAGACCAGCAGAGCTTAACCCTGAGGGATAGGAAGCAAAATTTTTCCTAATGGATCACTAGGGGTGATAGTGAGTGGTGCCCCTCCTGTTTCCACTCCTTGATTCCTGGACCCATGAATCTTGGCTATGGGAGATACAGCACCATAGAGTGGACGCTGATTCAGAGCATACACGGCCTCCTGAGAACACTACCCCAACCCTGCAAGGTATTGCCACTTAGTTGGTGCCGTAATTGAGTCTTCAACAGGCCATTCCACCGTTCTATCAACCCAGCTGCCTCTGGATGATGGGGAACATGGTAAGACCACAGAATTCCATGAGCATGTGCCCATCCCCTCACTTCATTTGCTGTGAAGTGGGTTCCTTGGTCTGAAGCAATTCTGTGTGGAACACCATGATGGTGGATAACGCATTCCGCAAGTCCACAGATGGTGGTTTTGGCAGAAGCATTGCGTGCAGGGAAGGCAAACCCACATCCGGAGTATGGGTCTATTCCAGTAAGAACAAATTGCTACCCCTTCCATGATGGAAGTGGGCCAGTGTAATCAATCTGCCACCAGGTAGCAGGCTGATCACCTCGGGGAATGGTACCATATTGGGGACTGAGTGTGGGTCTCTGCTGCTGGCAGATTGGACACTCAGCAGTGGCCGTGGCCAGGTCAGCCTTGGTGAGTGGAGGTCCATGTTGCTGAGCCCATGCATAACCTCCATCCCTACCACCATGACCACATTGTTCATGAGCCCATTGGGCAACGACAGGAGTTGCTGGGGAAAGAGGCTGACTGGTATCCACCGAATGTGTCATCTTAACCACTTGGTTATTAAAATCTTCTTCTGCTGAAGTCACCCTCTGGTGAGCATTCACATGGGACACAAATATCTTCATGCTGTTTGCCCACTCAGAAAGGTCTAACCACATACCCCTTCCCCAGACTTCTTTGTCATCAATCTTCCAATCATGTTCCTTCCAAGTCCCTGACCATCCAGCCAAACCATTAGCAGCAGCCCAGGAATCAGTATACAGACACACCTCTGGCCAGTTCTCCTTCCAAGCAAAGTGAACAACCAGGTGCACTGCTCGAAGTTCTGCCCACTGGGAGGATTTCCCCTCACCACTGTCCTTCGGGGACATCCCAGAAAGGGGCTGCAGTGCTGCAGCTGTCCACTTTTGGGTGGTGCCCGCATACCGTGCAGAACCATTGGTAAACCAGGCCTGAGTTTTCTCTTCCTCAGTCAACTGATTGTAAGGAACTCCCCAAGATGCCATAGCTGTGGGCTGGGAAAGAGAAGGTAAGGTGGAAGGAGTGGGAGCCATGGGCATTTGGGCCACTTCCTCATGTAACTTACTTGTGACTTCAGGACCCGCTCGACTTCCATTTTATGAAGGAATGTTGCTGTGCTCACCCAAATTTATGGCTTGGTGGGTCTGATAACACCCAGCTCATGATAGGTGACTCAGGTCTCACGGTAACTTGGTGGCCCATGGTTAAGCGCTCTGTCTCTACTAGGGCCCAGTAGCAGGCCAACAGCTGTTTCTCAAAAGGAGAGTAATGTGAGGCAAGCAAATAGGTGAATGAACCTTGAGGACATTATGTTGAGTGAAATAAGCCAGAAACGAAAGGACAAATATTGTAAGGCCTCATGAATATAAACTAACTACAATGAGCAAATGCTGAGAATTGAATTTGAGAGCAGAGGTTACCAGCGGATAGAATGTGGACAGGGGTTGGGCAATCAATGATGCAAGAGTGCAGAATGTTCAATAAGGCTGACTGTAAAGGTTCCTAGACTGTAAGCTCTTACAGCAGTCCCATCTATTCCTGAGTTTAAACTGCTATTTGAGATGTTTATTTGGTACACAACTTATATTCTCTGTAGCACACTAATTTAAGCTATACGATCAGTCTACTTAAACAACATAATTACATGGAACCTGGAATAGGAAATGAAATCTTGTTATTCATACCCTGATACATCCCAGAGTATTTGGGGCAGAAAATTTAAAAAATATTAAAAGTCCCCTTTGAATATTAGCTTAGTATCTCCAAACATCTTTGGAGGGACTGGGGGAAAATATGGCACTATTAAACTTCCCCACCTGGAGAATTCTTGATATTCTCACAAGCATTACAACCCCCAATTTAATAAGTCAAGCTCTCAATCTTGGGGCTTGCCTTTATGAAATTTATTCCTGCAAAGGAGAAGCTAATTATAATAACTTATAATTATGCCTAATAGTCACCCCCAGAGAACCTCTAGTTGCTCAGATGTGGCCTCTCTCTCTAAGCCAACTCTGCAGGTGAACTCACTGCCCCTTCCCCACATGGAACATGACTCCCAGGGGTGTAAATCTCCCTGGCAATGTGGGACATGACTCCCAGGGATGAGCCTGGACCTGGTGTCATGGGAGACTATCTTTCAAAAATGAGGAGAAGATTAAGACATTCACAGAAAAACAATATTTGAGGGAGTTCATCAAAACAAGACTTACCCTCCAAGCAATGCTAAAGGGAGTTTTCCAGACTGAAAGTAAAGGAAAATAGATAGTGATCAAAGAGGCATAAAGGAATAAAGCCCTGCAATAAAGGAAACTATATGGGTAGTTTTAAATGCCAGCACTATTGTATTTGTATTTTTGGGTCATTTTTAACATCTTGCAAGGTTGACATTTGCTTGTTCTCCCTCATGAAAAAACATATTTGTAGATTTTATCACAATTGTTGAACTTGAATTCTTTACTTCTTACAAATTCTAAAATGCAAATGCATAAAAAGTAATTATAAATCTATGGTTTCAGACATATAATGCACAAAGATATACTTTGTAACAAGGACAACAAAAAGTTGGAGGAAGAGAGGGTTAAAAGAACAATGCGCCTTTCCCCTGCGGTCTCTGCCCAGGCGGGATCCCCCCGGCAGAACTCCGGACACGTGCGAGGGACCAGCTATGGATTTCAGGCAGATGTACTCCCTGGATGATTTGAAAGGAAGGCATCCTTGGCCTCCTGAAGAAAGGAAGTAGTGGCTGGCAGGCAGGTAGTCTTTGCCTGGAATTTTCAGTCTTCAACAAGCAGACGACAGCATCCCCTTAATAAGCATCTCTTTAAACCTTCCACTTTCATGACATCCCATGAACCTCCAGTGTATATGGATGAAGATGATGACCGAACCTGTTTTCATAGCCACATGAATATGGCTGTCGAGGAGGCCTCAGATGAAGAAAGTATTCCTATTATGTATAGAAATTTACCTGAATATAAAGAACTATTACAGTTTAAAAAATTAAAGAAGCAGAAACTTCAGCAGATGCAAGCTGAAAGTGGCTTTGTGCAACATGTGGGCTTCAAGTGTGATAACTGTGGCATAGAACCTATCCAGGGTGTTCGGTGGCACTGCCAGGATTGTCCTCCAGATATGTCTTTGGACTTCTGTGATTCTTGTTCAGACTGCCTACATGAAACAGATATTCATAAGGAAGACCACCAATTAGAACCTATTTATAGGTCAGAGACATTCTTAGACAGAGACTACTGTGTGTCCCAGGGCACCAGTTATAATTACCTTGACCCAAACTACTTTCCAGCAAACAGATGACATGGAAGAGACCATCATTTACTAGTCCTCTTCAACACATAGCAATGGTATCATTGTTAATTATGTGCACAGTTTGGAAAGATTCTCTGCTTTCCCTGAAATGACACTCACAGCATGACAGCTTCCTGAGTGTTCTCGTCAAGTACAGCTCTGCACTGTTGTGGCTCTAGATCACTGTTCAGCGGCTGAACATTCCTGGTGAGCAAAGGGGTTTCCCTGGTGAATTTTTCATCACCACCTTAAAGCCTTTTTAGGTGGTAATCTTAAATGTGTGAGATGGAGCACACATCAAAGAGAGAGTAAATTCCAAAGGTTTCGGAGAACTCGGTCGTAAATATGATAATGAGAAGACAAAGTATTTATATAAAAACAGTTTAGTAGCTTTCAGTTTTGTTGTGAAAATAGTTTTCGGCACAGAAACTGACTTCTTTAGACAAAGTTTTAACCAATGATGGTGTTTGCTTCTAGTATATACACTCTATAAAAGAACTCACTGTCCCAATGGTGGCCTTTGATGGCCTTTAGTAAATTGGAGCTGCTTAACCATATTGATGTCTAATTCCTTTTAACCACAATGAACTGTCCTTATTACCAACAGCGAAGCACTACAGGAGGCAACTGTGGCATTGCTTCCTTAACCAGCTCATGGTGTGTGAATGTTATAAAAGTGTCACTCAGATATATTTTTTAAATGTAATGTTATATAAGATGATCATGTGATGTGTACAAACTATGGTGAAAAGTGCCAGTGGTAGTAACTGTGTAAAGTCTCTAATTCACAACATTAATTCCTTTGAAATACACAGCCTTCTGCCTCTGTATTTGGAGTTGTCAGTGCAACTCATCAAAGAAAACTGCCTAATACAAAAATCATATATATGGTAATAATTTCCCTCTTTTGTAGTCTGCACAAGATCCATAAAAGATTGTATTTTTATTACTATTTAAACAAGTGATTAAATTTAGTCTGCACAGTGAGCAAGAGTTCACATGCATTCTTTTATACTGCTGGATTTTGTTCATCATTTAAAACATTTTGTATGTTTCTTCTTATCTGTGTATACGGTATGTTCTTGAATAATGTTCATTTGTCAGGAGAACTGTGAGGAATAAACTAAGTGGATACTGTCTTTATATTAAAAAAAAAAAAAAGAACAATGCATGTTATTGAAGTAAAGTTGGAATCAAATCAAATGAGAATGCTAAAGATTTAAGGTGTTAAATTTAATCCCCATGTTAAAAATAAAGCAAATATTTGGAAAATATATACAGAAAGAGAAGAGTACAAAATGCTACATTAACAAAAAATAAAATAAACATGAAAATAGGCATTAACTGAAGAATTGAGAGCAAAAAAAGGTATAAAACTTACAAATACCACATAGTAAAATGGTATAAGAAAGTTCTGCATTCATTATCAGTGGTACTTTAAATGTAAATGGACTAAATTCTCCAACAATAGGCAGAGAATGGCAGAATGGATAAAAAAGCATGACCCAATTTATGCTGTTTACAAGAGACTAACCTCAAATTGAAGACAAAAGTAGGTTGAAAGTGAAAGAATGGGAAAAAATGCCATGGAAATAATATCCAAAAGAGATCTGGTGTAACTAATACTAATATCAGATAAAATAAACGTTAAGTCAAAAACTGTTAAGAGGAATGTTTCAATTTGCTAAAGCTGCCACAATGCAATATACCAAAAATGGATTTGCTTTTATAAAGGAGATTTATTGGGTTACAAATTTACAGTTCTGGGGCCATAAAAATGTCCAAACTAAGGCATCAACAAGAGGATACCTGCACTGAAGAAAGGCCAATGGCGTCTGGAACACCTCTGTCAGCTGGGAAGGCACGTGGCTGGTGTCTGCTGGTCCTTTGCTCCTGGGTAGCATTGCTTTCAGCTTCTGATTCCACTGGCTTTCTCTTTAAGCATCTCTGGGTTCTCACTTAGCTTTTCTGGGGCAAACGCTGGGCTTCATCTCTTAGCTTAGCATCTCCAAACATCTTTCTGTCTGCATCTCCAAGCATCTGGGTCTGTGTTGGCTCTCAGCTCTTTCTCTCTCTCTGTGCTCTCTTAAGGATTCCATAAACTAATTTAGACCCACTTTGAATGGGCAGGGCCACATCTCCATGGAAATAATTGAATCAAAAGGTCCCACTCACAACAGGTCTTTCCCCACAAGAGTGGATTGGAAGAACTTAAGTCTTTCAAGGGGTACATAACAGATTCAAACCAGCACAAGGGACAAACAAGGTCACTATACACTGACAAAGGAGCCAATTGGACCAAGAAGACATAATATTTATAAATATGTGTGCTTCTAATGGAAGATCCTATATGAAAACAGATTTGAGGGGAGAAATAAACAGTTCTTCATGAATAGTCAGAGACTCCAATACACAATTTTCAATCATTTATAGAACATCTAGACAGAAGGTCAATAAGGAAATAGAAGAGTTGAATGATACTATAAACCAACTAGACATAATAGATAGAGAACACTTCACCCAACAGCAGAATACAAATTCTTCTCTACGGCACATGGGTCATTCTCCAGGACAGACCATATGCTAGGTCACAAAACAAGCCTCAATACGCTAAAAACTAATGAAATCATGCAATACAATGTATCTTTTCCAACCACAGTGGAATGAAGCTAGAAATCAACAACAGAGGGAGAACTGGAAAACTCACAAATATATGGAAATTAACACTATTTTAAAACCAATAGGTCAAAGAAGCAATCATAAGGGAAATTAGGAAATATCTTGAAGTGAATGAAAAAGAAAACACAACATGTCAACATGTATGAGATGCAACAAAGACAGTGCTGAGAGAGAAACTTACAGTGCTAAAAGCTTACATTAAAAAAGAAGAAAGATCTCAAAACAGAGACCTAACCTCACAACTGGAGGAATCAGAAATAGAAGAGCAAACTAAATCTAAACCAAGTAGAAGGAAGGAAATAACAAAGATTAGAGTGGAGACAAATGAAACAGATAATTTTTTTAAATAGAATCAACAAAACCAAGAGTTGGTTCATTGAAAAGATGGATAAAATTCACAAACCTTAAGCTAGACTAACTAAGAAAAAAGAGAAAAATCACAAATAACTAAAATAAGAAATGAAAGATTGGACATTACTATCGAAGCCACAGGAATAAAAATGATTATAAGAAGATTCTGTGTCCCACAGATCCCTCATGCTCTGTTTATTTTCTTCATTCTTTTTTCTTTCTGCTCCTCATACTGGATAATTTCAACTGTCTTGTCTTCAAGTTCACTGATCCTTTCTTCTGCTTGCTCAAATCCCTCAAATCCCTTTGCTGTTGAATCTATCCACTGAGCTTTTTTTCCCTCGAGTTGGGTACCATTTGTTTGAAAAACTGGATCTTTTTTATTAGAGAAGTTGTAGGTTTACAGAAAAATCATCCAGAAAGTGCAAAGTTCCCATATACCACTACTCCCAGTTTTCTCTATTATTAACATTTTGCTTTGGTATTGTTGCTTTGTTACGGTTGATGAAACACTGCTATTATAATTATATTATTAACTATAATCCATAGTTTACATTGGAGTGGGGTTTACATCATTCTTTGGGTTATACAAGTCTATTCTAGTAACATGTATGCTACCTGAAAATAATCATTTTATCCACTTTCAAGTACATACTTCAGTGATGTTAGATACATTCATAATGTATGTATGTATGGGTCACCACCACCCATGACCAAAACTTTTCCATTACCCCAAACAGAACTCAGTACCAACTCTAGTGAGTTTTTCACTTCAGTTATTGTACTTTTCAGCTCAAAATTTCTGCTTGTTTCTTTTTTGTAATCTCTATTTTGTTCAGACAGTGTTGTTCTAATTTCCTTTAATTCTTTGTACATGGTTTTCCTTAGCTCATTGAACAGAATTAAGACAGTTTATTTAACATCTTTGACTAATAGTTCCAGTGTATCAGCTTCCCCAGAGATGGTTTCTGTCAAATTCATTTTTTTCTGAGACTGGGCCATACTTTCCTGTTTCTTTGTGTATTTTATAATTTTTTGTTGAGAACTGGGCATTCTGAGTATTGCATTGTTATATATCTGGTTCTCCCACTTCTTTGGGATTGCTGGTTTTTGTTTTTTTGTTTTTTTGTGTGTTTGTTTTGTATTGATGACGGGAGCCATCAGTTTGTGACTGTATTACTGTACTTTGGTTTATAACTGTTTTTTTAAACTCCCCATATGAATGAAAGGCAAATGTGTAAAATAAATCAATGTTAATCAGCATATAATGTATAACAAAGACGTCAGAGCCAATGCCCATATAAAGTGGTGGGGGGGGGGCAGAGATGTATAGGAATAGAGCATTTGTATACTACTGAGACTAAGTTGATATTATTCAAACTGTGCTGTTGTTATTTTAAGATGTTAATTCTAATCATAAAAGTAACCACTAAACTTAAATCCTCCAGAGTGTTCCTATGCCTGGTAAGTTCCCAAACCCAGAGGCAACAGCCTCTTCAAGCACATCAACCAGATGCATCCCCCTTCCCCATAATATCAACACCCCTTCTCAATATGACAAGCTAGGGTGGCCACTGCCCAGATATCCCTGAATATTGAGACAGTGATCAAATGAGAGAGAGGGAGGGGTAGCAACTGACATGATAGGATTCAAAGAAGGATTATGAATACTGAATCTTTATACAATTTTTTTTTTTTTTTTTTTTTAGTTTCTAGGATACTAGAATAGCTAGAAGGAAATAACTGACATGGTGGAACTGTAACATATATCATGCTTTGAAATTTGTTTTATAGCTACTTGTTAAATTATACCTTGAAAGTTATCACATTTCAGTATATATGTTATACTTCACAATAAGTAAATCTGAAATGGTGGAACTGTGACCCATAACATTCTTTGAAATTTGCTCTCTAACTAGTTGTTAAATGGTACTTTGAAAGTTTTCACTTTTCTGTATATATATTTCACAATAAAAAAAGGTAACCACTAAGAAGATAAATTTAAAAATAAAAAGAAAGGAAAATAAGGGAATCAAAAAGGAACATTACAAAAAAAATCAACTAAATACAGAAAAAGGCACTAATAGAGTAATCGAGGAACAAAAAATATAGAGACATAAAGAAAACAAATAGCTAAATGGCAAAGTAAATCCTTCCTTACCAGTTATTGCCTTAAATGTAAATGGATTAAATTCCCCTATTAAATGGTAACTACTGGCAGACTGGATGTAAAAAAACATGATCCATCTATATGGTGTCTACAAGAGACTCACTTTAGATACAAAGACACAAAGAGGATGAAAGTGAAAGGATCAAAAAAAGATATTCCATACAAATAGCAATTAAAAGAAAGCCAGAGTGGCTATATTACTGTCAGACAAAAATAGACTTAACCTCAAAAAAGTTACAAGAGACAAGAGAGGATATTATATTGATAAAAAGTTTAATTCAGCAGGAAGATAGAATAATTATAAACATATATATACCTAACAACAGAGCCCCAAAATATTTGAAGCAAAAATGACAGAATTGAAGGAAGAAATAGATCTACAATAAAAATAGTTGGAGACTTCAATATACCCATTGCAACAATGGATAGAATATCTATATAGAAGACAAGTAGGGAAACAGAGGGCTTGAGCAAAACTATTGTGCCAGTTTGAATGTATTATCTCCCGCAGAAAAAGCCATATTCTTTGATGCAGTCTTGTGGGGCAGATGTTTTGGTGCTGATTAGATTTGCATGGAAATGCGCCCCACCCAACTGTAGGTGATAACTCTGATGAGATATTTCCATGGAGGCATGGCCCCACCCATTCAGGGTGGGCCTTGATCACTGGAGCCATATAAATGAGCTGATGGGCAGAGGGAACTCAGTGCAGCTGTGAGTGACATTCTGAAGAGGAGCTACAGCCAAGGGGGACACTTTGAAGAAAGCACAGGAGCTGCAGATGAGAGACAGTTTGAAGACGGCCATTGAAAGCAGACTCTTGTTCCGGAGAAGCTGAGAGAGCACAAATATCCCAAGTGCAACTAAGAGTGACATTTTTGAGGAACTGCAGCCTAGAGAGGAACGTCCTGGGAGAAAGCCATTTTGAAACCAGAACTTTGGAGCAGACGCCAGCCACGTGCCTTCCCAGCTAACAGAGGTTTTCCGGACACCATTGGCCATCCTCCAGTGAAGGTACCCGATTGCTGATATGTTACCTTGGACACTTTATGGCCTTAAGACTGTAACTGTGTAACCAAATAAACCCCCTTTTATAAAAGCCAATCCGTCTCTTGTGTTTTGCATTCTGGCAGCATTAGCAAACTAGAACACCAATAAACCAATTAGAACTAAGGGATACACAAAACACTCCACCCAACAGCAGCAGAGCACACAATCTTCTCATTCTCGAGGATAGATTATGTATTAGGCCACAAATCAAACCTTAATAAATTTTTAAAAATTGAAAAAATACAAAATATCTTCTTTGACCACAATGAATGAAGCTTGAAATCAATAACAAAAGGAAAACTGGAAAATTTCCAAAGTGGAAATAAAATAACACACTCTTAAACAACCAACTGGTAAAAGAAGAAATCACAAAGGAAATTATAAAATAACTAGAGTACAAATAAAAACAAAAACACAACATACCAAAATGTCTGAGATGAAGTGAAGGCATTGCTCAGAGGGAAATTTGTAGCTGTATATTGGCACCCATACTTAAAAACAAGAAAGCACAACTCAATAACATACCTTCACATTTAAAAGAATTAGAAAAAGGGAAGGAATAACAGAGATTAGAGGTGAGATAAATGAAATGGACAACAGATAAGCAGTAGAGAGAATCATCAAAACTAAAAGTTACTTCTTCAAAAAGATCAATAAACAACAAAACTTAAGCCAGACTGACAAAGAAAAAAAGAGAGATGACACAAATAATTGAAGTCAGGAATGAAAGTGGGGACACCATTACAGACCTGAAAGGCAAAAAAGGATTATAAGAGGATACTATGAACAGCTGTGCACCAACATCAACTTTGTCCGGGCTATTCCGGGCCCCTGGATGATAATCTGGATGAAATGGACAAATTCCTAGAAATACACAAATAACCTAAACTTACTCAAGAAGAAACAGAAATTCTCAAAAGATTATTAACAAGTAAAGAAATTGAATCAATAATAAAAAACCTCCCAACAAAGGGAAGTCAGGACCAGATGGCTTCATTACTGAGAAACCTTCAGCTGTGGCAGTTAGGCTGTTTCACTGCACATTCAAGAAATTAACACCAATCCTTCTCAAACTCTTCCAAAACAGAGAAGAGGCAGGAACACTTACTAACTCATTGTGGGAGGCCAACATTACCCTGTGTTCTAGTTTGCTAATGCCGCCAGAATGCAAAACACCAGAGATGGATTGGCTTTTATAAACGGGGTTTATTTGGTTACACAGTTACAGTCTTAAGGCCATAAAGTGTCCAAGGTAACACATCGGCAATCGGGTATCTTCACTGGAGGATGGCCAATGGCGTCCGGAAAACCTCTGTTAGCTGGGAAGGCACGTGGCTGGCGTCTGCTCCAAAGTTCTAGATTCAAAATGGCTTTCTCCCAGGCCATTCCTCTCTAGGCTGCAGTTCCTCAAAAATGTCACTCTTAGTTGCTCTTGGGGTGTTTGTCCTCTCTCAGCTTCTCTGGAGCAAGTCTGCTTTCAATGGCCATCTTTAAACTCTCTCTCATCTGCAGCTCCTCTCTCAGCTTCTGTGCATTCTTCAAAGTGTCCCTCTTGGCTGTAGCAAGCTCGCTTCTTCTGTCTGAGCTTACATAGTGCTCCAGTAAACTGATCAAGGCCCACACTGAATGGCTGGGGCCACATGTCCATGGAAATTATCCAATGAAAGATCCTGCCCACAGTTAAGTGATCACATCTCCACAGAAACATCCAACCAAAAGTCTCCAACCCAATCAATGCCAATAAGTTTCCTGCCCACACAAGACTGCGTCAAAGATAATGGCATTTTGGGGCACATAATACATCCAAACTGGCAACCCTGATACCAGAGTCAGATAAAGACAGCGTAAGAAAATTACAGACCAATATCTATTAGAATCTCAAGAAAGAACGGTCAAACCGAATCCAACAATGTACTAAAAGGATTACACACCATGACCAAGTGTGACTTATTCCAGGAATGCAAGGATGGTTCAGCAAAATTATCAATGCAATATACCACATTACTAGAATGAAAGAAGAAAAATGATCATTTCAATTGATGCCAAAAAGGCAGTTGAAATAATCCAATATCCTTTCATGAAAAAAACACTCAGAAATCTCAGAATAGAAGGGAATGTTCTCGACATGGTAAAGGGCATTTGTGGAAAACCCACAGCAAACCTCATACTCGATGGTGAAACACTGAAAGCTTCCCCCTAAGATCAGGAAAAAGACAAGGATGCCAGCTGTCATCACTGTTATTCAACATCATACTAGAAGTTTTGGCCAAGAAAACAAACAATCAGGCAAGAAAAAGAAATAAAAGCATCTGTGCTGGTTTGAAGCTGTTATGTACCCCAGAAAATGCCATGTTCTCTTAATCTATCCCTGTGGGGGTAGACTTGTTGTAGGTGGGAACTTCTGATTAGGTTGTTTCCATGGGGATGTGACCCCGCCCATTCAAGGCAGGTCTTAATCACCTTGTTGGAGTCCTTTAAAAGAGATAAAAGACAGATGGAACTCAGAGAGCTCAGAGAAGCTAAGAGATGAAATCCAAAGTTTGTCCCAAAGGAGCTATGAGAGGACTCCCAGATGCTCAGAAGCAAACACTCAGGGACATTTGGAGAAAACCATTGAAACCAGAACCCGGGAGAGAAGGACCAGCAGACGTCACCAGGTGCCTTCCCATGTGACACAGGAGCCCCGGATGCCAGCAGCCTTTCCTCAGAGAAGGTATCTTCCTCTTGATTCCTTAATTTGGACATTTTCATGGCCTTAGAACTGTAAATTTGTAATCTAATAAATCCCCATTGAAAAAGCCAACCCATTTCTGGTATACTGCATTCTGGCAGTTTCAGCAAACCAAAAAAGCATCCAAATTATAAAAAAGAAGTAAAACTATCCATGTTGGAAGATGGCATGATCCTCCAAATAGAAAACCCCAAATAATCCATAAGAAACTACTAGAACAATGAAGTGAATTCACCAAAGTTGCAGGGTACAAGGTAAACATGCAAAAATTTCTTGTGTTTCTACACATCATTAATGAACAATCTGAAAAGGAAATTTAAGAAAATAATTCCATTTAATAGCATCTTACAGAATAACATACTTAAAAATAAATTTAGCCAAGAAGGAGAAAGACTTATACACTGAAAATTGCCAAGCATTGCTGAAAGAAATTAAAAAGAAGACAAACAAATGAAAAGACTTCCCATGTTTTTAAATGGGAGGACTTAATATTGTTTAGATGTCAATACTACCCAAAGTAATCAACAAATGCAATTCAACCCCTACCAAAATTGTAGCAACTTTTTTTGCAGAAATGGAAAAGCTGATCCTTAAATTCATATGAATGTGAGGGGCCCTGAATAGCTTAAACAAAGTTGAAGGACTCACAGTTCCTAACTTCAAAACTTACTACAAAGCACTGGTAATTAACACAGGGCGATGCCATTGTAAGGACAGACACATAGACCAATGGAATAAATTGAGAGTCCAAAAATAAAGCCATACATCCATGACCAACTGGTTTTCAACAAGGCATCAAGTCTAGTCAAATGGTGCTGGGAAAACCAGATATCCACATGCAAAAGAATAAATTTTGATCCCTCATCATTTACAAAAAATCAATTCAAAATGGACCAATGACTAAATGTAAGAGCTAATACTAAAAAACTCTTAGAAGAAACCATAGGGAAATATCTTGAAGACCTTGTATTAGGCAATGGTTTCTTAAGTTTTACACCAAAAGCACAACCAATAAAAGAAAAAATAGATAAATTGGACATCAGCAAAATTCAAAACTTTTGTACATCAAAGGGCATTATCAAAAAAGAAAAGAATGCTACAGAAGGGGAGAAAATATTTGGAAACTATATATCTGATTAGAGCTTTATATCCATAATATATAAAGAATTCCTACCATTCAACAACAAAAGCAGACAATCCAATTTAAAAATGGGCAAAGCATTTGAATAGACATTTCTCTAAGAAAGATATACAAATGGACAATAAGCCCATCAAAAGATACTCAATACCATTAGTCACTGGAGAAATGCAGGTCAAAATTACAATGAGATACCACTTTACACCCACTAGGAAGGCAGTTATTAAAACAAAACAAGACAAAATAAAAAATGGATAATAACAAGTGTTGCCAAGGATGTGGAAAAATAGGAAAACTCATTCATTATTGAGGGGAATGTAAAATAGTGCAGCCGCTGCGGACAACAGTTTGGCGGTCCCTCAGAAAGTTAAACACAGAATTACCAAGACTCGAACAGGTATTTGCAGTGATGTTCACAGCTGCATTATTCACAATTGCCAAATGATGGAAGCAACCCAAGTTCCATCAATTAATAAACAGATAAACAAAATGTGGTCCGTCCACACACGGAATGTTATTCAGCCGTAAGGAGTGAAGTCCTGACGCACGTGACAACACGGTCGAACCTTGAGGACATTACGTTGCGTGAAATAAGCCAGATGCGAAAGGACACATTGTATGATTTCTCTTATTTGAAATACACTTAGGATAAGCTGATTCACAGGCATAGAAAGCAGAGTGCTGGTCACAGGGGGAGGGGGAAGTTATTGCCTAATGGGTATGAGTTTCTGTTTGGGGTGATGGGAATGTTCGGGAACTAGGTGCTGGTGAAGGACACACAACATGGTCAATGTGCCTCAGTCACAGAATTGTCTGCTTTAAAGTGGTTGAAATGATTTTTACGTGATGCACATTTTACCACAATAAAAATATTCAAAGATACTGACAAAATTCCAAAATACTTGCAAAACAAATTATACACTTCTAAATAACGCACAAGTCAAAGAAAAATTCAGAAGTAAATTATCAAGTATTTTGGATAGAATGAAAGTGAAAGTACAACATATCCAAATTTGTGGGATGCACTAAGCAGCGCTTGGTGCCTGCATTAGAAATGATGACCTCAACTTCCACCCTAAGAAGCTTGAAAAATAAGAGCAAACAAAACCCAAAGTAAGTAGAAAAAAGGAAGTAACAACAGTCAGAGCAGAAATCAATAAAATGGAAACAAACAAATAAACAAAAATAGAGAAAATCAATAAAACCAAAACTGGTCCTTTGAGAAGATCAATAAAAGTGATAAACCTCTATCCCGACTGAGCAGAAAAAAGAGAAGACATAATTTTCCCACATAAAGAATGGGGCCATTGCCACAGATTCTACAGATACCAGGAGGATAAAAATGGAATATTACACACTACTTCATAACAACAAATTCAAGAACTTAAATTACATAAATTCCTTGAAAGACGCAAACTACAAAACTTACTCAAGAAGAAATAGATGACCTGAATAGCCCTATTTCTACTAAAGATACTGAATTTGTAGTTAAAAACTTTCCAACGAAAAATCTCCAGCAGTGGGGGAGTAAGGCCAGGGCTGGAATGTCCCTTCTGGGGGTGATGGACATGTTCATTGTCTTCATTGGGGCGATGGCTTCACAGGTGTGAATGTATTTGAAAAGTCATCAAATTGAACTTCAAATGCGTGCCCTTTACTGTATGTCAATGATACTTCATTAAACCTAAAAAACAAAAATAGAGAGAAGGATGGCCCCCAAGAGGGGCTTGAGGAGAGCCTGCAGATCTGAAGAGAGGACAGACAAGCTCCTAAATTACTCCAGGATGAAGCTGGCTGCAGCGGGAACCCGCGGGAGGTGGAGAATGCCCGGCGGCTTCCTGGAGGAGGCAGACAGGCCCTGAGGGCTGAGTGACCCTTACCCCTGGCGCCCTCTCGGAGCCACCAGCAGCTGCTGCGAAAGCCGGTCACAGCTGGCCTCGCACCCTGGACGGACAGGAAAGACGGGTCCTCCCCAGGGCTCGCGCAGCCGCAGGGGGTGCGGGGAAGGGGCTCGGGCCCTCCCTTCCGCTGTGGCTGGAGTCCCACCTGCAGACACATCTGGAACCCGACTCCCTGGAGCCCGCGCCAGGGGCCTGCTCGCTGTGGCCTCTCCGGGGAGGGCCAGAGGGCCGAGGGGCGGCTCGGTTCCGGCCCTGCTCCCGTGGGTGTCAGCGGCCTGAGACGTCTCCAGAGCCGGGCCTCACCTCCCCACTTCAACCCTTTCCCTGGCGGGGGCCTGAAGACGATGGTTCTCAAACGCGGGCCCGTGGCCGTGCCGGGGAACACCCCGCCCGCTCCCCCAGCGCCGCCAGGCCCCGGTGAGTCAGAGCCACCCGCAGCCCGAGGGCCACTGACTCAGAACACCGCCCGGCCACTTCCACAGACGTCCAAACAACAGCGGCTTGAGAAAGTTGGTGTCTCCTGTGGGAGAGCTAAGCTGGGTGACAGCAGGGTGACGACTGTCCCGCTCGGCCCAGGCGAGGCTGTCGGCGCTAAGCCTGGAAAGCCCCGGGCAGCCTCATGCAGGGATGGCCCTGGGGGGTGGCCCTCCTCCTGCGGGGCCCACCCCAGCTCTACCCAGAGAGGGGTGCAGAAGGCGGGGGCAGGCAGAAGGGAGCCCAGAGCCTCCCCGGCGGCCAAGGGGCCTGGGAAATGCGGGCTCGCAGGGCTGACCCTCGGGGGCTTTCTTACCAGAGAGGAGGAGGAGGGAAGGTGGGGCGTGGAGGGAGGTGGGCGAGGGGGCCTGTCCTCCCAGAGGCCCAGGACCCAGCCCCGTTGCCGCTCGGGGCCTTCCGGTGACCCTCCACACACGGCCCACCCCGGAGCGCCGCCCTTCCAGAGCCCCCCAGGCCCCAATCCCCCATGAGCCCTACGAAGTGAGCACAGCACCCCGCTTTGCAAGAGAAAGAAATGGGTACAGAGACCAGACAAGGGGCTTGCCCAGGCCACGCGCTAGTAGGCAGCAGAGCTGGGATTTGAACCCAGGACTGACTCTCACTGTGGGCCATGCCTGGGGTGGGGGGGCACAGGGGAGGCAGCACAAGGCAATCCTCTGCCCCTCCAATCCCTCATGCCTCCAAGTCTGCCCCCGCCCGTGGCCAGGCCCTGGGGCCACAAGACGTGGCTGGAAGCAGGGAGGGCCGTGTGGGGTGGGCCTGGGGCCGCTTGCACCGGCTTCAGTTGGGGTCCCTGGGGCCAGACCCTCAGCCCCAGGCGACAGTTCAGAGCAGAGGGGAGGGTGTCCCGTCGGGCCCAGCTCAGCACAGGCCCCCTCTCCGGGCTGACAGCAGGAGTGGCAGGGGCAAGGGCTTCCAGGTGACGAGCCGGCCACCTCCACCCATGGCCGTCCCCTGCCTGCTCCTCTGGGGTCGGAAGGAAAGGGGGGTTGGTTGGCAGGAGAGACCGCCGAGGCCCAGGAGAAGAGGTCGCCAGCCGCGGGACACGGTGATGGTTTGCAAATTCAGTTTATTTATTTCAATCTGCAATGTATGTGTTCACACCAACAGAAGGATCCCAAGCTACAGAGAAGGGAAACGCCCCATAATCGCCCCCACCGGTCCCCCAGCCAGGAAGCCTTTCTCGCCGAGCTGCTGGGACGCCAGGAGCCACCGGGAAAGGGGGTGGGAAGTGAAGGCACCCCAGGGAGGGACCCTCCACCCACCCAGCCTCAGCCTGCCACGGCCGAGCCCCCGGTGAGCCTGAGAGGGACCGCGCTGGGCTTTGCGGCCAGGGGGCTGCAGCCTGGGCGGGGCCACATCCTCCCATGGCTGACCCTCGGTCACTCCTGCCAGGAGAGCAGGGCCCCCCACCTCCACCAGGGTGAGGGTGGGGCTCAGCGAGGGGAGGGGCCCGGCCAAGGTCCCCAGCCACGTCTGCCACCCAGGTCTGCCTGACCCGCCTCCCAGGCTGCCCAGAAGTCGCCTTAACCACTGGGCCGAGGAGGAGGGGACCTGAGGGGTGCTCTCTTCACCCCAGCTGGGGGGTCACCCTGAGGAGCAAGGCCGGCTGAGAGCACAGCACCTCCAGGTAGAAGAAGCCCCAGCAGGGCTGGAAGATGGAGCTGGGGTGCTCCTTGCTGAGCCCCTCCAGGGGGCCACTTGGGGCCTTCACATGGAGCTCCCCTGCTTGTCCCCCCACAAAATGGCTCAAGCAACACCACTTAGCAGGGGCGCCCCAGGCCTGGGAGGGACGTCTGGCCCCCGGCAGACAGGCCAGCAGCTCCCACCAGCACCGGCCCCTCCACTCCCAGAATGTGGTCTCCAAACTTACCCGCCACCCCCCAGCTTCAGTCCCTCGAGGGTCCTTCATTCATTCCACGAACTTCATTCATTCACTGCCCAGGCTCTCGGGGAGGCATGGCCGCCCCACAGGTCAGAAGGGCCTGACCCTCTGCCAAGTGGAGACTTGTTCTGCTGGGTGCTCCGGGCTCCTCCAGCCTGAGCCCCCGAGGACGCCCCTAACGCGGGCCGAGTAGGGTGCAGGCGCCGCCGCCCTATCCCGGGCGCCCAGGAAGCGGAGCGCAAGGCGAGCTCCGAGCGGGGTGGGGACCCTCGGGGCCGGCCGGCAGCGCCCCGCAGCGTGGACCGGCCAGCGCCCCCGACCCGAGGGTCCCAGGACTCGGCGCGGCCCCGACCGCCCTCCGCGGGCTCGTCCTCGCCGCGCGCCCGGGCCCCGGGGAGGCACGCGGGGTGGCCGGGGGGCGTGGAACCCGGCCGGGGGGCGCCCCTCGGGCGGTCGCCGTGTCGTCGCCAGGCCCGCCGGGACTAGTGGTCCTAAACATTTCACAATTGCGCTACAGAACTGTTGAACTGTTAAGAACCACTGGCCCCGGCGCGCGAGTTCGCGGAGAGGCGCTCGGAGCGCGTCCGGCCCGCGGCCCTTTATGCGCGCGCCGCGCCCCGCCCGGGACGGCCCCGCGCCGCGCTCGGCCGACCGGTTTTTTCCGGGCCCGCGGGTAGCGCGGAGGCCGTCGGCGGCCGGGACCTGCTCGGCGCGCCCGCGGGGGTGGCCTGACTCAGCCGCCGCCCCGCCCGGCCCCGGCGCCCCAGCCCCGGAGCACCTGGCCGGGTACCGGGGGCCGCGCGGGCCTCGCCGGGGACCGGGGGGTGTCTCGGGCCGAGGCGGCGTCCAGGCGGCACTGGCCGGGGAGCACCAGAGCCGGGGAGCCGGGCCTGCGAGCGCGCAGGGAGGGGGCTGCCGGCCGGGCCCCCCACGCCCGTCCCGTTCCTCCAACTTCAAAGGGAACCAGGGGTGCGGGGGAGGGAGACAAAGAGAAAGCGAAACCAGAGGGCGGAGGGCAGAACCGGCCCGGCAGGGTTTTGGTTCTCAGACCCTTGTCTCCTGCCCCGAGGGCTGAAACCCCCCTCGGCCCACACTGGGGGCCCCAGGCCTGCCCCCGCCCCGGCCGCGCCCACGTGCTGTGGCCCCGCTTGTTTGGCGCCGGCCCCCTTAGTCACCCGGAGGTGTTGGGGCCTGAGCGGCCTCCTGGGACTCATGTCACAGCCGAGCTGCCCACGCAGGAGAAACGGGGACTAGTGGGGAGGGCTCAGGCTTAAGCGGGGAAAGTTGGGGGGAGGTACCCTCTAAAGTCCTGAGTCTGGGGGCACTGTGGGAAGGGGGTGTCACAATCCATTCAACAAAATTGGGGGACCCACCCACACACTGACCCCAGCAGCCCGGGTCCCCAGGAGCCCCAGCCTCAGCGGGCAGTGGGCTCACAGGGCATTTCCGCATATGCTGTGTGCCACCCTGTGAGGTGAGTAACGAAGCTTTTATTATTTCCATTTGGCAGTCAGGGAAACCGAGGCTCAGAGAGGGGCAGGGACCCCTCCCAGGTCAAACAGCTGTCGGGGGTGGAGTGGCCACCCCGTGCCTGGGTGTCTGTGTTGAGTCCTTAGGCCCAGTGTCCGTGTGTGGGGCTGGGGGCGCCTGGGTGGGGGTGTTGACCACCGGTAGGTGATGGGTGGGTGTGGGGAGAGGAGCTTGGGAAATCTCTCCTGCCCCCCACATAGCCACCGCTGCCTCCCCAGAAGAGAGGGGCGGAAGGAGCTGCTTGGACCCTCCCCCCACCCACCCCCCGGGCGGCACAGTCTCCAGCATCAGAGGGGACTGACGGGGGTGGGGGGACCCAAGTATCTGTGCTTCCCATTGCAGCAGGAAGTACTGAGGTGTGACCAGAAGGGGAACTTCCTAACATTAAAGACAAATGCAGGTTACCTGTGGCTGGGGATAGGGGTGCCCCTGGATGGAGCCCCCACTGAAGTGTCTGATTTAATGATAGGAAACGCTGAGAACACTGATGGAGCGAAATGAAAGGCAGGTGGTCCCCAGAAGGACCCTGGGTCCCGGTGACTGTGGACCAGCTGTGGGAGCCGAGGCCCCTCCCAAAGTGGAATCACCAGGTGGGGAGCGTCAGGGTGCTGCCCACGCTAACCGAGCCCTCGTCGGCCCGTTCGGTCCCCCCACTGCAGGCCACCCTTGGCCATGATGGGGGGGGCATGTGCACCCACCACGACCGGGGCCTGGACCCCCTCCGTGCCTTTGTTTCCCAAGCTGGAAACAGGGAGGGAGGGCAAGGGGTGCCCTCAGCGGTGACAGCAAGGCCAGGACATGCCCACGGGGCCAAGCCTGGGCTCTCCCGGGGGTCCCTGTCCCGGCCGAGGAACCGGAGGCCCTGGGAGGCCCGTGGCTCTCCCCGTGCAGGGCTGTGGGAGCCAGAGAGCCCTGTCCCTTCTCCCGCGGCTTCATGGGGACCCTCCGAGGGGCTGGCCGCTCCCCAAGGGCCTGGGCTGCCATCTTGAAACCGAACAGCCCCCAAGGAAGTTTCCAGAGAGAAGTGCCTGAGACCCTTGCAGCTCTGTGCCTTGTGCCCAGTCCATCCCTGCAGTGCGTGGAGGAGGCAAGAATGGGGCTCTGTCCCCACTCTCAGGGGGAGCACCCCACGTCTGCCCTTGGGGGGGGGAGCTGTCTTCTGCCCCCCTGCCCCGGGGGCGTCCCTGTCAATGACCCACTTGGGAAAAAGCCAGCTCAGCAACTGCTGTCTATGGGACCGCAGGATGCCGTGGGCGTTTCCACGCCGGCAGGTTGGCACCTGCTCGGCGGGCGCTGCCAGCTGGGGCAGGTGAGCACCTGCGGCTCCCACACTCCGGGGCTCTGCTGCGGGCCAGGGGACGGCAGGGGGTGGCCGGCACAGGGCGCAGAGCAGGAGGAGGCAGCCGTTCCGGCAGGCCCTGGGGTGCAGCGCTCCGGGGACACCAGCGGCGGCTCAGGCCTCGCTCCCTGGTGACCTCGCCGCCCGGCCCCTGCTCCCTCCACACGGCGTCTGTCCCGCTGTCCTGCGCCTGCCTGCGGCTCCCTGAGGGGCCCGGCCCCACCCAGGTCGGCGGCCCCCACTCATCGAGCCTCCCTTTGGGGTGCAGGGCAAAGGCTCCCCCGCCCCACCCACCCCGTGCGCCGCTCCCCGGTTGTGCAAGGGCTGGCTGCTGGGGTCTGGATGGCAGCCAGCGCAGGGCCCGCCCGGGCCTGGGAACCAGCTGGGAACCCCGGGGGTGTGGGTGGAGCCACCCTGGCCAGGACCCGGGTGCTCGGGGTGCCCACAGCCAGCTCCTGGGGTCACCCCTTTGCCCAACACCTACAGAGCACCCGCTCTCAGGCTCCAGCCCTCCCGATCCCCCAGCCCAGGGCCCAGATGGACACACGGACCGCAGAGTGGAACCCCATCTGAGCAGTGAGAAGGGCGCCAAGGCAGTGGGGTCCCCGGGAGGCCGCCCCCACGGCCCCTCACACCCCACACGGAGGGCTCGGGGACCGCGGGTGACGGGAGGGGCAGGGGCGGCCCTGCCAGCGGCGCTGCTCGAAGCTGGGGTTCTGGGTTTGGGCCTCCGGGTCTCTCCGGCGTTCTCCAGCTGGGCCACCACGAGGCCGGCAGCTGACCCCGTCCGGTGGAGCGCCCGACCCCAGCCTGGGCCTGCACTGCCCATTGGCACACCTGCCAGGCAGGCACAGCTCACAGTGGGCGAGGTTTGGGGGCCACAGGCAGAGGGGGGGCCTGGAATCACCAAGCGCGAGGAGCTTCCCTCCGAACAAAATGCCAAGTCCTCCTTTGGGTGCACACTGCCCCTAACCACCCCGGAGCCCTGCCGTGCCTCCTGCCCTGTGCTGGGGGCAGGTGGGGGGCACTGCATGACCAAGAGGCTGTGCAAGTTCTTGGGAACACGGAAAACCATGCAGGGCCCATTGACCCCAACACGAGGAAGCACTTTGCCCCTGAGCCCGGGCCCAGCCCCCTGCCCGTGGCCCTCTCCCCAGCCCTGGCGCCCAGACAGACACACTCAGAGCCAGGCTGTGGGGGCCTGGGGAGGGATGGTCCCCAGGGCAGCACTGTATTGTCACCGTGTCCAACAAAGGGCCCTGGAAACAGGCACAGTCCCAGCAAGGGGGCAGGTCCTAGTCACAGAGACGTGGGGTGCCTGACATGCCCCTCACCAGGTCACAGCAGGAGGGGAAAGCTTGCTCTGCAGCAGGAGGGCTGCAGGTTAGACCCAGGCAGCACTTCCTAAGGCCCATGTGGCATGGGGGCAGGGCAGACAGACATGCCCCAGCCCGTGGGGGTCCAGCCTCTCACAGGGGGCTGGCCTGGGCAAGCCCAGCCAGCCTTGAGACTCTAGGGGAACCAGATAATGGGGTAGGGGTGTCAGCTGGGGGCTGAGACACACAATCACACATAGCCCAGTGCCCCAACCCTTCCTGGGGTTTGGGGATGGTCCCAGTGGGGTGGGTGGGGTGGGCATGACATGGCAGGGAGAGATGTGGGGTCCCCTCCGGGCTTGAAGAACTTCAGTTGGGGCTGGAGCCCTCCAGTGCTCGGGTCTGGTATGTCACGGGGTGGCCTGACGGGACAGAATGCAGCCCTTCCTTCAGGCAGCCCTCCCTGACTGCTCTGGTCCCCTCCCAGCACATCCCGGCTCCCCTGCAGTGGGTGCCCTGCCCCAGCCGACCCTCAGACAGGGTCCCCAAGCCCGATCTGGCTGTAGGCCTGGGAACTCTGTGCGGGGGCATCAGCCTGCCTGGGTTGGGGGCTTACTGGGCCGGGGGCCTGGCCTCCAGCCTCAGCCTCCAGGCTCTGCAGCAGGGTCACCGTTTCCAGGTTTCCAGTGGCTTCCGCCTGCAGAAGGGGCACATGGAGGGGTGCTGACCAGGACGCTCCTCTGGGAACCCTCCCTCCCATGCTCCGGCCGCCCGCGGGCCTCTCGGGCTTGTTGGCACCTCCAGCGTCTCCTCCACTCTCGTCCCCCAGCTCCAGGTCCAAGGAGGAGCCTGGGACAGGGAAGGGGACGGCCACCACCCAGCTCCTGCCTGTGACGCTCACCCACCAGGAGGAAAGCAAGGGAGTCCCTGCGCTCTGGGACTTGAGCGTTTGGTGGGGAGGGGGGAGGGGAGTGGAGCTGGTGGCGCTGTCAGGGAGGCCTTCCTGGAGGAGGTGGCAGAGTTGAGCTGTCGGGGGGGGGCACTGGTGGCCACTCACGACATGCAGGGCGCTGTGCCCGTCATAGCCCGGCTGCCCCAGGTCAGCCCCCGCCTGCCACCACGCCTGCAGGCCCTCGCCGTCTGCCCGGGGTGCCAGCCCGGGGAGGAGGGTGCTGCCATGCCCTGCTGGGTGTCCCCCGTCAGCCCTCCTGCCGGCCCAGGTGCCCAGGGCGCCTTCCCAAAGCCGGAGCTGGATGCTGACCGCGGCAGTGGGTGCGGCCGGCAGATCTGAGGGCGGGTTTCAGCCAGTCGGTCAAGGATGTGCAAGCACGTACACACAAGTACACACACACCCACAGACACGTACCCATGCACAACACACTCGTACAGAGGCGTGCACACAATGCACATAAACGTGTGTGTGCACTGCATGTGTGATACATACACACACCCTTACGCAGACTCCACTCGCTCACGTGTGTGCGCACGCCCTCTGCTTGCCGAGCCGCCTGTCAGTTTCATGTTTCACAACACAGCTCTCCCCAGGGCAGGGCCGCCCGTGGCGGGAAGCGTGTGGCACCGTGGGGTTCAGAGGTGCACCCCACCCCTCAGAGGCCTACCCCCACACCCCCCCCACCCCCGCTGGGGAGGCCGGGCTGGGCCCAGGGAGTACCCACTCCAGGTGTGCCAGCCCCTCCTCGAAGGGGACCCAATGGCTTCCTAACCAGAAGGACACTCTGCAGCAGCCCCCACAGTGGAGCTGGGTGATTTCTGGGGTGAAACATGCTGGATGGCACCACCAGGGCCCCCACCCCGCCTCCAGATCCAGCCAAGCAGCTCCGGGTTGAACGAGCTGCCTCCCGAGCAGCCCCTGGCACGATGGTCCAGTCCCAGCCACTATGGGGCCTGGCTACCCCTGCCCCTCTCCTGCCTCAGTCTCCCCATCTGTCAACAGGGCCAACAAGGGCCCCTGAGGTGCAGTCCTGGACTAAGTCACCGGGAAGCACCTCCGGAGCGAGACCAGCAGGGCAGGGACAGCCAACAGGATCTGCCCTCGGGGAGCCCTGACAACCAGTGGGGGGGGGATGGGCTGAGACCAGCGGGGTGTCTCCTCTGTATCCCCTTATCTAGGACTGGAACCGAGGCACTATTGGGAAGGGGGAGAAGCTGGCCCAGGGGTCGAGGTCCCACCAGGGTTCTTGTCCTGTCAAGCGCAGCCTGCCCCGCTGGCAGCCCACTGTTGTCCCCTGCACCCAGCCCACCTCATCGATGGCCCCCTCCCTCTCTCGTCCCCTACCCCAGTCCCTGACTCCTCGGGCAGCCCAGGCTCGGCACAGGAGGGGCTGGCACTGCGTCCCCGGGCGCAGGGGGGATGTGACCTCTCTGCCAGGGAGAGAGGAAGGAGCCCCCCGCCCCCAGCTGGCCCTCGTCCAGCGCCCTGAGGGGTCTCGGGGGTCCCCGGTTCGGTCTCGCCGTGATGAGATGGCGACGGCAGCCACACTGCTGCGTGGTGGCTGGGAGGGGAGGAGGCCAGGCAGGACCACGGGCCCCTGTGAGGGCTGCCCAGGGCCGGGCCACCCCAAGGCCTTCGCAATCGGGGCCGAGAAGGACCCTGTCCTCGGCAGCCCGGCCCAGCCCCCGGCCTCACCTGCACAGCTCCGTCCCCGCGCCCTCCAGCTCCTGGGGGGACAGGCGGGCCCCGGCACCCGCAGCAGCCCCATGACGCTCCAGTGCCTACAGGGAGAGCTGCGCTGACCGCCGGCCCCGGCCACGGGGTGCCCTCTCGGGCTCGGCCGTGTCCACCTCCCCAGACACCTGCCCGGGCCCGAGGCGCCCGCACCCAGCCCAGCCCGCACCCAGCCCAGCCCCTCCACCCGCATGGCCCCAACGTGGTCTCCTGCCACCCATCCCGAGGGCCCCAAAAGCCACCCAGCTGCCCGCCCCCACTGCCTCCCCAAACACATATCAGATGCCCGGGGTTGGGTCTGGGGAAACTGAGGCCACCGGGCCCAGACTCTGCCCCTGAGAGTGGGGTGGGGGCGCGGCAGGGGCAGGGGAACAGTGGGGTGGGGGGCCTGGGGACCACGGGGTTGCTGGCCGGGGTGGGGGCCCTCCCGGCCTCAGGTGCCTGGGTGTGCCCCGTAAATTCCATAATTCCATGCTCACCCCAGGCCTCGCGCACACACCCTCGCAGAGGCCCGCTGGGGGCTGCCGTGACAGCAGGAGGGGAGGGGCTCACCGTCCGCGCCTGGAGACGCGCAGATCACCCCAGACCGCGCCCTGCCCCGCAGCCCCAGCCTCCCGCCACCTTCAGGGAAGCCTCAGGACCCCCGGCTGGGGGGGCCCCTCTCCCGGCACCCCCCGAGAGCGCCCCCCGGAAGGCGGGGAAGCCCGACTGCACGCTCGCTCCGGCTCCCGCTGAGCGGCCAGACAGCTCTGGGTGCGTAACTTTCACAGAGGAAAGCAGAAGTTACTTCCGCACGTAGGAAAAATAAAGATTGCGAAGGAAAAAATGCAGAAACTGTGATTCCGGCAGCCCCAGCCCCCGCCTGGCACGCATGCGCACACACACAAGCTACTGCAGACACATGGTTTGGGGAAGGGGCAATGGGCGGAGACCCCGGCAGCGTGCGAGACGCGCCCGCCCCACGGCCACAGGGGCCGCCTTCCCGGGGTCAGCCGAGCCCCTTTGGTGGGGGCCCCGCCCCGCCCCGCCCCGCCCCGGTTCTGGCTGTCAGTCAAAGGCGGACCCCGCCCAGGGAGGGAGAGGCGGAGCCCCCACCCCACAGCCGGACGCCACCGGGGTCCCCAGTGCCCTCCCCTCGGCCACATGCCCGCCGGAGCCCGGCCCCACGACAAGGAGACTAGGTCGCACCCCGTGTCCCACCCCCATCCCCTGCGGGCGCCGCCTCTCCCTGGGGGGCATCCTGAGTCCTCACCCCACCCTGCCCGGCGCAGCCCCGCCCCCTGCCAGGCTCCTGGAGGGCGGGGCCAGCCTGGAGGAGCCCCTCCCACCACCCTGCAGGCTGACCCCTCCCCGGGAGGGCACCTGCGCCACATCCCACCCACCTGGGCACCTGGGCACCTGCCCCAAGCCCAGGGCTGGTCCTCGTGGGGCCTGCTCAGCCTGGAGGTCCCCTCCTCCAGGAAGCCATCCCAGCTACAGAGCCCCTCCCTCCCTGAGCACCGTCCTCGCCCGCCTGGAGAGTGGGACAGGTGGGCACAACCTCCTTGCTGGGACCTGGGCCCAGGCTGGGCCGGGGGTTGTAGGTAGCAGATGCCCTCGGCAACCCCCCCCACCCCCACTACCAGCTCATCCCAGGGAAGCTGTGTGGCCACTGCCGGCGGCCAGCCCTCTCTGCAGCTGCTTACAGCTGTCCTCGCAGCCTGAGAAAGCTCTGTCCAGGAGCACCCCAGCACAGGGCCACGACCCCAAAATACCTGCCCATTCCCCGGTACAATGCCCAGGGTCCCAAAGTAGCTACCCGCACCGCTGTGTGGCACCCACCCTGGCCCCCGTGCTCATCTGGGCCCCCACGCACCTGCCCCGCACGGCCAGCAACAGGGGGCTGTGCCCGTCCCCATCGAGGGCGTTTGTGTCCACCCGCCTGCGCAGCAGCAAGCTGACGGCACCAGTGTGACCCACCCGGGCAGCCGCGTGCAGCGGAGTCTGGCCGCTGAAGTCCTCCTGACTCAGGTCACTGCCCTGGGGGGACACGGGCACATTGGGCAGGCCCCAGGGAGGGATCCTGGGGGAGGGCAGCCTGGGGGGCGGGAGGCCTGGAGGGGTCTCACCATCTCCACGAGGGCTTGCAGGGCCTCCAGGTCGCTGGTGTGGGCTGCAGCCCAGGCCAGGCTGGGCCTCAGGACATCAGGCACGGTGTCCACCTCCTGGGCGGGGTGGGGGACAGTACCATGGAGCCCACGACCAGCGCTGCCCCTTACCCGGGGGCAAGGGGGGCTGGTCAGCAGGCCTGGGAGCAGGCGTGTGTGGACCCCGCAGCCTGGTCTGGGACAAGGGTCCGGCCACCTCAGTCATACCCACAGGGACGGAGAGCCCGAGGCCACCCAAGCCCCCAGCCCCGGGAGCCGCTCCAGGCGTGAGGCCCCCAGGCTCGTCCTCGCCAGCTGTGACCCACCTGGCACCACCCCTGGAGGGCCTGCACTTCCCGTCCGCACCGCTGTCCCAGATGCAGGCGGATCCGTGACGAACGGCCTGCTGGGGGTGCGGGACGGGGTGCTGTGACCCCTCGCCTGCAGGGAAAGGCTGCCCCCCGCACACCAGCACCTCTCTGCCGGGCCCCCGTCCCCAGCGCAGGCTGAAGGTGCTCTAGGGGCTCCCCGCGATGCAGAGGCCCCCCATCCCCTGCCGTGTCACCAGGTTCCCACGAGCCAGCCCATGGCACTTGCACCGTTAAAGGCAAAGCTGCCCTCACAGCAGGCCGCACCCAGGTCCTTTCACCTGTTGCTCCTGCAAGTGGCACGGAGCCCCGTCCCCAGGCTGCAGAGGGAAACCGAGGCACAGGGTTCACGCTGTGACCCCCAGGCGGAGCTGGGAGGCGGTGCTCTCGGGTGCCTGATGGGCTCCCAGGCCAGGCTCTGGCAGCAGGGGGCAGACATGGGGGGCCCTGGGGGCTTGGGACCCCATGAGTCTGGCCCAGCCTGGCCCCACATTCCTTGGATCCCCAGCCCCGCCTTGGGCCAGGACACCCTGTCTGGGTGCTGGTGGAGAGGAGAAGGGGCCCAAAGACGCACTGGGGGGGCGGCCACATCAGCGTTCTCACCAGGGAGCCCGCCCCAGGGTCAGCCCTCCAGCCTGTGCCTGGTGACTGACTGCCTGTCCCTTCCGGCGTGCCCCTCCACAAGTCCCCGTAAACCTCCCTTCTCCGCACCCCAAGTCCTCCTCCTGGGCCCGGCACTCAGGCCTGGCCAGCTTCCCGGCCGCCCCGGCCCCCTCCTGCACCAGGCAGCCCCCACCCCCATACCTGGTCTCCGCTCAGCCCAAGGAACCGGGCCACCTGCAGGCCAGGGGCGCTCCCCTGCAGGGAGGGCTGGGGCTCCCCCGCCGGTGGTGTCATCTCCCCCCACAGGTCTGTGGCCAGCAGCTGGGGGGACAAAGAGACCCACCTGCTCTGCCAAGGCCCGGGACCACCCGGACCAGCCCCCCAGCCTGGCACCCTAGGGGTGGCCTTTCCCAGCGTCCAGCCGACCTCTGGCACACACCAGACCCCCTGGGACCCCGCAGCCTCTGGCCCAACAGGGGGTTGGTGGCCCCCAGCTCTGGGGCCTGTGGTGTCCGTAGCTGAAGGGGTTGCAGGGAGGAGGGCATGTCCGGAACCATCCAGGGGGCCTCAGCTGGAGCCTGGGACTGCAGCTCCCAGAGAAGGGCGGGTCAGCCCGGCCTGGAGTGAGGCCTTCACCACTGTGGGAGGCTGCCCACCTCCCAGCCCCTTTCCAGGCCCACACGTGTGCACACACATGCAGACTGCATACACACACACCATGCACACACCACACATACATGTACACAATGCATACACCACACACGTGCACACACAATGCACTCACCACATGCATGCACACACAGACTGCACACGTGCATAACTACGTATGTGTACACACCGCACACGCGTCCACACAGACTGCACACATGCACACACAATGCACACACCCCATGCATGCATACAGACTGCACACAATGCACACACCACACAGTGTGCACACAGACTGCATACATGCACACACCACACACATGTGCACGCACATGTTGCACACGGCCTTGGGGACCGCTGGCACCTGTGTGCCCCATGTCCTCGCCCCCATGCCCTCAGCCCTTGGCCCACGCACCTGCTTCCTGTCTTCCAGGCTCAGCCCCGGCTGGCCCAGCACGTAAGACAGCTTGGCCAGGGCGGCCTCTGAGGTCACGTCAAAGCCGGAGACAACACCAGCCCCCACCATGGCCTGCAAGGGAGGGGCAGGGAGGTGGCTGCTCGCCCGCCACCCCCCAGGGCTCAGGGGCTCCTCCCCCGCCCCCACCAGCGGGCCCCCCCACCAGGCTGGCCGCGTAGTCTGAGGTCACGGCGCCCTGGAGGCAGTGGGTGCAGCTGACGATGAGGAGGCCGCGCTCGGCCGCCGCCCGCAGCTCCTGCAGGAGGTCCAGCTTGGTGGGTCCATTCCCCGAGCCGAAGCTCTCCATGACCACGCCCTTCGGGGGGGGCTGCAGGAAGGCCCGGACCTGCGGGAGGGGGCAGCTGGGGCACCGGGCCTGCCTGCCGCCCGCCCGGGGGTACGTGGGGATGAGCCCTGGTAGAGCCGGGCTGGGAATTGAGTGGGGTCCCCACACACAGGGGCCCCCCCAGCCCCTTCTGCAGCACACGGGAGGGCCTTGCTCCACGGGTGAACACGTCCTTTTTGGAGACAGTTCTGCTCCGCCTGAATGTGACCTTATTGGGGAAGTTTGTGGATGTGATGGGGGCCCAAACCTAGTACGTCTGTGTCCTTATAAGGGGCACCGTGCGCACAGATGGGCAGAGGGAAGAGCCTCTATGACGAGGGGTGCAGGGGCGGTGGCAGCTTTTTCCTTTGGGTTTCAGGGGCCTCCCCCAAGGGGCTTCCTTCATCGGGACCCAGGAGCCTGGGCCCCGGGGTGATGGGAAGGGAGGCCGGGCCTGCACTGGCTGGGGAGGCCCTGGGGAGCCGTGGGGGGCACGGGAGTCAGGGAGGGTGGCGGGAGGTGGCGGGCACAGGCTGGGCCGGGCGGGCGTCCCTACCAGGCTGGCGGGGATCCCCGGGTAGAGGTGCAGCAGGGCCCCGTCGTGCTCCACGCAGCTGTGCACCACCAGCGCGCCCCGCCGCCGCGCCTTCTGCACCAGCTCCTGGTTGACTGGGGCACGGGCAGAGTGGGGACCAGCTCCGGCCGCCCCACCGCGTCCCCGGCCCGAGCCCCTGGAGCCCCTGCAGGCGTTCCCACCGCCTCCTGCCCTGCGTCCACTCCCGGGTTCCAGCCCTCCCAGCCTCAGCTCGCCCATCCAAGGAGCGCTGCCCGGCTGTGCCAGGCTCTGTGGCGGGCGTGGCGTTCACAGGAGGCCAAGTGGCCGCCTTGGAGGCCAGAGCTCGATGAGCGAGCGGGGGCTCCCTCTCGTTGGTGAGGGGGCAAGGCTGACCCCCACCCCCAGGAGAGGGGGCGGCGGAGGGGAGGGAGTGCAGGCGGAATAAACGGTGTGTGCAAAGGCTGGAGCCCCAGGGCCCCCCTCGCCCCTCGGCACTCGGCGGCCTCGGGCAGAGCAGGGGTGGGTTGCCTGCCCTCCCGCCAGCCAGGGAAACCGAGGCACAGGGAGGGGAAGCTACCCAGCAAGCCTGGGCAGAGCCAGGAGGAACACTGGGGCTCCCCGGACCCCGGATCAGGGCTCTCCCTTCTCCCCAGCCGCACACCAGCTAAGTGTGAGCCTGTGGCCTTTCTCCATGGCCATTTGCATGTGGCAATAAATGGACACACGCTGCCTCCCCAAGCCTGGCTGGGGGTGGGAGACAGGGAGCGTCTGGGGGAGGGAGGCGGGACAGGAGCGGGGCCCCCGCCCCCCCGCCCCCACCCGGCTGCGCATCAGTCAGCCCCGCACAATAGCCGCACGCGCCGCCTTTAACCTCAGGCCGCACCACTCAGCTGGCAGCGCAGATAAAGCCGCACCGGGGGTGCTGCTGCCACCACCCGAGAGTTATGGCTCCAGAGGGGGCTCATGCAGGGGGGCTTCGGCACGGAAGGGACAAAGAACGCCCCTGCCAGCAGCCCCCCAGGCCCCCAGGCTCCGGGGCCTCAGCTCAGGACCAGGCAGAAACACCCCACCGGGGCGAGGGGAGCTGCCGAAGGACCCCACCACTCCCCAAAGGGGATCACGGCTTCGGCCCTAGCTGAGGGCTGGCCCCTCCTCAGCCCGGGGCAAGGCCTCCAGGCCCCCGAAAACTCCCCCCAAAGCTCGGCAAGTGCTGCCGGCCCTGGAGCCTCCTGGCGGTTCTGGTGGGTTCCCCGTAGCCAGCAGGTGGGGACAGGGCCCGAGCTCTGCCAGGTCCTCCCCCTCCACCAGGAGTCATGGTGGGTTGGGGGGCTGCCTTTAAATGCTGGGGTCCAGAGCAGAGGCCAGGCGGGGCCCACAGGAGGGGGTGCCAGATGGGAGTCGGGGAGGCAGTGAGACCCCGGCTGGGGTGGGAGCTGGGAAGGGCCCGTGGCGGGGGCAGTGCCCTGTGGAGGGGCACCCCATGGAGACGCAGCCCGGTGTGACCCCGTGACCCCATGACCCCGGGCAGAGCCGCGGCACCAGGGGCTGGTGCAGTCTGCCGAGGACGGGTGGAGGAGGCAGGCGGAGGGCCGGAGGACAGGGGGCTGCAGGACCCCCAGGGCCCCACGGAGCACACTGGGGACGGGGCCTCATGGCAGGAACCGGGGGCCGAGAGGCCCAGGCAGAGCCACGGGCAGGCAGCGGCAGGCACCCCGGGCTCGGGTTCCTGTGAGGGCTGGGGCTCTGCCTGGCCCCCCGGCTTCTGCCCACACCCCAGCACCCTGTCCCCCAAGCCAGGCGGACGTGCCCCGGCCCTTAGTCAGGATGTCAGCCCCCATGGTGGTCGGGGGCAGGTTGGGGGAGCAGAAGGCCGCGAGCCTCCGGGAGCCCACCTTGGCCGCCCTGTTGCCCCGGAACAGCTGGTTCTGGAAGAACAGACAGACCTGCGGCCAGGGAGGGTGGGGGGCTCAGCGCTGGCCCCTCCAGGAGCCCCGGCCGCCCGCCCCCGCCCTGCAGCTTGTGCCCGTGGGGGAGGCTGGGATGCAACCTGCCCCCCAACCTAAGGCCGAGAAGGGGATCCCCGGACAGAAGAGCCCCTGGACCAGGACTTGCAGCCTGAGCCCCTTCCTGCCTGCCGGGCCCGGGGAGGCCAGCACGGGGGCGTGGGCGGCTGCTCGGATGGGGGTGCCACGGCCCCCCCACGCCCTCTGCCCCTGGCCCAGCTTCTCCAGGGGTCCCTGGTGAACTCAGCCCACAGGGAAGAGAGGGGACCCCCTCCCGGTGCGCACGTCCCCCCAGAGCCCTGCGGAGCTTGGGGTGCAGTTCTGGCCGCCCCAGGGCTGGTTCCCCAGGGGGGCGGGTGAGACAAGGGACCTGAGACTGCTGCTGCCAGGAGAGCCCCTCCAGGGGGCTGCAGACCCTCCCCAGGAAACGAAAGGGCAGCAGCGGGCGCCTGGCCGAGGCAGGGTGCGGAGGAAGCGCCGGGCGCCGTCCCCACGAGGCCAGGAGGGAGGGGGCAGCCCGTGTCCACAGAGGCGCCTGCCGTCGATGGGTTCGAAGCCCGGGGGGACAGTGAGCCCCAACAGCGCAGTCCCCGGAAGGGAGATCGAGGGAGACCGGCTCCTTCTGCGCTCTCTAGTTGTTTTCTTTTCTTTTCTTAGTCGTTTTTGTTCATTTTTGTTTTTGTTCTTTATTTGCTATTTAAAAAAAAAAATTTTTATAATAACCTGCGTCACTTATGAAATGAAAAGATATTTTTAAAGAAAATGAGAAGATGGATTTTAAAAGCCAATTGCTTCAGCTCATGCCCCACCTGAGGCCCCCCAAGGGCATCTGGGTCCCGGGGAGCACGTGGGCCCCGGCCGGCCGGTGAGCTACCTCGGGGAGGGTGCACTGTCCGGCCACGAGCAGGGCCCCCAGCAGGTTCTCCCGGCCGTCGTTCCACAGGGCGTGGATGGGCACCTGCAGGGCAGAGACGGGCAGAGGGGCTGGGGCGGGCGGCCTGGAGCCCTGCGGCTGTGGGACAGCAGGGCCGGGCAGGCTCTGGGCTGGTGGGCCTGGGGCTGGGGGCCGCTGGGAATGAGGCCGCCCGCAGGGCAGGGGGTGCCACCGGCCACCCCCGAGGCTCCTCGGCAGCCCTCAGCTGACATCCAGGCTGCCTGTGCAGCCGCCCCCAGGCCCTCCACACTGCAGCCCTGCTGGCAAGGCCCCCGCCCTGGGCACCCGGTGGGGGAATGAGGCCCAGGGCCAGGCCAGAAGCCAGCGGCCGCCAGTCCCCACACTCGGGGTGATACGCGACGGGCCTCAGGGTGATGCGCACCGATCCCTCCCCACCCCAGCCATGCCTGTTCTCTGCCTTGGGGTGGCCACACCAGGCCAGGCCGAATCGTGGAAATGTAGGAACGTTCACCCACGTGCACACTGTTGGGGGCTCACCACCGGCCCCTGGCCCTCTGCTGCCCTCTCTGCTGTGGGGGCCATGGCCAAGAGGGGCTGTGGGCGTGCCGGGGAGGTGCAGAGGTGCTGGGAGGGTGCGGAGGCCAGCGCAGCTACACGGTCAGCACGGGGCCCCAATGGGCAGCCACGCTGGGAGTGCCCACGGCCCCCCTTAGTGACGGAGCAGGGCTGAGTTGGACGTGGGGCTCCAGGCACCCCCAGGCCTCACAGAGGAGCTGGACCCAGAGTCTGGCAAGGCCCCAGAAGCCCATGGGCCCCTACCCATGGGCTGCCAGGGGTCAGCACACCCCAAATCCTGGCCTAGCCCAGGCAGAGCAGGAGTGGCCTCCAGGAGTGACCCCTGCCTCCACCCCTGCTCTGACCCCCACCTTGGACCCCACCTCTGAGCCCCACTCAGATCCCACCCCTGACCCCGCCTTGGACCCCAGCTCGGCCCTGTTGCACTAGCCGGCCATGGCTTCAAAGCCTGGGGGTCCTGGCCTCACCTGGGCCCCTGTGAGGACGACGGTCTTCCGCAGGTTCTCCAGGACGAGGGATAGCATGGAGGCGGTGAAGGCCATGGTGTCCATGCCGTGGATGACCACAAAGCCATTGTACTGCTCGTAGTGCCTCTGGGGGATGGGGGGCAGGGCACGGAGAGGGTGATGGGACCCCCCGGAAGGCGAGAGCCCCCACATGCCCCCGCCACCAGGACAGTGTCCACCAGCCCTTGTCCGAGCTGATGCGGCCTGGGACCCCGGGCAGCCCCTCAGGACAGAGTCCCGTCCATTCCTGGCCTGCAGCGTTGCCCCCGGGCACAGCCTAAGGATTGTTCCAGAACTCAGCCCAGTGTCTGCAGCTTGCACAGGGCTGTGGGGGCTTCGGGGTGGGTGGGCCGGGGCCTCGGCCTGCTCCCAGAGCCTCATGGCCAGCAGGAGGGACAGGTGAGGACAGGATGTCCAGTGCAGCCAGGGCCGGGAGCCAGCCAGGTGCCCTGGGAGGTGCCGATGAGCAAACACGGGCAGGGGTCCCCAGAATCCCATCCTCTGGACACCCACAGGGCTGTTCTGAGAGCCCCGAGCTGTCCCCAGGCCCCTGGGGGTGGGCTCTGCTGGCCACGGCACAGGGGCGGCCAGGGCAGGGTGGGCGGGACACCAGGGACAGCAGGAGGGAGCTGGCGGGGCGGGGAGGGGGTTCCCAGCTACAGGGGAGGCAGCCACACCCGGCCCTGCGGCCCGGAGCCCCTCCTGGGGCTTTGCAGCCTTTGCGGGGCCTGCAGCCACCACGATGACATGGCCGGGCGGGCGGTGGGGGCCAGGTCATGGGGAGCAGCGCCCCTCCCGGTGGGATCCAACCTCCGACCGCCCAGGACAGACGCCGCCCGTTTTCGCACCTGGAGAGTGGGCGTGGCCCTCACCTGGCCAGGCCCCGGCACTTCCCTGAAGCGGCAGCTCCCCGGGGCCCCCAGGACTCAGGTGGGACAGGCAGACCCCACCGGGGACCTGGGGGCTCTCTGACCCAGAACGCCTTGCAGTGCAAGCCCCGCCCACCTCGATGGTCTGTGCGATCTGAACCCAGTCGGCGATGGTCACGTCACTGGAGTCAACCGTGGCTGCCACTCCAGCACAGTGCAGATGATCCTCTGGCCGGGCTGGCCGGGCTGTGGGCACAGGAGGCAGCTCCAGGCTCACCCGAGCCTCCAGGACAGGGATGCAAGCCGTGGGGGGTGCCAGCCGCAAGGGGCAGGGAAGCAGGCAGGGGCTGGGTGGGCACCTCCCCATTGCCCAGCTCTGAGGGAGGCTGTGCCCGGCACCCACAAGCCAGGGGCCGACCGTGGAGGGACAGCAACCCGGCCGTCAGCCGTGAAGGGCGCGAGGCAGCTCGGGGCCCAGCCCCAGACATGAGGGACTTCGAGGCAGAGATTCCCACCCGGGTCCCCGAGCCCCAGGGAAGGAAGAAGAGGGCAGGGGTCCCAGAGGCCAAGCCCAGGGGTGGGAGGTCCCAGGAGCGAGGCCTCAGTGACAATGCTGTGCGGGGAAACTGCCCAAGGTGATGCAAAGACCCCAACTGGCTCACAGGGTCCTGCAGGCCTGGCCCCTGTGGAGAGCCGCTTCCCGGGTTAGGGCCTGTTGGGCACGCCGCGACCTGCTCTGGAGTTACCCCCGCCCATCGAGTGAGCCAAGATGGCGCCTGCATCCCGTTTCCGCATATGACGCTTAGGGCGGCGGTTGCCTGCTAGCCTATTGTAAACGCTTACGTAGTGCCTGCACATTGGTTGTAACTATCGTATATAAGAAAGTGCCCGCGCTAGCCTCGGAGAGACAGCCCACAGGGAGCCGTGCCTGACGGCCGCATAGAGGTTGTTCTCCCACGGGGTGTAAGGCCTCGCGTGGAATATGTAACAGAGAAAGTTTTCTTCCTGGCTCCAGTAAAAGGCTTGCATTCACTGCCGCTGTGTGCCTCAAGTGTCAGTTTGTCTGCGTCTCTCCCTCTTTCCCTCTGTTCTCCTTGCCGGCCGAGGACAGGACGCGTGGGACCGAGCGAGAGGGCGCCGGACAAGTGGTGGCCCGTACGGGGAATTCGAACACTCGACCAAGCTCTGACCAGCTGAGCTGGTGGTGGACAGCGGACTTCCTGCGCCCGGCCAGCGCGAGAAGGTGAGTGCTCCTTTTACGTGAGAGTCAGGGCCCGTGGATTCTCAGGCGGTCCCGGGGACTCGGAAGAGCTCTCCGAGTGGTTGAAAGTACAGTGCCGACTGCAAGCATGGGGCAGTCTAAAAGTTTACCCTTGTTAGCTCCTTTAAAAGCCCTCCTGAAGCAGAGGGGTATTTCAGTTAGGAAAAGCTCCCTACAGAAGTTTCTTAATGATGTTGAAATTTTTGCCCCCTGGTTTCCCTCCTCCGGCAGCCTCGGTCTGCCTTCTTGGCTGAAGTTTGGTCACGATATAGATTGGGCGCGTCGGACTAACGTTTGTCTGAATCCACCTTTAGTCCCTATATGGGAGACCGTTCGCGCGATCCTTGAACTGGGGGTTGGCCGCGAGCCACCCGGGAGGCGAGAGTGTGTGCAGCGGTCCAGGCACTTAGAGGAAGAGAGAGCCGGCGAGAAAGGGTGGACTGGATGCAGATGGGAGCTCCCGCCTGGGCAATGTTTCCTTAACATTGAGAACACACTGCTAAGGGCAGCCACATTCTTAGAATTGTGTTCCATGTGTTACTTGAGAAACTCTCCTTTCTTACAGTAGGCATTTCAATGCTGTTGACTGAAATGAATACATTCATGTTATAGTACTGCTTTGAGGAAAGACTACATAATTTTATTCTCAGGGAAACATAGTTCATGATGACAACCATATAGAAGAGGTGCTGAGTATATAAATTATATAAACAAAAATTTGATCTGGACATAGGAGCCACGTCTTTCAGTTTGCTGTTGAATTGTACTATTAAGATCACAGTGCAAATCATTTCCATAACATGCACTGGAAAGTTTTTCCCTGATGGATTGTCTTTAGAGTTTAAAGGAATCTTATCATATAGCTGCATGCACTCTGTACTAAAATGGTGAACTCTTTTAATTTACAGATCTTTGTTTGCTGATAATTTTATTTTGCAGCGGCATAAAAATTTAAGATTGTGGATTAAAAGAAACTCTATAAGGTGGAAAAGGAAAAATTTGCTCTGAAATAATATTAATTTGATTTAGAAGCATTTAAAATCTTTAGGAGACATAACAATTCGAATCAGGGCTCTGGTTCAAATATGATTTTGATATAAAGCACATGGTGAGCTTTCTGTTTGAAAACAACCCTGTGTTGCTCCACCATTACTTAGGTTTTAAAGCTATAATTAAAGGCCTTAGCCATGCCCCAGATTTTAACCCATTACCTGGGGTATCTATGGAGGCCATCACCACATTGCACCTACAGGTACCTGCTCACATTTAAATCTCAGTGTGCAACTTCCTAATGATCCCTCCTGGTTACTCGGTCGAACCTGGGGCTTTAGGATTTATTGGAAAGGAGTCGACCCAGGTTCCCTTATTCTTGTAAAAAAGGAGGCTGTACTAAAGAACCCCTCTGCCATTGGTCCCAATAAGGTCATTAACCGAAATTCACAGCCAACCACCCGCACCTCAGCTCCAACCACCCGTACCTCAGCTCGAGCCAGCCACGCCTCAGCCGCAAGCAACGCGACGCCAAAACCACCACCCAAACCTTCTCTGCCCCCCTCTCATTATTCCTCTCCCCTCCTCAGCCTTATCCAGGCAGCCTTCACCTCACTAAATGTCTCCTACCCCAATTTTACTTCCTCCTGTTGGCTCTGCCTCTCCACCACTTCCTCACTGTATGAGCCCATCGCCTCCAACTTCTCCTTTTCAGAAAGTGCAGGAGACAACCCCTCGGAGTGCAATTGGAATACCTCTACTGTCCCCCTAACTTTCCATTCAGTCTCCTATACAGGAAAGTGCATCCGCCCTCGTTCAAGTAACTCCCAATCTCACAGCCTGTGCCAGCTATTCGTCTCCCAGTAGCTCTGCCAAGTTTCTCATTCCCCACAACTCCTCCCAATGGCTCTGCTCCTCTACAGGACTTACCCCCTGTCTCAGCACGAATGTCATCAATGAATATAATGAAACTTGCCTCCTGATTGTCCTTATCCCTAGGGTCCTATACCACAGTGAGGAAGACTTCTTCCTCCGCCTGGAAACAACTGCAGTTCCTGCCAAGCTGCAAAAGCGAGAACCCATCACCGCCCTCACGGTTGCCACCCTCCTAGGTCTTGCAGGCGCTGGCACCGGGATTGCTGCATTAGCCAGTCAAAGTTCCGCCCTAACTCATCTCCGGGCTGCTGTCGACGAGGACATCCGTCACCTACAAGACGCTATTTCCCATCTTAAAAATTCTATTAATTCCCTCTCTGAGGTGGTGCTCCAAAACCGCCGAGGCCTCGATCTTCTGCTCCTCAAAGAGGGAGGCCTCTGTGCCGCCCTAGGGGAAGAGTGTTGTGTGTATGCCAATACCACAGGTCTTGCAGAGAACAGTCTAGAGAAGGTCCGGGAAGGACTGGAAAAACGTAAAAGAGATTGTGAGGCTGCCAGTTATTGGTCCAGTTTCTTCGCTCTCGTCCTCCCATATATCCTTCCCTTTCTTGGCCCCCTAATAATAATTATTCTAGCTCTTGCTTTAGGACCATACATCATTCGCAGAATCGTCCAACTTGTGAGGAAGCAGACCGGTGCTATCTTTTACCAGCAGCTCGCCACCTCTGATGACCACTGCTCCGGAGGACCAGCCAATCCTCCGCGACCCCGTCGCCATCGGTCGGCTCGACGGCCACGAGGCTTTTCTCGGTCGCAAAAGCATCGCACCGACGCCGCGCTCCGGCTTCTCTGAACTGTTGGACTTTGAACCTCCCTCCGCCTGTGACTCCTTCACCTAGCCCGCAGCAGCTAAGCCATCGACAATCGACAAAACGCCTTGTCACTGCTGAGCCCCCGACTCGCTGAACTATCGTTGATTCCCTTTACTCCTCCCTCATATTGAACAGCAGGCTCTCGACTGATCGATCCCCTTCGGGGTGGGGCACTCTGGGGCAGGGTTCGCGGCAGAGTCCATAGCCATATCCCGGATTTAGCTGATAGTTCCAGCAGTCTCAAATTTTGTCTCAGGCGAGTCTCGTAGGTGGGAGCCCGGTGACGGCCGCACGGGGCTCTGGCCATTGCACAGAGACGCCTAGTGACGCCTTTGACGCTGGATGCCACTCTCCTGTCCCAACTATCACTACCCAGTTACAAGGCAAAGTCCGGTAGGGAGAGTCACGTCGTTTCCAGCTCACGGGCTCTCCGGTCTCTATATGAGGTAAGCATTCTGGTCGGTGCCAGAGGTTCTGCCGTGAAATGGCAGGGGCCTAGTCCAGACTCCCCAAAGCACCAAAACATGTAGTGGGTCACTCAAGCCCACGGGAGTACACTCATCAATGGAGACACTGGGTGAAATATATAAAAAAGGGGGAGATGTGGAGAGCCGCTTCCCGGGTTAGGGCCTGTTGGGCACGCCGCGACCTGCTCTGGAGTTACCCCCGCCCATCGAGTGAGCCAAGATGGCGCCTGCATCCCGTTTCCGCATATGACGCTTAGGGCGGCGGTTGCCTGCTAGCCTATTGTAAACGCTTACGTAGTGCCTGCACATTGGTTGTAACTATCGTATATAAGAAAGTGCCCGCGCTAGCCTCGGAGAGACAGCCCACAGGGAGCCGTGCCTGACGGCCGCATAGAGGTTGTTCTCCCACGGGGTGTAAGGCCTCGCGTGGAATATGTAACAGAGAAAGTTTTCTTCCTGGCTCCAGTAAAAGGCTTGCATTTACTACCGCTGTGTGCCTCAAGTGTTGGTTTGTCTGTGTCTCTCCCTCTTTCCCTCTGTTCTCCTCGCCGGCCGGGGACAGGGCGTGTGGGACCGAGCGAGAGGGCGCCGGACAGGCCCCCACTCCCGGCAGCGGGACCCCCAAGGGAGCGCACTCACGGCAGCACCAGCGTGTTCTCAGGGAACCCCCAAGTCCGGGCCTGCTCCTCGTCGTGGAACATGGGCAGTGTCCCCAGGATGGCAGCCAGGCCCCTCCCAGGCACCAGCACTGCGGGCAGAGTACGGGGGCATGGGGATCAGGCCCGCTGTCCCCACCCCTCCTCACAGCCCCCAGCCCAGAGCCACTGCGAGCCCTCCTCTCTCCACTGCAGCCCTAGGGGCCTCGCCCTTTGCACTTGTATCAGTTTCCCACACTGCGTAACAAAGCGCCTCGAACTCACCGGTTAAAACCACCCATTCTAGAGCAACTAGTAAATGGCCAGGAACAATTAGTAAACAGTCTGGAATAACTGCTGGGGGACATCTGTGACTGCTCACACATCATTCACCAGTCAGAAATGGGTGGAACGGCTGAGATCGCAGCATAAAAACTGTAAATTAAAACCGCAGACCGGCACCCCTACCCCCGGCATGGCAGGCCAAGCTGCAAAACTTTGCTGTGGGAAAAAGCAGCAGTCCCTGCCAGGAGCAAGGAAAAGTAGCTCAACCAATTTGGACTACTGAATACAACCTACAAGCACAGATAAGCCCTGAGCAAACAAGAATCTGTGGTTCCTCCCGGCAGAGGGGAGGCAGGGCTGAAGGAAAAAAAAATACACACACACACGCACAACTAAATAAAAACAGAGGCTTTTGGAGACAGCTGAGCTCAGAATACTGGAAAACAGCTGTGTCCCTAAAAAGGGAGCACAGAGAACTAGGTTCAAACTCTGGTCTAACGGCCAAACTGAGGGGCTGAGGACTGGCTTTGGAAAGGGGCTTTCACTCTTTTTCCATTTTTTTTCTCTCATCCTAAGCAGCTCATTGGAGAAAGCCTCAGGCATTTTCAATTGCTGACCCAGGCAAAGGTGGAGTTAAGAGTCAGAGAGACAAAGGAGGAATTCAAGTGTAGAGGAGAACTCCCTGGGGGGGTGCTGTATCTTCCCTAAGAAAAGGGGGGTAGGACCCAGCTTGGGTGACAGCCCTCCCTCAGGAAACTCGGACCCCAGGGACTGGGGGAAAACAAACAAACCAGAAAGTTTGTCCTTGGCCAGGACAGGGTCCACTGAGAATTAGTGAGAATTAGCACCTCTTTACACCTCTTTATACCAGTGGGGAGCTGCAGGCTAACAAGCACCAATTGCTGGGCTGGATAGGAAAAGCACAGAGTCTAGAGGCCTCACAGGAAGGTCTGACTGCGGTCGTCGTTGACTTGTCTATTGGGGGGGAGTGGCGGCCGGTTGCTAAATCCTAGGCTCTCAGGATTGCTTGGAGGGTACCGGCGGCGGGGGCTCTTTCCCGGAGGCGAAGGCGAGGCGGGGGACTGGGCCCGGTCCCCGGCGTAGGCGTGCAAAGTATGGAGGGCGGCGAGAAAGGAACAGGCGGGACACGGTTCTTTTAGGGTGAAGAAGCCAAGAGAGTTTATTAGGGGAGAGTACAAGCTTATATCGGGCGGTTTAGAGGGCGGGGTAGCTGTAGGGGTTAAAGGCTTGGATTGGTTCTGAGAGGGCGTGAAGGTTGATTGAAAAGGTGCGGGAGTTGCTCCGGTAACGAAGAGGGTGGAGGGTACGGGTAAGGCACGGGGGTGGGGTATTTCTCCGGCAAGCCCTCCCCAACGATTGTACTTTGGGGTGAGGAAATGGGGCCTGCCTCCGGCCTCACTTTCTCAGGCCTGGGGGGCTGTGGAGGGTGCTGTCGCCCGTGCCCACCACCCTCCCCAGGGGCTGATCAGGTCCCCCAGCCCAGGCCCACCAAGTCGAAGCACGTAATCAGTGTCCCGCATTTCCCCCTTCTGTTTTAATTAAAGGAAGAAGCTTACCGGAGAGGTCCACCAAGGGATGAGGGAAGGGGAGGCCGGGGAGGGGAAAAGGGGTTGACGGTGGCTCAGAGAGGCTGGAGCTCGGCGTTGGTGTGGCGCCCGGGCGCTCGAGAGGGGCCTCGCTGCTTGCGGGATGGACGAGGGTGGCGGCGCTGCGGAGGGTCAGCTTTTTCAGTGGAGGCAAGTCGTTGATACTGGACTTGCACAAATGATGAAAAGACAGCATCGGCTTGGTTCTTAGCAAGTTGGACAATTTTGCGGATAATGCAGGGCCCTAGGGTGAGAGCTAGAATAATCATTAGTAGGGGGCCGAGGAGAGGGAGGAGGTAAGGGAGGAGGGGGGTAAAGATGTGGGACCAATAGCTGGTGGCTTCACGGTCTCTTTTGCGTTGTTCCAGTCCCTCTTGGACCTTCTTTAGGCTGTTCTCGGCGAGACCCGTGGAATTGGCATATACACAGCACTCTTCTCTTAGGGCGGCGCAAAGGCCTCCTTCTTTGAGGAGGAGAAGGTCAAGACCTCGGCGGTTTTGGAGCACTACCTCAGAGAGGGAATTGACAGAATTTTTAAGATGGGAAATAGCGTCTTGTAGGTGACGAATGTCCTCGTCAACAGCCGCCCAGAGGTGAGTTAGGGCGGAGCCTTGACTGGCTAATGCAGCGATTCCGGTGCCAGCGCCTGCAAGACCTAGGAGGGAGGCAATCGTGAGGGCGGTGATGGGTTCTCGCTTTTGCAGGGGGGCAGAAGCTGCAGTTCTTTCTAGGCGGAGGAAGAAGTCTTCCTCGCTGTGGTATAGGACCCTAGGGATGAGGACAATTAGGAGGCAAGTTTCATTAGTTGTATTGAGGGTTTGCACGTTAAGGCAGGGGGTAAGTCCTGTAGAGGAGCAGAGCCATTGGGAGGAGTTATGAGGGATGAGAAATTTTGCAGAGCTGCTGGGAGATGAGTAGTCGGCGCAAGCTGTGAGGTTGGGAGAGTTACTTGAGCGAGGGCGGACGCACTTTCCTGTAAAGGAGACTGAATGAAAGGTTAGGGGGACGGCAGAGGTATTCCAATTGCATTTCGAGGGGCTGTCCTCTGTGTTTTCTGAAAAGGAGAGGTTGGAAGCAACTGGCTCATACGGGGGGAGGAAGTGGAGAGGCAAAGCCAACAAGAGGAGGTAAGATTGGGGTTGGAGGAATTCACTGAGGTGAAGGCCGCTTGGATAAGGTCAAGGATGGGAGAGGAGTAACGAGAGGGTGGCAGAAAAGGTTGGGGTGGTGGGGTTGGCGATGCACTGTTTGCAGCTGAGGTACGGCTTCCGGTCGCGCTGCTTGTACCTGAGGTGCGGCTGGAGGGCTGCGGCCTAGGGGGGTTGAGAACTTGGTTGGGACCTATGCCAGAGGGTGGTTTTACTGCAGTATTTTGGCATGGTTGGCTTGCAGCCTCCTTTTTTACAAGAATAAGGGAACCTGGGTCGACTCCTTTCAAATAAATTCTGAAGCCCCAGGTTCGACCGAGTAACCAGGAGGGATCAGTAGGGAGCTGCACACTGAGATTTAAATGTGAGCAGGTACCTGTAGGTGCAATGTGGTGATGGCCTCCATAGATACCCCAGGTAATGGGTTCTTCAGGTGGTTTGCAGTTAAAGGGGGCCCATCTTAAAGTTAGGTAAAGATCAGTGGCGTAAGGCTTCCAAGCAGTGGCTAATGTTTCACACCCCCAATATGCACAGTAATATTGGTTGGGAGCATTGCAGTACTGTTTTCCGGGGTTTGAGGATGGGCACATGTAATATTGAGCTTGATTAAGAGCACTAAGGGAGCCAACGGCGTGTGGGCCGGGAAATAGATCAGAGGCATAAAACACAAAAGAGGGGCGTCCTGCAGTGACATTGCAAAGAATTATTTTGGAATCTTCCCAACGTGCCAGGGTCCATTTCCAAGGCTGGTGGGGGGAGTGGGGCTGGTAGATAGCCTGGGTAGAAGAGGCGAGGGCCAGCATGATCGTTAGAAGGGAAGCAATGCTTGGGTGGGGGTTATGGAGGTGCAGGGGGCTGGCTTTTGCCCGTCTATAGAGGCGTATAATCTCTCTGATTTCTTGTTTCTCCGGGGTTTCACTCGGACTGGGGTCCAGGCTCAGGCGCACTGTTATCATTTGGTGCACCAGGCTGCGGAGACGACGGCATTCTCGTCTCGTCAGACGCGTGGCTGCTGGTGGCGGGTCGGATTGCTCTTCCTGGGATCCAGATTGGCTGTGCTGCATCATCTGGGAAAACACAAGCAAACCCGCGCCCCTGGGCGAGGAGTGGGGAGGGACCCTTCCAGGCATTATTCTCTGGGTCCTTCCAGTAAACCATCGGGCCCTGGGTGGGCCTATACGAGGGCCGCCAATGTTTATGTAGGGGCGAAAGTCCTTCTTTATTGAATGTGAGTAGATTAAGGTGAATGAGGGCTGCTATGATAAGGTCCCCTGGAGTTGCCTGGGGGAGCATTGCCCTCTCTTTTTCAACTTGTGTTTTTAAGCGGCGATGGACTGCTTCCACAATGGCTTGCCCCTGTGGATTATAAGGGATGCCGAAATGATGGGTGATGTTATATAACTGAAGAAAGGCTGCAAAGGAGGCACTGCGATAGGCAGGCCCATTGTCCGTTTTTAAGTCCCAGGGGACTCCCATGAAGAGAATTCCTTGTCTTAGGGCCTTGATACAGTGTTTGGCCGTTTCCCCGGCAAGGGGGACTGCATAACACATGGCTGAGAAGGTGTCAATCATTACATGTACATACTTGAGGCGCCCAAAGGACGGAACGTGAGTTACATCCATTTGCCATCTAGAATTGGGTTTTAGGCCTCGTGGGTTGACTCCCTGAGGTTGCAGGGGGCCAAGCGGCGCAAAGGGCGCACAAGTTGCACAATTGCGGACAAGATGTTTACAGGTATCTAGGGGGAGGCCACATAAATGATGCAACGACGTAGCCGAAAAGTGAAACCTGGAATGCAATAACTTGGCCTGGTTAACAGCGTCCCCCGGAGGGGCCGCTGTGTGGGTCAGCATAGCTTGCGTATTTTGAGCTGAGACCGCTTGGTCTACTATACTGTTGCCATTAGCCAGGGGCCCCGGAAGGCCTGAATGACTACGAATGTGGCTAACGAACCAAGGATCCTGTCGATGCTCCAGGATGCTTCTGAGGGTAGAAAGTGTTTTATCGATGGCCGAGTCCCCAGGGAAAAAGGTGGAAAACGCGAGGACTCGGCAGACCTGATAAGTGTAGAGGCTGTCAGTGAAAATGTTTACTGGGTGGTTACAGTGGGCGTTTAGCGCGTATGACACTGCCAGAATTTCCCCCACTTGGACTGAATGAAGGTTGACATAACTGAATAGGCGGGGTTCCGGGTGGTCCTGTGAATAAGAGAGGAAGGCGAAACGGGTTTTGGAGGCGTCAGTGAAGACAGTAGTGGCACCCGGGATGGGTGCAGAGGAGGGGAAAGGGTGGAAGGGGCTGCGGAAGGGAAGCTTGGCGAGTCCCTGTAACAGCCGATGGCTAGGATAATGACAGCTGAATTCCCCATGAAATCCTTCTAAGAGGATTTGCATGTCTGGGTTATCACGTATAAGCAGGCGGGTTTGGCCTGCGTCTAGGGGCCAAACAATTTTTTCTGGCGGCTCTCCGAATACATGAACAGCCAGGGTGACTAGATCTGAAGCTAGGCTGATCCAGAGCCGCACTGCGGGGCAAATTTTTCTAAGCCGGCTTTTAGCAGGGTGCACCCAAAGTAGAGGGCCTTCCTGCCACAGGCAGCCCATGGGTGTGCCGGGCGTAGGAAGGATGAGTGCTATAAGATTGCCCTCTTTAGTGCTGAACCTGTTGAGACAGCAGGCGGCGAGTGCCTTGTTAATTGCGGCAATGGCTTCCTTTGCCTCCTGGGTGAGCTTAATGCGCCGGGAGATTGCTAGCGGCGGGGCTTCAGGGACACTCAGCAGCATAAAGAGTGGTTGGAGCTGCGCGGTGGTGATCGGCAACGCAGAGCGGAGCCAATTGATCTGACCGCAGAGCTGTTGAAGCTCAGTGATAGTGACCCGATCCGGTATGTCCAGCTGGGGAGCGGACGGGGCAATGGTTTTATCAATACTAAACCCTAAGAAGGCTAATGGTGGCACAATTTGAACTTTATCGGGCTGAACCGTAAGGCCGAGGTCAGCTAAATTAGCGGTGAGGTCTTTGAGGATTAGAGGAAGCGCCTCGGCGTCCTCAGAGGCCACCAAGATGTCATCCATGTAATGGATGAGCATGGCCTGCTTTCGCAGGGGGGCCACTGCGTGATTAACATACATTTGGCAGATGGCCGGACTGTTACGCATCCCTTGAGGGAGGACTTTCCATTGGTACCTGCTAGCCGCGCCCGCGTGATTGGGGACGGGGACTGTAAAGGCAAAGCGAGGGCGGTCTCGCTCATGTAGCGGGATGGAAAAGAAACAGTCTTTGATGTCAATGGTGGCTACATGATAGTGGGCTGGGATGGCTACTGGATGGGGGAGGCCAGGCTGTGGGGAACCCATGGGAAGAATATGCTTATTGATTTCCCGCAGATCATTGAGGAGCCTAAATTTCCCTGTGGCTTTTTTATGAATAACAAACACTGGCGAATTATAGGGACTAGTAGAAGGTTCTATGTGGCCAGCGTCCAATTGTTCTTGGACAAGGGCTTGGAGTGCTACTAATCTATGCGTGGGAAGGGGCCATTGCTCCACCCATATAGGTTCCTCAGTATCCCACTGCAGGGGAACGGGCGCTGGAGGTGTTAAACGAGCAGTGGCGCACATTATTGGGGGGGGCTGCGTGGTGAGCACTGCCCCAGAGGCGGCGAGGATGTCACGGCCCCATAAAATTTGGTCTATGGTGTGTAGAAATAACGGGCGGAAGGTGCCTGAGTGGCCCTCTTCATCCTCCCACTTAATGGGCCCTATGGCCTGAAGAGAGGTGGAGGTACCAGTGGCTCCCACTACTGAGGGACCATCGAGAACCATGCACATGGTGGCATACTGAGCGGGCATGCAAGAGACTTCTGCCCCTGAATCGAGCGTGCCCGTGTACCATTGCCCCTCTATTCTTAATTTACGAGTAGGCTTTTCCGGAGTGATAGGGACTGTCCAGAGAAGCGTTTTATTGCCGGTGAGGTGATGAGTTTTATTAGAACCGGCTGGCACGTTGCCTCTTAGGGGCGGGGCTGAGGCTTGCCCCGCTTGGAGTTTAAAGCTTGCTCAGTGCCTTGGCGCTGACTGCCGTCAGGGCACCAGGGATAGCAGAGGTTTTTTAAGCTATCCTTGCTAAGATCTCTGGGGCTGCTCTTGCAATCGCGCGCCCAGTGATAGCCACGCTGGCAGCGTGGGCAGGGAGTGGGAGGGGGCACCCATTGCGCTGCCTGAAAGGCGGGCGGTTGATTTCTGCATTGGGGCACTCCCGGGCAAAATGACCGCTCTGCCCGCACTTAAAACAACCTGTGGTGGCGGCTAAGGCGGCAGTGACAGCGCCAGAGACAGCCTGGGCTAGGGACGCGGCAGCTGGGTCAAAGGCGCTGCAGGCGAGAACCCAGTCATCTATACTTTTTTCCTGCAAGGGGAGAATGGCTTGCTTACAGGGGGGGTTAGCCCCTTCTAGAATGAGTTCCCGGGTGAGAGCTAGCTGGGCTTGGGGGTTGCTAACTTTTCTAGTGCAGGTTTCTTCGACCCTGGATACGAAGGTGGCGAAAGGTTTGTTTGGCTCCTGGAGGAGCTTGGTAAAGTTGTCAGGTCGACGGGCAGAGCAGTTGGCAAACGCGCGTAAGGCGATGCCTCTGAGGATAGTCCAGAAGGTGGCAGGGACATTAATATAAGCAGACGCATTTAGAAACGCTCCCGTGCCTAGATAGGCTTCGGGGTGATGATAGACTCCAGTGGCTGCGTCTTGCTCACTTTGCTTAGCTGCTTCCGCCTGGAAGTGAGCACGCCAATCAACAAATTGGCCGGGGTTAAGAATGGAACGGGCAAGCGAGGCCCAGTCTTGGGGGAGGCAAAAGTCTATGGCGAGATCTTGCAGTATTTGGGAAGCGTATGGGCTACCTAACCCGTCCTCCTTGACGGCCCTGCGAAGCTGCTTGATAGTATCTGAGTCAATGGGATACCAGTCGTACGGTTTCTGTGGTGTGGGGGTAAGGTTAAGAGGAAAGCAGCGAAAAGCACGAGAGAAAGGAGGACGCGCTTGCAGAGGGCTTGGCGCGGGAGTGGGGGTAGGGGGAGCGTTGCCCCAAGGGTTGCCTTGAGGTGTAGAAGGCAGCCAGGGGTTGTTAGTCGGCAGGGTGGGAGGAGCGGCGGCAGCTGCCGGCAGCGGCTCCGAGGGGGAGCTTGACGGAGGGGGAGGCGGAAGTGGGAGGCCCCAAGCGTCGCAAGACGGCGGCGCGGTGGGAGTGGCTAAGGCATAAGATGGTGGACTAGCTCCGCCCTGTGAAAGGGCGGGGCCCAAGGCATAAGATGGCGGACTAACTCCGCCCTGTGAAAGGGCGGGGTAAAGCGCATGTGGTTTCCGGCCCGGCTTAGGGCTGACGTCATCGCCGGAGCATTTCCTCCCCTCAGTGGAAGAAGAAGGAGGAAGTTCGCCATTTTGGAGAGGCTTAGTATTGCTTTGTTTTTGGGGGGCGACTTCGAGCGCGTTGTTAATTTGCTCGACTAAGGATTCAGTGTCCGAATCGTGGTCTACATTAGTATCGCTGTCTGAATCTGTTGACTGGGTTGATAGGGCCTCCTTGGATTTAATGGGGCCTCGATCAGGGGGGAGGGAGCCTTGAAGGCAGGAGCGGACGGTTATTAAGGTGGGGAGCAAGCCGGGAGGGAAGCACTTGCTCTCATGTTCCATGGCGCTGGTGACCCGATCAATAAGGCGATCATAAGTGACGGGGTCCCAAAGGTGGCAAGTGGTGAGCCATGGGTTAAAGGGCAGCAGGAGGTCCCAGTATACTTGCAGCTGCCGGACAGATACCTTACAGCGATGTGTGTCTAGGAGACCAGCCAGAGCACGAACTTGGGGTGCTTGGCGTGCAGATAGACGATTACCCATAGAGGAGGGAGAAAAGAAAAAAAGAGGGGGGTTGATTATTGAGTAAAGAAAATGAGGTAAACCGTGGTCGCGAGGCCGAAGGAGACGGCAAGAATAGAAGGCAGGAGCCTCTAGTAGCGAGAGCAGTTTGGGGGGGCGGTCACAAAGAGGCACACCGCGTGAAACAAAGAAACAAAGACACAAAGGACCACAGCAAAGTAATGGAGGGGAAGAGGGAAAGCTACTGGAGGAAGAGTGTTAGGAGGAATGGGGGGACATAGGAAGAGAAGACGAAAGGTAGTCGGGGGTAAGAGTTAGGTTAACGCGGGAAAGGAAGAGCGGCCCGGGCGCGGAGCGGCGTGGGAGAGGCGGCTCCGGACGTGGAGCGGCGAGGGAGAGGCGGCTCCGCGGGGCGGCGAGGGAGAGGTGGCCCTTACCTTGCAGGCGAGGAGAAGGGGAGTTGGAGAGGCGTCCGGGCGAGCGGGTGGTTTCACTGGACCGCTGTGCGGAGAGGACTTTTAATTCCAGGGTCGTGGGTTCGTGCCCCACGTTGGGCGCCAGTTGCAGTCGTCGTTGACTTGTCTATTGGGGGGGAGTGGCGGCCGGTTGCTAAATCCTAGGCTCTCAGGATTGCTTGGAGGGTACCGGCGGCGGGGGCTCTTTCCCGGAGGCGAAGGCGAGGCGGGGGACTGGGCCCGGTCCCCGGCGTAGGCGTGCAAAGTATGGAGGGCGGCGAGAAAGGAACAAGCGGGACACGGTTCTTTTAGGGTGAGGAAGCCAAGAGAGTTTATTAGGGGAGAGTACAAGCTTATATCGGGCGGTTTAGAGGGCGGGGTAGCTGTAGGGGTTAAAGGCTTGGATTGGTTCTGAGAGGGCGTGAAGGTTGATTGAAAAGGTGCGGGAGTTGCTCCGGTAACGAAGAGGGTGGAGGGTACGGGTAAGGCACGGGGGTGGGGTATTTCTCCGGCAAGCCCTCCCCAACGATTGTACTTTGGGGTGAGGAAATGGGGCCTGCCTCCGGCCTCACTTTCTCAGGCCTGGGGGGCTGTGGAGGGCGCTGTCGCCCGTGCCCACCACCCTCCCCAGGGGCTGATCAGGTCCCCCAGCCCAGGCCCGCCAAGTCGAAGCACGTAATCAGTGTCCCGCATCTGACAATCTGCTGGGTCTCACCCTCAGGGAAACCTGATACTGATTACACCTTCCTCCTGAGACCTGGGCCCATCTAGTCAGGGAAAATCTGATTGGGGAAATCAAGGAAACCAGATGCTGAGACAATGAAAGACTTCAAGTCTCCTTAGGAAAAACGAAGATATGGCCCAGTCAAAGGAACAACCTTACTCTTCAACTGAGATACAGGAATTGAAACAACATTATCAATCAAACAAGTCTCCTAAATCAATTCAAAAATCAAATTAATGAGTGGAGGGAAGATATAGCAAAACAGACAAAGCATATAAAGAAGACATTGGGTGAACATAAGGAAGAAATTAAAAATGTGAAAAAACAATTGGCAGAACTTATGGGAATAAAAGGCACAATACAAGAGATAAAAAACACAGTGGAGACACGAAACAGCAGATTTGAAGAGGGAGAAGAAAGGATTCATGAACTGGAAGACAGGACATCGGAAATTCTACACACAAAAGAGCAGATGGCGAAAAGAATGGAAAAATATGAGCAAGGTCTCAGGGAACTGAATGACAACATGAAGCACATGAATGTACATGTCATGGGTGTCCCAGAAGGAGAAGGGAAAAGGTCATGTGCTGGTTTGTATCTATTATGTCCCCCAGAAAAAGCCATATTCTTTAATGCAATCTTGTGGGGGCAGATGTATTAGTGTTGATTAGACTGGATTTCTTTGAATGTTTCCATGGAGATGTGACTCAATCAATTGTGAGTGAAATGTTTGGATAATTTCCATGGAGGTATTACCCCACCCATTCAGGGTAGATGTTAACTGGATCACTGGAGTACTTTAAAAAGAGCCACACAGGCCCAGACACAAAGCAGCTGTGAGTGACATCTTGGAGAGCAACTAAGAGTGACATTATGGAGAAGCTGCAGCTGAGACAGACATTTTGATGATGGTTGTTGGAAGTTGACGCAGACATTCTGGAGAATGCCATTTTGAAACATGATCTAGGAGCAAGCAGATGCCAGCCATGTGTCTTCCCAGCTAACAAAGGTTTTCTGGATGCCAGTGGCATTTCTCCAGTGGAGGTACCTGTTGTTAATGCCTTACCTTGGATGCTTTATGGCCTTAAAACTGTAACTTTGTAACCAAATGAACCCCTTGTATAAAAGGCAGTCCATTTCTGGTATTTTGCATAATGGGCAGTGTGATGCTTGGGTTCATGTGTCAACTTGGCTAGGTGACCCAGCTGTCTGGTCAAGCGGGCACTGGCCTGACAATTGCTGTGAGGATATTTGAGGCTGGTTAATAAACCAACAGGCTAGTTTGTTGGATCATCAGTCAATTGACTGCGACTGACTGATGACTCATCAAGGGGCGTGCCTTCCACAATGAGAGAATGCAATTGGCTGGATTTGGTCCGGGTGATCAGTTGAAGGCTTATAATCCGGACGGTTAGAGAACCTTCACTTCTTCGGCTGCCCATTGAAGCATTTCCTGGGGAGCTCGTCGAAGTTGCCGGTTCGTTTCCTGAGGAGTTCATCAGACATCTTCCTTGGAGTTGACAGTGTTGACGGCTCTGCAGAATTTGGACTCATGCATACCCACAGTTGCGTGAGTCACTTTTACAATTTGATAATCAGAGACATCTCTCATTGATTCTGTTTCCCTTAGAGAACCCTAACTAATACAGGCAGCATTAGCAAACCAGACATTGGCAGAAACAATAATGGAGGAAATAATCATTGAAAATTTCCCATCTCTTATGGAAGACATAAAATTACAGATCCAAGAAGCACAGCATGCCCCAAACAGATTAGATCCAAATAGATCTATGCCAAGACACTTAATAATCAGATTATCAAATGTCAAAGACAAAGAGAGAATTCTGAAAGCAGCAAGAGAAAAGCGATCCATCACATCCAAGGGAAGCTTGATAAGACTATGTGCAGATTTCTTAGCAGAAACCATGGAGGCAAGAAGGCAGTGGTGTGATATATTTAAGATACCGAAAGAGAGGAACTACTAACCAAGAATTTTACATCTGGCAAAGCTGTCCTTCAAAAATGAATGAGAGTTTAAAATATTCTCAGACAGACACTGAGAGAATTTGTGAACAAGAGACCTGCTTACAGGAAATACTAAAGGGAGCACTACAGACAGACAGGAAAAGACAGGAGAGAGAGGTTTGGAGCACAATATTGAGTGAAGGTAACACAATAACGTAAGAACACTGAACAAAGACGACTGTGAGTAAGGTGGAGGGAGGAAGGTTAAGGGGCAAGTAGGATGACAGGGGGAAGGACAGAAGATAAAGACTAGATCTGTATAACTTAGTGAAACCTAGAGTGCTCAATGATTGTGATTAAATGTACAAATGTGTTTTTACATGAGGGAGAACAAATGACTGTCAACTCTGCAAGGTGTTAAAAATGGGGTGGTACTGGAGAAAAAAAATGCCATCAATGCAAACTAGAGTTTATAGATAACAGCCAGATTATAATATGTTTCCACTAATTGTAACAAAGGCAACATACCAAAGCTAAATGTCTGTAAGAGGGGGATATAAGGGAGGGGTATGGGGCTTCTTGGTTTTGGTGTGTTGTCTGACTTTTTTATTGTATTTTATTTTTATTTTATTTTTTCTTTCGTTGCTTTTTAGTTGTCATTTTTTCTTTTCTCTTTTTACTTTTTTCACCTCTTCCTCTTTCTTTGTGGAAGAAATGGAAATGTCCTTATATAGATAGTGTTGGTGAATGCATAACTATGTTATATGGGGAACCACTGACTGTTTACTTACGATGGAATGTATGGTATGTGAATAAAACTGTCTAAAAAACAAACAGGGATACAAGTGCTGGAGAAAATGTGGAGAAAGGAATGTACCTAATCACTGTGGGTGGGGAAGTAAAATGGTGCAGCCCATCTGGAGGGCAGGGTGGTGGTTCCACAGGAAGGAACTAAGCATGGGGTTGCCATAAGGTCCTGCAACTCGGTTATTGGGTATATACTTGGAAGAACTGAAAAGAGGGACATGAATGGACATTTGCACAGTGGGGTTTATGGTGTCAGTATTCATGATTTGCAGTGGATTGAGGTGGCCTAAGGGTATATCATCTGATGAACAGAATGGTGAACTGTAGTGCATGCATACAATGGAATATTGAGCTACTACAAGGAGTGCAGTTATGCGGTGAATGGACACTGAGGACAGTATGTGTGCTGGTTTGAATGTATTATGTCCCCCAGAAAAAGCCATATTCTTTGATGCAATCTTGTGGGGCAGACATAATAGTGGGGATTAAGTTGAAATGTTTGGATTAGGTTGTTTGCATGGAGATGCGCCCCACCCAACTGTAGAAGATAACTGATGGGATATTTCCATGGAGGCGTGGCCCCACCCACTGAGGGTGGGCCTTGATCAGTGGAGCCATATAAACGTGCTGACTCAGGGATGGAACTCAGTGCAGCTGTGAGTGATGTTTTGAAGAGGAGCAAGCTTGCTAGAGAGGAACGTCCTGGGAGAAAGCCATTTTGAAACCAGAACTTTGGAGCAGACACCAGCCACGTGCCTTCCCAGCTAACAGAGGTTTTCCAGATGCCATCGGCCATCCTCCAGTGAAGGTACCCAGTTACTGATGTGTTACCATGGACACTTTATGGCCTTAAGACTGTAACTGTGTAGCCAAATAAATCCCCTTTTTATAAAAGCCAATCCATCTCTGGTGTTTTGCATTCTGCAGCATTAGCAAACTAGAACAGTATGTTTAGTGAAATAAACCAGAAATGAAAAGAAAAATAATGCCTCACTAATATTGACTAACTATAATGTGCAAGCTCTGAGAATTGAGTCTGAGAGCACAGGTTATCAGGGGTAGACTTATTGTAAATGTTCCTAGATTGTAAGCTCTTACAGCAGTCACATCTATTCATGAGCTGTAATGGTTATCTCTAAACACTGAGATGCTGAGCTCTTTGTGTATAACCTGGTCAGTCCCTGGAACTTTGGGTATCTGTGTGACATCTGAGACTCAGAGCCAGAGTCTGGCAGCTATGAACACCAGCATTACCCCTTGAAGCAAATGTTAAGAGTCTGAAAAAAAGAGACCAGACTTCATTTAGAGAAATGAACGAAATGGACTTGGTTAGGGCTAAAGTAAATCAGAATAAAGGGTAAAGGACGATATCGATGGCATTTTTGAAGCTTCAGCTTCTGTGTGGGACCAAAGGAAGAGATGTTTATTAGGTGGAAGATCTATATTTTTGATAACACATTATCTATTTTGACTTGCATGGTCAGTTTATGCAAACAACATAATTACATGGAACACTGATTGGGGAGTGAGGTCTGGTTGGTTTGTGCAGGTTAGTGTGAAGCCCCAATACACCCCAGAACAATTCTGGCAGAGAATGAAGATGTATTTGCAAAGCCCCCTTGAGGGACTGGGGGAAACTCTGGAAATACTGTATTTCCCCACCTGGGGAATTAATGATGTTCTCACACGCATTGGAGGCTACCAAATTAGAAGACTGAGCCTGGGGCTTGCCCTTGTGAAATTTGTTGCTGCAAAGGAGAGGCTAAGCCTACTTAAAATGGTGCCTAAGAGTCACCCAGAGAATCTCTTTTGTTGCTCAGATGTGGCCTCTCTCTCGAAGCCAACCCTGCAAATAAACTCACTGCCCTCCCCCCTTACGTGGGACATGACTCCCAGGGATGAGCCTGGACCTGGCATCATAGGATTGAGAAAATCTTCTTGACCAAAAGACAGAAGTGAAATTAAACAAAATAAAGTTTCAATGGCTGAGAGATTTCAAATGGAATCAAGAGGTCACTCTGGAGGTTATTCTTACGCACCATATAGATATTCCTTTTTAGTCTTTAATGTCTTGGAATAGCTAGAAGGAAATACCTGAAACTGTTGAACTGCAACCCAGTAGCCTTCATTCTTGAAAATGACTGTGTAACTATATAGCTTATACTGTGTGACCACGTGATTTTGAAAACTTTGTGGCTTCCACTCCCTTTATACAGTGTATAGACAGATGAACAGAAAAATGAGGGCAAAAAGTTAATGAATAATAGGGAGGGAGTGGGGGATGGGATGTTTTGGGTGTTCTTTTCCATTTTAACTTTTATTCTTATTCTTTTTGTGTGTGGTAATGAAAATGTTCAAAAATTGAACGTGGTGATGAATGCACAACTATATAATGGTGCTGTGAACAACTACACTGGGGCTGACTGTATGGTATGTGAATATATCTCAGTACAATTGAATTTAAAAAAAATTCCACCCACACATCATCTCACAGTTCCGTGGGTCCAGGCCCCTCACGGCCAGGCCCAGTGGGCTGCGTCCTTCTGGGGCGACGGCCCTCTCCGAGCCCCTCAGCTAGAGCTCCGGCCTTCCTCTTCCGGGGCAGGCAGAGAAGGGGCTCCACCTCCAGGGGCTCAGGTGACGTCCCCGGTCCTTCTGGATGACCTAGGGTGAGCCCCCACCTCAGGCCCCGCAACCTCAAACCCCACTCTCTGCCAAGCCTCCTGGGCCCTGTAAAGTGACACAGTCACAGGCTCTGGGGTGAGGACACGGACACGGCTGGGGGGCACCACCCTGCAGGCTGCACTGGGCGTGGTGGGGGGCCGGGTGGAAAAGGCCCCTCCATCTCTGGCCCCAGGCGTGGAGAACCCCAGGCCTGGCCTCCCTCCCAGCCCAGCCTGCCTGATGCTCTGACTCCTCAGTGAAGGGCTGCCAGGCACCCCCTCCCCACCCACCCCCTCCCATGGAGGAGCCCAGCGGCCCCCGCCTCACACACACCCTACCTCGGCTGCCTGCCCCAGGCTAGGGCGCCTCCTTCTCGGGGCCACCAAGTCCGTTCCCTGGACATGGCGGGAAGCCCCTGGGGGCACCAGGTGAGGGGCTGGATTCCCTCCCCCAGCATAGCTCATTCCCTCGGGGTCACTGGCTGCCCCTGCCCTTGGCCCCTTGGCCCAGGCCTCCCTGGTCAGCCCTGAATCTGCCCCCTGCCCCCTGGGCACCCCTAGTCCTGTCTGGCCTTCACCCTTTGCAGGGTGTATCTGTTTCCTGTTGCTGCGTAACAAGCAGACCACAGATTCAGCCACTAAGTGACACCCGTCAGCACCCCCAGCTCTCCAGGTGGAGCCTGCAGAGCTGCTCCCTCAGCCTTACCAGAACCCTCTTTCCACCCCCAGGGGACCCTCATGGCTCTGGCTGTGCTCCCCACCCCAAATGTCCCTGTCCATGGTTCCGCCCACTGAACCCCAGGCCCCTCCTCGCTGCCTTGGCTGCTCCCTCGGGGGTGTCATGGTGCTGTCCATCCCCTAGGGAGGGGCCCTGGGGCAGGAGCTCCTTGGCCGCTGCCTAAGCCCCTGGCCCTCACCCTGCACGAAGTCCCCTCGCCGGGGCTCTGTGGACATTTGCTGGAGGCGTGAGCGGTGCAGGGTGAGGAGGGTGTCGGCTGCCCAGGACAATGCCAAGCCCGCGGGAGAGCCGGGCACCCATGCAGCTGGCCCAGCCACCCAGGCTCCCGGTGCCTAGGGTCTCTGTGAAGGCTGGGGCTCCCTACGGTTGGGGCTTCAGAACCTGGGCATCTGGGGAGAGCTTGGGGGCAGCCCGTCCACCCAGCAGTGATGGCCGGGTGCCCCCACCCCCAGAAAGCCCTGCGGTCTCCTCTCCCACAAGCACTGTCACCGGGAGCCCCCGGCCCCCGAGGCCTACCTCTGAGGCTTGCCGCCAGCCCTGTGGGGTCTCGGGTCCTGGCTCTGCCCATGGACAAGGGCAGGTTTGCTGGGAGGCACCTCATGGCCTCCACAGGGCCCCGAGCTTGCAAGGCCACCTCTCTTATACAACAGCAACTGGTGACTCGGTCACTCGGCGGTGGCCCCCAGAACCTGCCGAAGTGGCCTTATTTGGAAATTGGGTCTTCACAGATGTAATTAGGTTAGGGACCCCGAGACAAGGCCATCCCAGATTGCCAGGTGAGCCCCAACTCCTGGGCTTCCCTGCTGGCCTCTGTGCCCCCAGCGCCTGGCCTGCTTGTCCCCTGCGGCTTCTCCGGCCCCCAGGGTGGAGGCCGCCCTGGTTCAATGTGGCTGCAGCCAACTAGGCACTTCAAAGACCCCGCTCGCGAGCGAGGCCACACCATGACCAACACTGACCCTTCCAGGGCTCCTTCCGCCAGGGACCAGGAGTTGGGGCCTGGGCATGTAGGGCGGGTGGAGGCTGCGTTGGGCACACAGGGCCTCGGACGGTCCCTTGGCCAGCACCCAAGGGGCAGCTGGTCCTGCGTGGCCCCGGGCCCTGGGGTTCTCAGCTCACTTTGGATTCATGCTGCCCCTTGTCCTGTCACTACCTTGTGGGACCCAGAAGGACCGGGCCGAGGGGTGTCGCTGCTCCTGCCACCCACCTTTGCCCCGTCCTCCCGCGGCGTCCTGAACTTTGGCTCTGGGCGCGCTGTGCGCTCTGGCAAGATCGCTGTTTACCAGCAAACGCAGGAACTGTTTTGACAGTGACATACAGACAGTTTGCTGCGGTCACTGCCACCTCTGCCACTTACTGCCCTCATGGGAGCCAGAGGCCACATCAGCCGGGGTGAGTTAATCATTGATGCCCCTCAGCATCGGGATTCTAGGGCAGGGCAGGCCTTGGGGTCTCAAAGCCCCTTAGGGGGCTCAGAGAAGGGGCAGGGAGGGGGCTGCAGGCCACAGAGCCAAGGACCAGCCCCTCGGCCACCCGCCCCGCTTCTCCCTTCTTCCGCAGCCTGCAAGTGCTGTCTGTCCCTGCTCCTGGGCCTGAGTTTCCACTACCTGTTCTCAAAGGGGCCCTGGCCACGATCCGTGTGACCCAGAAGGACAGGTGACTCCAGGCACTCGCCCAAAGGCCCGAGAGCCTCCCGCCCTGGTCCTGCAAGTGCCCAGCTCCCCAGCCGTTTGGTGCACACGTTTTGTCCCCTCCACTGGATCTCACGTCTTCTTGTCCTCTGTCCTCTGGGGCATCACCCCAAGCCTTCCTGAAGACGAGGGACACGCTGACCATGGGCTCCCAGGAAGGCTCCTTCTGGAAGCTTCTGGTCTGGTGAAACTGCTGTGCCTCCTGCCTCTTCTTGGGACAAAGGCAGAGATGATAGCACCCACCCCCAGGGCTCAGAAGAGCAACAGCCCCAACTCGCCAGCGGAGCCAGGTCACTGGGTGGTGGGTGCCAGGACCAAGGGCAGGGCTTCCCGGGGCTGCCGCTGGCCTCCCGCACACAGGCAGACCCCCTCCTGCTCGCCGCAGTTCTCCCGGGGACTGAGGGACCCTGTGCAGCAGCAACTGCTTTGGGAGGCTAAACTTCCACTCATCTGGAGATCAGTGCACCCCAGCCCAGCTTTACAGCATGGAAGCCTCTTGTCCACCCTTCAGGCACTGGACTCTGCCACCTTCTGGGGGTGACCGTGGCCCAGTGTGCAGAGGGAATGGTGGCTACGGCCCCCCCTTGTGCCTCCCGGGGCCGCTCAGGGCTCTGAGGAGTCCGGGAACTGTGCTGGCTGCTTCCAGGCTTGGAGACCTGAGGGGGTCACAGGGGTCCCCACGGCTCAGGAGCAGCCCTGCCACTCCCTCTCTGCCCCAGGCCCTGGGGCCCACCACCCCTCTCGGCTCGGCCCAGCTCTGCTCCTCCTGCAGGATGGCCTCAGCCTCCCCTCTGCTGGGGGCCCCCGCACCCTTGTGAGCAGCCCCCCAACAGGCAGCTGTGTCGGGTTGACGCCAGCCTCTCTCCGGCTGGTGAGGTCCAAGCCCAGGGGCCGCCCCAGCTCCCTGCCGAGCCCTGGAGCACCACACAGGGCACCTGGGGACGCCGGCTACAAGCTGTCCTCCGCGCCGCGAAGCCAGGCCAGAGCCACGGGGCAGGGAAAACGCTGCGGCTCCACGAAGCTGCCTCCTGCGCCTCTGGAGTGTGAACCTGCTCCCACGGGTGTCAGGGAGTCCTGGCCCTCACCCCTCCGAGTGACTCCCGGCCAGGGACCCAGGGTGCTCGGGACCCTCCGGGCCGGGTGGGGCCAGGTTCCGGCTCCCGGGCACCCAGTGCCTCCCTGTCCAGGGTCGGGGGTCAGCACAGCTGCTGGGGGCGGGAGCCCCACTTTCCATGGTCCCACCTGCTCTGCCAGCGACCCCGGACACAGAGACCAGGCACAGCCCCGCAGGCGGCATTCGGGGTGTGGGTGGGGTCTGCCCTCCCGGCCCCTGCGCTTCCAGAGGGGCCACTCGCCAGGGCAGGGGCCGGGACCCGCAGAGCACGACCACCGCCACCGGGTGGCAGGGCCCGCTCGGCGGACCCCCTTCCGACACCAGCGCTCGCTCACCCCCACCCCGCCGCCCGCGACGGCGCAAGGGCGGCCCGGGTCACAGGCGGGGCGGGGTCCCCTCGGGAAGCGGAGCCCTCCAGGCCGCCCCCGGCGCCGACGCACCGCCGCGCTCCAGCCGCGTGCCCACCGTGCCGCGGGTGTAGACGGCCAGCAGCCGCCGCTCGGGCCCCGCCGCGCGCGCCACGCCGGGGACGCGGGGCCTGTGCGGGAGGCGGCGGGGCGCACCGAGGGCCGCGGGAGGGGGCGGGACCTGCGGGGGGGGCAGCGGGGGGGGCACAGCGGCGCAGGAGCCGGGGCCGGGAGGGCGTGAGCGGCTCTGGGCCAGGGGCCCTCTGCGCCTCGGTTTCCCCTCGGGTCGGGGACCCGCGCGGCTTGGCACAGCGGCCGCCCTCCCTGCCCCGAGCCCTTTCGGGCCGCCGGGCACCCCACGGTGCCCACCCCCTCAGCGAGCCAGGCTGGATCCCTGGTGTACCCCGAGCCCCGCCCGGCCCCTGCCCGGATCCTCCCGGGTGGGGGAACCTCCGCTTCCCTGGAAAACCGCAGCTGCTGACACCCGGCCTGGGCTGTGCCTCCCTCGGGCCTGGTTTCACAACCCTGTTCTTAGCAGCTGCCGAGCTGCAGATCACTCTTGTGTGAAGGACAAACACATGAGTCCAGTCCAGCGGGGGACCCCACCCCAAATTCCCGGTGTTGTGGGGTTTGCACACTCACGTCGTCCTCCTGCTCTCTAGCGGCCTCCGGCTTCTCCACAGCAGCCAGTTTGCCCTTTTGGGGACTCACCCCTGAACAACCCCCTGCCCTCAGCCCAAGTCAGGGCCGGGCAGTGCACACCAGGCTGGTGTCCTCCATGCCAGACCCAGAGGGTGACGGGCAGGCGCAGAGGCAGAAGCCGCCTGGTAGGTGGCCGCTTGGTGCCCTGCTCTCCCGGGGGCTCCTGCTCTGCTCTGACTGCGTTTGCACTACCGGCGACCTCCATCCCAACGCTCCCTTGCTCAATCACTCACGCGCCGTTTCCTCCAGGGCCTGCTCCGAGCCGGGTCCTCACCTTGGCACTGGAGACCCAGGCCCCATCCCCCTGGGGCTTGCATTCTAGTTGGGGTGGGAGGGGCGCGGCAGAGGGCAGCCCCGGGCTCTGCCATCCCTCCCGCCTCTCCCTGGCCTCCACCCCACCTGCTGGGGGGGCACCGCTCCTTGGTGCCCCGGGGGGGCCCACACCCACTTCCCAGCCGCCTCTGCCACAGGTGGTGCCCATCAAAACCAGGGGCTCCCTGCCCGACGCACGAATGACCGATTCCTGGGACTCGGGTTTCAGGGAGAGGAAGGGTTTACTGCCAAGTGTGAAGCAGGAGCTCAGGCCGCCCGTCGGCCTAAAAGTCTGTCTCCGCGAACTGCAGTAATTCCAATAGCTCTACAGTATCCAAAGATGGGCAGGTTTTAGGATGATGAGCACAATGGCTCGAGATGACGAGGTTACAGAAGATCTAACTGTTGAGCACGTGCAGACTGATGATGTGCTCAGTCAGAACGTTCGTAAGAAAACGGCGGCCTCGGTGTGATGACGGGCACGATTTTTGGTATCATAATGAGGTATAATCCCCTATGGGTTGAGGTCTAAGCTACTGTGCTTGTCAGGCGGGCCTGTTTTGGTCAGATCCAGCCAGACATTTAGGACCTGGGGGGAGGGGGGGGCTAGTTCTGTGCTGCCCCAAGGCCTTTCATTAATAAACACGAGGGGCTATCCGTAGTGATCATAAGACTCTAAAGTTGAAAAACAGGATAAGGGGAGTATAAGTGAGGGTCAGTCACAAGGTTTGCACTATCTCCAGGGCACAAGATAAAGGCCATACAATCGTTACCAGACATCAAGGCAGCCGGATGACAGTTCAGAGAGTTTAGATATTTCCCTCCGGCTATTCTGATGCACTGGAAAGTAAAAAGGAATATCGACATAATGACTCAGTCCTCCCAATCATCCCTTAAATCCTAACTTCTCCATTACAGAGGCTCCCCCTCCCTGCATCTCAGAACCCTCCAGAAGGCTGCTCCCCACCCACCCCTCCACCTGCTCACTCCCACGTGGTCCTCTGAGCAGGGGTTCCCACCATGTCCAGACTTCCAGACTCCAAACCTCCAGGGTGGGGCCCGCAGGCAGCCGTCCTGACTTGCCCTCCGGGCAACTGATGCAAGGTCAAGTCTGAGAATCCCTGGTCCAGACCGGAGGTCAGCAAACTATGGCTCAAGGTCAGAAGGCCGGGCTGCTGGCCCCTGCCCCCTGGGGTGAGTGCTGAGCCTCTGGGCCTCCCCTGCCAGCTGCCCTGCATATCCAAGTGCCCCAGGTACAGATTCCCCAGTGACAGGCGACAGGCGGGGGCATGAGGGAGCTGAGGCCGAGACAGGGCCCCTGGGGCTGAGTGGCGAGCTGGGCATCGCCCTGGGCGGAAGCAGGGCTGGACCCGGGCACAGGCCCGTGGGCAGCATCTCAAAGGCCAGGGTGAAGGGGAGAACAGGAATGACAGGGGACAGAGGGCCGGGGGACAGCAGGATAGCGGAGGCCCGAGGGCAGAGGCGGCTGGGAAGGGACAGGGCCCGGGCTCCTTTGGGGGTGGCAGGGCTGAGGCCCCGGCTCCACCCCAAAGCACAGGCACTCCCCCCCACATCGGCCCTGAGCGCCTCTTCTCCCTGAATCCTCTGCTCCCACCACCCTCCTCCTGGGGACCCCAGTCCCCAGGGCGCACAGACGCTGAGAAACCGACTGGCGAGTGTTAGGTTCGGAACCGTTCAGGAATCCACACAACGCAGCGAGTCAAAGTTTAAGTATAAAGTTTAAGATTTATTAGAGGAAGAAAGCAGGTGGGAGCCAGCGGAAAAGAAGAAAAAAGATAATGGCTCCCACTTTCTATCCGAGAGCAGCATTTTTTAACGAAAAAGGAACCCACGTTGGGTAGGGCGTCTGCTGTGATGTTCTGTGCCTCAGCTGGGTGAGTGCTTATCTAGTTTTGGGCTGATTGGTTGCTAGAATTGAGACAATACTCTTTTTAGGAAAGCAGCTGCGTTATCTAACTAGGGAGAGCAGGCCTTCTTGGTTGTTCATCTTACGGACATATCTGACCCTGCCTTACCCACCTTTGAGGGGTCACTGTGGCTGGAACAGCCGTGAACAGCTTTGAACAGCCTCATTCTTCAGTCTATGGGGCACCTGTTTTCTGTGAGATAAGCTGTGGGGCCCCTGGGTTAGAAACTCCTTCTACATTAGTTTCTTCTTCTGGGATCTAAAAGCGAGCAGCTGCTGCCTGCGGTCTGGGCTCCCCCCTGCCCGGCCGGGGCCCCCCTTGCTCGCCTGAGCAGCAGCCCTGCCCCCGCACCGCCCTCAGGCCACCCGGGACAGGGAGGGCAGCAGCAGAGAAGGGGCCAGAGCTGCCCCCACACCAGGCCGGCGCCTTGCAAGGTGGAGGTGGCTTTCCGCACTGCATCTCGGTGCTCCCCAACCCCTCAACAAACCTAAGGCTGGCTGTCTCCTCCGTCAGGTGACAGGCACGGCTGCCCACAAGGCCACACAGGCAGGGAGGGCTCTGACATCAGGCTGCCCTATTCCCTTCCTTTCCCAGCGGCCACTTGGCTGCCACCGCAGCCCCCGCCTGCTGGTTTGGAAAGAGCACACAGATGCACAGAGTGGAAGAGAATCCAGAAACAGCTCCTGTGGGCACCTGTGGCTCTGGAGGGAGCCCAGTGCCAGGCAGTGGGCAAGAAGCGCTGCTGACAGCTGATGCTCTGCGGGAGGAGCGAAGCAGGGTGGCCAGGGGCAAGGGGTTGTGGGCTTGGGAGCCAGCCTCAGGGAGACACTCAGCAGGGTTGTCGGGTTCGGGCCAAGGGACCTCATGTCCCCCACCCCTCTGATCCATCATTTGACAAGCGCTTCCTTCAGAACAGTGTCGTGTTGCGTAAGGCAGAGTTTTTGCAGCCGAAAGAAATCCCTAGAGAGGATCTTCAGGGACGGCCGCCGCAGCACCCCGGCCAGCCCTGCGGAGCCCAATGGCACCTGGCAGCCCCCAGCCCAGCCCAGGAGGTAGGGGACATCTCATAGCGGTGCTCATGAGGAGATGCCAGGTGGAGGAAAACGCCCCAAGACCCTTATCTCCCCAAATGAAGAAGGACTTGAAAGGCTCATAAACCCAAATACAAAGGTGAAGCTATAAGGCTTCTAGAACTGGGGGCTGACATAGATTTCTTAGATAGGAAAAGAAGGAGTGAGCCATAAAATAAAATCTAAAACTCGAAAAAAGAAACGTCATCAAAATCCCAAACTTCTGCTCATCTGAAAACACCAAGAAGAACATGAATAGGTTAAGGCAGAGTAGGAGAAGATGGTCAGTGACAAAGGACCCCTGCCCTGAAGAATGAACGAACTCCACAACTCAACGACAAAAAAACACAAACAGCCCCCAAAATGAGACACAAGACTTGCATAGACACACCATAAAGGAAGAGCAGGTAAAACAGGATAAGAAGAACCCTGGCCAGTGAAAAGCTCCTGCCCACGAGGGCCGAGGAGGTGCCCTGGGCCCCCTGCGAGCAGGAGTGTTCACCGGGTGCCAGCACGTGGGAAGTGGGAAGGGGACCCCCCCTCCTGCCACAGCCCCCTGGGCCCTCCACAGGCAGGGCTGACCCGGGGTGGACAGGGGCCACCAGGCGGGGGCTCCAGCTCACTTGGCAACCACTGAGGAGCAGCTGGTGGCTTCGCACCAGCCTCCCACCTGCCCCACAGCCCGGCCGGCCATCCAGCCACAAAGACCTGTGCCAGGCTGCCCGGGGCAGGCTCGCTCTCAGAGCTCAAAACCGAGAGCCACCCAAATGCCCACCAACAGGAGAACGGGTGGAGAAACTGGTGTGCCTGTTCAGAGGATAAAAAAAGAACCACTGATTCACACAGCCACAGGAATGAATCTCGCAAAACATTATGTTGAGCAAAAGAGGTCACCTGCAATAGACTGCATCCATCTGGACACCTGTAGCAGGTAAAACCAGCCAGAGTGAAAGAAATGAGAACAGTGATGCTGTGCGAGAGGGAACCCCGTGCTGCTGCCAACTCTCTCTTGCGGCGTGTTCTGTGGGCGTGTGAATCCATCAGAACTCACACAGTTACAGTTAAAATTTGTACATTTCCCTGTATGTAAATTACACCTCAAACTATTTTAAAGTGGGAAAAATAATCCGTAATTTAGAGCTACATTCAAAAAAGGAAAGACTTTCGCTGGAAGTTCCATTTCTCATCCTGGTGATATCCTTTGGCTTCATGCTATCCAAAGGCTATTTTATAATAAACTCAAACAACCAGGGATATCTAACAGCTCTCTAAATTATGAATATAAAGCTGGAAGAAGTTCTGCTTTCTTAACTTGCCGTAATTTTCCATCCATATTTCCAGTTGTGGTTTTTATTTTTTTTATTCTGAGGTAGTCCTCCTAATAATAGTTTAGAAAAGCTTCAAGTTTTGCCCACAAAACTAACAGCTAAGACAAGATCTGCAGTTCTGAAAAAAATGGGCTAGAGGGCAGTGCTGTACTCCCAGGGACATTTCTCAATTTATAAGGGAAAATGCAAACATTCTGTGGATGGATGAAACGGTTTACTGAAACCCAAGTACAGAAGTAGCTCATTATGAAATGCAATTGAAGCAAGAAAATATTATGTAAGAGACGATATGCTTCTTTCTAATTACAGGGCTTCAAAAGCACAATCTAATTTAAGACTCCTCTACAGGCTTTGCCTGTCCTTTCTTTTATACTACTTCTGAGGTTATAATGACATTCTTCTCTTCTGCTTAAAAAAAAAGGCTTTTCAAGTTAGCGTACTAAGATAATTATTCCAGCACAAAAGCTAGCCCGGAGAATAATCGAGCACATGCCGGGCGGCGGCACGACCCTCCCCGCCACTCGCCCACCCTGGGATGTAATTACTGCTCACTATTGTGCTCCGCTCGCTTCCCGAGTCTCAGCTGAGCCGCTCAGTCTTTTGTCTTCCTTGAAGCAGGGGTAACTCAATGGTGGAGAGAGAAGATGCTCAATCCATATTTACTTACTTGAACTCTGGTGATCTGGGTGCCATGTGTACTTCTAAAACTAAGAAAACCTGGGCTTTTTGGAGTGATGAGCAGGTGGTCAAGAGTTAATTTGAATTTAGACAAATCTGAATAAATCGCCTGGAGAAAACAGCCATCATCACACATGATCTAGGGTACACCCACATGACTCAGCCTCTGCTCTTTAACACTCCCTTCTGCAATTTAGCAGAATGTGAACGTGTATTTGTCGCGGCCCATGAAGGCTGTGCCAGTCCAGAGGCCAAAGAAGACAACGAGCATTTTCTGATACGTGAACTTTTACTCAGGGCTTACTTACAGGGTGAGAAGTCACGAAGAGATCCTGACGGCTCTCTCAGGCCGGGCGGGCATCACGTCTGCAGGGAAGTCGACCGTGCACTTGAGAAAGGACAGTGAGCCGCTTATAAGGGTTTAAGACAGACATCCCCAAGGGTGGGGGAGCATAGATGTGGGAACAGGTCACTGTGACAGGGTGGGGTGGGGTGGGGATGTGGTGCTAGATTAACATTTGACGGCGGGAGGTCTGGGGTACAATTACGTCTTGCTCTTTTGTGAGACCAAGAGCCTCTCACCTCCTGCCTGCTCCCCGTTTCACGTTTTAAAGTTACATTTTAAGGTCAACTTACCCTTTTTCTCTTTACTGGCTTACAAAGACGGTAGGTTAAACATTGGCTGCCTAGGTCATGCAGCCTGCTGTGCGCCAAGGTCTGCAGGCCCGTTTTGTTCAGGCCAGGGGATGCCACAGTATTCTTTAGTGCTACTGTGTCAAATAGGAACTATGTTTGGCTACTTGTAACATGGACCAGAAATAACAGAGACTTTAAAAAGTTAATTCCTGTCTCACATAAAGGAAGCCTGGAGGTTGGTAGTCCAGGGCCATGGAATGCTCCACGGGTGACAGGAACCCCAGCTCTGCCGTCATTAGGGGTGGCTGCCATACTCAATGTCCTCTCAGCATGGCTGTGGAAGCTCCAGCCATCGTGTCTGTGTTCCAGGCAGGAAGCGGGAGGACATCTAGAAGGACAAAACGGGTCCATACCATCTGTCTGTCTCCCTTTAGGAAGCTTTCCCAGAAGCTTTATCTGACAACTTCTGTCTTTCAACACATTGGTCAGAATTTGTCTCATGGCCATATCTTGCTGCAGGAGAGGCTGGGAAATGTCATCTAATTTCTTAGGGAGTCACACTGCTATCTTCTCAATAAATCCAGGATTCTGTCCCTACAGAAGTGGGGGAAGGGACAGACAACTGGCAGACTCTGCCACAGATGATGACTCACTCTTCCTCAGCCCCCCACTATCCCCCCTCCCACCTGACCTCCCCTTCCCAGACCACTATCTCCCATCCCCGACGACTCAGGTAATCACCCAGCACGTATCCTTCCAGTTTCTCTGTCCTCTTCGTCCAAACCAGACAAGTACGTGCACACACTGGCACGGCACCCATGTACGGGTTACTTGGTCACTGGCTGCCACATCTTGCTTTCTTCTTCCCAAACCTCGTGGACTGACGTCGCAGGAAGGCCGCTCAGCTTGTTCTCAGTGAGTCTGGCCGCTCCCCCAGGGGTGTCCACCACTCTTGAAATTTTGCTGCTGTGCTGCACAGTGTCCTCACGGAGACATTGCCAGACTGATTTCCAAAACAAGCTCATAGTCACCAGCGGTATACAAGCATTTTTTTCTACCTCTTGCCAGTTCGTGGGTGAAGAGCTCGTTGATTTACATTTCCCCTCTTGCTAAGAAATGTGAGCATTTCTGTGGTTGCTGGCCATTAAGATTTTCTCTTCCATGAACCATCTATTTACGTAATTTTCCATTTTTGTTGGATTGTTGCTCTTTCCTGACTTTTTTTAAAGTTTCTGTACAATATACATTAACCCTTTGTCATCTGCATCACAAATACCTGTCCAGTCTATTTATCGTTTTGGTCGTATCTTTGGCTGCACAAAATCTCTTGCTGTTTATATCGTCAAACACGTGTGGATCTTCTCGCACAGCTCGGGTTTTCCTACTTTGGTTATTAAGGGTTCCCTCATACCTAAAGGGGGATTCTATTCTTGCAAACTTATTCAGCCTTGTGAGTTTTAAGACACTTTTATCCAATTCCAAAGACACCCTTTCTTGGTTCTGCCAGGCTGCCGAGACAACTGCTGTCGGCACCTGCTCGCTGAGGCGGTCAGTCGGAGCGGACGCCCCGGAGATGAGCTGTGGAGCACAGGGGCTGGGGTGGGGCCCCGAGAAAAGGGCGTCCACTCCAGTGGAGCCCAGACACGAGGTCAGCGGGTCTCAACCTGCTGCTGACGCAGGGAACGTGCCCCTCTCGTGCCACAATGGAAGGACACTGTCCCCCACCCCCCACCAGGAACAGCCATACCATGGTGGAGGGTGGCCCCAGATGCCACAAACTCACCCGCTTCTCCTCGGTGGAGGCTCAAGTGTGCTGGGGGCCACACGGGAGGGGACTGGCCTGGGAGCTGGCACGGTCCCCAGTGCAGGGCCCCCCACAGGCCAGGCTTGGGCCTTCCCTTCCAACAGACACCACCCCGTAGTCCACTCTGAGGCGCATTGCCAGGCTCCCGCTTCTGGAGCCTAGAGGCCCCCAGCAGGGCTCTGCCTCCACGGGGGGCTGCTGTGTCCCAGGGCTGGCTGCACCCCTGCCTCCCGTGGGGCCCCCTCACCTGGTGCCTGCTCTCCTGGGCTCGCTGCCTCCAGCTTCTCCTGTGGCTTCCATGTGTCTTAGTTTCCTCTGCTTATCGAGTCCCCTGGTGATACAGTTTAAGGCCCCCCTTGACTCAGTCGGGCTACACCTTAACTAAAAATAACCTTTTCAAAAGGTCCTGCTCACAAATGGGTTCACATCCGCAGGAATGTGGATCAAGGGGAAGAAGAGGTCTTTGTGGGGGACATAATTCAATCCACTACACACCCCCGTTGGGATTCTAATTGGGATTGTATTATATTTGCACATTAACTTGGGAATACTGACATTTTTATAATATGAAATCTTCCCAAATATACTTTTTTCATCCATTCAGTTCTTGTTTATGTCTTTCAGCAAGATCTCAGTTGTCTTCATATAGGTGTAAGTTGTACACCTTTATCGTGAAACCTCTTAATTTCACTATATACATAGAATACTTCTCCCCATTCCTAGGTTCTTATTGCCACAGTGGAAAAAAGCCACTGACTTTTAAATTTTAACTTGTATCCTGAAACCTTATGAAAACATCTAATCTTAACAGTTTTCTAGGTTACACAGAGGAGCCTCCATGCAGCAACCTGGCCTGCTCTCCTCAGAGGCCTGCTTGCAGCGGGCCCTGGCTGCCATTGGGGACAGGTTTGGGGAGGCTCCCCCCCATCCTCTGACAACAGGCTCACTGTGCCCGCATGGTGTGAACAAACAACGTGGTTCCTGCCGAGCTGAGAACCTGCAGTTTGGGTACATGAGGGCCCCAAGCACCTGGACAACCAGCTGCCCAGTATCCACCTTGGGCGCCAAGTCTCTAATGGGCTTCCCGCTGGACGACCCCCCGGGAGACCCCACCTTCCTCTGGACATTGCCCCCTGCACCTCTTCCCATGGCTGACCCTGCTCTGGATCCCTTGGCTGTAAGGATGATGGCCACACACTGGTCCTTCCAGCAAGCACCAAGCCTGGGGTGGCCTCAGGGCCCTGACACATCGGCACATGGTCATTCCAGCGAAGAGCTTTACCACTTCAGTCTCAGGTTTGCATCAGTCCCTCCATCTTACTTGTCTCTGTCTGTTCCCTAATTCTAACTGAAACGGCCCGAGCGCTTTGCCATTTAAGAGAGCATTTGCTATTGGTTTTCCGCTGTCATTCCATTTTTCTGCAGGCAGGCCTCGCCGTGCATCGTGACTCACGTGAGTTTCCACCACCGCGGCTTAATTAAGCAACAGCAGTCCCGCAGCAGCACAGGTCAAAGGCCAGTTGCCACAGCGTGCTAGCTGAGTGACTGCGTGAAGGAGACTCTTCCGTGCCGGCTCCTCGTTCTGCAAATCACCACATAAATACAGGTGCACGTCACCACCGGTGAGCAGGCACATCCCTCCCTCCGAGGCCCGCTGAGACTGCTACTGAGTTCATGCTCAGAGAGCAACGTCTGCAGGGTGCTGCCTGCTTGTCTGCCGGTGACAAACCCACGTGACATTTTACATAAAGGGACACTCGGAAGAGAAACTGAAATTGAATGTAAATGGAGCTCCAGGAGAAACAGCTGACCGAGGGGACCCTGACACAGCTGTCATTCAAACTTGCTGGCTGCACAGCCAGGGAGCTAATCAGCATAAATGAGGAAAGCACAATGAAAAGGGTAGAAATGTCCCAGAGGAAGGGACACTGGCAAGAATCTTCACATTAAAGGACTGCTGGAGAGTGTTGACAACAGAAGGGTATATGGGAAAAATCTACCTAATGCTTACTGTGGACCATAATTCATAGGAATACCTTACTGGTACCACACAAATACTAGGGACAAATAATTAAGGGCTGACAAGAGCAACGAGGTGTTTGGGTCATGAGAATTGTTTAAAATGGTGATGAGGATGGGACAACTAAGTGATGATAATGTGAGATCTGGATGGATTACCAAGGACATAACATATGCTATGTGAACTTAGGAACCCCCAACGTTTGTAAGTCAAGCCCTCGATCTTGAGGCTTGCTCGGGCGAAACTTACGGTTGTAAAGGGGAGGCTAAGCCCACCTGTAATTATCCCTAGGAGTCACCTCCAGAGAACCTCATTTTTTGCCCAAATGTGGACTTCCTCTCTCTAAGCCTAACTCTGCAAATAAATTCATCATCCTCCTCCTGATATGGGACAGGATCCCCCAAATGAAGGAGTCTTCCCAGCGATGTGGGACACAGATTCAGGAATGAGCCTCACTGGCATTGAGGGGTTGAGAATGCCCATTTGAACAAAAGGGGGGAAAGAAAGGCAACAAAATAAGGTTTTAGTGGCTAAGAGAATTCAAATAGAGTCGAGAGGCTTCCTGGAGGTTACTCCTATGCAAGCGTCACCTAGATATGCCAAATGACCACAGTATAAGCCCAAGTCAACAGTAGTCCTGAAAACCTTAATACCCAGGTCCCTATCTGAGACTCTATAAAGGTTTTACTCACTAAGTTTACTCTTCAGAAATCTAAATCCTCCAGAGAGCTCCTGTTCTAGTTTGCTAACGCTGCCAGAATGCAAAACACCAGAGATGGATTGGCTTTTATAAAGGGGATTTATTTGGTTACACAGTTACAGTCTTAAGGCCATAAAGTGTCCAAGGTAACACACCAACAATCGGGTACCTTCACTGGAGGATGGCCAATGGCGTCCGGAAAACCTCTGTTAGCTGAGAAGGCATGTGGCTGGCGTCTGCTCCAAAGTTCTGGTTTCAAAATGGCTTTCTCCCAGGACGTTCCTCTCTAGGCTGCAGTTCCTCAAAAACATCATTCTTAGTTGCTCTTGGGGCATTTGTCCTCTCTCAGGTTCTCCAGAGCAAGAGTCTGTTTTCAATGGCCGTCTTCAAACTGTCTCTCATCTGCAGCTCCTCTCTCAGCTCCTGTGCATTCTTCTTAGTATCCCTCTTGGCAGTAGCTCCTCTTCAAAATGTCACTCTCAGCTGCCCTGAGTTCCTTCTGAACTCATTTATATGGCTCCAGAGATTTAATCTAGACCCACCGTGAATGGGTGGGGCAACACCTCCATGGAAATCATCCAATCAGAGTCATCACCCACAGTTGGATGGGGCACATCTCCACGGAAACATCCTAATCCAAACATTTGAACGTAATCCCCAATAATATGTCTGCCCCCACAAGACTGCATCAAAGAAAGAACATGGCTTTTTCTGGGGGACATAATATATACAAACTGGTACAGCTCCTATGCCAGCTAAGTCCCAAAACCCAGAGGCAATAGGCTCTTCAAGAACATCAACCAGATGGGTCCCCTTTTCTCATAAAGTGGACACCTCTTTTCAACATGAACAGGTTAGGGTGGTCACTGCCTAGACATCCCCAAAGATTGGGAAAGTGATTATTAAACTAGAGGAAGGGGGAGCAACAGATAAGATGGAATTTAGCAAAGGATTATGAATGCTGAATATATATAGTTTTCTTCTTCTTAGTTTCTAGGGTATTAGAATAGTAGAAGGAAAGAACTGAGATGGTGGCACTATAACCCATAGCATCCTTTGAAATTTGTTATACACTACCTGTTAAATTGCAATTTGAAAGTTATCACCTTTTTGTATATATGTTATATCTCACAATAAGGAAATAACAAACTGGTACTATACCCCATAACATTTTTGGAAATTTCTTATATAACTACTTGTTAAAATCATACTTTGACAGTTATTACCTTTTTTTCATATATGTTGTATTTCACAATAAGGAAATAACTGAAACTGTGCAACTGTAACACATACCATTCTTTGAAATTTGCTAACTACTTGTTAAATTACACTTGGAAAGTTACCACTTCTATGTATACATGTTATATTCTATAATAAAAAATATGATTAAAAAAGACTGTTAGAGACATTTCATAAATTAAAAGCACAAAGGATAGAAGGTGGAAGCTGATCCAAATTTAGAAAGGAGCCACAATTCACCAAGACATCAAAAACATGTGCACTCCCTATTCTACATTATATGACAGGAACCGGGCAGAAGGCACTGCTCCAACTACTGCTGATAAGCTTTTTACAAAGCAAACGCTTTAATTCTTGGTGTTCCTAAACTTTCAAATTACAGTGTATTACATATATGCCTTACTACTTTTTCATTGCCCTATATATTCATAACCAACAGTGAATGTTTTTAATGCTTTGAAAAATATTTTAAAGGTTATGGAACAATCATTATTAGTCTCATTAAGATGGTTTTGCCTGGTTTCGGCTTACACAATCATTTTTATGGTCCTGTCCTACCAAGCAAAGTGAGAACTGCTTGTAGTTTTCTCCTCTTTCTATTTTACTTCATTATTTTTCTTTTATATTAGGAATGAATGCTAAATTTCATCAAATGCCCTTTCAGCATCTATCAACAGGATCACATGATTTTCTACATTACTTTTACTGGACTTGGTTGCTATTCTTGATGTGGAATCTCTCACACTCCTGGAACAGGCTCCGCTTTGTCTCAGCTATTCCTCGAAACACCACTGGATTCTATTCGCTGATATTTACTTTTTCTATCTACGTATTCATTAGTGAACTTTGGTCCATAGTTTTCTACTACTGATGTTAGCTTCTTAAAATGAATTGAAGAGGAGGGAGGAGCTACGATGGCAGCAGAGAGAGGTGTGGGATTTAGTTAGCCCCCTGGAGTAGCTAATAAACAACCAGGAACAACTAGTAAATAATCTGGAACAATTGCTAGGGGACAACCATGACTGTCCACACATCGTACACCAACCTGGACTCAGTGGAACGGCTGAGATCGCAGAATAAAAACTGTAAGTAAAAACTGCGGACCCGCGCCAGGAGTCCTCTCCCCCGAAGGCAGGCTGAGCGGCAAAACCTCGCTGTGGGAGAAACCACCAGTCGTGGAGCAAGTGAATATAGCTCAGCCCAGCTCTAACTGGGGCTTTTTTTTTTTACATTTTATTTTGAAATAAATTCAAAGTTATAGGAACAGTTGCAAAAACAATACAAACCGCATACACAGGACTCCAGCATTCCCTGACCTCCCCCCCGATACCCCGATCCACTAACTTTAACATGTCACACCGCTATTTCTTTCCCTCCCTCCCTCCCTCCCTCTCTCCCTATCTATCATCCATCATCTATTGCTCTGTCTTCTGAACATGAGAGCTAGTGCACACATCCTTGAACAAACACTGTAATTCACATATACACTTCCCATCAACAAGAACATTCTTTTATGCAATCCCATTAAGCGCAGCTAAGAAGTGCAAGGGATTCAACAATGATACAAAGTTTACATTGTATATTTCCTTTTCCTTATGTCTCAACCGTGTCCCTTTGAGCCTCCTGACCTCCATCCTCAGATCCCATCCAGGATCATCCTTGGCATTCAATTGTCATCTATGTAGACTTTTTTTTTTTTTCTCAATTGTGGAAACATATGTACAGCCTAAATCTTCCCATTCCATCCCCTCCCCTAGCATTCCATTAGTGGGATTAATCACATTTAGAATGTTGTAATGCTATCATCTTCCCACCATCCATTACTAGAAATTTCCCTTCACCTCAAAAAGCAACCCTACACTCATTTCTTAACTCCCCATTGCCCCTTCCCCCATTTCTCTTAACCCATACTCTACTTTTCATCTCTATGGTCGTATTCTCTGATAATTTCTTTGTGTTTACTCTGGGGCTTAAAATTAAACTGTTAAATCCATAACAATCTTGTTTTTCTTTGATACCAACTTAACTTCAATAGGACACATAAACTATGTACCTATACTCCTCCATTTCCCCACCTTTCTATAGTTCTTGTCAAAAATTACATATTTTACATTGAGTTCAAAACCACTGATTTCTCATTAGAGTTTGTGTATTTTATATCATGTAGGAAGTAAATACAGGTAGAAAGTAAATTGTGGAGTTATAATTCAAAAATTATTGACTTCTATTTGTGTTCCATTGTGGTCAGAGATTGTGCTTTGAATATGTTCAATTGTTTTGTTTTAAATTTATTGAGGCTTGTTTTATGTCCCAGCATATGGTCCATTCTGGAGAAAGATCCGTGAACACTAGAGAAAAATGAGTGTCCTGGTGATTTGGGATGTAAGGTTTTATATATGTCTGTTAAAATTCTTTATATCTCTTTCTCCTTTCTTTGTTTCTCTGTCAGTAGGGCTCCCTTTAATATCTGAAGTAGGGCAGGTCTTTTATTGGCGAACTCTCTCAGCATTTGTTTGTCTGTGAAAAATTTAAGCTCTCCCTCAAATTTGAAAGAGAGTTTTGCTGGATAAAGTATTCTTGGTTGGAAAATTTTTCTCTCTAAGATTTTAAATATGTCATGCCACTGCCTTCTTGCCTCCGTGGTGGCCGCTGAGTAGTCACTACTTAGTCTTATGTTGTTTCCTTTGTATGTGGTGAATTGCTTTCTCTTGCTGCTTTCAGAACTTGCTCCTTCTCTTCAGTATTTGACAGTCTGACCAGAATATGTCTTGGAGTGGGTTTATTTGGATTTATTCTATTTGGAGTTTGCTGGGCATTTATGCTTTGTGTATTTATATTGTGTAGAAGGTTTGGGAAGTTTTCCCCAACAATTTCTTTGAATACTCTTTCCAGACCTTTACCCTTCTCTTCCCCATCTGGGACACCAATGAGTCTTAAGTTTGGACATTTTATTTTATCTATCGTATCCCTGAGACCCTTTTCAATTTTTTTCTATTTTGTTCTCCATTCTTTCCTTTGTTCTTTCATTTTCTGTTCTGTGGACCTCTAGGACACTGAGTCGTTGTTCAACTTCCTCTAATCTTGTATTATGAGTATCCAGAGTCTTTTTAATTTGACCAACAGTTTCTTTTATTTCCATAGGATCTTCTATTTTTTTTATTTAATCTTGCAATTTCTTCTTTATGCTCTTCTAGGGTCTTCTTTATGTCCCTTTTATCCTGCTCCATGGTCTTCTTCATGTCTTTTATATCCTGTACCATGTTTTCATTCCTCAATTGTAATTGTTTGATTAATTGTGCCAAGTACTGTGTCTCTTCTGATATTTTGATTTGGGTGTTTGGGATTGGGTTCTCCATATCATCTGGTTTTATCATATGCATTAAGACTTTCTGTTGTTTTTGGCCTCTTGGCATTTGCTTTGCTTGATAGGGTTCTTTCAAGTTGTAAAGAAAAAAATACCAATCTAATTTTTCAGAAATACAAGTTGGTGGCATACACTTTCTCCAACTAACCAGAAGACGGCATCTGCGAATCACCTATACCCCTCAAGTCAGTTCTCCCCAACTGTGTCTCTGTGGTGTGTGAAGAAATGATTTTTGTGGGGTTCAGCTGGTGAACTCAGTTTGGGTTTGTTGTTGGAGCTGTCTGTCCTGAAAGTGGTGCGTGTGTCTGGGTGGTCAGGGAGGCAGGGCAGCTTTAATATTCAAACCTCCTAGGGGTTCCCATAGATTCAACGATGTTGGAAGAGTCTAAGCCTTCATTTCAGTTTTGCCCTGACCCTCTCTGTCGCTGACCCACAAACCACCGGCATTGACATAGTGTCCCTGGGTTTTCCGAGCGGGCCCCCCTTCTCAGCTGTGATCTTCCAGGACCTCTGCTGAGGGAAGGCTGTGCTATGTCACTAGTGCACATCGTCCCTCAAGGGAAGCCCCGGGCCGCCGGGCCGTGCAGGGGCACTCCCAGCCTGATGCAAAGATTACCCTATAATTCTTGACTGGTGTAAGTTCTGAATGAAAGGCAGGTAGTAGAGCTGGGCCCCACCCCTCTCCTCTTAGAGAAGATAGACGCCCTAGGGGGAGGTCATTAGCATTTCAATGGTCTCTCTCTGCCTGTGCTGTCTCCACCCTTGTCTGGGTCACAGAACTGGGAACTGAAAATGGCTGAGGCTTTCTCCACTGAGTCGAAAAAGGAACAGAGCTAGTCCGAGGCAACCCTCCAGCTCTCTAAAGTCAGTCGTCACCCAAAGCCTCTGTCTGCCTGTTGGGGACTCATACCTCGTACTGTGCAGTTCACACTCACTAATTAAAACCCCAGGTGGCGCTCAGCTGAGCTATATTCGCTTACTGGGAGAAAGCTTCTCTCTGGAGCCACGAGGCTTTGTAGCTCGGGCTGTGGGGGAGGGGTCTCCCGATTTGCATCCCCAGTTCTTACTTACAGATTTTATGCTATGATCTCGGACATTCCTCCCAATTCAGGTGGGTGTATGATGAGTGGACGGTCACATCTGCCTCCTGCAGTTATTCCGGATTATTTACTACTTGCTTCTGGTTTTTTTTAGTTGTTCCAGGGGGACTACTTAGCTTCCACTCCTCTCTGTGCCGCCATCTTGGATCCCTCTAAATGGGGCTTTAATTAACAAATGTGGAAAGCTAAATACAAGCTGCAAACATAGCCAAACCCCTAACAAGCAGCAACATACCCTGAGGTCACTCCCAGTGGAGAGGACGTGGGGGAAAATTTTTTTTTTTAAAAAAAGGGAAGGAAAAATACAGAGGCTTTTAGAGACTGACCTTAGAGAGCTAGAAAACCCCTGTGCCCTGGGAAAGGGAGCCCAGAAGACTGGTTGCTATCTCTGACTGACGGGCGAAACTAGGGGGCCATGGACTGGCTCTGAAAAGGGGGCTTTCTTTCCACTTTTCTCTCTCTCAACCTGAGTGGCTCAGTGGAGAAAGCCCCAGCCAACTTCAGCTGGCAGCCAGACAAGGGTGGAGATAGCAGAGTCAGAGACAAAGGAGTAATTCAAATGCAGAAGATAACTGCCTAGGGGTGTATCCTCCCATGAGGAAGGAGGCAGGGCCCAGCTGTGGTGCCTGCCCTCCCTTCAGAACCCAGACCCCAGGGCCTGGGGGGAAACAGTCAAAACAGAAACAACCTAAGCTGAGAACTAAAGGGGCCACACCTCCTCACACCAGTCAGGAATGACAGGCTGACAGGCACCACCTGCTGGGCAGGTTAGGAAAAGCACAGCAGCTACAGGCCTCACAGGAAAGTCTGTCAATCTTCTAAGACACATCCTCAGGGAAACTTGACTCTGAATATAGCTCCACTCTGAGACCTGAACCCAGTCTGGTCTGGAAAAATCTGATTGTGATAACCAAGGAAACCAGAAGCCTAGACAACAGAAAACTACAAATTACATTAAGAAAAACGAAGATATGGCCCGGTCAAAGGAACAAACTTACACCTTGTTGTAGTTTGTTAATGCTGCCAGAATGCAAAACACCAGAAATGGATTGGCTTTTATAAAAGGGGGTTTATTTGGTTACAAAGTTACAGGTCTTAAGGCCATAAAATGTCCATCAACAAAGGGTACCTGCACTGGAGGATGGCCAATGGTGTCTGCAAAACCTCTGTTAGCTGGGAAGGCACATGGCTGGCGTCTGCTCCAAAGTTCTGGTTTCAAAATGGCTTTCTCCCAGGACGTTCACTCTCTAGGCTGCAGTTCCTCAAAAATGTCGCTCTTAGTTGCACTTGGGGTGTTTGTCCTCTCTCAGCTTCTCCAGAGCAAGAGTCTGCTTTCAATGGCCTTCTTCAAAATGTCTCTCACTCGCAGCTCCTGTGCTTTCTTCAAAGTGTCCCTCTTGGCTGTAGCTCCTCTTCAAAATGTCACTCTCAGCTGCACTGAGTTCCCTCTGCCTGTCAGCTCATTTATATGGCTCCAGTGATCAAGGCCCACCCTGAATGGGTGGGGCCATGCCTCCATGGAAATATCTCATCAGAGTTATCACCTACAGTTGGGTGGGGTGCATTTCCATGCAAATCTAATCAGCACCAAAACATCTGCCCCACAAGACTGCATCAAAGAATATGGCTTTTTCTGGGGGACATAATACATTCAAACCAGCACGCCCCTCAATTAAGATAGAGTTGAGATACTGTTTTCACTTTAATGAAACAATCAATTAAAGATTTTCAAAGAAATATGCTAAGTCATATCAAAAACTAAGTCAACCAGTTCAGGGAAGATATGGTAAAAGAGACGAAGGATATAAAGGATTAACACTGGGCATAAGGTGGAAATTGAGAATTTGAAAAAACTACGGGCAGAATGTATGGAAATGAAAGGCACAGCACAAGCGATGAAAAGCACAATGGAGATGTACAACAGCAGAGCTCAAGAGGCAGAAGGAAACAGTCAGGAGCTGGAGAAGGAAGCGCGCTCTGGCTCCGCGGGCGGTGAGGGAGCGGGCGGCGGCGGCGCCCGGGGAAGGGGAGCGCGACCCGCGAAGCCCCGAGGCGGGGGCCGCCGCGAGCCTCAGGCCCGTCCCCGGCGCGGGGTTAGCTGCTCCCCGCAGCTCAGGGGGGCGCCCGTCTACCCTTCGCCCCTCCGCCGTCGCCTCTGGATCCCCCCCGGAGCTGGGGCCGAGCGCTGGTGGGAGCGCGGGCCCGGCTCTCTCCGCCGCCGGGGAGCCTCGGACGCGCGGCGCTCAGCGGAGACGGGGAGGAGAGGGCCGCGGTGGACGAAGCGCCAGGCACGAGTCGGGCTCCGCTGTGCTCGGCGGCGGGAAGGGGCCGCGGGAGGCGGATCAGCCTCCGGGCCTCCGCTCCCTGGCGTGCGCGGCTACCCCAGCTTGCTTCCAGCCTGGAAATGGCCCCGTTTATTCTCCGGAGAATGAATCGATCCTGCCCAGTCTTGTTTCCCTCCTCTCCACCTCCTTTCTGCTCCTAGTCTTAGAAGAGGAAGAATTAAAAAGACGCATTCCAATGTGGAGTGTCGTGCACGTCGCGAGCTGCCGGTATTGCACTCCGGGGAAATTTTTCTGTATATTTTTTTCTAACATGAGCCCAGAGAAGCAGTGGCATTGCTGCTTTTAGAATTTTTATTTTCACGTAGGGATCTTTCAAGTGCATGTCGCGTTGGGTTTCAGGCTCCACCCCCAGGGACCTGGTGTGGAGAAATGTGAACCCGCGCCTTAGATAACACCGAAAAGGCCAAGTTACCTGGCTCTCCCCAAGTGTAGAGAAGGACATGAACGAAATGACCAGCGAACTCATTTTTTACTGGACTCAGTGAAACTGGATTCCGCGTTTTCCTACATACAGGCTTGTTTTGTGGAATAGAGTTGACCGCTATCTGCTCCGGGAAGCATTTTAACTCCAATAAGCAAATGCCACCTCAGGTTGTTTGAATGTTTTGGCATTTAAGAGAGAGAAATCATCTTACCTAAGGAAACCAATTGAATAGTAGGCATCATCGAAATACCCGGAAAAGGATCTCTGGGGGTGGGGGGATTGGGGGGTGGGGGGGTGGAAAGCAACTGCAAAAAAACAGACAAATTCCTTAGGAAGTTATTCTGTAGCCTAAGAGCAGAAACTTCAGAGCAAGTTTTCATTGGGCAAAATGGGGAAACAACCCATCTTCAGCACTCGAGCTCATGTCTTCCACATTGACCCAAACACATAGAAGAACCGGGTACCCACCCGCAAGCACGCAGTTACTGTGTCTTTTTTCTATGACAGCACAAGAAATGTGTACAGGATAATCAGTTTAGATGGCTCAAAGGCAATAATAAGTAGCACCATCACCCCAAACATGACATTTACTGAAACATTTCAGAAGTTTAGCCAGTGGGCTGATAGCCGGGCCAATACTGTTCATGAACTGGGATTCTCCTCTGAGCATCATCTCTCAAAATTTGCAGAAGTTTCAGGCATTTAAAGAAGATGCTCGACTAGCAAAGGAAAAATCACCAGAAAAAGTGGAACTTACCAGTACACCTTCACAGGAATCAGCAGGAGGGGATCTTCAGTCTCTAAGTCCAGAAACTATCAATGGGACAGACAATGAAAGAATGTCTGACGTGACACAGAACTCAGAGCCAAGGGTTGAACCAACCCATAATGCATTGCCCTTTTCACATAGTTCAGTGATCAGCAAACACGGGGAGGCTGAACTGGCTACCCTCAAAGGAAATAATGCCCAACTCACTGCAGCCCTGTTGGAGTCCACTGCCAATGTGAAACAATGGAAACAGCAACTTGCTGCATATCAAGAGGAAGCAGAACATCTGCACAAGCGGGTGATGAGCTTGAATGTGTTAGTAGCCAAGCAAATGCTGTGCATACCCATAAGACAGAATTAAATCAGACAATACAGGAACTAGAAGAGACACTGAAAGTGAAGGCGGAGGAAATAGAAAGATTAAAACAAGAAATTGATAATGCCAGTGAACTATAGGAACAAAGGGACTCTTTGACTCAGAAGCTGCAGGAAGTAGAAATTCCAAACAAAGACCTGGAAGGACAACTGTCTGACTTAGAGCAACGTCTGGAGAAAAGTCAGAATGAACAAGAAGCTTTTTGCAATAACCTGAAGACACTTTTAGAAATTCTTGATGGAAAAATATTTGAACTAACAGAATTATGAGATAACTTGGCCAAACTACTAAAATGCAGCTAAGGAAAATGAAATTTCAGTGCCAATCGATTCAAAGAGACACTGTCTCTCTTCATAGGACTGTTTGAGCTGTGTATCAGGATTGCACAAAAAGAATTTGAATATCACTCCTCCAGGAGGAGGATCTTTTGAAAATTGAAATTGTATATTTCATCATAAAATTTAGAATTCAGCTTGTAGCTAGTTGGGGAAAAAAGATTGAAAACTTGAACTACAAATTACCTCCTTGTATATTATTGGCCATAGTTAACTAGAAAGTAATAAATAGACATTTAATTAAAAAAAAAAAAAAAAAAAAAAAGAACTGGAGAACAAGACACCTGAAATCCTACACACAAAAGAACAGATAGGAAAAAGAATGGAAAAATACGAGCAACATCTCAGGGAATTGAATGACAACATGAAGTACATGAATGTATGTGTCATGGGTGTCCCAGAAGGAAAAAAAAAAGGGAAAAGGGGCAGAAGCAATAATAAAGGAAATAATCAATGAAAATTTCCCATCTCTTATGAAAGACATAAAATTACAGATCCAAGAAGTGCAGCGTACTCCAAACAGAACTGAATAGACCTATGCAGACACTCAATAATCAGATTATTAAACATCAAAGACAAAGAATACTGCAAGTAGCAAGAGAAAAGCAATCCATCACATACAAAGGAAGCTTGACAAGACTATGTGTGGATTTCTCAGTAGAAACCATGGAGGCAAAAAAGAAGTGGTGTGATATATTTAAGATACTGAAAGAGAAAAACCACCAAGAATCCTGTATCTGGCAAAACTGTCCTTCAGATATGAGGGAGAGTTTAAAATAATCTCTGACAGACAATGAGAGAGTTTGTGAACAAGGTACCCACTCTAGAGAAAATACTAAAGGAAGCCTTATAGACAGATAGGAAAAGACAGGAGTGAGAGGCTGGAACACAATCTTAACTGATGGTAGCACAGAAATGTAAGTACACTGAACCAAGATGACTGAGTATGGTTGAATGAGGAAGGTTAGGAGCATGTGGGACACCAGAAGGAAAGAGGAAAGATAAAGACTGGGACTGCATAACTCAGTGAAACCTAGGGTGCTCAACAACTGTTGTAAAAAACAGTTGTTTTGTAAAAAACAAATATGTTTTTACAAGAGGAAGAATAAATGAATGTCAACCTTGCAAGGTGTTAAAAATGGTGGGTAGTATGGGGGAAAGATACAATCAATGCAAACTAGAGACTATAAAAAAATGAAGATACCTTGTAATTTGGGGGGCTTGGAATAGTTTGTTAATGTTTGAATTATCTGTTCTTTAAAGGCTGTGAAACTACCAGATCCCAGACCCTTTTTTAGTGATGGGATTGTAATCCATTAAGCCTGCCTCAGCTCTCTCTCCTATCTTCCTACTCAGATTTATGAGGGGTTTGTTACTGTTATTTGTATTTTTACAGAACTAGTTTTTAGATTCATTTATCCTCTCTGAATAATTTCTATTTTGAGAAATTATCCTAGCAGTTGTTTTTTTTTTTTTTTTTTCTTTCCTAACTTAATAGTTCCTTTTTTCTTCTTTTAAATTTTAATCTGAGCATCCCACAGGTTTCAGTTTATGGTATCTTTTCATTGCCTTCTTGGTAGTTTGCAATTACTCTTTAAATTTCCTCTTTGATCCAAGGCTTATCTAGGAGCATGGTTGTTTATTGTGGTGGTTGTTAATTTCCAAACAGTTAAAACCTGGGAAAAGGGTCACCTTTTCATTTTTTCCAGATTTGATGGATTTGGGCCAGAAAAAATGTGGCCTTTAAACCACCACCACCACCCCCATTTTAAAAATTTGGTTCTGTTTTTGCAAATATTTCAGACAGAAGAAAAAAGAACATTTTCACATGGAAGGATGCTGGATTCTACATGTGTATTATAACAACTTTGAGAATATTTAATTCCTGTGTCCTAACTGGCCTACTAGACTCTCAAAATTGAACCGAGGTTGTGATGGTTCGGTTCCTGTGTCAACTTGGCCAGGTGATAGTACCCAGCTGACTGGTTGAGCAAACACTGGCCTAACAATTGCTGTGAGGACGTTTGAGGCTGATTAATAAACCAACAAGCTGGTTTATTAAATCATCAATTGACTGCAGCTGTGACTGATGACTCACCAAAGGGCGTGCCTTCCACAATGAGAGAATGCAATTGGCTGGATTTAATCCAATTAATCAATTGAAGACTTACAAGCAAGACAGATAGAGAACCTTCACTTCTTCTTCAGCTGCCCAGTGAAGCATTTCTTGAGGAGTTCGTCGAAGTTGCTGGTTCGTTTCCTGAGGAGTTCATCGGACATCTTTCTTGGAGTTGACAGTTTGCTGACTGCTCTACAGAATTTGGACTCATGCATACTTACAGTTGCGTGAGTCACTTTTACAATTTGATAGTCAGAGACACCTCTCATTGATTCTGTTTCCCTAGAGAACCCTAACTAATACAGAGGGGTACTGAGATCACCCATGACAATCACGTTTTCATGAAATTCTCCTTGCTTTTCTAGAATCTTTTTGCTTACATGGTTTCATCACTAGGCTGCCTGGTTCATCACATACCAAAATTGTGCTGTTAAGATTAAACACTATTTCTCTTTACACAGCACTCTTGACCTTAAACATCACCTTGTGTGATGCTAACAATGCAAATTCTTTTCTTTTTTTCTTGGAATTAACCTGATGTTTTTGCCCAAACCTTTATTTTCAACTTTCATCACTTTCTTCACTGCATTAGTCTCTTAGTAAATAATAGCTTAGCCATATTGTTTAGCCTATTTCAGTGGAAAAAGCCAGTCCATGTAATAACTGACATAGTTGACTTTATTTCCTCCATCTTTATGTTTGTTACTTACTATGCAGTTATTGCTTCCTATCCTTCCTTTCCTTATTTTCTGGCATGCTTAATTTGAATTCACTGCATCTTTCCCATCATGATCAAACATTTGATTATCATTTGAAAACTAAATTCCAGATCCTCCTGCTATGCCCCCACCCAGTACGATGGCACTTTAGAAACCCCCCCAACCACCTTGAACCACTGTGTCTTCCAACATGCAGGCCTTCTCAGTGTCTGCACACACACTTCCCAAGAAGGCTGAAACATCATCTTCCCTAAGCCCCTTTCATCTGACTTAGATAAGCTGAAATGCCGCAGCTTTCAGGAAACTTACCAGGCCTGCTAGCCCATGTGTCCATCCCTGACCACAAATGGTGTCTGTCCCGAGAACTGCACCCAGCACCACACTCATTTTTAAGGGTCTGTGCATCAACCCACTAAACTGTGCGCTCTTCTAAGCACAAAGCCTCGTTTGTTTCTACCTTTCATGCCCCGTACAATAGCCTGGTGCCTGGCAGGCACTCAGTGTGTGTTTTAAAAGCTGTAGGTTCTTTTCCTACAATTATTTACACTGATAATCATTTATTTCTGCATTTGTCAGTCATTTTGAGCTTGGTGATTCCATGTAATCCACTGATCTCCGACCAGCCGCTCTTTCCTCTGACTGGGGCACTTTAGCACCTCCAGCAGCAAAGCCTATGGGGGTCCCAGTGTTGGGAGCCTCTGGGCCATCCCAGGGCACTGAGCCGCCCTCCCCGGGGCCAACGCCTGGCTCCATCACGGGTCCTCCTGCTTCCACAGATGCAGTGCTCCCTGCTCCCTGCTCCCTGCTCCCTCCTCCCTCCTGCCAGGCGAGTCAAGGTCCTCTCAGCACCACCCTCAAGCGACTGTGGATTCTCAACTACGTGTCAGGTGCTTCGGATTCAGAAAATATTAAATACAGAGGCTACAAAACAGCACGAAAACTCCTATCTTACCAGGCTTACCCAGAGGGGCTGGGTCCTTTAACTATGATTAAAGAGACAATCAAAACCTTGTCAAAGAAGCTACTTGATTCTGGTAGTGAAGCGAATTTGGGGAACACAGAGAAAAGGCTACTTAATCCTGTATGGGAATTTAGAAGTATCACAGTCAAAGTGATTTCACTGGGGAGGATTTCACGAAGGAGTCAAGCAGGGGGAGCAGATGGTCCAAGCGGGGGGAACAAGTTGTCCGGAATGTTCAGGAGATAATGAGAACGGGCCCAGCGGGGCCAGGCCACAGGCAGGAGGCAGAGCAGAGACATGGGAGCCGGGAATACGCCAAGGACCGACTGGAGGGCCTCCTGCCGGGGGGTGAGTGAGGGGCACGCAGCGGCCGGGCAGAGGGTGGAAGGAGAGGCGGGCAGCAGTCGGGGCTCAGTGGGAGACCCCAGCCCTAAGGCCCTGCCCGGCCACCCTGACACCAACTGGACGAGGTGTTCGTGAATGCAAAACGTATTCATCAGCGCTGCGTCAACAACGATGAAGTTTCACGGAAAAAGTATTTTCTGGAACAAATTTAACGACATCACTATGATCCCCTGCTCAATTGTATAACCAAAGCAGAATTTGTTTTTCATTTTCTTCTTTTTAAAAATTCTCTCAAGGATTTTTCAAAGGGTTAATTCTCTTCAAAATAATTTTTGAAAAGGTGGGTTCCAGCTACAATTTTATCATTTAGTACTTCTATCACCGTGGAGTGTTTTGGAGACATTATTTTCCCAGCTCACGTATCACGAAGGTGACAACTTTATCAATTTTTAGTCAGTAACAATTTTCACTGACTGGTTTTAGGATTGATTTATTCTTACAAGGTGAGTTTTCCCAGGTAAATTGTAATAATTTTCAGTGTTACCAAGACTTTAATTCTTCAGTTTTGTCTGCAATGAAATTTACCAGTCTGATATATTTTGCGTTACATTTTCTACCAACATTTGTCACAAATTGTATCAGAAATTCAGCCCTCATGTCCGTTTCCCAGGTGTTCCATATGAGGCAGGATCGAGCGCCAGTCCCGGGGCGGGCGGCACCTTCCCCAGCCTGAAGCCAGGAGCAGGGTGGGCACCCGCAGCATCACGGCCTGCTCCCCCTCGCCCGGCGGGAAGGGCCTGGGCTCGGGAGCACCAGGCCGCAAGGCTCAGGGCGCAGCAACCCACCAACACCCAGACACCACCCTGGGGCCAAGGCCGAGCGTGGTTCCACCCCTGCAGCCCCCTCGGCTCCTCACAGCCACGGTCCAGTCTGCAGAGTCGGACCGAGAGGGTGGAGACGGCCTGACCACTGGGGCTCCCCCCGAGCAGGAAACTGGCAGGATTTCTGAAACCAGTGTGACCAGAGGGACACACGGGGATGCGCCGAGGCCAGGTCCCAGGAAGAAGGGGAAGACAGCAGCCAGCTGGCCCGGCCCTGACGCCGTCGGCTGACCCCGAGGTTCCCAGGCCAAGGGGCCAAGAGGCGAGTGGAGTAGCACTTCTGGCAGCCCCTCTGGATGCAGAGGACGCTTGCACTCAGTCCAGCTCTGCTGCAGACCACCGTAAAGGACGGAAAACTGGAGGAGAGAAAGACTGGGAGCAACATCTCCAGAGATAACAGCTCAAGAGTTTTTCTAAAGCAAAAAGATTTCAACACAGTGTTCCGCATAGCGCAGCAGGATGTGTGTGTGTGTGTGTGTGTGTGTGTGTGTGCGCGCAGAAATGTATGCAAAAATCTATGCACATCGTAGTCAAACTGAAAACCAAAGGCAAAGAGAAAATATTAAAGGCACCCAGAGAAAAAAAGAACAATTTACCTTCAAAGCTGCAATAAGATTGACAGCTGACTTCTCTACGGTGGAACAATGGAAACCAGAAAACAGAATGCCACAAGTAAAGCAACTGCCAACCTAGTCCTCCTTGCCCAGAAAAATATCCTTCAAAAATGAAGGTAAAACAAAGACATTTTTGGACAAAAGTAAATGGCAAGCATTGTAACAAGCAGCAGCACCAGACCCTCTCCCCTGATATCTGCCCCATCCCAGTCACAGAATTTGAGTACTGGATATTGCCACTTGGCCAGGAGATTGTAAGAGTATTCTCGGAGGATTCAAATGGCCTACAAAAAACGACATCCACATAGAATGACATTTGCAAGGCATCTCCCTGACCTGACTTTAAATCTGCCAAATTATTAAACCTGTTGATGTAACACCATTTCAGGTCATTGTTAGTGGCTTACCACCGAGTACACACAAGTGACACTCACCAGATGAAGGAAGGAAAGGGATTAGTGTGCAAGACCAAAACTTCTAAACAAGCAGGAAGGCCTTGATACAAGAGAGAGAACACAGAACAGGTAAAAATCGGGGCAAAAGCAACCCAGTTACTATCCTCAGAGACTTCTTAAATAACAACATAAAACAAGAACAGAATGCAATGAAAAGGAACAGAAACAAGAAAGAACTCTTCTTCAAAATTAAAAATATATAACAAATGACTGAAGAGAACAGGAAAAAGAAAAAGTAAGAAATAGTATAATAAATAGTACAATAAAAAGGCAAGGAGATGGAAAATGAGAGAATAAATGTGACAGAAACCAGAAGGACTAACCCAGCAAATTGAATATGCAATTGAAAGGAGTTCCAAAGGGAGAAAAAAGTAGAAATAAGGAAGAAGAAATTATAAGAGAAATAACACAAGGAATTTTCAGAGCTTAAAAAAAATAAGTACCTCATTAGAGCTGAGAAAAAATGAAAGAGAGACTAGAAAATACAGTAGAGAAAAATCAATAAAACCAAAAGTCAGTTCTTTGAGAAGATCAATAAAACTGACAAACCTTTAGCTAGACTGACAAAGAAAAAAAAGAGGACACAACTAAAATCAGAAATGAAAGGAGGGGGCATTACTACTGAATCCACAGAAACAAAAAGGATTATAAGAGGATACTACAACTGTACACCAACAAATTCAGTAACCTAGATGAAACAGACAAGTTCTTAGATACACACAAACCACATACACCTCAAGAAGAAATACAAAATCTCAACAGACCAATAACAAGTAAAGTGACTGAATCAATGATCAAAAACCTCCCAACAAACAGAAGTCCAGGACCAGATGCCTTCAACAGTGAACATCACCATTCAAAGAATTAGTGCCAATCCTGCTCAAACTCTTTCAAAAAACTGCAGAGGAGAGACCACATCCTGGCTCATTCTACAAGGCCAACGTCACCCTCATACCAAAGCCAGATAAAGACACCACAAGAAAAGAAAACTTATAGATCAGTATCCCTTACAAATACAGATGCAAAAATCCTCAACAAAATACTAGGAAACCAAATCCAACAGCATATTAAAAGAACTATAAGCCACAATGAAATGGGATTTATCCCAGAAATGTAAGGTTAGTTCAACATAAGAAAATCAATTAATGCAATACAACACATTAATAGAATGAAGGGGAAAAAATCCACATGATCATCTCAATTGACACAAAAGGGCATCTGACAAAATCTAGCACCCTTCCTTGATTAAAAAAAAAAAAAACACTGAGAAACCTAGGAATAGAAGGAAACTTCCTCAGCATGACAAAAGAGCTTATGAAAGGCCCACAGCTCACATCATGCTCAATGGTGAGAGACTGAAAGCTTCCCCCTTAGATCAGGAACAAGACAAGTGCCCACCGTCACCACTGTTATTCAACATTGTACTGGAAGGTCTAACCAGAACAATTAGGCAAGAGAAAGAAATAAAAGGCATCCAAACTGGAAAAGAAGAAGTAAAACCTTCCCTAACTGCAGACGACTTGATCCAATATGTACAAAATCCTGAAAGCTACTAATAAAAACATTCAGCAGAGTAGCAGGGTACAAGGCCAACACAGAAAAATCAGTGGTGTTTCTATACACTAGTAATTTGAGAAGGAAATCAAGGGAAAAAATCCATTTACAATGGCAACTAAGAGAATAAAAAATAGGAATAAATTTAACCAAGGATGTAATGGACGTGTACACAGAAAACTAAAAAACATTGCTAAAAGAAGTTAAATAATACCTAAACAAATGGAAGAACATTCCATGGTCATGGCCTGGAAGACTAAATATTGTTAAGATGTCAATTCCACCCAAAGCAATACACCGATTCAAAGCAATCCTAATCACAATTCCAACAGCCTTCTTTGTGGAAGGGAAAAAGCCAATCATCAAATTTATACGGAAGGGGAAGGAGCCCAAAATAGCCAAAATCACTGTGATGGTTTGAATCTGCCATGTATCCAGGGAAAATCATGTTCTTTTAGGTGTACACCTGTTGTGGGTGGGACCCTTTGATTAGGTTGTTTCAGTTGAGATGTCAACCACCTCATTCAAGATGGGTCTTAATCCTCTTACTGGAGTCCTTTATCAGAGGACACACAAAAAAAGAGAGAAACACCCAGAGAAGCTAAGAGAGTCAGAGAAGCTGAGAGGCAAGGACACACACAGACGCTCAAAGAAGAAGCCACTGCAGCCACAAGCTGGAAGCAAGGAAACCCAGGAGAGAAGGGAGAGACCTGCGGACATGGCCATGTGCCTGGTCATGTGACAGCAGAGGTGAGCACTGCTGGTAGCCAGTCTTTGGAGAGAAGGTATCATCTTGTTGATGCCTTGATCTGAACATTTTCACAGCCTCAGAATTGTAAACTTGTGAGTTAATAAATCCCCACTGCAAATGCCAACCCATTTCTGGTATACTGCATTTTGTCAGCTTTACCAAAAATAAAAGTCATCTTGAAAAAGAACAAAGTTGGAGGATTCACACTTCTCTATTTTAAAACTTTTTGCAAAGCTATAGGAATCAAAACAATGTGGTACAGGCACAAGGACAGACATACGAACCAATGGAACAGAACTGAGAGTTCAGAAATCAACTCTCACAGCTACCGGCAACTGATTTTCAACAAGGGTGCCAAGTCTATTCAACGGGGAAAGAAAAGTCTGTTCAAAAAATGTTGCTGGGAAAAGTGGATATCCATATGCAAAAGAATAAAAGCCAAATCTACCTTACACCATATACAAAGATTGAACTCAAAATGGTCAAAACCTGAATATAAGAACGAAAACTTTAGAAAACTCTTAGAAGAAAACACAGGGGAACATCTTCAGGACCTTGTCCTGGCAATGGATTCCCAGATTTTATACGGAAAGCATGATCAACAAAAGAAAACATGGGTCTTCACCAAAGTTAAAAACTTTGTGCATCCAAGGACATTATCAAGAAAGTGAAAAGACAACCTACAAGAGTGATCCAAGATGGTGGATGAGGAGAGAGAGAGCAAAATACTTCTCTGTGAAAAACACAAGATAAAAGACAGAAAGTGCCCGAGAATAGCAGTTCCAGGGCTCCACTGGCTGGACAAGGCCCGGACACCCACAGTGACTGTGCACCTGCAGAAACTGAGAGATTGCGTTCAGAATTGAGTAACTGTCCCAGAGTCAGAACGGGCCGCTGCAGCAGGCGGAGGACTGCGGAAGTGGGAAGTTACCACGCCCCATATGGCCATCTTTTCAGCGGGCTGGGAGATGCTTCTTCGTGGCACCTCATCTGAGAGCTTCCCTTGGGGATTCCACTTGCCTCTGATGTTGCATAGTTTTCCTCCATGGAAGCCCGCGGAGAGCATAGCTCAGAGGCAGGGGTTCCACACAGAAGTGCCAAGAGCCCTACACCAATCCCAAGCACTTACAGGGCCACAGCAGAGAGAGACTGTGGGGAATCTGAGCTGAAGGGCTGGACTCGTGCAACAGCCCCAGAGTGTTCCAGCCACAGCCCCAGGAACGGTTGGGAGATCTGGATCATAAGCCATCTTCCCTGCCTAATGGCACAGGGCACACCCCCTACCCTCAGTGCCAGCAGTCCCAACTGCACACAGAAAATTGGTGCACTAATTGGACCTCCATAAGCTTTGGATCCCCACTCACTGCACAGACAAAGTTGGGGAGAACTGGCTTGAGGATAATAGGTGGCTCAGGGGGTGCCATCTGCTGGTAGGTCAGGGAAACTGCACTCCACCAAGCTATACCTCTGTCAAATTATAGATAATTGTTCAAATAAGCCTGCATACCCTAAAATAACCCTATCAAGATAAGCAAATGCCAAGAGGCCAAAAACAACAGAAAATTTTAAAGCTTATGAAGAAACCAGAAGATACGGATAACCCAAATGCCCAAATCAAAAAACTAGAGGAGACACAGAACTTGGAGCAATTAATCGAAGAAATAATCACAAACAACAAGATCATGGCTCAGGATATAAAGGACATCAAGAAGACCCTGTGTACCAGTTTGTATATATTATGGCCCCCAGAAAAAGCCATGTTCTTTGATGAAATCTTGTGGGGGCAGATATATTAGTGGGGATTACTTTGGAACGTTTGGATTAGGTTGTTTCCATGCAAACGCACCCCACCCAACTGTGGGTGATGACTCTGATTGGATAATTTCCATGGAGGTGTTACCCCACCCATTCAGGGTGGGTCTAAATTAAATCTCTGGAGCCATATAAATGAGCTGACAAACAGAAGGAACTCAGTGCAGCTGAGAGTAACATTCTGAAGAGGAGCTACAGCCAAGAGGGACACTTTGAAGAACACACTGGAACTGAGAGAGGAACTTCAGCTTACAGAGATATTTCGGAGATGGCCTTTGAAAGAGACTTTTGCTACAGAGAAGCTAAGTGAGGACAAATGGCCCAAGAGCAACTAAGAATGACATCTTTGAGGAGCCGAAGCCTGGAGAGGAATGTCCTGGGAGAAAGCCATTTTGAAACCAGAACTCCAGAGCAGACACCAGCCACATGTCTTCCCAGATAACAGAGGTTTTCCGGACGCCATTGGCCATCCTCCAGTGAAGGTACCCGATTGCTGATGCGTTACCTTGGACACTTTATGGCCTTTACACTGTAACTGTGTAACCAAATAAATCCCCTTTATAAAAGCCAATCCATTTCTGGTGTTTTGAAAAAGGCAGCATTAGCAAACTAGAACACCCTGGAAGAGCATAAAGAAAACTTTGCAAGAGTAAATAAAAAAATGGATGAGCTTATGGAAATAAAAAAAAAAAAAAAAAAGCTGATGATCAACTTAAAAGGATGCTGGAAACACAGTAGCAGATTAGATGAACTTGAAGAATGAGTAAGCAAACTTGAAGAAAATGTTTTGGAAAATGAAAGTACAAAAGAACGAATAGAGAAAAAAATCGCAAATTTGAAATGGATCTCAGGAATATGATGAACTAAATGAAGCACATAAATTTAAGAATCACTGGTGTCCCAGAAGGGGAAGAGAAGGGTAAAGGACTAGGAAGAGCATTCAAAGACCTTGTTGGGGAAAACTTCCCAACCCTTCTAAACGACCTAAATACATACATCATAGACACCCAACAGACTCCAAACAATACATCCAAATAAACCCACTCTGAGACACATTCTGATCAGATTGTCAAATGCTGAAGAGAAGGAAAAAGTTCTGAAAGCAGCAAGAGAGAAGTAATTCATCACATACCAGAGAAACAACATAAGACAAAGTAGTGACTACTCAGCGGCCACCACAGAGGCGAGAAGGCAGTGGCATGACATATTTAAAATTCTGAAAGAGAAAACCTGCCAACCAATAATTCTATTTACAGCAAAGCTCTCCTTCAAAATCGAGGGAGAGCTTAAAATCTTCACAAACAAATGCTGAGAGAATTTGCTAACAAGAGACGCGCCCTACAAGAGATACTAAAGGGAGCCCTAGTGGCAGAGAAAATGGGGAGAGACATATGGAGAAGGGCTCACAACTAAAGAGTTTTAGTAAGGGTACATTAAAGGAAATAAAGAGAGAGTGGGAAAAAATATATCTGACAAATAAAAACCAAAGGATATGATGGATTATTCAAGAAATGCCTTCACAGTAGTAACACTGAATGTGAATTGATTAAACTCCCCAATTAGAAGATATCGATTGGCAGAATGGATTAAAAAAATATGAACCATTAATATGTTGCTTACAAGAGACTTATCTTAGACCCAAAGAAACAAAGACATTGAAAGTGAAAGGATAGAAAAAAATATTCCATGCAAGCTACAGCCAAAAGAAAGCAGGAGTAGCAATATTAATCTCACATAAAAGAGACTTTAAATGCAAAGATGTTATAAGAGACAAAGAAGGCCACTATATAATAATAAAATGACAATTCAACAAGAAGAAATAACAATCATAAATGTCTATGCACCCAATCAAGGTACACCAAAGTACATGATTCAAACATTGGCAAAACTGAAGGAAGCAATAGATGTTTCCACAATAATTTGTGGGAGACTTCAATATATCACTGTCTCCTATAGATAGATCAACCACGCAGAGGACCAGTAAGGAAACTGAAAACCCAATGTGATAAATGAATCTGACTTAACAGACATATATAGAACATTACATCCCAAATCACCAGGACACACATTCTTCTCTAGTGCTCACGGAACTTTCTCCAGAATAGATCATAAGCTGGGCCAAAAAACAAGCCTCAGTAAATTTAAAAAGATTTAAATTATTCAAAGCATATTCTCTGATCACAATGGAATACAATTAGAAGTCAATAACCATCAGAGATTCAGAACATTCACAAATCTCTGGAAGTTAAACAACACACTCCTAAACATTCAGTGGGTTAAAGAAAAAATAGCAAGAGAAATTGCTAAATATCTAGAGATGAATGAAAAGGAGAGCACAACATATCAAAACTACGGGATGTAGCAAAGGTGGTCTTGGGAAAATTTTATAGCTCTAAATGCATACATTAAAAAGAAAGAAAGAGCGAAAACCAAAGAACTAATGGAATTGAAGAAGCAAGAAAATGAACAGCAAACTAATCCTAAACCAAGTAGCAGAAAAGAAACAACAAGGATTAAAGCAGAAACAAATGACATAGAGAACAAAAAAAATAAATAAATAGAATAAATAAAACCAAAAGTTGGTTCTTTGAGAAAATCAACAAGATTGACAAACCCCTAGCTAGACCAATAAAATCAAAATGGAAAAGACCCAAATAAACAAAATAAATGAGAGAGGCAACATTACTGCGGATCCTGAAGAAATTTTAAAAATTACTAAGAGGATACTATGAATACCTGTACGCCAACAAACTAAATAATGTAGAGGAAATGGACAATTTCCTGGAAACACATGAACAACCTAGACTGACCAGAGAAGAAACAGAAGACCTCAACCAACCAATCACAAGCAAAGAGATCCAATCAGTCATCAAAAGCTTCCCACAAGTAAATGCCCAGGGCCAGATGGCTTCACAGGGAATTCTACAAAACTTTCCAAAAAAGAACTGACACCAATCTTACTTAAACTCTTTCAAAACTTTGAAGAAAATGGAACACTACCTGAGTCATTTTATGAAGCTAACATCGCTCTAATAACAAAACCAGGTAAAGATGCTACAAGAAAGGAAAACTACAGGCCAATTTCCCTCATGAATATAGATGCAAAAAATCTGAACAAAATACTTGGAAATTGAACCCAAAGACATTTAAAAAATCATATACCATGACCAAGTGGGGTTCATTCCAGGCATGCAAGGATGGTTCAACAAAAGAAAATCAATCAATGTAATATAACATATTAACAAATCAAAAGGGAAACATCAGCTGATCATCTCAACAGATGCTGAAAATTATTTGACAAAATCCAGCATCCTTGTTTGATAAAAACACTTCAAAAGGTAGGAATTGAAGGAAACTTCCTCAATATGATAAAGGGCATATATGAAAAACCGCAGCCAGCATAGTACTCAATGGTGAGAGACTGAAAGCCTTCCCTCTAAGATCAGGAATGAGACAAGGATGCCCGCTGTCACCACTGTTATTCAACATTGTGCTAGAAGTGCTAGACAGAACAATCTGGCAAGACAAAAAATGAAAGGTATCCAAATTGGTAAGGAAGAAGTAAAACTGCTATCATTTGCAGACAGTATGATCTTATAAATGGAAAACCCTGAAAAATCGATGACACAGCTACTTGAGCTAATAAGCAAATTTAGCAAAGTAGCAGGATACAAGATTAATGCACATAAGGCAGTGATGTCAGAAAAGAATGAAGTGAAGAGACACTCAAGAAAAAGATTCCATTCGCAATAGCAACTAAAAAAATCAAGTACCTAGGAATAAACTTAACCAAGGATGTAAAAGACCTATACATAGAAAACTACAAAACTTTATTAAAAGAAATAGAAGGGGACCTAAAAAGCTGGAAAAATATTCCATGTTCGTAGATAGGAAGGCTAAATGTCATTAAGATGTCAATTCTACCCAAACTCATCTATAGATTCAATGCAATTCCAATCAAAATTCCAACAACCTACTTTGCAGACTTGGAAAAGCTATTTATCAAATTTATTTGAAAGGGAAAGATGCCTCAAATTGCTAAAAAAATTCTAAAAAAGAAAAACAAAGCAGGAGGACTTACACTCCCTGACTTTGAAGCTTATTATAAAGCCGCAGTAGTCAAAACAGCAAGGTACTGGCACAAAGACATATCAATGAAAGGAACAGAATTGATAATATGGAGGTAGACCCCCAGATCTATCGTCGACAGATCTTTGATAAGGCTCCCAAAACCAATGAACCGGGACATAACATTGTCTCTTCAACAAATAAGTCTGGGAGAGCTGGATATCCATATCCAAAAGAATGAAAGAAGACCCCTATCTCACACCCTACACAAAAATTAACTTAAAATGGATTAAAGACCTCAATATGACAGACAATAATATAAAACTCCTAGAAGATAATGTAGGGAAACACCTTCAAGACCTTGTATTTAGGAAGTCACTTCTTAGACCTTACACCCAAAGCACAAGCAACAAAAGAAAAAATAGATAAATGGGAACTCTTCAAAATTAAAAGCTTATGTATCTCAAGGGAATTTGTCAAAAAGGTGAAGAGGCAGCCAACTCAATGGGAAAAAATATTTGGAAACAATGTGTGCCAGTTTGAATGTATTATGTCCCCCAAAACACCATTATCTTTGATGTAATCTTGTGTGGGCAGACCTATCAGTGTTAATTAGACTGTAATTCTCTGAGTGTTTCCATGGAGATGTGCCCCACCCAACTGTGGGTGATGACTCTGATTGGATAATTTCCATGGAGGTGTTACCCCACCTACTCAGGGTTGGTCTAAATTAAATCACTGGAGCCATATAAATGAGCTGACAAACAGAAGGAACTCGGTGCAGCTGAGAGTGACATTTTGAAGAGGAGCTACAGCCAAGAGGGACACTTTGAAGAATGCGCTGGAGCTGAGAGAGGAGCTCCAGCTTACAGAGACGTTTTGGAGATGGCCTTTGAAAGAGACTTTTGCTCCAGAGAAGCTAAGTGAGGACAAACGCCCCAAGAGCAACTAAGAGTGACATTTTTGAGGAGCTGAAGCCTGGAGAGGAACATCCTGGGAGAAAGTCATTTGAAACCAGAACTTGGAGCAGATGCTGGCCACATGCCTTCCCAGCTAACAGAGGTTTTCCGGACGCCATTGGCCATCCTCCAGTGAAGGTACCTGATTGCTGATATGTTACCTTGGACATTTTATGGCCTTAAGACTGTAACTGTGTAACCAAATAAACCCCCTTTTATAAAAGCCAATCCATCTCTGGTGTTTTGCATTCTGGCAGCATTAGCAAACTAGAACACCATGTATCGGACAAAAAACTGGTATATTGCATATATAAAGAAATCCTACAAATCCTAGTACAAGCCCAATTATAAAATGGGCAAAAGATATAAAAAGACAGTTCTCTGAAGAGGAAATACAAATGGCCAAAAAACGCATGAAAAGACGTCCATCTTCACTAGCTATTAGAAGATGCAAATTAAGACCACAATGAGAGATCATCTCACACCGATTAGAATGGCTGCCATTAAACAAACAGGTAACTAAAAATGCCAGAGAGGATGTGGAGAAATTGGAACTCCTCTTCATTGTTGGTGGGACTGTATAATAGTTCAGCCACTCTGGAAGTCAGTCTGGCAGTTCCTTAGAAAACTAGATATATAGTTACCCTTCAATCCAGCGATTGCACTTCTCCGTATATACTGGGAAGATCTGAAAGCAGTAACATGAACAGATATTTGCACAGTGATGTTCCTAGTGGCTTTATTCACAATTGCCAAGAGATAGAAACAATCTAAATGGCCTTCAACAGATGAGTGGATAAACAAAATCTGGTATATACACACAATGGAATACTATGCAGCAGTAAGAAGGAATGAGGTCATGAAACACAGGACAACATGGATGAACCTTGAAGACATAATGTTGAGTGAAATAATCCAGGCACTAAAAGAGAGATATTGTATGTTACCACTAATGTGAACTCTGTGGAAAATGTAAAACAAATGGTTTATATTATATGTAGGAGACTTAGCAATAGACAGCAAATAGTAAAGGGAGAACGATAACCGAGCAGCATAATTACGCTAGCAGCATAATTCACAATAGCCAAGTTATAGAGGGTAAACTTAATGTTATGGGGATGCTCAGGAATGACTATGGTTTGTTAATTTTGGGGGGATACGGCAGGAACAAGTTGGCGGCAATGTAGTTATTTTTTGTTATTTTTCTTATTCCTTGGTTCAGTTACGGTTTGTTAATTTTCTTGGGGTACAGTAGGAACATATTGGAAGCAAAGTGGTTATTTTAGGTTATTTGTTTTTTCTTATTTCTCTTTTGGTTTTGTTTGAAATGTCATTTTTCAATTTTTTGATAAAGTTAAAAAAAGAAACAAAGAGTGAGTGTTTAAAAAAAAGCAAATGAACAATGGGGGAAGAGGGGAATGGAATGTTTGGGATGTTCTTTTTTATTTTATTTTTTGGGGTAATGAAAGTGTTCAAAGATTGATTGTGGTGATCAATGGACAACTATATGATGATACTATGAACAAGTGATTGTACACTTTGGAGGATTTTGTTATGTGAATATACCTCAGTAAAATTGCATTTAAAAAAAAAAGGAAAGACAACCTACAGAATGGGTGAAAATAGTTGTAAAATATACATCGCACAAGGATTTACTATCCAGGACATAGAAAGAACTCCTACAACTCAACAACAAAAAGGCAAACAAGTCAATTTTTAAAAAAAGAGCAAAGGACTTGAACCAGGACATTTCTCCAAATAAGATATAGAAATGGCCAATAAGTACATGAAAAGATGTTTAAATTATTAGTCATTAGTGAAATACAAATCAAAACAATAATGAAATACCACTTCACACACACTAGGATGCTTATAATCAAAATAATGGAAAATAATGGCTGGTGGCAAGGAAATGGAGAAATTGGTGCCCTCATATATTGCTGGAGGAAATGTAAAGTGTACAGCTGCTTTGGAAAACAGTTTAGCCGCTCCTCAAAAAGTTAAACACAGAATTAATTACCATATGACCTGTCAATTCCACTCCTAAGGTATATACCCAAAAGAATAGAAAGCAGGGACTCAAAAACAGACACTTTGTACACCAATGCTCACAGTAGCATAATTCACAATAGCCAAAAAGTTGGAAACAACCCAAATGTCCATCAACAGATGAGTGGATAAACAAAATGTGGTATATACATGCACTAAAATATTATTAGGCTGTAAAAAAGGATGCTACAACATGGCTCTACATTGAAAACATTTTCCTGAATGAAATAAGACAAACACAGAAGGACAAATATTGTATGATTCTGCCTGTATGTAGGTATCTAGAATAGTGAAATTCATAGAGACAGAAGGTTGAGTAGTGGTTAAAAAGGGCTGGGGGGAAGGGACAATGGGGAGTTACTATTTAACAGAATTCAGAGTTTGTGTCTGGGATGATGAGAACACTCTGGAAACAGACAGTTGTGACAGATATACAACATTGTGGATGTCCTTAATACTGGTGAATTGTATACTAAAAAATGCTGAAAATGGTAAATGTTAGCTTATGTATATTTTACCACAATTTTTTAAAAAGGCTGAAAAATAAAGAAATGAGTCCATGACTGTTCAGCAGTTTTCTACTGTACTGCTAATCTCATTCTTCTGATCATTTGCCTACTATGTTTTAAATACTCATTCCTGACAAAAGAGCAAACAGCAGGGTTTAAATATCCTGCTTACTTTCACAACATGAGCTTCTGAAAAGACAGGTGAAACTTAATGTGATAAGATGAACAAACTTTTGGATGCTCTCAAGTGTTGGGATGGATTGTGTGTTAAGCTGGTACTATGACTCCTGTCTAAGGCTGTGGAGCACATTTTCCAAACTGCCCTTACTTTTCTGCTGGCGGGTTAGAGTTGGCCCAGAGCGCATCTGAAGGAGAATGGAAGACGGACGTGCAGGCGGCATCACTCTCAGGAGGCAGCGATGGTCAGGTGCGGAGGGCTGAGCACAGCTCAGCGCAGCTCGCCTCCCACCCAGCGTCCAGCTTGTGCCACCAAGGCCACCAAGGGCCCCCAGCCTCCCACCAGGCCCTCGGCTGTGGCCCACAGGGAGGGAGTTCCAGCGACACAGTGACTTCCCAGATATGACAGCCTCCAAAGCCTCTACAGAGCTCCCCGTTCCTAACCCCCTTTTGTTGGCCAAATACACATGCTTCTCATATTTTCTTACAAGCGTCAAACTGTCCACCTGGGACACATCTGCTTTAAGAAGACCAATTTCTCTGCCCCTTCAGCTCCCCCTTGCAGACCTTCTCCTCACCAGCTTTCCTTGCATTCGGGAAGGGCAAATTTATATGTATTACATCTTTTATTGCTCCCTTTACAGAGACTCTGCTTTTTCTGACTAAACCCTGGCTAAAAGAGTTGACTTTTTAAAAGAGGCTTATATGCCTTTATTCATCAATTTTATAAATTTGTAGTTTTTAGAATGAAATACATTTTAATCTCCTCTGATTAAAAACAGTCACAAACGAAATGACAATGCTTTTATTGTTTTAACACAGATATACTATTTGCCAGGTAATCGCTATGATTTCCAACATGTGGACCAAGAATTCTAACTTACGTAAAAACATAAAATATACAAAACTGAAGTTAGTTTAACCAAAATTAGATACTTTCCTTCATGGAGAAAAAAAATTAGAAACTGCCACATGGTTTTTAAAAAACCTAGCTTTCCCTTGTGGCATACTGGGAAACTTGTTTTTCCTGTACCCTAGTTTAAATTACTATAACAGAATATAACATACAAGCACATTTTGGAACCACACATGTAATATCAGCTACTTCTTTTTACCCTAATAAATTTAAAGTAAAATATAGCTTTTTTTCCCAAACAAATTCTTTCAAAACTATTTTTTCCCAAAATATTTAATACAGTGATTTTTTCTGTTTTTAGAAAAGACTAGACTTCCCAATCTTTCCCATCTTGGAGGAAAAAACAAAAAGGCACTGACTACTACCCAGAGTGGGAAGGAACCAGGATGCAGAGGACCTTTCTGGGCAGTGGGAAAGGGTTATGAGGCTCAGCTAGAGGAATGTCAGCCGGGTTCCAGCCTTCTAATCTGCTTCTCCGCTGCTCCCGTCATGGTGAACGGCGGGCACAGCCTGCTGGCACGTTCAGGTGCTTAACACAACCAGCTTATGAAGCTGGTAGAGAAAAGTGGCCTTCTCTCTGCCAGTCTCCCTCTCAGCCTGCTCCATGACCAGCTTTGGGTCGACCTAACGAGGCAAACAAAGGGGCCAGTCAGGCTCCATCTTACCAGCATGGGCTTTTCTAGACATAACATAAATAAGTAAATAAAACTATACACGCACATATACAGAGACATGTAACATACCAGGAAGTAGTCATTCATTTTTCTAAAAATACTTACATAATGCTTCTCTATTCTCAAAATACTTCATACAATATACTTGATAGTTCACTTTTAAATTCATGTTTACTTCCATAATCTTAACTCAGAAATCTCCCCTACATTCCTTCCTACGTAAACACAATAACATCAGTAGAAGCACTGAAAGCATGTGAGTTTTCTAAAACAGGCCAACCTCAAAATGAAGTTCTACTTTCAAGCTAACTCCTGCTACTGTATCCAGCTTCCAACAGCCCCGACCAAGCCCTGGCAGGCGTGACCCTGCCCCCCTTAGGGTTAGGGTGGTGCAACCCTCCCCCCCACCCCCGTTCCCACTGGGCAGAGCACTGGGCCCACAAGGGAACTGGCTCCAGAGACTGGCCTTGAGGATTCTAAAAAGGGAAACCAGCCAAAGGGCAGTGGAGAGAAGGGATTTCTCACAGTGAAAGTCACCTGTAGACTCAGGATGGAAGGATCCATCCTCCAGGGCATCGTCTGACGTCCACTGCCGAAAGATGAGGGATTCATGCCCAGCCGGCTTATTTATAGAGAACCCCCTGGCCCTAGAACTAAAGCTCAAATTCCCCCCAGAGTTTCACTGAGAACACATCTTACTCAGAACTCGAACCCTTACAGACAGGAAACAACAAGGTTCCCACAACGGACCCGGCCCAATCACAACCAGTGAGGTTAAAGCCTGGCAAGCAAACAATGTGGCGGGACGGGCAAGATCTGTGTCTACATACATGGCCAAACCCAGTAACTCACAACCTGATCTTCCCCAAATTACAGGGAAACTGGCCTGGGCCTGCCCTTCCCCTGAGGCAATGCAGGAAGGGCTCCAACAGGGCTTGCCACTGCCCCCACGCTCGCCCTCTCGGTCTCCCGGAGCAACCCCTGCTCTGAGCCGGAACCCACCCTCCTCAGCGGGCCCTGCAGCCTCACTCACCTGATCCCAATCATACGGTTTCTCATGCCACTTAGGGACAATTCTTCCTCTCGGTTTCAACTGACAGAATAAACTGAAATTTAAAAAAGGAAAACTAAATTACTTTAATTACTTGTTAGTAATTGAAAACTCACTGTAACTTTTAAAAAGATTTAAATCCTATATATCTTCCCTCAGAATTATAACTAGAGTAAGTTTTTAAAGGGTCAGATTCTATACAGTTAGGATCTGAGCATATTTTAACTGCAGCACATTCAGAAAAGGGGAAACTGAAGCAGCAGTCTCTGAGGACAGCCCTCAGGCTCTCTGGGCTTGCTCTGTCGCTGCAACTGCTGCACTGCTCAGTCAAGTTCTGTGAAATGCAACAGGACATTTCATATCATCTGCTCTTAAGCAGCCGTTGACAGGTGACAAATACCAGCTTAAAAAGCTTGAGAGACATGGAATTCTAGCAATGAGGAACTGACGAGTTTGCAAATCTTCTCCCCAAAAAACAACTACAAAATTGTACAAAATTACCAACAACAACCATTTCAAGGCTCTAGAAATCAACCCAAGGCAAACAAGCCCAGAAGCACAGATTCAGAAAAAGCCGCAGAACTTCAGGTGAGAAGAGAAGGAGGCTGTGGAGCAACTGCCCACACCTGCCTGCTCAGTCTCCCGGAGGAGAGAAGCCAGGGCTGGGCCGGCCACGAAAGCCAGCCATCTCCACCGCAGGGGCTGGCAGCACTGTCAGGAAACAGCGAACCTGGTAGGAAACGAAAGGCGAAAGCCCACAGCTCTACAGCCTTGGGCTGAGGTCCTGCTTGGGGCATGCGAGACAGGCTCTCCCACACCCCCAGTGGACAGGGAGGTGCAGACACAGACCCCTGGGAAGGCCCGTGCTCCCCCCACAACCCTGGCTGACCCAGAGGCTGCATGCATGCATCAGAAAGACCTGGGGAGCCCTGGCAGAAAATACAAGGCAGGCAAGGGCTGAAAATGGACAGAACTTTGAATGACCTCCCCAAGCCACACAGAGATCCACAGGCAGGCTTAGAAGCCTCAGTGCCCAAGCATCGAAGCATGGCCTTGGACGTGTCACCACTGAGCACTGAGCAGTGCAGACACAAGCACTCCTTTAGGAGGCTGGGCTAAAACCCAGAAATGACAACCAAAAAGCACCACACATGGGGGAGATTAAGTCCAGGCAAGTTACTACTCTGGTACATTTGTCAACAAAACAAAACAAAACAATGACAAAAAATGCAAAGACAACCTTTGAGAGAAAAAGAATCAAAATCCTAAACTGCTACACTGCATTATCTAAAATGCCCAATTTTCAACAAAAAATCATGAGGCATACAAAGACAAGGAACATGGGACTCAAATTCAGTAAAATAAAGCAGCTAACAGAAACGCACTGAGTCGCCCAAGTGCGGGATTTAGAACACAAAGACTTCAAAACAGTTGTTATAAACATGCTCAAACAATTAAAGCAAGCCATGTTAGAGAATTAAAGGAAAACATAATGACAATGACAGAAAGATAATCTCAGTAATAACTAAAAACTCTACAAAAGAACAAACAGAAACTTTAGAGATGAAAGTACAATAACTAAAATGGAAAATCCCACCCTTCGCTCCCTTCCGGAGCCCTTGAGGCTCGCAGCCCCTGACATCTGGATTCCAGTTAGGTTGGACAACGGGAACACCCAGCAAGAGGGGTGCAGGAGGGAGGAGACGGGGGTCAGGATGCTTACCCCTGGCCTCCCCCCCTGGGGGAAGGCTCAACCGAGGGCCCCGTTCCTGGACAGGGGCCCTGGCCACACAGCCTCGGGTACTACCTAGCACACTTTTCAAAATGGCTCCTCTATTACATTCTTCTCGAACGACTTGATCTGAGCCTACCAGTGACTCCTGCCTAATAACGAGACAGGGACAGTGGCTCTCCCAGCAAGTCCATGCCTACATTCTGGCACCTCCGAAATGCTGCTTCTGGCACTGAAATTCCACTTCAGATGATCAGTCGTGCATATCTCCTAAACAACTTAAATCATTCACAGTCGAGACAGCTAGGAAAGGTGACTGAAAGGAAAGAAGCCCATGTCTTCACACAACTTACCCTAAAAGTTTCTGGCGAGCATCATCCTGCAGCTGAGCGGTTCTTTCTGGCCCAAGATACTTAGAACCATTTGGTCCATCACACACTAGCTTGTTAATTGCTGCCCTGACAATGTTAATCTGTAAATAAACAGCAACTCAGAAGCTCATAAGATTTCCGGAGAAAATTATTTTAAAAACATAAATAACATCAATAACCACCATTATAATTTAAGGATTAGTAACAAAAGGAAAACTGTTTTACAGTCAACAGGAATAGTTCAAATTATTTACTATAAGCACGATTTTTAAAGTCCTACCTTATAATTTAATGTATTTTAACCCATGGGGTTACACAGTTTGAAATTAACTATTAGCCTATGTATTCTTTCGACTTTGTCTACAAGGTTTATATGAAAGGCTAAGGTACAACATGTACACTTTACAGCTCTTACCACTTTTTTTTTTTTTAAGATAAACTTTTTATTTTTGTATAATTTTAGATTTATGGAAAAGTTGCAAAGCTAGAACAACAGTTCCTATCTACCCCTTGCCCAGTTTCCCCTACTGCTCACGACTTACGTTAACTACTCTGGCACATTTGTCAAGACTGGGAAACTGGCTTTGGTACAAACTATTACCTGAACCCCAGTGTGTCCTGGGTCTCACGGGGTTTCCCACTCACAGGCGCCTCGGCCCGGGGTGCACTGCGGAATGTCATTCTGTACAGGGATCCTGTCCCCCAGCTCCTAGGCTCTGGGACAGCGTCTCAGCCTTTTCCTGCTTTTTGAGACTGCGACAGTTTTGATGCGTTCCAGTCGGGTGTTCTAAGAACATCCCCCAGTTTGGGTCTGTCAGTGCTTTCCCCATGATTAGAATAGGGATATGGGTTTTGGCCTTTCTCAAGGCATCATATTTGGGGGCACTCGATGAATACCCCCAAAACTTGTCCTGGTGATGTCACCCTTCACTGCTTGGTGAATGCACGTGGTGTCAGGTTTTGCCACCATAACCTTTATCTTTCCCTCTTTCCTGGCTCTGTTGTTCGAAAACATGCTGCTAAGTCTAAGCCACCCTCGGAGGAGGAGGGGAGGCTAAGCTGCAGCTCCCAGAGGGGGAGTCATGGACCACGTCTTACTGGGAATGCGATTATAAGAAATGTGCTTGTTCCCCCCACTTATCTATGGAACTACTCACGTATTTCCAGATGAACTTGTGGGTATTTTATGCTTTGGGTTACGATGCAACACTGCATTATTCATTTCTTGCTCGAATTGGTCCAGCTCTGACCACCAGGGCTCCCTCAGGTTAGCGCCTGTGTCCTTGGACACGGCTCTATCTTCTAGTTTCTCAAGGCACTTCCTTACTTTCTGGCACCACAAGAAGCTCCAGGCTCATCTTTTATTTTCCCCTGACCCAGCCCTAGAATCAGCCATTTCTCCGAGCCCTGGTCACTCTTGCTGGAGAATGGTCTTGACCCCACGCTCTGGGTCTGCTCGTCGCTTCTGGGCCCCCACAGTGAGTGGAGCTCGGCAATGTGGGGGGTGCACGGTCCCGTGTAGAGCACATCCGTGACGGCGGCCCTACCTACCCGCACACATGCACTAGGCCATGCCTGGGTCTGCGCAGGGTGGTGCTCCAATCCAGCACACAGCATGGCTTCTGGCCTGCCGTTCTTGCTTCTCTGTGGTTTCCCACTCCAGTAAGCAGCAGTCCGGCTCCCACCATCCATTCTCTAATCTGTTCAGCCCCAGGAACACAGAAAGCCACTTCATTTTTGCCAGCCTGTGCCCCCAGGAGAATCAACTTGAACAGCCAGACTGCAGTGCTCACGTATGGTTCCTTCTGTTGCTACTCTTACCGTTTTCAGTCCAAACACCGGTTTCCAAAGCTTCTTTGTTCTTTGCCCACTTCAGTGCCACTGTGTCATACATCTGTGGCCCAGTGACATTCATTTGTTGCCGCCTACATGTCATCTCAGGACCTCCCAACACCCTGTTGGTATTTCTCTGGGTTTACTTTCCATAATTAGATTTCTTTACGATGTACGGTTTCAACAAATGCACAGAGCCATGTATCCACTCTCTCAGGATCATAAACAATGGTTCCTTCACCCACTTCGTAGTCAACCACTCCTCCCATCTCCCTCCCATCACCACAAACCTGTCTTTTCTCCCCATAGTTTTGCCTTTTCTAGAATGTTATATGAACAGAACTGTAAAATATATTGACCTTGGGGGCCTGGCTTCTCTCACTTAGTAAAATGCACTGAAGATCCACCCATACTGCTGCGTGAATCAACCGCTCACTCTTTTCTACTACACGACAGTATCTATTATCCTGCTGTGTAGAGGTGCCATGGTTTACCCACTCCCGTCACAGGGCCACCCTGGTTGCTTCCAGTGCTGAGTAGCTGTTAATAAAGCTACTCCAAACATTCACATACAGATTTTACATGGATGAAAGTTTTTAAATAACTCAGATAAATACCAAGGTGTCAGATTAGTCAGTCACATGATAGGTATACGTTTAACTTTAAAAGAAACTGCCTGCTCTTTCCCTGCCGCCACCGGTTTGCGCGGAGGCGGAGGCTCGGGTGCTTTCAAGATTCGGCTCCACCCGTAATCCACCGCCATGGCCGAGGAAGGCATTGTTGCTGGAGGTGTAATGGATGTTAACACTGCTTTACAAGAGGTGATGAAGACCGCCCTCATCCACGATGGCTTAGCACGTGGCATCCGTGAAGCTGCCAAAGCCTTAGACAAGTGCCAAGCCCATCTTTGTGTACTTGCATCCAACTGTGATGAACCTATGTATGTCAAGTTGGTGGAGGCCCTTTGTGCAGAACACCAAATCAACCTAATTAAGGTTGATGATAACAAGAAACTAGGGGAATGGGTAGGCCTCTGCAAAATCGACAGAGAAGGGAAACCACGTAAAGTGGTTGGCTGCAGTTGTGTCGTTAAGGATTATGGCAAAGAATCTCAGGCCAAAAATGTCATCGAAGAATATTTCAAATGCAAAAAATGAACAAATAAACATGGCTCTCACTCGTCAAAAAAAAAAAGAAACTGCCAAATCATCTTTGAAAATGGTGGTACTATTTTGCATTTCCCCAACAATAAACAGGAGTTTCTGTTGCCCCACCTCCCTGTCAGCATTTGTTACTGTCTGCTTTTCAGATTTCAGCTCTTCTGATAGGTATGTAATGGTATCTTGTGCTTTTAATTTGCATTTCCCTAATAACACAAACCATTAGCAACAGCCCATGAATCAGTCTACAAATACACCTCTGGCCAGTTCTCTTTCCAAGCAAAGTGAACACACAGGTGCAGCACTCAAAGTTCCACCCACTGGGAGGATTTCCCCTCACCACTGTCTTTCAGGGACATCCCAGAGAGGGGCTGCAGTGCTGCAGCTGTCCACTTTCAGGTGGTGCCCACATATCATGCAGAACCATTGGTAAACCAGGCCCGAATTTTCTCTTCCTCAGTCAACTGATTGTAAGGAACTCCCCAAGATGCCACAGCTGTGGGCTGGGAAAGAGAAGGTAAGGTGGTAGGAGTGGGGGCCATGGGCATTTGGGCCACTTCCTCATGTAATTCACTTGTGCCTTCAGGACCCACTCAAGCTCTATCTCGTATATACCATTTCCATTTTATGAAGGAGTGCCGCTGTGCATGCCCAACTTTATGGCTTGGCAGGTCAGACAATACCCAGCTCATGATAGGTAACTCAGGTCTCATGGTAACTTGGTGGCCCATGGTTAGGCGCTCTGTCTCTACTAAGGCCCAGCAGCAGGCCAACAGTTGTTTCTCAAATGGAGAGTAGTTATCTGCAGAGGATGGTAAAGCTTTACTCCAAAATCCTAAGGGCCTGCGTTGATTCTCTTATAGGCTCCAAACAGCATCTCTGTTTGCCACTGACACTTCCAGCACCATTGGATCAGAAAATTCACATGGTCCAAGTGGCAGAGCAGCTTGCACAGCAGCCTGGACCTGTCACAGAGCCTCATCTTGTTCTGGCCCCACTCAAAACTAGAAGCTTTTCGGTTACTCGGTAAATGGGCTGAAGTAGCACACCCAAATGAGGAGTATGTTGTCTCCAAAATCCAAAGAGGCCAACTAAGCGTTGTGCCTCTTTTTTTGGTCATAGGAGGGGCCAGATGTAACAGCTCATCCTTCACCTTAGAAGGGATCTCTCGACATGTCCCACACCACTAGACACCTAAAAATTTTACTGAGGTGGAAGGCCCCTGTATTTTTGTTGGATTTATCTCCCATCCTCTGACACGCAGGTACCTTATCAACAAATCTAGAGTAGTTGCTACTTATAGCTCACTAGGTCCAGTCAACATATCATCAATATAACGGACCAGTGTGATGCCTTGTGAGAGTGAGAAATGAGCAAGATCCCTGTGGACAATATTATGACATAGGGCTGGAGAGTTGATATAACCCTGTGGTAGCACAGTGAATGTAAACTGCTGCCCTTGCCAGCTAATGCAAACTGTTTCTGGTGGTCCTTACTAATAGCAATTGAGAAAAAGCATTTGCCAGATCAATAGCTGCATATGCTCAAGCAATGACACCACATCTGGAACAGCAGCTGCAACTGGAGTCACCATCTGGTTAAATTTATGATAATCTGTCATCCTCCAAGACCCATCTGTTTTCTGCACAGGACAAACAGGAGAGTTGAATGGGGATGTGGTGGGAATCACCACCCCTGCATCCTTCAAGTCCTTAAGAGTGGCATTAATCTCTGCAATCCCCCCAGGAATCTGGTATTGCTTCTGGTTCACTACTTTGCTAGGCAGGGGCAGTTCTAGCGGCTTCCACTTGGCCTTTCCCACCATAATAGCCCTCACTCCACAAGTCAGGGAACCAATGTGAGAATTCTGCTAGTTGCTGAGTATGTCTACTCCAATTATGCTTTCTGGAACTGGGGAAATAACTACAGAAAGGGTCCGGGGACCCATCGGACCCACTGTGAGACAGACCTGAGCTAAAACTCCATCATCAATCACCTGACCTCCATAAGCCCCAACTCTGACTGGTAGACCAGAGTGACATTTTGGATCGCCTGGAATTAATGTCACTTCTGAACCAATGTCTAATAATCCCAGAAATAGCTGATCATTTCCTTTTCCCCAATGCATGGTTACCCTGGTAAAAGGGCGTAGGTCCCCCTGAGGAAGGCTGGAAGATTAACGGTATAAATTTTTGGCTGTTTAACAGAGTACTTCCCCAAGGGTACCTGACCTTCCCCTCATTCAAGGGGCTCTGGATCTGTAAACTGTCTCAAGTCTGGGAATTGATTAAGGGGCCATGACTCTGCTTTTGTAATTCAAGTTAGACTTTTGTTCACTTGACCTAGAATTCTGCTGCTGTATAAGTCAACTAACAATTTAGTTGCTGCCCATCTATTTTACTACTAGGTACTCCATGATCTACTAGCCAATGCTAGTTTCTGCAAGTCAGATTATTCTGACTGCTGCTTTGTGCCTGTTTTCCATTATGGTAGCCACACCCACCTTGTCTTTGACAGTTAACTGGTGCCACATGGCTTCTGCTAACTTGGGATTCGATTATCCCCACTGTGTTTAAGGATTCCAGCTCAGCGACAGCAGATCCCACAGTAATATCTAACCTGCAGAGAAGGATGACTACAGAGCTCTTCAGGGATGACAGAGCTAGTCTCACAAATTTATTTCTCACAGTCCTGGTGAAAGGTGTGTCCTCTGGACATTCCAGGGGTGTGTGAGCAGGTCTTCCATGATAAATCCACTCTAACATTCCAATCTCTCTAAGCCTTTGAATCCCCTCCTTTACATTATACCAGGCAGCTCTGGCATTTTGACCTCAGGTAATGTCGGCCACCTTTTGATCCATGTTTCAGCCGACCACCCAAATTGTTAATCCCCTTTCTAACCCCTCAAGCCACAACACTGACTGCAGAATCTCTGCTTAGTGGGCCCGTATCAGTAAATTCAGCCCGATCCAACTTCATATTCCATCCAGCATTATCCCATACCCTTAATACCCATTCCCACACATATTCCCCTGATTTCTGTCTGTATAAATTATAAAACAGTTCTTTTGGAGTATCGCGTACTTCCTCATGGGTCACACTTTGTACCTCACCCTTCGGAGTCTGTTGAGACCTTAATCTAGTTATAGGTCTTGAAGCAAAGACTGGTGGTGGGGGTGGGTCATGAAGAATTAGAAGTATCCCTCAAGCCATTTACCTCAGGACATTCTGTTGCACTTTCATCTCGTGAAACAGGATTAATCTCTCCAGGCAGAGGAGTGAGGGCTGCTTCCTCAGGGGAAGGGATTACAGGTTTAGCGGGCACCGAAGGGTTAATTTCTTTAGGTGGAGGTTGGAAGGCAGGCCCCTCAGGGCAGACTGGAGGTTGGGAAGCTGTTTCCTCAAAGCAGGCTGGAGATTGGGTAGCTGTCTCCTCGGGGAAGACTGGGGGGGGGGGGGCTGTTTCCTCAGGGTAGACCTCTACAGGTATATCTAGCAAAGACTCAGCAGAATCCAGGGTTCCACTGTCCTCACTGCTACTATTATCAATCCATATGTCCCCATCTCAAGTTTCAGGATCCCATTCTTTTCCAATCAATGCCTTTACTTTAACAGCAGACACCCTGAGAGGTTTAGATTTTAGTTTACATTGTAAATCTGCTACTTGCACAATGAGACATGGAATCTGGTTTTCAGAAATCTCAAGTCCGTGGCCACAGGAAATAAGATTTTCTTTCAGGGCACACATAGAAACCTGTATCTCTGTCATATGGCACTTAAGGGTCAAATTTGAAGCCTTTAGCTCATCCCTTTCTCTTATAACTTTATCCAGCCAAAATCATACCTCTTGACTCTGCAAAACTGTGTTAAGGTGTCAAAAACACGGTCAACCAGAGCCTTGCTCCATACAAGGGTATGATTAGGAGAATCAAACGGTGATATTTTGCGTATCTCTAGTGCCAACTCATGCCATGGACTGTCAGTGCCATCTTGATTATTGGAAATGGAGTCACTAGTGCCTTTGAATCTAATCAGAATAGAAAACCAGTTGCAAAAGCCCATTTTAAGATTCTGTTTCTCAAGAACCACTCCTGGTACCAACTTGTCTTAGTTAGGGTTCTCTAAGGAAACAGAATCAACAAGAGATATCTATAAATATAAGATTTTATAAAAGTGTCTCATACAACTGTGGCTATGCAAGAGTCCAAATTCCATAGGGCAGGCAGCAAACTGGCAACTCCAATGAAGATGTTCGATGAACTCCTCAGGAAACACTTTGCTGGCTAGCCGAAGAAGTAGTGAAGGTCCTCTAACTTTCTTGCTTAAAAGTCTTCAACTGATTGGATTAAATCCAGCTGACTGAATTCTCTCATTGTAGAAGACATGCCCTTCATTGATGCAATCAGTCACAGCTGCAGCCAAATGACTGATGGTTTAATAAACCAACCTTCTAGTTTATTAACAAGTCACAAATGTCCTTGCAGTAATGATTAGGCCAGTCCTTGCTTGACCAGACACCTGGGCACCATCACTTGGCCAAGTTGACACATGAACCTAACCTTCACAAACCCCTCCAGGGAATCTTTAATTTCTGTTACTGTGGTCTTCATCAGTATTTGGTTCCTCTTCATAATTTCCATCTCTCTATTGATATTCTCTTTGTGTTCATCTATCATTTTCCTGATTTTCTTTACTTCTTTGACCATGTTTTCCTTTAGGTCTTTCCTTTAGCCTGTTTAGGACCTTTTTAAAAAAAAGTCTTCACCTGTTTTGTCCCAGGTCTAGTCCTCCCTCTCAATGGTTTCTAAAGCTTTAATCTCCTCTTTTTAATCTTCTCATTGCTTCCTGTTCCCTTGTATGTTTTGTAATCTGCCGTTGAAATCTGGACATTTTGATATTTTAATATGTTATAATTTATACTCTGAGGCATCTGTGCCTGTCTTTGCAGACTGACCTGACAACTGCTCTCCTTCAGAGCTTAGTCACACAACAAGTTTAGAGAAGAGCTCAAGGTCACAACACAGGGTCCCTGGTCCTTTCTACATGTGTCACGTTTTGGGCATGTGCGCCTGGCTCTGGGAATTCCCCCATTTTCATGAATATGAATGGCCCCTCTCCCTTAGGAAACAGTTTCTTGCGCTGTTATGTCCTACAGCCAGCAATTCCCCCACAGCCTTCTACAGGAGAGTTCCATGAGCCGCCCTATACATGGGGTAAGTTCTGGGTGGTGAAACTGTGATCAGTGTCCTGGTTCAGCCCCTCAGCTGCCACCAGAGAGACCAGGCCAGACACACATACTTCCAGTATGAATACAAGGGTTACTCTGCTCCCGCCAGAACCAGGACCAGGGATCCGCAATGGGAGTCTGGGCCGGCCCCACACTGAGCCGGTGGGGGCTGGGAGAGGGGCCAGCCAGGGCACCAGATCTCAGATAGGGATCCACTTTTCTGTGGCCCTTTTCTTGATCCAGCACTCGCTCTGCTACTGCCGTCCTTTAACTGTTTTCTGGAGCTTTGAGAAAGATGCTTCTGCCAGTTCTCGTGGTTGTCGAAAGCTTCTGTGGCGGACGAAGAGCCCCGGGACCTCTCACTCCACCATCTTGATCAGCCACGAGCAAAGGTTTTTAATTTTTATAAAGTTCAAGCTTTTTCTTTCACAGATTGTGCTTTTGCTGTTATAGCTAAAAACTCATTGACAAAGCCAAGTCACAGAGATTTTCCTCCTATATTTTCTTCCAGAAGTTTTCTAGTTTACCTTTTACATTTGAGGAGCACGTTTAAGCCCTTAAGCCTCTTTATGTGAAAGGGTGGTTAATATTTAACAACATGATGGTCTGAAGCTGTTATATACACCAGAAAAGAACATGTTCTTAAATTTAATCCACTCCTGTGGGTGTGGACCTGTTCTAAGTAGGATCCTTTGGTGAGTAAGATCTTAAGTGGAGATGTGATTCACCTCATTCAGGGTGGAGGATGGAGTCCTTTGTAAGAGAGACAGAAAAGAGAAAAACCCCAGAGAAGCTCACAGACAAAAGCCAGAGAAGCTGAGAGAGAAAAGGCAGAGAAGCTAAGAGACAGAAGCTAAAAGAGAGAAACACACAGAAGCTCAGAAAGCCACAGCGGGAGCTGCCGGAAGCAGAAAGCGATGACACCCAGGAGAGGAGGACCAGCAGATGCCACCAGTGTCCTCCCACGCGATGGAGGAGCCCCGGATGCCGGCAGCCTGTCTTCAGGAAGAAAGCACCACCTGTTCATGCCTTGATTTGGATGTTTTCACAACCTAAGCACAGTAAGTTTTTAAGTTAATAAATCCCTGTTGTAAAAGCCAGCCCACTTCTGGCATATTGCATTTTGTCAGCTTTAGCAAACTAAAACCAACCAACCAATGTATCAAAATGTAGAAAACTTTCAACAGCAGTGCCATCTGGAAGTAAGGACAGCATGTCTCAGCTCCTTTTCCCCCTCCCTTTTCTTTCTTTCCTTTTTTTTCTGGCTCTTTCCTGCCTTCAGAATAAAATCCCAATCTCAAATGCAAGATTATAAGCATCTTTAGTATTGTTTTTTTTTCATATATACACAGAAGTGATAACTTTCCAAGTGCAATTTAACAAATAGCAAATTTCAAAAAATATTTTAGGTTATAATTCCACAGTTTCAGTTATTTTCTTATTGTGAAATACATATATACATACAAAAAGGCAGTATCTTTCAAAGTATGCTTTAACAAGTAGTTATATAGAAAATTTCCAAAGTTGTTATGAGTTATAGTACCATAGTTTCAGTTATTTCCTTATTGTGAAATCTAATATATATACAAAAAGGTGACAGCTTTTAAATTACAATTTAACAAGTAGCTATAGAACAAATCTCAAAGGATGCTATGGGTTATAGTTCCATCATTTCAGTTCATTCCTTCTAGCTATTCTAGTACCCTAGCAACTAAGAAAAGGAAAATTATATAGAGATTCAGTATTTGTAATCTTTTGTTAAATTCCATCTTGTCTCCTCCTACCCCTTCCTCTAGTTTAATCACTTTTCCAAACTTCAGAGAAGTCTAGGGAGTGACTACCTGTGCCAGTTTGAATGTATTATGTCCTCCCAAATGCCATTATCTTTGAGGCAGTCTTGTGGGGCAGACGTTTTGGTGCTGATTAGATTTGCATGGAAATGTGCCCCACCCAAATGTAGGTGATAACTCTGATGAGATATTTCCATGGAGGTGTGGCCCCACCCACTCAGGGTGGGCCTTGATCAGTAGAGCCATATAAATGAGCTGACAGGCAGAGGGAACTCAGTGCAGCTGCAGCTGTGAGTGACATTTTGAAGAGGAGCTACAGCCAAGAGGGACACTTTGAAGAAAGCACAGGAGCTAAGAGAAGAGCTGCAGATGAGAGACAGTTTGAAGACGGCCATTGAAAGCAGACTTTTGCTCCGGAGAAGCTCAGAGAGGAAAGTCCTGGGAGAAAGCCATTTTGAAACCAGTACTTTGGAGCAGACACCAGCCACGTGCCTTCCCAGCTAACAGAGGTTTTCCGAACACCATTGGCCATCCTCCAGTGAAAGTACCCGATTGCTGATGTGTCACCTTGGACACTTTATGGCCTTAAGACTGTAACTGTGTAACCAAATAAACCCCCTTTTATAAAAGCCAATCCATTTCTGGTGCTTTGCATTCTGGCAGCATTAGCAAACTAGAACACTACCCTAACTTGTTCATGTTGAAAAGGGTTGTCAATATTATGGGAAAAGGGAACCCATCTGGTTGATGTTCCTGAAGAGGCTATTGCTCTGGGTTTTGGCAACTTAGCTGGCATAGGAGCTCTCTGAAGGATTTAAGTTTCTGAAGAATAAACTTACTGAGTGAAACTTTTATAGAGTCTCAGGGATCCGGATATTCTGGTTTTTGGAACTCCTGTAGACTTGGGTTTACCATTCTGTGTCCATTTGGCATATCTAGGTGAAGCTTGCATAGGAGTAACCTCCAGGACAGCCTCTAGACTCTATTTGAGTTCTCTTAGCCACTGAAACCCTGTTTTGTTGCCTTTCTTTACCCCCCTTTGTTCAGAAATGCATTCTCAATCCCTTGGTGCCAGGGTCAGGCTCATTTCTGGAATCCATGTCCCACGTCGCCAGGAAGGCTCATTCATCTGTGGGGTCCTGTCCCACATTGGGGGAGGGTGACGAATTTATTTGCAGAGTTGGGCTTAGATAGAGTCCCCCTCCCTTTTCAATGATGCTGCTTCACCCTCATCAATTTCACGGAACTTCGGAGAAGGGAAAGAAGTGCAAGTACTTTAGGGTAGTGCTTCTCAAACTTTCTGTGGTGAATGACTAGAATTTTTTTAAATTATTCTTTACAAATACTCTCTACCCACCAAGCAAAAACTTTCCCCTCCCCTCCCCCCATTCCCTGGTACCTCTAATCTACTTCAAGTCTCTGCAAATCTGCAGTTTCTACATGTCATATATAAATGACATCATCCAATACTTAACCTTATGGGCCTTGCTCATTTCACTGAGTATGTTTTCAGAATTCTTCCATGTGGTAGCATGTCTCTGAACTTCATTCCTTCTTATTGGCCAATAACACTTGATTGTGTGTATGTACCACATTTTTTCCATATCCATTCATCTGCTGGTGGACACTTAGGTTGTTTCCACCTTCTGGCTATTGTGGATAATGTTGCTATGAAAGCTGGTGCTCAAGTATCTGTTTGTGACCTTGTTTTCACTTTCTTTAGGTATTCACCCCAGGAAGGGAATTGCTGGATAATACAGTTTAACTTCCTGAGGAACTGCCAAACTGTTTTTTCAAAGTGGTCGCACCATTTCTCATTCCAACCGACAAGGCACTAGAGTTCCAATTTTTCTGCATCCTCTTCCAACATTTATTTTCCTTTTTTTTTTAAATAATAGCCATCCTTGTGGGTGTGAAGTGGAATCTCACTGTGGTTTTCGTTTGCATTTCCCAAATGGCTAATGATGTTGACCATCTTTTCAGGTGCCTATTGGCCATTTTTATATCCCCTTTGTAAAAGTGTCCATTCAAGTGCTTTGTCCATTTTTTATCAGGTTGTTTGTCTTTTTATTGTTGAGTTGTAGGATTTCTTTATATATCTGGGATATTAACCCCTTATCTGATACATCGTTTGCCAGTATTTTCTCCTCTCTGTAGGTTGTCTTTGCACTTTTTTGATAATGTCCTTTGCTCACAGAAGTTTTTGGTTTTTTATGAAGTCCACTTTATCTAGTGTCTCTTTTGTTGCTCATGATTTTGATGTATAACCTAAGAATCCATTACCAAATCCCAGGTAATAAAGATTTTCCCTTACGTTTTCTTCTGAGACTTCTATGGTTATAGCTCTTGTATTAAGGTCCTTGATCCATTTCAAGTCAACTTTTGCATATGGTGTGAAGCAGGGGCTCATCTTCATTCTTTTGCATGTGGATATCCAACTGTCCCAGCACCATTTGATGAAGAGACTATTCTTTCCCCACTGCATGGTCTTAGCACCCTTGTCAAAAATCAATTGGCTTTACATGTGTGGATTTACTTCTGGATTTTCAAATCTATTCCACTGATTTATATGTCTGTCCTCATGCCAATACTACACTGTTTTGATTACTGTACCTATGTAGATCATTTTGAAATCAGGAAGAACTTTGTTCTTCTTTTTCCAGCTTTTCATTTTTTTCACTTTGGTAAATGCAATAAAAACAAATTACAGAACAATGAAATATACAAACAAAACATAGAAAATACAATTTTTCAGTATTAGATTCAAAAGACATAGCTTTTTAAAAAGATACAATTGCTCTATCAAGTTGCTGTACCAGGTTCTAAATGCCTAACCTTCACTTCTGTACTCGTTGCACTACAGAGCAGTACTGGCATCCATCCAGTGTCGTGCTTGAAGCGGCACAGCCCTAAAGCACACCTGCCCTGCCCGGCAGCTCCGCCAGCCTACCTGAGCCTGGGAAAGGACCACGAAGGCGGCAGCACTTGGCTCCCACGTTTCCCAATACGAACCAGCAAGACGTTCAGCTGGCCCCGACCTAAACCCAAGGGACACAGAACAGAACCCAACAGGGACCCACAAGGGTCCTGCTGTCCTAGTGTCACTCAACTGCCCTGACACATCTGCTGTTCCAGGAGAGGCCACATGAAGAGTTCAGAGAGTGCCACCTCTGTCAGGAAGATGCTTCTCTGAGAGAAGACAAGCAAGACAGGCAAGTCAAAGAGTGACCCTTCCACTCTGGCCAGTGCAGAAGGCGCGAAGGGGCACAGGCACTGCTAGGGGAGAGCTCTGTGCCTGCACCTGCGTCTGGCAGCATGTCAGATGCCATGCTCAGGGTTACATGAGCTGACACCCAAAACTGGAGAGTCACATGACAGTATGTTGTGATGAGCAGTAAGTTTTACCTCTATGATATCCTCTGCGTTGAAGTGAACATCAAATGCAAGCTCGATGTCATGCTCCGGCAGGACTGGGGTCCCTGTAGTTGGATTGCACCCCAAACCACAAAGGACTCCAGTATAGCATTTTCCATCCCGATCAACCCTAAGTGAAAAGTTTTCAGAAGAGTTAATATTTCAAAATTGTTAAATCACCTTTTTAACAGGAGTGACCAATGCCACTTCTACTCCTCCTCCTTTCACTCCATTTTCCACACTGCAGGGTTAGCTTTCCTAAACAAATCCAGGCGTTTTATTTCCTTAAGGCTTTCAAGGTTCCCTATTACATGTAATGTAAAGTGTGTATTTGTCACCAGGACCTACAAGCCACCAAACCACCGTATATATAACCGGGGCTCTGCTCAGCTGGCTCTCCCGCACCGTCTCAGCCCCTTCTCCCTTCCCTGCCAGGCACCAGCTGCTCTGAGCCGCCCATCTTCAGCCTAGGGTGTACTGGCTCTCCTGGCTGGGAAGCCTGGGAAGCTTCCTTCCTAACCATCTCCTTCCCCCCCTCACCCTGCCCCTCGGAGATGGTGTCTGCTAGGAGTCCGCCAGGCTCCTCCTTTTTGAGGGGTATTAATTTAAATGCTGTCCATAACAGGACCAACAAGTAGTTATAAATGAATGAACAAACACTAATACTAAATGCCCTTCCTTTAAAATATTTTGCTAATTTTCTTTGGCTTTTAATAAACTCGGATCTTTTTCCATTTTCTGGAACAATTTAGCTATGATAAAAGTCTAGGCAAAACAGACTTTACTTCTTAGTCCTAAAGAAACTTTCATTTCCTTTTCAGTTTAATGTAAATGAAAGAGACTCTTACTTTTAAGTAAACTCAAAGAGCAGAGACCAGAATCCAGATTTACAATAAATTAGGGGGTATTTGTTTTACAGAGCAGTCACCAAAATGTTTCTTTCAATAGTTAAGCGCCCGCCCTTACATTATTTTAAATGTCTTAATTATTATGATTTCAATTTATATCAAGCCTTTCCAGAAAAGAAATGAATAAGCAGAGGTCACCAAAATTAAAAGTAACAGCTACTTCAATTCTAATAAGATACTGCATTTCCTCCACCTTACTGACAGCTGCTTTCAGTCTCAGGCAGCCCAATCGTGCATGGGAACATCTGTACTTCAGCCAGCATCACCTTCAAAGATTTGGCCTTGAACTGACCCTTATTAGGGTAGTAATTCTTTGCTCATCTGCTCTAAGTCTGAAGGCAAATAAAGGTAACCAAAGTAATGATTTATATGAATGCTAAATAGTTATATGCTAAATATTTCTATGAACTTAGAAAACAGTACTTAATTAAGACCACAGAAAATGTTTTGAACTCATTTAGTGCAGAGTTTAGACTCAAACTGAAAAATGCAAAACACATGATAAGCACAAAAGAAAGCACATTCCACACAGAGTAAGCACAGCAAGGGCTTGTGGGAGCCCTAATTCATCCGGAAACAACTTACATGAAGGAGCTGAAGTCTACAGAAGCTGACTTCTATGACATGTGGAAGGGCTAACTGCTCCAGACATTTACATTTAAAGCCAACACAACAGAAAAGAATATTGCTAGCTCATACTGCAGGACTCCCTATGTGAGCCGATAAGGAAATGTATTTCCTCAAAAGTTAAATGGCGGCCAATGTGAAATTTCCACATGGAAACTCTGTGGAACTCTGTCCCATGCATTATCCTCACCAGCAGATGCTGCACTGCAGTATTCTCTCAAGGTCTAATGGTGTTTCTGTGTCCTCTTAGAACACTCCCTGCAAAGCACTTTCTGACTTGCCACCCTCCTGTTCCCTGCCCAGGAAACAGCTCCAGGGCAGGACTTCACATGGCATTTGAGGAGCACTTATCCGGCCCCCACACCTGCTTTTCAGCCACAGACATCACCTTCATCCCTCCAGGGCCCTATAAGGTCAAATGGGGAACCTCAGAGGTCAAAGACCCTCCCCACAGAGGGGAGTCAAGGGCAGGGCTGTTGTCCGAGGTCCCAGCCTTCCCCCAAGTTCTGGGAAGGCCCTGGCAGCACACATCCTCACCACCTCTCACTTCCGGGCTTCGAAGGCCTCTTTGCTGCAGGTCCCTGGCCACAGCTCCTGGGGACACACCTGAGCCTCTGGAAACCCCCAGGAGAGGAGCCCCTTGCTCCTCCTGCAGTCCCAGGACCACACCTGAGAGCTCACATTCTAATAAGACAGCAGGGCGGGGCCAGGCACACCTGCAGCCTCGGGGGAGGGGCAGCCCCACCAGAAACACCAACCAGGTAACCAGGGTGGGGGCTCTCAACCCCCACACAGCCACCTCTGTGACCTCTCGGTGGTGAGGAGGCTGCAGGTGAGCTCAACCACATAATGAGACCCCACAGAAACTCGGGACCCTTGAAGCCACGACGAGCTTCCACGTGAGAGAACACACAGCTGCTGTGCCTGGAGAGTGACGTGGCCCCACTCCGTGCGCAGGGGACACGGAAGCTGGCCTTCCAGCCCCCCCCAGACCTCGCCCCGTGTGTCTCTTGTGTGGCGTCTTCCTATTTGTAGCCTTTTACTCCAGTAAAGCTGTAATCATAAGCATAGCACTTCAGCGAGTACTGCGAGTCGTTCTAGCGGGTTATTGAACCCCCAGCCTGCGGCGGGTGCCTGCAGGCTCTGGCCTCACTCTGGGCAGTGAGAGTCAGAACTGAGGTGACCACCGAGTGACTGGGTAGTCTCTGCAGTTGGTGTGAGAGCTGCTGCGGAAGTTACTGTTGAAGTTGCAGAAGATTTTTTATACATTACAGCTTAAAAATATTCTCATATTTTATAAGGCTCTTTAAAACTATAGGATGTGGATAAAACTTATTACTTTTTTTTACTTATTTTTTTTATTCTTCCATGTGAGGCAGGTCCAGGGTCCTTCACCCGGTGCTGGCTAAAGCCGCCAGTCTCAGCCAGCACCAGCAACCGGACACGCAAGTGAGCAGATACAATCCCCACTACCGGCCCCGCTGGAGACCCGGGTGCCTTGGAACGGAGATAAGCTGGCCCTGCCGAAACTCGTACAGTAAAAAAGTCAAAATCCCCTTTAAGCCCACCCTCATTTGAAGCCTTACAGTTTCCATTGTTTCGAAAGGCTCCGCCGGGCTCGGGGGCTGCTTGGAGACAGCACCTCTCAGGGCCAGAGCGCTGCTCTGGAGAAGAAAAAACCTCTAAGATGCACCAACAAATGGTTCTGTCCCCCCGATTTTTGCTTCCATTCTGGAGCCTCCCCAGGGAGAAGTACTCCCTTAGGGTGTGCGATCATGCATCCTCTGAGTCCGGAAGTCCCATTGTCAGTTGCTCTAATTACGTAAGGAATCTGAGGTTTCTGCTCCCCAGTGGGAGACGGGAGGAGTGAGAGCCGAGCATTCCTGGGTAGACATAGGGTGACAGGCTTCATGGCAAACAGAACTTTCAGCACCTTACGTTCAGGCAGAGCCATCAGGGCTGGGTTGCCCCTGATATGTCCACTTTGTGCAGAGGTCAGGAGGGAAGGGAAGGAGGGAAGTCATAAACATCCACTACAGTCAGTCCAGGGTCCTGGGCAAGAGTGGGGACAGTGGCCTCCACTTATATTCCTTTGCTTACTGGATGGAGGGAAACATACACTCCCTTTTCCTTTTAAAAATAGAAACAAAATGAAAACAAACGAAACAAAATGTAAAATCCTCTTTTCTCTTCCTTTCCTTCCATACAAAGAGTATGCTGAAGTGACAAGAAAAAAAAATTATTGTTTAATTTCCAGGTTGCAAATGATTGCCACAGAACATCAACAGAACTAGAAGCAACTTCACCCGGAGACCCCGACTTTTCTCTGAAGAAGTGGCCGAGCCAAATGCCCCCTGGGGTTGCCTGTCTATGGAGGTGTGCTCCTTCGCAGGTACACATTAGGTGGTCACCGAGGGAAAGGAAGGGGTATGTGTGAGAGGGAGCAGCTGCCAGCTCCCGAGGGCACTCCTATGACAGTGACAGGTGCCCAGAGGCCAAGTCTGAGTGTCAAGACCTGGCCGTGCTCGATGCAAGAGACAGAACATCCAGGATGAAAGAAAATGACAGACACCCCAGACCGAACACTTTCTTCACCTTCCAAAGCTTCACAGAAATGGTTATTATTAATGCCATAGTTTAAACAATAACAGCTACTACTACTACTACTATGGGATGTTCTAGTGTCCCTCTCTCCCGACTGCCTTCCTGATGACCACGTAGCTGAGCCTATGGACACTAACCCGATGCACATGGTGAGAGCAGCTGCCCCGTATTCTGGCTCATTACAGTTACACTCAGGAAGGAGGATGTCTGTTCAGCATCACCTACTCGCAGAGCTCTATGCACAGCCTGTATGACTTCCGCCTGTTGTTTCTCTAGAAAGATATTCTAAAAACCCATTAATTATTTCAGTACTACCTGAGTGTCCATGACAACCACTTGCACTTTGGAGATTTAAAAATAATGCACCGTATTACTCATTTCCTCAAAAAGCTTATGTTTAAGCGACGTGACAGCATGTTAAAGTTGGTGGATTGGGCTATCGGGGGAGGGGGGTCAGTGTATGATGGAATTCTGTGTATGGGGTTAGTATTGTTTTTGCAACTGTTCCTATAGCTTTGAATTTATTTCAAAGAAAAATAACAACATTTGGTCTATCGGTTTGGTAAAAGTGTAAAAGATTGCTATATTTTTATTAGGTGGAGGAAAAGGTCATGAACCCTCTGGGAAAGTGGAGGGCATTTATACAATATTTACTGAAATTTGCAATGTACCCACTTTCAACACAGGGAGTTCACTGTACCATCATTTGTAACAGCAGAAACTTGAAAAAAAGCAAATTGTCCTTCAGTAGATTATTTGTTTTTCTTATTCCTTTGTTTGGATAGGGTTTATTAATTTTCTTGGGGTATGGTAGGAACATGTTGGAAGCAAAGTAGTTATTTTAGGTTTTCTGTTTTTCTTAATCCTTTGCTTTGTTTTGTTTGAAATGTATTTCTTTTGTTGCTTGTTTTAATTTTTTGATAAATAAACTTTAAAAAATTAAAAAAAAAGAGTTAATACTATAAAACTCTTAAAAGCAAACATACAGGCCTTGTAGTAGGCAATGGAGTTTTAGATTTTACAGCAGAAGCACAAAGAACAAAAGGAAAAATAGACAAAATGAACTTCATCAAAATTAAAAACTTTCATTCATCAAAGGACATTATCAAGAAAGTGAAAAGACAACCTACAGAATGGGAGAAAATATTTGGAAACCATATGTATCTGTTAAGGTTTTAATATCCAGAACATATAAAGAACTTCTACATCTCAACAAAAGAGAAACAACCCAACTTAAAAATAAGCCAAGGAAAACTGTAGAAATATTAAACTTCCTCACCTGGGGAATTCCTGATATTCCCACAAGCATTAGTGAATCCCAATTTAATAAGTCAAGACCTTGATCTTAGGGCTTGCCCTTATGAAACTTATTCCTGCAGAAGAGAAGCTAAGCCTATTTATAATTATGCCGAAGACTCACCCCAAGGGAACCTCTGTTGTTGTTCAGATGTGGCCTATTTCTCCAGCCAAATCTGCAAATAAACTCATTACCCTTCCCCCCCAAGGTGGGACATGACTCCCAGGGGTATAGGTCTCCCTGGCAATGGGGGACAGGACTCCCAGGGATAAGCCTGACCCTGACATTATGGGATTGAGAATGCCATCTTGACTGGAAGGGGGAAAAGAAATAAAATAAAATAAAGTTTCAATCGCTGAGAGATCTCAAATAGAGTCAAGAGTTCAATCTGGAGGTTATTCTAATGCATTATATAGATATTCCTTTTTAGTTTCTAATGTATTAGAACAGCTAAAAGGAAATACATGAATCTGTTGAATGGTAATCCAGTAGACTTGATTCTCAATGGTAACTGTGTAACTACATAGTTTATATGGTGTGACTGTGTGATAGTGAAAACCTAGTGACTGACTGTCCCATTACCCAGTGTATGGGCAGATGAGTAATAAAATGACGTGTGTGTGTGTGTGTGTGTGTGTGTGTATAACGGGGCAGTAGGGTGAGGATAAAGGATATGGGATGGTTTGGGTGTTATTTTTTATTTTATTTTTTTCTTTATTCTGGAATGATGAAAATATTCTAAAATTGATTGTGGCCATGAATGCACAACTATATGATGATACTGTGAACCACTGATTGTATACTTTGAATGTGTTACATGGTGAGTATATCTCAATAAAATTGCATTTAAAAAAACGAAAAAAATGAAAAAAAAAGCTTATATTTAAAGAAGAGTTGAAGCAGGAGCTTGGTCTAGTCGAAGAGGCAAAGAGGGTATCAGAAGCAATTAGCAAGGAAGGTATTTGTGTATTTACTACATTTCACCCCTACTTCTGCACATGCAGATACTTGCTATTAGATCATCATACCATAATATATTATTTTATACGTCTGTCTCCCCTACATGGATTCGGAAGATACCTTTATTCAGAAAGAGATTCATCACATCATCATTGCCAAGTCAGAGACAAATCAAATTCCAACAATTAAAGCATATTAAATCTTTTCAGGACAAGAACAGATCAGAAACAAATGTGAATGTAAATAAAATAAGACAATGTTTGTTTAAACCATTGTATGTTTACTCAGTGGCTTATGATGCAATTATTAAAATGGATATTTACAAACACATAATAGTAACATGAAAATGCTTAAATGCTTACAGTATTTATGGAAAAGAATACAGTATGAGGACAAAAAATCTAAAACCAAGACTGAAAGAAATCATAACTAAAAATATTAAAAGTGATTTAGTGTTTTTGTGCCCATTCACATTTGTCCAGATTTTTCTAAGCAGCATATATTTTAATGAAAGAAAAAAAGACCACTATGCTATTATTTTTAAAACTGAAAAAAGCACTAACTATTTTGCAATGGCAAGATTCATTTCTGAAAGGGCTTGATGGCAGCGAGGATCGAGTCAACGACGAACTCCTTCAGTTTCCTTGCCCCGGACTCAGCCAGCCGGGTCTGCGGCCCTGCACGCCCGTGCCCAGCAGCCGGCCGACAGAAGGATGGGGCGGAGGCATTTTCTTCCCCAGCTCCGCACTCCTGAAGTCCCAGAGGCCTCTACTTTGTTTGTTGCAGCTATTTTTGTCTCACCCACCAGAACATGGCTGCCCAAGACCACGTCTTCCTCCTCCCCCAGCCCTCCCACCCGCCAAAGCCCAGCTCAGTGCTTCGTCCACAACAAATGCTGTGTATTTCAAAGAGCTCTGCCCACATCACACTGTTCTCTCTCCTGAAATCTCTGGGAGCAATTCCTGTTTGATCTTGGCATCCAAAAAAGCATCAGATCTGCCAAGCAATTTGGCTCCCTACCTCATGCTTGCCGTAGTAAGAGGACTGACATGGTCTCCCGCTGACAACTTGTTGCTGGAAAACTTACAACACACTCACAGTCGACTAATGACTGAGTGTCCACCATCATGATATTTATCTTGAGCCTATTCCTGGCTCCAATTTTTTCTTCTTTTGCCCCACTTTTAACTTAAGCTCCCATGTGATGTTCTGTGTGCCATTCTAAGCTCTCTGAAGCACCTTTCTGAAGTAAGTACAAGTATAAATGTGTCAGTTACGATAAAGGCTTATGGGAATGCACTGAGCATGGGAAGGCTCGACAGGCACTGGACATGCCATCTCCGAGGGAGGAGGGAGGCACCCCATCTCCCACCAGCCTCGGGAAATGCCTGTGTGGCCAGGCACATACCTCAACTCCATCACTGGCGTGAACAGCATGCAGAGGAGAGCTGGGAGGCCAGGAATGTGGGGCATCAGAGAGGTCTCTCTCAACAGCATAGTAGATCCTGTCAGACAGTCACAATCAAGTCGAGGCCAGGCATTTAGTCCACACTGCTCAGAAGGTCCTGCTCTCCCAGAAACTCCTCCTCCTCCATGGAGTCTGTCCCCACAAACCCACCCCAGCAATGCAGTGCTCCCTGTCCTGTTCCCTCAGAACCTGCAGATGGACACCCTGCTACACCGCTTCAGCATTTATTCCATTTGGTAAAGACCGCTCTTCTCCTCCTCGTTAGGCTATAAGATTTCTTTCATGGCCAGGAACCTGGGTTTGTTCTCCCTGACAGCCAAGCACAGCGGATGGAATGAATGACCAAGGAGGTCATTTCCAGGTCCTTGTATGAATGGAAAAGTCATTTGTGCCCCTCTAAACTTGCACCAGAAACAGCTGAAGAGTACAGGACACGCACACAGACACATGCACAGACATGCAGACACATGCATGGACACACACAAAGAAACAAGCATACACGTGCATAGACACACAAATACACACGCATACACATGCATAAACACACGCATACACATGCATGGACGCATGCAAAAACACACGCATGGACACATGCATAGACAAGGGGACGTGTGCATAGACTGCTCACTAATTACAGGAGAAACCATCTCTAGGACAGAAGTCAAGGAAAAGGAGAAAACAGAAACAGAAGCCCTGAAATTACCGGTTGCATTGACTGAGAGAGAAGCCGCAACCAGCATTCTCTGGTGCAGATCTTCGGGGGCGTCGCTGATAATTACAGAGTTGATGCTCTCCTTCTCAATCCAGACAGACCTAAAAGCAGGCGCAGCCAGGGACAGTCATGGGGCGCAAAGGGAGTCTCACCCGACAGCTCAGCAACACATTACACCCACCCCAAGGTAAAGACTTTCAACAGCACAGACACAACGGCCAGCAGCGTGAAACGTATGAGACTCTTCCCGATCTCCCTTGCGGTCCCCTCTTTTTCACACATGCTGGGGCTGCCCAAGCTGGCCCTCAACCCTGCTCCCCGCATGCCCTGAATGGTCCTGACCACTCCTTCGCTCTAGTACCACCCACGTGCTGCCAACTTCCAAAGTTCTCCCTCTACCCCGGACTCCTCCTCCTTGCACTCCCAACCTGTACCAATGGACATCACTTCCCCACCATGCAAAGGGAACCCACAGGCTCACCGCACACCTTACCCTTCACCTCCCAGCACTCCACACTACAGCAGTCAAGCAAGCGCACGTCTCAGCTCTCCCTCTTCCCTCAGCACTGACACCTGACCACACGGCCTGCTGACTCCACCCCTGCAAACTCCCAGGAAGCGCCCCATCCCAGCCCCTCCAGCCCCCACCTTAGGACAGCCCTCAGGCTTCTCGCCCTGGGTTATCCCCGGGGCCAGCTTCAGAAGCATGCTCCCTGCTCCAGGAGCCTTTAACTCCAGAATCCACACTGGGACTCCTCAGGTGTTTATGCAAATACAGACCACCTCGAGAAGTGATGTAGAAATAGATTTGGTTCAAAAGGTCTTGGGCAGGGCCTCAGATCCTGCAGGTCTAACCCGCTGCCAGTCCTGGGCGGACACTCTGAGGAGCCAGGGTTCACTCTGCAGCCAAAGTGGCCATTTAAAAAGTTTCCCCACTGACTTCAGGATGAACCTAAAATGTGGCCTGTAAAACTCACCCTTGCCTGATCCCCTGCTTATTTCCACCAGCCTCACCGCTCTGTGGTCCCCTACTCTTTCCAGTCTAGTCTCCAGTCAATCCCTCACAAGTACACACTCCCAAACTTAGGCCTGTGTCCATGCCCCGGGACAAACCCACCTAACCTTCACAGACCCTCCCTGCTAACTCCTTCGTAACTTTCAGGTCTCACATTTCTCTGGAAAATCTCTATGGCCTTTGGAGTGTGGTCCCCCCTCCTAGTTCCTTTGTAATGTCCCACTGCCCCTATCAAAACCCTCATCTTGTTGTAATCACTGGCTTCCTCTTCTGAGCCCACACCACGCTTAATTTTTGCAAAGGCACTAACTATAACTTGTTCACCAATTTCCCCCAAAATTTACCCTCTTCCTGGCACATACAGTGGGCACACGAAGACTTACTGAATGAATAACAATTACAACAACAAGAGAAAAAAATGAAGTATTTGATGAAAGAGACTCAAAAATATCCTATATAGAATAACTTTCATATGGGAGAGAAAGATTTGAAACTAGAAGAAAAATTAGGAGGAGTCAGAAAAGACAGCACATTCCAACAGTTTAAAGAAAGATTCGTTTCTGACAAGTTCTGGAAATAGAGCAACAGAGATAAAAATTTCAAGAGAGAGTTAAATCAATCATACCTGAATTTGGATACTCTTGTCAAACTATGACACTTCAGTTCATAAGGGTTAAAAGGTCCATGAAGTACTGCCTTTAGACACAAAATACACACATTACTAAAAAGCAAATACCAGTTAACACACATTTAAAAAATCCCAAAGTCAACTCTTTCTCTCTTTTTTTAAAGTTACATCTCAATCATAATGTCTTCAAAATTCAGTGGGGGAAAAAAAGCCTTAAAAAGGTGTTTTTCTGGGATCTAATTAATTCTTCAATGAAGATTTCACTAACATTCCTTAATGTCAGTGTGTGTGTGTGTGTGTGTGTGTGTGTGTGTGTGTGTGTGTGTGTGTGCATACATATGTAAGAAAGCCTTTAGCCAAAAATGACAACTTCGCCAAATACTTCAGCTGGTCTCTGACTGCAGCAGACCCACCCAGTTGAAGAGGTGGGGGAGGCCACGCAGCCACAGGCTGGGCGACTCCAGGTGGACCTCTGGAGCAGGGAAGGTCCACTGCCAGCTGCCACCACCCGGGGACACCTGTCAGCTGAGGGAGGGGCCCAGTCTCAGAGGAGGGGCGGAGACCGGAAGCCAAACACCCTAATTCCTTGGATCTGATAAACAAGCACAGGTTGCCTTTGGGGAGGACGGTATAAAAAACACTAGTCAAAGCTTTTCTCATCACTAAGCACTATGATTCTCTCTCATGAATGTAGAATTCACTACAAGAAAAACAACATTCAGCACTGAACACCAGAAAAAGAAAAACCCATCATGAGTACTGGCTGTAATGCTTAGCATATAAATGTATAATAAAATTAATTTTAAAACAACTTCAAATTACCTTACAGTTCGGAGTACCCAATTTATTAGAAGAAAAACTCTCTAATAAAATTCGGATCAAATATTTTTCATCGTCTTTCACAGGAGATGGCACAGAAGTTTCTATCACAGAATTACTTTCTGCTGATTTGGAAAAGAGACCCTTGAGAAACTCATGGCTTTGCTAAACAAGAAAAGAAGTATTTGTTTAATTAATAGAAAAAAAACTGTCTGAAAAGCAGTTTATTCCAACCTAATCAAAGTTTTTCACAGTATGATTTTACTCCTAGCTAAGATCTACGCCCTTAAGACACAGGAGATAATTTACCAGGAGTATTTTTTGTTTTCATTTTATCAGGAGTATTTTAAAACCCAAACAAAGAAAATAAGACAGGACCAAAAAGGCTGAATTCATCAGCCTTCATTACTTTGCATCCATCAGACAAATTAAGAAAGAAACAGTCCACAAAACAGGAAATACCTTAAGAACAATTTTGCATGGAAAATTCTGGCTTTACGTTAAGAACCACGTGAAGGACTTTTTTCTCTGCCGCTCCCCTCCCCCCTTCTCATCCCACTGCCCCTCCCCCGGCACGCAGGCACGCAGGCACGCAGGCACGCAGGCACGCACGCAGGCTCGCTCGCTCGCTCGCGGCCGTACCCGGGACTCGTACGACTCCTCGGCGAGCTCGGCGAAGCCCTCGCGGACGAGCACGTCCCTGACGCTGACGACGCCGTGCGCGCCGGCGCAGCGGAGGGCGTCCACGTGCAGGACGCTGTGCACGGCCGAGAAGACGCGCACAAGCAGCGCGTCCCCGCGCACGAGCGAGGTGAACCTGCCGCCGGCCGCGCCGCCCCAGCGCCCGCCGCACACCAGCGAGGCCACCGACGGCCGCATCTTGCAGAGCTTGAACTCCAGGGCCTGGGGGCGGAAAGGCGCGGTGTCCGTCCGGCGTCCCCGCAGGGCAGCCAGAGGCCTGAGAGACTCCGGTGGGAAGTGCTACCAGTTTGCTGAAAACTGGCTTGAACCCAGCCCCATCCCAGAACAAGGCTGGGAAACCCGTGAGGTGACGTGTCCTTTAGAGAACAGCCGGCAGGACGGGGCATCTCACCTGGAAGGGGAGCTCCAGGAGCTGGCTGGGGATCTCCATGAGCAGCCCCAGGTCGACCAGGGCCCGGTTCCCGTAGTCGACGAAGAACACCTGGGGCGAGAGCGGGGCCCGGGGGCAGGAGACCCTCCGTGAGCCGCGGGGAGCGCGGCCGCGCCGCCCCCGCCCGCCCGTCCGGGAAGGCGCACCTCCGCGGAAGTCCCGGACACACAGAGGATCTGCGCCCTGAAGTAGCTTTCTCTCCCGAAATCCGCGAAAGGTGCCAGGCAGACCAAATCCGGATGTGGATGCACAGGCAAGGGCACCAGTCTCAGCTGGTTTATTTCAGCCGTAAGTTTCTTCAGGATCTTTGAGTTTTTCTCATCAATTCTATATCCCCAAAAGTGTCCCACTTCGACCACCTAAAAAGAAGGAAGAGGTGCAGAGGTGAAACTGAGGAACAATTCCCGCAACAGGAGGCTGCGCTGAAGGTGCCGGCGCCCCACGCGGCACCCCTGGGTACCTCCCTAGGGGCAACAAGACCCGCCCGCGGCTCGAGGACAATGAAACAAGCACCCCTTCTTTGTTTAACGCCCAGGAGGCAAGCCCAGCTCCCCCGGAGCCTGCCAGGGTGCAGGGCCAGCTGGGAGGCGCCGGCCCAGGCAGGAGGACACCAGGTGGCTGCTCCCCCCGAAAGGGCCCTGGGTGGCAGCTTCCAGCCACTGCTGCCACGATGACAGCTTGGAGCGCCCCAGTCTGCCAGCAATCCAGATCTGTACATGAAGTTTTCCACGTGAGGTGCCGCTGCAGATTTACCAAAAATTAAGAAGTGAAAAGCATCCTCTAAAGAATAATGGTGCCTCTGCTAGTTTTGTTGATATAAAATGAATTACACAAGCATACAACATTGTGTATCTTGTTGCTAAAACTGATTTTAGAATATTTTAAAAACTAAACTTTCATTCTGTAATAATAAATATTTGCATTTCATTTTCCATGTACTAACCACATTTCAGTTTAACAATTACAGTAATTCAGGCTCATCCACGTATACTGGATCACCAAGGTGCGTGTGTGTGCGTGTGTGTGCGTGTGTGTGTGTGTGTGTAAGGGTATGCATATAAACTTGTGTCACATACACAATGTGACAATCTTAAATCAAGACAGCTGAAAAGCTAAGACGATTCCATCAAACTATTCTTACCTCAGTAACATCAACGGTTAAAAGGAGATCTGTAATTGCCCAGAACTTGTGGAACGTATTAAATGAGACTTGCATAGGATCTACTGTCTGCTTTTGGAAGTCCACATTGACCCTATTTAACATGATTTAAAATAAATAATAAAAATCAAGTGTTACAAAGAAAACATGTTTATATATATGAAGTCACCACTTCAACTATTACACTGTTCCCATAAGAAAAAAAATTTAATAAAATACCTTAGCCAGAGAGGACACATTTGATCTCACGTCAGATGTCAGCTTTGGGTGGCCTCCTGTACACGCTGCCACACAGAGGGGCAGGCAGGGCTGCCCTGGATGGGGCGCTGCACAGCCACCCTGAGGAACGTGTCCTCCATTTGGAGGTGTTACAGGATACCCACCTTCAAAAGCACAAATTCTAAATCTAGGACTTGCAATGCTTTGTAACCGTGGCTTCAGAGCTAAGGAGCTTTGACCTTTAGAAAACTTTAAAAATGCATTCTTGGTTCAATGCTATGTTAGAAAACAAATAATTCTTAAATAAACCCAAGAAGTATCCCCCTCATCTCTTACAGCAACAACATAGCAAATGCTCAAGTTCTGGGGTATTTTGGAAAAAGACAAGTTTGATAAAAATTCCCTTAATATTTTTATTCTTAAAAAGGGGAAAGAATTATAAGAGAGACCCCAGACCAACTCTTTTCCCAACCTGCAGACACATTTACTAAAAAAGAGTGGCTCAGGAAAAGATAACCCACACTCAGTTACACATGAAAACAGAACCTGACTTAAAGCAGGACGTTTTTTTCTTCCATGACACTCCCAAACTCTCAGACACCCAAACATCACTGACAATGGATGAAACTAAACAGAACACATTTCCTGTTCTTCACCACGTCCTCCAATTCTTGCCAAGTTCCTCATGGAATCAGAAAGACTACAAACGGGCAATGATGGATGAGAACGTGGCCAAGAGAGCGAAGTGATGTGTTCAAATGCTGAAGGGTGATTTACTTTGGTCCAAAAGGCAAAGACCCTGGAGGCTCGATGGCGCTGCCAGGGCGGCAGTGTCCCTCCCTCAGGGTGGGAGACGGAGGGACGGACACCGTGACAAGGAAGAGGCAGGGGCCTGTGCTGGCGAGTAGGTGCTCCTGGCTGTGCCTCCACTCCGTCCCACTGTCTGCTATGCTAAAAACAAAGAATATTCTAGTTTGCTTTAAAAGGAAAATTCCCAAAAAGGAATGCTTAACTCTGAGGAGGAAGGAAGGACACCATTAGGTTGAATCCCTGCTGCTAAACTGGAAGTTGCATGAGTGATTCCGCTCAGTCCTTCCCACAGCCTGCGTGAAGGTAGCATAAGTGAGACAGCGGGCCCGCGGAGGGCCAGACGGGGGGCAGCGGGGGGCGGCAGGCGGGGGAGGGCTGCGCCAGCACACTCCGCTGCTCCATGAGGCAGGTGACTCCAGCGGGTGTGGGATGTGGGGCTCGCCTAACTGCGCAAAAGCCAGGCAGGTAAACAAGCATGTAAAACGCCACGTGGACATCTGAGAGCAGATGCAGTCTCACCCTCTCCCTTCTGAAAATACCTTGTGTTCCGGAGCTTGGAGACAGTCCCCCCTTGCACCTTCCCTTCAATTTCCTCCGCGGGGTGAACGTTGAGTTCAAGTGAAACTTTTAGTTGAGACATCTTAATTGCCATGTATACTGCAGGAAGTGTTTTAAATCTCTCTGTTGGATTACGAGAGAACTCCACAAAGGCTCTGCTCCACAAATTTAAATAAAAAAGCAAATTTATCAGGTATCTGAGAAAAAAAAAGAACTAACTGCATATTAATTTCTCTCAAGATTACAAACTTTCACTGTCACACATCTCTTCAAAATGCCAGTAACTCTTCATTCTATTAATCAGTAAGAAGTATTTAAGAAAAAATTACAACTTGTTACAGGATGTATTTTTGTACAATACAGTTCATTGTTTCTCCAAGAAAAACTAAAGTCTGCTTAATGCCTTTACAATCTCAAAGCATTTTCAGGCATCTGTGAGGGAAACAGCATCCTGAATATGTCCATTTGCAAGTCAAAGAAGTGAAGGCCCTACTGGTGGGAGGTGACTGGCCCTAAATCACACAGTGTGTGTGTCTGAGCCAAAACTAAGTATCACCTCCTTGTAAAATATAATTTTCAGCCAAGAAATCTTAATTCTCATAATTACAACAGAATAACAGGTGGGAAGTTTTTATATAATTTTATTGTAAAACAAAACAAATATAGAGATTTCAATTAGGTTTTACTGAATTCCTCCTGTTCCTGGCTTTTTGGGCATAGTTCCGATGTTACGCCAATTACTTGGAAAGGTAGAAGTGTTCCTCCTGGAAACGTCGGTGTCACTTCTTGTGCCTCAAGTATGTATTGAAAGGCAAAGGATAGATAAAAAATAGTAATTCAGAGTCAAGGCTGTGCTCCTCCTGGGCTCTTCCAGGCCTTCGCTGGTGAGGAGGCGTGTGGGCCACACCGGACGTGTGGTGCTGGTGAGAGGAAGATTCATTCCCCTGTCATGGAATGCCATGGGAGAGGTCCGGAAGGAAATTTTCAATTTCCAAATTGAAAATGAATTTAATATGTTCGAGTTAAGTGGACATTAATAAAAAAAAGTATAAGTTGTCTTTTCTTATAATTATTAGATTTTGAAAGCTTGATAAGTTATATAAAAATGTACACAACACTTTTTTTTTAATTTTCCAACTCTAAAAATTAAAAATCAAATCTAACCTCCTAACTACAGGATCTAGAAAAGGAAGAGCAAACTAAACATAAAGCAAGCAGAAGGAAGGAAATAACAAATATTAGAGTATAGATAAATGAAATAGAGGATAAAAAAAAAACACTAAAGAGAATCAACAAAACCAAAAGTTGGTTCTTTGAAAACACACAAATACATACCTCAGAGATTTTGTGATTTGCACCCCCCCACCCCAAATAAAAACCATTAAATTTATTACCAAGTAATGCTGATGCATGGCACGCCCTTCCCACCCCTCTCTGGGTGGTGGGGGCAGGGGAGGGAGGTACACGCATGAGTACCAGTGCCTGCTGGACATTTCCTGGTCAGAAACAAAAAAAGCCTCAATTTTAAATTTGTCTGTGAAGTTCATAATGTCCCTCGGTCAAAGCACCTAACATGGATGCAAAGAGACTTATGACCCCTCGATTATAAAACCATTCTGGAGAAAGATCAGTCATGGAAAGTTTTATTTTGAGCAATGTGGACAACATAGCAAATGCTAAAGTTCTGGGATATTTTGGAAAAAGACAAGTTTGATAAAAATTCCTTTAATACTTTTATTCTTAAAAAGGGGAAAGAATTATAAGAGAGATGAAGAACATCAAGTGGTTACAGGAAACAGATCCCTAACTTGCCTCCATCCTTCCGAGACTCTAAGCCTCCATGGCCCCACCAGGGCCACAGCCCACACCCGTCCTCGCAGCCCCAGGTGGAAAAGCCTGGGGCCCCTTTGGCTCCTCTCTCTTCCTGGTCCTCCAAATCCCAGAGATCTGTGCTCCCAGAATAAAGCCATGCTGATCCTCTCGACACAGCCTCAGGGCCTCTGGCTCGGGTTCCTTCAAGGACTCCACTAGTCTCCTCTCCTCACCTCCAGCCACTTCTGTTTATCCCGAGATGCTGCTCCTGGATTGAGTTCCGTAAAACATGGTTCAGATCAGAATGCTTGGGGGCGGGGGGCCTCCAAATGCCCGTCATGAAAAGGCACCCAAGACCAGGCGCTGACCTCCCGCAAGGTGGACTCCACTGGGCACCCGCTGGGCTCGGCCCGCCCCCTCCCTCCTGCAGCAGCACTGGCTGGCGCCCAGGGCTTTGTGGTGCCCGCGTCCCCCTCAAAGGTCTCCTGATCAACTTCCAGTGACTGTGGTTCCTCCTCCTTTGAGCCTCAGACATGATGACTTCTTCTGACCTTCCGGACCTCTCCCATGGCATTCCATGACAGGGGAATGAATCTTCCTCTCACCAGCACCACACGTCCGGTGTGGCCCACACGCCTCCTCACCAGCGAAGGCCTGGAAGAGCCCAGGAGGAGCACAGCCTTGACTCTGAATTACTATTTTTTATCTATCCTTTGCCTTTCAATACATACTTGAGGCACAAGAAGTGACACCGACGTTTCCAGGAGGAACACTTCTACCTTTCCAAGTAATTGGCGTAACATCGGAACTATGCCCAAAAAGCCAGGAACAGGAGGAATTCAGTAAAACCTAATTAAAATCTCTGTAAGGAAGTCCCAGACAGGAAGAGCATGAAACACACAGAAAGCAATCCAGCAGTAAGACCAGTGACGGGGTTACTGCCATTCCCATAAGTCAAAAGATCACCATCTCTGACCTACTGGATCCCGGACGAAGCCAGCAGACTGTCTACACCCAAAAGGACAGTTTAGTGGGGTGATTCCAGTTTTAAAAAGGGATTTTATAGGTGTAAGAATTTGACTGGAATTTGTACTGGATTTTTAAGAGAACCTGAGACACTGTATTTACAAGTTTAATTTATTAAACTTGTAAGAGTTGTTAAGAATATCTAAAAAGGGTTTTCTTATTACGGTTAAAAATTTGCCTTCTGAAGCATTTACATGCTTACAAAGAAAATTAATATATTAATCTTAGAAAGACATCTTTAAATGTTTGAGGGAACTAATCCAAATTGAAAATGAATTTAATATGTTCGAGTTAAGTGGACATTAATAAAAAAAGTATAAGTTGTCTTTTCTTATAATTATTAGATTTTGAAAGCTTGATAAGTTATATAAAAATGTACACAACACTTTTTTTTAAATTTTCCAACTCCAAAAATTAAAAATCAAATCTAACCTGCTAACTACAGGATCTAGAAAAGGAAGAGCAAACTAAACGTAAAGCAAGCAGAAGGAAGGAAATAACAAATATTAGAGTATAGATAAATGAAATAGAGAATAAAAAAAAAAAACACTAAAGAGAATCAACAAAACCAAAAGTTGGTTCTTTGAAAAGATCAATAAAATTGACAAACCTTTAGGCAGACTGGCAAAGAAAAAAGAGAGAGGGTGCAAATAACTAAAATCAGAAATCAAAGAGGTAGTACATTACTACAAACCCCACAGAAATAAAAATGACTGTGAGAGGATACTATGAACAACTGTATGCCAACAATGAGATGAAATGGACAAATTCTTAGAAACACACAATTCCCGACACTGACTGTGGGTTCAGGAGTCAGCCTAGCAGTGCTAGTGCCCAGCTGTCTGGTCAAGCACACACTGGCCTATCTGTTGCTGTGAAGACATTCTGTGGACTCCAATCATCAGTACATTGATTGCCTCTATGGCTGATTGCATCTGCAGTTGGCTAAGGGGAGTGTCTTCCACGAGAAACGTCTGATAAGTTGAAAGCTTTTAAGGAGGAGGTGACGACTTCAGCAGTCAGAAGAGAGAACTTTCTTCTCTACTTCAGCCAGCCAGCTTCTCCTGGGGTATTAATTCACTGAAGACCTTCATTGGAATGCCATCCTGCAGTCTGCCTTACCAAATTTGGACTCGTGAATCCCCACAGTTCACGAGACACTTTTATAAAATCTCATACTGTTTAAAGGTATCTCCTGTTGGTTCTGTTTCCCTAGAGAACCCTGACTAATACACTGACTCAAGAAGAAACAGAGGATCTCAACAAAACATTAACAAGAAAACAGATTGAATCAATAGCCAAAAACCTCTCAACAAACAAAAGTCCAGGACTAGATGGCTTCAACAGTGAACATTACCATTCAAAGAATTAGTGCCAATCCTGCTTGAATTTTTCTGAAAACTTAAATAGGAGAGAATACTTCCTGACTTATTCTACGAGGCCAACATCACCCTCGCACCAAAAGCCGAATAAAAACACTAGAAGAAAAGAAAATTACAGACCAATATTCCTTAAGAATATAGATTGCAAAAATCTGCAACAAAATACTAGCAAACCAAATCCAACAGCATATTAAAAGAATTATGCATCATGATCAAATGGGATTTATCCCAGGGATGCAAGGATGGTTCAACATAAGAAAATCAATTAATGTAATACACCCCTTCTTGATAAAAATACTCAGAAAACTAGTAACAGAAAGAAAATTCTTCAACACAAATAAAGGACATATATGAAAAACCCACAGTTAACATGACATTCATTGGTGAAAGACTGAAAATTTTCCCCCTAAAATCAGGAACAAGACAAGGATGCCCACTGTCACCACTGTTATTCAACATTGTACTGGAAGTTCTTGCCAGAGCAGTTAGGCAAGAAAAAACAATAAAAGGCATCCAAATTGGAAAAGAAGTACTAAAACTTTACCATTTGTGGATGATATGATCCTGTGTCAAAAATCCAAAAAAAAAAAAAATCTACAACAAAGCAACTAGAGCTAATAAGTGAATTCATCAATGTTGGAGGAAAAAACCAGTACACAAAAATCACTGTGTATTTCCAAAATTACTAATGAACAATTGGAAGAGTAAATTAAGGGGGACAAAAAACCATTTACAAGAGCAACTAAAAGAACCAAATATCTGGAATAAATTTAACCAAGGATTTAACAGACTTATACACAGAAAACTGAATAAATGGAAGGACATACCATGCTCACAGATTAGCAGATTAAATGATGTTAAGACATAAATCCTACCCAAAGCAATTTACAGATTCAAGCAATCCCAATCAAAATCCCAACAGCCTATTTTTCAGAAATGGAAAAGCCAGTCATCCAAAATATACGGAAGGATAAGGAGCTTCAAAAACCCAAAACTTTCTTTAAAAGGAAAAACAAAGTTGAAGGACTTAACACTTCCCGAACTTAAAACTTATTACAAAGCCACAGTAATCAAAACAGTAATCAAATCTGGCATATAGACCAATGGAATTGAACTGAGAATTCAGAAATAGACCCTCACACCTCACACAAAATTGATTTTCGAGAAGGCTGACAAGTCACTCAGTTGGGAAAGAACAATCTCTTCAACAGATGGTGTTGGGAGAACTGGACCTCCATATGCAAAAGAATCACAGTGGACCCCTATCTCCCATTATTAATTCAAAATGGATCAAAGACCTGAAGATAAGAACTGAAATTATAAAACTTCTAGAAGAAAACATAGGGAAGCATCTTCAGGACCTTGTGTTAGGCAATGATTTCTTAGATTTTACACCCAAAGCCCAAGCAACAAAAGAAAAACAGATCAATGGGACTTCATCAAAATTACAAACTTCTGTGCATCAAAGGACTTCATGAAAGTAAGAAGACAACCTACAATGGGAGAAAATATTTGGAAATCACATATCTGACAAGGGTTTAATATCCAGAATTTATAAAGAAATCCCACAACTCAATGACAAAAGAACAAACAACCCAACTAAAACATGGACAAAAGACTTGAATATAAATTTCTCCAAAGAAGATACAGAAATGGCCAAAAAATTCGTGAAAAGAGGCTCAAATTAGGGAAATGCAAATTTAACATAATGAGATGCCAGAGCACACCCACTAGAATGGCTACTACTTAAAAAAAAATGGCAAATGACAAGTGTAGGAGAGGATGTGGAGAAATGGGAACGCTCGTTCACTGTTGGTGGGAGTGTGAAGTGGTGCAGCCGCTGGGGAAGGCAATCTGGTGGCTCCTCAGTAAACTAGGCATCGTATCACCCGGCAATCCTGCTCCCAGGGATACACCCAGAAGGACTGAAAGCAGGGGGCTGAACGGAGTATCTTCACACTGGTGTTCACAGCGGCAGAATTTACATTTGCAAAAAGATGGAAGCAGCCCAAGTGTCCGTCAACAGATGACTGGATAACCAAAATGTGGTATATTTTCATATGTACAATGGACATGTTATTCAGCTCTAAAAAGGAATGAAGTCCTCATACATGGATGAACCTTGAAGACGTGATGATAAGTGAAATAAGCCAGACACAAAAGGATAAATATAGCATGATCTTGCTGATAAGAAATAATCAGAATAAGCAAGTTTATAGAGTCAGAAACTAGAATACAGGTTAACAGGGGCTAGGGTGGGGTTAAAGAATAGGGAGTTAATGTTTATATTGTACAGAGTTTCTATATGGGGTCTTGGACAAGTTTTGGCAATGTGCAGAGGTGATGGTAATACAACATCATGAATGTAATTAACAGCACTGAATTGTTTATTTGAATGTGGTTAAGGGGGAAAATTTCAGGTGGTATATATGTTGCTAGAACAAAAAACGAAGTAAAATAAAAACCTTAGGACAGTGCAACACAAACAGTGAGCCCTAATGTAAACTATGACCTATAGTTAATAGCACAATTACAATAATACTCTCTTATTAATTTTAACAAAGGTACCACACTAATGCAAAATGTTAAAAATGGGAGCAGGTATATGGGAACTCTGCATTTTCTACATGATCTTTCTGTAAACTTACAACTTCTCTAATAAAAAATGTTTTAATTAAAAATCAATTAAAAACTGTAAATATCTTTTCTGTGCATAACATTCCCTCTTGAAAATAAGAATTCATAGTGACACTGCAAAACGTATCACTTGGTCCTGACCTGCTATTAAAATAGAGCCAGAGACAATTGAGTTTTATAGTATTTGTCTCCCCAAAATGTTCAGAACAGATTTGTTCTCAACAACTGTAAGCAGATAAACTCTGTCTTAAAGCCTCCTTGTGGCCTACAAAATTCCTTCATCCTAGGGACTGGCCGTGGACGCCCGGGCTCAGGTGTGCACACGGTGATGTGCCCTCTCAGAGGACCAGCCGAGGACCACACTTCCACTAGGGCAACTCTCTGGCCTGTGACTACCAACCACATGGCTCAACTCCTTTAAGGGGTCACCTAGGTGAAAGAGAAGACAAATAGCTCCCGACAAGACGACAAACCAAAGGTACATTATAAGAGCCATCTGCTCCAGCCTGTATTTCCATATGCACCCAGTTTTTAAAGTTGGCTTCTGTAAACATTTATAATTTTATGGCTTTTTCATAATTACAGTGGATTACAGAAAGACACCACTTACTTTGCACCATCAAATACAATGGACTTCACTTGACCGCACTGTCTAAAGAGAGACTGCAGCTGTTTATGGTAGAGAAATCCATAAGGAGGAATGTGCTTCAACTGCAAAACATGCACAGCGTTAGTGAGAGCAGGGGACACGGGCCCCACACACAGCTGGGAGCCACTGCACACACTACTTCAGTTCTCAGAGACAGAGTTTAGATCAGTGTATTTAATGACTAATGGCTTTCAAAGTATCACAACTAAATCTTAATAAATATGTTACATAAAGGTTTGTCTTCTCCTGTTAAAACAGTCCAAGAGTCTAATACAACAGAATTAAGATTTGTTTTCTTCTTTTTTATTTGATTAAGCTGACCAAATACATCTTTTTTAAAACCTAACATTCCTATACAAGGAATAATGTAGAACTTAACAAATTAACTTATAAAGCATACAATGTTACGTTTATACCCCTCATTAGTAAGAGAACTTGAACTCGACAGGAAGGCATCTTCCTGGGAGAGGAGGACACCTGGGCTGTCTGCAGGTCCCCCCAGCACTCGGCCCTTCCACGCAGCTTCAGGGTGGCCTGTGCTCCAAGCTCTGGCTCTGCCCTGAAATGGGAAGTCCCCAGCCACCGTGACCAGGTCCTGGTTATCTCAGGGCCCACCCCAGCACTGTGAGAGGTCCTGAGTGGGGGAAAGCATCGGCTGTGGACTGAGATCTGAGTTCAAATCCTGTCCCTGTCACCCCCATATGTTAAGTGATTGCCCTAAAACCCAAATGGCACACTGATGGAATAAGGATGATAAAAATGAACCCCCAACTCAAAGGGCTACTAGGAGGACCAAGGAAAAAAGGATAAAAAGGCCTCAACACAGGACCCCTCAGCTAAGGGCTAGGTAAATATTAGCTATTAATGCGTCTTTACTAAGCATGTGACAGGCAGCTTTCTGGCCCCCCGACTCCATGGTGAATGGGCCGCCTGGTGGCTGAGGGCGCAGCCCAGCTACCCGGGGAGAAGAATCTTGGGGGATTCTCCCCCAAGGGCAGCACTGAGGAAGGAGCTCCATGACGTGGTGAGAGGAGACACACCGTTTTGAAGCCATCGAAAGAGCTTGACCAACACTGAGGATCCGCGAGAGCGGAGGTCCCAGCCCAATTATCCCCAGTCATGAGAAACGGCCACCTTCTCAACTGAAAGCCTCTCTGCAGGTATAAAGTGCACCTCAGCTGCCCCTCTCACCTCCGGTACAAGCACTGGCTCCTTTCAGCACTCTTTGAGACCTCTGCCTGACCATCTGTGGCCCTCCACTTCAGACCTTTTTATTCCTGGAGTAATAGCACTATGGTGGCACTAACACTGACCAGAATAAAAGCTAGCAGCGAAGAGTGCTACTCCATGCCAGAAACACTGCCAGGTGCTTTTTATCCACCTTTATTAGATATGGGCTAATAATGGAATCAAGTGGCCCAAAAAAGCCCCATCCCCCAAAGGCTTTATTCCATCTGTGTATCACGGTGCCGCTGAGGTTCACATAAGCGGCCTACAAGGTCGAGCAGCACAGTGCCTGGGACCGCTCAGCAGAAGGACCCAAAGGACGTGAGATTTAAATGCCAATTTCAAGGCCCTACTTCCCAAAATTCTAGTTCAGATGACATGGCTTGGGATCCTCAAATCTGAATTTAAAAAGAAACACACACACACACCCTCCAGGTGATTCTGCCATTCACCAAGACCTAGACTGGGGATTACTGGTTTAAACCACAGTACTGAATTGGCAACCAGTAATGGTTTATTTTGTGCAAAATGAAATTGTTAATTAACAAAATGTTCTTAAACTTATGGCACGCCTTCAAAATGGCACATGATCAAATTGGCATCAGCCACAAACACATAATTTCTCTGGGCTTTCATTTAAGTTCAGGCCTGCAAAAAAGGAAGAAAGGAAGAAGCAGACACATCTGAAAAGGTTAAACAAGTCACAATATTCACATTAGGGAAAAAAACCCACTTAATATTTATCAAAATAAAACAATCAGAGAAACAAAATGTCTGTATTAGCCACAGTAAAATTAAGCTCCATGTGAACACCAACGAGCCATCTATCCTCTCTGGAAGGTGTCTTACAATCTCCACCTACCACAACAGTCGTCTTTGGATCTTTGCCAGCCAGCTCCCTGACAGCCATTTCCTCATCGGGCTGTCCAAAAGTAAAGTAATTTGGATAAAAAGCACCTGCCAGTACAACCTAGGAAAGAAATTTATATTCGTGAAGTAAAAGCATTACTTTATCAGTTATTCTCACTAATATACTAATCTCATCCTGGAATGGAATATCTGCTATAAATGTAAAAGATGAGGATCATTTATAATAAAAACAAGACCTGTCACCAATCAACCAGAAAGCAGAATTCTGGTTATTTAATGGTAAAATAAACACTTTATACACAATCTTTCTTCCAAGGCGCCTGAGTACTTCTCAGAATGAGGTTTAGGAACACTGGTGAGTTAAAACAAGGATATTAGCCGTTGTGCAGGTAGTAGATCAGGGGGCTAGCCAATTTTTCTCCACCTTCTCCCCTCCATCCTGTCTTCTACTGGGGCCAAGGCCCTTTCTTTTCCCTATGTTTAGAGAGATTCCAGTTGGAATGACTGTACCTGAGACAGCAGGCCGGTATCATCCAATATGCACATCTAAAAAGCACTCTGCAAAGAGCCCCTTCTTCAATAAATATATACCTTGTTTGAAACATTTATCCACTGAAGACTCTCCCCCACCCTTAAGCCAATTTTACATCCAGAAAAACTCTCTCATTCCCCACATGACCCAGTTTACAGGCATCTACCTAGAATCCAACTCTACACGCACCAGCCAACACCGCATATGTTCCTCCTCTGAAATCCTTTTAATGGAAGCAATTTGCCTTTCTAGGATATACTTCCTGTCAGGTTCCACCCAACCAGCTACTAATCTGAATTCATGGCCTCCAAAGTTAAAAATAATAGTTTTAGTTTAGGAGAATAGCTAAATACACTGAATGATATGTAGAGCATTTTCACTTTCTTAAAAGCTAAAACAAAAAGATCTCTCCTGGGACAGTTATAACTGTTGTACTTATTATGATGGCTTGGAGCTCTGTACCCCAGGAAAACATGTCCTTAATTTTAATCCATTTCTATGAGCGTGAACCCATGTAAATAGGACACTTTGATGAGGTTACTTCAGTCAGGGTGTGGCCCAACTTTATCAGGATGGGCTTTAATTACTGGAGTCCTTTATAAGAAGAGTGGAAGTCAGACAGGGAGGATACCACAGGAAGGAACCAGAGTTCAACAAAACCCAGAGAGGCCAGGAGAGGCCTCAAGGACCAAGGACCACCAGCAGCTGCCCCAGAGTGCAGGGTCTTCTGGAAGAAAGCATCACCTTGATACCTGGATTTTGGACTTCTGGCCTCAAAACCATGAGCCAATAAATTCCGTTGTTTAAGTCGCCCCACTACGTGGTATTTATGTGAGCAACGAGGAAACTAGAACAGTGCTCCAGAGAAACACTCCCAGGAATTTAGATATGGCTCCAGAATCACCCACTCAATTTCTTGGGATACCGCAACTGCAAAAGACAAGAGTTTTTCCTGATTCCTAAAGGAAATGTGAACATTCTGAACCTAAAATCTCTGTTGAGACATGACTGGTATCAGGAAGAAGGAATAAGCACTTTGTCAACCACAAGACCTAGTGAAGAGAAGTCATCAGGAAAAGATCCCCAGGAAATCCCACACACCTGTAGGATGAACCGCTGCTTATGTGTGTACTCTTGGTCCAGGACAGGTCGCTGAGAACCAACGTACATGTTGAACTGTGAGATTCTAGTCTTCAACTCTTCATATAATTCAGCCACCTAAAAAGACACACTGAAATCTAATATCTCAAAATATATATGTTATCCAGAATAGTGAAAAAATTAGAAAATAAGTGCACAATGGGGAAAGCATTAATACACCTATGGGATGGAACAATAGAAGTCATCTTATTCAAGTTTAATTAATAAGGAATGGGAAGGATGCTCAACACAATACCAGAGACAAAACCTTATATGCTTCATGATCACAACTCATAACCCCACACACACAAGGCCAAGGCCAAGGCGTAACTGCAATTCTCTGTGGATGCCAGAAGAGCGGGTGACGATATCCTTTACTTAAGTTCTTTACACACTTTCAAAACCTCTGCCACGAACACGTACTACTTTTCTGATTAAAAACAAGCTTAGTGAACAACTGCTAAACAGACTCTCTGAATGAAAAAATCCACACTTAGTTATAACAAAAAATATTTCACACAAAACATCAAACTTTAAACATATACATAAGAGAACACATCAGTCCAAATACCTTTGAGCTGATCATAAATTGTTTTACTTTCTTTAAAAAACCATCAAGACCATGGGCGTGAACATAACTGGAAAAAAATGTGAAAGGACAGAACAATTTAACAGCCATTAATTCTGAGGAGGAGCGAAGGAGCAAAAAGCCTCTGGTTGTGGAGAGGATGGGAGCGCACATTTGCATGGGAACTTCTGTATTTTTCTATGATAAGAATCGTTTATTGATTGTAAGCACATATTAAATTCTCTGATTAAAAATCAATTAAAATTATAAAGTCACTTTTTCTAATAAAAATGAGATAAAATCAGAAATTAACAACCGTATATCTAAAAATCTTTCTTTCTATCAGGAAACTACAAAATACTCTTCCAAAAAACTCTTCACTCAAAGAGGAAACCAACACTAAAAAACGTTATAGACTACTTAGACAATAACAACAAGATCCTACATTTCAAAAATCAGTGAGTCAACTGGTTTTCAACACGAACTCCAAGACCACTCAATAGGGGAGGAACAGTCTCTTCCACAAACGGTACCAGGACAACAGGACAGGAACATGCCTAAGAACGGAGGTGGACCTCTGTATCTCACACCATATGCAAAAATTAACTCAGAATAGATCAAAAGCCTAAATGCAAAAGCTAAGAGCATAAAACTCTTGGAACAAAACATAGAGGCAAATCTTCGTGACCTTGGATTTGGCAAAGGATTATTATACATGACACTAAAACCATGACCAACAAAAGGAAAAACAGATAAATTGGACTTCATCAAAATTAAAAACTTTTATGCTTCAAAGGACACCATCAAGATAGAGATATTTTTAAATCTTATCTCTGATAAGGGACTTGTATCTAGAATGAATAAAGAACTCCGACAACTCAATAATAAAATGACAAACCAATTTAAAAATGGGTGTTCAAAAATGCAAAACACCAGAAATGGACTGGCTTTTATAAAAAGGGGTTTATTTGGTTACAAAGTTACAGTCTTAAGGCCATAAAGTGTCCAAGGTAACACATCAACAATCAGGTACCTTCACTGGAGGATGGCAAATGGTGTCCGGAAAACCTCTGTTAGCTGGGAAGGCACGTGGCTGTTGTCTGCTCCAGAGTTCTGGTTTCAAAATGGCTTTTTCCCAGGATGTTCCTCTCTAGGCTGCAGTTCCTCAAAAATGTCACTCTTAGTTGCTCTTGGGGTGTTTGTCCTCTCTTGGCTTCTCCAGAGCAAGAGTCTGCTTTTAATGGCTGTCTTCAATCGGTTTCTCAGCTGCAGCTACTCTCTCAGCTCCTGTGTGTTCTTCAAAGTGTCCCTCTTGGCTGTAACAAGCTCGCTCCTTCTGTATGAGCTTATACAGTGCTCCAATAAACTAATCAAGGCCCACACTGAATGGGCGGGGCCACACCTCCATGGAAATAATCCAATGAAAGATCTCGCCCACAGTTAAGTGATCACATCTCCACGGAAACATCCAACCAAAAGTCTCCAACCCAATCAAAACCAATACATTTCCTGCCCACACAAGACTGAATCAAAGATAATGGTGTTTTGGGGGGCATAATACATCCAAACCAGCACAATGGGCAAGTGATGCAAATATAAATCTCTCCAAAAAAGACACAAACAGTCAACAAGCACATGAAAAGATGGTTGATGGCACTGATCATCATGGAAATGCAAATTAAAAACGCAGTGAGACACCCAGTTTTTCTGAGTTCTGTGTGTCTTGAACTGAATCATTGAACCTGAGCGTGGTCTTTGGGGACCCCCACCTGAACACACAAACCTAATCAAGAAACAATGATAGAACATAAGTACACAACATTCAGAATGAGAAAGATATAACCACTGACACAAATTTGAAATCATACAAGAATATTGTTTATAACTGTATACCAGTAAATTTGAAGATCTAGATAAACTGCATACTTAAATCAAAAATATAAAGCTCATCAAGAATGACTCCAGAAGAGTTAGAAACCAGAATAAGTAAGAAACTATCAAAGGCACTCAAAAGATTTTCTTTAAAAATCTATCCCTCAAAATAGCACTGGTCCCAAATGCTTTAATGGATGAGTTCTATTAAACCATAAGAAACATATTTCCAGTTATGTAAAACTGTTCCTGGGCCGAGAAAGATGTTCCTCCTCCAAGAAAGCACAGCCCTACACCAAAATCGGAGAGTCATGTGCACACATGCAAGCACACGCACGCACACGCACCAATTTAACTCATGAATACAGATGCAGAAACTCTAGAAAAAACGCTGGCAATTAGAATACAGAATTATTTTGAAAGAAAATATTATAACCAAGCAGAGCTTATTCCAATACCCACAAGGCTGGATCACATTGTATTTAGCTATATTAATAGGTCAAAGGTAAAAAGACCATATGATTACCTTGATACATACTGAAAAGACAGCTAACAGGATTATACAACCTTATCTTTATTAAGTTATGTACAGAAAAAACTTCTTTAACCTGAAAAAGAGTATTCATTGGAAACCGATAAACCGTCTTTCAGAGGGAAACACCCAGGCGCTGCGACAGTGGTGGAAACGCAGCAGGGCTGCGTCACCACCCCAGGTGCTGTCGGTGCCCATGTATTAGAGAAATTTGCATTCAGTTAGTCAAAGAATTTACAACTCACCTCTCTAATTCTCTTGATTTGAATGTAATTTAACCTTCCCCAGTGAAGTTCATCCTTTAAACACATAAAAGCATTGCACTCAATTAATATAACAAATTAGAATTTAATTGGGCTACTATTATATAAAATTAAAAAGACTGACAATAAATACGAATTCTTGAACTAGTTATTGAACATTCTACTCAACTTGACCAGGGCTTGATATTATTCCCTCTTTCATACCAAAGCCAGAAAACATGATTCCTCAACCCCAACCACAAACATTATACAGAAACTCTCTTTCTTATGAGCCCATCTGTCCTGAAAATTAAAGGTAGTTACAACTTGTTTGCCCTGATCAAGGATGTCAGACAGAACATACACCAACAAGAAAAACAATGTGGCCTTTTCTAAGATAGCTTAAAGGGTAACTCGTACAATTATCGAATAGAGACTCATCTAGGCACAGCCAATTTGAATACAAATTTAAAGACTGATGAAAAGTCTTTTGAACCTCATCAGCTGGGAACAACCATCACCACAACTTCCATAAAACGAAGAACATCAATTAAAGTCTAAGAATAAATAAAATGGAGGCTGACAGGTTAAGTTTCTTTTAAACTCACTATTTAAAACTTAGCTGAAAATAGTAAAAGAAAAGACTTCAGCCTTCTTAATTTTGGAAAAAACATCCTGTCAAATACCAGCAGGTATTGATAAGCCCCTCGGAGCCAAAGGGGCAAATGACACTTAAGAAAAATGAATACAAGCAGCACAGCCCCACTGCAGGCATGCTCTAAGGCAGACATCTGCAAAAGAGTGCACCCATGCGGCAGGGTGCCTGCCGCCATCAGAGGGCAGCCCTGAGGGAACCATCCCGCCACCCGGGAGCCTCAGCTCAGGCCCTGGCGCCCCATGTTCCACACGCAGTGACCCAGTTGAGACAGACGGTCCTCAGGGGATCTCCTCTGACCACTCACAGCCATCGACAGAAAAAGGAAGAGCTAACCAACCTTTGGATGCCGCAGCTCTCCTCTTTGTCTGCAAGCCTGCCAAGTCTAAAAATGAATAACCCAGAGTTAAAAAATACTTCATTGACTAATTGAACTATTTTTAAAAGTTCAACTGTAATATATTTTGACCACAGAAAATTTATAAATTTAGCATTTCCATCTATTCCATAAAATTAGACACCCATCCCCACCCTCCCACCCTCTTCCTCTGTCTTAAACTGTTGAATGTCAGTAAATTTAGTAACTTTGACAGAGAAAGCATTTTCTCCTTCCACGTCAGTTTTACTAAAAGTCTGCGGGTGCTGCTGTCAGAGTCTGCGTAACAAAAAGCTTACCTTAAATGCCTCCATGAGTGCAATGCAGTCACTCCCACTGTTGCCCGAGAAGTTCACCTTGTTCCTATAAGCAGATAACAGAAAGTGTCATCTGATGCCATTAAAACAAAGTGACATATTAATGTAGGAATACAGAATACCTATATCCATCAAGATGCTGCCTAAAAGGCATTGCAAAAAAATTCTTCAAAGAAAGCGCTGCCGCTAACAACAGAAAAAACAAAGAGAATGTTAAGATTTTTAGTGTGGCAGTATGCACACTTCTCATTAATACTTCTCTGCACTTACACTTACCGATAATGAGACATTCATCCAGACATCCAAACACATGCCCGAGGACTATCAGTTTACCAAGCTGCTGGTTAACAGGAAGCTGGGCCAACACTCTTCCCAAGAAGGTCAATTCACCATCATGGGGGTTTTCATCTTCTCTCTGCCCGCCCACTGCAAGTGCTCCAACCTTTTTGAAATAAATTTCTACTATTAGGAAGCAGAGACCTGTTCACACTTTTTTCTAAAGGGGAGGGAGGTCCAAAACAGGAAATGAAAACCAAATGTTGGTACTGAGGGCCTAAAGAATACCTAACTCAATTTACGAATGGTCAATCTACTAAAAAAATTTTTATTTGCTCTTTAAAACTTAGAATACATTGAAGTGTGATAACAGGGGGTAACATTTACGTGTTCTCCCACACAAGTCTACTTAACTCACAATTTAATAACTACAGTGTGCACAGGACTAAATCAATAATTCAACTGCCATATCATGGTGGCCACTCACCATAAAAATGTATTAAACTATGTATGGAAAAATCACTTCCATAATTTGCCCAAGCGCATTTCACAGGAACCCAGGCAGGCATTATGTTTAAATGTAAAACAGCAGCGGCCTGAGGTGGAATGTCCCCAGCCCCATAAAGGGCAGGTAAAGCAGGATGTGCCTTGTAGCAGACACTGGTTGTGAAATGCACGGCCCAGAGCAGAGTTCAGAGCAGAGTACAAGTGGGGTACAGGGTCAAAGAATCCTAAAGCAGCAGCAGGGTTTCCAGTAATGCAATGCGGGCAAGGAACAGAGCGAGAGAGGAAATGAGGAGACTGGTGGAAAGAGAGTGGGGGAGCCACGTCCCTTCTCTCTGCCACCCCGCCCCCCCAACTTGCTGCTCGATGCTGGAGGGGAGATGGGGTGGGGGGAGGCACTGGAGAGGCACGAGAGTAGAGGTTGTAAATTTGTACATGACAACTAATAACGTTGGTCTGAAGAACATGGACAGAACCTGGAATCAAAAGTAAGTCATTTCACAAACTTTTCAAGCAAATACAGGATATTTAAAATAGTGAAAATACCTTACAGATATTCACATTGTGGAATCCAGCTCCCCCTACCAAAAAAATAAAAAAAAAAAACCCACACTTTAGCGTTTCCCAGGACCAACCAACGCTGACTGACCTACCTCCTTCAACAGCAGGACGGTGCGCTCGATGTCGCTCAGACTTGGTGGAGAAAGGGCAGTGGCCAGCAAAGCTCTTGGCTCGCCCATGTCAAGTAATTTCACCTTTAATATTGTACTTCCCAATGGACAACGCTGAAAAGAATACAATTTAAATTTAGAAACAAAAGAACAACTAAACCAATTAACCTATTCACAGAACTAGTGCTTTAGAAAGAGAGGAGCAGAGAAGAAGAGAAAAAGAAAAAGAGGAGCAAGAAAGAAAAACAAGATGCGAGAAAGAAGTGAAGAAACAGAAGAAAGAAAGGAGAGAAAAAGAGAGGGGGAAAGAAAAAGACATGAGAAAAGGGAATGAAGAGAGAGAGGAGTGAAAGGAGAAAGGCAAGAGAAAAAAGTAAGAGAAAGAAAAAAAAAGAAAGGAGGTAAGAGCAAGAAAGAGAGAAGGGGAGAAAGAGAAAGAAAGGGGGGGAGAGGGAAGAGAAAAAGGAGACTGAAGAGAGAATAAACAAGCCAATCCAACAACTATTAATCATACAAGGAAAAAAAACATCAGCAGTTAAGGACAATGATGCTATGGAGCCAGTAGACCCTGAAAAGCATTCTTCTCATGAAAAATTTTAAATGTGCATTAAGTCCCTAATTGAGCACTTGGTGCTTAATAAATAGTGAGTATTGTCATTACTGACTAGAATTGTCAGGTGTAGTAAGTTTTCTGGAATCAAAATCATACAAAACCTAAAATTATATTCGATATCCCCAATCAAGACAGCAGATTGAGAAGCTCCAAGGCTCCGTCTTCCCAACAAAAGCTTTTGGGAGAGGAGCTAAGATGGCAGCATAGAAAGGAGTGGAAGACTCTTAGTCCCCCCCGGAACAATTCATAAATGACCAAAAAACTAGTAAATAACCTGGAATAACTGCGGGGAGACAAACGTGACTGTCCTCTCATCATCCACCAACCTGAATTGGGAGGAATGCCCGAGATCGCAGCATAAAATCTGTAAGTAAAACTGCGGACCTGCGCTGAGAGCCGAGAGCCAAGAGCCCCCCCTCACGGAAGCCAGGCAGTGCTAGAGAGCAGCACTCTCTCAGCCCAGCTCCAACTGGGGTTTCAATGTTAACTGCTCAATACAGACAGCGAATCCTCAACAAGCAGGCAGAGGCTTTTGGTGACAACTGACCTTGGGAGAGTCGGGGGACATATCAGTCTCAGGATGGGGAGCCCAGAGGATCGGATGCTGTCTCTGGCTGATGAGTGAACCTGGGAGCTTTTCTGTCCCTTTCTCTCTCTGTGGAGAAAACCTCACCTGTTTTCAGCCCACAGCGCTTTGCAGTAAGACAGCCTCAGCCATTTTAAAATCAATGAGTTTTTAAATCAGAGTTTAAAAACTCTGATCCGCAGAGTCAGAGAAACAAAGAACTTATTGATATGAAGATGACCTCTCTGGAGGGGGCATAGCTTCCCAAGAGGAAAGGGAGGGGCCCAGCTCTACTGCCCGCCTTTCCGGAACCAGACCCCAAAGCCTGGGGGAGGAGAGCCACAGGCCACACACTCTTACATAGGCAGTGACAGGCTGACAGGTGCACCTGCAGGGCAGAAAAGCACAGGTGTATCAATCCTCTAAGAAAAACCATCAGGGAAACCAGATACTGAATATTTCCTCCTTCTGTGACCTGAGCCTGTTCTCATCTGGGAAAACCTGATTGGGGTGGCCTAGGAGGTCAGATGCCTAGACAACAGAAAACTACAACCTACACTAAGAAAAACAAAGCTATGGCCCAGTCAAAGGAACAAATGTACAGTTCAACAGAGATACAGGAATTTAAACAACTAATGCTAAATCGATTCAAAAAGTTTAGAGAATATTTCGCAAAAGAGATAGAGGCTATAAAGACAACACTGGGCATACATAAGGCAGAAATTGAAAGTTCAAAAAAACAACTAGTAGAATCTATGGAAATGAAAGGCACAACACAAGAAATGAAAGACACAATGGAAACATATAACAGCAGATCTCAAGAGACAGAAGAAAACACTCAAGAACTGGAGGACAAAACACCTGAAAGCCTACACGTGAAGGAGCTGATGGAGAAAAGAATGAAAAAAATATGAGCAACGTCTCCGGGAACTTAAAGATGAAACAAGGTACAAGAATCTACGTATCACTGGTGTCCCAGAAGGAGAAGAGAAGGGAAAAGGGGCAGAAGCAATAACAGAGGAAATAATCAATGAAAATTTCCCATCTCTTATGAAAGACATAAAATTACAGATCCAAGAAGTGCAGCATACTCCAAACAGAAGAGATCTGAATAGGCCTACGCCAAGATACTTAATAATCAGATTATCAAATGTCAAAGACAGAGAATCCTGAAAGCAGCAAGAGAAAAGCAATCCATCACATACAAAGGAAGCTTAACAAGACTATGTGCGGATCTCTCAGCAGAAATCATGGAGGCAAGAAGGAAGTGGTGTGATACATTCAAGATACTGAAAGAGAAAAACCGCCAACCAAGAATCCTATATCCAGCAAAGCTGTCCTTCAAATATGAGGGAGAGCTCAAAATATTTTCTGACAAACAGACAATGAGAGACTTTGTGAACAAGACACCCGCCCTACAGGAAATACTAAAGAGAGCACTACAGACTGATAGGAGAAGACAGGAGTGAATGGTTTGGAACACAATTTTGGGAGATGGTAGCACAGCAATGTAAGTACACTGAACAAAGATAACTATGAATACGGTTGAGAGAGGAAGGTTGGGAGCATCTGAGACACCAGAAGAAAGGAGGAAAGATAAAGACTGGGACTGTGTAACTTGGTGAAACCTAGAGTGTTCAACAATTGTGATAAAATGTACAAATATGTTCTTTTATGAGAGAGAACAAGCAAATGTCAACTTTGCAAGGTGTTAAAAATGGGGAGGCATTGGGGGAGGGATGCAATCAACGTAAACTAGAGACTGTAACTAACAGAACCATTGTATCCTTTATTGTAACAAAGGCGATATACCAAGGTAAATGCAGGTAAGAGGGGGTATAGGGGAGGCATGTTAGACACTTGACATTGGTGGTGTTGTCTGACTCTTTACTCTACTTTGATTAAAGGTTACTTTTCCTTTTGCTACTTCCTAGCTGCCACTTTTTTTTCCTCTTTCTTTTGCCTCTCTACCTTCTTTGACTCTCCCTCCTGCCTTGTGGAAGAAATGTAGATGCCCTTATGTAGACAGTGGTGAAGGTGGTGAACACATAAATATGTGACCATACAGAGAACCATCGATTGCTTACTTAGGATGGAATGTATGGTGAGTGAACAAAACCATCTTAAAAAAAAAAAATGGGTTGATGACAAAACCTGAAGGGCAATATACTGAGTGAAATAAGCCAGACACATAAGGACAAAAAATGCAGGGTCTCACTGATAAGAACTAATTATAATATGTAAACTCATAGACATGAAATATAAGGTACCAAGATATAGGACGAGGCTTAAGAATGGGGAGCGGTTGCTTAGTATGAGCAGAATGTTCAACTAGGACGAACTTAAATGTTTGGAAATAAACAGAGGTGTCAGTAGCAAGATGTGAGAATAACTAACAGTGCTGAATGGCAAATGAATGAGGTAGAAAGGGGAAGCTCAGAGTCATATATGTCACCAGAAGGAAGGCTGGAGGTCAAAAGATGGGAATGTATAAAACTGAATCCTATGGTGGGCAATGTCCATGACTAACTGTACAAATATTAGAAAACTCTTCCATGAACCAGAACAAATGTATGACAATACAATTGGAAGTTAATAATAGAGGGGTGTATAGGGAAAAAATATATACCTATTGCAAACTATATACTACAGTTAGTAGTATTTCAACATTCTTTCATAAACAGTAATAAATGTACTATACCAACACTACGAGTCAACAACTGAGGGGGGCTATTTAGGGATATGGGAGGATTTGTGTTTCCTTTTCTTTTTTTTTTTTTTTTTTACATCTTTCACTTTATTTCTTGTCTGGAGTAATGAAAAGGTTCTAAAAATTGAACAAAAATTAAGTGTGGTGATGGATGCACAGCTCTATGAGGGTACTGGGGCAACTGATTGTACACTTTGGATCTTTGGATAATTGTATGGTATCTGAACAATCTCAATTAAAAAAAAAAAAAAAAAAAGCTTTTGGAACAACCAGCAAGAATTGGCAGAAATATCTTTTTCAAAGTTCTAGTTACAAAAGTGCCAAATCAAAGAAAGACCAGTTACAAGTGGGAGGTCCTTGGGTCGCCCTGGCAGGAGCACCCCCACCCCTCACTGCTCAGTGCAGAGCTGGCCCTGCTCCCAGTGCAGGTCCCTGGTCCCGGTTCTGGAGGGAGCAGAGTAACCCTCATGCACATGCTGGGAGTGTGTCTGCCTGGCCCAGTCTGTTCAGTGGTGCCTGAGGGGTTCTCCAACCCAGAACCTGCCCAGATGTGGAAGGCGGCTCACTGAGCTCTCCTACGGAACACTGAGGAAAAGTAGTCAAGTTATACTGTTTGCAACAAGGGACGCTAGCTGTAGGACACACAGTGCAGTGCCCAGGACCCTAAAGAAACTGCTTGCTAGGGAAGAGGGACATCTGTATGCCTATCAACAGGGAAAGTCCTAGGGTCACATGTGCATGCAATGACCAGAAAGGATCAGGGAGGCTCCTATGCTTTGTCCTTGAGCTAGTCACTAAACTTATTGTATGGATAAGCCCCTGAAGGAGAGCAGATCAATCTGCAAAGACTAGTAAAATGTCTTCTTGTCCCGGCCCGCCGGATGATCAATGGAGGCTCTGACTCCTGTGAGGGAAGAATGGTATGGGACAAGAGACACGAGGAATGACAGCAAGACAGGTTTCTGATCAAGCTGCAAAATTTTATTGAAAAGGCAGGGTATATATACTCTAAGGGTGGAGGGAGTGGCTAGTAAGGACGGGTGGCGACCTAGGATTGGCTGCTGCTGTTGCTAGGGTGGAAGGCAGATGTAGGGGGATTGGCAGTTGCTGTTGCTGGGGTGGAAGGCACAAGTACGGTTAGCTTTTGGCGCAAACTGGCTACTGCTTAGGCGGGAACTACCGTTACTTCCTTGAAGAAGGCTAATTATAGCTTAGGCTGTTCTTGCATCAGCTCTGGCGGCCATGTTGCATGTTACCGGTATCGCTGAAGGTGAATATTATATATGCTACCTTAATTGTCCCCAACATCTTTTTTTCTTCCTTTTTGTTAGCTCCCAGCATTCAATGAGAGCTTTGTCACAACAACGGCTGGATTCAAAGAAATAATGGCTGAAAACTTTCCACACTTAATGAGACATGAACATATACATCCATGCCATGCCAAACTGTAGTCTAACTGTCAAACGCCAAAGATAAATTGCCAACCAAGAATTCTGTATCCAGCACAACCATCTTTCAAAAAATGAGGGAGGGAGGGAGACTTCCAGAAAGATGGCAGAGTAGGTGAGGCAAAGTGAGCTTCTCCTCCATGAGAGTAACTAGAGAGGGGCCGGAGGACGCCAGGGACTGCAGTTCTGGGGTGTGACCAACAACAGAGGGCCCCCCACGGTACATGGAGGGGATGTCGACAAAAACGCAGGAGACGGCAGCTGGAGGGATAGGGTGACTATGTTCCGGTCAGGTCTGCCTCCCTAGCCGGCAGCAGTGAGAGGGCCGCTGGGCAAGGCAGTGAGCAGCGGCCCTCCATTCCCGTGTGCCTACCTTGACAGTTAGCCTTAGAGGAGATCCTCCACAGCCAGAGGGCAGGGAGCCCCACGAGGGAACCTGTGGGCAGCATGTGCTGTCCCCCCACGGTGGTCCAGGGTGCCTGGCGAGAAGCGGGGAGAGGAGAGGCACCACACCAACAAACAGGAGCCCTCCCACACCCCAGAGACTGGCGGGCGCAAGGCAGGCAGAAAACCAGCAGGCAGGGCCTGCGTGCCATCAGCGGGGTGCCTGTGAGCAGACTCCCTGCCTACCTGCTAGGGGCCCGTGAGGCAGCCCAGGGCAGGAAGTCCCTAGAGCACAGGGAGATCGGAGATCCAGAGAAACCATCAGTTTGGAGTCCACCCACAACACAGATGAAGTTGAAGGAAGACCTACTTGAGAGAGCCACCTGCTGGTAGCCAGGGAAACTGCACTCCAGAAAACCAAATTATATATAAATGCTCAAATAATCCTGCATTCTCCAAAATAACCTTAACAAGACAAGCAAATGCCCCAAAGTCAACAGAAAATTACAAACCACTTGAAAAATCTAGACGATATGGACAAGCCAAACAAATTAAAAAGCCAGAAGAGACACAAAATTTGGAGCAATTAATTAAAGAAGTACAAACAAACCTCCCAAACAACTTCAACAAGATGGCTAAGGATATAAAGAAAATCAAGAAGACTCCACAAGAACATAAAGAAGAATTTGAAAGAGTAAATAAAAATATAGCAGGCCTTACATAAATAAAAGACACTGCATCAAATTAAAAATAGACTACACAATATTTTGTGTTGACACATAATAGCAGATTTGAAGAGGCAGAAGAAAGGATAACGGAAGTTGAGGACAGAGTAATTGAATACGGGCACAAAAAAGAACAAATGGGGCAAAAATCGAAAAATTTGAAATGGATCTCAGAGAAATGAGGGACGACATGAAGTGAACAAATACAAGAATCACTGGTGAACCAGAAGGAGAAGAAGGGTAAAGGGCTAGGAAGAGTGTTTCAAGACATAGTTGAAGAAAATATTCCAACCCCTCTCTTCCAGTTTGCTAATGCTGCTGTTATGCAAAATACCAGAAATGGATTGGCTTTTATAAAGGGGGTTTATTTGGTTACAAAGCTACAGTCTGAAGGCCGTGAAAATATCCAAATTAAGGCATCAATACGTGTATACCTTCACCGAAGAAAGGCCAATGGCATCTGGAAAACCTCTGTTAGCTGGGAAGGCAAGTGGCTGGTGTCCGCTGATACCATGTAATGTTCCAGCTTTTCTCTCAACTCCTGTGTGTTCTTCAAAACGTTGCTCTTGTGGCATTTTGTCTACTATTAGCTTCTCCGGAGCAGAGACTGGGCCAGCATAAGTCTGCTTTCAATGGCCGTCTCCAGAACGTCTCTCTCAGTTGCTCTCCAAAATGCCACTCACAGATGCTCTGAGTTCCTTCTGTTTTTCAGCTCTTTTATATGGCTCCAGTGATTTAATTAAGACCCACCCTGAATGGGTAGGGTAACACCTCCATGAAAATGATCCAATCCTAGGTCTTGCCCACAGTTGATTGAGTCACATCTCCATGGAAACAATCAATAAGTTCCAACCTAATCAACACAAATATGTCTGCCCCCACAAGACTGCATTAAAGAACATGGCATTTTGGGGGACATAATACATCCAAACTGGCACACCTTCTAAATGACAGAAATACACAAATCAAAGATGCCCAATGAACTCCAAATAGAATAAACCCAAATAAACCCACTCTGAGACATACATTGATAAGATTGTCAAATGATGAAGGGAAGAAAAAAGTTCTGAAAGCAGCAAGAGAGAAGCAATTACCACATACAAAGGAAACCATGTAAGAAGACTAAGTAAGTAGTGATTACTCAGCGGTCATTATGTAGGCAAGAAGGCAGTGGTATGACATATTTAAAATTCTGAAGGAGAAAAATTGCCATCCAAGAATTCTTAATTCAGCAAAGCGCTCCTTCAAAATTGAGGGAGAGCTTAAAATTTTCACAAACAAATGCTGAGAGAATTAGAAAACAAGAGACCTGCCCTGCAAGAAATAGTAAAGGGAGCTCTACTGGCTGAAAAAAAAAAAAGGAGAGAGAAATATGGAGAAGGGTTCAGAACTAAAGAGATTTAGTAAGAGTACATTAAAGGAAATAAAGAGAGTATGGGAAAAAATATATGTGACAAATAAAAACCAAATGATACGATGGCTGATTCAAGAAATGCCTTCACAGTAATAGCACTGAATGTGAATGGATTAAACACTCCAATTCAAAGATATAGATTGGCATAATGGATTTAAAAACATGAACTATCAATATGTTGCTTACAAGAGACTCATCTTAGACCCAGAGACAAGAAGAAACTGAAAGTGAAAGGATGGAAAAAATATTCCATGTAAGCTACAGCCAAAAGAAAGCAGGAGTAGCAATATTAATCTCAGATAAAATAGACTTTAAATGCAAGGATGTTACAAGAGACAAAGAAGGCCACTATATACCAATAAAAGGGACAATTCAACAAGAAGAAATAACAATCATAAATATCTACACACCCAATCAAGGTACACCAAAGTACATGAGACAAACATTGGCAAAACTGAAGGAAGCAATAGATGTTTCCACAATAATCATGGGAGACTTCAATACATGACTCTCTCCTATAGACAGATCAACCAGGCAGAGGACCAATAAGGAAACTGAAAACTTAAACAACATGATAAATGAATTAGACTTAACAGACATATATTCATCATTACATCCCAAAGTACCAGGACACACATTCTTCTCTAGTGCGCATGGAACATTCTCCAGGAACAGACCATATGCTGGGGGCATAAAACAAGTCTTAAGAAATTTAAAAAGACTGAAATTATTCAAAGCACACTCTCTGACCATAACGGAATGCAACCAGAAATCAATAACCCCCAAAGAATCACACCCTTCACGAATATATGGAGGTTAAACAGCACAGTCCTAAACAACCAGTGGGTTAAAGAAGAAACTGCAAGAGAAACGAGTAAATATCTAGAGTCAAATGAAAATGACATCACAACATAACAAAATCCGTGGGATTTAGAAAAGGCAATGTTGTGAGGGAAATTTATAGCTCTAAACTCATATATCAAAAAGCAAGAAAGAGCTAAAATCAAAGACCTAACTGAACAACTGAAGAGGCTAGAGAATGATCAGCAAAGTAACCCTAAAGCAAGTAGAAGAAAAGAAATAACAAAGATTAAAGCAGAAATAAGCTGGAGAACAACAACAAAAATAGAATAAATAAAATCAAAACTTGGTTCTTTGTGATCAACAAGAGTGACAGACCCTTAGCTAGACTAACAAAGTGAAAAAGAGAGAAGACCCAAACAAACAGAATCAGAAATGAGAAGGACATAATTACTATGGATCCCGAAGAAACAAACAAAAACTCCTAAGAGGATACTATGAACAACTCTATGCCAACAAGCTGGACAATTTAGAGGAAATGGATAAATTTCCTGGAAACACATACACAACCTAGGCTGACCCAAGAAGAAATAGAGGACCTCAACAAACCCATCACAAGCAAAGATATCCAACGAGTCATCAAAAATCTACCTACCAATAAAAGCCCAGGGCCAGATGGCTTCTGTTCTAGTTTGCTAATGCTGCTGGAATGCAAAATACCAGAAATGGATTGACTTTTATAAAAGGGGGTTTATTTGGTTACACAGTTACAGTCTTAAGGCCATGAAGTGTCCAAGGTGACACATCAGCAATTGGGTACCTTCACTGGAGGATGGCCAATGGCGTCCGGAAAACCTCTGTTAGCCGGGAAGGCACGTGGCCGGCGTCTGCTCCAAGTTCTGGTTTCAAAATGGCTTTCTCGCAGGATGTTCCTCTCCAGGCTTCAGCTCCTCAAAAAAATGTCACTCTTAGTTGCTCTTGGGGCAATTGTTCTCTCTTAGGTTCTCCAGAGCAAAAGTCTGCTTTCAAAGGCCATCTCCAAAATGTCTCTGTAAGCTGACGCTCCTCTCTCAGTTCCAGTGCGTTCTTCCAAGTGTCCCTCTTGGCTGTAGCAGTTTGCTCCTCTTCAAAATGTCACTCTCAGTTGCTCTTCAAAATGTCACTCATAGCTGCACTGAGTTCCTTCTGTTTGTCAGCTCATTTATATGGCTCCAGTGATTTAATTTAGACCCACCCTGAATGGGTGCAGTAACACCTCCATGGAAATAATCCAATCAGAGTCATCACCCACAGTTGGGTGGGGCGCATTTCCATGCAAACAACCTAATCCAAAGTTCCAACATAATCCCCACTAATATGTCTGCCCCCACAAGATTGCATCAAAGAACACGGCTTTTTCTGGGGGACATAACATATACAAACTGGTACAGCTTCACAGGGGAATTTTACCAAAGTTTTGAAAAAGAATTGACACCATTCCTGCTCCAACCCTTTCAAAAACTTGAAGAAAAAGGAGGACTACCTAATTCATTTTACAAAGCTAATATCACTCTGATACCAAAACCAGATAAAGATACTACATACAAGGAAAACTACAGGCCAATCTCCCTAATGAATATAGATGCAAAAGTCCTAAACAAAATACTTGCAAAACGAATCCAAAGGCATATTAAAAGAATGATACACACAACCAAGTGGGGTTCATTCCTGGCATGCATGGGTGGTTCAACATAAGAAAATCAATCCCTTTTTGATAAAAACACATCAAAAGCAGGAATTAAGGGAACCTTTCTCAACATGATAAAGAGCATATGTGATGGTTAGGTTCATGTGTCAACTCGGCCAGGTGATGGTACCCAGGCATCTGGCAAGGAAGCACTGGCCTATCTGTTACTGCAAGGACATTTGTGGCTGCTTGATAAACCAGAGGCTGGTTTGTTAAATCATCAGTCAGTTGGCTGCAGCTGTGACTGATTACATCAATGAAGGATGTGTCTTCCACAATGAGAGAATGCAGTCAGCCGGATTTAATCCGATCAGTTGAAGACTTTTAAGAGAGACAGATAGAGGACCTTCACTTCTTCTTTCGCTGACCAGAGAAGCGTTTCCTGAGGAGTTCATCGAAATTGTCAGTTCATTTCCTGAGGAGTCCATCAAACATCTTCATTGTAGTTGTACAACTTTATCCAAAGTATCCAAAAGCAGCCAGCCAACATCATTATACCTCTTAATACTGCAAAACTCTGTGAAGGTGTTGAAAACACTGTCACCCAGAGCCTTGCTTCGTACTAGAGTATGATTAGGAGAATCAAACTGTGCTATTTTTCATATTTCCTTTGCCAGCTCATGCCATGGACTGTCAGTGCCTTCTTGATTATTGGAAATAGAGTCATTAGTGCCTCTGAATCTAATCAGAGTAGAAAACAAATTGTAAAAGCCCATTTTAAGATTCTATTTCTCAAGAACCACTCCCGGTACCAAGTTGTATTAGTTAGGGTTCTCTAGGGAAACAGAATCAATGAGAGGTGTCTCTGATTATCAAATTGTAAAGGTGACTCACGCAACTGTGGGTATGCCCGAGTCCAAATTCTGTAGAGCAGTCAGCAAACTGTCAACTCCAAGGAAGATGTCTAATGGACTCCTCAGGAAATAAACCGGCAACTTCGACGAACTCCTCAGGAAATGAACTGGGATCTTCAACGAACGTGTTCGATGAACTCAGGAAACGAACCGCCAACTTCGACGAACTCCTCAGGAAATGCTTAACTGGGCAGCCGAAGAAGAAGTGAAGGTCCTCTATCTGTCTTGCTTATAAGTCTTCTACTGATTAACCGGATTAAATCCAGCCAACTGCATTCTCTTATTGTGGAAGGCACGCCCTTTGCTGAGTCATCAGTGACAGCTGCAGTCAATTGACTGATGATTTAATAAACCAGCTTGTTGGTTTATTAACCAGCCTCAAACATCCTCACAGCAATTGTTAGGCCAGTGTTTGCTCAACCAGACAGCTGGGTACTATCACCTGGCCAAGTCGACACATGAACCTAACCATCACAAAAGGTATGGTAATGGATAGGGGTGACAATTGTTTGTTAATGGGATTATAAGTATCAGCGCTGTATTGGAGGTGAATAGGATTGAAAGGGGTTGTTTAAAGGCATGTTTCCCACAGATCAGCACCACAAATACAGATAGGTGCTTGCATGATATACTTCTAAGGTATGACACTAACCCACAGACTTGAAAACAGAAGGGTATGTGGGAAAAATCTACCTAATGCATACTAGGGACTATAAATAATAGAAATATCATACTAGTACTACACAAATACTAGGGACAAATAATTAAGGGCTGACAAGATCTATGAGGTGTTTCGGGACATGAGAATTGTTTAAGATGAAGAGTGATGAGGATTGTACAGCTAAATAACAATAATGTGAGATATGGATAGATTATTGTGAACATAACACATGCTACATGAACTTAAGAACCCCCTACTTTATAAGTCAAGCCCTCGATCTTGAGGCTTGCTCGGGTGAAACTTATGGTTGTAAAGGGGAGGCTGAGCCCACCTGTAATTATGCCTAGGAGTCACCTCCAGAGAACCTCTTCTGTTGCTCAACTGTGGACTTCCTCTCTCTAAGCCCAACCTGCAAAGAAGTTCATCACCCTCCCCCTGACGTGGGACAGGAGCCTCTGAGATGAATGAGCCTTTCTGGCAATGTGACCCTCGGATTCCAGGAATGAGCCTGACCCTGGCATCGAGGGGTTAAGAATGCCTTTTTGACCAAAAGGGGAGAAAGAAAGGCTACCAATAAGGTTTTAGTGGCTAAGGGAATTCTAATACAACCAAGAGGCTGTCCTGGAGGTTACCCCTATGCAAGCTTCACCTAGATATGCCAAATGACCGCAGTATGATAAGCCCAGGTCAACAGTAGTCCCAAAACCTTAAAGAATACCCAGGTCCCTATTTGAGACTCTCTAAAAGTTTCACTCACTAATTTTATTCTCCATAAACTTAAATCCTTCAGAGAACTCCTATGCCAGCTAAGTCCCCAAACCCACTGGGAATAGCCTCTTCAAGAACATCAACCAGATGGGTCCCCTTTTCTCATAATGTTGACACCTCTTTTCAACATGAACAGGTTAGAGTGGTCACTGCCTAGACATCCCTGAAGACTGGGAAAGTGACTAAACAAAGGATTATGAAAACGGAATCTCTATATAATTTTCTCTTTCTTGGTTGCTAGGGCATTAGAATAGCTAGAAGGAAAAAACTGAAATGGTGGAACTGTAATACATAGCATCCTTTGAAATTTGTTCTATAGCTACTTGTTAAATTGTAATTTGAAAGCTATTACCTTTTGTATATATGTTATATTTCACAATAAGGAAATAACTGAACTATGGTACTGTAACTCATAACAACTTTGGGAATTTCCTATATATCTACTTGTTAAATCATGTTTTGAACAATATTACCTTTTTGTAAATATGTTATATTTCATAACAAGGAAATAACTGAAACTGTGGACTATAACCTATAATATTCTTTGAAATTTGCTAATTACTTGTTAAATTGCACTTGGAAATTTACCACTTCTATGTATATATGTTATATTCTACAATAAAAAATATGATTAAAAATAGGTAGAAGGGACTATAACCCATAGCATCCTTTGAAATTTATTCTATAGCTACTGGTTAAATTGTAATTTGCAAACTATCACCTTTTTGTATATATACTATATTTCACAATAAGAAAATAAACTGTGGAACTGTAACCCATAATATTCTTTGAAATTTGCTAATTACCTGTTAAATTGCACTTGGAAGGTTATCACTTCTATATATATATTCTACAATCAAAAAAATGAGTAAAAAAAGGACTAGAAAGAAAAAAAATGAGGGAGGAATTAAAACATTTTCAGATTAATATTCTAAATCTATAACCGCTTTGTTTGCTTTGATACCAGCTTAACTTCAATAACATCCACAAACAACATCCTACACCCTTCTGCACCCCCATCGTTATGTAGTACTTGTCACAAATTATGTATTTATACATTATGAATCCAAGACCACTGATTTATCACATTTTATGCATTTGCCTTTTAGATCTTGTGGGAAGTAAAAAGAGGAGTTACAAATCAAAGCTACACTAGTACTCATATTTGTATTTACCCATTATCATTATCTTCATCACCACTAGACCGGCCTTACAAGAAATGCTAACGGGAGCTCTGCAGATTGAAGGGAAAGGACACTAGACAACTGACTGATGCCATGTGAAGAAATAAAGATTTAGAGTACTAAAATTAAGACCCATGGCAACCACAAAGAAAATGCCCAAGAATGTCATGGAGACAGAAAGGAGAGGACAGCTTACCAGGGGTGGGCGGCAGAATCAACGGGGGAGTTACTGCAAAACGAGTACAGGGTTTTTGTTTGGGGTGCAGGAAAAGTTCTAGTAATGGACGGTGGTAAGGGTACTGCAACAGTGTGAATGGGATTAATCCCATTGAATGGTGTGCTTGGGACTAGTTGGGATGGGACAATTTAGGTTGTATATATGTTTCTACAGTTTAAAAAAAGGGAGCAACTAAAGAAACAATGAAGATTACATGCAATACATGATATTAGATTGGATCTAAGAATGAAGGCGAACAGGCTCAAAGGGACATTACCGGGACATAAGAAAAATTGGAATATAGACTGTAAGCTTTATATCAATGTTAAATCTTTTGAACTTGGTAACTGCCGTTAAGGTGATTACATAAGTGACTATCTTTGTTCATAGGAAATGTACACGGACATATTATGTGTTCAAGAAATATGATGTGTACAACCTGCTCTCAAGTGTTCAGGAAATATAAGGAAAGAAAGAAATACAGCAAAGGTGGCAAAATGTTAAAATTGGTGGATCTGGGTATCTGGCGGGGCGGTGGGGGGTGTTGGATTTCTGTGTATGGGTTGTGAATTATTTTTGTAACTGTCCTGTAAATTTGAAATTATTTCAAAATAAAAGTTTTTAAAAATTATATTACTCAGACTGTCCAGTAAAATTCTATCATTAGAAATTAACTTTGAAAATGAGAAAAGCAGATTACCAACATCTCGGGAACGACACAGTCTGGGATGGAGCTGTTCCAGAAATCCTTGTGAACTAGTCTGTAACAGTAGCCTTTTGACACTCGTCCAGCACGGCCTTCACATGTGAAAAGGGAAAATACCATTTGTCGCTAATTACTCCATTGTTAACATAACAATATACTTATTTAAGAATAACACATTAAATAGTAATTATGAAAAACCTTTGTTATCTTCTACCAGACCAAGTTAGTACAAAAATTTCTTTAGAATAAGTAAATGTTAGAGGTCATCTAACATACCGAGATGAAGGACTGACTTTCACTCTGATTTACATTATAAAATTCAACGTATATTTCTAAAGAAAACAACTTTGGCCCCAATATGCAATGGAAACCAAAACATTTTAAATACCACATATTAACTGCAAATGCATAGTTCTTATCAGTAAAAAGGCAGAGGTTACCAAAGACGACTAGTGAACTCAGCACCGCGGAGCTGCAGTTCGCCCAGTGACGGGCTGTGCAGCGAGGCACGGGTGGCGGGAGAGGTGCAGAGGTGCCAGGCCCGCCCTGGCCCTGCCAGGCTTCCACCCGTCCTAAACCCTCGGGAGCTCGGTGTGAAGCGGGTCAGGACCTACGGAGAGTTCAGAACTGAGCCTAGCACACACAGGCCATTACACAAGCTGCCATTCTCAGATGACAGGTCACTTGTAGGGACTCTTTATCCCAAAACATAATAAAACCTCCTCAAGAGAGAAAGTTGAGGGGGGGGTGCACCTTAATAGACACCCAACTTTAAAAACAGGAAGGTTGGTTCAGATGGGAGCAGGCAGTCCAGGGGGCACTTTTCTCGCCCTCTGTGGCTCCAGGGGGGTGGGAGGAAGTCTGGACCCCACGGGGTCACCCTGTGCCTTCCCAGCCCCTCGGCACCCCCACAGGGGCTCCCTCGGCACCATTCCTGACTAGCAGGCCTGTGACACGCTGCACCATGGTTACGTCAGATGTCACCATCGGAGGGGGGCTCAATAGACTCTATGGCCTACTCCTGCAACTTCCTGCAGGGGAACAGTTAGTAAACACTTTCCTATTCACAGAAATTCTGACCAAAAAATTTGAAAAATTTTGAAAAGATATACAAAGAACAAGACTCCTTTAATCCTAAGACTGACCCAAAGATAATCACTGTCAACATGTTCATGTATTTCTTTCCAATCATTTACTCTAAGCATAGTTCAGGGGAGTTTTGTTGTTGGGGTGGGAGGAGGTGGCAAAGCATGAGATGACTCGTATCCTTTTTTCACTTAACTTCCTAACAACACATAACTCAACATAAGCTTTTCTAAAACTGATGAGAAACTCCTGGTGACACTATCTGAATGGTGGATCATCTTCTCTCAATCCTTCTCTAGACTGATCATTTCAAGTGAAGACAAGTGGCAAAGTGGTCAGGACGAGGGTGAGGGCCCAGGCCTCCCCGCCATGTTGCTGGTGCATGGGGATGTCAGCAGGGCGCCCACCTCATAGGGCGGCACGAGGGCCAGGAGCAGCTGCATGTACAGGACCTAGAATAACGCCTAACAAATGGTTGACATTCACCGCGTGCTGCCTTTGTTACTCTTTACTGGGGCAGATCTAGCACCCACCATTCAAGAGGAAATTCGGGTGTTTGGGATGGGCCTTCACCCACCCACACCGACAAGGTTCGCCAGTAAAACACAAGCCATTTCCCTGCCTACATCGAGACCCCCATCCCCAGGTGTCTCTTCCATTCACCTCCACTGTGGCCACAGCATCCCCCGCTGAGATGAGAAGGACCCCAACCTCCGTCCCTCCCCAGAAGACAATGTGTGGGGCTGGCAGCAGACACTGAACCCTCTGTGGAGCCAGTTTAGGAAAAATAACCCTGGAGAGGTCAAGGCTGGATAAACCATCAATTAGGAAGGATTATCAAAAATTAACAAAGGGATCCACTTGGTTGCCACAACTATTCACCAAAAGTAAGAAAAACTCACTGTGAAAATGATACCACCTCATACAGCAGGAGGGGGCACAAGGACTCAAAAGGAGAGTTGACAATATATGAGGTGATGACACTTAAAAATTAAAACTGTTTCCAATAAGGAAAGCGTCTGACTAAGAACTAAAATACACATATGAAATAAATAAGTAAATGAGGGAGAGCCAGCTGGCTGTGCCACCAGCTGCCTGTATCACCCTGATTCATTATTGAGCTTGAACACAAACATCTTACCTTTTCTCTGGTTACAACTGGTTTTAGAGGCCCAACTCAACCGCAGACTCTGATAATTAGTATCTTCGTCACAAATCAGAATTCTAGTCAAGCAAAAATCTATAACTGTCATTTAAAAAAAGGAATGTAAACACCATGCTTACAAGAGGTGACCATATAATAAATCACAATGCCCAGCGATAAACATGAAACCCACAGCCTGTACAATCAGTGCACACACAGGGACCTTTGGAAACCCTCTGACCGTTCCATGGCATCAGGCCAGGGAGTTCTGAGGCGTGCAGGGAGCCCCCGAGAGGCCCCGTGGGCCACGCCCAGCATGTCCCCAGGAGCACCCATCTGGGCTGGCCCCGAGGGTCCTATCAACAAGCTGCCAATCTCCAGGCTCACACAGCCAGCGGCTTCCTCAGCCCTCCAAGGGAACATCTAGTAGCAACCTCAGACCAAACATGCCTGCTCCTCCCACCGTCTCTGTGACTCACGGGGAACTCCATTTTCCCGGCTTCTCAGACCACAGGTTTCGAGCATCAGCCGTAGTAAGGCTCCCACCGTCCCCACAGGAGATCTGGCAGCACATCCTGGGAACCTCTCCAGAATCTGGCCGCACCTCACGTCCCCTACTGTGACTGTCCCTCAGGGAACCACCATGGATCCTCCCTGCTGAGTGGCCTCTCTCTCCAGGGCCTCCCTTCAGTCCAGTCCCAGCAGAACCTGGTACTTGTGGTTGGGTCGCATCGTTCCTTGTCCCACGGCCTTTGCGAGGGCCCTGGCCCTCCGTGGAGGGCGCGTCATTGTCCCCTGACCGCTTTCCTGCTCCTGGCTGCTTCCTGACCCTCCATGCTCATGCTTGTGGGCTCAGTACCTTCTCCTCTTTCTACCCAAGTCGCTCTTCCCTGGAGACCCCCACGACTCCTCCCCACACCTCCAGGGGGGAGCCTTCCCTGGCCCTCCACCCACCTTTCCAATCGCCCTTCCCTAAGCTCCCTACCACACACTCCCCTACATTATTTTCCTTTCTATACTTATCACCATTTAACTCCCCACCCTTATTAACTTATTCCTCGTCTGTCTTTCCAACACCCACCCCTGAATGTAAATGAATGAGAACAAAGACTCCTGTTTACTCTGTTACTGCTACATCCCAGCACCTACAACCTGGCACACGAGACGGAAGCTAAAAAAAACCCTTGTTGACCATGACCCCCCCCACCCTGAGTTCACTCCGTCCCTGCCCCCCTGGCCTGCCTGCTGCTCCTCAAGCCCTCCCCATGCCTGGAAAGCATCACTGCATGGCTCACTCCTCACGCTGCTGGGCTCTGTTCGAGCATCGCCTCCTCAAAGAGGTGCTACCACACCATCCTAATGGACCGTTTTTCCAAACGACTGTAACCCCTTTCCCTGCTTTATTTTCTTGCATCACATTATCCCCACTTGAGATCATATACTGATTTACTCATCCCTTGTCCTTCTCTCCCACTGCAGTGTGGCCACCCTGAGGCCAGGGACTTTATTTTACTCACCCCTGTACTCCTAGCAACCAGCATGCACAGGCCAGGCTTTCAAATATAAAACGATGCATTTACGAAAGTCATAATAAAGCAATCTCACAAAATAACCCAGAGCACACCCGCAGGAGACCAGATCACTGCATGGTTTCCTTCGAAGCTGCCCGCAGGATCAGAGCTCACCGACCTGCCTGCCCTCCAGTCACAGGACTCCACTTGGGGCAGCCCCAAACCTTCTTTTCCAGAAGGCCCCCTGAGCATGTCCTGAGGGCCACCCTGCCCCACAGGCTGCCTGTGTGAAGCAGCAGCTAGGAGGAAAAGGGCGTGCAGAGCAGACGAAGAGCCGGGGAAACCCATGGACCTGTTTTCCTAAATTCTTCCTTCCAAAATACGGGAAGAGAAGGGGAGGAGGAAGAGGCGCAAGTCCTGAGGGGGCAAATAGGTCTGCAAAGATAACAGCTTATGTCGTGAAGAAAGAGAGATGCATCTTACCATATTTGACATCTGGAACAGTGACAGAACTCTCTGCAATGTTGGTGGACAGAATAATCTAAAAAAAAAATTAAAGAAAAGTATCTGGTATTCTTACTATATTCAGGATATCATCAGCCAAAATTAACAAAACTTTTGAACTTGAAAATTATTTAAAAGCTTCCTGATGTGAACACTGACCAATGGTCCTGGAGAGTGGGGGTGGCAAGGAGAGTAAGTTCAAGAGCAAAACTTGCTGTTAATGCCGGCTCTGATCTACTAGCTGTGGGACCCTGGGCAAGGTACTTACACTCTGAACCTCGTTTTTCTCACATACGTAACAGAGACAGCACCAGTACCTACCACCCACATGGGGCCGTTATGAAGAGCACACGAGTCAGCAAACAAGGGCTCCCAGCACAAACCAAGGGCTCTGGGCCTGTTCGCTAACACTTGCAGAGCTCCGCCACACCACCTGCTGGTCAGGTACTGCAGCCCAACAATGACTCAGATATCGACATGCACTATTATAATTACGCTTCCTAGCAACTGTTCAAGGTAAATACTGGCCCTAATTTCAAGAGATAAAGTCTAAGAGAAGCGATGTGTCCAAAGCCACACAACTGCAGGTGACAGAGACAAACACCAGGTCTGTCTGTTCAATTGCCAAGTGCGTGCTGTTTACACCTCAATGTAAAAGTCACAGCCCTTCCCAGACAAAACTAGAGTAACTCTCAGGAGCCCACCAAACGTACCTGAGATACAGAAAACCAGCCATGGACAACACAGCAGGTGCTTAAAGGCAGAAGGCAAGAAGCAGGGCAAAGATCTGTTCCTATATGACCTCTGACACCGAGTGCTCCAAGGGGTTCCTGGAACCATCCAAGGGGCAGAAAGCCCAACAAGATCAAAACCCTGAGGAAGGGCTGCAACCTGTAATTGCCCTGGGATCCCACACAAGGCCTAGGCTGTCCCAAGATTCGGGGACCCCATGAAATAAGCCCCTGATTGCAGGTCCAGAGCTTCTGATCATCTGGAGCATCTCTGGAAGGGCTGTGATGAGGGATCCCCATCACTCATGCACAACTTGAGGTGAAAGGAAACCTCCCAAATCAGGACCGAGAGGGCAGGTTCTAACCAAGTCCAGACTAGTCCCAGTGACACCAGAACAGTCCCCAAGTCTGACCCATGCCAAAGACCACAAGACATGGAAATTCACTAGCAACAACACCCTGAAGATGAGCAAATAAAAACCCTGGACTGGTGAGCAAAGTGATTTACAAAACAAAAGACAAAATTAAATAACAACCAGTTCATCATGCAAGCATGTGATAAGGAGAGTAATCCACTAACTACAGAATATATTGTAGACATAAGCTGAAATATTAGCATTTTTCATTAGTAGTCTCTAAGGAAAACTTAAAGTGCTTAGAACTTGTCTTTCTACTTTTCCTACCTTTCTGTACCCAGGAACTGGACTTAAAAATACATTATTCTGTTCTTCCAAAGTCACACTTGAATGGAGGGGATAGACCTGTAACCTAAGAAACAAAGTACTAAAATAAAATATGTATAAAGGATAGATATACATGAGATACTTAGAAAAATTAATAATTATTCATTGAGATGCAATTAAAAATATTTAAGGCAGAAACAATTCAATGATTTACAATATAGCTGTATCATTTTAAACACACCTTTTGTGAACCATGTTTGTGAGAAGCTCATGCATATAGTTTATCTCACCCAGACCTAGAGAGGGGAAAAAAGTGGAAGGAAAAAAAACAGATTTGTATTTACCAACCTTTAAATTAAGATGACTTATTTTTCAAAGAAAGTCCTACCAATTCATTTCACCTGACTTTTTTTATCCTCATCACCTAACCATCAGAATTACAAGTAGAAAACGCACCCTGACAGTGACTATTGGATAATTCGAAAATTTGGAAGGAAAGAGCATGTGCTTCCAGTGTTTTCCTTCCCACAAGAGCCATGGCCTGTGGGTGTGGGCAGATGAGCAACTCTACAGTTCTTTATTCTTCTCCAGATTTTCCAAATTTCCTACAATAAGCACACAAAATCTTTACAGTGAGAATAATATTTTTGAAGTCTTGGGTCACAGAGATATGCTAAATTTTTCATTATACTTAAAAATGTCTATTAGTATATAAAGTCTGTGTGTGCTTTTTTCCTCAACCTAAATCAATATCTGAACCCTTCACAAAAGTTAGAATGCTTAAATATGTATCAAACAAATTCATACAAACACATAACATGGAGACAACAAACCTGAACTGTGAAACTTTATCAATATTTTATTCAGGCCATTTTTAGCAAAGTATTTCTCTTATTTTAGGTATTCTTAAACTAGTATTGGCATGACTCTGCACTGGTGATTTTTCCTTGATTCAATATTATACACACAGATTTTTGATCAATATTCACTGGGGCAAATGTAAGTCCACCCCACTGTCAACCAACAGTTGTTTCCCAAATACAAAACTAATCCATATCGATTTAAGCAAAATGTGACTAATTTTTAAACCCGTATGTTGCATTCCAAAGTTAAGTTACTTTCATTGCATATTTTTTGTTCTCCATCACTACTAGCACAAATACCCACGTGCTGTACCATATTACCTTCCAACCATGAAAACTGTTTCAACTGTTGTCCTAATGTTTCATCAAGCTATATCACTTGATTAAGAAAATCAACATGAAGATCATTTTGAAAAAGTACACATAACATCAATCAATATTTTCAGGCATTTTAAGAGCCAATTTTTCCGACACTGTGAAAGGAACTCAAAGACGACCCTGATGGTTCTCCTGACATGACAATAACCATGTGGCTCACTATTAAACAAGTAGACGGGTGGCAATTACCTCCCACATTTAAAACCATCTACAGAGGAGGCAAGAAAAGGAGCAAATACACTTAAAAGAAAGCTGTTTTACATTTTCAAGGGAGGGGTACTGGTGATGTCCAACATCCCATAATAACCACTTTGAAGGGCTTCTAAAAGAAACACCTGAAATTGTCTCCTCCCGTCCAGCTTTTTCAAGTGCAATCTTAATTAACATGTAATGTTTTCATCCAGGACTAGAGCCAAACATCCTTACTTATCCAGAGTCTTCTATTTTCTTCCAGTCAGTGTATATATATTCCAAAGTAACATTACATTATGAAAAACTCTGGGAAGGGAGTACAGACTTCTGGAGTACAGTTTATGCAACATTTGTAGAGAGACCACCAGTGCCCATCCCCCAGACCCAAAACAAATGCCTCACTGGTGCCCCATTTTTTTCCACCACCAGCTCCTGTCTTCTCCCTTCCCCAGAGGTAACCACAATCCTGGATTTTATAGAAATCATTGTCTTGCTTTTGTTTATAGATGTACTGTTTATGTAAACCTAACAACACCAATTGATTTTCTTTATATATGAATGGATCATATTGTGTACATTTTTTAGGAGTTGTTTTTCTTATTTGTCATTATTTACACAGTTCCTCCATGTTAAAAGTATCATGGGTTTATTCCTTTTCTTTTCTATGTAATCAGTCATTGCCTGCCTATACCGTAATTTATGCACTCTATTGTTGATTAGTGCATATTTGCCTTGCACTTTTTTGTATATGTGCCCCGATGGTATGAATTTATATAAATATTATAGAGTAGATAAACATATCCCAGATCAAAAAACAAAACAAAACAAAACCATTTACATGAAACAGCACATTTAACAGCCAAATATTTTACTGAAAATTTTCAAGATGGCACAACTGCCTTCAAAAAGTTAAACTCCTCATTATCAGTGAGAAATCTTTTTCAAATACCCAGAGTGCGTTTGTGTTCTCAGTGTCTGAAAAGCCCCCAGGCCCGCGGAGGATGCGCGAAGCATGAGGACCCCAGGCCCAGAGACTGCCGCTCACCTGGCAGGAAAACCAAGACGCTGCTCCGCTCGGACACAAAGGGGGTGCCCAACGAGGACTCGTTCCTGCAAAAGTGAGTGCACAGCTATGAGTCCAGGCTCAGAGCCATTGTCTCTCCAGAATTCTAACACACAGCCTGTGGGCCGTGAAAGGCCCCAGGAGATGACCATGCCCATGGCCCACAGCTTTTGGGGGAGCACGAGCACAGAGATCCCACACCTCAGAACTCCTGTGGTTTTATATGAACGCACCATCTATAAAAAGCCTTCCTTGAAATTTGGTTGTTTTAATCCAGAACCTCAACATACAAAACACTTAAAGTAACTATAGGCAAAATTTAAAAATTAAAGAGTCCAAACTATTCAGAGAAAGCATTTTTACAGACAAAGATCTCAGTTTGTGCACTTGCCTCCCATCACTGATAACTTGTTTATCTTTTTGTGAAATTACTACTTTCATCTTCTGCAAACGTGAGTGCTTCCCATGTGCCGGGCCGTCTTCCGTGCAGGATGGCCACAGCAGTGACAAGACAGACCAGGTCCCTGCTCTTTGGAGCCCATATTCCAGGTGGAGAGACAGACAAGGAACAAGCAAACAAACACAGCACCTTCAGTTCAGCAGCAAGACCACGGGGTGGCAGAAGGAAAAGGTCAGGGAACAACACTCCAGGCTTTGCTGGGCACAGGAATCACAAAGGGGAAGGGTGTGAGGGACAAATGAGGAACTGCAACAACAGGTGGCCCAGAGTTCCTTGGTGCCCATCTCTGCTGCTTAGTTGCCTACCTCGACCACACCTGTGGCCTCACAGGGCAGCTGCTATGACAAACGCACAGGCACAGCTTATGGGTGGGCCAGCATGGATCACGGGCAAGAGCCAAGCGTGAACATCTGCTGCACCACAGCCCCATTCTAATGGGAATCTTAACTGCAGGGGAGAAGAGAAACCCTCTCAGAGAGCAGGAGGCCAGGCAGCAGAAGCGGTCCACTGTGCATGGAAGGAGCCATGGCCCCAAGGGTTGGTATACTGATCCGCGACTGGCAGAAGACAATGGGTTGGCTAATTGGTCAGGGACTTGGAAATGAGAAGAGTGCAATACTGATGACAAGGAAACACGAGGGAAAGTATCTGAGTGAGCCTCTTGGAGTGGGTGCCACAGAAATGTCCATCAGAAGGCAGCTCCAGTGCAGGCAGCTTCCTGTGCTCGGACGGCAGGAAACCCTGCCTTCTGGGTGTCAGTTGGCTGCCTCCAGTCTCCCAGGAGTTGCTCAATGGCCCACGTGCAAAGCAGCCATGTGAACAGGATGGAGTTTTCACAGGGACTCAACAACAGGGACCCTCCCTAACCAAGGCCAGTATGGCTACCGCCATGGCTGAGTACCAACCTGCTGAAAGTGGGTGCCAACGCGAAATCCCAAATACGGCACTCAACCCAGCCAGCTGACGGCAGATCGCTTACATTGAAACTCTTCTATCAGAGAATGTGCTACGACACAAAGCCACGTCATCGTCTAGGAAAAGCTCTTTATATGGTATGTGAATCTATCTCAATAAAACTGCATTAAAAAAAAATGTTTACCCTGAATCTAATCAAGCCCCACCTACACCTAAATTTTCAGTTTTCAGGACATTCAGGAGAGAGTGGAGAAAGTTAATCAGTACCATAAGGAAGTTGGACAAACCCAAAATGTGGAATATTCTACAAGTCAAGTGGGCTAGATGCTTCAAAAAGTGAGTATCACTTAAAAAAGTGAGGGGGTTAGATTACAGGGGACTAAAAAGACTTAAATAAAATGTAGGAAACATGTTAGGATCCAGTTTCAGGAAAAAACAGCTATAAAGACATTCTGCTAACAATTATGGGAAATATGTGTATCAACACCATATTAGGGAATTATTGTTCATTTTCTTCAATGTGATCATGGTTCTGGGTTACGTAAGAGGATGTCCTTACTCTTAAGCAATAAACGCAGTCACAGTGAATGTCCACAGCCAGAGCCTTGCAGTTCAAAGGCACAACAAATACACACCGAAATAGAGCACTCTGCTTCAATAGCTCAGCACTAAAATATAGGTAGACAGAACAAATACAGCTAAAGGCTAATTGCTGAACCTAGACAGAAGGCAAATAGTTGTTTATTTTTCTTTCAACTTTTCTACATCAAAAATTTTTCACAATAAGAAGTTGAAGGAAATGATCAAACAGCTTTAGAAAAATAACAAAATTTAAAACTTTAAGAAATGAAATACTTTTTGAAATGGACACATTCAGCTATATACTAGATGTATCTGGAGAATCAAGAACAGCGAAGCAAGAAGATGGAAAATACACAAGATGAGAGACCTGGATGACAGAATGAGAAAATCGAACATGTGTCTAATCAGAGTTCCAGAAGGAGAGGGCAGAGAAAGGAGCAGGGGCAATATGTAAAGAGGTAATAGTGAGAATTTTCCAGAATCAATCAAAGACACCAATGTTTAGAGATTCAGTACACCCACTTAATCTTAAGCAAGATAAATGAAAAAAAAAATTCACATCTATTTACAGCGGTGAAACTGCAGAATATCTAAGAGAAAGAATGCAACTAAAAATTGGCCAGAGTAAAAAGACAGATTTACTTACAAGAAATCACAATGAGAACAAAAGCTGATTTTCATAGTAATAGTGGAAGCCAGATGAAGATGAGAAAATGTTAGTATAAAAAAATAATAAAAATGAGTGTATTTTATTCTATGTAAACTATATTTCAATAGTTTATTTAGATTAAAAAAATTAAGTATGAAGAAAAATAAATAGCAACCTGGAACTGTATGCATAACAATGATGGTGGAATAAACACATTTTTTAACTTTTTATTTTGAAATACTTTCAAACTTACAGGACCATTATCAAAACAGTACAAAACCACCCAGAGAACTCCAACATACCCCTGTCCTCCCAGGTACGCAGTTCTATCAATTTTAACATTTTGCCACATTTGCCAAATCGTTCTATCCATCTATTTATCTATTTATCAATTAATTTTCTAAACACTCAAGTGTGGACTGTATACATCATGCTCCTTGAACACTTAACACTGCTGTGTACAAAGACATTCCTTTATGTAACCACCTGAAATGCAGCTGCCAAACTGAAGAAATTTAACACTGACATATATCTTACAGTCTATACTCCAAGTTTTTTTATATTTCCCCAATGACGTCCTTTAAAGCTTTTTCTCCTCACTGGCTAGATCCCGTCCAGGATCATGTACTGCATTTCATGGCCCTTGTTTCTTTAGCTGCTTTTTTTTTTAACTGTGGGAATAAACAACATCAACTTTCCCACCCCGACCACTCCCAAACACACCAGTCAGGGGGTTCCTCATATTTACCATACAGTGCCCTCACCACCACCCACTGCTAAAACAACTTTCCCATCTCCCCAAGCAGAGACCCCACCTCCACCCCATTACGCATCAAATCCCCATTCCCTCTGCCCTGACTGTGCCCCCCCCAAACTGTACTCTAATTTCTGACTCTCTGAGCTTGTATATTCTGATATTTTCTCTGTAGTTACTCTGAGGCTTAGATTTAACATCCTAAATCTTTAACAATCTCAAAAATAAACACACTTTTAGCCAAATAAAAACAGAATTTACCAACAGATGCTTACTAAAGAAACTTTTGAAAGATGTGCTTCAGAAAGAATGAAAATGATTCAAGAAGGAAAGTTTAAGATGTAAGACATAACAATGTATAAATAAAATGATACATATATTTGGGTAAATCTAAACACACTGATGATATTAAAAATGTCAATTCTGTGGGCATTTTAAAAAGAGCTAAAATACTTAGTCCACAACTGCATGTAGGCTGGAAGGAGCAGGACAGGCAGCACCTCCACCCAAGATCCCTGGTTGTTCAGAGGGAAGGGAAAGCCAACTAATTGCAGACCTAAGTGCATGTGTTTAAGTAAGAAACACCCGGCACGTTCACGTGTGAACATGAGACCTGGAAATGAAGAGCTCTCCAAGCCATCTGGCTCCGGTCACCATGAAGAGGTGGGAGCTACATGCTACCATCCGCTGTTCCAAGTTTTAAATGGTATTTGTGAGCTGTAGTAAAATTAGTACAGAAAAGGTGCAATAATACAGTATAGTATAATAGTTTTTTAATTATGTCTAATCACTACTTATAATTTAAAATTGTTCCTAAGGGAAAACATGTCCCAAGTTTCAAACAGCCAGCTAAACAAAACAACTTTTGGATTACCACAGGAGATTGCTTTGATTCAAAAGTATACCTTTATAACAGATGAAAACAGAAGCAAATAACAATTTCAATGGTTTCTGTTATTAAGTTTTACCTCAGGCTTATGAATATGACTTCTGCTATAGTTACTAGCTTTGAAAACTATCTGTACTAAAACTACACTGGCCATGGGTTTAATTACTTTAAAGTGGAAATTTCCAGTAAAAAATTCGCAAAATTATTGACTTGATTTTTAAAAATACACAGTAACTCACAGAGAGAACCTAAGATGGCAGCTAGGTGAGACAGGACAAAAAAACACCTCCGTGAAAAATACTAGATAAAAACCAAAAAGTGACCCACAACACCACTGCCAGCGATGCACCAGCCAGACAAGGTCTGCTAAATCCACAGGGAACGTGCATCTGGTGAAACCAGGAGCCTGCGATCTGAAACGAGCGAGTGAGTCAGCTGAAAGTCCCACGGCTGTGCTGCAGTGTGGGGAAACGGTGGGCTGGCGTTTGGAGACAGACTAGTTCTTTAAAAACAAAAAGCCCGGGAGTGGCTACAGATATGATGGGGAGAGTCATGCAGTGAAGCACGGCGGGAGCGGGCTGGGCTAATGCCTCGGTGTCTGGCGTGGAGGATACCCCTTCCCACATACACTGCTGATTGTCTTGAAACCAGAGGAGCAGAGAGGAGCCAAAAGGAGAAAAAAAAACTGCATTCCTTGCAGCCATCTCCCCAGCGGGCAGGGGACACTCCTGCCCAGGGCCAGACCCACAGCCCAGAGCCGCGCCAAGAAACCCAGTGTGATGGGGAATCTTTCCCGCAGCACTACACACAAGCCACAGTATCGGCCGTGGACAGTGGCCTTTAATACACCCACGGCTGATTGTCCCGGAACAGGGAGGGCGGAGCTGTGCGAAAAGGAGGAAGTTAACGCGTCCCATTTAACCATCTTTGAAGCGGGCTGGGAGCGCCCCGGCACGGCCCAGCGACCCAGGGCTTCCCTGGCAGGCCGGGATGCACTAGTGACGTGGCACAGCCTTCCCTCAGCAGAGGTCCTGGAAGAGCACAGCTGGGAAGGGGGACCCGCTCGGAAATCCCAGGGACCCTACACGAATACCAAGGACTTGCGGGTCAGCGGCAGAGACAATTGGTGGAAAGACTGAAATGAAGGCTTAGACTCAAGCAACAGCCTTAAATCTCCGGGAACACCTAGGAGATTTGATTATTAAAGCTGCCCTGCCTGCCTAACCACCCAGACACAAGCCCTACATTCAGGGTGGACAGCACCAGCAACACACCCAAACTTGGTGCACCAATTGGACCCCACAAGAATCAGACCCCCACACACCACAAAGACTAAGTGGGGAAGAACTGACTTGAGGGGAATAGGTGACTCATGGACGCCATCTGCTGGTTAGTCAGAGAAAGTGTATACCACCAAGCTGTAGATCTGACAAATTAGACGTCGGTATTTTTTATATCTGGAAAGAACCCTATCAAGTAAAGCAAATGCCAAGAAGCCAAAAACAACAGAAAATCTTAAAGCATATGATAAAACCAGACAATATGGAGAACCCAAACCCAAACACACAAATCAAAATACCAGAAGAGACACAGTACTTGGCACAATTAATCAAAGAATTACAGACAGGCAACAAGAACATGGTTCAGGATATAAAGGACATGAAGAAGACCCTAGAAGAGCATAAAGAAGAAATTGCAAGAGTAAATAAAAAATAGAAGATCTTATGGAAATTAAAGAAACTGCTGGCCAAATTAAAAAGTCTCTGGATACTCACAATACAAGATTAGAGGAAGTTGTGGTCCTGATGAGGATCACATAACAGAAAATGAAAGAACGAAAGAAAGAATGGGGAAAAAATCGAAAAGATCGAAATGGATCTCAGGGATGATAAATAAAATAAAATGTCCAAATTTAAGACTCATTGGTGTCCCAGAAGGGGAAGAGAAGGGTAAATAAAGGTCTAGAAAGAGTATTCAAAGAAATTGTTGGGGAAAACTTCCCAAACCTTCTACACAATATAAATTCACAAAGCATAAATGCCCAGAGAACTCCAAATAGAATAAATCCAAATAAACCCACTCCAAGATACTTTCTGATCAGACTGTCAAATACTGAGGAAAAGGAGCAAGTTCTGAAAGCAGCAAGAGAAAAGCAATTCACCACATACAAAGGAAACAACATAAGACTAAGTAGTGACTACTCAGCGGCCACCATGGAGGCGAGAAGGCAGTGGCATGACATATTTAAAATTCTGAGAGAGAAAAATTTCCAACCAAGAATACTTTACCCAGCAAAACTCTCCTTCAAATTTGAGGGAGAGCTTACATTTTTCACAGACAAACAAATGCTGAGAGATTTTGCTAATAAAAGATCTGCCCTACTTCAGATACTAAAGGGAGCCCTACCGACTGAGGAAACAGCTGAGGGACTTCACCACCAGTACATAGATCAGTCCTATAAGAAATGCTAAAGGGAACTGAGCAGGCTGACAGGAAGGGACACTAAACAACTGACTGAAACCACATGAAGAAATAAAGGGTACCACTAAAGATCACATGGTAAATATAAATACCAACAGCACCGTATTTTTGATTTGTAACTCCACTACTTACTTCCTACAGGATCTAAAATACATAAACTGTAATGATAAATCAGTGGTTTTGGACTCAGCGTAAAACATGTAATTTTTGACAAGAACTACATAAAAGTGGGGGAATGAGGGAGTATAGGAACATAGTTTATATGTCATATTGAAGTTAAGTTGGTATCAAAGAAAAACAAGATTGTTATGGATTTAAGATGTTAAATTTAAGCCCCACGGTAAACACAAAGAAAGTATCAGAGAATATGACCATAGAGATGAAAAGTAGAGTAGGGGTTCTGAGAAGGGGGAGAAGGGGCAATGGGGAATTAAGAAATGAATGTAGGGTTTCTGTTTGGGGTGAAAGGAAACTTCTAGAAAGGGACAGTGGGAAGGTGATAGCATTGCAACATTCTAAATGTGATTAATCCCACTAATGGAATGCTAGGGAGGGGGTGGAATGGGAAGATTTAGGCTGTATATATGTTTCCACAATTGGGGGGAAAAAAAAGTCTAAATAGATGACAATTAAATGCCAAGGATGATCCTGGATGGGATCTGAGGATGGAGGAGAGGAGGCTCAAAGGGACACAGATGCGACATAAGGGGGAGAAAAAAAAAAAAAAGAAAGAAATACAGAATGTAAGCTTTGTATCAAGGTTGAATTTCTTGAACTTCTTAGCTGTGTTTAATGGGATTGCATAAAAGAATGTTCCTGTACATGGGAAATGTATATGTGAATTATAGTATTTGTTCAAGGATGTGTGCAGCTTGCTCTCATATGTTCAGAAGACAGAGCAATAGATGATGGATGATAGGGAGGGAGGGAGGCAAAGAAAGAAAGAAATGGTGGTGTGAGAGGATGTTAAAGTTGGTGGATCGGGGTATCGGGGGAGGAGGGTCGGGGTATGCTGGAGTTCTGTGTATGGGGTTTGTACTGTTTTTGCAACTGTTCCTGTAAGTTTGAATTAATCTCAAAATAAAATTTCTTATAAAAAAATAAAAATAAAAAAAATAAAGTGTAACAAACAAACCTGTAACACTAACACAAAGTCCCTTTAACAGCCTTGTTTAGCCAATAAATAAAACTATGTTTACTCATTTTATAATAAATAAAACTTTGTAAATGTAAAAAAATATATACAGTAACTACTGTACAAGTATCTACAGTTACATCTTAATATTGTAAAACACCAAAAAGTTTCAAAATGAATAATAAATTTTTTAATCCTATGTACGTTAAACTCATCACCGCATGGAGTGTCTCTTACCCACTCTCTTTCATATCCAAGTCATCAAACATCTGGATGAGAGAGACGGCAACTCCATATATCTCCTTGGTTATCACTGGTTCCTCCAGGAGATGAGGAGACAGCTGAAGCCAGAAAAAGACAAAGCTGGAGCAACAAACAGGATTACTGGGTTGGATAGTCACAGTACCAAATGTCCCAAACCAAAGTGACCCCAGCAGCAGACCCCACCTGCGCACGTTCTGGTGTCAGCCCAGCTCTAGGCGGTCCTGTCCCCTTGCCCAGGCCCTGGAGCAAGAGTGGAGACAGAGTCCAGACAGACAGAAAAGAACAGCGTGACAGGGCAAGCCACTCAGAAGACACAGACCACACCGCACCAAACTCTATGGAAGCCAAGTGTTTCCCACTCCCCAAAAACCTACCTCCAAGAGCCCTAATATTTCAGCATCATGAGGTGTAGGAAAGAAGTCTTGAAATCAAAAGTACCATCAAGTATAAAAATAGTATCACGTCTCTATCTTCCAGCTTACAGTAAACAGTAATAACCACGCAATTTTAGGCTGCTGCCTACCACATCTGATTAGGGTTGCTGGGCTACTTTAATCGTTTACAGGAAACAAAGCCCAACAAAGCCCAGGGAATTTAAAACTGCAGACGTCCCCAGCATCCCCCACAGCCGGCACTGGGCACTGTGCCTTCCTCGGCCCCTGCAGACGGCCCCAGCCGCAGGCAGCAAAACCCCGAGTCAGGCCACGATTCCTGCTCTGCACTAATGGCTTTCGTGGACATGATGTCACAGCGAAATAACTACCTTCCTTTGATATTTGGCACAATATCTATGTCACAATTTTACAAAAAAATGTATTTTATAGCTGTATTGTCTTTTTTGAGCATGAGTTAGAAGGCCAACTGTTTAATAATTTTACTTATCAAACTACCATATGCAAGACATTGCATCGGATTTTGTGAAAGACGCATCAAAGGAGGTCTTCAGGTGATCGTGATCAGAAGTTAGCTAAAAATTCAAATTATTTTTTCAACTCTTACTTAGCATAAATTAAGTCCACTAGTATTACAAATAATTCATTTCTCATTACAATTCTAGTGATATTAAGTATGACATTTATTTTTATTCAATGATTTTTAAGAAGCACCCTTATTTCCTTCCAGAAGTTTAACTTTAATGTAAATAAATTGCTACCTTACCGAAATAACAACTGATATTTACAATAACCCAACTGTACAAAACAAAGATTTATTTTCACGAACTCCACCTGTAGCATCCAAACCTGTGAGAATAAGATTAAGTTTAGCTTTCACACAGGATAGGTGTGCCTGGCCGGGTGGGGCAGTTTAGGAATTGGCAGAAGGTTAAAAAGACAAACTGTAGTCTACAGTCAGTCCCCGTTTATCCGCCCACTATCCATGGTCAGTCTCCCTGTTTATCCGCCCACTATCTACTGCCCTTGCAAGGTGGAGATTCAGGGTAGAGGTTCCCAAAATAGCCTCATAACTTGTTACCAAACTAGCCCAGACTGGCTCTAAAGAGGCCTGGGCATAACCATTATAGTCAGGAATGGAGATTTGTTCCAACCATTCCAAATGTTGCAAATTCCCACGGGAACCTTATTTCAAATGTTTCCAATTTGCTGGGCTAGTTAGGCTTGTGGAATAGCATGTAACCTCTGGAGTATCCAGCCACTGGAGAAACAGGGGAGGGACTTGCGGTTAGGTGTAGGAAATAAATACTGCTGGGTCTATTGTTCTGGGTGCCAACCCTCCCCCATATTGATTGGCTGCCCATTCTTGCAAGATTGTGAATAAATTCTTTTCTTCTCCACAATCGGGTGAGCGTTTATTCCTTTTAGGAATAGTGCTTGTTTCTCACAAACTCATCAAGAATTGCTTTCCCACAAATAAGCAAGCTGTGGAAAGCACCTCTCGTCAACTCACAAGCAATCTCTTGGTGTTCTGAGACTCCGAACCCAGGGGATATGTGCTGACACGCTGCTGAGGTACCGGTTGCGGCCTTGCTGCCCAGAAGCCAGCCTGGCACGGCCAACAAAGGTGATACACAGCTATGCAGCCACGGATCCACCTGGTGAGAACCTTATGCAGGCCAGGGATTTGCAAGGAAACACAATAAACAATGCCTCTGTTCTCCTGGACAGCAGACACATCAAGGTGCACAATGCCAGGTAGAACACTCTGACCAAAATAAAGCAGGGGACAGGGGCGGGCCACAGAGGACAGTCAGTCAGTCCACGGAGGGGTTGGCAGGGGAAGGTAAACTGGCCCAACTCTTCACACCTACTGCCCCCAGGCCTTCTCCATAAGGCTCCGCTGCTCCTCACACGAAGGCTCAGCCAGCTTGACTGCTGACAAAACCAGGCAGAAGCAACCATGTTCTGCTTCCAGGTTGAGGCGTTGGGTCACTGGACATCTGCCAGGAGAGGATCACGCCCGGGCGAGTCCCAGAAGCAGAGCAAGTGAGAGGACAGCCTCGTAGATGGAGGGAAAGTCAATGGCACCACGACAACTGGCTGCGCACCCCTTTCCCACCATCCATAAAACCCATTTTTGGTGAATTAAGTACCAAAAGGGGAGAGTGAAGCCCTAAAACTGGTTCCCGTGGGTCCTGCTCTATGTCTGGGTGGCACTGCCCGACTTGGGCTGTGGATGGGGTGGGTATGTGCGCCCCAAGGTCATCACAGTGCACACTTGCATTCTGGGTACTCTTCTAAGGGCCTGATTGCTTGCAATTACAAAAAGTAAAAGACGAAAATGCAGAACTCTTCAAAGTGTACCAAGAAAGAACAGCTGAAGCCAATAAGAAAAAAGCCAGGCAGGCAGCAGGGGACCCCAGGAAAGGGCGAGCTTCAAGAAAGACAAAGTCAAAGGGTCAAATGCAGAGAGGCCAGGCAGGCTCAGGGCGCAGCCCTCCTGGCTGGACGAGGAGGCCGTGGGTGACCTGGGCGGCCAGGGATGGGAAACTGGTCGACGCAACGATGAGCACCAGGGGGTGGGGGTGGGGGTGCTGTTCCTGCAGACAAAGTTTGCCCAAAGCTGTGGAGAAGTGTGGGTTTGGGGGTAGGGGGTCGGCGGCAGGGAAGGGAGGCCGTCAGGTTTCAGAGAGAAGGAGGAGAGGAAGGGGCGGGCGCTCACTCCAGGAGGAGGCAGCTCGAGCGGAGTGGTGACACTCCCTGCAAGGAATAACACTTCCCTCCTGGTGGCAGTGGACTGTGTGCGGAGGCAATCACAAAAGCAGGAAGAAGAAATGGGGAATTTGAACAAAGGGTCTCTGACTTTAAAAACTATATAATAAAATCTACATAAAACACAATCAACATAAAGCCCAGTCATGGGTGTTCATTCATTGAAACATATGCTAACCACCAAAGACAGGCTACTGGGTAAACACACTGAAACCAGATATTGTCTGGCCGGCATGGCCCGCATGGGGAGAGGGGCCTGGCCGTCCTGCCCTGATCATTCAGGGAACTAGGGCCAACCCCAGGTCCTCCATGCGGACTGCAGCCCGAGCCAGCCCTCAGCATGTCCACAGGGAATGACGGTGACACAGAAACAAATCTGCATCGACAGGAATAATTAGACTACAGAAGAAGAGTAAACAAACCAGCATTTCTCTCTCATTCCAAAATGGCTCAGCAAATGCAGAATTTTAAATATTATAAATCAATGCTCCATGCCCAGCCTGCCCCTTTGATGAGCGGCTGCACTCAAGGAGCTGCTTCCCAAGAGCGGAGTCTGGAAAGCAGGGAAAGCGTGCCCTCAAAGCGGAGAGACCTGCCAAACACCAGCTGGGCCGGGTGACAAAGGTCAGCATCACCCGCAACAAAGGACAACAAGGGCCACGACGAGATGCCGAGGCCCCCAGCTCTGGGGTCTTCCTCTTAAACCCATGTCCCTGTCTACACGCGAGAAAAACACCAGACCAACCCAAAAAGAGGGGCAAGGTCCAAGACCCCTAACCAGGGCTTCTCAACACCGGGACGTCTGAGAAAACTCTGCAGCCCAGAGGAGGCTAAGGAGACGCAGCGCTGACTGCAATATGGGGTCCTGGGGGGTCCTGGGACAGGAGAGGACATTTGGGAAAAACTGTGAAATCCAAATAAAGTGGAGATTAGCTGATAGTAATGTACCGATGTTAACTTCTTAGTTGTAACAAGCGTACTTTTTAAAAACAAGTGTTATAAAGTAATAAAATGTTAACTGTAGAATCTAGGTGATGGGTGTATGAGTGTTTTCTCTGTTCTTTAGGAAAACTGTCACTTAGAGCGCTGGGAGAAAAGAAGTGCTACATTTCAATGCTCACCACAGAGTTAACTCAATTAAGCCGACATAGGGGGTTTGAAAAAAACGTGCCTTCTTACATTAGATCAAACCCAGGCAGCCATCTCATGGTAGTGGACACCAGTGTTTGCTTTAGCATCACACATTAGGCTGCTGCATGGGGCAACATGGCAGCACCCACCAAATTCCAGCTGCCCGTCTCCTCTGACCCAGCATCCCCACTCCCAGGATCCATAGCCCAGGCAGGTCCTGCCTGCACAGTGGCTCTCAGAGGGGCGCCGTGCTCCCCAGGGGACACTGGCCACAAAATCTAGAGACAATTTTGGTCGCACCATCTGTTACGGGGGGTTCCTGGTGGGTGGAGGCCAGGGCTGCTGCTCAGTACCCCACAGTGCCCAGGACAGCCTCCCACAGCACAGGGATACTTCGCCCAAAATGTAGGTGCTGAAGTTGAGAAGCTCTGGCCTATAAAATATACTTGCACATGTGCAAAACAGTATGTCATGGATTCACTGCAGCACTATCTGTAGTGACAAAATCCCAGAAACATCGGACATTAGTTAAAGGTATATTCACAAGAATGAATGTTAATGAAGGGCATACATACATACTGACATGTAAGGATGTGAAAAGGTGGGTGAAAAACACAAGGTGCACACAGAATGCTGCCACTGATGTTAAAAAGAAGAAGCAATACATTTGTATGTGCTGGTATGTGCACAAAATTTTCTGGAAGGATTAATAAGAAATTAACAGCAATGGTTTCCTCCTGTTGGCAGGGGAGCTAGGCGGATAGGGGACAGGAGCAGGAAGGAGATATTTCACACCTGCTTATACTTCTGGATTGTTGAGCCTGTAAATACACTACCCATACAAAAACCATTTGAAATCAACTGGAACTTTCCCTGAAAATGCATTACCATAGTTCCTTACTGCCCTAACCACCAAAATATCATTTTGGACTCATACCTAGATCAGAAAATCTGGATCATACCTACTAAAGTGAAAATTCTAAATTCATTTAAAATAAAATAGTATTCGAAATAAAATTACTTCCCCCTTGTAGCTGACCAATACCTGACATTTTACTTTTCAACATCAAGTATAAAACAAATCCCAATGCTTTCCACAGGGATGTATACTGCATCTGTTTATGCTCAGGGCTCACAGCCATAAGCCCAGGCTCCTCCTTCCTCTCACTCTGCTGCACTCCAACTCCAAGCTCCAACAGGGCCTCGCAATCCAGAGGTAACGGGTACAGTGGGACATTGACCACACAGAAACGATGCGCTCCACCCAACATACTCTGCTATGAAGGATGTGCTCCAAGTCGTCAAGATAATACTCTTCAATCGAATGGGGCTTGCCTTCCACTTCGAACACACACGCAGGGCTCATCCTGTTCTGCACAGGAACCGCGAAGTAGTCTGCAAACTCCTTTCCGTTAATGGTAGCTGACATCAGGATCACCTACAGCACAGAGTAAGAGAACCATGAAACAAAAGAGCAATAACTGGGAATGAAATACTTTTAAAATTCCAAGCTTATCTTCTGCTTCATTCTTGTATTTCCTAACATTTGAGACTTTAAAAGAATACCTTGATTTAGTCTCTAGAATAATACACGTATCACAGTGCAAAGAATGCTCAGAGATACCAACTTTTACTATTTCTCTTCAAATATTTTATCAAATGAGAAACTACATACTTCCAACAAAGCTAAATTATAACCATTTATCTAAAAGGAAACTCTGAGAGAAAACTAACTTTAAAAAAAAAAAAAGGTAAGTTACTAGACGACAGGTTCCAGAAGAGTGAGGAGTCCACCAGGAAAGGGGAAGATAAGGGATCAGACCTCAGCCGCCCCCCAAGAAAACAGAGCAGTTCTCAGAAGCAGCCACACAGCGGCCAAGGGCAGGGCCCACCCAGATGGAGGCTCTGGAACTGCAGACTCCAGGTTTGCCAACAAGCAACTGGCGATGCGTCCTTAAGAAACTCAGCCAATGCTAAGAGGACAGCATGAGCCTGCCCCGCCCACCACAGACGCCCTGAAGGAGGCGGCAGCAGCACAAAGCGCTGGGCAGGTGCCCAGGTGACCGGCCCTGCTGGCTGACCAGGCACTCAGCAATCAGGAGCCCAATGACACACCTCAGCAGAAATGCCAAAAGCTTTATATAGACACGATCAGCACAGTTTTGAGGATAAAAAAGTCTTCATTTTCTCCTTTGACGTTATATACAAATGGCAAAAATTGTATTTACCCTAAGAACTCATTCTGCACATATGAGAGAAGCCACTTGAGGGGAAGGGTAGCCCCCGAGAGACACAGCCCCGCAACGCTGGGTGGGGAGGCGTGGGGACGGGGTCTCCCTTCTGTGGAGCAGGGAGTGAGTGCCACACTCTCCCCACTTCTCCTCGACCCGCCGGAGGCCTCGCCTCCAAACAGGCAGATCGGCAGCCTGCCCATGACGGCGTCTAGGATGGCCGGTGCTGAGTTAGAGGTGACAGCAAGGTCAGTGGGCTAGAGGCCAGTGCAGAGAGGGGACAGAGGAGAAAACCAGAGCCACCGGAAGGGACTGCTGAAGGGAAGGGTGGGCGAGGAAAAGAGCCCTCTAGAACCAGTGCTGCCCGCTCTCTTGCATCTAGGTCCTCCAACGGCTGCTCTTAAAAAAATACATAAAGATTTTTTAAAATTTTTGTAAAAGAAACTTTTTACAAAGCCATCTAGAACTCAACTGTAACTACTTGGCCCAATTCCATGCACCATATCAGGTTCCATATTTAGAAGATATGCTGCTTCATATATTTTTTAATAAGTCACAAACATACTGAAACTGACAGACCACTTCTTACTGCTTAGACAACAGGCACCAAACTCACGACTGCTGTCAACACTGCGATGAACCTTTTTTAAATCCACAACACTCTTAACTCTCTCCACTATTGAAAATTTAAAAATAGGTCATCAAGTCATCTTCAAGTAAAAAAAGAAGTCTTAAAATGACAATCAAGAAAGGCTCCAATTTTCATAAACAATCTTCAACACCATCTTTAAGTCATGATTTCAAAAAAGAAGTAAAATAGCCAAGTTCCATTTGTTTCCCGGTCACATCCGGCAATGACCCGACCTACTGCCAATGAGAGGCCGTGACAACTCTAAGGGAGTTTCCCGTCGTGGGGGGTGGGAGGAGAAGTACTTCCCTAAACAAACAAACATTTGAAGACAAACCACTTTATGATTTAGAAACCAACGGTTTTCCAATAACAGTAAATCCTTCAGCAGTAAATCTCATTATATGAAACACCTATCCAACCACTACCTTCTCTAAGGCTGTTTCCACAAAAGCTCTCCTTAGCGAGTCTGGGTGAACCTATGCTTAGACTTCTTAGATTGAGTAATTATTATAAACCCTTTGCTATTGGTGTCTTTACACCCTCCTCCTTTTAGTTCAAGCAAGATGTAAACAGTATTTCCCATTCCCACTGACTTCTGGTTAACTCATAACTTACATCTCTGTAATAGTGCAAATACAGTTCTCAAAACCAATGTACCTTAGTGCTATGTTTAAAACAGGGGCTGCATATTCATTCACTTACCTTTCAACTATGATACTTATTCAACCAAAAGCACTGCTGCAATACCCAGCACTTCATTACATTCAACTATCAGATTATTTTTCTGGAGCCTTGAGAAAATTTTAGAATTTAATACAACAGAATAACCAAAAAGTATTCTGTACTCTGATCTCAAGAGAATGCCCTTTGGCTTGCAGGAGTACTACACATGATGCTAAATTTTAAGAATCACTGTTTTCAACTGTTTCTGTAAAAATAAAGAGAAAAAAACACAACAATAACTCTTTAACCTTAAACGTTTCTGTTACTTAAGAAACCAAATTTACCTTCACAAAACGTGAATTTGTTCTTAAAAGTTTGCGGACTACCAACAGCAAGAAATCCATTTCTTCAGTTCGCTCATGGACCTACAAAATAAAAAAGGGGACACCACCCACCACCATGGCATCAAGCAACAGACACATCACTGCTGGAAGGTGTCTTTACTGGGGCACCTGGGCGATGGCGAGAAGATATCAGCTGTCTCTGCTAAGGGCAGTTCTCGGGGAACCCTGAGTGCACCTGGTGCAAGAGCCCACAAACCGCTCACCGGCCCGCTCAGTGCATCTCTCCGGGGCCTGACAGGCGTGTGAGCAGAGCCACGTTTAGCACCCTTGGCCCTTCCCTCTCCATGCAGCCGGTCCCAGGTCACTGTGATAACCAAAACCATCCCTGTCCATCCGCAGGCAGAGAGCCACCGGCCCAGCCTCTCTGCAGCAAGCCTTGCCCGGCGTACACCCCTGCCGGGGCCTCAAGCCACCCTAGCATGATGGCAAGCAAGCACAGGGATGGCGGCGTGGCCCCTGATGGTCTCCTACCGACCCGACTTTCACAAGGGTGGGCAGGGGTGGCCCTGGAAGAGCTGGGTCAGTCAAACCAGGTAAACTAGAACTAGGTCTGAGGTCAACGGGGAGAACCTCAACAGCTGTGATGCTAGTGAGTCCTCGGGGAGTGCAGCGGCTCCACGGCCCCACTCATACCGAGGCCCTCTGAGCTCTGCCAACCCAAGGGTCTACGGCAGCCCCACCTCCACCCCAGAACAGCTCAGAGCACAGGCGAGGTCTGTTCCGGGACACCGCTCTGCAAACATCAAGAAGACAGCTGCTAAGTTGGGGAGGGAGGCCCCCAGAGAGAGGCCGGCCGTGGACTCCACGATCACTGCCTCCCAAGGTCCTAGCGTCTCCTTGCTTCCCACCGAAGCAGGTGTGCAGGGAAGCAGGGCAGAGGGAAGAAAAACAACAGAACAGCTGGAAATCCTGGCGGAGCGCACCCATAAACCTAATTCTTACATCATCATCTCCAAACTCCAGGACACTTCCTCAATACGAACACCCCCTCTTACTTGAGAAAGAAAACCAGAGGCCATCATCAGGGTCGCACCCCCAAGTGGCGTCCCCCAGCATTTAGCTCGCCATCATCTCCACACACACTAACCCTTTCCTCCGACTTTCTCCAGCTAAGTCTCCTCTCCAGCTTCTGGAGGCTGGCCCTTCCTCCTCCTGCTGCCCTCTGAGGACCCCTCAGGCCACTCCCCTCCTCCAGAGCACAGACACACAGCAGCAGACGGCACTCCTCCCCAGGACGGCTCCTGAGGCCCCATTCTTCTCTACTGCCTTGGCACCTAACAAGGTCAACTTTCCATAGCTGGCACTCCATACATGTTTATTGAATGAACGGTTTTCCTGGAGCTAGTTTCTTCTCTTTTTCAGAGCTGACAAGTTAAAAATACTGTCATCATTCCATTTTCAACTGCCTGGCCATCTTCAGCTTTTACTCTTATATTTCTTTTAAAACCAAACCATCTCACAGAGTATGAAAAATACTGTTTCTAAACCTAGAACTTCAGATCTACCCAGTCTGTTCACTCATTCGCACGAGGTGCCCGGGACGCAGTGACAGAGCAGTTTCAGTGCTCTGTGGCCACCGTGCCCCCGCAGGGCAGCTCTTCAGGGAGCAGCGCCTTGTTCAAATCCTACCGCCCAGCCTGGCAAAGGCGGCCATCAGTAACAGGGTGTGTGTGGGGGGTGAGGGGTCGGGGAGAAAGCCATGGCAACAGCCAGGAGAGCAGTCTAAAGAAAATGCATCTGGGCATTAACGGGACAGGCTCCAGGAGAAATGCCCAGGCGCAGGCTCGGCAGCACCATTTGCGACCTGGAGCCTCAGCACTGAACTTCTTTAAGCTTTGATTTCCTTTTGCGTAAAATGGTCCCAATATATAGTAAAAGGCTCAATAACTACCATGAGTCGTAAAATACCACCTTTTGGCATATTAACTATTAAATTTGAATTTCTTCTCTACCAGTACAAAGATGCTCAAATTACCAACGGTCATAAAGAAAAATTCTGAACCACACTGTACCTCACACTACCTTTCAAAGAACGCCAACAGATCATTTTGCCACCTTCTCCTATTCTCCCAAACACCCCAGAGTAATTTAAAACCAAGTAAATGCTCCCCTCAAGATTTTAGTACACTAGCTCAGTTTACCTGGAGTGTATTTTAGCACAACCACCAACCACAAGCTTGTTATGTGTTAGCTGATCACACACACATCGCATACGTGTGATCGACCACACCCATGAGGGAAGAGAGCAGAGACCCACCCTAACCAGCTGCCCTAAGGTTCCATCAGGCACCCAGCCCCACCTGACAACCTTCTGCAAATCCTATTTGCTGATATTTCTAATTCCTCCAGAAATAAATACAGCTTCTCAAGACATAATGTCCAATGAGTTTTAAAAGTCAAGAATTGGGGTGGAGGCATATACAAAGTTCCCATGAAAGCTGTTCAAACACAACATCTCTCCACCTCAAAAAAACTCTTCTTTAAAATGTAAACAAAATCAGCTAAATATTCCATCCTTACCAAGAAAAGTCCAGAAACTGTGAGGGAAGGGAAGAATAAAGAAAGCTAATACAGACACAAAGACAAGGTTCACAATACTTTATTACAGGTGTTTTATCTGAAAGGTAAACAGGGCAATCTCTTGTAGTTGCTTTACTGATTTCTTAAAGTTATTATTGCCCTTCGTTTGTACTAGATGAGAAGTACCTGTGATGTGGCTGAAAGTGTGTGAGATTAAAGTCTTTTTAACTGATTATGCACAACACTTTAAACCAAGGGTCGCTGACTTTTCCCGTAAAGAGGCAGAGAGTAACTATTTCAGCTTTGCAGAACATACAGTGTCTGTCACAACTACTCAACTCTGATGCTGTAGTACTAAAGCAGCCACCAGCAATACAGAGACAAATGGGCAAAACGAGTTCCGACAAAACTTTACTCACAAAGCAGGAGCCAGATTTGGCCCGAGAGCTACAGTCCGCCAACCTCTGCTCTAAACAATGAATTTTTCATTGTCCTCAACCTTCCAACTATTATTTTGAAACCAAGAGCAAAGAATGAAAAAAGAAAATTAACATTCATGAGCAGAATAAGCAGATACAGACCCAAAGCTCGTGATGACACTTTTGTTTACGTTGGCCGGCCTGCTGCTCTACGGTGAATCAACAACGTGAATGCAAGTACAGAGTGATTTTTAAATGAGCACTTACTTCATCAATGAAGACATGAGTGAATTCCATCAAACTCTTGGCACTAACTATTTTCTGAAGCAGGACCCCAGTTGTCATATAAATTAACTTGGTGTCTTCTGTTGCTATTTTCTCTAACCCTACCTAAAATCAAGGAAGGGAAGAAAAGAACGGAGAAAGTTTCCAGGTTTCAATGCCTTGCACTTAACTATCAAAAAAGGTTATACCAATTTAAATGGAGGTAAGGAAAAGAATAAAAAATTACTGCATATCACAAAAAATACAGAGAGCCCAAATTAAAATGAAAGGTCTCCAACTGACCTTTTTCCTCCTTTTTTAGTGGGGGGTAAGGGGGTGGTGGTGGCCCATCCAGTCATACCGCCTATAACATTTTTATGTTAAAACAATTGTGTATGAAGACTCATCTTCTGGACCACAAAGATACAATTAAAAGAACAAAATGATAAAAGCCATGAACCTGAGAATTCTCACTTCCTTCCCATTTTACTTGGAAAGAAATTAAAGTTACTTTCAAGAAATTCAGTTTCACTGTTTTTTAAATTATGCCACAGTTCGGCTCTATAAGCAATTGGTTTCCTTGTAATTTCTAGCACAAAACATCTCGTACACTCATCAACATGCACAGACTAAGACATCAGCAAAGAGCAGGCTGGCACGGGTTTCGCTCTCACCTGGTAGCCCACCAACCCACCCAGGGTCCAGGAGCGCTCTCTACTGATCCACCGGGCAATGCTGCTGGCTCCAATTTTCCGGGGCTGTGTGACCACGATGTTGCAGTAGGCAGAACGCTGAATATAATGATCCAGGATGTACTGCGGCAGCAGAGTACTTTTACCACTACCTGTGGCACCGTGTATAATTACCACAGAATTACTTTCTATCAAAGAAAGAACCTAGAATTACAAAAAAACAAAACAAAACAAAACAAAAAAACTCTTTCATAATTGCCACCCAGTTAACAACAGTGGAAAGTATTATCTGTGTAGCAAACACTTTATTTTGGGGAGACTTTGAGGATTTACTTTCCTCTCACTTTGAAAGTTAAATTATTAACCATCTAAACATCACAAAAGAGAGCAATCTGGCTACAAAGGGTTATAACATTTAAAACAGATTCCACCAACTGCAACAAATAACTATTAATTTTTGTGGAAAAATCAGACCAAGTTAACTTCATCTCTTTAGGTCTCAATTTTTCATGTACAAAAATGAAAATACTGATTGGAGATACAAGGTGGCAGATTACGAGAGACAAAGCAAAAGTCTCCTCCGTGAAAAACACTAGGTAAAGGACAAACAGTGCCCAGAACAGCGGCTCCAGGGCTCCACCAGCTGGGCAGAGACTTCTACACCCACAGTGACTGTGTGCTGGGAGAAACTGAGAGGCTGCGTTTAGAGGCAGGTGAGTGTCTGGCCCGGAAGGCAGACAGGGAATAGGCAGCCAGAGCCGCAGTCAAGTACGGTGGGAAGTAGCCTTCCACGCCCCGGGCACCATCCTCAGTGCCTGGCATAGGTGATAACCCTTCACAGACCTGCGGCCAAGAACCCCCATGCCAGGGACTGGTGGTTGGAGCAGACAGACGAACGCAGAAGGAGGTAGTTTCCACACCCCATGCAGCCATCTTTGCAGCTGGCTGTGGAGATGACCCTTCACAGCCCAGCAGCCAAGAGCTTCCCTGAGGGAATTCAGGATTTGGCGGGCTTGTAATAGCATCCACTCTTCCTCCACGAAACCCCCGGTATGTACAACCTAGAGGTGAGGGTGCCACACAGAAGTGCCAGAAGGCTTCCCCCAAACCCAGGGACTCGTGGGTGCACTGCAGACAGGAACTGTGGGATATCTGAGCTGGAAGGTGAGATGCACAGCCCTGCAGCCCCAGGGTACTCAATCCACAGCCCCGGGAGCAGCTGGGACCACTGTCTCCTGGAGCCAACTTCCTGCCAAAGTGCACAACACATGCCACCACACAGGGCTGGCAATCCCCACACTACAAAGAAAATTGGTGCCTGATTGGACCGCCACAAGGTTTGGACCCCCACTGGCTGCAAGACAAAGTTGGGGGAGAACTGGCTTGAGGGTAATAGGTGGCTCGGGAGCGCCATCTGCTCGTAGGTCAGGGAAAGTGCACTCTACCAAGCTGTAGCTGTCAAATTGTAGATAATTGTTCAAATAAGTCTGCATATCCTAAAAGAACCCTACCACGATAAACAAATGTCAAGAGGCCACAATCAACAGAAAAATATAAAGCATATGAAGAAACAAGAAGACATGGATAACCCAAAGGTCCAAATAAAAAAGCCAAAGGAGACACAGAACTTGGAGCAATTAATCAAAGAAGTACTCACAAACATCAATATCATGGCTCAAGATATAAAGGACATGAAAAAGACCCTAGAAGAGCATAAAGAAGAATTTCCAAGAGTAAATTAAAAAATAATGGATCGTATGGAAATAAAAGATACCGTTGATCAAAATTTAAAAGATTCTTGAGAAGTACAACACCAGATTTGAAGAAGTACAGAAATGATTTAGAAAACTCAAAGATAGCATGATGGAAAGGGAAAGCACAAAAGAACGAATGGTGAAAAAAATTAAAAAATTTTTGAAATGGATCTCCGGGACATGATAGACAACATGAAGAGCACAAATATAAGAATCATTGGTGTTCCAGAAGGGGAAGAGAAGAGTAAAGGGCTGGGAAGAATATTCAAAGAAATTGTTGGGGAAAACTTCCCAACCCTTCTAAATGACATAAATATGTAAATCAAAGATGCCCAACAAATTCCAAATAGAATAAATCAAAATAAACCCACTCTGAGACATATTCTGATCATACTGTCAAATGCTGAAGAGAAAGTTCCAGAAGCAGCAAGAGAGAAGCAATTCATCACATACAAGGGAAACCACATAAGACTAAGCACTGACTACTCAGCAAGCACCATGGAGGCAAGAAGGCAGTGGTATGACATATTTAAAATTTGGAAAGAGAAAAACTGCCAGCCAAGAATTCTTTATCCAGCAAAGCTCTCCTTCAAAATTGAGGGAGAGCTTAAAACCTCACAGAGAAACAAATGCTGAGACAATATGCTAACAAGAGACCTGTCCTACAAGAAATATTAAAGGGAGTTCTACTGGCTGAGAAAAAAAAGGAGAGAGATGTCTGGAGAAGGGCACAGAACTAAAGAGCATTAGTAAGGATACTTTAAAGGAAATAAACACAGAGACATGGAAATAAACAGAGAGACACTTCTGACAAATAAAAACCGAAGGAGAAGATCGCTGATTCAAGAACTGCCTTCACAGTAAAAATATTGAATGTGAATGGATTAAACTCTCCAATTAAAATATACAGTTTGGCAGAATGGATTACGAAATATGATCCCTCTATATGCTGCATACAAGAGACTCATCTTAGACCCAGTGACACAAAGAAATTGAAAGTGAAAGGATGGGAAAAATATCCCATGCAAGCTTCAGCCAAAAGAAAGCAGGAGTAGCAATACTAATGTCAGATAAAATAGACTTTAAATGCAAGAATGTCGTAAGAGACAAAGAAGGACACTATATTCTAATAAAAGGGACAATTCACTAAGAAGAATAACAATCATAAATGTTTATGAACCCAAAGTACTCAAAAGTACATGAGGCAAACATTCACAAAACTGAAGGAAGCAATAGATGTTTCCACGATAATCAGGAGAGACTTCAATACACCACTCTCTCCTATAGATAGATCAACCAGACAGAGGACCAATAAGGAAACTGAAAAACTAAACAATGTGATAAATGAATTAGACTTAACAGACATACACAGAGCATTATATCCCAAATTACCAGGATATACATTCTTCTCTAGAGTTCATGGGACTTTCTCCAGGATAGATCATATGCTGGGGCATAAAACAAATCTCAATAAATTTAAAAAGATTGGAATTATTCAAAGCACAATCTCTGATCACAATGGAATGCAACTAGAAGTCAATAACCATCAAAGATCTAGAACATTCACAAATACCTGGAGGTTAAATAACACACCTATAAACGAATAGCGAGTTGAAGAAATTGCAAGAGAAACTGCTGAATATCTAGAGAAGAATGAAAAGAAAAAAACAACTTATCAAAACTTATGGGATGCAGCAAAGGCAGTACTGAAGGGGAAATCTATAGCTATAAATGCATAATTTAAACAGGAAGAAAGAGCTAAAATCAAAGAACTAATGGAACAACTGAAGAAAACTAGAAAATGAACAGCAAACTAATTCTGAAGCAAGTAAAGAAAATAAATAACAAGGATTAAAGCAGAAATAAATGATATGGGAAACAAAAAACAATAGAGAGAATAAATAAAACCAAAAGTTAGTTCTTTGAGAAGATCAACAAGATTGACAAGCCCTTACCTAGACTGACAAAGTCAAAAAGAGACAAGACCCAAATACACGAAATAGCAAATGAGAGAGGGGACATTACTGTGAACCCCAAAGACATTTTAAAAGTCATAAGAGGATACTATGAACAACTGTATGCCAACAAAGTAGATAATTAAGAGGAAATGAATATTTCCTGGAAACACATGAACAACCTAGACTGACCAGAGAGGAAACAGAAGACCTCAACAAACCAATCACAAGCAAAGAGATCCAACCAGTCATCAAAAAGCTTCCTACAAATAAAAGCCCATGACCAGATGGCTTCAGAGGGGATTTCCACCAAACTTTCCAAAAAGAACTGACATCAATCCTACTTAAACTCTTCCAAAAAACTGGAGAAAATGGAACACTACCTAACTCATTTTATGAAGCCAGCATCATTCTAATATCAAAACTAGATAAAGATGCTACAAGAAAGGAAAACTACAGGCCAATCTCCCTAATGAATATAGATGCAAAAATTCTCGACAAAATACTTGCAAACTGTATCCAAAGACACATTAAAAGAGGCGGGGCAAGATGGCGGACTGGTAAGCTGTATGTTTTAGTTACTCCTCCAGGAAAGTAGGTAGAAAGCCAGGAACTGCGTGGACTGGACACCACAGAGCAATCTGACTTTGGGCATACTTCATACAACACTCATGAAAACGTGGAACTGCTGAGATCAGCGAAATCTGTAAGTTTTTGTGGCCAGGGGACCCACGCCCCTCCCTGCCAGGCTAAGTCCCGTGGGAGGAGGGGCTGTCAGCTCCGGGAAGGAGAAGGGAGAACTGCAGTGGCAGCCCTTATCGGAAACTCATTCTACTGATCCAAATTCCAACCATAGATAGACTGAGACCAGACACCAGAGAATCTGAGAGCAGCCAGCCCAGCAGAGAGGAGACAGGCATAGAAAAAAAACAACACGAAAAACTCCAAAATAAAAGCGGAGGATTTTTGGAGTTCTGGTGAACATAGAAAGGGGAAGGGCAGAGCTCAGGCCCTGAGGCGCATATGCAAATCCCGAAGAAAAGCTGATCTCTCTGCCCTGTGGACCTTTCCTTAATGGCCCTGGTTGCTTTGTCTCTTAGCATTTCAATAACCCATTAGATCTCTGAGGAGGGCCCTTTTTTTTTTTTAATCCTTTTTTCTTTTTCTAAAACAATTACTCTAAGAAGCCCAATACAGAAAGCTTCAAAGACTTGCAACTTGGGCAGGTCAAGTCAAGAGCAGAACTAAGAGAGCTCTGAGACAAAAGGCAATAATCCAGTGGCTGAGAAAATTCACTAAACACCACAACTTCCCAAGAAAAGGAGGGTGTCCACTCACAGCCATCATCCTGGTGGACAGGAAACACTCCTGCCCATTGCCAGCCCCATAGCCCAGAGCTGCCCCACACAACCCAGTGTGACGGAAGCGCTTCAAATAACAGGCACACACCACAAAACTGGGCGTGGACATTAGCCTTCCCTGCAACCTCAGCTGATTGTCCCAGAGTTGGGAAGGTGGAGCAGTGTGAATTAACAACGCCCCATTCAGCCATCATTTCAGCAGACTGGGAGCCTCCCTACACAGCCCAGCAGCCCAGAACTGCCCTGGGGGGACGGCACTCACCTGTGACATAGCACAGTCATCCCTCAACAGAGGACCCGGGGTGCACGGCCTGGAAGAGGGGCCCACTTGCAAGTCTCAGGAGCCATACGCCAATACCAAGGACTTGTGGGTCAGTGGCAAAGACAAACTGTAGCAGGACTCAACTGAAGGATTAGACTATTGCAGCAGCTTTAAAACTCTAGGATCACCAGGGAGATTTGATTGTTAGGGCCACCCCCCCTCCCTGACTGCCCAGAAACACGCCCCATATACAGGGCGGGCAACACCAACTACACAGCAAGCTTGGTACACCAATTGGACCCCACAAGACTCACTCCCCCACTCACCACAAAGGCTAAGCAGGTGAGAACTGGCTTGTGGAGAACAGGTGGCTCGTGGACGCCACCTGCTGGTTAGTTAGAGAAAGTGTACTCCATGAAGCTGTAGATCTGATAAATTAGAGATAAGGACTTCAATTGGTCTACAAATCCTAAAAGAACCCTATCAAGTTCAGCAAATGCCACGAGGAAAAAAACAACAGAAAATTATAAAGCATATGAAAAAACCAGACGATATGGATAACCCAAGCCCAAGCACCCAAATCAAAAGATCAGAAGAGACACAGCACCTAGAGCAGGTACTCAAAGAACTAAAGATGAACAATGAGACCCTAGTACGGGATATGAAGGAAATCAAGAAGACCCTAGAAGAGCATAAAGAAGACATTGCAAGACTAAATAAAAAAATGGATGATCTTATGGAAATTAAAGAAACTGTTGATCAAATTAAAAAGATTCTGGACACTCATAGTACAAGACTAGAGGAAGTTGAACAACGAATCAGTGACCTGGAAGATGACAGAATGGAAAATGAAAGCATAAAAGAAAGAATGGGGAAAAAAATTGAAAAAATCGAAATGGACCTCAGGGATATGATAGATAATATGAAACGTCCGAATATAAGACTCATTGGTGTCCCAGAAGGGGAAGAAAAGGGTAAAGGTCTAGGAAGAGTATTCAAAGAAATTGTTGGGGAAAACTTCCCAAATCCTCTAAACAACATAAATACACAAATCATAAATGCTCAGCGAACCCCAAATAGAATAAATCCAAACAAACCCACTCCGAGACATATACTGATCACACTGTCAAACACAGAAGAGAAGGAGCAAGTTCTGAAAGCAGCAAGAGAAAAGCAATTGACCACATACAAAGGAAACAGCAAAAGACTAAGTAGTGACTACTCAGCAGCCACCATGGAGGCAAGAAGGCAGTGGCACGATATATTTAAAATTCTGAGTGAGAAAAATTTCCAGCCAAGAATACTTTATCCAGCAAAGCTCTCCTTCAAATTTGAGGGAGAGCTTAAATTTTTCACAGACAAACAAATGCTGAGAGAATTTGCTAACAAGAGACCTGCCCTACTGGAGATACTCAAGGGAGCCCTACAGACAGAGAAACAAAGAAAGGACAGAGAGACTTGGAGAAAGGTTCAGTACTAAAGAGATTCGGTATCGGTACAATAAAGGATATTAATAGACAGAGGGGAAAAATATGACAAACATAAACCAAAGGATAAGATGGCTGATTCAAGAAATGCCTTCACGGTTATAACGTTGAATGTAAATGGATTAAACTCCCCAATTAAAAGATATAGATTCACAGAATAGATCAAAAAAAATGAACCATCAATATGTTGCATACAAGAGACTCATCTTAGACACAGGGACACAAAGAAACTCAAAGTGAAAAGATGGAAAAAAATATTTCATGCAAGCTACAGCCAAAAGAAAGCAGGTGTAGCAATATTAATCTCAGATAAAATAGACTTCAAATGCAGGGATGTTTTGAGAGACAAAGAAGGCCACTACATACTAATAAAAGGGGCAATTCAGCAAGAAGAAATAACAATCGTAAATGTCTATGCACCCAATCAAGGTGCCACAAAATACATGAGAGAAACACTGGCAAAACTAAAGGAAGCAATTGATGTTTCCACAATAATTGTGGGAGACTTCAACACATCACTCTCTCCTATAGATAGATCAACCAGACAGAAGACCAATAAGGAAACTGAAAACCTAAACAATCTGATCAATGAATTAGATTTAACAGACATATACAGGACATTACATCCCAAATCACCAGGATACACATACTTTTCTAGTGCTCATGGAACTTTCTCCAGAATAGATCATATGCTGGGACATAAAACAAGCCTCAATAAATTTAAAAAAGATTGAAATTATTCAAAGCACATTCTCTGACCACAATGGAATACAATTAGAAGTCAATAACCATCAGAGACTTAGAAAATTCACAAATACCTGGAGGTTAAACAACACACTCCTAAACAATCAGTGGGTTAAAGAAGAAATAGCAAGAGAAATTGCTAAATATATAGAGACGAATGAAAATGAGAACACAACATACCAAAACCTATGGGATGCAGCAAAAGCAGTGCTAAGGGGGAAATTTATAGCACTAAACACATATATTAAAAAGGAAGAAAGAGCCAAAATCAAAGAACTAATGGATCAGCTGAAGAAGCTAGAAAATGAACAGCAAACCAATCCTAAACCAAGTACAAGAAAAGAAATAACAAGGATTAAAGCAGAAATAAATGACATAGAGAACAAAAAAACAATAGAGAGGATAAATATCACCAAAAGTTGGTTCTTTGAGAAGATCAACAAGATTGACAAGCCCCTAGCTAGACTGACAAAATCAAAAAGAGAGAAGACCCATATAAACAAAATAATGAATGAAAAAGGTGACATAACTGCAGATCCTGAAGAAATTAAAAAAATTATAAGAGGATATTATGAACAACTGTATGGCAACAAACTGGATAATGTAGAAGAAATGGACAATTTCCTGGAAACATATGAACAACCTAGACTGACCAGAGAAGAAATAGAAGACCTCAACCAACCCATCACAAGCAAAGAGATCCAATCAGTCATCAAAAATCTTCCCACAAATAAATGCCCAGGGCCAGATGGCTTCACAGGGGATTCTACCAAACTTTCCAGAAAGAACTGACACCAATCTTACTCAAACTCTTTCAAAACATTGAAGAAAACGGAACACTACCTAACTCATTTTATGAAGCTAACATCAATCTCATACCAAAACCAGGCAAAGATGCTACAAAAAAGGAAAACTACCGGCCAATCTCCCTAATGAATATAGATGCAAAAATCCTCAACAAAATACTTGCAAATCGAATCCAAAGACACATTAAAAAAATCATACACCATGACCAAGTGGGGTTCATTCCAGGCATGCAAGGATGGTTCAACATAAGAAAATCAATCAATGTATTACAACACATTAACAAGTCAAAAGGGAAAAATCAATTGATCATCTCAATAGATGCTGAAAAACCATTTGACAAAATCCAACATCCCTTTTTGATAAAAACACTTCAAAAGGTAGGAATTGAAGGAAACTTCCTCAACATGATAAAGAGCATATATGAAAAATCCACAGCCAGCATAGTACTCAATGGTGAGAGACTGAAAGCCTTCCCTCTAAGATCAGGAACAAGACAAGGATGCCCGCTGTCACCACCGTTATTCAACATTGTGCTGGAAGTGCTAGCCAGGGCAATCCGGCAAGACAAAGAAATAAAAGGCATGCAAATTGGAAAAGAAGAAGTAAAACTGTCATTGTTTGCAGATGATATGATCTTATATCTGGAAAACCCTGAGAAATCGACGATACAGCTACTAGAGCTAATAAACAAATTTAGCAAAGTAGCGGGATACAAGATTAATGCACATAAGTCAGTAATGTTTCTATATGCTAGAAATGAACAAACTGAAGAGACACTCAAGAAAAAGATACCATTTTCAATAGCAACTAAAAAAATCAAGTACCTAGGAATCAACTTAACCAAAGATGTAAAAGACCTATACAAAGAAAACTACATAACTCTACTAAAAGAAATAGAAGGGGACCTTAAAAGATGGAAAAATATTCCATGTTCATGGATAGGAAGGCTAAATGTCATTAAGATGTCAATTCTACCCAAACTCATCTACAGATTCAATGCAATCCCAATCAAAATTCCAACAACCTACTTTGCAGACTTGGAAAAGCTAGTTATCAAATTTATTTGGAAAGGGAAGATGCCTCGAATTGCTAAAGACACTCTAAAAAAGAAAAACGAAGTGGGAGGACTTACACTCCCTGACTTTGAAGCTTATTATAAAGCCACAGTTGCCAAAACAGCATGGTACTGGCACAAAGATAGACATATAGATCAATGGAATCGAATTGAGAATTCGGAGATAGACCCTCAGATCTATGGCCGACTGATCTTTGATAAGGCCCCCAAAGTCACTGAACTGAGTCATAATGGTCTTTTCAACAAATGGGGCTGGGAGAGTTGGCTATCCATATCCAAAAGAATGAAAGAGGACCCCTACCTCACCCCCTACACAAAAATTAACTCAAAATGGACCAAAGATCTCAATATAAAAGAAAGTACCATAAAACTCCTAGAAGATAATGTAGGAAAACATCTTCAAGACCTTGTATTAGGAGGCCACTTCCTAGACTTTACACCCAAAGCACAAGCAACAAAAGAGAAAATAGATAAATGGGAACTCCTCAAGCTTAGAAGTTTCTGCACCTCAAAGGAATTTCTCAAAAAGGTAAAGAGGCAGCCAACTCAATGGGAAAAAATTTTTGGAAACCATGTATCTGACAAAAGACTGATATCTTGCATATATAAAAAAATCCTACAACTCAATGACAATAGTACAGACGGCCCAATTATAAAATGGGCAAAAGATATGAAAAGATAGTTCTCTGAAGAGGAAATACAAATGGCCAAGAAACACATGAAAAAATGTTCAGCTTCACTAGCTATTAGAGAGATGCAAATTAAGACCACAATGAGATACCATCTAACACCAGTTAGAATGGCTGCCATTAAACAAACAGGAAACTACAAATGCTGGAGGGGATGTGGAGAAATTGGAACTCTTATTCACTGTTGGTGGGACTGTATAATGGTTCAGCCACTCTGGAAGTCAGTCTGGCAGTTCCTTAGAAAACTAGATATAGAGTTACCATTCGATCCAGCAATTGCACTTCTCGGTATATACCCGGAAGATCGGAAAGCAGTGACATGAACAGATATCTGCACGCCAATGTTCATAGCAGCATTATTCACAATTGCCAAGAGATAGAAACAACCCAAATGTCCTTCAACAGATGAGTGGATAAATAAAATGTGGTATATACACACGATGGAATACTACGTGGCAGTAAGAAGGAACGATCTCGTGAAACATATGACAACATGGATGAACCTTGAAGACATAATACTGAGCGAAATAAGCCAGGCACAAAAAGAGAAATATTATATGCTACCACTAATGTGAACTTTCAAAAATGTAAAACAAATGGTTTATAATGTAGAATGCAATAGAGAGCAATTAAGGAAGGGGGAACAATAATCCAAGAAGAACAGATAAGCTATTTAACGTTCTGGGGATGCCCAGGAATGACTATGGTCTGTTAATTTCTGATGGATATAGTAGGAACAAGTTCACAGAAATGTTGCTATATTATGTAACTTTCTTGGGGTAAAGTAGGAACATGTTGGAAGTTAAGCAGTTATCTTAGGTTAGTTGTCTTTTTCTTACTCCCTTGTTACGGTCTCTTTGAAATGTTCTTTTATTGTATGTTTGCTTTCTTTTTAACTTTTTTTTCATACAGTTGATTTAAAAAAGAAGGGAAAGTTAAAAAAAAAAAAAGAAAGAAAAACAAGGAAAAAAAAAGATGTAGTGCCCCCTTGAGGAGCCTGTGGAGAATGCAGGGGTATTCGCCTACCCCACCTCCATGGTTGCTAACATGACCACAGATATAGGGGACTGGTGGTTTGATGGGTTGAACCCTCTACCATAAGTTTTACCCTTGGGAAGACGGTTGCTGCAAAGGAGGGGCTAGGCCTCCCTATGGTTGTGCCTAAGAGCCTCCTCCCGAATGCCTCTTTGTTGCTCAGATGTGGCCCTCTCTCTCTGGCTAAGCCAACTTGAAAGGTGAAATTACTGCCCTCCCCCCTACGTGGGATCAGACACCCAGGGGAGTGAATCTCCCTGGCAACGTGGAATATGACTCCCGGGGAGGAATGTAGACCCGGCATCGTGGGACGGAGAACATCTTCTTGACCAAAAGGGGGATGTGAAAGGAAATGAAATAAGCTTCAGTGGCACAGAGATTCCAAAAGGAGCCGACAGGTCACTCTGGTGGGCACTCTTATGCACACTTTAGACAACCCTTTTTAGGTTCCAAAGAATTGGGGTAGCTGGTGGTGGATCCCTGAAACTATCAAACTACAACCCAGAACCCATGAATCTTGAAGACAGTTGTATAAAAATGTAGCTTATGAGGGGTGACAATAGGATTGGGAAAGCTATAAGGACCACACTCCACTTTGTCTAGTTTATGGATGGATGAGTAGAAAAATAGGGGAAGGAAACAAATAGACAAAGGTACCCAGTGTTCTTTTTTACTTCAATTGCTCTTTTTCACTCTAATTATTATTCTTGTTATTTTTGTGTGTGTGCTAATGAAGGTGTCAGGGATTGATTTGGGTGATGAATGTACAACTATGTAATGGTACTGTAAACAATCGAAAGTACGATTTGTTTTGTATGACTGTGTGGTATGTGAATATATCTCAATAAAATGAAGATTAAAAAAAAATAAAATAAAAAAAATAAAAAAAAATAAAGCGCAAGCTAATCTGCTCCAAAAAAAAAAAAAAAAAAAAAGACACATTAAAAAAATACTACACCATGACCAAGTGAGGTTCATTCTAGGCATGCAAGGATGGTTCAACATAAGAAGATCAATGTAATACAGAACATTAACAAATCAAAAGGGAAAAATCAAACAATCATCTCAATAGATGCTGAAACAGCATTCAACAAAATTTTTTTCAGCACCCATTTTTGATAAAAACACTTCAAAAGGTAGGAAATGAAGGAAACTTCCTCGATATGATAAAGGGCATATATGAAAAAACCCACAGCCAGCATAGTACCCAATATTGAGAGACTGAAAGCCTTCCCTCTAAGATCAGGAATGAGACAAGGATGCCCGCTGTCACCACTATTATTCAACATTGTGCTAGAAGTGCTAGCCAGAGCAATCCCGCAAGGCAAAGAAATAAAAAGCAACCAAATTGGAAATGAAGAAGTAAAACCGTCATTATTTGCAGATGATATGATCTTATATTTCAAAAACCCTGAGAAATCGATGGCATAGCTCAAGCTAATAAACAAATTTAGCAAAGTGACGGATTACAAGATTAATGCACATGTAAATAATGTTCCAACACACTAGAAATGACCTAACTAAAGAGTCACTCAAGAAAAAGATTCCATTCTCAATAGCAACTAAAAAAATCAAGTACCTAGGAATAAACTTAACCAAGGATGTAAGAGACCTCTACACAGAAAATTACATAACTTCACTAAAAGGAAGAAAAGTGGACCTAAAGAGATGGAAAAATATTCTGTGTTCATGGATAGGAAGGCTAAACATCATCAAGATGTTAACCCTACCCAAACTGATCTACAGATTCAATGCAATTCCAATCAAAATTCCAACAACCTAATTTGCAGTACTGGAAAAGCTAGTTATCAAATTTATTTGGAAGGGAAAGATGACTCAAATTGCTAAAAACATTCTAAAAAAGAAAAGTGGGAGGACTTACACTTCCTGACTTTGAAGCTTACTATAAAGCCACAGTAGTCAAAACAGCATGGTATTGGCACAAAGACAGACATATTGATCGATGGAATCAAACTGAGATTTCAGAAACAGACCTTATCTACAGTCGACTGATTTTTAATAAAGCCCTAAATCCAATGATCTGGGACAGAACAGTCTCTTCAACAAATGGTGCTGGGAGAACTGGATATCCATATCCAAAAGAAAGAAAGAGGACCACTACCTTACACCCTATACAAAAATTAACTCACAGTGGATCAAAGACCTCAATATAAGAGACAGTACCATAAAACTTCTAGAAGATAATACAGGGAAACATCTCCAAGACCTAGTATTAAGAGGTCGCTTCTTAGACCTTATACCCAAAGCACAAGGAATGAAAGGAAAAATGTATAAATGGAAACTCCTCAAACTTAAAAGCTTCTGTATCACAAAGGAATTTGTCAGAAAGTTAAAGAGGCAGCCAACTCAACAGGAGAAAATATTTGGAAACTGTGTGTCTGAAAAGAGACAGGTGTCTTGCATATATAAAGAAATCCTACAACTCAACAACAGTAGTACAATCGGCCAATTATAAAATGGGCAAAAGATATGAAAAGACATTTCCCTTAAGAGGAAATACAAATGGCTAAAAAACATGAAAAAATGTTCATCTTCACTAGCTATTAGGGAGATGCAAATAAGACCACAATGACATATCATCTCACACCAATTAGAATGGCTGCCATTAAACAAACAGGAAACTACAAATGCTGGAGAGGATGGGGAGAAATGGGAATGCTTATTCATTGTTGGTGGGACTGTATAATGGTACAGCCACTCTGGATGACATATTGGTGGTGCCTCAGAAAACCAGATATCATGTACCCATGATACAGCAATTTCACTTCTCGGTATATACCCAGAATATCTGAAAGCAGTGACACAAACAGATATTTGCATACCGATGTTCGTAGCGGCATTGTTCACAATTACCAAGAGATGGAAAAACTCCAAATGTCCTTCAACAGATGAATGAATACACAAAATGTAGTATATACACACGATGGAATACTACATGGCAGTAAAAAAAAAACAAGGTCGTAAAACATATAACAACATGGATGAAACTTAAAGACATAACGCTGAGCGAAATAAGCCAGACAAAAAAAGAGAGACTGTATGTTAGAACTCTGTGAAAAAGATAAAATAAGGGTCTTAAAATGTAGAACATAGGAGACCTAGAGATAGTCAGAATCTAGTGAAGGGGCAACAATAATCTAATATGCACAGACATAATAATGAAGGTGATCTTAATGGTATGGGAATGGTCAGGTTGTGATTAAGGCTCGTTAATGGGATTATAAGTATCAGTGATGCATTGATGGCAAAACATCTTTGTAAATGGTTGTTTAAAGGTATGTAACCCATGGAGCAGCACCACAAACCTAAATATTTGTTAGTATGATATACTTATAAGGTACGACACTGCTGCAGAGGGTTAACAACCGAGTGGTATGGAAAACTACCCATTAAGTATAATGACTATGTTTAACAGGACTATATTACCAACTCTACACTAATAATAGAGATGAGCAATTAGCAGCTGATAAGAACTCTGATATGAATTATGTTATAATAATTGTTTAAAGTTGACAGTGATGATGATTGCACAACTAAGTGACGATAATGTAACAAACTGACCATTTATCTTTGGAATAGACTATACATTAAGTCAAGTTAGGAACCCACTACTTAATAAATCAAGCCCTTGAGACTTGCTCTTGTGAAATTTAGGGTTGTAAGTAGGAGGCTGAGCCCTCCTATAACTATGCCTAAGAGGCACCTCCAGGGAACCTCTTTTGCTGCTCAGATGTGGCCTTTCTCTAAGCCCAACTCGGCAAATAAATTCATTAACCTTCCCTCCACGAAGGACATGACTCCCAGGGGAATGAATCTCCCTGGCGACGTGGGACATGATTCCCACCTTCCATTCAGAACCAGACCCCAGAACCTGGGGGAAAACAGTCACATGCACACCTCCTTACACCAGTCTGGAGTTACAGGCTGACAGTCAACACCTGCTGGGCAGAAAAGCACAGTGATCCGAGGCCTCACAGGGTGTAACAATTTTCTAAGACACACCGTCAAGGAAACCGGATACTGAATAGTTCTTCCTTCTGGAACTGGAGCCAATTTTGGTCTGGGAAAACCTGACCGGGGTAACCAAGGAAACCATGCCTAGACAACAGAAAACTACAACCTACACTAAGAAAAACGAAGTTATGGCCCAGTCAAAGGAACAAACTTACACTTCAACTGAGATACAGGAATGTAAACAACTAATTCTAAATCAATTCAAAAAGTTTAGGGAAGATATGGCAAAAGACAAGAAGCGTATAATGAAAACACTTGGGTGTACATAAGGCAGAAACTGAAAGTTCATAAAACCAACTGGCAGAATCTGTGGAAATGAAAGGCACAACACGAGATGAAAGACACACAACAGCAGATCTCAAGAGACAGAAGAAAACAGTCAGGAACTGGAGAACAAGGTACCTGAAAGACTACACACAAAAGAACAGATAGAGAAAAGACTGGAAAAATATGAGCAACGTCTCCGGGAACTTAAAGATGAAACAAAAAGCAGGAAGGTACGTGTCATTGGTGTCCCAGAAGGAGAAGAGAAGGGAAAGGCGGCAGAAGCAATAATAGAGGAAATAATCAATGAAAATTTCCCATCTCTTACGAAAGACATAAAATTACAAATCCAAGAAGCGCAGCTTAACCCTAACAGAATAGATCTGAATAGGCCTACACAAAGACACTTAATAATCAGATTATCAAACATCAAAGATAGAGAATCCTGAAAGCACCAAGAGAAAAGCAATCCATCACATATAAAGGAAGTTTGATAAGACTATGTGTAGATTTCTCAGTAGAAACCATGGAAGCAAGAAGGCAGTGGGGTGATATATTCAAGATACTCAAAGAGAAAAAACCACCAACCAAGAATCCTATATCCAGCAAAACTGTCCATCAAATATGAAGGAGAGCTTAAAATATTCTCTGACAAACAGACAGTGAGAGAGTTTGTGAACAAGATACCTGCTCTACAGGAAACACTAAAGGAAGCACTGCAGACAGAAAACACAAGACAGGAGTGAGAGGTTCGGAACACAATTTTGGGTGAGGGTAGCACAGCAATGTAAGTACATTGAACAAAGATGACTGTGAGTATGGTTGAAAGAGGAAGGTTGGGACCATGTGGGACAGCAGAAGAAAAGACGAAAGATAAAGACTGGGACTGTGTAACTCAGGGAAATCTAGGGTGCTCAATTATTGAAATAAAAGGTACAAATATGTTTTTACGTGAGGTAGAACAAATGAATGTCAACACTGCAAGGCGTTAAAAATAGAGTGGGATTGGGGGGAAAATAAAATCAATGCAAACTAGAGACTATAATTAACAGAAACATTGTATTATGCTTCCTTTAATATAACAAAGGCAATATATCAAAGCTAAATGCATATGGTGGGGAAGAGGTAGGGGAAGGGTATGTGACTCCTGGCATTGGTGATGTTGTCTCTTTATTCTACTTTAGGTTGATGTTATCTTTCCTTCTGCTGCTTTCTAGCTGTTATGATTGTTGTTTTTCCTCTCTCTCTCTTTTCTTTTTCTTTTCTCTCTCTGTCTTCTTTGGCTCTTCCTCCTTCTTTGTCAAAGAAATGGAGATGTCTTTATATAGATAGTGGCAATGGTGCTGAATACATAAATATGTGACTATACAGGGAACCAACGATTGTTTACTTAGGATGGAATGTATGGTGTGTGAACAAAACCATCTTAAAAGAAATGGGCTGATGAAGAAACCCTGAGGGCACTACATTGAGTGAAATAAGAAAGACACATAAAGGCAAATGTTGCAGGGTCTCACTGATATGAACTAATTATAATATGCAAATTCATAAACATGAAATACGAGTTACCAGGATATAGAATGAGGCAAAAGAATGGGAAGCAGTTGCTTATTATGAGCAGAATGTTCAACTAGGGTGAACCTAAACATTTGGAAATGGATAGGGGTGATGGTAGCATGCTGTGAGAATAATTAACATGCTGAAAGGTATGTAAAGGTGGTGGAAAGGGTAAGCTCAGAGTCACGTATGTCACCAGAAGGAAAGTGTATCTTGTGGTGGACAATGTCCATGATTAACTATACAAATGTCAGAAATCTCTCTCATGAACTAGAACAAATGTATGACACTATAACTAGAAGTTTAATAATAGAGAGGCATATAGGAAAAAATATATACCTATTGCAAACTATATACTACAGTTAGTATTTTAACATTCTTTCATCAACAGTAACAAATGTACTATACCAAAACTATGAATCAATAATGGAGGGATGGAGTGGTCAGATGCAAGGGAGGATTTGAGTTTCCTTTTTTTGTCTTTATCTCTTTTCTGGAGTAATGAAAATGTTCTAAAAATTGAAAAAAAAATTAACTGTGATGAATGCACAGCTGTATGATGGTACCATGGGCAAATGATTGTACACTTTGGATCTTTGGGTAGTTGTATGGTATGTGAACAATCTCAGTAAAAAAATATATATATATTTTTAAAAAAAACAGTAAAAACCCAATCTAACACCTCCCACCAACACTTCCCCACCTCCACCCTAAGCTTATTTAAGCTCTCTGACCCCTCTCACAATTGATATGGGTGGGGAATACAAATTAATTTAAATACTGGCCTCTAAAAAATAATTAACGCATATTTACTATACAAAAAATTTTTACTATATTAATAAAATTTTAATAAAATATATTTCTTAATAAAATTTTATTAAATTTTGGACCATTTACAATTCTGTTTTATCTATAACTTTTTTCCCACTCACAAAGTTAATAAAGGTTTCAATACACAACTTTTTAACACGTTTAATAACAAACAACTCAGAAGCTGACTCATCCTGGTGATAATCTGGCCTGGCATCATTAATAAAACAATGCATCAAACCACTTAAGCATAGGCACACACACACAAAACAGAGCAAAAGCAAAAAGAAAGCCCAGGGGAATTCGGGAGAGGCCTGCAGGCTAGGGTGCAACATTTGCTATAAAAAGATGTAGCAGTGAGTTTCTTTAAATAAGCGGCTCCTCTGAGCAACAGCACATGATTCTTCACAGATATTTCAGAGGATGGAGGATAGACTTGACGACTAGCTAAATGTTAGGAGATCTACTCAGTTGAATGTTCAGCGAATCATTTCAGACAAGTCAAAAGGAGAGCAGCTGGAAGCCACCAGGCAGGTGCCAGGCCAGCAGGCACGCACACCCCCATCCGCTCCGCAGCGCCTCACATGCCGCAGCAGGGCACACCGGGCACCTTGAACTTGCAAATAGTCAACCCCAAGTGCAGAGCCTCAGGTATTTATTAAAGGCAAAACTGCATTCTGACAAGATACGTTACTGATGGCAAATCAAAGGTATGGTAATGGATAGGGGTGACAATTGTTTGTTAATGGGATTATAAGTATCAGAGCTGTACTGAAGGTAAATAGGATTGTAAGGCGTTGTTTATAAAGGCATGTTTCCCACAGATCCGCACCACAAAAAGAGATAGGGTCTTGCATGACATACTTCTAAGTATGACACTAGCACAGAGAGTTGACAACAGAAGGGTACATGGGAAAAATCTACACACTGCATACCAGGGACTATAATTAATAGGAATACCATATTAGTATTACACAAATACTAGGGACAAATAATTAAGGGCTGACAAGAGCTACAAGATGTTTCGGGTCATGAGAATTGTTTAAAATGGAGAGCGATGAGGACTGTACAACTAAGTGATGATAATGGGAGATCTGGATAGATTACCATGGACATAACATAGGCTATGCGAACTTAGGAACCCCCTACTTTATAAGTCAAGCCCTCAATCTTGAGACTTGCTCAGGTGAAACTTATGGTTGTAAAGGGGAGGCTAAGCCTAGGAGTCACCTCCAGAGAACCTCTTTTGTTGCTCAAATGTGGACTTTCTCTCTCTGAGCCTAGCTCTGCAAATATATTCATCATCCTCCCCCCCCCGACATAGGACAAGACACCCAGATAAATTAGTCTTCCTGGCCACATGGGACACAGATCCTGAAAATGAGCCTGACCCTGGCATTGTGGGATTGAGAATGCCTTTTGACTAAAAGGGGGAAAAGAAAGGCAACAAAACAAGTTTCAGCGTCTAAGAGAACTCAAATAGAGTCGAGAGGCTTCCTGGAGGTTACTCCTATGCAAGCGTCACCTAGATATGCCAAATGGCCACAGTATGATAAGCCCAAGTCAACAGTAGTCCTGAAAACCTTAAAGAATACCCAGGTCCCTATCTGAGACTCTATAAAGGTTTCACTCACTAAGCTTATTCTTCAGAAACCTAAATCCTCCAGAGAACTCCTATGCCAGCTAAGTCTCAAAACCCAGAGGCAATAGCCTCTCCAAGAACATCAACCAGATGGGTCCCCTTTTCTCATAAAGATGACACCCCTTTTCAACATGAACAGGTCAGGGTGGTCACTGCCTAGACATCCATGAAGATCATGAAAGTGATTAAACTATAGGAAGGGATAGCAAAAGACAACATGGAATTTAACAAAAGATTATGAATACTGAATCTTCACATAATTTTCTTTTTCTTAGTTGCTGGGTATTAAAATAGCTAGAAGGAAAGAATTGAAATGGTGGACCTGTAACCCATAGCATCCTTTGAAATTTGTTCTATAGCTACTTGTTAAGTTGTAATTTGAAAGCTATCACTTCTTTGTATATATGTTATATTTTATAATAAGGAAAAACAGAAACTATGATACTATAACTCAAAACAACTTTGGAAATTTTCTATATAACTACTTATTAAAGCATACTTTGAAAGACATTACTTTTTTTAATATATGTTACATTTCACCATAAGGAAATAACTGAAACTGTGGAACTGTCACCTATAATATTCTTTGAAATTTGTTCTCTACCTGTTCAATTTCACTTGGAAAGTTATCACTTCTATGTATATATGTTATATTCTACAATAAAAAATATGATTAAAAAATTACATTATGACAAAAATAATTTTACCTCTTCCTTACATCGACTGATAGGCAAATCAAGGTACTTGTAAGTTGTCTCTGGCATGCAGGTCACATCGCTCAATTTAGCCACAGGTGGCCTTGGACCTGGACTCAGACAAAAAAAACACACAAACACAATTTCTTTTCTGAAAAATAACATAGTAAACAATCCAATGTTCTATCTCATCATATAGCACATTATATATATGCGTATGTATACACATATACATATAAATATACACACACACATACACACACAAATGTAGAAATACAGACTCCACAGGCTGATACTGCCAGCAGGGTAATTACACAGCTCCTTCAGCAGCCCACTTAGATAATGGATACAGACTAGGGGAGAACAGAACTCTACATCACTGCAAGCACTGCAGACTTAGAGACCAGTAGCACAAGCAGTCATCCCTTTACTAAAGGGTACTAAAACGGTTAGCTTAAAGAAAAACTTTTTTAGAAATGTCAACTGAATGCACCAATTTTTATGCATTCTTTCCTGACTACTAAATAAATCTCTACTAGACAGTTAAACACTACTTGTAGACTGCAGGCTTTACTCTGGGAAGGGTGTGCTCATGGAGATGAATGATGCAATCTGACTAATCTCACTTATTTAACATCCTCTTGTAAATATATGGACTGCTTTCTTGGTTATGACACAAATTTCTGGACCTCTGGTCATCACTTGATAAACTGAGAAACCATCAATTCGTGGGATGCATACTTTTATTGGTAGGTACTTACCGCCAAAATAAACAAAAACTTTTGCACCTCCCGGTCTCTCTCCCAAATTTAGACCCAGGCTCCTTGCCCTGTCTCGGGCTTTCTCTGCTGCAACCCCCCTTTCAGGCCCCCCAGACCTTCATTTCCCTGCCCCAGCTTCCCCTGCCCTCCATGTTCCCCATCATCCCATCCCTCCCGCCCGATAAACATGCCACTGACTCCAGAGAAACTAAGTTCTCTTGCTGCTGCCCTGTAGAGTGTCCTGATCATCTAGTCCGCCTCAGGACTGATGGTTGAGCTTTTCCTTCCATTATCGTGCCTCACTTGCCTTCGCTGCTCCTCTCAGTTTTGAAGAGACCCACTGATGCCTTCCTGTTTTCCCGACTGGTGGACCTACCCTTCCAGAGTCCTTAGAACTAACTACCCAACTGCCTTCAAGGGCAGCACAGCAAAACTCAACCTGAAAACAGCTCCAAACTTAAAAATGGCTCCAACAGTTCATTTTAAAGTCAGCTTTTTAGAACTCAGAATGGTGGCTAAGTACCCAGGGCAGTCCGCAAAGGCTACAACTGAAGTAACACACAGATGCATTCAGAGGGAAAAACCAAACGGACACTTCCCACCCTGATGCTGCAGTTTATCAATTATGAGGACTTGTTTAACATAATATATGTGGAAATTCTGTAGATAAAATATTGTAAACTAGAATGTCTCGCTTTGCTATGCTGTGTTCTTGCACGCAGTCCATTCCACTCCCACGGCCAGGCTTATCTGTTGTCTACTTGCCCGTCGATCTTTGTGTCATAAAGGTCAAAACATCCTGCCTCCCCTCCTGCCTCCCTAAACAGCCTTGAGTGCCAGCACGTGTCCCTACCCCGAAAATCTCAATAAAAACTGAAATGAGAACAGCTTGGGAGGACACTCTCCCTTGAGTTGTTCTCACTCTCCCCTCTCTTGGCTTTTGTCTTGAGTAATTCATTGAGTCACTGTGGTTACTGCTGGACAGAAAACCACAAATACATGAAAAGAATGTGAATCGACACTGCCCTGGAGAATGAGAAAAGACCAGAGGGAGGCGCTCCAGGGGAGGGTGGAAGCCAAGGACAAAGACTCTCCTATAAAGAGGAGAAAGAAAGCAGTGGTTCTTTTTGCTAAGAGATTTTAAACCCGTGGCCTACAGGGCTGCTGCACCAACCCCATCACCTTGACAATATCGATGGGACTTACATTCCTTGATTACCTGCCTTCTGAGGGCTGCTACTGAAAGACAGAAATTTTACACGGGAAAAAATTCCAAAAGACCTAACTGTTCTGTCTAAAATAGAGCCCTTCCTCCACATAACACAAAACACAATCTGACGTTTTCAGGTCACTGGCTGAAGCAGACCGAGCACAAACCAAATCCCGCCTCCATGGATGCTGCCAAAGGGGGGACAGGAAGAGCAGAAAGGATCACGGCCCCCCAGGCCTTTCTCCCAGCTTCCTGTCAGCGAGAAAACAGAGAGCAGGCGATGGGGAAAGCATCAGGGTTAAGTTCTCAAAGAAAAGAACAGGGGTAATTTAAGGCAAATCAACAAACTATGCATGGCAAAGCGAACTCAAAGGTGACAGGAGAAACCTAAAATTTGCTATTTTTATTTTTCCATTGTCTCTACCCTAGGAGATTAACAATAAGATACTTTATATGAACTAGAAAAAAGCTAGAAACCACAAAAACTGCTAGTTTCCCCTCCCCTAAGCCACCCTACAACATCACCATCAACCAAGTACAAAATATAACCAAAGTTAGTGGTTCCAACAGTAAATAAAGGATTTTAACTGCTGTTATACCAACTCACATGAAAACATAATAACATTTCTTATTTAAAAAGCTAGACACTGTCATTAAAGAAAATAAGTTTAATTGCTGCATCACTGATTTAACCATAAAATTAATTCTTCAAAAATAGATAATTATGTATCATTTTTCACCATGGGATGGTATTCTGAATACAAACAAATTTAACTTGAAGGGAGAGTAATTGTTTTCCTTTTCAGTTATTAAACAATCCACATAGGCCATTCTCTTAAAACCAGAAGAAAAGCTACAAGGGTTGGATGAAAACAACCACTAAAAATACCACCCAATCAACAAAAAAGTAACAATGTGGCATTTAATCACAACCAAAGACCCTATCTAAGGCTAAATTCAACACTGTCCTGCTGGAGCCACAGAACCCTGCAGGAGCTGACAACCTGGGACAGGTGCAAGGCTATTAAATCTCATTTTAAAAGAAATGACTTACCTTTTAACTATATATAATAGTTTTAATGTAACCTACAGAATATCACTGAATGTATGTTCTTAGATTCTATTTAAGAAAAAAAATTAAAGAACTTATGTAAATCAATACTGGTGTCACACCATAATTAAAAGTATTTTGGATCAAAGTATCTCGTAACTGGACGTCACAAAATGTCCAGGTTGAAACCTGTGGTGTTGGATCGGAATTAGAGATATCAGTGTGAACTTGCAGTTTTGAATCTAAACCGGGCAATCACGCGCACACACGCAGGCACAGGGCAGTCTGCCCTTGTCCTTGGTGCCCCCTCAGCACCAGCTCAGCAGCCCGATCGTGGGCAGCACCTCCACGTCTCCCCCGGCCCTGCCTCTGGCTTACCCTCCACAGCCAATGCATCACCAAAGCTGCCCACTCCACCCCAGAACCCGCTCTCCCCGGCTCCTGCCGTCACCCTAGCCCAGAGCCACCACCACGGCCCGCTGGCCCGGGGCAACCTCGTCTTTACCATCCTATGCTGTTCAACATAGCTAGAGTGGCCTTTCCAAAACACAAATCTAATCACACGACAGCCCCTGCCTCCCTTCACGCCCATCCCAAGAAAATCCTAAAACCTTTAAGTGCTTCCTGCTGCTCTGAGTTTTAAGACCAAAATTCTTAGTATGGCCTGTAAGGCCCAGTTACTGGTCATGCCACATCAAATACAACTGCCTGGGTTTCTCTTGCTGCACTAACAAATGGCCATCGCTTCGGCACTTAAAACAGTGCACACTTTTCTCGCAGTCCTGGAGGTCAGAAGCCTGAAATCAGCCTCCCTGGCTGAGGCCGCGGTGTTGGTATAGCTGTTTCCTTCCGGAGGCTCTGAGCAGGGGTCTGCTCCCTGGCCTTGTCCTGTTCTAGAGGCGGCCGCATCCCTCACACCACTCCGGTCTCTTGCTCCTAAGGCCCCATCCCCTATATCCCCTAAAGCCCTCCCACCTCCCTCCTACAAGGACTCTGGTGCTTCCATGGGCCCACCTGGACTGTTTTTCCCACCCCAGGACCCTCCATGAAACCCCCGAGCCAAGGCCCATTCACTGTGTGCAGCAGCAGGGCCACGGGCTCAGGACACCAGGACGTGAGCTTCTCCAGGGACATCGTTCAGCCACCCACAGCGACTCACCTGGCCCCCCACACCCACTCTCCATTCCCAGCAGTCCCGGCCCTCCGTCAGCACCTAGAGCAGCAGGCTCCTGCCACCCCAGGGCAGCTTACATGGTTTTCCTGACCTCAGCTCCACCTAGGGAGCTGCTACTCCTTCATCCACTCCAAGCTCAGGTGCTCCTTTCTTGACAACACCCCTCCCCACCCAAGTCAGAAACCCTAGCTGAGCACTCAACTCTTTTAGAACACTTATCTCCAAAAGTATTCATTTGTGTAACTACAATCTCTGTAAGAGGAGCCACCATATCTAATTCCACACCTCAATCAATACTGGTGGCTGAATGAACCCTGCGAGTACAGCAGAGCTGTTGTTTATGTGACTGCCTAGTGCACGGCTCCACATACATTAAAGTGGACAGAGAAAGCAAACAGCAGCTTCGAAGGTGAATTTAAATCAAATGACACCTGTAATCTAGCAAATTCTGAACAGCAGCCATAAACTTGGTTGGCTCCAGGGCCACGGTTGGGTGCCCAGAGGGTGGGGGCGGGTTGGGCTCTGGGACCAGCACAAGGATGAAGGCAGAGAGCAATACACATGATCATCTGTAGACTCACATGTTTTCCAAATGGAAGTATGAGATCTAGGACATGTTTCCACAACAGTACACGCAGCTACCTCACACTCAAGGTAGAGCGGCAGAGTACCCTGCTATACAGGGCAGTAAAGTCACCAGTCCTCCACCAACCTACACTGAGAGACTCCTCATGCTCCCACAGACAAGCAACGATGCAATAAACACGTTCACACACACAACTTTGTGCTTTTCTTAACATAAATGAAAACAGAAGCTCAAAGAGCATACATATTTTGAACTATCACTTCCGGTAATCGTGTGCTGGGTTACACAGACAGATCTTCCTCCTAAGAGCAAATTAAAATGCTAGGTGAGGTGTACAAACATCTTCTCAAAAGCAATGAAGGGTTGATGAGAGAGTGGGGAAATGCCAAGCCAAGATGTATAATAAAGCTAGGACTCAGAGAGAAGGGCAAATAACTCAAAGCTGCTTTTGCCTTTAAGGTAGAAGATCAACAATGAGACATTAACCAGAATACAGCATAGTGAAGAAAGAAGGAAAGAAGGAAGGAGAAAAAAAGGACGGGGGGGCAGGGGGGGAAGGCAAATGGGAGAGAGAAACTCTGAGAGCGAGGCCTAGATATAATGACTCTTGAATTTTCCAGAACTGATGAAAGATACCAATCTATAATGTCAAAAAGCCCAAATAAATCCCAAGAAGGATTAAGAACAATGTACTGTTGTATCTGTACTATATTTCATAATTTTAAAAAAGGTTAAAAAGGAAACTGTTACTCTACCCACAACTTCTCTCCGTAAGTCTGAGCATAGGAGATAAAGCTTCTTGGTTGAATTGGTAGGAAGTCTGTGATAGACAGACTTGTCAAACAAACAATCAAAAGGTGACTTCATAACATATGAATAGGGTCTGATGCTATTAAGATAATAAGTTCAGAAAAAGAAACTTAATTTTCAAATTCTTAACAGTTGTACACATGGTGGAGAAGATTAAGACTGACTTTTTCGCCTTTTTCTGTATAAACTTATGCACTGCTTAAAATTTTGTTTTAATAGGTTTACTGCCAAAAAAGTGTAATACTGTTTATATAAAAATTTTAAGTAGTTTTAATTAATACTAACTTAAAGGCCTATTAGCCTTCCAAAGAACAAACTATTTGGGAACTATATTAAAGATAGAAAAAAATGAGCTTTTTATAATCTACCATATACCCTCCTCTGCAAAAAGAAAAAAAATCCTGAATTGACAAGCAAGTTGGATTCCTTACTTTGACCAAACTACATGATTTAAAGACTTTTAAGATCTGAATTTTTAAAACATGTAGACACTATGCCCCATATTTTACACTTAAGTCAGCTGCTCACCTGGCCCATCAGGCAAAGGGTCACCGCCATACATATCCAATTCCTGGGCCTCGAGTTGCCTGTATTTGTTAATATACTCCATTTCTGAGTGCTTTTGGCTGAGTGGCCTGCAAAGAATTTCAGAAGTTAGTTTAACTGTTCCTGAAGAGCCAGGAAATTCACAAATACAAGAAGAACTCTTGAATAGTTACTTTTATATTAAATCATGGGGAAAAAATGAAAATAATCAATTAAAAATGAAAAGATGCTCAAACTCATAGTTACCAGGTAAGTGCAAATTAAACTATGAGGAACCATTTCTCACTCATCAAATTGGCAAAAGTAAAAGGGTCTGAGAAACGCTGGAGGAGAGCCGAGCAGCGACTCCTCTTAGCCCAAGCCCAGTGGGGTGGCTAGGGAAGGGGCCCGTCCTCTTCTCGGGAGGGCGCTCAGTCAGCCACAGTTAAAAGGTAGAGCACACGTCTCCTACACACCTGCACTTTCTCTCCTCAGTATTTCCCCTAGAGAAATGTTTGCACACACAAACAGGGAAGCAGGTTCCCAGACCTGCAGCACTGCACGCACTCACCCAGCAAATATTTACTGAGCACTGCGCTGGTTTGGAGCTGCCATGTACCCCTAGGACGCCTATGTTCTTTTAATCCACTCTTGCGGGTGCGACCTAGTGTGGGTGGGACCTTTTGATTACGTTGTTTCCATGCAGATGCGACCCACTCAACTGTGGGTGGGACCTTTTGATCACACTATTTCCATGGAGCTGTAGCCCCACCCATTCAAGATGGGTCTTAATTAGTTTACTGGAGTCTTTAAGAGAGCTAAGAGCCAACACAGACCCAGATGCTCAAAGACACTTAGACAGAAACGCCCCAGGAAGAACAAGCAGAGAAGCTGAGAGAGACATTTTGAAACCAGAAGCCAGGAGAGAAGGGCCAGGAGACATCACCACGTGCCTTCCCATGTGACAGAGGAACCCTGGATGCCATCCCATCGGCCTTTCCTCAGGGAAGGTATCTAAAATCTGATGCCTTAATTTGGACATGTTCATGGCCTCAAAACTGGAAAACTGTGAACTAATAAACCCCCACTGTAAAAGCCAATCCGTTTCTTATCTTTTGCATTCTGGCAGCTCTAGCAAAGCAGAACAAGCACGTACTACAGGTGGGACGCTGTTTTAGATACTAGAGAGACACAGCTGTAAACAAAACGGCCCTGCCCTCACGCAACGTGCATTCTGGTGCAGGAAACCTAACAGCGCCTAAAAGCGTGATACGGAGAACAACAAAACGGGTCTGAAGGATCCCAGGAAGGCAGGGCATGTCTCAATAATAGTCACAACAGTGAAAGCTTGAAACAAAGTGCCAGCGACCCAGGGACAAGCTAAACTACGGCAGAGCTTTCAGACAGACCACTAAGCAGTATTTTAAATAAGAATGTCATGACTCTAGTCCTGCAAACAGAGATGTCCAAAACATTAAGTGAAAAAAGACAATTATCAATTAGGGTGAGCTACATTTTTGTTGTCAACATCTAACTGAAACATACTGCTGTCACAGGAGAGGCTCCATGAGCCTGATTCTGACGTTTGAGACTTAGTAAAATTATTTTTGCATGAAGTCTGCTTTTGCCTGATATCAGTGGTTGTGTCAGCATCCTCTTGGATACTGTTTTCCTGATATTCCCTCATTTACTCACACAGCAAATAAACTAACAAGGCCCAACCCCATGCTGAGCTCCATCTGAGCAGTTCGCAGCCTGCCCTCATAGATCTTACAGCTGGTGGGGACGAGTGCATAAGTGAAGCACACTGTATATCAGACGGTGACAAGGAGAAGGAGAAAGCCAGGGGCGGAGGTGGGGGGGGGTCGCAATGATAGGGTGATAAGGTAACAGTCAAGCAAAAATCCCAACAAAGACGGGGCAGCCCTGCAGCACTGCAAGGGAAAAGCTTTCCTAACCAAGTAACCAGAAAAGCAAGGAGTCCTGAGGCAAGAATGTGCCAGGCACGGTCAAGGAAGGCCAGTGTGGCTCCACCGAGGGAACCAGGAAGAGAAGAAGGCCAAGACTGAGAGGGTCAGAGGGGCCTGGGGGTGGCAGGGAGGGAGGACTGGAAGGTGCCAGGGGAAGACCAGGAGCAAGCACAAAGGTCTGGGTTTTGCTCTTTGTGAGATGGGTTCTGAGCAGAGAAACAACAGTATCTGACTCCCATTTCGACCGGCTCACTCTGTGTGAGGAGGGCGCAGCAAAGCACAGCAGCATCCGCAGTAATCAAGGCCAGAGACCCCAATGGCCACAGTCAGAGTGGACAGAAGAGCAGTTCTGGAAGCATGGTGCAGGCAGAGCCACAGAATATGCTAACACAACAGATCTGAGGTGTGAGTTTAAAAAGAGGCCTCAAGGAGGATTCTGCAGCTCCAGCTGCGGCTGTGATGCCCTCTGTCTCCCACAGAATGATGCTATAAATCCCGAAAGAGCAGCCATTTGAGGACCCTGAGAAGTAAACAGTAACAGGAGACCAAGGAAGGAGGCCAGAATTCAAAGTACCACCAGCCAGCAGGGAGGGCACCATGGATCTTCCTTCAGGTACCCCCAACCTCAACTCAACCCAATCCAAAATCCACATATGGGTGAGGCCCAGGAGCAGGAGGAGGTTGCCTAACGCCAAACAGGGCAATCCCAGTTCCTGTGTATTACTGTGTCCTCCGTTCCTCACACCCCAGCCTGTCACCATCCCAGGAGCAGAAGCCACAGCAGCACCCGCGGGGCCAGGTGGAGCCACACTCTTGCTGCTGTCTCCCACCACCCAGCCTGGACACCGAGGCACAACAGGAGGCAGCGGCAGGAGGAGCAGGCCAAGTGGAGAGAGCCCCAGACTTCCAGCCGAAGGACCACAAAGAGCCCCAGGGGGCAGGAAGGCACCTGGGAGATGGGGGACCCCCAAAAGCAATTTATGAACCATGGGCTCACCCCTGAGCTGGGCAGGCATGGATCTGACCCTAAACAGCCCATCAAAGACTCTGAGAACCGAATGTGGGCCAGAGCAGCCAGTGGGTGAGCAGCACACACAGGACGCAGCCGAATAGCTCTGAGCAGGCTCTGAACCAATGTTGGAACAAAACCCACAGAAGGCTGGCTGGAACCTGCCACCTGAACCCAACCAAGGGGATTCGCTGCTGACAAAAGTATCAACATTCTCCATAGGATTTAAACAAACCCCAAAGTCCCAGAACCTCATATTCAAAACACCCAGAATTCATGCCAAAACAATGCGACATACAAAGAAACAGGAAAATCTCATGGGTGAAGCAATGACCCCTTACCCGGAACAGTAGCCATCCAATCTGGGACCAAACAAAGTCAGATCCCTTCCTCACACCAATCCAAATCAATTCCAAACAAACTAATCACCCAGGCACTTTTATTAAACCTATTAAACTGATATTCTTCTATATTTTCTAACTGTGGAGGAGAGTAGGCCTTCCTCAATAAGAGCATAAAAATAAAAGCCAAAAAGGAAAATTATAGATAAATTTAACTATATTATAACTTAAAACCTATGACCAATGTCTCTATGAATGCTAAAGGGCAAGAACAGTGGTCACTTGAGAGAAAACATTTGCAACATACAACAAAGGGGTGTATTAAAAATTCCTATAAATCAAAAAAGATACAGTCAACCCAATAGAAATGTGATTTTCAGTTTAAAAAGTAAGGGTATTAGTGTATTTTAATTAAAATATTTTTAAAGAGAAAATAGTGAGAAAAATTTAACATCATAGTTTCTCTTCAAATATTAACTCCATCTTTATTAGAAAAAATAAAAGAACCAATAATCTAGAACTTTCAATGCAGTAGCAAAGGGGCTGAAAATGGAAGGATATGAAGTCACCCCCACATGGAAAAATAACCCTTCCTGCCAAATACTCCAAGAGGGCCCTGCCCGCGGCGCAGCTCAGGCCTAGGAGGGCAGGCTGCTCAGCTTGCCCTCCAGGGCTCCCCATTTCGCCTCCAGGCCCCTCTGCAATGCGCTTCCTTCCACACAGACACACACACAGTGAACAATCGGTCCTATTTCACTGAGTCTCACAAAACTTTATACCACTCAGCCAACAAGCAGTAGTCAAGAAAACCACAACAATAACCAAAAAGACAGTGATCTAATTGTTTAACAGTCTGAACTTCGTGTCTTCCAGACAAAATACTGTAATGAGGTTGCAATTCATTTCAAACAATCCACTCATTCAGCTGACTAAAATGTTTAATAAAATCCCCTATTAATCTGCTAATACACTGATGAACAGGAAGGATTAATAAAAAGGTCCTTCCTCACCTTTACCTATAAATATATATACTTATTTATGTTTTCTGTCTACACAGTGGTAGCTGAAAAAACTAATCAGAGTATAGGATTTGGTCTCCACTTCAATATAACAATAGAAACAGTAAAAAACAAAATTTGTAATAATACAAGCAGCACACTGTAAACACGAGAAAGGAGCGCGAAGGCAGGCCTCCCGGAGGGGCGCCAAGGTGGTGAGGGACCGTTCAGCTTGTCGGGAGGGGAAGGGAGAGCGCCCTGGAGAAGCTCCCGCGGCCAGGGCCAGGCCTGGGCTCGGGGGACGCCCCCTCCACGCAGACAGGCCTCCCCGCCCTGCGGCTGCAGCCAGCCCGCGGGACCTCCCGCACCCGACATTCTCCCATTCTCCCTTTCAATACCACCATTCTTCACAGCTCGCGCGGGAGAACAACAGAAGCAAGGTACAGGACCAAAGGAAAAGCCACTACAGAGTCATCTGACAAAGACCTCAAGAACACAAGGCCTTTTGTTTTATACCCTTGTCCACTCTTTAGCAAAAGACAAACAGCAGTCGTACAGAAAATGAGCATAATAAAGACTATTACACGCAAGAGACCTCCCAAACAGTAAATGTGTTTCACCCTCAGCTCCGAAAGGGACATCAAAAGCACTAAAATGACTTTCCGTAATGAGTTTTAAGATTTCATTTTATTCTCATTATTTTTAGAGTAAGCAGGTAGAGACTCTATCAGGAACGCTTGGGAGCGACACGCCAGCACTCTCGCAAGAACAGGCAGGTCGGAGGCCGTTTCCAGGTCAGCCTTGCTACCCTACCCCTCCCCCTTCCTCGTTCAGGGCTCCAAGATTTTACTTTGTACTTTATTTACTATTATGTCTCTTTTTTCCTGGCCTTAACTTATTATTGCCTTATCACCAGATATGTAAAGAGAATCTGAAGTATATTTTAAAGTTATCTATTTAAGTGTTTTTAATTTATCCAGCATTCCAACTTGCTTACATATTCAAATTTAACTATTAAGCTAGAAAAACAAAAAGGGAACAATATTCGCTAAATATCTCACACATGACTGACAGCAGCATTTTTTTTTTTTTTTTTTTGCCTATTTTGCTCCTTACAAGCTTTCTCAGAATGTGGTTTTTGTTGGTATTCTTTTTTTTTTTTTTTGTGAACAGTCATGTCTGATCTATTTCTCCTGCTTTCATTAGAGGGGATACTGACCTGGCTTCTAAATGGCCTGAAAGTTAACTGAGGAATAAAAGCAACATGGTTATTTTTAGAGCTCTACAGGCATAAAAATACAGCACTAAACTGTGACCCACAGCTCTGCACAGCGAAACAGCGCATCATGGGACCGCCCCACTGGAGCCGGGCGCGAGGGGCGCTTGCCCGGCCTCCCCATCTCCCAGGGCTGGCTGCTGCAGGCGGCACCCACAGCTGCCACCTTCTCCACACAGGCTGAGCGACATGTGAAACACAGGTCCTGACATAATTTGTGAAGATTAGTTATTTTTGTCATTCTTCTGGCTGATTTACAAGGTGAATTAATGAGCATCTTCTCCACACCGAGACATCACAGCCTTGTTCCTAACATAGAAAGTTGTTTATTTCAACGACAGTTCCGGTGAGTAAACCTGGCGGCTCATTCCTTCCACCGGGGCATGTCCAGGAGAGCGGGTGCTGAGCAAAACGGTCTCATCGCCAATTCAGGTAAACTCCAGCAACATCACCACCTTGGATCCATCAACTTAAAAGGTATGCTTTAAACCTTTTCTTTACAAAGTGCAAATCAAAAGTGAGTTTTTAGATAGTATTTTTCCATAACTTAATATTTTAGAGCCTCCTAAGAACTTTTAATAGCATGTAAGTGTCAATATTTTCAGAAATTGTTCAGTCGGTAGGTTATCCCTGACTTTTTATATTTAATTTCTGTTTAGTCACATAAAATTATTTTCAAAGCTCATTTTTTTGTCACTGACCTAGTTTAGAAATTAAAATACTTAATCCCATGTTCTAATCTTATTTTGACCTGCATATCTAACTGGTGAAAAATTCATGTACTTTTCTAGCAAATTTATTATAAAGAAAACAAATATTGACTCATCCGGACCATAACATTTTATGCAAATAAACAAGTGAGAATATCTCCATAGGCTAAAAAATGCCACTTTTTGGCTGGATGAAATGGCCAAAAAATGATTCCTACAAACCAACACATAATCCTGGCTCAGAAGCAGTGACTAAAACTCTGCTCCGGGAATTAAAATGGCATTTAAAAGAACGAGAGAGATTAATACAAGAGATTGAAAATGAACAAAAAGTGAAAAAAACTGGTGTGGATTACAACTGGCTGAGAAACTACCAGAACCCCCACACAACCATCCCCGCCACTGAGCAGAGGCAGCTCGAAGCTCTCTGTTCCCAAGTCCAACCCTGCCAAACCGGAACTATTCTCAGCAGGTAAAAACACGACATTCTTTTCTTGTGGTATTTAATATTCACTACTTTCAAATCTAAGTGCCCCCTATATTTGGACTGGAAATGTATTCTATGGTGTAAGTTATTTAATCATGGTATAGTGAAGGACTGGACAAAAATATCTGTTTGTATCTTAGTGGGTTGGAAATTTTTTTAAGTTGCATTCAAAATTTCTTTACTAGAAGCATAATTTTAAAGCAGTGTACTTAAAAAGTAGATAACTACTATCACAAATACACTATTTAAGCTGTATTTTAGAGATTAAGGGATATGACAAAGGAAATTTTCTGAATTGATTACTCATTACTGCTTTCCTTCTAGATTTAGAGAAGTTTTGGCAGAAAATGACGTACTGCCGTGGGAAATAGTCTACATCTTCAAGCAAGTTCTAAAAGACTTCCTGAGTGGTACAGACAAAGGAAGTCAGCGAGAGGGTCTAGAGAATTCGCGGAAGACAAACACTTCTGTTCATTCTGCTGACCCAGGTGAATGCTCCAAGAGTTCAGGCAAAGATGAAATTCCCACTATTTCAAGTTATGTAGACAAAAACACAAACAGCAGGTTCCCAACATTCTCATACAGAATATGGAACCTGCCATACTATTATCCATCAAGCTAAATCACTTACAACCAGAGGAGTTTTCATAACCATCTTAACAGCAGAACTCTCAATATTAAAAATAAGAAGTAATATGACTTCATATTTCTGTTTTTTGCAAAATCAGAAGATATAATTCCTGTGGATGTATTAGATGTTTTAAAGTGTTCCTTTTTTAACTAATCTAAAAATGCAATGTTTTCACTGAACAGTATACTTTTAACTAAAATGTTTCCTAAATATTTTGAAAAAAATGTTTGAAGTATTTTCTTACACCTCAAACACATCTCAGAAGAACTAAGGCAACTTTATTTAGCATGGAAGTTGGCAGACTCTGTGTGAAATTTAGATATTAACCTTGACTTTTATTCTAAAAGGAAGCTATGCTTAGAATAAAATAAATGAGTAAGTGTAAATCTTATCTTTCCAATATAATGCAGAGTTGAAAAAAGGGTCACGATCCCACGGGGTGCGATTCCCTCTCGACCAGCCGAGTGGGCGGGTAGGGAGGAACCCGCAGGCAGCTGGAGAACAAAGCAGGGCTGCTCCGGACACCCATGCTGCTTTGGTCACAATATTCTCATCACAATAGGGAAACCATGAAGGACACAGGAAGATTAGGCTGGTTTAACAACATTAGTAGCTACTACCCTCAAAGACAAACATTTAAACAAGCAAGTAATTTAAACCTATATATTATTAGTCTAAAAAATTCAAAATTTCATAACTCCATTAGGGTAGGAAATTATTTATTAGTGAGATTTCTTAATTTTCTGATAAAGAGCCAAAAGCATAACTATGCTTACAGGTTAAGTCCAAGGAACATAATGTCTATAACTTTATATTTGAATATTTGTTTTTCTTTTATCTGAAAAGAAAAATATTCAAGATTGGAAAAAAATACTGGAAAAAATAACTTTAAATGTTCTGACTCATTTCTCTCAGCACTCTTAGCAGACTTCTATACCATTTGAACTGGCCTCAATTTGGTTTTAAATCCAGCAGTCTAAACAAACATGTCCACAAGCGCATGAGACAAAGTAACCAGGAACACAGAGCTGGGTGGTTCTGAAATAAAGGCGGCCTCAGTCCAGTTCCCTTTCTGTGCAGCTTTCACAACATCCCCCTAGGGCTTCTTCAAGAGAATGTAAGATGTCTCATGCACTGTTTGTGGGAGAGAGAAATGTACCCAAAAGGACACAGCTGCTTATGGAGTAGTGAATATAGAATTAGCAAACTAGTTGGGAAAAAGAATTGCTTTAATAGCGAGCACAAAATATTTGTTTTAAGCAGAGCTTGTAGCTTGTCCATGAAGTCCAGAACTAGAACTGGGTGACCTCGTGGGGCACATCACGAAATACAGGCCACGAAGAGGCCCAAAGCATTTCATTCCCCTCCAGAGCATCTCAAACATGCAGAACAAAGGAAATGCCAGAGGCCACCACACTTTCAAGAGAGGCTGTCTTCCATGTTCAGGCAGGAAGAAAATAAGTTCTTAAAAGTCTCATCTACCCCCACGGGAAATCCTGCGGGGCCTAGAGAAGCCCTGTCCAACAGCCCAGGACAGAAGGGAATCCTGTACCACACTAAGTCACCCAGATTTAAGAGAAGTGAAAAGCACACTGAGTTTTAGCGTTCATTCTGAGTTCTGATCTCTTGCTCCATAACTGGCCATAACCCAATAACCATGTTTCCTATGAGAGGATTAGTAAATGTAATTTAAAACTATAGTTGTTTCTGAAAAATCTAACAATTTCTAACACAACTTCCTGAATGTTAAGAGGTGCATGTTTGTATTTGTGATGGGCTGTTTACAGTATCCAAAGCTGGCAAAAGAATCCAGGCCGTAACACTGTGTAGGAAAGTGGGGTTGGGGCAGATGGGGGAGGACAGGACAACCGGCAAAGCAACAGGGCCATTTGCTAAAGAGAAAGCAGTTAGCCCGAGGGCAAAAATTTGTAACTGGGCAATAGTTAAGGGGTAAATGAACTAGTCCACGCAAAAGCATTCCACAGAGCACCAGACGTGAACAAGGCTCTCAAAGCTACCAATAACCAGCTCAATCCATTTAATAGTAAAAGCCCCTCTTCTGCACACCAGCCTGTGCCACACACTAAGTGGAGTAAAGGAGGTGATGATGTATCCGTCTCACAGCTTCGGACAAGCTCAATGGCTTGTCCAAAGGCAGAGGTGGTCAACATCGGAGGTGGGATTCACCTTCAGTCTGCCAGCCCCCTGCACCCTACCTGATGCCTCCTCTGGGATCTTGGCTCTTCTATTAGCGAGACTGGGACAGGAGATGGGGGAGGACTCCTTTAGCTATGGAGGTCATGGGAGATAGCTCGGAGGAGGTGACGTTTGCGAAGGGACCTGAATGATGAAAGGAATTTCTCCTGGTCAACGGGCAGGGGGGTTGGGCAGGAAGAGGGCAAGCAACTCCAGGCAGAAGAAACAATAAACGTGAAACCCCCAGATGGGAATGAGCTTTGGATTCCTGCAAGATGCAGGGCAAACGCCAATGTGGCCCAAGTACAGCGAAGGAGAGCAGAGAGGGGCAGGAGCCAGGGGGCATGCGCTGTGAGCCATGACAGTCTGGACTGATTCTAAGAGCAGCCTACCCACAGGAAGTCCAACACGCACACAAAGACCCTTAGGTGGGGGTGTTTACTCAAGAACAAGCCCGTTTGTTCTACAAATGCTCACCCATCCGCATCCTTCTAGATTAGAATAGACTAGGGGGACGGGAAACCAGGATACCAGGTTAACAGGCTCCTGCCATGGTGGTCTGGACTGGGGTGGTGGCAGTGTAGGCAGTGAGAAATGGTCTTATTCTGGGAATATTTCGTGGCAGAGGTACTAGGATTTTCTAGGTTTTACTGGATTGTTTAACATGGCAAAAAAAAAAAAATTTGACACCCAAATCTATGAAATGCCAGGCAGCTGTTCTAAAAACTGATTTAGAGCTATGTCCTGAAGTAAGGGGTGCCTCAAGGCATACATAAGTATTTGTGTGTGCATATCATATGGTCCTACTTAGGCATCAAACTACATTTCCATATTTGGGAACATATAGGTAAATGTCAAAGAAAAATATCTCAGACAGACACTGAAGTGGTAACGGGATAACCTTTGAAAAGGAGAGTGAACCTGAAGGCAGGGCAAGAGGGCCCTGAAGTTACTGTAAGATTCAGACAAGAGAAGTTTTCATAAATTACATGTGTAATTAAAAGAACAACTTTTTTGGGTTCATTTGTTTTAAAGAAAAGAAAGGATTTAAAAGTTCTGTCCAGCCCAAGCACTGGCTTCCCTCTGATCAGGTGCAAAAATATATGGGCGCACACGGACACACACACCCCCTTGGGAAATCAGCAACAGCTGGAGGAATGTGGCAGGTTTATGATTCAATCAAAGCAGAGGTGGATGAGGAAGCAATGCTCATCATTCTAGAATAAGGGCCCACCTCTGTAAGCACTCAGTACCTGGGAGCTCCTAGGGCAGTTTATCCAAACAAACATGAGTTCTACAAGCATCCAGCACTGTGCCAGAAGATGGAGAGTCACAGAAAATCTGTGGCCTCAAGAAGCTCTTCATTTAGTAGGAAAACCGCACAAAATAATTCCGATAAAAGTACTGAGATGCACGTTCGGTGTACCAAGCGAAGCCTGTTTACTTAAAACGGGGTCACTCGCCTGGCTTACACTAATCCTTCTTGGCCGCTCCTTCTCAGTCGCCTTTGCTCAGGCATCTCATCACCTCTAAATGCTCAAGCTCCCCAGGCCTGAGCCTTGGGACCTCTTCTCCCTCTACACCCACCCTCCAGGATCTAGTACCTAGAGCTCACTGGTCTCCAAATCCTAAATTCCCAGGTGTCTAACCCAGCACAGACTCTTTCCGCAACTCCAGCGGCTACACTTACTGTCCTCTAATAAGCACTTCAAGGTTAACATGTTCCAAATCAAGTTCCTGCTATTCCTCCACAACCAGGTCCCGAAGCCTTGCCTTTCTCCGCGACAGCAACACCTGTCAGGTGCTCAAGCCTGAAACCCTGGTGTCGCCTCAACTGCTCCTCCCTCAGAGCCTCTGTCTGGTCCTTCTACCTTAAAAACACATCCCCAATTCCACCCCTGCTGCTGTCACCCTGGTCTCAGCCACCGTCACTCCTCCCTGAATGCTGTCAACAGCCTCCTGCCTGATCTCCGTTTCTGCCCTTGGCCCCTTCAGGCCGCTCAACAAGCCTGTTAAAAACCGCAAGCACATCCGGCCACAACCCTGCCCAAAACCCAAACTCTTCTCCAAGGCACACTTGGCAGACCCCACACTCACACATATACACACAACGTCCGTCACACAGAACAACCTTAGCTGTGCTACTTAGAGCGCATTCTGGTATTTTCTATTTCTATCTTCTTTTTTTTAATGCTGGTCACTACTCATTACTGCAGACCCTGAAGAAATTAAAAAATTATAAGAGGATACTATGAACACCTGTACACCAATAAACCAGATAATTTAGAGGAAATGGATAATTTCCTGGACACACATGAACAACCTGGTCAAGAAACATAAGACCTCAGCAAACCAAACACAAGCCAAGGGATCTAATCAGTCATCAAAAAGCTTCCTACAAATAAAAGCCCAGGGACAGATGGCTTCACAGGGGAATTCTACCTAATGCCACAAAGAACTGACACCAATCCTACTTTATTTCAAAAACTGAAGAAAATGGGACACTACCTAACTCATTTTATGTAGCCAACATCACTCTAATACCCAAACCAGGTAAATATGCTACAAAAAGGAAAACTATAGGCCAATCTCTCTAATGAATATAGATGCAAAAATTCTCAACAAAATATTTGCAAATTGAATCCAAAGACACATTAAAAAAAATCACAGAACACGACCAAGTGTGGTTCATCCCAGGCATGCAAGTGTGCTTCAACGTAAGAAAATCAATCAATGTAATACAACACATTAACAAATTGAAAGGGAAAAATCAAATGATCATCTCAATGGATGCGGAAAGAGCATTCAACAAAACTCAGCATCCTTTTTTGATAAAAACACTTGAAAATGTAGGAATTGAAGGAAACTTCCTCAATATGATAAAGGGCATATATGAAAAACCCACAGCCAGCACAGTACTCAATGGTGAGAGACTGAAAGCTTCCCTCTAAGATTGAGAATGAAACAAGGATGCCCGCTGTCAACACTGTTATATCAACATTGTGTTAGAAGTTCTAGCCAGAGCAATTTGAAAAGACAAAGAAATAAAAGGCATCCAAATTGGAAATGAAGAAGTAAAATTGTCATTATTTGCACATGACATGATGTTATATTTGAAAAACCCTGAGAAATCGACAACACAGCTACCTGAGATAATATACAAATTCAGCAGACTTGCAGGATACAAGATGAATGCACAGAAGTCAGTAATGTTCTTATACACTAGAAATGACCTAACTGAAAAAGACACTCAAAAAAAAATTCCATTCTCAAAAGCAATTAAAAAAATCAAGTACCTAGGAATAAACTTAACCAAGGATGTAAAAGACCTCTAAAAGGAAATCACAGAACCACTAAAAGAAATAAAAGGGGACTGAAAGAGATGGAAAGATATTCCTTGTCCATAGATAGGAAGGTTAAACATCGTTATGATGTCAATCCTACCTAACATATCTACAGATTTAATGGATTTCCAATCAAACTTGCAACAACCTACTTTGTAGACTTGGAAAAGCTAGTTATCAAATTTATTTGGAAGGGAAAGATGCCTCGAATTGCTAAAAACATTCTAACAAAGAAGAACGAAGTGGGAAGACTTACACTTCCTGACTCTGAAGATTACTATAAAGCTACAGCAGTCAAAACAGCATGGTGTTGGCACAAAGAAAGACATACTGATCAATGGTATCGAATAGAGAATTTGGAAATAGACTCCCAGATCTATGGTCGACTGATTTTTTATAAGGCCCCCAAATCCAGTGAACTGGGACAGAACAGTCTTTTCAAAAAACAGGGCTGAGAGAACTGGACATCCATATGCAAAGGAATGAAAGAGGACCCCTACCTCACACACTACAGAAAAATTAACCCAAAGTGGGTCAAAGACCTCAATATAGAAGACAGTACCCTTAAACTCCCAGAATATGTAATATTAGGAGGTTGCTTCTTGGACCTTACACCCTAACCACAAGCAACAAAAGACAAAATAGATAAATGGGAACTCCTCAAAATTAAAAGGTTCTGTATCTCAAAGAAATTTGTCAAAAAGTGAAGAGGCAGCCAACTCAATGGGAAAAAAATATTTGGAAACAATGTATCTGACAAAAGACTGGTATCTTACATATAAAACGAAATTCTACAACTCAACAACAATAGTACAGACAGTTCAATTATAAAATGGGAAAAAGATATGAAAAGACATTTTTCTGAAGAGGAAATACAAATGGCTAAAAAACACACACAAAAAAATGTTCATCTTCACTAGCTATAGGGAGATGCAAATTAGGACCACAATGAGATATCATCTCACACCAATTAGAATGGCTGCCATTAAACAAACAGGAAACTAAAAATGCTGGAGAAATTGGAACTGTTATTCATTGTCAGTGGGACTGTATAATGGTACAGCCATTCTGGAAGACAGTCTGGAGGTTCCTTAGAAAACTAGATATTGAGTTACCCTATGATCCAACAATTTCACTTCTCGGTATATACCTGGAAGATCTGAAAGCAGTAACATGAAAAGATATTTGCACGCTGATGTTCATAGCAGCATTGTTCTAGTGTGCTAATGCTGCTGGAACGCAAAACACCAGAAATGGACTGGCTTTTATAAAAGGGGGTTTATATGGTTACACAGTTACAGTCTTAAGGCCAAGAAAGTGTCCAAGGTAACACATCAGCAATTGGGTACCTTCACTGGAGGATGGTAAATGGTGTCCAGAAAACCTCTGTTAGCTGGGAAGGACCAGTTCCAAAGTTCTGGTTTCAAAATGGCTTTCTCCCAGGACATTCCCCTCTAGGCTGCAGTTCCTCAAAAATGTCATTCTTAGTTGCACTTGGGGTATTTGTCCTCTCTTAGCTTCTCCAGAGCAAGAGTCTGCTTTCAACAGCCTTCTTCAGACTCTCTCTCATCTGCAGCCCCTGTGCTTTCTTCAAAGTGTCCCACTTGACTGTAGCTCCTCTTCAAAATGTCACTCTCAGCTGCACTGAGTTCCCTCTGCCCGTCAGTTCATTTATATGGCTCCACTAATCAAGGCCCACCCTGAATGGGTGGGGCCACACCTCCATGGAAATGATCTCATCAGTGTTATCACCTACAGTTGGGTGGGATATATTTCCATGCAAACAACCTAATCCAAACGTTCCAATTTAATCCCCACTAATATGGCTGCCCCACAAGATTGCATCAAAGAATGCAGCTTTTTCTGGGGGACAAAATACAGACAAACTGGCACAAGCATTATTCACAATTGCCAAGAGATGGAAATAATCCAAATGTCCTTCAACAGAAGAGTGGATAAACAAAATGTGGTATGTACACATGATGGAATACTATGCAGCAGTAAGAAGGAACGAGGTTGTGAAACATGACAACATGGATGAACCCTGAAGACATAACGCTGAGTGAAATAAGCCAGGCATAAAAAGAGAGATATTGTATGTTACCACTTATATGAACTCTGTGAAAAATGTAAAATAAATATTATACATTGTAGAATGTAGGGGACACAGAGATAGCAACTAGTGAAGGGGGAACGATAATCTACTAAGAACAGATAAACTATTGAGGGTAATCTATCTCAATGTTACGGGAATGCTCAGGAATGATTGTGGTTTGCAAATTTTCTTGAATATGGTAAAATCATTTGGAAGCAATGTAGTTATTTTAGGTTATTTGTTTTTCTTATTCCTTTGTTCTGTTAAGAGTTTGTTAATTTTCTTGGGGTACGGTAGGGACATGTTGGAAGCAATAGAGTTATTTTAGGTTATTTGTTTTTCTTAATCCTTTGTTTTGTTTTGTTTGAATTGTTTTTTAATTTTTTGATAAAGTAAAAAAAAAGCTATTGCATTAAAAAAATTAGCTTCAATGTAGTTATTTTAGGATATCTGGTTTTTCTTATACATTTGTTTGATTATGGTTTGTTAATTTTCTTGGGGTATGGTAGGAACATGTTGGAAGCAAAGTAGTTATTTTAGGTTATTTGTTATTCTTAACCTTTTGCTTTGTTTTGTTTGAAATGTGTGTTTTGTAGTTTGTTTGATGTTTTAATTTTTTGATAAATAAAGGTAAAAAAATTAAGAGCTTTTGTACCTCAAAGGAATTCGTCAAAAAGGTAAAAAGAGCCAACTCAATGGGAGAAAATATTTGGAAACCATGTATCTGATACGAGACTGGTGTCCTGCATAAATAAAGAAATCCTACAACTCACCAACAATAGTACAAACAGCCAATTATAAAATGAGCAAAAGATATGAAAAGACATTTTTCTGAAGAGGAAATACACATAGCTAAAAAACACATGAAAACATGCTCATTTTCACTAGCTACTAGGGAGATACAGACAAGACCACACTGAGATATCATTTCACACCACTTAAAATGGCTGCCATTAAAAAACAGGAAACTAAAAATGCTGGAGAGGATTTGGAGAAATGGGAACTCTTACTCATTGCTGGTGGGACTGTATAATGGTACAACCACTCTGGAAGACAGTCTGGCAGTTCCTCAGAAAACCAGATATCAAGTTACCCTTCAATCTAGCAATTTCACTTCTCAGTATATACCCAAAAGATCTGAAAGCAGTGACACAAATGGATATTTGCACACCGATGTTCATAGCAGCATTGTTTGCAACTGCCAAGAGATAGAAACAATCCAAATGTCCCTCAAGAGACGAATGGATAAACAAAATGTGGTATATGCACACGATGGAATACTATGCAGCAGTAAGAAGGAACCAGTTTGTGAGACATATGACAACCTGGATGAATCATGAAGACATAATGCTGAAATAAGCCAGACAAAAAAAGAGAGATACTATGTTAACAGTAGTGCGAACTGCGAAAAATGCAAACTAAGTGTCTCATAATGTGGAATATAGGGGACCCAAAGATAGTCAGATGCTAGAAAAGAGGGAACGATAATCTAATAAATACAGATATGATAATGAAGGTGATCTTAATGGTATGGGAAGGGTCAGATGTGACTAAGGTTCGTTAATGGGATTATAAGTATTAGTGATGCACTGAAGGCGAACATGCTTATAAATGGTTGTCTTAAAAGCAAGTAACCCACAGAGTAGCACCACAAACCTAAATATTTGCCAGCATATTATACTCAAAGTATGACACTAGTGCATACTTTAACAACAGAGTGGTATGGAAAAACTACCCATTACATATTAAAGACTATATTTAATAGGAATATCTTACCAACTCTACACTAATACTAGGGATGAACAATTAGCAGCTGATAAGAGCTCTGGGATGAATTATGTTATGATAATTGTTTAAAGTTGAGAGTGATGATGATTGTATAACTAAGTGAAGATAATGTAAGAAACTGACCATTTATCCTGGATAGAATATGTATTAAGTCACGTTAGAAACACACTACTTAATAAATCAAGCCCTCAACTTAAGGCCTGCTCTTGTGAAACTCAGGGTTGTAAATAGGAGGCTGAGCCCTCCTATAATTATGCCTAAGAGGCACCTCCAAAGAACCTCTTTTGTTGCTCAGATGTGGTCTTTCTCTCTCTCTGCCCAACTCAGCAAATAAATTCATTAACCTCCTTCCCACGAGGGACATGACTCCCAGGGGAATGAATCTCCCTGGCGACGTGGGACATGACACCCTACTTGACCAAAAGGGGGAAAAAAGAAAGGTAACAATAGCTTCACTAGCTATTAGAGAGATGCAAATTAAGACCACAATGAGATACCATCTCACACCAATTAGAATGGCTGTCATTAAACAAACAGGAAACTACAAACACTGGAGAGGATGTGGGGAAACTGGAACTCTCATTCATTGTTGGTGGGACTGCATAATGGTTCAGTCACTCTGGAAGACAGTCTGGCAGTTCCTCATAAAACTAGATATAGAGTTACCCGTCAATCCAGCAATTGCACTTCTCGGTATATACCCGGAAGATCGGAAAGCAGTGACATGAACAGATATCTGCACGCCAATGTTCATAGCAGCATTATTCACAATTGCCAAGAGATGGAAACAACCCAAATGTCCTTCAACAGATGAGTGGATAAATAAAATGTGGTATATACACACGATGGAATACTATGCGGCAGTAAGAAGGAACGATCTCGTGAAACATATGACAACATGGATGAACCTTGAAGACATAATACTGAGCAAAATAAGCCAGGCACAGAAAGAGAAATATTATATGCTACCACTAATGTGAACTTTGAAAAATGTAAAACAAATGGTTTATAATGTAGAATGCAATAGAGAGCAATTAAGGAAGGGGGAACAATAATCCAAGAAGAACAGATAAGCTATTTAACGTTCTGGGGATGCCCAGGAATGACTACGGTTTGTTAATTTCTGGTGGGTATGGTAGGAACAAGTTCACAGAAATGCTCCTGCATTAGATTATTTTCTTGGGGTAGAGTAGGAACATGTTGGAAGTAAAGTAGTTATTTTAGGTTAGTTGTCTTTTTCTTATTCCTTTGCTTTGGTCTGTTTGAAATGTTTTGTTTTTTTATTGTTTTTTTCTTATTTTTGTGAGATAGTTAATAGTTAATCTTAAAAAATTAAAAATCCATGAAATGAAACAATGAATATGCAGAGCAGAAAAAAAAAAGAGAAGAAGAAAGGTAACAAGCTAAGGTCACAGTGGCTGGAAGATCCCAAATAGAGTCGAGAAGCTATCCTGGACGTTTCTCTTATGCAGGCTCCAGTCAGACATCCCAAATGGCCACTGTATGCTATGCCCTTACCAAAAGTAGTCCCCAAATACCTAGGTCCCTTTCTGAGATTCTATAAAATATTCACTCCCTAAGTTTATCTCTTAGAAACTTAAATCCACCAGTGTTTCTATGCCAGACAAGTCCTAAAACCCAGAGGCAACAGCTTCTTTACGAACAACAATCAGATGCAGCCCCCTTCCCCATACAGTTGACACCCCCTTTCAACACAAACAAGTCAGGGCACTCACTGCCTAGATACCCCTGAAGACGGAGAAAGATTAAGTGAGAGGAAGGGGTAACAACAAACAAGGTAAGATTTAACAAAGTCTATGAATACTGAAACTCTTTATAATTATTGTGTGTGTGTGTATATATATATATGTATATATATATATAGGATGCTGGGGTGTTGAATGACATGGTGGACAGTAGCCTATAGCATCCTTTGGAATTTGCTCTCTAGCTGCTGGCTGAATTGCGCCTTGAAGGTCATCACCTTTCTGTATATACCTTGTATTGCATAGTAGGGAAGAGACTGAGACTGTGGAACTGTGACCCATAACAGTTTTGAAATTACCTACATAACTGCTTGTTGAGCTGTACATCGAGAGTTGACTGCTTTCCATTTATATGTTATATTTTACAATAATGGAAATGGCAGAAGTTGTGGAACTGTGACCCACGACATTCTTTGAAATTTGGTAACTACTTGTGAAACCATACTTTGAAGTTTATCACTGTTACGTATCTACGTTAAAGTTCACAATAAAAAAAAATTTTAATTAAAAAAAAAACAAGAAACAAAAATAAAATAAAATAAGAGCAATACTGTTCTGTCCATTAATAACAGGGAAATTTTTTGTAGCATTAAGTCGGGGTGGGTGGTCCACGGGATCTTTTATCAGAGTAACTCAAGGAAATAAAGTGCACAAAAGTATGAAAAGCTCACTCCAAAGCTACACAAGAGGTCTCTTTAGGTCCTTTCTCCGCCTCCAAGAAAAAAATTTACTGAGGACAGATTTCAAAGTTGCACTTGACTCTACTGAGGCTTGAAGCAAGCCACAAAAACTTGACCCCCAGTCTGGGCGAGGCCAACAAGAGGAGCTTAAAAAAAGTAAACAAAGCAAGCAACCAAGAAACACCCACCCTGAAGCGGGACATGGGAATGGGGGCGGGAAGAAGGCACTACTCCAGGCTGGGGTGCACGTGCCCTCGGCCGGCTCTAAAGGGGCAGCAAGTGTGCCTGCTCACCGACCGCGCCTCTTTATTCCCGCCAGCAGACGGACGGCCTAACAGCAGTCAGCTGGGCCACGGTGCCTGGGGCAGGAGGGTAAAGAAGTGGAGCCAGGAGCGGCCACCTCCCCTGACGCTCGGCTTCCTGGAGGAGCCGGGACAAGCGCCCGGGAAAGGGCTCCTTGAGGCACAGGGGTAGCCGCCAGCACAGACGAGGCGAGGAGGGCGCAGCTGAGGTGCCCCTGGAGTGGACGCCGGCCCGCACCTGCTCCCCGCACGCCGGGCCCGGGCCTCACCTACCTCCCGCAGGCCGGGGCCGCGGGGTCGGCCTCGGGGGCCACTCCCTTGCATGGTGCGTCCTCCCGGGCCGCCTCGGCCGGCAAGGCGGGCGGGGAGCCCAGGAACTCCACATCCGTGACCGTCTTGCCGATGGTGAACCAGTCGTTGATCTGGTCGAGGGTGAGCTTGCGCAGCATGGCCGCCACCCAGCCCGCCCGACGCCGCCTCAACCGCCGGACTCCGCGCGGCAACCCGCAAACGACAGTTCTCTCGGCCCCGCCCCCGCCCCGGGTCCTCCAATCAGGACTCTGACCAGGCGCGTGCGACCCACGAGCCTCCGCGGCCTCGTGCCGTCAAGCCCCGCCCCGCCGCGCTAGGCCTGCCGGGAGCCACTGGCCGCCGACGCCTGGCGTGGCCGAGGCCCGGGCGCTGGGCTTCCACTTCCGGTCTGGAACGTGGGGCTGCAGCGCGGTTCCGGCCGTTTTGAGGCTCGTGTTTCCTCTGGAGGGGGTGGTGGGTGGTCAGCAAGAAAATGGCCTTGAAGCTCTCTTGGGCCTCTCCTTTGAGGGTTCCTCGGTCAGAGGCTTGCGCCCCCAGGCAGACGAGAAACAGGCGTTTACGGAGCACCTGCTGTGTGCCTGACCCCGTGCAGGCCGCGGAGTTCTGCGGTGAAGGAGCTCAGGCTGCGGGACGTGGAGACAGACCCGAGAAGATGTTTGGGTTCGTGTTGTATTTAGAGGGGAACTACAGTGGACTGCTAAACTGGACTTCCTTGCACCTTACCTGGGGGGAGAGGGGCAAGGAGAAGGTCAGGGGAGGCTTCTTGGAGAAAGGGGCACCTAAGTGGATGCCAGAAGGACAACCAGTAATGAGTCAGGGGAAGGGGCTCGGATAATAGGGGAAGATACCCGTGGGTGAGGCCTGAAGGCAAGCTGCCCTAATGCCTGAGTTGAGGAACTGACCGACGTTCTCGGGGGTTGAGCAGAACTAGACCAAATTCGCCGTCTGCATCTCAGGCAGCAGTATCCTGCACACAGCTGGTCAGAAGACAGGTGTAGGTGAGAGGCACAGATGTGGAGATCGCTAGCAAATGGATGGCAGTTAAAACCACAAGAGCCACTGACACCATCCAGGCCAAGCTCTGGAAGAGTGAGGAGAGAAAATAGAATCGGAGGAAACACCCTGAAAGAAGGGGCAGAGGAAAGAAACCGAGAAAGGTAAACAAGGGCTGGCAGGCAACAAGGGGGGCCAGAAGCATGGAGTTGGGACCAGGCTGCCTGCCCGCCTTCGTATCCCAATGCCCAGCCCCTGGCACTGTGTGTGTTCTGAGGAAAAACTGTTGAGTGAATGAATAGGGGCGTGAATTGCAAAGCAATGACCATCAGTGTGAAGTCCAGTGAAGGCCTAGAAAATGCCCCAAACAGTGGCAAATAAGGGTCAGTTTGACAACAATATGGGCAGGAGTCAGACTAGGCTAGGTTGAGCTGTTGGTGTGTCCTAAGGGCACCCAGTGCAGTACCAAAGAAAACAAGAGGTTTGGAACCAAATCCTGGCCCCACCACTAAATCATTTTGTGATCTCTGAGCCTCATATCCTGACTTACTCTTAAAATTACTAAGGTTTCCAAAAAGTGCCCACACATGCACATATGCTTTCAGACGAGAGAGAAATTTTGTTTTGTTTTTTTTCAATAAATTAGGAAAAAAGTAATCACAAAATCGTTGAAACGCTTAATATGTCAATCAATATTGTTTGGAAAATATTACAACTTCACACTTTATGTGAAAACTACAACATGGTTCTAAATTTCACAAAGTGTATTAAGGTAAAACACTTCAAACAACTCCAGAACTCACTGGCAAATTCATTTCAGCTAGTATATTACTGTTCTCACATGCCATCATCCTTTGTCAACGTCACAGGGAGATTTTGAATACATTTTAAGAGGGGTTGCTCTTTTTCTGAGGAGGGCTTGTTTCACACAAACCTTTTGTCTAGGGCATTTTCCATGTTCTCTGATTCTTTGGGTTACTCTGTTCTTCAGTCCTCTGCATTTACAGTTTAAGGGCACTGCCTTGATGCTTCTTGAGTTTGGAAACTGGTTGTTTGACCGCCATTTTCCAACTAAATGCTTGTCAACATTCTGTGTCGTCACGACTGAATGGCTTGAGCTTCCTTTGTTTGATTCAGTAATTCGCAGAATTTGACCCAGTTCATGTTGCATTTCTTTCCAGAGGTCGGAGTTAAAGGGACAGCCTGACATGGGGGCAGTTCTTCATAGGCTTGTAGATGTGGGGCCCAAGCACCTGGGAAGGCCGCCAAGGCAGCCTAAGCCTCCGTTTCCCTGGGAGGTTTTGCATGTCCGCGGTCTCTGGATGGCTTGCACTGCAAAGCTGCAGGAAATACCAACAGCTAAGAGCAATGGCGCCTGAAGCAGTGGGATGGCTACGGGGCCTGGAGCCATGGCCCAGCGCTCCTGCAGCAGTGCCTGCCACCCAACTGCAAGTCCGCCCGGTGGAGGGGGACGCAGCCCCGTGGGTGGAGTTTCAGAGAGGAGTCAAGATCTGCATGTGCTTTTTCAAGGGAGCTGATAAAGAACTTCTTCCCAAAATGGTTAATGAATTGTTAAATATGAAATTAAGTGAGACAGAAAATGGCAAGCATGTCTCTATATTAAATCTACCTGGCAACATTCTTATCCCTCAAGCCACCCTGGGGGGGGGGGTAGGTAAAAGGAAGAAACGTGCAGTATCACTCTAACTCTGGAAAAGAAGAAGGGATAGAACTTTATTCCCAATTTGTGACTCTGTGAAAAAGAATTAGCTGCTAACAGCAAGTGTGGTGAAGCTGGATTGTGGCGGAAGGGGCAGATGTTGGAGCTGGATACCAACGGGCCATACACACCTAATTGAGTTTTGAAAAAATAAAGTTAGTTTTTATAATTGTTTTCTGGTATAAAATGATCTGAACTGAAATTAGATTTTCTTCCTCTTCATCTTGAACACACTAGCATTTCCAGATTCTGCAGCATTTTCTGCCAAGGAAAAGCCTGGGTCCCACGTACTCACAACTCTGCAGCCTGCTAACTGGGTGACTTTGCCGCGTCACCTAAACTCTGGGTGTCAGTTGCCTGTCATCCTCCTTTCCCCCGACCCTTCCACTCAAAAATTTGAAAAGTGCTTTTGACTCATTGCATAGTCATCGTGAAAATGTTCTTAGAGAACTGTATTTAAAAGGTTTACATATATTTGTATTTAAAAGGTTTTAAATACAACTGTGTTTAAAAGTTTACATACATTTGAAATATTTTGCAATGAAGAGTTTTGTGCAATTAAGAAAAAGACATTTCTTACACTCTCAGATTTATGCAGTATGTAATGAAAATAACTACTTGTATTAAAATACAGCACAAACTGACCGTGACTTTGTCAATTTTGTTTTACTGTTTTAGTTTTCCACATTTTGAGTGAAATGTGGTTTACTATTCCTTTTAATAATATCTGTGAAATTTTAATATAAAAATGTTTTCATGCACTAAAATATTACTTTTCACAGACATCCAAGAGCTTTAAATTATTTTAGGAATTTTTACTTGAAATAGGAACAAGGTCTAAGGGATTAAAAGTTGTTTTTATTTAATATACAGATAGGTTAATATTCTGTTTCTTAACTTTTTACCAATGTCACGTATTTCTCATTTTATGTCTGGTTTTTAAAAGATACTGCTTCATGAAATTAGTGTTAATTCATAAACTTTTTAGAAAGTTCATTTCCTGTCAAATTATATTGCTACAAAAGGAAGAAAAGGGGGACACTTTGTACTGGAATTACTTGAAAACAAGTTGACTTGTTCATTTCCATTTTATCTATGTGATTTGGAGCCAGTGTTAATTTTTCTATTACTGATATGATAGACAATAAGTAGCGATTTCAAATGCAAGAGAGGAAGAAAGAGAATTTAAGAAATAGAATAAGTGAGTCAATAAGGTAATAGCCAATTTTTGCAAACTCCTCTGTCCTGGTTTTAAAAGATGTTTTTAAGAGTAAAAAAACAAAAAAATATTTATTACCAAAAAGATGAAGACATTAACTTGAATAAACATTTAAAGTAGCTACAAAAAAAGAGAGCAATGACAACTGACTGTTGGTGCCATTAAACAACACTGTCAGTAAAGCAGGAGAAGGTTTGCTCAGATAGTATCTTCCTGTCTTCTCCATCCTTCCCAGTGACAAAATGCAGTGTTCCACACTTTGAATAAATCTGGTGGGGTGGTCTTTTCTTTAAACATTTCTCTCTTTCTTTGAAGATTTTTTAAGGTGTTTTGTATTTGAAAGTAAAGACATTAAAATTCTATTGCTCTCAAGTCCAGTATATTTTTTTTTTTACATTTTTATTGCGAAATATCAACAGAAAAGTGAAAATGTTCAAAGTACAATTTAACAAGTAGCAAATTTCAAAGAATGTTATGGGTACAATTTCACCATTTCAGTTACTTCCTTCTAGCTGTGCTAATACCCTCAAGACTAAAAAATATAAATATTTATATAAGGATTCAGTATTCAAAATCCTTTGTTAAATCCGATCTTGTCTGTTGCTACCCCTCCCTCTCATTTGATCGTTGTCTCAATCTTCAGGGATATGTGGGCAGTGACCACCCTAATTTGTTCATATTGAAAAGGGGTATCGACATTATGGGCAAGGGGGATGCATCTGGTTGATGTTCTTGGAGAGGCTGTTACCTCTGGATTACGGGAATTATCAGGCATAGGAACACTCTGAGGGATTTAAGTTTCTGAAAAGTAAACTTAGTGAATACTTTTATAGACTTAGGTAGGGACCTGGTTATTCCTTAGGATTTTCAGGACTGTTGATTTGGGTTTGGCATACTGTGTCCATTTGGAATATCATTCTGGACCTTGCATAAGAGTAACCTCCAGGAAGTCTCTCAATTCTATTTAAAATCTCTTAGCCACTGAAACTTTATTTTGTTACCTTTCTTTTCCCCATTTTGGTCAAAAAGGCATTCTCAATCCCTTGATGCCAGGGCCAGGCTCATTTCTGAGAGTCATGTCCACATCGCCAGGGAGATTCATTCTGCTGGGAGTCATGTCCCACATAGGGGAGAGATTGATGAATTTATTTGCAGAGTTGCACTTTGAGTAAGGCCATATCTGAGCAACAAAAGAGGTTCTCTGGAGATGCCTCTTAGGCATAATTATAAGAAGGCTTAGCCTCCCCTTTACAGCCATAAGTTCCACAAGAACAAGCCTCAAGATCAAGGGCTTGACTTATTAAGTAGGGGGTTCCTAATTTCACGTAGCATATATTCTGTCTAAGATAAACAATACCTCACATTATCTTCATTTAGTTCTACAATCATTATTACTCTCAATTTTAAACAATTATTATAACCCAAAATACCCAAAGCTCTTATCAGCCCCTAGTTTTTTATCCCTAGTATTAGTGTGGTACTGCTAAGGTATTCATATTAAATATAGTCCATAATATGCAATAGGTAGTTTTTCCCATGTACCATTCTGTTGTTAACTCTTTGTACCAGTGTCATACCATAGAAGTAGATCATGCAAGCACTTATTTATATTTATAGTGCTAATCTGTGAGATGCTACCTTTAAACAACCCCTTTTCACCATGTTTACCATCAATGCAGCACTGATACTTATAATCCCATTAACTATCATCACCCCGTCCATTCCCATACCTTTAAGTTCACCCTCATTAACATGTCTGTACATATTAGGTAATCATTCCCGCTTCACTAGCTTCTATCTCTAGTTCCCCTATATTCTACATTATAAGACACTGATTTTACATTGTTCAGGGAGTTCATAGTAGTGGTAACAAACAATATCTCTCCTTTTGTGTCAGACTCATTTCACTCGGCATTATATCTTCAAGTTTCATCCATGTTGTCGTATGTTTCATGACTTCATTCCCTCTTAATGCTGCATAGTATTTCATTGTATGTATATACCACATTTTGTTTATCCACTTGTCTGTTGAAGGACACTCGGGTTGTTTCCACCTCTTGGCAATTGTGAACAATGCCACTATCAACATTGGTGTACAAATGTCTGTTTGTGCCCCTGCTTTCAGATCTTCTGGGTATATACCAAAAAGTGAAATTGCCAGATCATAAGGTAACTCAATATCTAGTTTTCTGAGGAACAGCCAAAACGTCTTCCACAGCAGCTGTACCATTATACATTCCCACCAGCAATGAATTAGAGTTCCCATTTCTCCACATCCTCTCCAGAATTTGTAGTGTCCTGTTTGTTTAATGGTAGCCATTCTTATTGGTGTGAGATGATATCTGTACTGGTTTATATATATTATGTCCCCCAGAAAAAGCCATGTTCTTTGATGCTATCTCGTGGGGACAGACACATTAGTGCGGATTAAGTTCAAATGTTTGGATTAGGGTGTTTCCATGGAGATGCGCCCCACCCAACTGTGGATGATGACTCTGTTTGGATAATTTCCATGGAGGTATTACCCCACCCATTCAGGGTGGGTCTAAATTAAATCACTGGAGCCATATAAATGAGCTGACAAACAGAAGGAACTCAGTGCAGCTGAGAGTGACATTTTGAAGAAGAGCTACAGCCAAGAGGGACACTTTGAAGAAAGCACAGGAGCTACAGATGAGAGACAGTTTGAAGACAGCCATTGAAAGCAGACTCTTGCTCCGGAGAAGCTAAGAGAGGACAAATGCCCCAAGAGCAACCGAGAGTGACATTTTGAAGAGGAGCTGTAGCCTAGAGAGGAACGTCCTTGGAGAAAGCCATTCTGAAACCAGAACTTCGGAGCAGACGCCAGCCACATGCCTTCCCAGCTAACAGAAGTTTTCCGGATGCCATTGGCCATCCTCCAGTGAAGGTACCCAATTGTTGATGCATTACCTTGGACACTTTATGGCCTTAAGACTTTAACTGTGTAACCAAATAAACCCCCTTTTTTAAAAGCCAATCCATTTCTGGTGTTTTGCATTCTGGCAGCATTAGCAAACTAGAACAATATCTCATTCTGGTTTTGATTTGCATCTCCCTAATAGCTAGGGAAGAGGAACATTTTTTCATGTGTTTTTTAGTCATTTGTATTACCTCTTCAGAAAAATCTTTTCATATCTTTTGCCCATTTTATAATTGAGCTATTTGTACTATTGTCATTGAGTTGTAGGATTTCTTTATATATGCTGGATATCAGTCTCTTATGTGATATATGGTTTCCAAAGATTTCCTCCCATTGAGGTGGCCGCCTCTTTACCATTCTGACAAAATGCTTTGAGGTACAAAAGCTTTTGATTTTGAGGAGTTCCCATTTATCTACTTTTTTCTTTCATTGCTTGTGCTTTGGGTGTAAAGTCTAAGAAGTTACCTCCTGTTACTAAGGCTTGAAGATGTTCCCCTACATTATGTTTTAGGAGTGTTATGGTACTGTCTCTTATATTGAGGTCTTTGATCCACTTTGACTTAATTTTTATATAGGCTGTGAGGTAAGGGTCCTGTTTCATTCCTTTGGATATGGATATCCAGTTTTCCCAGCCCCAGTTGATGAAGAGACTACTGTCCCAGTTCAGTGGATTTGGGGGCCTTATCAAAAATCAGTCAACCATAGATCTGAGGGTCTATTTCCAAACTCTCGACTCGATTCCATTGATCAGTATTCTGGTTTGCTAATGCTGCTGTTTTGCAAAACACCAGAAATGGATTGGCTTTTATAAAGGGGGTTATTTGCTTACAAGGTTACAGTCTTAAGGCCATAAAGTGTCCAAAGTAAGGCATCAACAATAGGGTACCTTCACTGGAGGATGGCCAATGGTGTCCGGAAAACCTCTGTTGGCTGGGAAGGCACATGACTGGTGTCTGGTTGCTCCTAGGTTGTGTTTCAAAATGGCGTTCTCCAAAATGTCTCTTGGTCAGCTTCTCGGGGCAGACTCTGGGCTTCTACCTCCAAAGCATCAACAAAACTCTGCTCAATGGCCATCTTCAAAATGTGTCTCTCAGCTGCAGCTCTTCTTCAAAACGTCACTCTCAATTGCTCTGAGTTCCCTCTGTGAGCTCTTTTTTATAAAAGACTCCAGTGAACTAATCAAGACCCACCCTGAGTAGGTGGGGCCACATTTCCACGGAAACATTCAATCAAGAGGTCACACCCTAATCAAAGGTGTCACTCACAGTTGCATGGGTCATATATCCATGGAAACACTCAACCAGAAGGTTCCAACCTAATCAACACTAAAATGTCTGCCCCCACAAGACTGCATTAAAGAATATGGCTTTTTCTAGGGGACATAATATATACAAACCAGCACAATCAGTATGTCTATCATTGTGCCAATACCATGGTGTTTTGACCACTGTAGTTTTACAATAGGCTTTAAAGTCAGGAAGTGTAAGCTCTCCCACTTTGTTCTTCTTTTTTAGGATGTTTTTGGCAATTTGAGAACCCTTTCCCTTCCAAATAACTTTGATAACTATCTTTTCTAAGTCTGCAAAGTAGGTTGTTGGAATTTGGATTGCAATTGAGATGAATCTGTAGATCAGTTTGGGTAGAATTGACAGCTTAATGATGTTTAGCCTCCCTATCCATGAATATGGAATATCTTTCCACCTATTTAGTTCCTCTCTGATTTCTTTTAAGTTTTGTCATTTTCTGTGTAGTGGCGTTTTCCATCCTTGTTTGAGGTTATTCCTAAGTACTTGATTGTTTCATTGCTATTGTGAATGGAATTTTTTTTATGAATGCCTATTCAGTTAGGTCATTTCTAGTGCATTAATTTTGTGTCCCACCACTTTGCACATTAATTTTGTATCCCACAACTTTGCTGAATTTGTTCATTAGCTCAAGTATCTGTGTCATCGATTTCTCAGGATTCTCTAAATATAAGATCATGTCATCTGAAAATAATGACAGTTTTACTTCCTCCTTTCCAATCTGGTTGCATTTTATTTCTTTGTCTTGCTGGATTGCTCTGGCTAGAACTTCTACCACAATGTTGAATAATAATGGTGTAAGTGTGCATCCTTGTCTCATTCCTGATCTTAGAGGGAAGGCTTTCAGTCTCTCATCATTGAGTACTATGCTAGGTGTGAGTTTTTAATATATGCCCTTTATCATATTGAGGAACTTTCCTTCAATTCCTTCCTTTTGAAGTGATTTTATAAAAAAAAAAGTTGCTGAATTTTGTTGAATGCTTTTTCAGCATCTATTGAGATGATCATTTGATTTTTCCCTTTCAATTTGTTAGTGGGTGTATTGCATTCGTTTTCTTATGTTGAACCACCCTTGCATGCCTGGGATGAACCCCACTTGGTCATGATGTATGATTCTTTTAATTAGTGTCTTTGGATTCAATTTGCAAGTATTTTGTTGAGAATTTTTGCATCTATATTCATTAAAGAGATTGGCCTGTAGTTTTCCTTTCTTGTAGCATCTTTATTTGGTTTTGGTATTAGAGTGATGTTAGCTTCATAAAATTAGTTAGGTAGTGTTCCTTTCTCTTCAATTTTTTGGAAGAGTTTGAGCAGGAACGGTGTCAGTTCTTTTTGGAAAGTTTGGTAAAATTCCCCTGTGAAACCATCTGGCCCAGGGCTTTTATTTGTAGGAAACTTTTTGATGACTGATTGGATCTCTTTACTTGTGATTGATTTGTTGAGGTCTTCTATTTCTTCCCGGGTCTGAACAGGCTGTTCATGTGTTTTCAGGAAATTATCCATTTCCTCTAAATTGTCTAGTTTGTTGGGGAACAGTTGTTCATAGTAACCACTTAGGATTTTTTTAATTTCCTCAGGATCCATAGCAATGTCCCCCCTCTCATTTCTGATTTTGTTTATTTGGGTCTTCTCCATTTTTTTACTTTGCCAGTCAATCTTGGGTTTGTCAATCTTGTTGATCTTCTCAAAGAACAAACATTTGGTTTTATTTATTCTCTCTACTGTTTTTGTTGTTGTTGTTGTTGTCGTTGTTGTTGTTGTTGTTCTCCAGCTCATTTATTTCTGCTTTATTTCTTTTTATTTCTTTTCTTCAACTTGCTTTAGGGTTAATTTGCTGATCATTCTCTGGCTTCTTCTGTTGTCCCATTAGGTCTTTGACTTTAGCTCTTTCTTCCTTTTTAATATATGCATTCAGAACTGTAAATTTCCCCCTTAACACCACCTTTGCTGCATCCCATAGGTTTTGAGATGTGGTATTCTCATTTTCATTCATCTCCAGATATTTACCGATTTCTGTTGCAATTACTTCTTTGACCCACTGATTATTTAGGAGTGTGTCAACCTCCACATGTTTGTGAATGTTCTGATTCTTTGGTGGTTATTGATTTCTAGTTGCATCCCATTATGATCAGAGAATGTGCTTTGAATTATTGAAATCTTTTTAAGTTTGTTGAGGCTTGTTTTGTGCCCCAGCATATGATCTAACCTGGAGAAAGTACCATGAACTCTAGAGAAGAATGTATATCCTGGTAATTTAGGATGTAATGCTCTATATCTGTCTGTTAAGTCTCACTCATTTATCACATTGTTTAGGTTCTCAATTTCTTCATTGGTCCTCTAATTGTCCCATCTATAGAAGAGAGTGGTGTATTGAAATCTCCTACTATTATTGTAGAAATATCTACTGCTCCCTTCAGTTTTGTTAATGTTTGTCTCATGTACTTTGGAGCACCTTGATTGGATGCATAAACATTTATGATTGTTAGGTCTTCTTGATGAATTATCCCTTTTATAAATATATAGTGTCTTTGTCTTTCATGGCATTTTTCCATGTAAAGCCTGTTTCGTCTGATATTAGTATTACTACTCCCAGTTTCCTTTGGCTGCAGCTTGCATGGAATATTTTTTTCTGTCCTTTCACTTTGAGTCTTTTTGTGTTTCTGGATCTAAGATGAGTCTCTTGTAAACAGCATATCAATGGGTCATATTTTTTAATCCATTCTCCCAATCTGTGTCTTTTAATTGGGAAGTTTAATACATTCACATTTAATGTTATTACTGTGAAGGCAGTTCTTGAACCAACCATCTTATCCTTTGGTTTTTATTTGTCAGATCTATTTTCCCCCTCTCTCTTTTTTTCCTTTAAGTTACCCTTACTAATACTCTTCAGTTCTGTGCTCTTCTCCAGACTTCTCTCTCCTTTTTTTTTCTCAGCCAGTAGAATTCCCTTTAATATTTCTTTCAGGGCAGGTCTCTTGTTAACAACCTCTCGGCATTTATTTGTCTGTGAAAATTTTAGATTCTCTCTCAATTTTGAGGGGGAACTTTGCTGGATAAAGAATTCTGGCTGGCAATTTTTCTCTTTCAGAATCTTAAGTATGTCATACCACTGCCTTCTCACTTCTATGGTGCCCACTGAGTAGTCAGTACTTAGTCTTATGTTGTTTCTCTTGTATTTGGTGAATCACTTCTCTCTTGCTGCTTTTCAGACTCTCTCTTTCTCTTCAACATTTGACAATCTGATTAGGATGTGTCTCAGAGTGGGTCTATTTGGATTTACTCTACTTGGAATTCATTGGGCTTCTTTGATTTGCATATTTATGTCTTTTATAAGGGCTGGAAAGTTTCCCCCAACTATCTCCTCAAATACTCTTCCTAGCCCTTTACTGTTCTCCTTCTGGGACACCAATGATTCTTATATTTTTGCACTTCATGTTGTCCATCATTTCCCTGAGATCCATTTCAAATTTTTCCATTTTTTTTCACCATTTGTTCTTTTGTGCATTCTCCATCAATTGCCTTGTCCTCCAGTTTACTTATTCTTTCTTCTGCTTCTTCAGATCTGCTGTTATGTGTCTCTAGTATATTTTTAACTTGATCAACAGTCTCTTTTATTTCATACCTTCTGCTATTTTTTTATTTATTCTTTCAAATTCTTCTTTATGCTCTTCTAGATTCTTTTTGATGCTACGTCTTTAGGCAACCCATTGAAATGGTTTTGGAAATTTGTGTGTACTTCTTTGATCAATTGCTCCAAGTTCTGTGTCTCCTTTTGCTTTTCAATTTGGTTGTTTGGCTTGTCCATATGTTCTTGGACCTTCATATGATTTTTGATTCATGTTGACTTTGGGGCATTTGCTGATCTTGATAAGGTTATTTTGGGGAAATGCAGGATTATTTGAATGTATATAAATGCAGGGCTACAGCTTGCTGGAGGGCACTTTCCCTGTCTTCCCAGCAGATAGCACTCTTGAGCCACCTCTTACTCTCAAGCCAGCTCTCCCCCAACTTTGCCTGTGCACTAGGCGAGGTCCAACCCAGGTGGAAATCTAAACAGTGCACCTGTTCTCCATGTGCACTGGGGACTGCCAGCCCTGGGAGTGCAGTTAGGCAGGGAGTCCACTTGAGGGCACCGTGGGTCTAGTGATTCCCGGGCCTCCAAGTGGATCACTCCCAGGCTGTGGGGCTGTGCAGCTCACCCTCCAGTTCAGTCGTGCCCTGTTCCCAGCCTGATGCGCACCCACGGCCTCTGAGGTGTGGGAGGGGCTCCTGGCCCTTCCGTGTGGTGCCCTTGCCTACCATCTTGCCTGTACACCCCCTGGACTTGCGTGGGGGGGAGAGTAAATGCAGTCAACACTGGTCCCCTGCCTCCCGGGTTCCCTCACAGCCTGAGGCTGAGGAGGGTTATCTCTCCAGTTAATTGCTGAGATGGGTGCGCGGGAGTGGGGAGCTGCTCCCTCCCCTCTTTGGCGGCCAGCTCACTGCTACCAGGCCCTGGTGGTGTTCCCAGCTGAATAAACTCACCCTGTCCTTTTAGACACAGTTTCTCCACTTTTTCATCCAAGTCCCCACCATATCCTGTAGAGGTCCCTTTCTGGCTGCCTGCACCCTGAAACCACTGTCATGGGCATTCTCTGCCTCTTCTCTAGTTTCTTTGTCAAGTCTAGTTTTAAAAGCTATCTCAAAAGCTTTGTATTATATCTACTTTTTGGAGATTGAAACTGAGAAATATTTTAAATATTTACTTATTAACTCATTTAAAAATAACAATCATCAACCCACTTGAAGTGAACAGTGTATTTTTATGAAAAGTCACTATATTTCTAAAATCTAGAGAAATTTCATGACAAGAGTGACACGTCTCCATTTTCCCAGGTCTCAGTGTCTGGCTTCATGGAAGACCACTGGATTCTCAGGTCTGCTTCTCTGTTCACTCTGTTGTGACATAACAAGTCAAATGGCCTCTGGAAAACTCCACTGTATACTCATGAGAGAATGCTCATGAAGAAGACAAGATTTTAGCATTATTATGAAAATAGATTTGACCCCAGGGGGGTCTTGAAAACCCCCAAACCACACTTCAATAACAGCTACCCTAAGACAGCAAACTTTTTAAGCTTTGTGTGCAGCTTCATTTGACCCTGAGCTTCTTTCCCTTTGAAGCAGGACCACATTCATTGCTCTTTGTTGCCTCCTGCACCCCCATCCTTCCATCTGAGATCATTTTCTTTCAGCCTGAACAATGAACATTAATATTTCTTTTATTGTGGGATGTGTCAGTGATTACACTTTCAGGCTTACTTCGTCTGAAAATGTCTTTATTTTGCCTTCTGTGCTGAATGATAATTTCCCTATAAAGAGAATTCCAGCTTGGCAGTTATTTACCGTAATATCTGAAGAAAACCCTGTCTTCTGGCTTCCATTGCCTCCATTGAGGAAAAGTCTAAGTGTGGTTCTCTTGACTAATTTGACTTTTTTTCTTCTGGCTGCTTTTAAGATTTTCTCTGTCTTTAGTTTTCTCTGGTTGTATTATGAGGCTTCAGAGTGTTGATTTCTTTCTATTTATTTGCCTCCTTGGCTTCTGTAGGGTTTTCTGAATCTTTGGTTTGATTTTTTTGTCACTTTTGGAAAATTCTCAGCCATGATCTTTTCAAATATTGCTACCCCATCTCTTTCATTTCCTTCTAAGATTCCAATTACACATATGATGGACTTTCTCACTGAATCCTCTATATATCTTCTCTTCTGACTCCCAGTGCTTTTGCATGATTTCTTCTAGCTTCAAGTTCAGTAATTCTCTCTCCAACTGCCTAATCTGCTGCTAAACCCATCCAATCTCTAGTAGGCTCTTTTTAGTCTGCTAAGTTTATGTTCGTATGTATGTCATGTATTTAACAATTTCCAGTTCTCCACTGACATTTTCGATCTTGTTTTGTATTTCCCGGAACATAGGAATCACGGTTATTTTAAAGGCTGCGCCCGCTAGGTCCAACATTGCAGCCCCAGCGGTTTCATAGTCTGTTGCGAATTACCATACAGAGAGTAAGAGGATAAAAAAAGATCACACCACCACAGGGTTGGGATACTTAACTTCCGCTCCTTTAACGTTTAACAAAAGAGCTCCCCTGTTTATACGTTGAGCAACTCTGAGTCCCGCGTTCCTGGACGGTTACTCACCCCGCTGGGATGCCCCGCCCAACCCCAGCGCCCCCACCCTCCACCAGAGGGCGCCGGAGTGCGCAGGCGCGACGTCGGAGGCCCTCTGTCCTCGCGGGCGCCGCTGCTCTTTCCGCCTTCCCGGCAGGCCCCGCGCTGCGCTTGCGCGCTGGGTGATCTCTCGAAGTCGTTGGTGGTGGTTTCCTGGTCGCGTTGAAGTCGCTTGTCCAGCGCCGAGGTGAGAGCGGGGACGGGGCCCGCTGTCCGCGCTTGGGGCCAGGCCGGAGCCGGGCCGGCGGGCGGGGGCCGCGGGGTAGGGCCCTCTCGGCGCGGTGGGCTCTCGGCCTCCGCTGACCTTGGGTCCTGGCCTGCGTGCGCCTCCGGCCCCGGCCTCGCCGTCCGCGACGGGAGCTCGGCCAGTAGCCTGCCGCGGGCAGCGTGGCCGGGGCCTGCTCCGCGCTGGTTTGCCCGCGTGCTGACCCTGTCCTCGTACTCTTTTGGCCGTGGAGCTCCCACGACCTGCCAGAGGTGCGCAGCTGGTCAGTGGCGGAGCCAGAAACCAAGTCAGGCGACCCCCGGCCGGGGCCTTGCGACCGAGGCTCAAAGGGCCAGGCCCACTGGGACTGTAAGTGGAAAACCTTGCAGAGGACATGGGTGCGGTGGACGCCATGTGACCTTTGACGAGGAGGGCGCTGGAAGGGTCTCGAGCTGTAAAACCGACCTAGAACTGGGATATGTGGCTAGATAGGATGGACTTGGGAGGGGGGAACCTCACTGTTAACTGGTAGGAACATGTCACTTGGGCCCAAAGGAAAGTCAAGGAGAAAGAAAAGGCTAGCATTTGCAGTGCGCTCTATCACAGGCCCCTACTTGTCTGGGGAAGATACCATGACCCCAGGTGCTGAGCAAAGTACCAGTAAGATTGAATTGTCTGTGGCCTCTTCTTACCTCCTTTGCGGTCTCCCAGTGTATCTTGCCTTTTTCCTTCTCTTGTACCCTCATCTGACCTTGCTTTTTCTGGAGCCCCTGCCTGGGCCTGGCCTCACTAAGTGGGGATGTCTTTTAAAGACCTCCTTTTAGAATCCAGTGGCTTAGCAGTCCCAGTGGTTGCTGCCAGAGAGGTGTTGTAGAAATTCTGTTATTGCTGCGACCTTTTTTTTTTATTTTTGTGGTGGCATGCATACAACGTAACATTTCGGTTTTAGCCTCTTTCAAGTATACAGTTCAGTGGTGTTAATTACACTCACGATGTTGTGTGTCCATCACACAGAACTCTGCCTTCACTCCCCACCCCACCCCCACCCCTGGAACCCGGCAGTCTACTTTCTGTCATTTCATATAAATGAGATCATAAAATATCTGTCCTGTTGTGTCTGCCTTATGTCACTCAACTTGAGGCCTTCAGGGTTTGTCCACATTGCGTGACCCTTCTCGTGAGTTCTTACTCCATAACAAGCCCTAGGCCAGGGCCACACGTTTGCTCCTTGGGTCCTGGCCTGCCTGGTGCACCCTTTTGCTGTGTGAGTGAGTAAGTTGTGGTGCCCTCCAGGTTCCAGTAATAGAATACCTAAGAGAAGTAAAATTCTGTGCAGCCTAAGTAGTGACAGGAAAGGAAGCCAAAGTAGAGTTTTCAAGTAAGGAGTTAAGTGGGAAGCATTTAGATCTGGTTATTCCTGACAACTATTTGAATGACTGTAGTTTAGTAGGCCATTTCAGGGGCTATAAAACATATTAAAATGAAAATTAGAGTTCGTATAGTAATTTGTGTGAGCACACAAAAACATTATTTTGAGACCTGCACATAAAAGTGAACTGGGGAAGTTCAGAATTTGATGGTGTTTCCCAGTCAGGTTCAATAATTAGTTAAAATATTATTTTTATTCATTGAACAAATTCTGTCAACTTGTAGCTCTTAGGAAGTGGCCTTGTTGTCAGCTTATGCCACCTATGTTGTTATTCATTGGTGGATTTCAAGGCTGAGACACAGCTGATCAGAGTGTACCCAAGCCTGAGTGCTGGTTCCACAAGGGAATCACATGTGCTGCCACATTCTTTTTCAGTTTGAATACTGACAGTTCTTAATGTGCTGAGTACATGAGGTTTTTCAGTTTAAAATGTGGACTGTAGCTTTGGACATAGTATAAGATGACTGTTGGAGAGGGGTGCATTGGCTTGGCGGTCAGCGGGCAGCCCTGGGGTCTGCGAGGGGCGGCACGAGCCCGGCCAGGCAGACACCGTGGAGGGGCGGTCAGTCCAGAGGAGCTGTGGGCAGGCCTCGAGTCCAGGCAGTGGTGAGCGGCAGCCGTGCTGCTCCTCAGCCCTGTTCTTCGTTTTCAGATGCTTCAGAGCATTATCAAAAACGTCTGGGTCCCCATGAAGCCCTACTACACCCAGGTCTACCAGGAGATCTGGGCAGGGACGGGGCTGATGGCCTTCATCGTTTACAAAATCAGGAGGGCCGGTAAGTTCCTTTATGTTTAATTTATTTGAGATCAGGAAGGAAATTATTTTCATAGAGTGAAATGGAAACCTCTGAGAACACATGTGTCTTGAGCACATGGAATGCCACAGTGCTCCAGGGGCCGCAGCAGAATCACCTGCCCTTGAACCTGAGCCTGACCAGGTCCCAGTCCCCACCCCCAGTTCACAGGAAAGGTGAGCGAGAGAAGGGACGAAGGCAGCACCGGGCGTAGGATGCTCTTTAGACATTGTGGACACTTTGTCAGAGGTGAAGTGGCAGGGTGGTTGTGTTTAAGGGGAACGGGTCCTTAAAAGAGCTGCGGGTTGGCGGGCGTTTGATTAAAATGCTGCAGGGAAAAGAGAAGTCTGGGGGATGGAAGGGGTGGTCAGGGATGATTGAAACAAGTTTGGCAAAACGTTGATAATGGTTGAAGCTGGTGGTGGGTACTTGGTTGTTATTCTGTTTGTGCTTTACACGAAAGCAGGACGATGTCCAGCTTAATCTCTTTAAAAAGTCAGTGTTGAGTGAGGGGACTGAAGGGGGGCTGCTTCAGAGTGAGAAACCAAGTCACCCCTCCAGTGCAGGGCAGGGCCGGGGGTCCTGGCTGCGGTGGCGGGGAGACCCTGGGGAAACCGGAACCAGGCCTTGGTGTTAAGAAATTGTGAACAGAGTGGTGATGGGGGGGGGGGTGCAGGTGTGGGAGAATGTTCTTATTTAAGAGGTGCAGGCTGAAGTGTTCAGGGATTAACTGTCGTGGTTTATGGTGTTTGTGGTGCCTGTTCTGAAATATTTTCATAATGAAAAGTTGGGAGGAAAAAAACATTTAGTTCTCAGCAGATTGGAGAATATTAAATAGAAATCCTGCCACTTCTTGGCTTTGAGACACTACAGTGACTTTTCTATTTTCAAAAAGCTTTCTATTATAGCTTTACTTTAGCTTTGAAGCTTTCAGCCAAATGTTGATTTTGACAATGAATTGTCTAGAGGCATTTTTGTAAAGCATCGATATGACCAATTTTTTTCCTTCCTTTTATTTTAGATAAAAGAAATAAAGCTTTGAAAGGTAAGATTTTTGCTTCTTAAAAAATCTTTAATGCCATGGGTGGGGCATGAAAAACAACATTTATTTCAGGACAAGGTGTATCACGGTTCTGAATTGAAACTGATACATGGTTCAGTAAATGTATGAAATGCAGCCGGAGCACCTTAGAGTAGGAAGTGTGCTGCTCCTCCGGGAAGGGAGCCTCTGACTGTCTGGTTTTTATAGCCCTAGTGTTAAAACCCACTGCCCACCCCTCTGGGTAAAGTCATACTTTCCGAGATAGTAGAAAAAAATGGGTTTATCTGAGGGAGTTGATGTCACCCACGGGGACGCACAGGTTAGCTGTGCCGGCTGTCCTGGTGAGACTCCCTGGTGGCATGCTTGCTTTTCTTTTTGTTTTTTAAATTTATTTTTTATTTAGTTTTATTAGAGAAGTTACAGGTTTGCAGAAAGATCACGCAGAAAATACAGAGTTCCCATACAGTCACCCCATTTTTAACATTTTGCATTACTCTGGTACTTTGTTAAAATTGATGTGAGAATATATTTATAAATGTACTGTTAACTTTAGTCCGTAGTTTACATTAGGGTTCACTGTTTTGTACCAGCATATAGTTGTTTTTTGTTGTTGTTGTTAATTTTTATTCTAGCAACATATATACCACATAAAATGTCCCCCTTTAACCCCATCCAAACATGTAATTCAGTGGTGCTAATTACACTTGCACTGATGTGTTACCATCACCACCTGTCTTGCCGAAACTGCCCGATGGCATTTTTTTAACGTACAGTGTTTTGAAAGGAAGGACTGCAGGGCCAGATGTTTCTCCACTTTGTTTCCCAAATAACACTGAGACTGCGGTCACTGGAGTCCCCTGCGAGCCCCGCCCTGCCTGTGGGCTCTGGGAAGGGGCCTTTAAAATCCGACCCTCGACTCTGCACCCGCGGGTGAGTGGCTGTGTGGCCCATCGGCACCGGCCACTCAGGTGTTCCCTGTAGAAATCCTCCCCCTGGTGCTTTGCTCGTCACACTTACAAACATCCCACCTGTCCCTTCCTCCCTAAACTGTCACACTGTGCTTCTATTTCAAAAGCTTCAAGCCCGGCGCCTGCTCATGGTCACCATTAACCAGCTCCGCGTGGAGAGTGCGTTGGACGAGCCACCAGGCTGGCTGTTAGGTGGGGCCCCGGACGTGGCTCTGCCCTCGTGTAAGCACTGCTGGCTGTGTGGCATGAATAAATGTGTCTGTGACGTGACCTCTGCCTGTGCGGTGTGCTTTAACGCTCCCCGGTGGGCCCCCGGGTTCCGAGCAGACCCCTGGATGCAGCAGATGCAGGCAGAAACCCCCGAGCCTTCCCGCCTCTGGGAAACCCGAGGACGGAAGAGTGAACAGCTCCCTTTCCGGGGAGTCGGCGATCAGGATCTGGGTGCTCACTTCCGAAGTCAATAAATGTTTGATACACAGATGCTTCTGCTACTTCCTCTCGTGACCTCTCTGAGCCTTGGCTTTCTCATTTGGAGTTAGGAGGATCAGTATTAGAAAGTGTGGGAAGGCATTCTGTAAATGGAGATGCTTTACGAATGCAAGGCAGTATTAGATCACAGGGTAAGTGAGATGATAAGCTCCAGGAGAAAATTTCATCAGGAAATGATCACTTGTAAAATAATGCACATTGTTTAAAAAAATCAGTTATTTCTTCTGGTTAAGGAGATGTCAAATGAATTCCTGTCTTAAGGCAATTACCAGAACCCCTAGGACTGTGTGCAAAAATGATTCTCAAGCAATAAGCCTCAGTTTCTCGTTGTCGACCTCATAACAACCTCAGAAATTTACGTGGAAATTATGCATCCCAGTGGGAGGTATGAGAGTGCATGAAATGGGACTTGGTGTCAGTTAACCGTGAGAGTCACGTTTTCTACTGTTAGACATTTTGTTCTGTTCCAACTCCCGTAAAAATTATGAACGTCTCTAACCTGGGCGGCCTCAGACTCGCTTCGGGGGCTGTTGGCGCTGCTGGCCCCAGAGCCACACTCTGCACACCCTGGTCCAGGCAGAGTGACCCCCGTGGCCTCGGCTCCGCCGGAGTGTGCAGCCCCCAGTGCATCGACAGCTGCCCTTCGCTGGACGTGCCAGGTGCCTTCAGGCCTCAGACCCTGGCTGGGCGGTGCCTCGGTTCCCACTTCACAGAGGAGTGGGGGGCCCTGCTGCTTCCCCCTTACTGCCTGAGGGTCCCTTCCATTAAATCTGGCAAGTAAAAATCAGCTTGTAAAAAGTGTGTCTTGCCCCCTGTGCCACACCTTGAGCAGAACTGGATGAGAGGTCACTGGAGGTTTTATTTGTGAGGGAGACTTCGGTGGAATCTAGAGAGTTCTGAAGAGGTGGAACGACTGGGTGGGTTGATCCTGCTGTGGGGAGCTTGTGGACCGAGAATCACACAGGCAGGCTGGAGGAGGTCAAAGATAGAACCCAGCTCCGGGAATTGGCCGTGCCTCAAAGTGGGACAAAATAATCTGCTCCACCAAGTGGCTTTCTGTCCCTAGAACCCCAAGTGAAGGTGCTGCGCTTTGAAGCACAGTGGAGGTGTCCATGGCCAGCCAGAGCCCGAGGGAGGAGCACCCCTGGGTCCTTTGCGCCCTTGGGGGCTGCCGGGGTGGGCACCATGCCCCTCAGGGAGCAGGCCCAGAGACGTCTTGCTTGTCATTGCGTATCACGAGGGCACAGGGTGCTGGCTCCCAGTGGGGCTGTCTCCCCCGAAATTCGGGCCTCGAGTACCCTAGTGCCGGCCCCAATCTAACAGTTTTGCGTCCAGCCCATGTCATCTGCACGACCCCCTGTTGGCCTGTTCCTCAGACAAGGAAGTGGGGACCCGGCGAGGGTAGTTAGCTCACCCGTTCCCGCAGTGAGTTGGCTGCAGGCCGTGCGGCCGCCTGGCCTGGGTACCACCCCAGGGAAGAGATGGGAGCCCCGGGAGCTGGCAGCAAGGAGGGGCCCCCAGGGGTCTGCTGTCCCCCGCTGCTGCCCCTGCTCTGCCCCGGGGGCCTGGGCCCCCACCCTCCCCTGGTGCAGCGGCCTTCTCGGCCCCGACGGCACCTCCTTGCTCAAGCCGGCCAGCTCCAAGGTGGCCAGGGCAGTGTGGACGCTGGTGATGGGAGCAGCTGACACGGTAAAATTGTCCGTTTTATTGGGTTAATTTACTCATTGCCACAATAACAGGACCGCTGTCACCAAAGAAAATGTCTGGTTTTAGAGCTGCAGGTGAGAGGATGCAGGGTGAAGGGGCCGGGCCGAGGGTTGCTTCACAGCAGTGAGTGCAGCAACAGAGCAGAGGGGCCTGGGCCAGGGGCAGGTTGGAGCCGGGTGACGTGTACCCGGTACGTGGGGCTCGTTACACTCGTCTTCCTGCCTTTATGTGTCTTTTCAGTTCTCTCCATTAAAAACGTAAAGCAAAATGCGAAGTGAGCCATGCGGTCAGTCCCTGCCAGGATCATGGCACCCGCGGGAGGAGCCGGCCCTGCCACTCTACATGCCAGCGGCTGCCCGAGTGTCAGACAAACGGAAGCTAGTCCGCCTCTGCGTTGGTGCCCTGCTCCAAGACTGTTTTATGTGGGGCCGAGATGACAGATGCCAAAGTCACGAGGAAAACAATGTCCGAGAACTCCCATTTTATGTCATTAGGAATATTTTTAAAATTACACCTCAAAAGTGAAATGTTCATGATTATGAACGTTTCTATAATTTCAGCTTGATCTGCTTTCTCTTCAAATATGATAATATATTTATTTGTTTTTTTCCTGCCATCTTTATGTTCAAGAACTATATTCTCCATATAAAAAAAAAAAGTCAAGAATTGCAATTTGAAAAGCTTTCAAAGTACAGTGTTGGATGAAGGTTGTGGCTGAATTTAAATTTTAAAAAAAGGGATTTACTTGTCATTTTAAAAGAAGAATAATATTAAGTACCTACTTTTTTTTTTTTAATTGGGTATTTGGTGGTTGAGTGTTCTAGAAACCGTGAAAGAGAAGCCGAAAGGTTGAAAACCGCTCTCAACTGCAGGGCGCACCACCACTGTGGCCGAGCCGTCAGGAGCCACCCGGCTGCATTGGCAGTGACGGTGCAGCAGACCCCACAGGCAGGAGGGTTGCCCCCCCAGCAGGCAGAGGAGGTGAATTTAGCTGAGTGAGGATCGAGTATTTTGGGGTTGCAGGGAGGCAAATCCCCACCAGCACCGGCCCTGACGGCTGTGCTCTGGGGACCCCTCCAGATCCGCAGCGCCTGGCCCCACCGCACCTGGCGAGGGTTGGGGAAAGCGTCGGAGCCTTGTGGCCGCCACACGTCCTGGCACCCGGGGGCGGTGTCTGCCAGGGGCAGCGGGCACTGGAGAGGAGGTGGAAGATGCTGTCCCCCCGCGGAAAGTGTCAGTTTGCTCCTGGTGTTGGGGTTGGACTGCTACAGGCATCAGGAGGATTGGTGGAAAGTCAGGAGGGAAGAAATTGAATACTGAATTTTTTTTAAAGCTACAATAAACTCATAAAATATGGCATGCAAAGTATGTTTTTTTGGTATTATTTAAAAAGCTTTTCCCAACGTTACAACCTGTGGGGGGAGTTTTACTGGGGGTTTCATCTTGTAGAACATTTTTTAACTGGCAGAGTGTGCGACAAAGTGCTTTTAAGGTTACAGACATCAGGAAACACTCGTGAAGTGAGGCCTCCTTCTTCCGACAGGTGTTTCATTGAGCTCTTGCCACGTGCCACACACATGCCATCTTCACATCCGGAATTCTGTTCGCTGAATGCCTGGCACACATTTGTGACAGTTGCTATTAAAAGTGGATTTCTGTAAATGCCTTTAGTGACCAGCTGTGTCCACCTGTCCCTGGGTCGCCCTGAAGGTTAGTTGGGTCCCCACTGGCACGACCCTTTATTACTTGGGTGAACTTCAGGCAAACTCCCTAACTTCTCTGGGCCTCAGCTTCTTCATCTCCAAAGTCCTTTTTGACTGTAATTCCATGGCTAATGGATTTGTAATGTAAATTCCATCATCCAAAAATAAACTGTCTGTGAAGCAACCGTAGGATGACAGATCGTCAGTTACAAGCTTTGTGTGAAGGACGTTAATTCATCTCCGTCTGTGTGATATCCAACACAGGACCAGGCGCTTGTCATAGGCACTCAGATTTTTTACGAATTTAATAAAAAAGGGATGCCAGTTTACAAGGTGCTTCCTAACTCTTGGAAAAATAGAATAAGGCACATCTTTAGTGACTATATTAATAGTCTTCGTGACAAGAAAGTGAGAGCGTGGCTTCTGGCTTCACCGGGCCCAGTGCGGTTACACTGGTCCACGAATCTGGCCCCTTCCACGGCCAGGGCAGAAGCCTGGTCGGCTGGAGGGAAGGGGTCACCGAAACTGAGCTCCAGGAGGCTGTGTTGGCCAGGCCAGAGAGGGCAACTTCACGAAACTACAAAGAGGGAGCAGGGCAAACCCTAAGGAAGCAGAATAAAGGAAATTATTAACAGAGATGAGAGCAGGGATTAATGGAATAAGAAATAGAGAACAGAAAAAACAATAGATAAAAACCAATAAAACTGGAATCTGGTTCTTTGAGAAGCTCAATAAAATGGATAAAACTCTAGGCAGAGTGTCAGGAAAAAATAAAGGGAGAAGACACAAATCCTGAAGCCAGGAATGAGTGGGGTGACAACACTGCAGATTCCACAGCTATTAAAAGAATAATAAGGGGATCTCATAATTTATTTATGTCACCAAAAAATTTGACAAAGTATATGACACGGAAAAATTCCTCATTAGACACAACCTACCGAAGCTCACCCAAGAAGTAGATAACCTGAATAGCCCTCTATCTGTTAAAGAAATTGATTTTTGATTTTGTAGTTAAAAGCTTTCCTATGAAGAATATTCCAGGCCCAGATGGATTCACCGGTGAATTCTACCAAACATTTAATAGTGAACTAATACCAATTATGGTTCTTCCTTAATAGAACAATTACTACTCATTCTATGATGCCAGCATTATCTTGATACAAAAATAGAAAGATGTTAAAGAAAACTGTAGACCAATATTCCTCATTGACTTAGATGCAAAAATTCTTAACAAAATTTTAGCAAATTGAATCCAACAACATATAAAAATGATAATACATGATGACTAAGTGAGCTTATCCCAGGAATTCAGGGTTGATTGAAAATTCAAAATTCACCATATTATTAGAATAATAGAAGAAAAATTAAAACCATGTGATCATTTCAATAGATGCAAAAAAAAAAAAAGCAGTATACAGAATTAAGCATATATTCATGTTAAAAGCTCTCAGCACACTAGGAATAGAAAATAATTTCCACAATACAAAGTGCATGCATGAAAAGCCTACAGCTAATCTCATACTTACTGGTGAGAGACTGAATGTTTTCTCTTTATAAACCAAAGCAAGGCAAGGTTATCCACTCTCACCACTCCAATTCAACTTCCTGTACTGGAAGTTCTGGGCATTGCAATAAAGCAAGAAAAGTATATGAAAGGCATGGAGATTGAAAATAAGTAAAACTTTATATGCAGATAGCATGATCATCACTTTAGAAAATCTTAAGGAATCTACCACAAACCTACCAGATCCATTAAACATGTTTAGCAAGGTTGCAAGGTCAAAGCCAGTATGCAAAAATCAATTGTATTTCTATATAATAGCAGCGGACAAATGGAAATTGAAAATATGACACATGGATAACTTTGAAAAAAGACATGCAAGACCTGGACATTGAAAACTCTAAAACATCAATAAGACCAAGTTTTTCAACTCCCAAATATTTACCTAGGAGAAATAAAAGCATATTGCCACACAAAATTGTATGCAAGAATGTTCATAGCAACTTTACTTGTAATTGCCAGAAGCTGGAAACAACCCAAAGGTGTGTGTAAATGGAGAGACATACCATGCTCATGGATCAGAAGACTCAGTCTTGTTAAAACGCCAAGTTCACAAAATTTGTCTGTACCTTCAAGACAATCCCAGTAGACTGCTGTAGACTTTGCCAAGCTGATTCTAAAATTTATATATAGCCAAAGCATTTTGAAAAGAAGTACCAAGTTGGAAGACTTAGACTAGCTGGTTTCAAGACTTGTTATAAAACTACCATAATCAAAACAATATAGGAGAGGCAAAAGATAGACATACAATCAATGGAGCAAATTAGAGAGTCCAAAAATTGTCCCATGTTCATACACTTGTTGATTTTTGATGAAGGTACCAAGGCAATTCAATGGGGAAAGGCAAGGATAATCTTTTCATCAAATGATGCTAGAATAATTGGATAGCCAAATGAGGGGGAAAGAAAAGAACTTAAAATGGGTCATAGATGTAACTTTAGGAATTGACCATTTTAAAACTTCTAGAAGAAAAGCTTAGTAGCTTTGGATCAGGCAAGGATTTCTTAAATAGGACCCAAAATGCACTTACTATAAAAGAAAAAATGATAAACTGAAAAATGGGCAAAAAATTTGAATAAATAGTTCACCAAAGAAAATATACAAATGGCAAATAAGCACATGAAAAAAATTATTATTGCTGATTGTGCTGGTTTATATATATTATGTCCCCCCAAAAGCCATATTCTTTAATGCAATCTCATGGGGGCAGAGTTATTAATCTTTTTGATAAGGGTGTGACCTCTTGATTGAATATTTCCATGGAGATTTGACCCCGCCCATTCAGGGTAGGTCTTTGTTAGTTTACTGGAGTCCTTTAAAGGGAGCTCACACAGAGAGCAGAGAGATGAAAATGCCCTGGGATGTGCTAAGCCAGGACACACAGATGCTTGCTGATGCTTGGAAACACTTGGAGATGCAGACAGAAGGACGTTTAGAGATGTTAAGCTAAGAGATAAAGCCCGGAGTTTTTCCTGGAGAAGCTAAGGGATACAGAAGCCCGGAGACATTTTGGAGAAAGCCATTCTGAAGGACAACCCAGGAGCAAAGGACCAGCAGACGCCAGCCATGTGCCTTCCCAGCTGACACAGGTGTTCCAGACGCCATCGGGCTTTCTTCAGTGAAGGTATCCTCTTGTTGATGCCTTAGTTTGGACACTTAGAACTTTAAATTTATAACTGAATAAATCCCCTTTATATAAGCCAATCCATTTCTGGTATTTTGCATAACTGCAGCTTTAGCAAACCGGAACATTTATCATTAGAAAATTGCAAATTAAATCCACAATTTCATGTCACTACTTATCTATTAGAATTGTTAAAATTAAAAAAGACCGATCATAGCAAGTTTGGTGAGGATTCTGAGCGACTGCAGCTTTCCTGCATTGCTGATGAGACTATAAAAATAATACAATCATTTTGGAAAATAGCTTATTTCCTAAAAAGTTAAACATATACCTACCATCTGACCCAACTATTCAACACCTAAATATCTACCCAAGAGAAATAAAAGCATACGCTCACAAAAAAACTTGTACATGAATATTCATGGCAACTTTATTTGTAATTGCCAAGAACTGGAAACAACCCAAATGTCCATCAACAGGTAAATGGATAGATAAACTGTGGTATATCCATCCAGTATAGTTTATTCAACAATAAAAATTATTATGGACATATAATAGTGATGGATGAGTGTCAAAATCATTATAGTAAGTGAAAGAGGCCAGACCAAAAAGTACATATCATATGATTCCATTTATAGAATATTGTAGAAAATGTGAACTAATCTATTGTTGCAGAGAGCAGATCAATTGTTTCCTGGAGCTGGGGATAGATGGACTATAAAAGGACAGAAGGAAACTTCTGGGGGTGATGGAAAAGTCCAGTTCCTCATTGTAGTGATGGTTTGATAAATATGTACATCAAATTGTGCAGTGCAAATATGTGATGTTTATTTACATCAATTATACCTCAATAAAACTTTTTTTAAAAGAAAAAAACTTCCAGGCACATCCTCAGAAAATAAAGACATAGTTGTTCAATGAATGAATCAGAGTACCTGGGAGGGTATAATCAATCTTACCAGCCTTTACTGTTTCAAAACCTGTGACAGTGTCACAGTGCTTGAGCTGAAATTTACCCTTATAATAGCAAATAATTTCTTAGTACATGGAGAAATTTAGTGTTATTTAGATGACAATGCAGGAATAATATTAAAATAATTGTGGACTTATATAAATAAAAGGGATAAGGGGTGTGAGATGTTTTGGGTGTTCTTTTTTATTTTTATATTTTTCTTTATGTTGGAGTAATGAAAATGTACTAAAATTGATTGTAGTGAATGCACAACTATATGATGACACTTCGAGCCATTGATTTGTATACTTGAGATGCCTTATGTGGTGTGTAAGTGTAACTCAATAAAATAACATTTAAAAATTAAAACTAAAAAAAAATGATTGAGGACTGTGCCAGTTTGAATGTATTCTGTCCCCCAAAATGCCATTATCTTTGATGCAATCTTGTGTGGGCAGACGCATCAGTGTTGATTAGATTGTAATTCTTTCAGTGTTTCCATGGAGATGTGACCCACCCAACTATAGGTGATAATTCTGATTGGATAATTTCCATGGAGGTGTGGCCCCACCCATTCAGCGTGGGCCTTGATTAGTTTACTGGAGCACTATATAAGCTCAGACAGAAGGAGCGAGCTTGCTACAGCCAAGAGGGACACTTTGAAGAATGCACAGGAGCTGAGAGAGGAGCTGCAGCTTCCAGAGACATTTTGGAGACAGCCTTTGAAAGCAGACTTTTGCTCTGGAAAAGCTAAGAGAGGACAAACGCCCCAAGAGCAACTGAGAGTGACGTTTTGGAGGAGCTGCAGCCTAGAGAGACACATTTTGAAGATGGCCGTTGGAAGCTGACACTGACGCTTTGTAGAATGCCGCTTTGAAACACAGACTGGGAGCAAGCAGACGCCAGCCATGTGCCTTCCCAGCTAACAGAGGTTTTCCAGACACCATTGGCCACCCTCCAGTGAAGGTACCCGATTGTTGATGACTTACCTTGGACACTTTATGGCTTTAAGACTGTAACTTTGTAACCAAATAAACCCCCTTTTATAAAAGTCTATTCATTTCTGGTATTTTGCATAACGGCTGCATTAGCAAACTGAAACAAGGACCCTAAAGTTTAAGTATCCGTAAGCATTTAGAAATACCCATTTACAAGCAAATAAATGAGATGGTAAACATTCATCAATCTCATCCAGTAATCGAGATTGAGATCCCGCGTGAAGTTGCAAACGGCAGAGAGGGATAAAGATGCCTTCCTCATACGGGTGAGGATTAGTTGAGATATGAGTGAGGCTTATTTTTAAATAATTTACCACTCAGTTTTTCATAACTGAAACTTCCTTCCTTTTGTTCAGTGAACGTGGAGGTTTTGTTGTATTTGCTGGTCGAATTCTAAACGGGCTCCATTTAGGACTGCTCTGGAAGCATCGTGTCCTCAGCACACAGCCCAGACACCCGGGACTGTCCCACGTGAGAGGTCTGGGGGTGCCCGGCCCCTGCTGGAGAGCGTGCATGTGCACACTCACATCTCACAGGCTCTAGGTCCTGCCGGGGACAAGACAGGGTCGCCCAGACTGTCCCCAATGTATGTGACTGCGAGGGCCTTCCTGGAACACACTTTGGGGTGCTGGCTTGAGCCCCCAGGTTCCGTTCCTCAATCCCTTCCCAGGCGTGCACTGGCCATGGGGCCCAGGGTCGGGTCAGGCCTCCCGTTTCTTCCACACGCGCTGCACATGCCTGTCCAGGTCCCAGGGCTCTCGCAGTCATTCGGGAGAGAAGGACCTCAGGGGCCTTCTCCTCCACAGCCTGCCCCAGGGCCGCGGGGAGAGCCTGCCCCAAAAGCTCCCCCGTGCAGGCATCCCCGTCCCAGCACCAGCCGCTTTTGAAATGATCCCCTGGTAACCTGGGCGTCACCTCCCTTCAGGTGATGGGATCGCCCAGACCTGTGGCTTGGGAATATCTCGATGGCCCCAACAGTGTCCTGAGGACGCTGCCCAGGGACGCTGTGTTGCAAGCAGGCGCAGGCCCTGGTCAGGTGTGGACATGGCCGGACTCGGCGAAGACACGTCACTTTGAACCTGGGTTTTCTCTCCCATGGAAAGGGGCCAGAGGAACCTTGGCTTTGCGTCTCCTCTCTGGCCTCGATCCCGAGTGGCTCTTCAGCAAAACCAGCCCTGTGGCCTCCAAGCCCATGTGGGGTTCCCGAGGGTTCCGGAGCCCGGCTTCTGGGCTTTGGAGTCTCCGGGGTTCCCATAACAGAGCCCCACAGACTGGGGCTTAAACAGCGGGTGCTGACGGCCTCGCGGTTCTGGAGGCCAGAGGCCCCTCCGGCCGGTGGGCAGGGAGCACGGGTGCACCCCTGTCTGGGCAGGCGGCTGCCCCTCAGAAAGGAGCTGGGCTGGGGGTACTGCAACATCAGTCCTATTGGAGATGCCTGAGCAGCCGCCATTCCCAAAGAGGGGTCCTTGGGGCGGCTGCAGCACGCGCTGGGACTGTCGGGGTGCTGCTGCGGGCTCAGGCTGGGGGCCCCGACCTGCAGGCAGCCAGGCATCCCCTCCCGTGCGGGCGACACTTCCTCCCGCCGCAGCCTCTGGGTGTCAGAGCAGGGCCTGGGAGGCCCCAGATCCCTCCAACTCACGCCACAGGAGCTAGGCTGCACGTCTCCTGTTTTCGGCCCTCCTGCCTCAGGCCATCCCCTCTCTGGGAGGAGAGGGACCCTCTCCTGACCCCCAAGTTGTGGCCAAGAATATGACAAGGATGTAGCTGGTATCACTGCTGACCTCACGCCCTTGCTGTGTGCCCTCCCGCCTGAGCTGTCCCCACGTCCAGCCCAGGTTGACCACTTTCCGCAGAAGCCAGGCCTGTACCCAATACTCGCCACCCGTCGCCCAACGTGAAGTCCCAGCTCTCCTGGCTGCTGTGCCCATTCAGGGGTCCCAGGGCCACCAGAAGGTGGGCATTTGCTGTCCCATAGACTCACCACACTGGGCTGCCTTCAGCCGCTGACCACGGGAGACGTGGCCCTGCTCCGGGCCCGCCCTCCCCATGCCTGCACACCTATGGCTGGGAGCATGGCCCACTTTCCGTGGGTGCCTTCCTGGGGGTGTCCTCACAGGGCATGTCAGCCTCAGGAAGCCGAGCTCCAAGCCACGGGGCCCAGGGGGGCCCAGGGTACCCCTAGGAAGGTGCTGCGGGCACTGGGGCAGTCTCAGATTTGGGGGCTCTCTGCACCCCTCTAGGGCCTCGGTCCCCTCCTCCCCAGTGCCTGCGTCATTCCTCCATGTCCTTCTGGCCTCTGCCCAGTGACTGCCCTCCCAGGTGGGCTCCCGGCTCCAACACCTGAAAGGGGCCCCTGACAACCCGCTCACCTTCCGCCCCACGCCAGGTCGTGGCCGGCCAGGGAGCTGCTGCCTCCGGCCCGGGTATCCACCCCTGTGCCGTCCACGGGACTGGGGAGCCGGGTCCCCTTCAAAGGGTTTCTTCTGGTCAACACCTCCGGCTCCTCATCAAGGTCCACACGTGGGTTTTGTATTGATTTGTGACACTCCCATCTCCATGGAGTGTGACTTTGACGGTTGAGGGAGTGGGTGGCAATGGCTGTGCCATGAGGCTGGTGTGTGCTGGGCCTGGTGCCATGGCCTGGGGGTCCGGGCAGCCCCTCGAGGAGCCCGAGTCAGCGTGTGTGCTCTCGAGAGCAGCTCGGGGGCACGTCTCCTTGTCGAAGCACTGGAGAGTCCCGGCACAGCCACCCCAGCTTTCCCAACGCCAACGGGGTGGATGAGCCGTGGGTGGGCAGGGCAAGGCCTTTCTTCCAGGAAACTAGTTCAGGGGAGCCCTGGGCTTCAGATCGGGTCACCTGTTGGAGAGTAACCTACACCCCATATTGCATTCACCCTGGGAGCAAATATGCAGGGAAGTGTTTGTTCTAACAGGTGAACAAAGCGTCCTTTGTCGCAGAGCCCACAGCGCCAGGCTCTCCTCTGACCAGAAAGGGCCCTGGGGCGAGCTCCTCCCGGGTGGGAGGAGGAGGAGGGCTGGGGGGGGCTGCTGGCACCGGCTCCAGGACCCCCCAAAGTCAGCATGTGGTCGGGGCCCACCTTCACGCAGCTGCAGCTCCGATGCTGGTTTCTCTCGTGGCCTGGGGGTACAGCCGCACCACCCCTCGGAGGGGGCCCGTGGGGGCACCCGGCACCCCGTCTGCGCACAGCCTCGGGGTCTCCCTGCGGCTCCCCGCCCCCTGGAGACGGCGCCACCCTGGCTGCCCCTCAAAGTATCCAGGGGAGCTCTGTTCACATACACTTTAGGGGGACCCCTCCTTGGATCTACCAAATTAAATTTCCGGGCGTGAGGGTCTGGCAGGGTTTTTGTTTGTTGCTTCCAAATAATGCACGAAGGAGACTGGGTGGCCCTGAGTGGATAGGGGTGCGTGGGGGGTGGTTGTAAATTGTTGTTACAAATTCTCTAACGTGTTTGACATGGGAAATATCAAAAAATGTGCGGCATTTTCCATAGTAAAAGCTGCGTGTTTTTAAATGTTCGCAGGAGACGGAGCCCTGCAGCGGGGTGGCGGGATGGCGTTGGGGAAGCCGGAGGGCGCGCCTGGGGCCGCGAACACAGGACACGAGACCTGCCGGGGGCCGTTTGCAAATGTGCAGGTTGGGGGTGATCCCGCGTTCACGGCGCGCCCCGAGCGCCTCCGTCCATCCCCAGACCTTTCCGTCTCCCCAGCAGGAAGTCCGTCCCCCCCAGGCAGACGCCCCGACCCGGCCCTCGGGGCACCCCGTGTCTGTGAATTTCTCTTCTCCACGTCGCCTACGCTGGTCGGGAGCTGCTGGGGCCCCACCTACGGGTGCCGAGGCCTGGCCGGGGCGGGGGGCTCCCCGCAGCCTGCTCGGGAATCGGGGGGATGCGACCCCCAGGGGACCCCCGCGCCCATCTCCAGGGCCTGGGACAGAGGCGCCGGGCCAAGAGGGGGCTCCGAGAAGATGGGGAGACGGGCGGCAGCCTCCCTGCACCCCGCAGGACCCCCACCCCACCCCACCGCACCCCTGGGGGGAGCAGGGCCGGGCAGGAAGCAGCGCGCGGGGGGAGGGGGGCTGGAGGCGTGGTCCCCCCGGGGCTCCCTCCACCGTCCCTCCTTCCCTCTGTCCCCCGGGACACGGCGGCCGCAGGCCTTCGCGGGAAGCGCCTCCTGCCCGGCCCGGGCCTCGCCCTGACCCAGCTCCCGGGCACTGGCTCCCGGCAGCGCCCCCGCCCCCAGAGCCCAAGCCTGGGACCTCCGGCCACCCTGCCTGGACCCCTGTCCTGCACAGCCTGGCCCGGGCCAGCGGCGGGAGGAGGCGCAGTCGGGACTGTGGCCCCAGGAGAGAGGGACAGGGCAGTGTCACGCCCGAATGACAGCCGTGATCATGGAGATTGCCAAACGCCCCTGGCTACCCCCTTGGGGCATCGGAGACCAGCTGTGGCCCCACTCCACCCGCCACCCCCATTCTCAGTGCCCCCTCTCAGCCCTCGCCCAGGCGGCTGGCACCCATGGACCCCAGGCTCGTCTGTCCCTCCTGGAGACCCTTCTCGGGACCCTTCTCTTCCTTCTTGGCCCCGGGTGCCTCGGACCCACCCCTGCTCTGGGCACTGCTGACTCCCAGGGGGCCACCTGGGGCAGGGCATGCCCCTCCCTGGGCCTTGACTTCCTCACCCCTAAAATGGGGATAAGGACGCCCGGCCCGGCCCAGGGGTCCTCTGACAGTGAGGAGCTGTGACCCCGAGGCAGCCAGAGCGCAGACGCACTGGGCTGGCGGGGAAAGCACTTTGCCTGACAATATGGTTTGAGTTAAAAAAATATACACACAAAACCCAAACTATGTGTTTATACAGGCGCATACATTTACATAAGTAGCGCACAGGAAAAAGCCTGGCAAAACATACACCAAAACCAAACAATACATACTCTGAGAAGGGGAGCAGGATTAAGGGGGCATGATCAAGATGGACTTGAATTTTATGGGAGAAGTTTTAATTTTTATGAGAATGTGTCAAGAATTACTAGATGATTTAAAATAAATAAAACGTAAAATGGCACCCTTCTTAGAAGGGTATGGCGAGCATTACCCCATCCGGGGCCCGTCCCCTTCCACCTGGCTCCTCGCAGCTCGGTGCTTCCCTTGGAGGAACTAGAGGTCGGTTATTCACTCAACAAGCATGCGCTGCCGCCGCCCCTGTGCAGACCTCCGCTGGGCTCTGGGTCAGAGGGGATTTACAAAGCGGGCCCCGCCCTGCCGTGGGAGCCGGGGAAGGGCAGGCCTAGGGCACGCTCTGCCCGGCCCTCATGCTGCCCTTCCCCACCATGCCTCCCCCACTTCCTCCTGGCCTCCCCTCCCAGGCCTCTCCAAGCTGGCAGCGTCCGGCCCCACAGGATGGTCCCCGGGGCTCCATGAAGGCCCCTCTGGGCCAGACCCTGGGGGCGCAGCCTCCAGCCACAGGAGGTTCCCCAGCAAAGGCCGAGGAATGCTGTCCCCAGCAGGGCGCCAGGAAAAACAACTTCCTGGGGCGGCTGCCTTTGGGAGCCACACCCACTGCCCAAGACCATGGGGCACCCAGGGCGTCCCTGTCCCCGTAGGCCGGGCACACTGTGCAGCCAAGCTGGGGGCGCAGAGCTGGGGGCACAGGGGTCCGGCCAGGGCCTGGAGTAGCCCAGCAGGGGAAGCCACCTGGGTGGGCAGGAGGGACGCCCGGGACCAGGGAAGGACCCCAGCAAGGGCAGGAAAAGGACGGGCAGGAGCTCAGCCCGGGCCACTCCCTGCAGACTGCCTGCTGTGAACACTTGAGCGTCCCCCTCCCTCCAGGGGAGGCAGGGCCTGCGGGCCAGCTGGGAGGGGGGACAGGAGCAGGAGGGCAAGAGGACAGCGCCTCCACCGAGCCACCAAGCAAGCCAGGAAACAGCCTTCCTCAGGACACTGCCAGGAAGCGGTGGCCTCAGCAGGCGAAGCGGGGGCCCTGGCCGCAGCCCCTACACTTCCTGCCTGCTCGATCGGGGCCAGCACTCACAGGCCAGACCCCACGTCCCCTCTGCTCACCCTCACAGCAGCTCAGGAAGCCGACAAGGTGGTGACTCCCAACTGTCCAGATGGGAACAGAGGCTCAGAGGGGGCAAGTAACCTGCCCGAGGGCGCACAGCCAGTGCTCAGCAGGCTTGCAGCTCTGTGCTCCCGGCGGACCTCCTAGCCCTGACCCTGCCTGCCCGGACCTGGCGCTTGGGAAGCCGTGAGATGGGCTGGAGGAAGCAAGGGCTTCCGCTGTCCCATGACGCCAGGTTCAAATTCAAATTCAGCCTCTTGGTAAGGATGGACTTCGGGCACGTGAACTTCACACACGCGCAGACCCCGCCCCCAGCCCTGGCTTCCTCACCTGTGAAGTGGGTCCCTGTGGGGCCTCGGCTGCTGTGCCCCAGCGGGCGGGGGCGGGGCCGGCCCTCACCTCGGGCCGCCTGAAGGGTCACAGGGGACACCCCAGGCGGGAAGCCCGGGGCTGCGGCGGCGGCGGGGGGGTGGGCTGCAGGGCGCGGGCCCCAGCCTCGTCCTCCCCCACCCGGGCGGCGGCAGGAAGCAGCTGCGCAGGCCGGATAGGCGGGGGGACCGCCCCAGCACCCCACTCCCGGCCCGGCCCGGCCCAGTGGTCCAGAAAACACCGCACCCGGGGGCATCTCTCGGTTCCTCTGCAGGGCACCTGGGGCGGGCGGAGGGCGCGGGCCGAGGCCTGGCGGGGACCAAGGCCGAGACCCGGGGCCTGCCATCGGGAGCCCGCGCGGTGCCCCCACATCGGGGATGGGGATGGCGTTTAAGGAGGAAGAAGCAACAAAGTCGTCACCGCCCGGCTGGCCTCTGGTGGGAGCGTCCGGCCGCCCCGACGGCCGCCCCCGGTGACTGGCGCTGGGACCTCGCCCTGCAGAGCTGCCTCTGGCAGGAAGAAGGAGGCGGCCTCGGGGTCTGCGGAGCGGCGGGCAGGGCGCCCCCGACCCCTGGGTTCCAGGCTGCCCGGGGCTCCCCTTGAGCACAGAGGAGCTGGCGGCCTCCTCGAGCCTGAGCCGCTGCCGTCCAGCTGCCGCAGAGCCCCGCTGTCCGCACGGATCCCGCCCGGGAGCTTGGACCCTCCGAGGGCCACAGGAGCCCCCCCACTTCTGCTGGCCGCAGGGCCGCGAGCACAGCGGCGCTGCAGTTACATTTCCGCGTCATCTTTCATTTGCCCACCCCACCCAGCCCCCTCCCGGCCCCCGGGGAGAAGGCCTGAGGGCCTGGAGTTGGGCCTTTCCTGAGTGGGCCCCGGGCACGGCCCCCGCCGCCCGCCCCCGGCCTCGGCTTCCGGCTCTGCACCCGCGTCCTCCAGGCCTGGGCTGGCCCCCGGGGCTGCAGGCTCCCGTAGGCTGAGGGCAGAGCCGGGGCTCGGAAGGATGGACAGAGGGACAGGACAGAGGAGTGGGGGACAGAGGGACAGAGGATCAAGGAGCAGGGGGTGGGGGTGGAGGGACAGAGGGTGGGGACGGGGGACGGGGAAGAGGGTGGGGCCCTGGGGAGCTCTGCAGGCGGCTTCCTGCTCCATCGGTGACGTCACCCAGGCTGTGGGGTCACGCCGTCCCCCCCCCGGCCTCTCACAGGGACGGTCTGGAACCGACTCACTTCCCCTCTCGGCTCCGCTCGCCCACCTGTGCCTCCCGCTCCTGGGGTGACGTCACCACCGACTCACCTTGGGTCCCGGCCTCGCGTGACCTGGAGGGGACCGTGGCAGGCCGGCCGGGCCGGAGCTGCGGTGTTCCTTCTGCTGCCTGCCGAGCAGCCCTTCCTCCTGCACGGCACTTTACAGTTTGCACAGCCCAGCCCCCTTCTCCCATGGAGGCGCAGCAGGGCGTGGGGGTGGGGGGTAGACCCCAGGGAGCCCGCAGACCCCCGGAGCAGCGCCCCGGGCTGCACTGGGCCAGCCTCCAGCCTCCAGCCTCCAGCCCATGGAGACGGAGGGCACCAGCCCCTATCTGAGGGTGGGAGGGTCGTGGGGGCGAGGGAGGAGAGGACCGGCTTCTGGAAGGTGCTGGGTGTGGCTGGGCCCCTTCGGGGGTCTGGTTTCCAGCTGGAGGTGACCCCTGGCGGCTGGTGTGGGGGCCAGGCCCTCCCGAGCCCCCTCTGCTCCCGGCTCCCCAGCCTCTCGGGGTGGAGGGGGGCAGTCAGCGGTCAGGGCCCCGGGGGGCAGAGCTGAGGAAGGAGCCGCACTTCCAGGGGAAGGGGCAAGCGCAGCCCCGCTTCCTGCCAGCTGCTTTTCTCAGCCCACCCTCGCCACAGCCCCGGAGGTCGCGGCTTGGGGCTGGGAAGCCACTCGCTCCGGCTCTCCTGGTGAGGAAGCCTGGAGGGGGACTTGGCTTCTTCCCAATCCGCGGGGTCCCCGGTGGGCCACTGTGCTGCCCCACGGCCAGGCCACCTGCGGGGACATCGGCCCAGCCACCCCCACGCTGTCCGGCCTGGCCAGGCCCAGGAGGTGCCCGGAGAGCACAGGGACGGGGGGGGGGGCCTGACAAGGCCTCGGGAGGACGTGACGCCGGCGGGCCCCAGGCTCCCCCAGGCTGCAGCTTCTGTCTTCCATCCACGTTTTCCTGCTGCTTTTCCGGTTTTAGGTAAAGGCTCGTCAGGCTGCGGGGCCCGGGGCTTCTCCCTGGAGCTGGAGGCCTCGGGCCGCTCTCATTTCTTGCCCAGGCCCGACCCTGGTCTCTAGGCGGGACCCATGGAAAGTGCAGCCCCACACGCACGTCCCCACGGGGGTCCGTCCCCCTGCCGGGGGCCCTGGGAAGGCCCCAGCTGGTCAGAGGAGCTGGTCCCGGCCCGGAGCTGCCCGCCCACCTCGTCCTGCCCGATCCCCGCCCTCCTGTTGCTCCCAGACTCCCCCTGCTCCATCCTGCCCTGGGCCCTGCCTAAGGGGCAGCCGTAGGAGAAACCAGGAAGGAAGGAAACTTGGGAGACAGCTGCTTGCTTGGCTTTATTCACAAAGACCAGCCCTGCTGGGCGTTGTGGAAATGGGCACGTTCACGTGGCGTGTGTGTTTATGCAATTAAAAAACAGCAACTAAAGAGACTGTGACAATTAAATGCAACACATGGTCCTGGATGGGCTCCGGCAGGGAGGAGAAAAGGCTCAAAGGGGCATTATTAGGACATACGGAAAAATTGGAATTTAGACTGTAAGCTGTATAGCAGTGTTAAATTTCTTGAACTTGGTAACTGCACTTAAGGTTGTTACCTAAGTGAATATCCTTGTTCTTGGGAAATGTACATAGAAGTATTAAGCATTCAAGGAGTGTGATGTGTACAGCCGACGCCCAAGTGTGCAGAGAATAGATCGATGAGAGACAGACAGATTGATGAGAGATTGACACGGCAAATGTGGCAAAACGTTAACACTGGCGGATCTGGGGGTCTGGGTGGGGGTACGCTGGAGATCTCTGTATGGACTTAGCATCACTTTTGCAACTGCCTATAAGTTGATATTTCAAAGTAAAAAGTTTGAGAATAATCATTTTAACAAGAACAATTCTGCGCATCGGTTCTCGGAACACTGGCTTTGGATCCATGAATCTGGGGTTTGCCTCTGGAAATCTGTTTCCCCACCTGGGAAATGGGGCTCTGGGGGCTGTGGAGATGAAATGTCAGCCTCCCCGACAACCAGCCACCGGTCAGGGACACCAGGGCGGTGTCAGCTCCTTCCAGGGCTGGGGGCTCAGGCCGGGAGGGGGCTCCCCACCGGAAGGAGGCGTGGTCGCTCCAGGTTCCGGGGGGCTTGCAGGGTTGAGATGGGGGGCCACCTGCAGGCAGAGAGACTTCTCCTTTAGGCGCTGTGCCCAGGCCCACGGCACTTTTAGGGGTATACACAAAGGTTTTTGTTTCTTCTGCCATTTAGGCCAAGGGAAAACAAATTTTGCTGGGATTTCCCAGTCCTCAGTCGTCTGCCTCATTTACTTTTCATTTTTTAAAAATGTTGTTGCGGTAACACATATTTTCACCATGTTCAGGTGTACGGTTCGGTGGTGGTAATTACGTACCCAGTGTCGTGCTGCTGTCATCACCGCCCACTGCCGACAGTCGGGGCACCCCAGGCGCAGCTCCCCACCCCCCACCCCAGTCTGCCTTCTCCTCTGGAAACCTGCGGGTTCCGATTACTTCATGTCAGTGCGACCAGGCACTGGTGTCCTTCTGAGGCCGTGGAGTTCACGCCACATCGTGTCTTCGAGGTTCACCCCGAGGTGGCGCGCGCGGCACTTGGTTCTGTTCACGGCTGATTAATCCTCCGGCGCGTGGCTGGACCAGTGCGTCCGACGGACACCGGGGCTGCGCCCGCCTTTCGGCCACTGTGAATGATGCAGATGCCCGGGCACCTGTCGGAGTCCGTGTCGGATCTTCTGGCCCTATCCCGAAAAGTGGCACTTCTAGGTCATTCGGCAAATCTATGTTTAAACGGGAAAAAATGTTTCAATACACAATATAAATATATGCCTTTATACCGATGCCCTTGTAAGATAGAATTTTTAATGTTCTTTTGATGAAGGAGGAGTGTGAAGGTGTAACACAGCCCCTCAGGGTTCCCCAACAGGGTTCCCGGGGCCCATCCCAGGGTCGGATTGCCGGGGGTCGGCCCAGGCCCAGCCCGATCGCCGAGGTCCGTGGCACCGGGCGCCCCCCGATCTTGGCCACTGGGTCACCACCATGGTGTCTCCGGCCCGGGCGGCCGTAGAGTGCACGCAGCCAAGGCAGGGGTGCGGGAGGCTCAGGGGGGCGGCTGAGGCTGCAGCTGTGCCCGCGGGGCCCCCACAGAGGCCTCACCCGGCCTGTGGGGTGTTGACAGCCCCAGGGGGCCCCAGCCCTGGCCCGTCCCATCGGGCGCAGCACGGAGCCCGCAGCCGAGCCTGCCCGGGCAGGGCTGTGCGTGGGAGGCCGCGCCCCGGACGCCGGGAGGGGCCGCCCTCGCCCCCTTCCCCGCAGACACGGCCGTGGGTTGGGGAGACCCTCTCCGTCGGGGGCAGCACCCGGCCACCCACCCTCGGGCGGGAACGCGCCTCCCCGGAGGCCCCTCGCTCAGTTTCTTCCACAGGTTTTAGCGTCTGGGTTTTATTTTTCATTGAGCTCTTTAATCCCTCTGGAATTTACCTTTGTGAATGGGGCCAAGGAAAGATACCGAAAGGCCCGGTTTTCTCCCTTGGGAATCGTCCAAACCCGATTTGCCAAATGTTGGCTCCTTTCTCCGCTGATCCCTGAAGCTGCCCCTTCCGGTCAAGTTCCTTTATTTTCAGGATTTGGGAAGCAACAGAAGCCAGGAAAGGACCTCAATGGTGGGTGCTGGGGCCAGGGAGTCCCGCAGGGAGGCAGACGGGGCCACCGGACCCTGGGGGCTCGCCCAGGCCCCCCGCCTTTCCTGGATTCTGGGAAGGCTCAGGGCGGGGGCTGTGGGCGAGCCTGCGGGCTGGGTCGGGCCGTCTGCACTGCAGGCCGCCAGAGGAAGGGCCCCTAAAGGTCGCCAAGACCCTGCGCCTCACAGGACAGCGGGAAAATGAAGCCCCCAGAGGGGACAGGCTGGGCCAAGGCCCCAGAGCAAAGCCACGTGGGGGGCCCGGGGCTCTCACGGGGGGACAGGCAGGGTCCGTAGCTGGTGCCCAGCTTGGAGCTGACCCCACGCCACCCGGGAGCTTTGGGCTGACCGGCCTCCCAGGCCAAGCTGACAAGCCACGGAGTGTCCAAGGCTGGATACGGCACGTCCTGCCCGTGCAGCAGCCCCTGAGCCTGGCTACGGTGACCAGCCCAGGACCCACCAAGCGGCGATTGGGAGCCTCGCGGGTGGTTCTGCTCGGAAGGCGAAAGGAGGGGCAGGCGCTGAGGTCACGGTTTTGGGCTCCTGGGGACCAGGGGGGCCGGGCTCAGATGCCAGAAGTGTGGGGAGAGGCCCAGAGGGTTGGGGGTGCCTCTGGGGGGTCTCCTTGTGCACTGGCCCTCAGATGCGGGGGGAATGGCAGATCTCCGAGTGCCGCCTCTAAACCGAGTCATGGCCGGGTCGGTGGGAGTTGGGGGGGTCAGGGCCCTGCCCCGGAGGAGACACCGGGAGAATGAGAATGGGGCCCGGGGAGGAGGAGCAGCCTGGGAGGACCATCGCCTGCGGCCCCTCCCCAGGCCCTGCCAGGAAACACAGCCTCCGTTGCTGGCCAGTTGGGGGGCCCCTGTGCCTGAAGGGGCCAGGAGAGTGGGGTGCGGGCAGGGGTCAGGCAGCCATCTCAGAGAAAGAGGCCCGAGAAGAGGCCAGGGCTTCAGGCACCTGTTGGGGCCTTCTAGGAGCTGGCGTGGACGGCTGGAAGCCGGTGAGACGGGCACTCACTGCCTGCCCCGCAGCCCGCAGGCTCCCCTCAGGAGAGGGCTCCGGGGCCGGGGAGGTGGGGGATCCGCTCATCCCAAAGGGTTTGCTCTGCGACCCTGAAACAGTGGGCATCAACTTTTCTGCAGCCTCTGGTGTATCTGCCTGGAGCAGGGTACACCTCCCGGGCACTCTGCAAACCCCCAAACCCCAAAACCCTGTGTGGGAGTGACAGGTGGAGGGCTCTAAAAACACCCCGAGCAGCCACCATGCCAGGCAACACGTTAGAGCAATATTTTAAAGACACTATTTAAAAGTCCCCCAAAAGGGGACCCCTTGGTCCCCCCCCATCCCAGCTCCCTCCCAGGGAGCCCCGGAATCCGGGATGCCCGAGCTGGCTAATGGACCCCTCTTTACTCCAGCCTTATCACCTGATGGCAACTAAAAGTAATTTTACACCAAATAATGTGTCAAGGATAATTACTCCCGGGCACAGCTCCCAACTTCCAACCCGAAAGCAAAGGCCAAACGTGCCCGTTAATGATTAAACTGCTGAAAACCTTGCCGAGGGGGCAGGGCCCGGGGATCGGCCCGGAAAGGTGCCCGCCGGAGTGGCTGGCAGGGGCCCGGGAGCTGCCTCCTGCTCTGCGGGGGAGGGGCGGCTCCCCACCGTGGAGAAACTGAACACCGCCCAGCCCCAGCGCCCGACGGCACACAGGCTCCCCATTGTCCCTCCGACGGCAGGTCGTGATCACCGTCCTGGTCGCCCAGGTGGGACGGGGGCCAGGGAGGCCAGAGTGTCCCGGCACCGGGCGGGAGGGGTGGGCGGGCGGGTGGCTCTGCTTCTCCGCCTCCCTCTGCATCAAAGGGCATCTCGGGAAAGTCGCAGAAAGGGCGTGTGCTGGCCTGGGCTCTCCAGACAAACAGAACCGACAGGAGACACATACCTATGCAAACATTCAGAGCTTTATTATAAGGGTTGGCTCACGTGACCCTGGGGATTGGCAAGTCCGAATTCCATCGGGTGCACTGCGGGTTGGGAACTCTGGTGAAGGTGAGGTTGAGTTCTCCAGGAGAAGCCGGCTCATTGAAATAGAGAGAAATTCTTTCTGACTTCTGAAGTCCTCAGTTCTGGCTCTATGCCCTCCCACTGACTGGGTGAGGAATGTTCCTCATGGCTGAGGGCGAGCTCCTATGTTGATTGTAGATGCAATCCACTGTAGATACAATCAACGGACTACAGGCACTAACCTACCTGTAAAATATTTCAGGTAACAATCAGGCCAGTGCTTGCTTGACCAAACAACTGGCCAAGCTGATGCCTGAACTCCACCATCGCAGGGTTTAAAGCACAGAAGATGAGTGGGTGCAAGGGGGCACCAGCATAAGAAAACCCATGTTCAGTGACAGAAAGCAAATGGGGTGAAGAGTGATTGTTCATATCACAGGAGGCCCCTCTCCGAGGGGCTCAAGAGCTTCGGGTTCAGCCTCCAAGTCCTGGCTCCGCTGCTCACCCTGAGTAGCCACGACCCTGTCACATGACCTCTCTTATCCTCAGTTTCCCCATCTATAAAATGGAGACGCGGTGTCTGCCCCTTGGTTGTTGCGAGGCTTAATGAGACACGCACATAAAGCACTTAGCGCAGGAGCCTCAGCGGGGGTAAGTATTTGATACACGCCAATTATGTTTATTACTATTATTGTGATCACTGAAACTCGGTGCCTTGCGGGATCCCAGCCCTCAGTCTCCTCCTACGTTTTGGTGTTCGTCGCAGGTTGATGCTCTAAGTGCCTGAGTGTCCTAGGGCTGCCCCAACAAAGTGCCACAAACGAAGCTGCTGAAGACGACGAAGCTGATTGCCTCACGGTCCCGAGGCTCAGACGTCTGAACTCAGGGTGTGCGCCGGGCCGGGCTCCCTCGGAGCCTGCCGGGAGACTCCTGCCTCCCTGCCTCGCCGTGTCCTTCCTCTCCGTCACCACGCAGCCATCCTGCCAGCGTCTGTCTGTCCAAACATCCCCTTCTTGTAAGGGCCCCACAGAGTCCTCCCCACACCAGTGTGGTCTCATCGTAATCCATCACACCTGCAAAGACCTTGTTTCCAGGTAAGGTCACGGGACCAGGGCAAGGACACGAACACGTCTCTTTTGGGAAACAATTCAACCCGTCACAGACAGAGTGGAGTTCCAGCGTTGGGGGCTTGGGATTGCCCAGGGTGAGGGGGAAGAAAGAAGCTGAGAGCTGACACCAGCAACCTCGTCTTCCCAGAGGGGCGTCAGGAGGCAGTGAAAGTGCATTGCTGTTTAATAACCACGTTGGTGATTTGTAATTCACATAGCACAAAATTCACTGCTTTAAAGTGTACATCTCAGTAGTTTTTAGAGTATTTACAAGGTTGTGAATCTAATTCCAGAACATTCTCACCACCCTGAAAGGAAACCCTGCACCCATTAGCCGTCACTCCCCACCCCCCACTCCCCACAATCCTGTTGACCGCTCATCTTTCTACCTCCGTGCATTTGCCTAATGTGGACATTTTGTGTAAATGGAGTCATATGACGGGTCTTTTTCAGCTGTCGAGGCTCACCATGGCGTGGTGTGGATCAGGACTTCTTTCCTTTTTATTGCCAATAATATTCCATTGTACGGACAGACGACTTTTTGTTTATCCATTCATCAGTTGATGGGCATTTTCATTGTTTCCACCTTTTGGCTATTAAAATAATGCTACTATGAACATTCTTTTTTTTTTTTAATAATTCAATTTTATTGAGATATATTCACACACCATACAGTCATACAAAGCATGCATTCAATTGTTCACAGTATCATCATGTAGTTGAGCATCCATCACCAAAATTAATTTTTGAACATTTTCATTACCACACACACAAAAGCAATAAGAATAAAAATTTAAGTGAAAAAGAACAATTAAAGTAAAAAAGAACACTGGGTGCCTTTTTTTTTTTGCCCCCCATTTTTCTACTCATCCATCCATACACTGGACAAAGGGGAGTGTTGTCCACATGGCTTTCCCAATCACATTGCCACCCCTCATAAGCTACATTTTTATACAATCGTCTTCAAGATTCATGGGTTCTGGGTTGTAGTTTGATGGTTTCAGGTATTTACTGCCAGCTATTCCAATCCATTAGAACCTAAAAAGGGTTGTCTATACCGTGCGTAAGAGTGCCCACCAGAGTGACCTCTCAGCTCCTTTTGGAATCTCTCTGCCACTGAAGCTTGTTTCATTTCCTTTCAAGAAGGATGGTCAAGAAGATGAACATTCTTTTTTGTTCTCTTGGGTACATGCTTAGGAGTGGGACTGCTGGGCTATATGGTGGAAAATATATTACTTACAGTTACCAAAAGCAAAACAATTATGAAGAAATAAAATAATTATGTAAATCTTAAACATTGACAGGAGGAAGAAGTATGTAATTTAGCTGAATCAATACAGTCTGAAATTTGATGTCAGAGAATAGAGAGAAAACACAGTATGTGAAGCCCCAGAGAGAGCCGTGAGCGGAAATGCACACAGCGAGCCCACAGGGGCAGGCCCTGGGGGGCCCCTGGGCGGGGAGGGTGGCAGGTGCAGGCAGCTCTGCACCATAAGACCCTCTGTGCTGCTTAATTTGTGATTGTGAGTGTGCTGCTTTCATAAAAAGATATTTTAAATTATGAAATGCATATTATAATTTTCAAATTACAAAAGCAAATGCAGGAGTGACTGTTTCAGAGCTGGAAATGTAAGTATGTGGAGAAATCTGTTCATTTTATCATTTTTCAGGGATGCAGCAACTACAGCAAGACAGGGTGCCTGCGCCCGGAGGTCTGCTTCGGCCTCTAGCTGCCATCTGACTTCCGACCACTTCTAACACCATCCTTGGAGCTGCCAGGGCAGGGAGGGGTGGCTTGCCTTGTCTCAGGTGACAGCCCTCTACACACTCAAAGGCTTATCTCCTGCTCCCTTAAGTTTGTCTTCTGCAGGCGAAACTTCACTCACCTCCTCAGCTGTTTTATGGACAACCTCTTTGATCCCTTCTGGCCAGGAGACCCAAGAAACTTGGGGTGTGCAGCTGGGACTAAGCCTACTTATAATTGTGCCTAAGTTCCCCCAGAGAACCTCTCTTGTTGCTCAGAGGTGGCCTCTCTCTCTCTCTAAGCCAACTCTGCAGGTAAACTCACTGCCCTCCCCGCTGTGTGGGACATGACTTCCAGGGATGTAAATCTCCCTGGCAATGTGGGACATGACTCACGATGATAAGCTTGGCCCTAGCATTGTGGGATTGAGAACATCTTTTTGGACTGAAAGGGGGAAGAGAAATGAAACAAAATAAAATTTCAGTAGCTGAGGGATTTCAAGTGGAGTTGAGTGGTCACTCTGGAGGTTATTCTTATGCATTATATAGATATCTCTTTTTAGTATTTAGTATATTAGAATAGCTAGAAGGAAATACCTGAAACTGTTGAACTGAATTGCAGTAGCCTTGCTTTTTGATGATGATTGTATAACCAGAAAGCTTTTACAGTGTGACTGTGTAATTGTGAAAATCTTGCGGCTGATAAGCTGTTTATTCAGTGTATGGACAGATGAATAAGAAAATAAAGATAAAATAAATAATGGGGTATATGGGATATGGGATATTTTGTGTGTTCTTTTTTACCTTTATTTTTATTCTTTTTTTTTTTGGAGTAATGAAAATGATCAAAAATTGTGGTGATGAACACACAACTATATGATGATACTGTGAACCACTGATTGTACACTTTGGATGATTATCTGGTATGTAAATATATCTCAATAAAATGGCATTTTAAAAGAAGTGGGTACGAAAGCCAGTGCAGGCAGTGCTGATTCTCCAGGGACCAGCCTCCTTGGGCAGAGCGGGTGATGTCCGGGATGGTGGCCGATGCCCTCCGGCTCCAGGAGCAGCCGTGCAGCTGCTCACCGGCACCGGCGCCGGCTTCTCCAGCGGTGCGACCGGGGCCATGACTCAGCCCTGCTGTGTAAAGGGGAAACAGCAGCTGCTGTGCGCTGTTCTTGTGGATCATTTGGCAGGATTTTAGGGAGCATCTACGGAGTGCCAGGCACAGTTCTAGCTCTGGGGGCACAGCAGCTGTGAGCCAAGGTCCTGCCCCAGGGCCCTGCTGAGTTAGAGACGTGCTGGGACAGCTCAGGGCCCGCGGCAGGTGCTCCAAAAACGGCAGCTGCCCTTGTTCCTGTTGCTACGGGCCATCCAGGTGCAGAGTAGCACCTGCCAGGCGGCACACCTGGAGCCCCTCCAAGCCAATCCAAGAAGTGGGAGCCGGGCTGCAGCGGTCACCTGGGGGAGACCTTCTGGGGACCTGGCTGGGGTCCGGGAACCCTCCTTTCCCGTCGGAAACCCCCTGGACGCGGCTGGTCGGAGGCGCGGGGCAAACCTGCCCCCTGCGCAGCCCCGCAGGCCCGGGCACACGCGCCCGCTCCCCCTCGCCCTCGGCTCGCTGCTCCGTGGGGGGGCAACCCCCGGGGCTGGTGGGAAAAGACCCCGGTGGTCGGGCCGGGTCCAGGCTGCCGCGGACCCCGCGGGGAGCAGCTCGTCTCGGGGGCTGGGGGCGCCTCTCGGAGGCCGGCGGGTCGCGCTGGGGACCCGGCGGGGCGGGGGTCTGCGTGGAGGCGGAGGCCCCGAGGCCCGGCGGCTCGTCCCTGAGGACCCTCCCGGGGGGCTGGGAAAGAGGGGGCGCAGCAGGGAGGGCAGGGGCTGTCACCACGCCCAGCCCCCAGGCTGGGAGGGGGCGGGGGGCGCCGGCAAGAGACGCGGGACCCCCCCCCCCCGCAGGCGTGGCCGCTCCGGAAAGCCCGTGCTGCAGCCCCGCCCTGTGAGAGGCCCCGCCCACGAGAGGCCCCGCCCACTTGATGCCCCGCCCCGTGATAGGCCCGCCCATTACAGGCCCCGCCCACTGGATGCCCCCGCCCCGTGAGGCCCCGCCCCCACAGTCCCCGGGCCCCTCTGTCTCGCTGGGCAGTTCTCCTGGCCCAGGACAGTCTCAGACCCCCGGGAAGGGCCTGCCAGGAAGAAGCAGGGCCGGGGGCGCACCCCTGCTGGGGCGAAGGGTGACCTCGACCCCCGGGAGGAGACGCCTGCTGAAGCGCACACATAGGGCCGCAGGCCCCACCCGGGCAGAGGGGTGACCCGGGCCCCTTCATCGGGACCCCCTCCTGGGAGTGGGAGACACTGCCCCACCCCCGGGCCAGGGGTGCCCACAGGTGGGATGGGGACCCCAGGCACAGCTGCCCCACTGGCCACCGCCGCTGCAGGGGATGGCGTGCAGGGTCCAGCAGGGTGACAGCGAGGGCAGACCCCATCCAGGGCAGAGGCTGACCAGGGCGTGAGGCTGGGAACAAGACTGCAGCCCCAGGGGTCTGTCTCGGTTTGCTAAAGCTGCTGGGATGCAAAATACCAGAAATGGATTGGCTTTCATAAAGGGTGTTTATTAGGTTACACAGTTACAGTTCTAGGCCATAAAAGTCTCCACACTAAGGCATCAACAAGAGGACACCTTCACTGAAGAAAGGCTGATGGAGTCTGGAACACCCCTGTCAGCTGGGGAGGCACGTGGCTGGTGTCTGTGGGTCCTCTGCTCCTGGGCTGTGTTGCTTTCAGCTTCTGATTCCAGTAGTTTCTCTTTAAGAGTCTGTGAGTTCTCCTTTAGCTTCTCTGGGGCAAACTCTGGGCTTCATCTCTTAGCTTAGCATCTCCAAATGTCCTTCTGTCAGCATCTCCATGGAAACAATCTAATCAAAAGATCCCACCCACAATAAGTCTGCACCAAGAGTGGATTAAAATAACATGGCTTTTCTGGGGTACATAACAGAGTCAAACCAGCACAGGGTTTACAGGGGGTCCAGCCAGTGGCGGAGGTAGGGGACTCTTTCAGGCTGGACAGGCCTTGAGGGGTCTGTGCCAAGCTGCCGAGGAGGGACTGGCCTGGCCCCTGGGGCTGGGCTGGCTAGGCCAGGGTTGGGGGAGAAGGGCAGTCACATGGCTCTGCGGCCCCCACATCATCCACTGGCCATCTGCTGGCCGTTCTGACCACTCCTGCCAGGGTGCTCGGAGGCCGAGGCGGTGGGGAAGGTGGACGGTGGAGACTGTAGCTCCAGGGCTAAGGGACAGTCGGAGGAAAAGCTGGTCTCGGGGAAAAGCCCTTGTGGATCCCCCAGAGCAGCCCAGCCTGACCACCAGATGCACAATCTCACACTCAACGTTCACACACACACTCACAGGTGCCTTCACATGTGCGTGTGCACACCCAGGCCCGCCTGGTGGTGGGAAGTGCATCCTAGTGCCCACAGCACAGAGGGGCTGGCCAGCCCCGCACGGAGACGAGGCGCAGCGCTGTCACCCTCGCCTGCAAGCACCCCGTCCCTCCTCCCTGAAGGGAGCCGCGGCTGCTTGGCCATCAGAAGAGCCCGAATGCCATGGGCAGGACACTGGACTTTGTCCTGCAGGCAGCTGGGGCCAGAAGGGTGCAGGGGTGGCACAATCAGATCAGTGTGTCGGCAGGTGCTGTGTGAACAAGCGGGAAGAGAGAGGAGGGGCCCGGGAGGCCCGAGAGTGGAGGCTGCTGTCCATGAAGGGGGACAGTGGGGCTGACAGGGGCTGAGGGGCTGCAGGAAAGGGGCTGGGTGGGGAAAGCCAAGGGCCTCTGGCTCTCGCCCCCGGGATGCCTGCAAATGGAGCAGACTGCCATGGGCCTGGGTGGGTCTCGTCTCTTTCCTTGGAGGCCCAGAAGCCCTTTGGGGAGCGCAGCTCACCCCACCCCAGCTGCCCGGGGCTGCTGCGGACACTCAGACGCTCGAGCTCCAGTGGGGTAGCTGCACGGTTCGCTGCCGTGTCCCCAGGTTGCCCCACACACTGGCCTGAAAACGGACCTGTAATCGCAGCTCTTGGAGCCTTCCGGAACCCAGATCCCCACCTGAGATCAAACCAAAGACCTGGTTTAAGGTCCCTGACTGGCTCGCTGCCTCCCCACACTGCCCCACTTTGCCGGGTGTCCTTGGGCTGGGTCCTGCCCTCCCTGGGCCTCCGCTTCCCCATCTTTAAAATGAGAACAGGGCCGATGGCCCAGAGCAGAGAGACAGGCGGGAAGCCAGGTGGCCCATGTGACAGGGGGACAGGGGAAAAGGCAGAGGGGGCAGAGTTGGCCCTTGAAGACTAGAAAGAGGCCGCACCGGGGGCTGTCTCGTCCCCTTCTCCCCCAGCACCCAGCACTGGCTCTCACCTGCAGGGATGGCCGATGAATGGATTGAGCGACCATTGGTGGCAGCTGCCAAGAACTGCCAACAGGCACGGAGCCCGTAGAGTTACGAAGGCCAGACACGCTGCTGGCCTTTGCATCGACCCATTGCAACAGGCACACCCAGGCTTTAGGGTGAGACCCATTATCCCCAATTCACAAATGAGGAGACTGAGGGTCAGAGTGGTGCAAGTCACCCGGTGTCAGTGGCCTGAGCCAGGGTAGGGATGGGGATGCAGGCCCTGGGGGCAGTGGGGGGCAGCCAGGAGCCCGGGGAGTTCTTGGAGGGGAAGCTGGGGTACCCGTCCAGGCGAGGGGAGCCTTCCCTCCTGCCTGCCCTGAGATGAGAGCAGTGCGGTGGGCCCAGGGCCCTGAGCAGGCCAAGGCTGAGCTCCCTGAGTGGGGACCTGGGTACAGTGGAGATTCTGTGAGTGAAACCCGCAAACTTTGCTCAGCGCCCGGCACCCATGGGTGCTGAGTAAAGAGCAGGCAGTATGGCTACCAGAAGATGAGCTGCGCGAGACCACATAGAGATTTCCACAAAGTGCTGGATCAAGGGAATAAATCCCGGTGAGCAGGTGAGGGAGATCAGGGTCGGCTTCCCGGAGGAGGGAGCATCTGAGCTGCGCCTTGACAGCCGAGTGGGATTTTAACCAGAAAAGAAGGGAGCAAGGGCATCCCGGGCCGGGGGACAAGCTGGCAGGGGCCTGGCAGGCACCCAGGGCGGCGGAGGGGCCGGCTCTGGGCACCAGCGGGAAAGGCTGGGGCGCTGGCATGTCCGCCTCCTGCCATCAGGAGCCAGGGGCCTCAGGAAGAGGGACACGGGCTCCCTCAGCCCTTGGGACCCTCGGGACACGGGCAGGTACCTCCTGTGTTGAGCCCTGCAGCTTCTTGCAGGGGGTCTCTCCCGACCCTCCCCGCCGCTGTCGGTGGTCGGGGAGGGGTCCTGCCCTGGCGGCCTCCCGAGCTCCCACCGTGCCTGGGTGGTCCCCGCTTCCTCATCTGGCACATGGGGGACCCCCCCCCCGGGCAGCTCAGGGCCAGACAAGGAGGAGGAGGTTCCCCAGCCCTCGGTCCCGCGACAGGCGGCACCGGCTTTGGGGAGGTCACGGCCGCAGGCCCTCGGGGGAACCCAGGATGGCAGGGGGCGCCTGGGACCCCGCCTCTCGGGGTCGCCCCTCCCCCGGGCCCAGCCCCCAGTCCTCCCCTCCGAGCCCCGCAGGCTGGCCCTGGAGCAGCCCCCCACTCCCGCCAGCTCCGAGGCAGTGGCGACCCCCACCCGAGCTACCTGGGGGTGCGCCCCAGGCCGCCCCCTCCAGGGACGGGGAGGTGGGTGTCGCCCTGCCCGGGCCCCGGAGGCCAGGAAGGAGGAGCCGGCCCTGCGCACAGGCCCCACAAGCCCAGCGGCCCCGAGGCTCCCGAGGAGACGGAGACCCCGGGCTGGCGCTCGATGGGCGGCGCCCCAGTCTCTCTCCCCGCCCCCGCCAGGACCCCCGGGTAACCGCCGGAGCCCTGGGCGAGACCTCGGGCAGGGGGCTCGGCCTCTCTGACCCCTCACTACTCGTTCACTCATTCATTCGTTCAGTGACCATGCCCTGCGCCTCCCGGGGGTGGGGCGGGCACCACACAGGTGTGTAGGGTGCCGTCGGGGCCGGCAGGTGTTCCCGCAGCGAAAGGGCAAAGCGTGCGCCAGAGGAGGGAGGGCGCGGGCGGCCGCGCGGCCGTGGTGTTTGCGCGGAGACGGTTCGGCTTCGGCTTTGGGGGCTGTGACCAGAGCAGAAGAGTCTGGCTCTGGGTTCAAGGGTCTGTACTCACCGTCCTGAAATTCTTAATAATTGCATCCGGACATCTGTGTTCTGGAAGTGCAGCCCGACGGGATGAAGGACCCTGCCGGGGGTCCTGGAGCTTCAGCTCCCGCGTGGGCCCCCACCTGCCGGGGGTGGGCTCTGGGGCTGGCTGGCTCCCTGAGGCCCTGGCAGTGCCGTCCAGCGACAGCTCCCACCGTGGGGGCCAGGCACGGGCACAGGGGGCGTCGGGGACAGACACACGTGTCCAGTAACATCTCGGGGTGGGATGGGCAGGGGCGAGCTGCTGGCCCACCTCTGAGCCAGGAACCGAGTGCTTCCCGCCTGGGGGCCGAAGTCTCTTGGGGGTCACTGTCTGCTGTGGGTGGGGGTGTCTGGCCCGTGGCTGGGGGGAGACTGGCTTTCCTGGCCCCGGCAGGGGGGGAACGGTGCTTGCGTGGGGTGTGGGGTTGGTGGTGGGTGGGGCCCCTGGCACCAGCAAGGGGCTCTGTGGTCTCGCAAGTCCCCACGACCCAAGGGAGCACCACACTCAGTGGCAAATAAAACCCCCTGACAGGTGGAGAGAGAGGGCAAGAAGGAAAGGATTTTATATTTTGGTACATTTGATGGCACATCTCCTCCTGCCCTTTGAATAAGGAGTCCCGTGTTTTCATTTTGGCCTGGGCCCCGCGCTCATGCAGCCGGCCCTGGACACGTGGAATCCAGGGGGGGCGCTCCCAGGCGGAGGGACAGCCCGTGCCAAGGCCCCGGGGCAGGACTGTGGTTGGCATAATGGAAGGAGGCGGCCGTGCGGCTGCGGTGGGGTTGGAGGGGAGCAGGTGAGGGGGAAGCCGGGTTGGTGCCCCGTCTGGGGCCTCGGCTTTTGCTGAGGGAGGAGAGCCACTGGGTTTCGAGAGAGGAGTGAAGTGACCTTATTTATGTTTGAAAGGCTCACACTAGGTGCTGGGGTGAGGATGGAGTGGAGGGTGGGTGGCGGGTGGCAGGCAGGCAGCAAGGGCAGAGCCACCAGCTTGGGGGCTTTTTGTAGTGCTCCAGGCAGAGAAGCAGAGCCCGGCGGCAGCAGTGGAGGTAGCAGGAACAGGTCAGATTCCGGAGATGTTTTGAGGGTGGAGCTGCTGGGGTTTGCTGGCAGGCTGGATGGGGGTGTGAGGCGGAGGTGAGGCGAGGATGACCGCCAGGCTTCTGGCCCAAGCCCCTGGCAGGATGGGTGTGTCCTCGCCTGAGATGAGGGTCCCGGGAGGCACAGGGCCCGCGTGGGAATGAATGACGCTTGGGGCCGCTGTAACAAAACAACACACGTTTACTCTTACAGTTCTGGGGCCAGAAGCCACAAATTGGTTTCACTACGCGAAAGTCAAGGCGTCAGCTGGGCCAGCCCCTTCCGGAGGTTCTAGGGGACAATCTGTTTCCCAGCCTCTTCTAACTTCTGAGGACGTCTGCATTCCTTGGCTCCTGGTCTGTGTCGTCACATTTCCTCCTTCCGCCTTTGGCCATCTTGACCCCATTTATGAGAACCCTGTGATTACATTTAGGGCCCGCCCAGATAATCAAGGATATATCTACATCTCAAGGTCCTAAATAATCACAGCTGCAACTCTTTTTTTTTTTCATATAAAGTCACATTTACAGGTTCTGAGCAGTAGGATCTGGACATCCCCTGGCCTGGGTGGTCTCAGGGGTCAGAGATCAGAAGTTTGATTTTGGAGATATTAAGCCAAGATGCTTATTAGAGATGCAAAGAGGAGATGCTGAGACATGCACTTAGATAGAAGAATCTAGAGTAGGTCCAGTCTGGAGAGGTAAATTTGGGCATCATTAGTGTGTCCACAGCATTTAAAGCCCATGAAACTGGATAATAATCATAGTTCCAGTTTGCTAAAGCTGCCTAGAATGCAATATAGCAGAATGTGTTGGCTTTTAACAATGGGGGATTTATTAAGTTACAATTCTGAGGCCGTGAAAATGTCCAAATTAAGGCAAGTAAACAAGAAGGATACTTTCTCTGAAGAAAGGCTGCTGTCATCCAGGGTTCCTCTGTCACTTGGGAAAGCACATGGCGATGTCTGCTGGTCTTTCTCTCCCAGGTTCTGGTTTCAGCTGTCTCTCTCTCAGCTCCTGTGAGTCCTTCTTGCTTCTCTAGGTGTTTCTCATCTCTCCAACTGTCTCTTGCCTTTTTATTCTCTCACAAAGGGCTCCAGTAAAGGATTAAGACCCATCCTGAATGGGCTGGTCAATTGAAACAACCTAATCCAAAGGGTCCCACACACAATAGGTCTGTACCCACAAGAATGGATTAAAAGAACATGGCTTTTGGGGTACATAACAGCTCAAAACAGCGCATCATTTGGGGATCATCATTTTGTTTAATTGGATAAACCTCCCAAAAGAGTAGAACTGAAAGACAAAGAGACAGAAATCAGGCAAGAAAAGATAAGAAAATTAAGGACCAAATATCTGAATGTAATGAATTCCACAAAGAGAAAGAGAAGAGACTACCAAAGAAATGAAATTGTCAAGGAAAAATTTTAAGAAAAAACTCCAACTGAAGGATATAGGTATTCTGAGTGAAGAATCCCACTGAGTCACCAACACAATTAATGGATACACATTCCATCTTGAAATTTCAAACCAATGAGGATAAGGGTGAGACTCTAAAAGCTTCCAAAGAAGAAAAGAAAAAAAAGCAAGTCACATTCAAAAGATGAGGTAGCATAATGGCTCAGCAGCCACCCCAGAAGCAAAATGACAAAGGAGTCAGTGCCCTCCAAATTCTGATGGATGACTGTTTCCGACCTGGAGTGTTATACCCAACCAAACTGTCAACCAAGTGTGTGAGTAGAATAAAGATGCTTTCAGAATGCAAGATCTTAGAAAACTGATCTCCCATGCATCCTATCTTATGAAGCTCCATGTGCTCTACCATGAAGAGGCTGCAAACCCAAGAGAGAGAAAGATAAAGGAGCCGGGAAACAGGCATCCCATATAAGAGAGAGGCAAGGAGAATTCACACAACAACAGCTAGGAAAAGTCCCAGGATGACAGCCACGTAGCAAGCTGGGAGAGCAACCATTCCAGATCAGAGCGATTAAGTCCTAGAAGAACTGAAAATTATAGAGGAAAAGAAAGTGTAATCAGAACTCATATTTTTGCTACAATTAAATATATATGTTCCTGAAAAAATCTTGTCTTCTATAAAACTGTTTGCTAAAAACAACAGGGTTTCAGGGAAAAGGGGGCCAGGGACAGACCACCCAAAACCTATGGAACTTTTAATAAAGTCAGGTTTATGGAGATTAATTTATGTACAGTAAATTTGAAGTATATAACTTGATGGCTTTTGATAAATGGAAACAGCCTTCTAACCACCACCATTATCGAAATTGAACATTTTCATCACCCCAAATATTTCCTCACACCCCTTTGCCATCACCCCCCCAATTCTTCTGCCAAGAATAACTAAGCTAGTTCCTGTCCCTATAATATTCCAGAATGCCATATGAATGGGATAACACAGCATGTAGTCTTTGGCGTCTAAGTCCTTTCACTTAGCATAATGCTGTCTTCCAGATTTATCCATCTTGCCATGTGTGTTACTTTATGCCTTTTTCTTTCTGAGGAGTATTGTATTCTGTAGATGTACCACTGTATAGACGGATGCTGGGTCATTTCTGGTTTGGGGTTATTAGGAATAAAGTTGCTATAGACATTCATAGGCAGTTTCTTGTGTGAACATATGCTTTCATTTCTCAGCGGCAAAGAACTAGAAGTGAGACTGCTTCTAGTTATATATCATATATATTTAACTGCAGAAGAAAATACCCAACTGTTTTCTGCAGGGGCCAAACCATGCTGCCTTCCCGCCAGCGAGTATGCGCGCTCCAGGTGCTCTGTGTCTCGCCAACACACAGCATTGTCTAGGGGCAGTTTCTTTGTCAATCTAAAACAAAGCGGTCTAAGCTGGGGGAATTCCCTGATCTGCACGTTTGGCTTCCCCAGACAGATGTCACCTGCAGGCTTCCCCACTCTATTCTGTTGCTAATAATTCTTCTTTTTTTTTTAAATTCATTTTTATTGGGATATATTCACATACCATGCAGTCTACAAAGTAATAATTCTTTTCTGCAAAGCTCTGTGGCTTGTTTTATTTTTTTATTTATTTGTTTTTTGGCCTCCAAAAAATAAAAGAGGGCTCAGGCCCTCTTTTATTGTTGGAATGCCTGCTCCTGATGGCTCCCAAACATGAACGTGCTGGGAACAGCTGCGTGTGACAACCCGGCTGCGGCTGGCGTGGCATCGTCGCCCGGCTGACCCATTACCTGGGAGCCCGAGCGTTCCCGGCCGCAGCAAACCTGTCTGCACGTGGCTCGGCAGTGCTGGCACGTGACCGGGCACATCGATGGAATCCCAGATATTACTGTGAGATGACGCATTGCTGGTGGGAGAGGCTGAGTTCTCATCTGCAAGATGGGAAACCCGTTAGAAAGATCTAGAATTGAAAAATCAAGAAATCACAGTTCAAGCACAAGATTTAGAGATGTGAAGATGAACACTATAACTAAAACTAGAAGAGAGAAGGTGCGGTGTTTTTAAGGTTAAGCCAATGTGTGGCAAGGCAGACATGAATACGTTCCCAACTTCAAATTTGAGGATCCCAAAATTGAAACTGCTGAAAAATCCCAGCCATGAAGAAGTAACATGAAATCAGTTTGGTGATTTCTCAGGGATTAGTTGCATGACTCCCCAGTAGTATCAAAATAAACCTCTTATTTCACAGTTGTCAAAAAAAAAAAAAAAAAAAAAAAAAAAAGCCAGGAAGAATACACAGACGTTTCCCTGGGGTGTCGGGGTCAGGGGGGGGGCTGGCCTGCTGTTTTGCACACACTGTTTGTCTGGTTTGTACATGGATTATTTTGATAGAAATAAGAATTAATTTTAAACAAAAGAAAAGTAGGTATTTTGTCCAACCACAGCTATCTTGTACGTTTGGATTTCTTTAATTGGAGTGGGGACCAGAGCCTTTCTCACCCCAGTCCCTGGGCGGTGGCTACAGGCAGATGACACCAGAAGCCAGTTTGGGAGGAGACGAGATGTGGGCGAGCGCCAGAATCTATTCCAGTGTATTTGTGCATGCGTGTGCCTGCGTGTGTGTAAATTCCCCTTCCAGCCCAGCCAGACCCAGCTTTCCAGGCCAGCATTCTCCAGCCAGACTTCTGGCCACCACTGGCTGGGCTCTTCCTGCAGTGCCTGAAATTTTTCCGAGTCATCTCAGGTGTCCCAGAACAGGTCATAGCAGTCAGTGCCTGCACTTAAATATAAGAGGGCCACCGGCAGCCTCCTGCGGTGCCGGTCAAGGGACAGACACCAGCCCCGCTCGTGGGCCTGTCTGTGTACAGGAGGCCAGGGTGGGCATTCCAAGTCAGGCAGGCGAGCAAGGTGGGCTCTGCAGACCCAGGACCCTCCCTGCCTGGCAACCAGCATCCCCCCTGCCCCCATGCAGGGTAACAGCGAATGCCTGTGTGGAGCTCACCCTGTGCCACCCCCATCATCTTATGTAAACCTGACACAAATCCTATTATTATCCCCATTTTACAGATGAGCAAGCTGGGAGAACAGAGAGGTTATGCAACTTGCCCCAAATCACACAGCCAGAACCAACTCGCTGGTGGTCTGGCTCTACAAGCCCAATCTTGGGTTTGGTAATGGCTGAATCGTGTCCTGGCCCCATTTGTGCCACCCAGAACCTGTGAACATGACTTTATTTGGAAATAGAGCCTTTGCAGGTGGAATCAAGTTGAGCCGAGGTCATCCTGGGTTAGGTGGGCCCTATATCCAGTGACTGGTGCCCTATAAAGAGGGGGAGCTCTAGAGGCTCAGGGGAGAAGGCCCCGTGGAGTGATGTGGCCACAGGTCAAGGGAGGTCAAGGATGGCTGCCTGCCTACTACCCTGGAAGCCAGGTGGGAGGCACGGATCAAATTGATTCCAAAAACACCTTGATTCCAGACCTCTGGCTTCCAGACTGTGAGACAACACATTCCTGTCTTTTTAAGCCACCCAGTGTGTGGGGCTTTGTCACTGCAGCCCCAGGAGATTAGGATGGTACTATGTGAAAGCAAAGTTTGTTAACTTCTTGCAACAAAATATACAATTAATTCTTGCAAAAAGGATCCTGAGCTCATAAAACCATCCAAGACCGCACACGGTGGAGAGTGTGGGACGGAGCATGGGGACAACGGGGTTGGCATCCTGGTGCTCCCACCCCTGGGCTGTGGGACCCCCTCACCCGTCTGAGCCTTGGATCCCCCCTGCCGCGTCAGGGTCCAGGGTTGCTGTTGCGGCCAAATAAGATAAGGTCAAAACCAGGGAGCTGTACAAGGTCAGTTTTAAAAATCAAAGTTAATTTCAACATTTAAAAAAAAAAGTGATGGCTGCTGGATGCTGTCCTCTGGAAAGCTCCCTGGACAGACTGTATGAAAAGCCCCTGGCCAGGAAACACAGGGCAGGGCAGAGACCTGGGAAAGGGTTTTGTCCATCACAACTGAGAGTCCACCCTCGAGCTCGGGGCCCTGAAGGGCTGCTGACCTCTGGGAGGGTGTTCTGGTTTGCTAAAGCTGCCTTTTCTCAAAACACCAGAGATGGATTGGCTTTTATAAAGGGAGTTTATTTGGTTACACAGTTACAGCCTTAAGGCCATAAAGCGTCCAAGGTAAGGGGGTACCTTCACTGGAGGATGGCCAGTGGTGTCTGGAAAACCTCTGTTAGCTGGGAAGGCACATGGCTGGCATCTGCTCCGGAGTTCTGGTTTCAAAATGGCTTTCTCCCAGGACGTTCCTCTCTAGGCTACAGTTCCTCAAAAATGTCAGTCTCAGTTGCTCTTGGGGCATTTGTCCTCTCTTAGCTTCTTCAGAGAAAAAGTCTGCTTGCAAAGGCCATCTTCAAAATGTCTCTGTAAGCTGCAGCTCCTCTCTCAGCTCCTGCGCATTCTTCACAGTGTCCCTCTTGGCTGTAGCAAGCTCCCTCCTTCTGTCTGAGCTTATATAGGGCTCCAGTGAACTAATCAAGGCCCATGCTGAATGGGTGGGGCCACACCTCCATGGAAATTATCCAATCAGAATTATCACCTATAGTTGGGTGGGTCGCATCTCCATGGAAACACTCAAAGAATTACAATCTAATCCACACTAATATGTCTGCCCCCACAAGACTGCATCAAAGACAATGTTGTTTTGGGGGATGTAATACGTTACACTGGCACAGAATGGAGAGCAAGGTCCGTCTGAAAGCCCGTGTGGGGTCCGGGAGCCGGGCTGGACGGAGCTGGGCTGAGGCCCCTCTCCCTGGCCTAGACTTCCTCCCCTGTGGCGGGCCTGGGGGCATCAGTGGACCCTGAGACGGGGAGTGTCCCAGGTGGGCCAGAAGAGCAGGGTGCTGGGAGAGAGCCTTGTGCAGAGACCCCGGGGTGGTGGGTGCCAGGCGGAGGACAGGGCCTGCTCTCTGGCCAGGGAATTGGGAGGGGTGGCTTGAGGACTGGAAACAGTTTCCCAGCACTTTAATTAGATGCTGCTGCCAACGTCTCTCTGCTCCTTACCTATTGCTGACAGGGCGACGCAGGAATGAGACAACGGACACAAAGCTAAGAGTTAAGGGAGCAGGGGGCCCACTAGCCTCTAGGGTGAATGGACGCCAATGTATTTTTGCTCCAGCTATTTATTAGAGCAGATCACGTGCATATGCTAAAGATCTTCGGGCTCGGGAGAGCCCACCAGATACCTACGTTTACATCAGATGCATTGACATCAGGTGCGTACATCTTGTTTACATCAGGAACGTCATAGTCACAAGTTACATCAGGTGTATATCATAGTCACAAGACACATACATCAGGTGTATATCGTTATCATAGTCACAAGGCTTACATCTTTACAGGGCGGGCCTGCATGGCATTCCATGCAGGCCTGTGGCTCAGGGTTCTAAGCCACCACCCTAGATATGCCTCAGGCAACATGGAAGACTCAGTTTCCCACACTTACCCACAGGGGAGGGAGCCAAGACGGGGTGCCAAGGGGCGTCCCCTGAGCAGGTGCTTGTTGATATTCCTCCTCTATCCTCCTGGCCCATTCTTTCTTTCCACCCACAGCAGTCTCCCCTCCTGTCTTACCTCCAGTCCTGGGGGAGGTAACCGATCCCCCCACGCCGGTCTGAGAATCTGGCCTTCCCCCTATCCGGGGCGTTCCCGCCCCCCCTTCTGTAAGCAGCCCCCCCCTTGTAATTAGCCCTCCCGGAGTTCCCCCCAATGCGGAGGAAGCCATCTGTTTCCCCCGGGACGCTGGCTGATGTGACAGCAGCCCTCAGGAAGGACGGCAGCTGGAAGCAACCTGAACCTGGGGGCCCGCGGGGGCAGAGGACGGGCTGGGCAGGAACCGAGGCCTGGAGGCCCCGCGCTGAGGGGGGCGCCCGGGGCCCGCGCGCCTCTCTCCCGGGCTTAGGCCCCGGCCGGGCCCAGCGCTGCGCGTGTGCATCCAGCGCGGCCCGGGACGGTGTGTGCGTACGCGTGTGCGGCTGCGCGTGCAGCCGGCGTGCCCGGGCGACATGTGCGTGTGAGTGCGTGGGGGCGCGCGTGCACCTCGCTGGGCCCCGGCGCCCGGCGATCCCTGCGCGGGAAGGAGGCCCCGCCCCTCGAGGAGGCCCCGCCCACCGAGGGCGGAGCCTGGGCGGCCGCGGACCGGGAAGAGCGCCCCGGCCCGGCGGGCGGACGGCAGCCCCGAGTTCGAGCCCCGGTCCCGGCCCGCGCGTCGCCTCTCTGCGGGGTCCTCGCGCGGGTGGGCTGCAGCCGCGGGGTCTGCGGGCGGGGGCCTGGCGGGGTCGCGGCCGCGGCCGCAGCCGTTCCCGGTGTGGGCGGCGGGGGACCGCGAAGGTGAAGCGCCAGGTCCTTCTGTTCTGCCCTTGGCGACAAGAGTAGCACCTGTGTGCCACCGAGGAGCCCGTGGAACCGTGGCTGCCCCGCGGGTGTGCACGCGGGTTTCCCCGGGGCGCTGTAGGCCGCCCCCACTGGGGTCTAGGGGGCCCTGCCGGCGCGCGCAGGGGGCGAGGGAGTCGCCCGGGGCGGCGCGAGCCTGGGGGCCGCGTCCGGAGCAGGAGACCAAGCCCCGCCGGCTTCACCCCCACGCCTTGCCCCCCAGGGCTGCGGGGAACCACTGAGGGGTCCCAGAGGGGCAGTGGCGGGGTCGGATTTCTGCTCTGGAGGCACCCCTCTGGCCTTGGGAAGACGGGCCTGGAGTGAGAGGTGAGGGGCTCTGGCTAGGGGGGGCCAGGAGGAGGCCAGAGGGGCCGTGGGAGGCAGTGGGGGTGGGGGGTGCGGACAGAGGGGAGGAGAGCTTGCATCTGGCCGGAGTGCTGGTCCTGGGCTCTGGCTGGACAGTGGAAGGGGGGTCCTGAAAGGTGGCCCTCCCCCGGGACAGCGGGGCAAAGCAGGACATCAACCTGGACCTCCCAGCACCTGCTCTGCTGGGCTTGGTGGGGGGCGGTGCGGGCAGTAGCCATCACAGCTTGGTTCAGCCCCCAGCCCCCAAGTGCTGGGCGGAAAGAGGCCTAGGGGCCATCCCCAAAGCTCCCTCTCCCCTCCCCAAGTCCCACTCCTGCAAGCACACCCCAAATGGGACCCCATCCCCATGTCCACCACCTGGTCCTCCTAACCGGCTTCCCTCGTCCCTGCTTGGCGCAGGCCAGCCAGCCTCCCGGTAGGGGCCAGTGGCTTTGAAAAACAAAAATCAGGTCTGTTGAATCCCTTGCTAACTCACCAGAATAAAATTCAGACTCATCATGGCACAAACCCAAACTGACCTCACCTCCCTCCACTCCCCGCCGCTCCCTCCACTGACCCCCATGGCCTCTGCCCCGCGGCCCCATGCTCACTCCCTGACACCCTCAAGGCCCAAATCCGGTGTCTCCTCCTCCTGGCAAAAGCAGCCGTCTCTCTCACATTATTTGGCTCTTTTTTTTTCCTTATATGCACTAATCAGCATCATTTGTTTGTGTTCTTGTCTATCCTCTTCTCCCGACCAGAGTCTAAGCTCCCTGAGGACAAGGCCTTGTCTGTCTTGGTTGTGGACCTGTTGCCAGTGCCTGGCGACACATAGCAGAGACCCGGGGACACCTGTTAATTGAGAAAACTCACTGGCCCCAGGGAAGCAGGCTTGCTGACAGCTGTCAGGTGGCAGATGGAGATGGGTGAGCCAGGACCCTCTGGGAGAAGGCGATGGGACCATCTACTCCAGAGACCCTGGGCAAACCTAAAGACTGGAAGGATCTGAAGTGTGACAAGAACAGATAGCGCTTCTTAGGGGACACCTTACAAGTGTCCCAGGCAGAGGGCTGTGCACGAGCACAGACCTGGAGGTGGGGAGGGCGAGTGCTTCGGGGTGGCTGAGGTTTAGGCTGGGGGTGCTGGGGCTCGGGAGATGAACTCAAAAAGATACAGTTGAGGTCATTGTGAAGGGTTCTAAGTTTTTTAATTTAAATTTTAAATAGGTAATAGATTCTCTTGGTTAAAAAATCAAACATGAAAGAGTGACCAGATGATGGAGGTCAGCGTCCCTGGTGACGTCATGTTGATAGCAGGTGTCCTCAATAGGATGTGAGGAGAAGGGCACTATGTCTCTGAGACAAAACTGCAATGGACCTGTACATCATCCAGATTCAACAGTTATTAAGATTTTTCCATGCATGTTTCAGCTATGCCTCCCTACCTTGTTCTCTGTCCTTTTGCCTGAATTATTCCAAAGCAGATTCCGGACCCTCTACCCATACTTGCATCACCTCTGAAAATTATGGACCAGACCATCATGTCACTATCCCACACCAACATTCAGCGATTCCAGAAGCGCTTCTGGTGCACTTTAGCCCAGGTGATAGGGAGACTGGGAAAGGCCTTATGAGGGACAGGGTGACCCAATTCCACCTGGGCTCCAGGCAGACAGAGCGCAGGAGGGGGGAGGGTTTAGGGGTGGAGGTTAGGGCAGGGAGGCCAATTAGGAACGGCCTGGGTCAAGGGACAAGGTGAAGGGGCCTGCCTGGCCATGGCAGACAGGAGGGAGAGGAGGAGGACTGGCTGGGAGACACCCTGTAGGGGGCCACTGACAGGCCTGGCCTTGGATGGGGCCGGCCAGGAGGGTACAGGGGGCCTTGGTTTGGGGTGGGGGTGCACAGTGGCACAGGCAGCACCACTTTGCAGTGCCCTGGCAAGGCCTATCCTTCCCCTGGCCTAGGGGTCCACCCCCACCCTTTCATGGCTTATGGATATGAGCATGTCAGATGGGGAAACTGAGGCCCACACAGGGAAGCAGAGCCAGAATGAGAACCCAGGTCTCTGACTTCCAGCCTAGGATCTCCCATTATCTAGAGCTTCCTCTTCTCTCCGAAGCTCGTTCTCAGAAGGGATGTGTCATCAGCCATTGACACCGCAGTGTGAATGAGTTTAAAATCCCTGGGTGCTCCCTGCCCCGGGTCATGGGCACACTAAGCTTGCTTGCTAATGAGAGCATAACCAGGAGACAACTACTATTTAGGAAGCAGCTACCATGCAACACAAATTGTGCTCGGTGTTGTTCCTACATCATGTCTGAACCTCCCCAAACCCTGTGACCCGGCACTATTCTTTCCATCATCCTGTTTTACAGAAACGAGCACTTTGAGGTGTGGAGAGATGTGGCTTGTGCAGTTTCCCAAGGCGTGGGCCAGGCAGAGCCAGGTCTGTCTACTTGGAAAGTCCCCGCTGACAGCCACCCGCCCTGCGGCCTGGGGGGACGGTGGCTCCCCGCGAAACGGGCTGCGGACCTCTCCAGGCCCGCGGGAACTCCCAGCCCTCTCACCGTCCCTCTCTGCCCGCACTAGGCAGCAGCCTGAGCCTCTGAGGTCCCGACAGGCCACAGAGGGACGCTGCCTACCACCTGCTGCCCCCTCCAAGGAGCTCGGGGCTTCCAAAGGTGGGAGCCCTCCGTGTTGGGGCTGGATGCTGGCGGTGGGGATTCAAGTGCTGCCGGCTTTAAAGCGAATGGCACAGAGTAGGGGGCACAGAAAGGACGCCTGCCCTTTCCACAGCGTCTCCCGGGGGCTGCCCTGTGCCAGGCCTGGCCCTGGTCCCTCAGGCTGGGTGGGGGGCTGTTGTCCCGGGAGGAGGGGCAGTGAGGAGAGCCCTGCCCCGGGACGTGTGAAGGGTCTTGAAGGACGCTGGTTGCCGGGCAGATGGGCACTGGCAGGGGTGGGGGTCGCCTGCGGGAAGGGCCAAGACTTGAGAGAGGGTCTGTGCCCAGAACGGCCGGCACGGCCCAACAGAGCGGGCACCGAGCTCAGGTCCCGGGTGGGCCCCCGCCGAGACCGAGGCGGGCCAGGGGGACGGTGTGGGGGTGCTCCCGGCGCCCTCCCAGCCGGCCCGTGCGCCCGCAGCCCACCGTGGTCTGCGAATGCGGAGTTAGGCCCGACCCCGGAGGCGGGCGCGCGCGGGAACGCGCCCCGCCCCTTCCCCCCACCCAGGAGCCCCGGGTTCGAGCCCCCGGCCTGCCCCTGCGTGTTCCCGCCGAAGGACTTCACCGCCCGTCGCAGGTCTCCGAAGGCAGGTGGTCCGGGCTCACGGGCCCGCCGAGGCCCTAAAGCGACCCGCGGCCTGGCGTCCCGGCGCGCAGGGACCCCCCGCCCCGCTCGCGCCGCCCCGCCGGGAGCGCGGACGCGCACGGGCGCGCTCGCACCTGGCCCGAGCCGAGAGCGGGGTTGGGCGGGCGAGGCCCGGGAAGCCCCGCCCCTGGCACGCCCCCTCTGCCGTCGGGCCAATCAGGGCGGCGGGCTGGCCGCGTGTTGGCGGCGGCGCGCCGTGGGCGGGGCTTGCCGGCGGCCGCTGAGGTAGCCTGGCGGCGGCGGGCGCGGTCGGGGCTCGGCTGAGGCGGCGGCGGGCGGCGTCCCCGGGAGAGCGACGCAGGACGCCGGCGGCCACCACCGGGCCGGCCAGGGCTCCGCAGCGCCCCGCAGCCGCCGCTCGCCGCGGCCGGGCGGGAGAGCGCGGCGGCGTGGGGGCGCGCGGCCTGTGAGAGCGTCGGGCGCGGCGCCGAGCGTCCTGTCATGCGGCCGCGGGCGCCGGCGATGAATGCCGTTGGGTGCGGTGCGGCCGCGCGGGTTGTCCGGGGGTTGCGTGCTGCTGTGCCCCGGGCGGGCAGGTGGCGGCGGCGCGCGGGCTGTCGCGCGGGGCCGCCCCGGCCCGCCGGGAGGGGGGTGCGTGGAGGCGGGTCCCCTTTCCGCCCGCGGGGGCGGAGGAGGCGCCGGGCGCTCGCGGCGCGGGGTTCCGTGGCGGCCCGGGGTCGGGGCCGGGCAGGGCCGGGGCCGGCCGAGCGGGCTCCCCGGAGCGGCGCTCCACGCGCCGGCCCACGTCGAGCCGAGGCCTCGGCGGGTCCCGGGGTCCTTTTGTCTTTGGGCGCGGCCTCGGCGGGTGGCCCAGGACACCTGCCCGGGTCCCCTCCCGGCTGCGGCGCACCTGTGCCGCGGGGGCGCGGGCCGGGGTCGTGCCTTTGTCCTGCCCTCCAGGCCCGGCCCGCGCCCCCGCCGCTCCGCAGCCGCAGGGTCGACCGGCTGCACCGAGATGTGCTGCGTTTGCCTTTTGGGAGGTAGAGCTCATCACCTAGGGGAAATGCGGGCGGGCTGTGTGGTTTGCTGGGCACCTCTAGAGTGAGTAGAATTCTCAGACACGTTTGTAATGTAACAGCGAAATGATTTCTCTAGCCTGCAGTTACTGCTGGAGAGGTGCTGCGTCTCTGCATTTTCTGCTTGAGTACGTTATTCTGCTGTGCTACACCCAAGGACGTTTCGAGTGGATTTTTTTTTTTTTCCTGATCTTTTAAGCCATTTCCTGTCTCTTGATACTCTCTTCTCCCTTTTTTGAACTGATTCCAACACTTCGTGCTGGCGGAGGTTTGGGGTTAGACCCAGGTGATCCTTAGATCCGGCTTTGGCATTAGGCTTGTCGGGTTTTTAAACATTTGATTTTAAATGAAATGATTGTCCTGTAATGAAAAGGGATTTGGATGAGCGTCAGAAGACCTGGGGGTCAAGTACTGGTTCTGCTACTTTTTAGCTTGCGACCTTGAACAAGTGAAGGGATAAAAGCGTACCCATATCGGAGGGCTGTTCCCAGCATCAACTGGGAAGAGGTATCCAAAAGCACTTGCCAAACAGAATGCTAGGCGAATATTTATTATTGTTAATATGGCTCTGACTCTCCAACTTCTAATTTTAACTTCGGCAGGATAAGGCATTTGGAAACTTCCCTCCCTAATTCTCACCTGCTAGAGTTTGAAATGGCACTATGGTGTTTTGGAATTTTGACAGCAGTTTTAGGTAAATCCTGTAATAGTTGATCAATGCATTATGCTATGGTAATATTGAAAGATGTCCATAAAATTTGGCTGATTTTGTCATTGTATAAATGTTTACTTGTAAATAGGCTATTGAGAAACATGTCTTAGATTTTCCATGTGATATATTCAGGCATTTTACCTGATTAGAGTTTCTGGTCTCTACCTTAACAGGTTTTCCTTTTTAAGAAGTTTATCTAGCTGGCTAGTGGAAATTTCTTCATGGTACTCAAAGTAATACTGTTTTTTAAAAACAGATAGGTCTATTATCTATTTAAAATGGGCTGCTTTTTTTAAAAAAAAATGCCTTCTGGAAACGTACAGCATGTCTCTTAGTTCCTCTGTTGTGCTCTTTGCTTTTATATTTCCTTCTTGGCCCCTAAAAATTTTACTTGTAGGATTGAGTCCTTTCTCTGTTAGCATACTTGGAATTGTTGTCAACTTAATAGATGTTTCAAGGATATACCATTCTTACTTGATAATATATCTAAAACTACTTATCAAAATATAAGGATTTTTCTCATTTTATTATATATTTGGTGCTTATCCTTGTGATGAATCATCAAAGGAAGATTGGATCATATTTTACATAGTTTGACTAGAGCAGCACTGTCCAATGGAAATATAATGTGAGCCACACATGCAATTAAGAATTTTCTAGTAACTATGTTTTAAAAAGTAAAAAAAAAAAGTGGTATTGGTTTTAATGATATCTTTTATTTAGATCAGTATATCCAAAATGTTATAATTTTGACATGTAATCACTATGAAAAAATTACTAATGAGATATTGTAAATTCTTCTTTTTGTACTGTCTTTAAAATCCAGTATGAATTTTACATTTGCAGCACACCTCAGCTCAGACTAGCACATTTCAAGCACTCAGTAGCCACATGTGGTTAGTGGCTGCCATATTGGACAAGGCAGGTTTAGAGTAGCTTTTATTCTATTTATTGGAAACTTGGTAATTGGTGTGTAGTGTATGTGATAACTTTTACTCTATCAGATAGTTTAATGGAGCACTCAGCTCAACTATTGAGAATAAATGGGAGAGTATCTGACACAGTAAGGTCATTGTAGAAGTTTTCTATTTGTCTGTTATACAATGTTCCATGACTTTTCTATTTGTCTGTTATACAATGTTCCATGACTTTCTACTTCCAAAGAAAGTTAAATTTCAGAATTTTCCCTTATTAAAATAGTATTGCATTCTGATATCTGTAGTCACTCTCCTTTTTGTCAATGGATGGCATTTCTAAAAAAATTTCCCTAGAGAAATAGGTATCATACTTTAAAGATTTAGACTTTGGCTAGTCATTCAGATTAACCCCAGATCTGGGTCTGAAAGCCTTTTGGCCATACCTAAACAACTTTTATACAAGTAAGAATTTTATGATAAAAATGGAAAGCCTAATTCAGAGCATGGAAAGGATGAAAACTGTCTTGATCATCAGTCAGCATCATTCTTTTCAGAAAAAGTGAATATTTGGCAGCTGGTAAAACTTTTCTTGCAGAGATGAAAATATATCTGAGGAATTGAGCTAAGAACACTCTTTCCTCTTCCAAAAGAATGCTGGCTTGGTCAGGGAAGGGGTGTAACTGTGGCATGGGTTGTATTGGTAAGAAGGCACACTGGTGGTGGTGTTTGGGCAGTGTTAGCAGTGGGACACCTCGCTGCCACTGGAAACCATGCAGCCCAGTAAGCCGGTGCTATTTGTTTCTGTTCCAGGAGCCCTTTTAGCACAGTGGAGATGGCTCACGTTAATTTGTGCTTAACATTTAGCTGTTATTAAACAAACATTCACTTACTTCAGTTATTCACTTCTCAAGTTTGTAGAAAACGTTCTGTGCTGGGGGAATAGTCCTCTCCTTTCTCTTTTTTAAGTAGTCGGCTGTCATGCAGTTGACACAACACGGGACTGGGAATAGGGAGGCTTGGGTGCTAGTCCGCAGTTAGTAACCGTGTGACCTTTGGGCCTCAGTTTCTCCTCTGTAAAATGGGCTGGCCCTGGTGATTTCCAAGTGTTTATGATCGGTCCAGTAGTGGACTTCCAGCACTGACTTTCATGAAGATGGCAGGCATTCATATTGGTTACATCAAAGGTTGAGGCACCTGACACATCTTGCTTTGGCATCCTTTTAGTAAACTCTTTCATTACCAGGTATCTTTGTATTATAGTTATGGCAGATAGTAAGAGCTCAATGAACATTAGCTGTTATTGTTAATAAAATCATTCGATAGAGTTGAACTTACAGCCTAATTCAGTAAACGAAACTCCAAAGACTGGATGACTTTTTTTTTAAAACTCATTCTTTAAAACAAAAATTACAAATATAATTTTACCATTTAAAATAATAAAGCTATTTCTGGCCTTTTAATTGCCAAAAAATTTATAAAAGGAAAAGCAAAGCCTCAGTCATAAAAAGATGTGTATTTGATAAGCTTTTATTGTTTTTTAGAACTTTAAGAAATAGCCTCTGTGGATGAGTTTTCTAAAGACTACAGTATTAAGTACCGCCATGAAGTTTTGCAGCTCTTTAACTTCCTGCAGTTCACTTTAGTTAGTGTGAGCCCACTGGAGGGTGTTTGCCATCATGGCCTGAGACACAGTTTCACAGTTCACAGTGTCTCCGTTTTACTGAGAATTGAGGCTCAAGAGTGAAGGAACTTGGCCAAGGTCACACAGCTAGTAGGTGGTGAAACAAGGTTAGAAAATAACATGTCTGACTCAGAAGCCTTTGCTCCAGCCTCTGTGCTGGTCGCTTAGAAGAGTTTGCTGTGTTCAGGGAATTTTACGAGAGTTGGTAGTAAATTTTTTTCCCCCTTACGCTTAGCTTAAGTGGAGCTAAATACTTAAAAGAATCCCAAGGTGAATCCTTTTAATAAGTTGGTAAGTTTTTTCCATCTTGAGTTAGGGGACAACTCTGCTTTAAATATGAATGTGTTAAATACATTTTCTCCTTTCTCAGTCTCCTGCTTTGAACGGTCTATGTCAGTAGATATGCTTAATAGTTACTTAGGATTTTTAGCATGATAGGAACTTAAAATATCGTCAGGTTATTGTGTTGGTTGTCAGTATGCAGTTTTGTGAGCATTTGCACAGATGGGGAATAGTTTCTAAGCAAAGGTGGGATTTTGGTGCCTTGAAATGCTGTTGCCATACTTGCTTCACAAGCTGTGGTTCTAGGGCTGAGTGTAGGAATGGTGGTAATCAAGTTCTGTTGTGACACTTTCTTTGACTTGATTGCCTCACTTTATTTCACTGCAAGAATAGCAGTAGACTGTTGTTCACACTAATTGGTAAGCAAAAGCTGCGGTTAGTAGATTTTGTAAAATAAAAATCATTGTATGGTGACATGTGAACAATTAAAGACTGGAAAAACAAGATACTTTGATGAAAATTAATAAATCGTGATTCACACTATGTGTTTTGAACGTAATCATCATAGCCCAAGCAAATGCAAAGACCCTGTGGCAGAAGCAGGCCCCGCGTGCCGGAGAAACATGTAGAGGAGAAACATGTAGAGGCTCGTGTGGCTGGAGTAGAGAGAGTGAGGGAGAGTAGAGGAGATGAAGTCGGAAAGGTGGGGTGGAGGTGGGGTCGGGTCGCGGGGGCCTCACAGGCCATTGTGAAAACAGCCTGTTATTCCCGTTGAGATGAAGAAGGAGGTGGAGGGAGATTTTTGTTAGAGGAAAAGAAGCACAGTGGTCTATTTATTGACTTGTAATTAGTTCTGAATGGCAGGCATGGCCCAGGTAGTGTCACTGAAGTAGGTAAGAGTGTGGGCTCTGGCCTCAGTCTCCTTGTCTGGGGACCCTGGTGTCACCCCTGCTGGCTCTCTGGCCTTGAGCCTTGTCTCCAAAGTGAGGGTAATAATAGTAACCTGTCTTAGAGGGTTGTTAGGAGGATGAGATAAACACCACATGTAAAGGGTTTAGGAAGTTGCCTGGTGTGTAGTAAGTGCTCAGGAAAAGTTATTTTTAAATCGGTGTCATTTCCTCTGGAAAGTTTTCACCATCTCTGCCTTGACCAAATCTACCGTTAGAGACACTCATCCTGTTGCCCTTTTTTTTTTTTTAAGATGTAATTCACATTCCATGACAGTCACCATTTTAAAGTGTATAAGTCAGTGTTTTTTAGTAGATTCACAAGATTGTGCCGCCAACACCACTATCTGATTTCAGAACACTTGGCTGGGAATGTCTTTGCAGTGCTTGTTAAGGTTGCAGTTTTACATTTGTGTGTGTGAATGCTTGATTAATATCTGTGTCTCTGTTTCTTTTCCTGGACAGTAAGTTTCATGAGGGCAGGAGTTGTCTCCTTTCATTCACCATGGTCACCCCGGTACCTAGCACAGGACGGGCGCACAGTTGATTTTCAGTCAGTATTTGGTGAGTGAAGGAAGAAACAGTGTGGAAAGTGGCATTGCACCACATTGTGAAGAATTATGTGCCACCGCAGGGTTTGGACTTGCTCCTGTGGATGAAGGGAATCATCAGACGTTTTTAAAAACTGGAGTGATACGATCAGATTTGTGTAATAGATAATTCTGGAGCCAGTGGAGAATAGACCAGGGAGTCAGGGAGATTAAAAAGACCAGTGAGTTAGGAGGCCAGTTGGTACAGGCCTGACCTGAGGGCCTGAAGCAGATGGGGGAGAAAGATCCAGGTGATGGGAGGTAAACTAGTCCTGACGAGAGAGTGTGAGTGTGTGTGAGCAAGCGTGAGTACAGTGCCGTGGGGGCAGAGGCAGCTCTGTGCCTGGAGTGGAAGATAACAGGGTTCCTGCTTCAGCAGCCAGGCCTATGCTTCCGCCAAGATAGAGGATACTTGAGAAGGAACCGTTTTAAAGGGCCGTGAGGGGAATAATGGGTTTTATTTTGGCTGTGTTGAGCTTGAAATCTCTGCTGTATCTAGAAAGATACTATTTTTAAATCTTAAGGTAAAGTTAATTTATCATGTCAAAAAATGTTTTGCCCTGTGTTAAGTGGCGCTGATGCTGTGTTTTGGCATCCTGGATTACCGCTAGGGCAGCACTCCGTGCATGCCATCCCTGTACCTGTCGGTTTGCCACAGGTAGGGCAGACACTGGACCACGGCTCCTTCATCTTTGTGTGCCGGCATCTGGCCCTGGGGGACTCAGCTCTGGTCAGCAGTTTACATGTATGCTTCTAGAGAGATGCAGTCTGTGTCTGCATCGATGCCCCGTGTTCTGCATTTTATTTCTATCTGATGGCATCCTTGAAAATAAAGACATTGGTAAATAGTCACTCACATCACAAATGACCAGAGAATAGACAGAGATTTTAGTAGAATTAGAAATGAGAAGTGAGGTTTGGTCAAAATGTGAAGAAAGATGAAGTAAAATTTGAAAATGTTAGGATTGACCCCACAGGAACAAAGGTTATTTGTGACTGGAAATACTTTTATGAAGCAGTACAGCACAGCCTTATCAGCACAGGCCCTGGAGCCAGGAGGTCTGGGCTCAGAGTCTAGCTTTGCCACTTACTAGTTGTGTGACCTTGGACAAATTATTTAACCCCTTTGTGCCTTATTTTTCTCTTGTTTAAAATGGGCGGTTGTGAGGATGGTCACATGCTTAAAACACTGTTAATACATGTGATAAGCACTCAGTCAGTGTTTGCTCTCCTTACATTTCTCCAGAAAGCATAAGGCTTCGTAGAGTCAGCAAGAAAAGGCTCATAGGTACACTTTCGCACTGGGGTAGAAGGCGTACGTTCTTCCTAGTGAGAAAACGAAGTGCTAATTGCAAAAGCTGTCAAGTTGGTGGGAGGGAGAGGGAGTGATTTTGCTTTACTTAGAAACTGAAGTTATCTTCCCTGTCCAGTAACTTCTGTCGTCCAGTCGGTAGCTCGGTACCAGAGTAAAATTCACTCCTACTCCCCGCCGCCACTCTGGTCTTTAAGTGGCCCCTCACCAGAGAGGCCTTCCCAGTACCTCCTGTATGCAGTGACCCCCTCCCACTGTGGTTTATTTTTCTTCATAGTGCTTACATCTACCTGGCATTTATTTGTGAAGCTCCATGAAGGCAGGGTTTTCTCCCCCACTGTACTGTCCCCCATGTTTGGGACCTTGAATGCCTCTGAAATGCATTCAGTAAGTACTTGTTTACTGAGTGAACTCAACAAGCACTTAGGGTGTATCAGTTATACACTAGGCCCGTGCCGGGGCTGGGTGCGCAGTCCCCACCGTCAGTGAGCATACAGTGGGGCACCATGGAGAGAAGGATCTTCTCAACCTTGAGATTGCAGGAGAAGTTTCACAGTGGAGGTGACATTTGAGTGGGGTCTAGAAGGATGACAAAGAGGGGTAGAGGTGACGGGGCTTAGATGAAGGGGTTAAGGGGTGCAGGGGTGAGGTCTGAATCTGCAAGGTGTGTTGAGGGAAATTGCCTGGAGCATGAGGCTGGACAGGTAAGAGGGAGGTGATAAGGCTAGAAAGGTCGGTGGATGTCAGATCCTGAATGGCCATGTCTGTCCTGCATTACAGTTTGAACTTGATTCTGAGGGAGATCTGCAGCTGTTGAAGGATTGTAAGCCGGGTGATGAGGTGTTCCGATTAAGCTTCAGAAAGCTGAAGTTGGCACTGAGAAGAGTCTTACAGGCAGGAAAAGGCCTCTGAGCAGTCAAAATGGTTGTCAGAGAGTCTGGGCGTTGAAGCCAGATTCAACTCGTAGGCGAGTCCCTGAGGCCCTCATTTAAGTTTTATTCTTACAGGTCACACAACTCTAATTTACTGACTCCTAAGTCATTAGAAGATGCCCCTGATGTTGCCACAGAGGTGTGGCTATGGGCAGACAGCCCAGCTTGGGTTGCGTGGTCTCAGGTTGAAATTATGGAAGGACAACTTAGAGCCCAGCCTCAGGGTTGGCAGCCACAGGTCACACCGGGTGGTTTGGAGGTGTTCCTTGTGGTGCCTGAGTCACCGGCAGGATCAGGAACGTGGCAGCTGTGTGATGCGTTTTCCATGCGCTCTGTCCAGTGGAAACACAGTGTGGGCCACAGATGTAATTTTAAATTCTCTAGTAGCCACATTAAAAAAGTGGAAAGCAGGTGAGATTAGTTTTAATAATATATTTTATTTAACCCAGTATATCCAAAATAATATTTAAACATGTAATTAATATTAAAACATAATTAATATTTTAGATTTTTTTTCATACTAAGTCTTAAAATTCCAATCTGTATTTTAGACTCACAGCCCATCTCAATTCGGAGTAGCCACATTTCAAGTTCTCGGGAGCCAAGTGTGGCTGATGGCCACCACATGGATGGCACAGTTTCAGATTTTGGTTCCGAGAATGCTGTCAGTCCTAAGAACTAATTCCTCAAGGATTCTAGATGGCTGGGCTTTTATTAGAGTAGTTTTCACTTACTAATTTTTGCTATTATGCTTGAAAAACGAGTGAGAGGCAGTATAATGTGGTAGTTAAGAGTGCGGATCTGGGGGAAGACTGCCTGGGTTTGCATCCAGCTTGGTCACTTGCTAGCTGTGTGACTTTGGGCAAGTTAGCTAATTACCCCGTGCTTCACTTTCCTCATGAGTAAAGTGGAGGTCATAGGGGTACCTACCTCATTGGGTTTTGTGAGGAATAAATGAGTTGTTAGATGTGAAGAACCTGTAAAAGTGCCTGGTGTTTAAAGTACTCTAGAGGCTTGCTATTAGTCCCAAAATGTTTTCCATTTCCCAGATGTTGACTCATTTTGATTGAGTACATTTCAAAGGTATTCTTGCTTTGTAGATTGCTTAATTTCAGGTAGGCAGTTAACAAGTTTTCACGGGTGAAGGAAAGATGTTAAATTGACATTTGGTTAGCATGCTTTCTAATTGGTGTCATTGGGTAGCTAATTTTTTGGTTTGCTGTAACATTCAGGCTATTTAACAACCACAGGAATAGTGTAATTTAATGATTAAAGGATTTAGGATTATAATTAATTCGGAAATTTTTGAAAGGATGATTTTATCAACATTAAATTACTAGTACTGTTAAAATTGACTACGCTTTCTCCCAGAAATAGTTTATTAGTCCTACTACATCTGGAAAGACTTCTAGTTCTTTTTTTGCAATCAGTATGTTCTAATATACTGGATTGTTCCTCATAATAATCAGAGTAGAAAAGAATAGAAAAAGTAAAATCAAAATATGAAATGATCACTGTTTGGCAACTGAAAGACAATTAAGAGGAGGTCTTTTATCCCTTATAGAGTGAAGCATGACTGGAAAGGTAACCAAATTATGGTGTGGTTATTTAAATGTCGTTTTTGGGCAGGAGGAAGCAGTTCCTAATGGGAGCTGGTTTCCTCTGCCATTGATTTGCACTCAGCCCTGCTGTCCGATCTGTGGTTCTTTCTATTTAGAATCTTATCTACTCTAATCCCCCCCCCCCCTGCCCCAAGCTCCCCCATGGCTAACTCCTGCTCACCCTTTGGCCCCAGCCTAGATGTTGCTTCCTTTGGGGAATCTTTCTTGACCTTTGAATCTGGACCAGGTAGCCCCTCTGTGGGGTCCCAGGGTACTCTGCTGTTCCCGCTGTGGTTTCCGGCTCTCCTTTTTCTGTCTCAGCTCCAGGTGTGATGAGCGCGGAGATGGGGTGTTTTTTTGTTGACAGTTGCCTGGTTCATGGTCAGACTGGTGGTGTTTTCCTAAATGGATGCACCAGGGATCCTGTAGCAGTGTCCCATTTTGGTTGTACACAGGGCAACATTTTCCTTTACCTTGTGGGTTTTGGCTTCTTGTGCCTATCAAGCGGCAACATTTTGTCATAAAAAGAAACAAACAAACCTGAGAGCCTGACTTTAATCTTGTCATTTGGTTATTTGCCTCAGATCCTCACTTATCACAGTGTCGCAGCCCATGAGGGCCATGCCAATCCAGAGGCCAAAGAAGACAACGAGCATTTTCTGATACATGAACTTTTATTCAGGGCTGGCTTACAGGGTGAGAAGTCGTGGAGAGATCATGACGGCCCTCTCAGGCCGGGCAGGCATCGCGTTTGCAGGGTAGATGACCGTGAGATGCAAAGAGGACAGAAAGCCTTTTTTATAAGGGTTTAAGACAAAGGCCCTCCTAAGGGTGGGGGGAGCATAGATGCAGGAACAGGTCACGCTGACCTGGGGGGTGGTATAGGAAGGACTAGAATAACACTTGAACAGTTAAATTTTGCTCTTTTTGTGAGACTAAGAGCCTGTCACTTCCTGCCTGTTTCCCATAAAGTTACATTTTAAGGTCAATTTACCCTTTTTCTTTTACTGGCTTAAAAAGACAATAGGTTAAACATTTAGCTGCCTAGGTCATTCAGGCCTGTTTTGCTCAGGCCACAGGTTGCCACACACAGTTAACAGATGGGGGCTCTTGTAGAGAGTTGCTAGGATTTAGGTACTAAGGTTTATATGGTAACTAAGAGAGAAAATGGAATATGTTTATAGTAGTCCTGTAGCTGCTCAAGCTTTTTGTAGTAAAGCTGAAATAGCTAAATTCCATAAATTTAAGGAAAGAATGAATTTTTTTTGCGTTTGCTTTGCACCCCCCCTTTTTGTTATGCAACAACTGTCATTGGAGTCTCTTTAATCTGAATATTTATGATTAATGGTGTAAGAACCTGTTTCTAACAGCTTGTAAGATATTGGCTAATACTCAGATGTGAAGGCTTGTGCTAGTGATTGTTGAGCCGTAATTCTGCACCACCATGGAATCAGCCAGGCAAGACTGTAAACTAGGGGTTCTCTGTTTTTTTTTTTTTTCCTCTCGAATAGACGTTTAGAACTTTGCAAACTCTCACTGCCTTCATATTCCCCTCCAAGTACTATCTAGCATAAGCCAAAAAATGTTAAGTGCCTTATACTATTTTTTGAGAATTTCTACCTGTGTTTTGTGGTTTGAAGCCTTATTAGTTGGTCACAAAGCCATGGTTTTTGATCTCTTACTACAAAGTCAGGAGGGTCCAGATAAATAATTGCTAAGATACCGTCTGGTGCTGCCTTCTGGTGATGTCTGAGAGCTGAATAGGGGGTATCCTCACAAAAGCCCCGTTTGGGAGGCTCCTGGAGACACAGGTGCGCTGGGAGCTTGGGCAGCCGTGAGCCGCCAGGTAGAGGGAGACAGTCGGCCTGGGCTGAGGGAGTGGCAGGCGGCTCTGTGCTGGGCGTTGGGTCTGTACTTTCAACAAATACATTTGAGCCCCACTCTGTGCCAGGGCAGGTGAGAGATATGAATAGTCCAGAGGGGGTGGGAGATAAATATGGTACCAAAAAAAAAAAAAAAGTGACATTTAGCAAATATTTACCCAACAGGTATTTACTAACTTTTATTATATGCCAACACGGTGCTGGGCACTGGGGTCTTAAAGACATTCTTTTGCTGCTCTGCCTGAAAGGGGTTTGCGGTCCAGCTGGAGGAAACAGACGAAACCGGTGCCAAGGGGAGGAGAGCTTCAGACACAGATGCTGGGGTCAGGTGGGCCTAATGGCTCTCTGACCTTGAACAGTTACATAACCTTTTGGAGCTTACTCCCTCATCTGTAGAAGGAAAGTAATCTCTATCTCTAAAAAATTATGGTATAGCCATATAAAGAAATAATATACAACTTAAAAAGATGAAGTAGATCTGTATGTACTCACATGGGAAAATGCCCCAAGTATACTATTGACTGAAAAACCAACATTCTACTTAATGTGATCTCGTTGAAAAAAGGAAGAAAAGGATTATGTGGTGTAGCAAAAGGCCTGAAAGGATATATACCAGCCATTTAAGATGTGGTAGATAAGGGGGACTGTGTTTTTCTTTATCTATTGTTTGACTTTTAGAGATATATGTGTTAATTTGCCATCTAGAAAATAATAAAAATAATCATAAAAAGGAAAAATTTGCTATCCAGGGTTTCTGGCAGGATTGAAACAAATTAAGCATGTAGAATGCTTAGCACGAGGTCCAGCACATAGTGAGTGTCGGTAAAAGGGGGCTGTAGTTGTTGGAGGTGATAGCTGAGAAAGAAGAAGTGAGATGGCAAAACCCTGGTAGGTTGAAATCAGGTCCCGGGGGTTTGAATTTCCAAATCCAATTGATTCCTCAGGTGTGGGATCTTGTCAGGTGGGGCCCAGACCTGAAGCCCAGAGTCTTCTTGGCCTTCAAACTCTGGAAGGAGCAAGGCACTTACTACAGCTAGGCTGGGGGTGCCAAGCACTCGGTGAACACGGTTTTTCTCTTCCTCCTCATCCCCTCTTCTCGTTCTCATTTTATAATCAAAATGCTGTCCACCTCACCTTAAAGGAGGGAAAGAAGTCACCCGCCAAATTGTGATGTCTGTGCTAGAAGAGACCTTGGGACCCTCGTGGGTAACGTGATGTAGTTGCGTTTGGATTCATTCTGTATTTGCATTCTGATCTTGAGCAAGCTGTCAGGTCTCACTTGAACCTGCTTCTCTATCTGTAAAATGGGGATGATGCACCTCCTCCCTCATTCCCTTGCATGTGATAAGTGCTCAATAAATGGTCTTTTCCTTGTTGGATGAAGTAAGGATTGGAAAAGAATATTTTGAGATGGGATTAACAGGGCATTTGATGAGGTTTACCTTTCATCTACCAGTGAAGTAAGTAGTTGGAATGGATCCTCATCAAAACAGAGGTATATTCTGTTGGTTTTTTGATGCTTTCTGTTTAGACCTGATTTTATAAATATTTGTTGCTTGGTGGTATTCATCTCTTGGGAGTGTTTTGTCATGGAGGAAACAAGGTAGTTTTTCATGGGCATGATTTACCTTGGGTGTCCATTAGTCTGGGTGTGCTAGGCTTATTTGGGTTCATACCTGTTGTCCTGACAACCTGTCCCAGTAACACCTTTTTTCACTCAAAAACTGGACATGTGTAGTTGTTAACTTATATGATCATCTTGGTCTTACTTATTTTTTACAAAATGGTGTTACCTAGCTTACATTTTTCAGGATCCCGTTGATATTTATGGAGCCCTCTTATAATATTTTCAAAACATAAATCTATTTTATGATTAGCTATCCTTTATTTATAATCTGCATTTGATTATTTCTTCCTATACCAGTTTTATTTCATGGTATTATTATTTGATTTCATTTCATTTCTACAATTTAAAAAGTACTGGGGGGTTTTCCCAACTTTTCCAGTGCTCCAATTGATTATCAGACACTTAAATAAGAGAGGGAGGGAATTAGATTTGAGAGAATATGTTATGCCAGGCTTTGTTCTAGACATTTTACAGTTACTCCTGTAATATTAAGTAAACAATGTAACAAAATTAAACTACTGAAAGCGAGGCAGCATGTCCCGCTGAGAATCAATAGTCTTGTATTTCAGTCTTGGTTTTGTTACTAATAAGATTTATTATCCTGACAAATTATTTCCCTCTGTGGGCTTCTGCTTCCTCATCTCTAAAATGGGGAAAGAGTGGTGGTTTGATTAGATTCCTTCTGGCCTAAGATTTAGAGACTGATGTTTGCTGATTGCTTAAATTTGAAACTCGAAGCATATTCCTTTTAATTTAAGTGAATACTTTCAGAAGGATTAAGAAGCAAATGGCCACTTACTCCAAAATAACTCAAATTGTTAAAAAAATTTTTTTTATCTTTTCATTTTCCCTAAACAACTAGTGATTAATGAAAACAAATTGAGGCATCTATGTACTATAGCACCAAAATTGCTGTTTAAAATGTATGCTTTTACTTTGGATGGTTTGTATGGTGTGTGAATATATCTCAGTAAAACTGCATTAAAACTACAACAACAACAAAAAATTGCACTGAATAAATGTTGGAATTTTTAAAATATGTGCTTTTCTTTTAATAGGACTAGTGTGAATGTTGTCTTAGAGGGCAAAAATATTTTATTTTTGTGTTAAATGTGAATCCTTACGAGACCATTCTGAGTGCTGAGCCAATGATAAGTTGCCTATTTTTGAGAACAGAGGAGAAAGAACACTATTTTGTGGCTGTGTAGAAAAAAGACACAGGGAAAAGGTGATTAGTCACTATTCGAACCCGAGCTCTACTGTCTCCCCTCTTCTGGGTTGCTATGGACAGAGCCTCCAACTCGGAGCAGCTTTCCTGATTTTGCTGAATAGTGGAGTGGAGGCTTCCAACCTTCTGAGGTGACGGGAAAGTAGGGAGTTCTCCACAGCAGGAAAATCCCTGCTTCTCACACCTCATGAGGCTGCTGGGGCTGAATTGGGGATTCTTGCTGACCTCTCCTCGCCTGCCGCTGGGTTTTTGTTTTTGTTTTAAGCACTCTGTACCTATCTGCAAGCAGACAGCTAACTAGGCAAGGCTTTGGAGGCAGTATGGTATAATGGAAAAGGGCAGCCTTGGGCCAGATCTGAACTCTCCTGCCTAGCAACTGGTACCGTGGATGAGTTCTTGAACCTTTTATGTGCTTCGATTTCTCATTTGTAAAATGAGAATCATGGTAAATCATTGTAAAGCGTATTTTAGTTGCAAGTGGCAGAAATCACCTCTTGTTTTCTAACTCTTAGAAAAGGGACACTGCCGGGGGCGGGGGCGGGGCTGAACAACCACATCTTCGAAAGGAGCCGGAACTGGGGCAGCTCTGGGAATCTTGGCAGCAGGGGAGAGACCTCGTCTCCAGGGCACTGCCTCTGCCCCTCTTTCCCTTGCAGCCCACCCAAATCCATCAGGAGATCTTCACAAGTATCCGGCTTCTACCCCGTCTCTCCACCTCCCCTGCCACCAGGCATTCAAGCCAGCTTCATCTTTCTCCTGGGTTCTTGGGGAGGCTCTTGAGGGGCCTTCCTGTTTCTGTTCTTGTTGCCTCTCAGTCCTCAACAAAGCAGTTAGAGGGAGCCTGCAAATCCTGTCCAGAACCTCCGAGGGCTTCCAGCTTCATTCTGAGTGGGAGCCTCGCTGTAGCTTACCTCTCGTCCCCTGGGCTCCCCCTTTATTTCTCTGCTCCGGCCATGCCAGGCTCATCCGACTGGGTCTCGCGGGCATTCCTTCTGCCTCGGGGCCTTCGTTGCACTGGTTGTTCCCTCTGCCCAAATGCTCTTCCCTCAGGACATCTGCTTGGCTCATGCTTCCCCGTCAGGGCTTGACTCCTACTCACGGAGGCCTTTTCCAACCACCCTACTTCAGGTTAAAATTGCCCCACTCCCAGTCTCTTCTGGCTTTATTTTTCTCCATAGTGTATACAATATGTTTTACCTATTGATTTTGCCTCTTTCCTCTGACCATAATAAAAGCTCCACAGGAGCAGGAGCCCTGACCACTTTGTCAGTCCTGAATCTCCAGTCCTGGCACACAGTAGGCACTCAGTAAATACTTGGGAAGTAATGAACATTGCGCCCAGTGTCTTCCTGATTTGAGTCAGCAACAGCGAGAGGGATGGGGCATGTAAAAGAAGCGCTACCCCTGGGAACTCACCCAAGTGTGAGTCCTAGAGCGGAACGGAGAGTACTGTGCTCTGGAGGCCTTCCCAGTCGGAGTCTCTGAGGTTGTAGGGGTGCTCAAAAAATACTAATAATTTTCCCTTGTGGAAACATTTAACTGCCTGACAGTAGTGACATTTAGGACTTCAGCCATTCTCCATAGTAGAGGCTGTCATTTGGAAGAGTAGAAATTATGGTAGTATAATGATTTAATGTTTTCTTAAATGGTGGAGTGCGTAATTCTCTCCACAGAAGAACTGGTGTTGGAATTCTGCAAATTGTACACAGGTGTTATGTGGGCTCTTCTGGCGCTTGAGCAGATCCAAAGGCCAAGTTCATAGAAGAGGTGACTTCATAGAGCAGGAAAGCATCAAAATATTCTTTTTAGCCTTTCGTTCTAGGAAGGGTTTGCCTGCAGATAGTTTGGCTGTTGAACATGTTCATCTTTATATTTTATAATTAATCTCTGTTAATTTGCTCTCATATTCATAGATGTCATAATGCTTTGTGTTTTAAAGGTATGTGTACATTATATGTATGCAGTGAGTTATTTCATTTTAAAAAAATAGTATGACTTTATGTTCTATCTCATAACTCTCTTTCAATTGCTACCTATAGATTCATCAAAATGAAGAACTTGAATAGTTGTGGTTTTTTTGAGTGTTCATGAATTTCACTTGGTTCCTGAGCTGTTTGAGTAGACATTTAGGCTTTGGAGTCAGACACACTTGGGTTGGCTTCTTATGTCTAGCATTTCTTGGTGCAAGTCCTCTAGCCTGTCTGCTGTGACTGGGTCACCCCAGCACTGAGCTCCACAGGCCTGTGGGTAGAATTGGATGGTGCAGTATGTGGCCTGGGACATGGTGAGCTCTAAAATAATAGCTGTGCTTATTAGGAGTAATTGTTAAAGTCTTTGATCTTAAGTATCTTGTTATAAACTTCATTCTATTATAAGAAACATTTAAAATACTGTGAATACTTGCAGAATTTGGAAAAAAGAAAAATTTATAGCTCTGTATGTACCCTACCTAGAACAAGCAAATAATTTTCCTAAGCCTAAAATATGAACAAGGCATTGACTGTAAAAACTTACTTTAAAATTTTTAGGGTCTACTTTTTTGAAGTTGGTAGCCAACCTTAGGACAAGTCTTTTTTTTTTTTTTTGAACAACAGGTTTTACATAGTGCTTAGTAAATATATATTTAGTCTTCCTTCTGATTGTGATTTCTACATCCTGGTTACAGTTTCTTTGAACAATGCTAACAATGAACTTTTTCTTCCGTGGAACTGACCTAATTAGGTGAAACTCGACCCGCCGCGTCGCTCTGCTCCTGTAACAACTGTGGTCTGTCTTGTTTCATTAGAACATTTTATCACGGCTCATGTCATTAGTGCCTGGCTTCAGATTCCACAAGGCCTAAGGGACAGCTATTTAAGTATCTTCCCTTTGTAAATGGCATAGATAAACTCCAGGCACTGGAATGTTTGTTTTCTACACTTCACCTTTGCTTAGTTTTCCGTGGGAGAGGCATTTTGAGAATCGTAACTCAGAGCATATAAGCAGATTCAGAGCAGCATCATGATTATCGAGAGCTGGCCCAAAATCTGAAAGAGAAACTGGTAGGGTCATTTGTAAAAAGATAGTGGTGCCATTAGATTTACTTTTCCTTTGTTAATCATATTCTGTTTTGTATTGTTATATGAATAGTATTTACTATGGTGCATCTATCTCGACACATGATTTGATTATACTATTCTTTAGGGATACATTATTTTGTGAGTTATCTGTGTTGTTTCAAGCCCTGTTTTGTGCTGGCAAAATAATTGATACTGAACTTTTGGTGTTAGACAGGAAAAAATAGTATGTGTGCAACTGTAAATGTTTATTACTCAAGGAAGGGAAAAAAAATTCAAGGAAATAATAGAATGTTTATTTAAAGTTGTTTCCATTAAGAAAAATATTTTACTGATTGTACAGGTTGAATATTTGTTAAAAATGTTTTTTTAAAAAAACTAACAGCTTTGTTGATATATAATTCACATACCATAAAATTTACCCTTTTAAAGTGTACAGTTCATTAGTTTTTAGTATATTCACAGAGCTGTGCAACCATCATCACTATCTAATTTTAGAACATTTTCATCACCCCCAAGAGGAAGCCTGTACCATTAGTAGTTGGTCCCCACTCCCCCCGTTTCCTGCTGTCCCTGGCAACCTCCGATCTGCTGTCTCTATGGATTTGCTATTCTGGACGTTCATATAAATGGAAGCATACAATATGTGGCCTTTTGGGTCTGGCTTCTTTCACTCGGCGTGATATTCCCGAGATTCATCCATGTTGTAGCATGTATCAGTGCTTCATTCCTTTTTATGGCTGAATGATATGCCATAGAATGGTTGTACCACATTTTGTTTATCCATTCATCATTTGTTGGACATTTGGGTTGTTTCCACTTTTGAGCTATTATGAATAATGCTGCTGTGAACATTTGTGTAAGTTTTCGTGTAAACGTGTTGTTAATTCTCTTGGGTATACATGTAGGAATGGATAGATATGTTTTTAAAAATACATATACGAATATATTTTCTTGAATTTTGCAAAGCGATGTGTAGAGAGAGGAAGTCTTATTTTGAGAATCGTTGGTACGCCTAATTTAAATTTTTGGAAGATCAAGAAAAGTGGATTAGAAAATTTATATAGGTTTAGGCAAATAATCTTAATATTTGGTTAATTAGAAAAAATACTCGTATTTTGTTCTGGTTCTCCTGTATAAGGCTTAGAAGAAAGAAGCACTCACTTTGAATTTCGAATAGTTTGAAATGTAAACACTAGATAGAACCTGGTTAATTGGGAAGTTATTAAGGATTGTAATTAGGAGGTGTTGTTGTCTTACCTTTTTCATTTTGAAGCAGATTAGGGTAGTGCCTTAGAGTACTGGTTTGGAGCGTGCGCTCTGGAGGCAGACCAGAGGTAAATCCTGGCTCTGACGTTCACTAGCTCAGCGACCTTGAACAAGCTATTAAACCTCCCAGAGCCTCACTTCCCTAATCTGTAAAACAGAGTAATAGCTGCCTCTTAGTTTCAGTGTGAGAATTAGGAATGTGTAAAGCGCGTCTCACAGTGCCAGTAATGAGCACCTGATAAATGGTGACAGGATAGTTTTGCTTCTACCGTGGTGTTTTTGTGGGTGTCTTGGTGGGTTTCATGAAGCTCTTAGAGCAGTACCTTTCAAACATTGTGGGCCATGGTCCACACTAAGAAACACATCTTCTAAGGTGACCCAGTTCTTGCACACACATGCCCATCCACATCTACTTACCTGTCTGTCTGTCTGCCCAAAGCTTTCAGGAGACAACAGTTACCCTTACTGTGTGCAGTGTACTGTTTTATTTTGTTCAATTCTATTAAAAAAAGAAGCCAGACTGGTCCTGAGGTGCTTCATTGAGTTTACCATCCCACTGGTAGGTCACAACCTGCTTCCCTAATTTTCCCATGGACAATGCCAGTGACCCCGTTATCACTCCAGGCGGTGCTTCCCAGCACAGATGGGCAGTGATATCAGAAGGGATATCGCCATTTTTCTAGGGATTCTTTATGTTTTAGTGAACACAGTAAATTTGGTCAGCTGCATCACCTCGACACCCTACAGTAATGGCATGTCTAGGCATTATGGAAAACCTCACACATTTTGCATTTCTGTGAGGTTTTAGACAGGTTCCCTCAAAATGCACATGCTTTTGGATCCTGAAGGGTTAGGTAAAAGGTCAAGGGAAGCTAAGGTGTCTATTTGGTATTCTCAAGAATCAAGTATAACCTGATTTTACCAGTTCGTATTGGTGAAAAGTAATTTTCGAATGATAGAATATGTACACATATGTACACACGTATAAATGTATATCTATATATTTTAATTTTTATATTTCTTTTGTCTCATATTACAATATAACATTTCCCATTTTAACCACTTTCAAATCTACAATTCAGTGATGTTATTACATTCACCATATTGTGTTACATTACCAACATCCATTACCAAGATCCACTGGAATATATATGTATTAACAGTTTCATTCGCACACTATACAATGGAATATATCTTTTCAAATGTTAAATTATTAAAACAAATAAAACCAGTGATTTGAACTAAACTAACAGAATTAATAGGTTATTGAGGATCTAATTTAATGAATATATAACAGTAAGATGCTTCTCAAATATTTAAATAAAATTGTATTGTCGGGTTAAATGTGTACCCTGTAGTTTTCCACCTCTCATTTATTTAGAAACTAATTTTCATTGCTCATCAAAGGTCAAGTGTATTTCTTTTCCAAAATAGCACAAATTCCAAATTATGGAAATTAAATTTAACTTGATCTTACTAAATTATACCTCCATTTTCTTTGGAGTTAGTTCTCCAAAATTGCAGTAGGGGGAACTCACCTCCTGTTAATCCTGTAGTGCCATCTTGTGGAAACAGGAATGGCTTTCGCAAGGGGAGTTCACCCATCTCTAGATTTGAGTTAAATCTGCCAGGTAGCAAGCACATATGTGTGTACAGAATTCCTGACTTCTGCACCAGCAGTTTTTCAAGAGTTTTTTTTTTTCCTTCTCTCTGATGTGGTTAACTCAGTGATAAGGGGGGTAAAATATTGGCAATCTGTTTCTCTAGAGACCGTGAAGATGAGAACAAATGCAGGCACTTACCTTCCATGACTCAAACAACCTACTGTAAGAGATCATTTCATATATAATTGGGGAAATTTATTGAGTGCCTCCTCCCTGCTGGGCATTGCTCCAAGCCCTGGTGATAGAGTAGTGAGCTAACACGAATTCCTGCTTTCTGTATGTTCCAGGAGGAGACAGAGAGCAGGCAAATGAAGATAAAATTAGAGCAGGTGGTGGTAGGCGCTAAGAGGTAAAAAATAAAGCAGAGGGAGAGGATGGAGAGTTAACACCTACCTCACAGCCTCGGTGCCATACAGAGGTTTCTGTGGGGGAAGGCTTTCTTGAAGAGGTGACATCTGAACAGAGGCCAGGGCGAAGTGAGGGGTGGAGCCGTGTTCATACCTGGTGAAGAGGGGTCTAGTGGAGAACAGCAGGTGCAGAGGCCCTGAGGCAGGAGGTGAGAAGGCCCATGAGACAGGAGCTGAGGAATGAAGGGATGTGTGGCAAGAGGTGAGATCACAGAGATGTGAGTGTTTGTGTCTGTTGCAAGGTCATGCGAGACCTGGCGGACAGTATAGGGCTTTGGGATTTATTCTGAGAGATATAGGGAGCCACTGGAGAGTGTTGAGTGGGAAGTGGCGAGGGGCAAGAGTGGGGACAGGGAGACCAGTTAGGGTGCCCTTGCAAGCATCCAGTTTGAGAGGTGGCTGAGATTAGGGCAACAGTGTTGGAGACAAGCGGTCACTTAGGGTCAGTGGACTTGACTAATGCATTGTTTGTGGAGTTTGAGAAAGGAGGGAGTCACGGATACCTGGCAAGTTTTTTTTTTTTTCTAATTCAATTTCATTGAGATATATTCACATACGTTAAAGTCATCCGCGGTGTACAGTTAATTATTCACAGCACCATTATATAGTGTTGTGTGTTCATCAGCACATTCATCACCACATTCAATTTTTGAACATTTTCATCACCATACACAAAAAAGAATAAAAGTAAAAGCTAAAGTGGAAAAGAACACCCAAAGCATCCTATGCCGCCATTATTCATTTACTTTTTGTTCTCATTTTTCTGTTCATCTGTGCACACATTGGATAAAGGGAGTGGGAGCCACAGAGTTTTCATAATCACACAGTCACAGTACAAGCTGCATAGTTACACAATCATCTTCAAGAATCAAGGCTGTTGAGTTGCAGTTCAACAGTTTCGGGTATTTCCTTCTAGCTATTCCAATACACTAATAATTAAAAAGGAATGTCTATATAATGCATAAGAATAACCTCCAGAATGACCTCTCGATGCTATATGAGATCTCTCAGCCACTGAAACTCTATTTTGTTTCATTTGGCTTCTGCCTTTTGGTCCAAGAAGGCTTTTTCAATCCCGCAGTGCCAGGATCGAGCTCATCATGTCCCATGTTGCCAGGGAGTTCCATACCCCTGGGAGTCATTTCCCACGTAGCAGGGAAGGCAGGGAGTTTACCTGCAAAGTGGGCTTAGAGAGAGAGGCCACATCTGAGCAACAGAAGAGGTTCTCTGGGGGCTTAGCCTCTCCTCTACAGTAACAGGCTTCATAAGGGCAAGCCCCAAGGTCAAGGGCTTGATCTTCTAATTTGGTAGCCCCCAATGCTTGTGAGAATATCAGTAATTCCCCAGGTGGGGAAATTTAATATTTCCAGAGTTTCCCCCAGTCCCTCAAGGGGGCTTTGCAAATACATCTTCATTCTCTGCCAGAATTGTTCTGGGGTGTATTGGGGCTTCACACTAACCTGCACAAACCAACCAGACCTCACTCCCCAATCAGTGTTCCATGTAATTATGTTGTTTGAATAAACTGATCATACAAGTCAAATTATATAACGTGACCTAATAAACATCTCTTCTTTGGTCCTACACAGAAGCTGAAGCTTCAAAAACACCATCAATATCATCCTTTACCCTTTCTTCTGATTTACCTTAGCCCTAACCAAGTCTGTTTCCTTCATATCTCTAATTGAAGTCTGATCTCTTTTTCAGACTCTTTAACATTTGCTGTATGGGGTAACGCTGACATTCATAGCTGACGGACTCTGACTCTGAGTCTCAGATGTCACACACATACCCAGAGTTCCAGGGACCGACCAGATTATACACAAAGGGATCAGCATTTCAGAGTTTAGAAATAACAATTACAGCTCAGGGATAGATGTAACTGCTGTAAGAATTTACAATCTTGGAACCTTTACAAGAAGCCTTCCCTGATAACCTGTTCTCTGAGACTCAATTCTCAGAGTGTGCACATTATATTTAGTCCATATTAGTGAGGCATTATAATATTTTTCTTTTCATTTCTGATTTATTTCACTCAACATACTCTCCTCAATGTCCATTCACCTCATACCTTCACTCCTTCTTGTAGCAGTTCAATATTTCATTCTCAGATCACCATTCCATTCATCATTCAATGTACCTTAGGTCACCTCCATCCACTGCAACTCGTGAATACTGACACCATAAACCCCACTGTGCAAATGTCCCTTTATGTTCCTCTTTTCACTTCTTGCAAGTACATACCCAATAACCGAGTTGCAGGACCTTATGGCAACCCTATGCTTAGTTACTTCCTGTGGAACCACCACCCTGCCCTCCAGATGGGCTGCACCATTTTACTTCCCCACCCACAGTGATTAGGTACATTCCTTTCTCCACATTTTCTCCAGCACTTGTATCCCTGTTTGTTTTTTTAGACAATTTTATTCACATACCATACATTCCATCGTAAGTAAACAGTCAGTGGTTCCCCATATAACATAGATATGCATTCACCAACACTATCTATATAAGGACATTTCCATTTCTTCCACAAAGAAGAGGAAGAGGTGAAAAAAGTAAAAAGAAAAAAGAAAAAGAAAAAAAAAAAAAGAAAAAGAAAATACAATAAAAAAGTCAGACAACACACCAAAACCAAGAAGCCCCATACCCCTCCCTTATATCCCCCTCTTATAGACATTTAGCTTTGGTATGTTGCCTTTGTTACAATTAGTGGAAACATATTATAATGTGGCTGTTATCTATAAACTCTAGTTTGCATTGATGGCATTTTTTTTCTCCAGTACCACCCCATTTTTAACACCTTGCAGAGTTGACAGTCATTTGTTCTCCCTCATGTAAAAACACATTTGCATATTTAATCACAATCATTGAGCACTCTAGGTTTCACTAAGTTATACAGATCTAGTCTTTATCTTCTGTCCTTCCCCCGTCATCTTACCTGCCCCTTAACCTTCCTCCCTCCACCTTACTCACAGTCGTCTTTGTTAGTGTTCTTATGTCATTTTGTTACCTTCACTCAATATTGTGCTCCAAACCTCTCTTTCCTGTCTTTTCCTGTCTGTCTGTAGTGCTCCCTTTAGTATTTCCTGTAGAGCAGGTATTTTGTTCACAAACTCTGTGTCTTTCTGTCTGAGAATATTTTAAACTCTCCCTCATTTTTTTCTTGCTTTTTTAATGCAATTTTATTGAGATATACTCCAACACCATACAGTCCATCCAAAGTATACAATCAGTGGTTCACAGTATCATCATATAGTTGTGCGTTCATCACCGCAATCAATTTTGAAACATTTTCATTACTCCAAAATAAAGCAAAAAATATTTTTTTAAAAATTAAAAAGAACGTCCAAACTATTCCATACCTCTTATCCCCCATTATTTATATATTTTTGTCATTTTTAAAATTTATTTTTATTTATTTTTTTAACTTGATCAAAAACTTAAAAAACAATTAAAAAAACATTTCAAAGAAAACCAAAACAAAGCAATAAGAAAAAACAAATAACCTAAAATAACTATTGCTTCCAACATGTTCCTACCCTACCCCAAGAAAATAAACAAACAATAACCAAAGGAATAAGAAAAACAAATAACCTAAAATAACTACATTTCTGTCAACTTGTTCCTACCATACCCACCCCAAAATTAACAAACCATAGTTGTTACTGAACATTCCCATACCATTAAGTTTACCCCCAGTAGCTTATCTGTTCTTATTAGATTATTGTTCCCCTTTTGCTAGTTGCTCTCTATCTCCATGTCCCCTACCTTCTACAATATAAACAATTTATTTTACATTTTTCATAGAGTTCATTCACATTAGTGGTAAGATACAATATCTTTCTTTTTGTGCCTGGCTTATTTCACTCAGCATTATGTCTTCAAGGTTCATCCATATTGTCATATATTTCACAACTTTGTTCCTTCTTACTGCTGCATGGTATTCCATTGTGGGTATATACCTCATTTTGTTTACCCACTCTTTTGTTGAAGGACATTTGGATTATTTCTGTCTCTTGGCAATTGTGAATAATGGTGCTGTGAACATCAGTGTGAAAATATCTGTTCATGTTACTGCTTTCAGGTCTTCTGGGTATATACCGAGAAGTGAAATTGTTGGATCAAAGGGTAACTCTATATCTAGTTTTCTAAGGAACTGCCAGACTGTCTTCCAGAGTGGCTGTACCATTATACAGTCCCACCAACAATGAATAAGAGTTTCAATTTCCCCACATTCTCTCCAGCATTTGTAATTTCCTGTTTGTTTAATGGCAGCAGATCTAATTGGTGTGAGGTGATATGTCATTGTGGTCTTAATTTGCATCTCCCTAATAGCTAGTGAAGATGAACATTTTTTCATGAGTTTTTTGGCCATTTGTATTTCCTCTTCAGAGAATTGTCTTTTCATATCTTTTGCCCACTTCATAATTGGGCTGTTTGTACTATTGTTGTTGAGTTGTAGGATTTCTTTATATATGTAAGATATCAGTCTTTTGTCAGATATATATGGCTTTCAAATATTTTTTCCCATTGAGTTGGCTGCCTCTTCACCTTTTTGACAAATTCCTTTGAAATGCAGAAGCTTTTAATTTTGAGGAGTTCCCCTTTATCTATTTTTTTCTTTTGTTGCTTGTGCTTTGGGTGTAAGGTCTAGCAAGTGACCTAATACAAGCTCTTGAAGATGTTTCCCTACATTATCTTCTAGGAGTTTTTTGGTACTGTCTCTTATATTGAGGTCTTTAATCCATTTTGGGTTAATTTTTGTGTAGGGTGTGAGGTAGAGGTCCTTTTTCATTGTTTTGGTTATGGATACCCTGCTCTCCAAGTCTCATTTGTTGAATAGACTGTTATGGCCCAGTTCATTGGTTTGGGGGGCCTTATCAAAGATCAATTGACCATGGATCTGGGGGTCTGTCTCCAAATTCTCAATTTGATTCCATTGAACGATATGTCTATCTTTGTGCCAGTATCATGCTGTTTTGACTACTGTGGCTTTATAGTAAGCTTCAAAGTCAGGGAGTGTAAGTCCTCCCACTTCGTTTTTCTTTTTTAGAGTGTCTTTAGCAATTCGAGGCATCTTCCCTTTCCAAATAAATTTGATAACTAGCTTTTCCAAGTCTGCAAAGTAGGTTGTTGGAATTTTGATTGGGATTGCATTGAATCTGTAGATGAGTTTGGGTAGAATTGACATCTTAATGACATTTAGCCTTCCTATCCATGAACATGGAATATTTTTCCATCTTTTAAGGTCCCCTTCTATTTCTTTTAGTAGAGTTATGTAGTTTTCTTTGTATAGGTCTTTTACATCTTTGGTTAAGTTTATTCCTAGGTACTTGACTTTTTTAGTTGCTATTGAAAATGGTATCTTTTTCTTGAGTGTCTCTTCAGCTTGTTCATTTCTAGCATATAGAAACATTACTGACTTATGTGCATTAACCTTGTATCCCGCTACTTTGCTAAATTTGTTTATTAGCTCTAGTAGCTGTATCGTTGATTTCTCAGAGTTTTCTAGATATAAGATCATATCATCTACAAACAATGACAGTTTTACTTCTTCTTTTCCAATTTGGATGCCTTTTATTTCTTTGTCTTGCCGGATTGCCCTGGCTAGCACTTCCAGCACAATGTTGAATAACAGTGGTGACAGCGGGCATCCTTGTCTTGTTCCTGATCTTAGAGGGAAGGCTTTCAGTCTCTCACCATTGAGTACTATGCTGGCTGTGGGTTTTTCATATATGCTCTTTATCATGTTGAGGAAGTTTCCTTCAATTCCTACCTTTTAGAAGTGTTTTTATCAAAAAGGATGTTGGATTTTGTCAAATGCTTTTTCAGCATCTATTGAGATGATCAATTGATTTTTCCCTTTCGAGTTTTTAATGTGTTGTAATACATTGATTGTTTTTCTTATGTTGAACCATCCTTGCATGCCTGGAATGAACCCCACTTGGTCATGGTGTATGATTTTTTTAATGTGTCTTTGGATTCGAATTGCAAGTATTTTGTTGAGGATTTTTGCATCTATATTCATTAGGGAGATTGGCCGGTAGTTTTCCTTTTTTGTAGCATCTTTGCCTGGTTTTGGTATTAGATTGATGTTAGCTTCATAAAATGAGTTAGGTAGTGTTCCATTTTCTTCAATGTTTTGAAAGAGTTTGAGTAAGATTGGTGTCAGTTCTTTCTGGAAAGTTTGGTAGAATTCCCCTGTGAAGCCATCTGGCCCTGGGCATTTATTTGTGGGAAGATTTTTGATGACTGATTGGATCTCTTTGCTTGTGATGGGTTGGTTGAGGTCTTCTATTTCTTCTCTGGTCAGTCTAGGTTGTTCATATGTTTCCAGGAAATTGTCCATTTCTTCTACATTGTCCAGTTTATTGCCATACAGTTGTTCATAATATCCTCTTATAATTTTTTTAATTTCTTCAGGATCTGCAGTTATGTCACCTTTTTCATTCATTATTTTGTTTATATGGGTCTTCTCTCTTTTTGATTTTGTCAGTCTAGCTAGGGGCTTGTCAATCTTGTTGATCTTCTCAAAGAACCAACTTTTGGTGATATTTATCCTCTCTATTGTTTTTTTGTTCTCTATGTCATTTATTTCTGCTTTAATCCTTGTTATTTCTTTTCTTGTACTTGGTTTAGGATAGGTTTGCTGTTCATTTTCTAGCTTCTTCAGTTGATCCATTAGTTCTTTGATTTTGGCTCTTTCTTCCTTTTTAATATATGCGTTTAGTGCTATAAATTTCCCCCTTAGCACTGCTTTTGCTGCATCCCATAGGTTTTGGTATGTTGTGTTCTCATTTTCATTCGTCTCTATATATTTAGCAATTTCTCTTGCTATTTCTTCTTTAACCCACTGATTGTTTAGGAGTGTGTTGTTTAACCTCCAGGTATTTGTGAATTTTCTAAGTCTCTGATGGTTATTGACTTCTAATTGTATTCCATTGTGGTCAGAGAATGTGCTTTGAATAATTTCAATCTTTTTAAATTTATTGAGGCTTGTTTTATGTCCCAGCATATGATCTATTCTGGAGAAAGTTCCGTGAGCACTAGAAAAGTATGTGTATCCTGGTGATTTGGGATGTAATGTCCTGTAGATGTCTGTTAAATCTAATTTATTTATCAGATTGTTTAGGTTTTCAATTTCCTTATTGGTCTTCTGTCTGGTTGATCTATCTATAGGAGAGAGTGATGTGTTGAAGTCTCCCACAATTATTGTGGAAACATCAATTGCTTCCTTTAGTTTTGCCAGTGTTTCTCTCATGTATTTTGTGGCACTTTGATTGGGTGCATAGACATTTACGATTGTTATTTCTTCTTGCTGAATTGCCCCTTTTATTAGTACGTAGTGGCCTTCTTTGTCTCTCAGAACATCCCTGCATTTGAAGTCTATTTTATCTGAGATTAATATTGCTACACCTGCTTTCTTTTGGCTGTAGCTTGCATGATATATTTTTTTCCATCCTTTCACTTTCAGTTTCTTTGTGTCCCTATGTCTAAGATGAGTCTCTTGTATGCAACATATTGATGGTTCATTTTTTTTGATCCATTCTGCGAATCTATATCTTTTAATTGGGGAGTTTAATCCATTTACATTCAACGTTATAACCATGAAGGCATTTCTTGAATCAGCCATCTTATCCTTTGGTTTATGTTTGCCATATTTTTCCCCTCTCTCTATTAATATCCTTTATTGTACCCATACCGAATCTCTTTAGTACTGAACCTTTCTCCAAGTCTCTCTGTCCTGTCTTTGTTTCTCTGTCTGTAGGGCTCCCTTGAGTATCTCCAGTAGGGCAGGTCTCTTGTTAGCAAATTCTCTCAGCATTTGTTTGTCTGTGAAAAATTTAAGCTCTCCCTCAAATTTGAAGGAGAGCTTTGCTGGATAAAGTATTCTTGGCTGGAAATTTTTCTCACTCAGAATTTTAAATATATCGTGCCACTGCCTTCTCGCCTCCATGGTGGCTGCTGAGTAGTCACTACTTAGTCTTATGCTGTTTCCTTTGTATGTGGTCAATTGCTTTTCTCTTGCTGCTTTCAGAACTTGCTCCTTCTCTTCTGTGTTTGACAGTGTGATCAGTATATGTCTTGGAGTGGGTTTATTTGGATTTATTCTATTTGGAGTTCGCTGAGCATTTATGATTTGTGTATTTATGTTGTTTAGAAGATTTGGGAAGTTTTCCCCAACAATTTCTTTGAATACTCTTCCTAGACCTTTACCCTTTTCTTCCCCTTCTGGGACACCAATGAGTCTTATATTTGGACGTTTCATATTATCTGTCATATCCCTGAGGTCCATTTCGATTTTTTCAATTTTTTTCCCCATTCTTTCTTTTATGCTTTCATTTTCCATTCTGTCATCTTCCAGGTCACTGATTCGTTGTTCAACTTCCTCTAGTCTTGTACTATGAGTGTCCAGAATCTTTTTAATTTGGTCAACAGTTTCTTTAATTTCCATAAGATCATCTATTTTTTTATTTAGTCTTGCAATGTCTTCTTTATGCTCTTCTAGAGTCTTCTTGATTTCCTTCATATCCCGTACTATGGTCTCATTGTTCATCTTGAGTTCTTTGAGTAGCTGCTCTAGGTGCTGTGTCTCTTCTGGTCTTTTGATTTGGGTGCTTGGGCTTGGGTTATCCATATTGTCTGGTTTTTTCATATGCTTTATAGTTTTCTGTTGTTTTTGGCCTCGTGGCATTTGCTGAACTTGATAGGGTTCTTTTAGGGTTTGTAGACCTATTGAAGTCCTTATCTCTAATTTATCAGATCTACAGCTTCGTGGAGTACACTTTCTCTAACTAACCAGCAGGTGGCGTCCACGAGCCACCTGTTCTCCACAAGCCAGTTCTCCCCTGCTTAGCCTTTTTGGTGAGTGGGGGAGTGAGTCTTGTGGGGCCCAATTGGTGTACCAAGCTTGCGTGTGTAGTTGGTGTTGCCTGCCCTGTATGTGGGGCGTGTTTCTGGGCAGTCGGGGAGGGGGGGTGGCCCTAACAATCAAATCTCCCTGGTGATCCTAGAGTTTTAAAGCTGCTGCAATAGTCTAATCCTTCAGTTCAGTCCTGCCACAGTTTGTCTCTGCCACTGACCCACAAGTCCTTGGTATTGGCGTATGGCTCCTGAGACTTGCAAGTGGGCCCCTCTTCCAGGCTGTGCACCCCGGGTCCTCTGTTGAGGGATGACTGTGCTATGTCAGGGCAGTTCTGGGCTGCTGGGCTGTGTAGGGAGGCTCCCAGTCTGCTCAAATGATGGCTGAATGAGGCTTTGTTAATTCACACTGCTCCACCTTCCCAACTCTGGGACAATCAACTGAGGTTGCAGGGAAGGCTAATGTCCACGCCCAGTTTTGTGGTGTGTGCCTGTTATTTGAAGCCCTTCCGTCACACTGGGTTGTCTGGGGCAGCTCTGGGCTATGGGGCTGGTGATGGGCAGGAGTGTTTCCTGTCCACCAGGATGATGGCTGTGAGCGGACACTCCCCTTTTCTTGGGAAGTTGTGGTGTTTAGTGAATTTTCTCAGCCACTGGATTATTGCCTTTTGTCTCAGAGCTCTCTTAGTTCTGCTCTTGACTTGACGTGCCCAAATTGAAAGTCTTTGAAGCTTTCTGTATTTGGCTTCTTAGAGTAATTGTTTTAGAAAAGGAAAAAAGGATTAAAAAAAAAAAAAAAAAAAGGGTCCTCCTCAGAGATCTAATGGGTTATTGAAATGCTAAGAGACAAAGCAACCAGGGCCATTAAGGAAAGGTCCACAGGGCAGAGAGATCGGCTTTTCTTCGGGATTTGCATATGCGCCTTAGGGCCTGAGCTCCGCCCTTCCCCTTTCTTTGTTCACCAGAACTCTAAAAATCCTCTGCTTTTATTTTGGAGTTTTTCGTGTTGTTTTTTTTTTTTTTCTATGTCTGTCTCCTCTCTGCTGGGCTGGCTGCTCACAGATTCTCTGGTGTCTGGTCTCTGTCTATCTATGGTTAGAGTCTGGATCAGTAGAATGAGTTTCCGATAAGAGCAGCCACTGCAGTTCTCCCTTCTCCTTCCCGGAGCTGACAGCCCCTCCTCCCACGGGACTGAGCCTGGCAGGGAGGGGCGCGGGTCCCCTGGCCGCAAAAACTTACAGATTTCGCTGATCTCAGCAGTTCGACATTTTCATGAGTGTTGTATGAAGTATGCCCAAAGACAGATTGCTCTGTGGTGTCCAGTCCACGCAGTTCCTGGCTTTCTACCTACTTTCCTGGAGGAGTAACTAAAACATACAGCTCACCAGTCTTCCATCTTGCCCCGCCTCCCTCCTTTGGTTTTTTTGATTCAGGTGTTTGGTTTATCCATATCTTCTGGTTTCTTCGTATGCTTTAGAATTTTCTGTTATTTTGGCTTCTTGGCATTTGTTTATCTTGATAGGGTTCTTTTAGGATTTGCAGGCTTATTTGAACAATTACCTATAATTTGACAGAGCAACAGCTTGGTGAGGTGCACCTGACCTACCAGCAGATGGTACCCCCAAGCCACCTATTATCTTCAAGCCAGCTGTCCCCAACTTTGTCTGCAGCGAGTGGGGGTCCAAACCTTGTGGAGGTCCAATCAGTGCACCAATTTTCCGTGTGCAGTTGGGACTGCTGGCCCTGAGGGCAGTGGGTGTGCCCTGTGCCATTAGGCAGGGAAGACAGCTTTAAGACCCAGAATTCCCAGCTGTTCCCAGGGCTGTGGCTGGAACACCCTGGGGCTGTTGCATGAGTCCAGCCCTTCAGCTCAGATTCCCCATAGTCTCGCTCTGCTGTGGCCCCGTAAGTCCATGGGATTGGTGTAGGACCCTTGGCACTTAGGTGTGGAACCCCCGCCTCTAAGCTGTGCCCTCCACGGGCCTCCACAGAGGATGACTGTGCAACATCACAGGCGAGCAGAATCCCCAAGGGAAGCTCTTGGACATGGGGCCACAAAGGGGCGTCTCCCATCCCGCTGAAAAGATGTCTGTACGGGGCATGGTAACTTCCCACTGCCGTGGTCCTCTGCCTGCTGCAGCGGCCTATTTCTTTCTCTGGGACAGTTAGCTGCGTGTGTGCAAAAAGCTGTCACCCACGCCAGATACTGAGGCAGTGCCCAGGGCGTGGAAGGCACGCCCTACCACACTCGACTGTGCAACTCTCTCTGCTGGATCTGCTGCCGCTTTCTGGGTTTTTAAACTAACCCATCTCCAAATGCCGACCCCAGGTTTCTTCCCACCCTGGTGCAGCTCCGCTGCCATTTCCCCAGCAGCTCAAACACTCACTTGATTCAGAACACAGACTCTCGGTTTCACCAAGTGCACGGTCGCTGTGGATGTAGCAGACCTTGTTCAGCCAGTAGAACCCTGGAACTACTATTCGAGAGCACTTTCTGTCTTTTATTTGGTGTTTTTCAAGGAGAAATATTTTGCCCTGTCTCTCCTAATCTGCCATCTTGGATTAATCTCTCCCTCATTTTTGAAGGACAGCTTCACCCGGATATAGAATTCTTGGTAGTTCCTCTCCTTCGGTATCTTAAATGTATCATACCTCTGCCTTCTCACCTCCATGGTTTCTGCTGAGAAATCCACACATAGTCTTATCGAGCTTCCCTTGTATGTGATGGATCGCTTTTCTCTTATTGCTTTCAGAATTCTTTGTCTTTGACATTTGATAATCTGATTATTAAGTGTCTTGGTGTAGATCCATTTGGATCTAATCTGTTTGGGGCACACTGTGCTTCTTGGATCTGTAATTTTATGTCTTTCCTAAGAGATGGGAAATTTTCAGTGATTATTTCCTCCATTATTTTTTCTGCCCCTTTACCCTTCTCTTCTCCTTCTGGGGCACTCATGACATGTACATTCATGTGCTTCATGTTGTCATTGAATTCCCTGAGACATTGTCCATATTCTTCCATTCTTCTTGCTATCTGCTTTTTTGTGTGTAGGATTTCAGATGTCCTGTCCTTCAGTTCATGAATCTTTTCTTCTGCCTCTTCAGATCTGCTGTTGTATGTCTCCATTGTGTTTTTTTTCTCTTCTGTTGTGCCTTTCATTCCCATAAGTTCCACCAATTGTTTTTTCATACTTTCAATTTTTTCCTTATGTTCACCCAATGTCTTCTTTATATCCTTCATCTCTTTTGTCATATAGTCCCTTAACTCGTTGATTTGATTTTTGGATTGATTTAGGAGATTTGTTTGATTAATAATTAATTGTTTCAGTTCCTGTATCTCAGTTGAAGTGTAAGTTTTTTCCTTTGACTGGGCCATATCTTTGTTTTTCCTAAGGTGACTTGAAATCTTTTGTTGTCTTGGCATCTGGTTTCCTTGATTTCCCCAGATTTTCCCAGACCTGACAGGCCCAGGTCTCAGGAGGAAGGTGTAATTAGTATCATGTTTCCCTGAGGGTGAGACCCAGCAGATTGTCAAACTTTCCCATGAGGCCTCTAGACTCTGTGCTTTTCCTATGCAGGCCAGCAGTTGGTGCTTGTCAGCCCACAGCTCCCCACTGGTATAAAGAGGTGTAAAGAGGTGTGTTCCCTTTAATTCACAGAAGACCGTGTCCTGACCAGGGGCTAAGGGTATCAGAAGCCAAGCTTCAGCTCTTTCTGATTGGTTTGTTTGTTTTCCCCCAGTCCCTGGGGTCCAAGTTCCCTGAGGGAGGGCTGTCACCCGAGCTGGGTCCTGCCCCCCTTTTCTTAGGGAAGATGCAGCATCCCCCCCCCCCCCAGGGAGTTCTCCTCTACACTTGAATTCCTCCTTTGTCTCTGACTCTTTTTTTTTTTTTTTTTTTGCCCTTTATAAAGAGGCTTTATTAGGTTACGAATTTACAGTTCTAAGTCCATAAAAGTGTTCGTACTAAGGCATCAAGAGATACCTTCACTGAAGAAAGGCCAATGGCCTCCAGAATACCTCTGTCAGCTGGGAAGGCACATGGCTGGTGTCTGCTGGTCCTTTGCTCCCAGGTTCTGGCTTCAAAATGGCTTTCTCCAAAATGTTCCTGGGCTTCTGTGTCTCTTAGCTTCTCTTTCTCTTAGTTCCTGTGCATCTGTGCTTGTTCTCCCAGGATGTTTCTCTCTGAGCATCTGGGGTTTTCTCTTAGTTTCTCTGGGGCAAATCTCTTAGCTTGGCATCTCCAAATGTCGTCCTCCAGTGAACTAATCACTGGATGGGTGCGGTCACACCTTCATGAAAATGATCTTATCAAAAGGCCTTGCCTGCAATTGGGTGGGTCACCTCTCCATAGAAACAACCTAATCAAACATTCCACCCTAATCAAAAAACTAATAAGTCTATCCCCACAAGATTGCATTAAAGAACATGGCTTTTCTTATGAGGTGTGACAATGTGATTGGGAAAGCCATATGGACCACACTCCCCCCTGTCCCGTCTATGGATGGATGAGCAGAAAGTCTCTGACTCTCTTAACTCCCCCTTTGCCTGGGTCAGCAATTGAAAATGTCTGAGGCTTTCTCCAGTGCGCTGCTTAGGATAAGAGGAAAAAAATGGAAAAAGAACAAATGCCCCTTTCCGAAGCCAGTCTCCAGCCCTTCAGTTTGGCCATTAGACCAGAGTTTGAACCCAGTTCTCTTGCCCCCTTTTTTGTGACACAGCTGTTTTCCAGTATTCTGAGCTCAGCCATCTCCAAAAGCCTGTTTTTATTTAGTTGTGTGTGTGTGTGTGTGTGTGTATATGTATACACACACACACACACACACACACACACACACGCATATGTATATATTTTTTTCCTTCAGCCCTGCCTCCCCTCTACCGGGAGGAACCACAGATTCTTGTTTGCTCAGGGCTTATCTGTGCTTGTAGGTTGTATTCAGTAGTCCAAATTGGTTGAGCTACTTTTCCTTGTTCCCAGCAGGGACTGCTGCTTTCTCCCACAGCAAAGTTTTGCAGCTTGGCCTGCCATGCCGGGGGTAGGGGCACCGGTCTGCAGTTTTAGTTTACAGTTTTTATGCTCTGATCTCAGCTGTTCCACCCATTCCTGACTGGTGAACGATGTGTGGACAGTCACGGATGTCCCGCAACAGTTGTTCCAGACTATTTACTAATTGTTCCTGGCTATTTACTAGTTGAGGACTAACTAAATTCCACACCTCCCTATGCTGTCATCTTGCTCCTGCCAAGTCTTTTATGCTCCTTCCTCTGTATGAGTAGGCAAGGGCTCCCAGGTGTGTTTTCCAGTTTTTGAGTGGCTGATTCCCAAGATTCAGGGAATTGGGATGAAGCATTCAAGGTGATTTCTTGGATTTAATTTTCTGTATATCCCTAACCTTCTGAGATTTTGAACTGGTGATAAAATCTGCGGCATGTTAGGAATGGAAGGGAGTTTAACATAGATTATCATATTGGGAAAGCTGAAAAGGGCTTCCTGATGTCCCCCTAATCAATCCCAGCTGATACTTTCTATGGCTTTTATGAGCTACTTACTTATAACCTACCCAGAAAATTCTTACAGTTTACTAAAATTTGGTATAGCTTTTATTATCTCATTTCTCCTCAATTATTTTTTATTATCCCTTAGTTCCTTTTCAATTAAAATGTGGAAGTAGGTGGGGTAGGTGAGCAGGGATCTAATGCTTTACCTAAATGGGTTAAGGTTAGAAAAATATAGAGCTGTTGTCCTTAAGGATATCTCATCTGTATTTTACCAGGCTCTTGGTGAGAAATGGAGGAGGGGGCAGCTCCCCCAGGCATTCACAGCAAGGTCAGGACAGAGCTATGGAAAGAACTTGAGTTTTTATCCCAGGGTTCTATGTACCACATAGGTAGAGTTTCTTATTTTCTTTTCTGGAGGTTTATAGTTTCTACTTTTAAAGAACAGCTGTATTGGGCTATAATTTATATACTATAAAATGTGTTCATTTTGTGTGGACAGTTCAGCGATCTTTAGTAATTTACAGAGTTGTGAAACCATCACTACAATCTAATTTTAGAACATTTCCGTCACCCCCAAAAGAAATTTCAAGCCTGTTTTCATTCACTCCCCATTCCTACTGTGATTCCCAGGCAACCATTAATCTGCTGTCTTTATGGATTTGCCTATTCTGGACGTTTTGTGTAAATGGAATTCTACGATATGTGGTTTTGGTGTCTGGCTTGGTTCACTTAGTAGCCTTCAGGTTCATCTGTGCTGTGGCATGTATCTGTACTTTATCCCTTTTTATTGCCAAATAATATTCCATGTGTGGATCTACCATGTTTTGTTTATCCACTCACTGGCTGATAGACATCTGGGCTGTTCCTGCTTTGGGGCTGTTAGGAATCATGCGGCTGTCAGTGCGCACACACCAGGCTTCATGTGGACGTTTGTTTTGATTTCTTTTGGGTAGACACCTGGAGTGGAATTGCTGTTATATGGGAACACCATGTTTGACTGGTTTTCAAAGTGGCCACACCATTTTACATTTCCACTGGCAGTGTAGGAGAGCTCTAGTATGTCCACAGTCTCACCAACATTGTTGTTGTCTGTCTTTTTGATTACAGGACAGTTCCCATTTTCAAATCCTTAATTTGTGTTTTGCTTTCCTGGGAACAAGAGTGTCATTTAAATATCTAGTTTGTAAAAATTTTAAAGGCTCTGTGTAGATTACTTAAATTAGTGAATATTTTATTCCAATCGATTTTCTGTATGTAGCTCAAACATTCTTGAAAGCAAGGTTAAGTTGACGTCTTAAGTTCCTTGATGTGGTTATGCAGTTGTCTGTCTGCCTGTCTGCCTTTCTCCTGTCCTTCATTTATTGAGCACTGCTATGAGGCTAGCATTGTGCTCAGGTACGGAATTAGAGAACTCAAGTCCTGCCCTCAGTGAATGTTTTACTTTCCTCATTGCTAAAGCAAATACCATGCAATGGGTTGCTTACACAGTGGGAACTTACTGGCTCATGGTTTTGAGGCTAGGAGAAGTCCAAAATCAAGGAGCCATCGAGGTGATGTTTTCTCACGGAGACTGGTGTTCTTGGCCCTTGGCTCCTCCGTCACGTGGCAGTGCACATGGCAGCCTCTCCTGGCCTCTCCCCTCTCTTCTGGGAGAGAAGGTTGACTCTGCCTCTGCCGCGCCCTCTGGTGTTCTCTCTGTGACTTTCCCTGTAAGGCTTTCAGCACCCTGTCTAGGCTCAGCTGGGGCACACCTTAACTGAAGTCACGCCAAAGGGTCCCACTCAGTGGGTTCACACCCACAGGAACGGGTTAGCTTTAAGAACATGTTTGTTTGTTTTTCTGGGGTGCATAACTCCAAACCACCAGACGGTCTAATTCTGGGTTTTCCAACTTGATTGAATTTAAAGAGAAGTGTAGGTTATGATACATGATTTCAAGACGAGCTAAAGGGTCACAAATCACTGTTGCAAGTTACAAAAACTGTTGCATTGAAGGGCACAGTCAAGAAAACCACTGGTCATTTGGTGTGGTGGATGTGTAGAGACAGCCCCAGTCTGTTTTGGGAGTGTGGAAGAGGAGGCTCACCTCACACTGGGTCGGGGCGGCGGGCGCGGGTGGTGTCTGGAAACGCTGCGGGAGGAGAGGGAGGCCTGTGCGTGAGCTCGAAGGACCGGAAGAGGCTAGCAGGGAGCAGGGCAGGTTCGCGTGATTGGTCCAGGCAGAGGGGATGGTCTGGGCATCTCCCCATCACATGCTAAGTGTATTTCCGTATATGGTACAAATCTTGGTTTGGTTTTCTAAGTGTAGTCAACCAACATATTAATCTTTTATGGAAGATAAGCATATTAACTTCTTTTATCTTTTTTCTTTAGTTTTCTTTCGTTCCCTCAATCCCATTTGGTTTCATCTACTCTAAAACATGACTGACCTCTGTTTTATATGTACCATTAAGAAGGAAAAAAACAGTGCCCATTAAATTGTGATGTGTCATCAGTTGTAAGACATATTATTTCAAAGATGTTAAAATGTAAGCAAAAAGGGCCTCTGGAGTCAATAAAATAGAATTATTTGTGTTGGAGATTTAGTTTTTTTTTTATGCTAAGGAAATTTCTGGAATAACAGTAGCAGTCACATGCCTTTTCAGCTTTAATTTAGGTAATGCTTTAGGGAAGTATCGTACCAGCTAGGTCAATACCAACATAATTTATCTTCAGAGCTTTTATTTCTCATGAGTCCAATGAAGTTAGTTTTTATTTAATAATAGAAAGTAGGAAAAGTGAATTTTGCTGAGATTGGGAAAGATAGGGTTTACCAAGACTATATAATAGAATGTAAAAAATTGAAGTACTGTTCAGTGACTTTGGACAATTTGGGAGTCCTTAGCTTTTAAAAATAGTTTAAACTCATAACCCTAGCATCTTGCTTATTCATCGACTGAAAAGTCTTTGTAGTTCAAAAAGTGCCCTCAAAGTGTGTCAGGTGCCCCCAGAGTGTCATGCCATCCTTCATTCGAACAGCATCTTCCTGAAGAGCCCTGCTTTTCACAGCGAGTAGTCATGCAGCGTGCCTTTATGAGCGCTCGGTGCTACTGCTGTCCTGTGCTCCATGGCATGGCCAGGGCGAGTGGCGTAAAGCACTGGCTCCGTCCTCAGAGTCCTGGGCTTCTGGGAGTAGTGATCAGACTCACATTCTCTCACTTGTGGTATTGAGAGTAAAACCTTGGCATGCTGTAGGAGGCACAAGGGTAAGGAATGAGGAATCGGAGAAGACTAAGGAGAACTGAGGGAAATAGGATTAATAAAGCATGATCCGGAAAAATATTTATTTAGAACTTATGAAGCTTAGGCTATGAAATCACAGTGGAAAATTTTTACCATTAGAAATGTAAAATAAATTGTGCAAACAAGAATAAGAATACAGTTATCCCTTCCACATTGCAACTTTCTCCACTGCAATTTTTTTTTAATTGAGATTGTTCACATACCATATAACTATCCAGAGATCCAAAGTGTACAATCAGTTGCCCATAGTGCCATCATACAGCTGTGCATCCATCATTACAATTAATTTTTTTTCAATTTTTAGAACATTTTCATTACTCCAGAAAAGAAAGAAAGGCAAAAAAAGGAAACTCAAGTCCTCCCAGACCCCTAACCACCCCCCTCCATTATTGATTCATAATTTTGGTATAGTACATTTGTTACTGTTGATGAAAGAATGTTAAAATACTAACTGTAGTATATAGTTTGCAATAGGTATAATTTTTTCATGTATGCTCCTCCATTATTACCTTCTGGTTATAGTGTCATATATTTGTTCTAGTTCGTGAAAGAGATTTCTAATATTTGTACAGTTAATCATGGACATTGTCCCCCACAAGATTCACCGTTTTATACATTCCCATCTTTTAACCTCCAGCTTTCCTTCTGGTGACATACATGACTCTGAGCTTCCCCTTTCCACCTCATTCACACACCATTCAGCACTGATAGTTATTCTCACAATGTGCTACCATCACCTTTGTCCGTTTCCAGACATTTAAGTTCACTCTAGTTAAACATTCTGCTCATAATAAGCAACTGCTCCCCATTCTTTAGCCTCATTTCTATATCCTGGTAACTTACATTTCATGTCTATGAGTTTACGTATTATAATTAGTTCATATCAGTGAGACTATACAATATTTGTCCTTATGTGTCTGACTTACTTCACTCAGTATAGTGCCCTCAAGGTTTTTTCATCAATCCTTTTTTTTTGTTCACCCACCATACATTCCGTCCTAAGTAAACAATCGATGGTTCCCTGTATAATCACGTATTTATGTATTCACCATCATCCCCACCATCTATACAAGGACATCTCGATTTCTTCCACAAAGGAGGAGAAAGAGTCAAAGAAGATAGACAAAAGAAAAAGAAAGAAAAGAAAAAGAAAGCTAAAAAGCAACAAAAGGAAAGATAGAATTAAACTAAAGTACAATAAAAGACAGCATCACCAATGCCAAGAGTCCCATACCCCTCCTTTTGTCCCCCTCTTATAGGCATTTAGCTTTGGTATATTGCCTTTGTTACATAAAACGAAGCATAATACCATGTTTCTGTTGACTATAGTTTCTAGTTTGCATTGATTGTATGTTTTTCCCAATACCACCCCATTTTTAACACCTTGCAAGGTTAACATTCATTTTTTCTCCCTCTTGTAAAAACGTATTTGTACATTTTATTGCAGTTGTTGAGCACTCTAGGTTTCACTGAGTTATACAGTCCCAGTCTTTATCTTTCCTCTTTCCTTCTGGTTACCCACATGCTCCTCGCCTTCCTGTTTTAACCATACTCACAGTCGTCTTTGTTCAGTGTACTTACATTGTTATGCTACCATCATCCAAAATTGTATTCTAAGCCTCTCACTCCTATCTGTTCCTTTCTGTCTGTAGTGCTCCCTTTAGTATTTCCTGTAGAGCATATCTTGTTCACAAACTCTCTTACTGTGTTTGTCAGAGAATATTTTAAACTCTCCCTCATGTTTGAAGGACAGTTTTGCTGGATATGGGATTCTTGGTTGGTGGTTTTTCTCTTTCAGTATCTTAAATATATCACACCACTTCCTTCTTGCCCCCATGGTTTCTACTGAGAAATCCACAGATAGTCTCATTAAGCTTCCTTTGTATGTGATGGATATTCTCTTGCTGCTTTCAGGATTCTCTCTTTGTCTTTGACATTTGATAATCTGATTATTAAGTGTCTTGATGTAGGTGTATTCAGATCTATTCTGTTTGGGTACGCTGTGCTTCTTGGATCTGTAATTTTATGTCTTTCATAAGAAATGGGAAATTTTCATTGATTATTTCTTCTATTATTGCTTCTGCCCCTTTTCCCTTTTCTTCTCCTTCTGGGACACCCATGACACGTACATTCATGCACTTCATGTTTTCATTCAGTTCCCTAAGACATTGCTCATATTTTTCCATTCTTTTCTCTATCTGTTCTTTTGTGTGTAGGATTTCAGGTGTCTTGTTCTCTAGTTCCTGGGTGTTTTCTTCTGCCTCTTGAGATCTGCTATTGTATGTCTCCATTGTGTTTTTTGTCTCTTGTGTTGTGCTTTTCATTTTCATAGATTCTGCCAGTTGTTTTTTGAAACTTTTGGTTTCTACCATATGTTCACCCAGTGTTTTCTTTATAGCCTTCATCTCTTTTGCCATATCTTCCCTGAACTCGTTGATTTGGTTTTTGATTGCATTTAGCATATTTCTTTGAAAATTTTTAATAGATTGTTTCATAAAGTGAAACAATATCTCACTTGTATCTTGATTGAGGTGTAAGTTTGTTCCTTTGACTGGGCCATATCTTTGTTTTTCCTATTGTGATTTGTAGTTTTCTGTTGTCTAGGCATCTGATTTCCTTGGTTGCCCCAATCAGATTTTCCCAGACCAGAACAGATTCAGCTCTCAGAATGAGGCTATATTCAGGGTGTATCTTAGAGGAATGACACACTTTTCTGTGAGGTCTCTAGCCACTGTGTTTTTCCTAACCTGCCCAGCAGGTTGTGCCTGTCAGCCTGTTACTCCCGACTGGTGTGAGGAGTTGTGGCCCTTTATTCTGTTTTGGCTGTTTTCCGCCAGGGTCTGGGGTCTGAGTTCGGAAGGGAAAGCTGTGTCCCACCTCCTTCCTCTTAGGGAAGATACACCCCCTAGGGAGTTATCTTCTGCATTTGAATTGATGCTTCTGTTATCTCTACCCATCTGGGTCAGAGCGCTGTGAACTGAAGATGGCTGAGGCTTTCTCCACTGAACCACTCGGGTTGAGAAAAAGAGAAAGGAGAGAAAGCCCCTTTTCAGAGCCAGTTCATGGCCCTCCAGTTTCATCTGTTGGTCAGAGAGAGCCCCTGGTCTTTCTGGCTCTTTACGGTCATTCGTCTCTAAAAGCCTCTCTTTGTTAGGGGTTTGTCTATGTTTGTAGCTTGTGTTCAGCCGTCACATTTGTTAATTTATACCCCAGTTGGAGCTGGGCTGAGCTGTATTCGCTGGCTCTGGGAATGCTGCTTTCTCCCACAGCAAGGTCCTGCAGCCCAGCCTGCTGGTGGGGAGGGGACTCCCAGCACAGGTCCACAGCTTTTACTTACAGATTTTATGCTGCAATCTCAGCCGTTCCACCCAATCCAGGTTGGTGTACAATGTGTGGACAGTCACAGTTGTCCTCCAGCAGTTGCTCCAGGTTATTTTGTTCCTGGTTGTTTATTAGTTGTTCCAGGGGACTAACTAAATTCCACTTCTTTCTATGCCACCATCTTGTCCCTCCTCTTTTCCCTCATTTTTGAAAGAAGGTCTCCCTGTTATAAAATTCTTGGTTGGCATTTGTTTTCTCTGAGCAGTTTAAGTATTTCAACCCACTGCCTTCTTGCCTCCGTAGTTTCTGATGAGAAATCAGTACTTAATCCAATTGGGACTCCCTTGTACATATCCTCTTGCTTTTCTCTTGCAGCTTTCAGAACTCTCTCCTTGTCCTTTGCATTCAGCAGTTTGATCGGTATGTGATAGTGTGTAGTTTTCTTCAAGTTTGTTCTGTTTGGTGTTTGCTGTGCCTCTTGGGTGTGCATATTTAGTCTTCTAATCCATGAACCCAGATGGGTCTCTCTCACTATTTTTTTCAATATTCCATCTTCCCCTTTCTCTTTCTTCTCCTTCTAGAACTCTCATAATGCGTATATTGGTATTATTAGCCTTTATTTAGGGGTCTCTTAGGCTGTCTTTGCTTTTTCTAATTCTTCTTTCTTTCTGTTCCGTAGTGGACTCATTTCAATTGTTTAGTCTTTGAGCTCACTGATTCTTCCTTCTGCCAGTTCCAGGCTGCTGTTGAAATTCTCCTGGGAGTTTTTCATTTCAGTTGTTGTGGTCTTCATCTGCAGAAGTTCAGTTTGGTTCCTTTTTAAAATTTCTGTCTCTTTATTGAGATTCTCATGCTGTTCATCCATTGTGTTTCCTTAGTTTTTTCTCTGTATTTTCCTTCCTCTCCTTGTGCATATTAAGATATTTTTTTTAAAGTCTTGATCCAGTATGCCCATAATCGGGTCTTCTTGTTGATGTTTTCTGGATTTTTATCCTCTTCCTTTGGATGGGCCGTCATTTCTTGTTTCTTTGTCTTCTAATCTTTTGTTGTACACTATACATTTTAACATTTGAAAATGTTAACTCTGGGATTTATTCTCGGAGATGTCTGTTTTTTAAGTTTGTAACTAGCTGGCTATATGACAGAGATGCAAATTTAAGCAAAGAAACACCTGACTTGTCTTACTTTTTAGTTTTTCTACATGAACTTTATCTTTTGCCTGCAATTAATCCTGTAGATATTTTTTGGGCGGGGAGAGGTAGAGGTTTACTTTAAATTTACAGATTTATCTCTTTATTATAATGAATCTAATGTGTAGCTTTATTTCAATCTCTTCTCTTATAGATGATATTAACCGTGTTCCTGAGCAACAATGAACAGATTTTAACAGAAGTTCCTGTAACACCAGAAACAACATGCCGAGATGTTGTAGAATTTTGCAAGGAACCTGGAGAAGGCAGTTGCCATTTAGCTGAAGTGTGGAGGGGAAATGGTAAGTTTAAACTCTATACAGATTACTAAGTACATAAAGTTTAATGTTTATAAAATTAAAAATATTGTTTCTGGTTCTTGGTTATCTGTGGTAAGGAATTGCATAATTAAAATAAAACAATTATATTACATGGGGATAGGATTTTACAAAATTGTTTTGCATATGTCATATGATTTAACTCTTACAGTAGCCATTTGAGATAAGCAGGGAAGATATAGCAGCTCTTTTGTGAAGCCATCTTCCTGTTACTACTAATCTCATGGAAGTTCTCAGTCCCCTGTGACCTTACAGCATTTCCTTTAATATGTGTCAAGTTGTTCATCTACATTTCTTTTCCCTTCTGATAACTTCATGAAGGCAGAAACCGTTTTACTCATTATTGTGTTTCTCTAGTACAAAACCCTGTAAATAGTAGACCTTCCACAAATAGTTGTTTGTTAAATTGAGAAGAGTAAAATACTGGCTCTTACATTTGAGGAATTTATCATCTAATTGGGCGGAGAAAATCAGTGTAGGTGATGCAATTACTGAATACAGAAGCTTCTATAAAATAATTTGCATTGCATTCTAAAGACAGAGTAGAATTTGGAGAAGTTAGGGTGTACTAAGTAAGGGAAGCAATTTGAAAGAAGGGAAAGAGGAGAAAACAGCAGTGTGCTCTTAAGAGAACTCAGGGACTGGTGTTGACAGACGGTGGGCAGGAAGTTAGAGACTAGACCAGCTTGTAAAGAGTCTTCAGCCCTGGCAGAGGAGTGTAGCCTTTATTTGACATGCAGAAAGAAGGAGTTTTTGTAGATTTTTAAATAGGGTATACATGAAAATGATGCTTAAAGGAAATACACCTGATAAGCATGTGATATGTAGGGGTCTGTATTGGAAAGTAAGATAGTAATTAATTGGAACATGTTGAATTTCAGATAATAAGGCAATGGACATCCAAATGGAAGTGTCTAAAGGGCACTTGGGGATAATCAATCAAGTCTTACCCTTTTTTAAAAAGCAACTTTATTGAGATATAATTCACATACCATACAATTAATTAAAATTGTGCAATTCAGCAGTTTTAGGGTACTCACAGAGTTGTGCAATCATCACTACAATGCATAGAGAACATTTTTATCACTCCAAAAACAAACGTCTTACCTATTAGCCGTCCCTACCCTTTTCTCTCCAACCTCCTCATCCTTCGGTAACCGCTAAAATCAACTTTTTATCTCAATAGATGCGTCTGTTCTGAACATTTCATGTAAATGAAATCATGCAATATTTAGTAGTCCTTTATGACTGGCTTCTTTCACTTAGCATAATGTTTTCAAGGTTCATCCATGTTGAAGCGAGTATGGGTACTTCATTCCTTTTTTATGGCTGAATAAATATTCCATGGTATAGCCATACCCCATTTTGTTTATCCATTCATCAGTTGATGATGTTTGGGTTGTTTCCCCTTTTTGGCTAATATGAATATTGCTGCTATGAACATTTGTGCACAAGTTTTTATGTGAACATATGCTTTCGATTCTCTTGGGTATATACGTAGAAGTGGAATTGCTAGGTCATATGGTAACTATGTTTAACATTTTGAGGAACTGCTAGACTGTTTTCCAGAATGATTGCAAGATTTCCTTTCACAAAATGATTTTTCAAACTTTTTTCCTTGTAAGTCCAAGAATCTTGTTACTTGATGTCCAAACAGTTTCTCCAGAATCTTGCAGAGATGTGTCCACTGGATTCATGTCATTTAAAAAAAATGTTTGCTAAATAGGCTAGTGACTTCTTAAAAGATAATTTTCATAAAAGGTAAAATCCTCGCTCTTATGCAGATATAAAATGAACATATGTCAAAGGTTTTATGTAACTCATTAATGACAGAACTGATAAGATGTTACAACAAGTTTAACATGTCCAAAGAACAGACACGTTTATGAACCAGGAATATTGAAATTGCTCAAAGACAGTAAAAGTCTAGAATTAGAGACCCTGGAAAGATGTGCTAGTGCCATTACAGTGGTTTTCATTAAAGCAAAATTTTCTCCACAGACCATAGCCATTTCTCATCTTCAAGCCCTTGGTACAGTCTGGTCTACTGTTTTCTTAGAAGTACTCCAGCAGTTTACCTTTCAGCTCAGGTACCTTGCTAAGAACATTCCTCTGCTAACCTTTTGGATTTCTGTATGTAATAGGAGATTTTTGTTCTCTTTTGTCGTTCTCAAGTGATTTGGTCTTTGCTTAATGAAACTAACCATTTTTGTAGCATCATTTAGAAATTGTTTTACTCATCTCCAAGAATTTTTGATAGTGGTACCTTACTGTGAAGAAAGCAGTACGTTGTGATGCCAGGATTTTGTGTGTGTGTGTGTGTGTGTGTAGGAGAGGTGGCCAGCTTGCATGGAGCTAACTATCCAGCGACACCATCTCACAGGTGCCAACAGTTCCTCTGCAGCAGACCTTTTGTTTCCAAATTTGAAGGCAAAACATTGTATCTGTCTTGGCATTTGCTTGTTGCAGGAAGCTCTTTGCAGCAGGAAAAAATTTACTCCAGTTTCACCATTATTTGCAAATCTTACAAGGGCTACAACATGACATTTGTTGGTGAACTTTGTTGCAGTCATCAAGCTAGATAAAAAAGCTGTTGTTTTCCAGTGAATTATAGAAAACAGCTTTAACGTACCAGGTGACATCTGATCAGAATGCTGATTTAAAGGACCATGAGAGAGTGGAACCTTTTTGGTATCTTGTATTGCATCTTGTCCTAGTGTTTTGCACACTATAATTTTACATGCTGGCATTATTAGGTTCTCACCAGCTGTGTGACTTTTCCTTTTCTGGGCAATAAATTCTGCTACTGAATAACTTGCTTCCTGAGATTTTTCACTAAATGTGACTTTAAACTCTTTCAACAAAGCTTTCCTTGAGATTTTAGTAGCCATTTGAAAGAACCCGTGCCTTTACTTGTCAAATGGTTGTGGTTTGTAGTGTGTTCAGTTTTGCTGGCACCATTGCTGCACGTGACAGTTGTTTGCCTAGATAGTGCTCAGCGGAATAGGGCAACTTAAATTACCAGCACCTGTAAAACCAGTTGATAAAAGTTTTAGTTGTAAAGATAGATTTTTTTTGGTCCTCTCTTGCACTAGGATATGAAATGACCCAGGAATTGAAATTTTGCATCACTAACCTTGCCAGAATTGAATGTAAGCCTAGGGTTAGAATTTGTTTCTTTGTCTTATACCTCATCTTTAGAAATTTCCACATTGGACTCCTAGACATGTTTGTAAAATTCAAACACTAATAAAATATAAAACAGAAGGGCATAATTACTAACTAAACAAGAACTACAAAAAATATGAATATTTCACAATACAATTCACTTATAAACTACACAATCCACATTTGGCCATGTTAACAACAGCAAAGAGGCAATGAGTCATATGAATGATGAGGTGTAAAAATTCTCTCTAAATAGAACAAAAATTTCTCTTCAGTTTTCTATTACAGTGGTAGGGCTTGTTTACTCCTATAAGTCAGTCATGTAAGAAAAGCTTGGCGGAGATGTTTCTGGCAGGAAAGGCTGATGTTATCAGGCTATGGCCTCTCTCCGTGCAGTACGGTGCGCACCAGCGATCACCTGCCTGAGTGAGAATGGACGCCGTCAGGGAACGTGGTCCGCCGTGCACTGCTGTACGGGGCTAAGGACCACGAACGAGATTGCCAGCGGGATTGCTCGGTCACTGTCCCTCCCTGCAAGTAGCGTCGCATGCCATGTGAAGTTCAGAAACACTATCTTTTTTTTTCAATTGTGATATCTCATGGAACCCTTAGTGACATCTTGTGGAACTCTTGAGGTTCTTTAGAACCTCAGTGGAGAAACTGTTTGATAGACCAAGAACATCACGGACTTCTGGTTAAGTAGAGCAGATAGAACACAGACGCACACATGTTAATCTTTTTTGTTCCTTCCTGAAATTACAACAAAATGATAATAAAGAGATAAAACAGCACAAATCCACAGGTTCAAAGAACAGGATGTGGTAGCATATAATATTTTGGAGTACACAACACAGAAAGACAAGCGGTTAATAACTTTGCAGACCCCAAAAAGCTGAAATCTAAGCTAGCAGTGAGGGAAGCCAAAAGAAAAGCAGATTCATCCAAAAAAAGCTAGGAAAGTTTGAGAAATTAGAGATTATAGTTACTTTTGAAAATGGTGGGGTTGGAAACAGTATTTGCTGAAATCTGTTAAACAATTTAGGCCTCAGATCTCCTTCCTTGGGCTCACATCCAGGTGTCTTTCCCGTGCTTGCTCCAGTGTGTGTACCCTGCAGAGGTGAAACAGAGCAACTGGAATGCAGGAGCCCAGGCACAGCTGAGAGGCTTTTACAGAAGTGGAGTTTGGAGAAAGTCTGCACACTGAGTGATCTAAAATAAAAATTTAAACAGAGAGATACTTAGGGGGAGGAGAAATGTTAGAAATGGAGAGTTTAGTAGAAGCGTAAGGAGTTAAAGTTGAAAAAATACCCCAGAAAGCAAAACAGAAAGAAAGATGGGAAACAGGGAAAAGAGGAAAATTAGAGGACCAGTCTAGGAGGGCCAACATCCGAATAAAGGAACTACTAGAGAAGAGAGAGAAAATAAAGGGAAGGAAACCAAAGAAATAATTTAAGAAATTTCCAAACTTTCGTACCGTTCCCAAGGTTCCAAGGGTACGAACTTCTAAATCAAAAGGAGGGCCTTATGAACAACCGTCACAATGGATTTAGTAAGCCCTGGATGATGATGAAAGTTTGGAAGACCTAGCATGATTCTGAAAGTTCTCAGAGATGGGGGCTGGCGGGGGGTGGGGGGTGAGTGTGGATGGGGGTGACATGGATCACATGGAAAGCATCTGCAATCGGGAAGCAAGAGGCTTCTCACAGCAACACGGGGAGCTAGGTGATAAGAGAGAAATGCCTTTAAAAATCTGAGAGAAAGTCATTTCCAACCTAAAACTTTGTACCCAGCCAAACTGCCAACCATGTGTGAAGGTAGAATAAATACTGTTTCTGACATGTAAGATTTCAAAAACTTTACCTTCTTGGCATCCTTTCTCAGGAAGCTACTAGAGGATGTATTCTAATAAAATGATGGAGTAGACGAAGAAAAAGGAAGACAAGGAATCTGGGAAGTAGAGGATCCAACACAAGAGAGATGAGAAGGAATAAGTTGGGGAGAATCCTAGGATTATGGCTGACGGGTCTGTGGTGGTAGTAAAGAGCAGTGATCCAGATTGGAGCAGAAAGGCTGTCTCTAAGAAACAGTGAAATTGAAAGATTGCCTAAGGAATGGGGGAAAAAAGTTGGCCAGGATTTGGGGGATAAGCTAGTGATGGGTACACAGAAAACTAGGTAAATGGAAAAAATAATGTTTGGTTTTGGGGAAAAAAGTCAGAAGAAAGAAAATGGAATCATAATATACTACATGATTTAACTTTTAAAAAATTGCATAATTAGAATAAGGTAAACATAGAATCTCAAATTATGAAAGATATTGGGAGGGGTAGTGTGTGGCACATGCAGAAAAACGGAATTCTGGTTTTCCATATTTAGAAGCAAAATATGCATGTTTTATAGAAATATGGAAAAAAATGCAAAATAAACAGCTTGGTGTTGGAAGTAGTTTGCCTTGGGGAACAGGGATGGGGAAGTGGGGCAAAAGACAGCTTTTTTTTAAAAAATTAAATTCAGTTTTATTGAGATACATTCACATACCATACAGTCATCCATAGTGTATGATCACCTGTTCATAGTACCATCATATAGTTATGCATTCATCATCCCAATCTGTTTTTGAACATTTACCTTACACCAGAAAGAATAAAAATAAAAAATAAAAGTAAAAAAGAACACCCAAATCATCCCCCCATCCCATCCTATTTTTCATTTAGTTTTTGTCCCCATTTTTCTACTCATCCATCCATATTCTGGATAAAGGGAGTGTGATCCACGAGGTTTTCATAATCACTGTCACCCCTTGTAAGCTACATTGTTATACAGTCATCTTCAAGAGTCAAGGCTACTGGGTTGGAGTTTGATAGTTTCAGGTATTTACTTCTAGCTATTCCAATACATTAAAACCTAAAAAGGGTTATCTATATAGTGTGTAAGAATGTCCACCGGAGTGACCTCTTGAATCCATTTGAAATCGCTCAGCCACTGAAGCTTTATTTCGTTTCATTTTGCATCCCCCTTTTGGTCAAGAAGATGTTCTCAATTTCACGATGCTGGGTCCAGATTCATCGCTGGGAGTCATATCCTGCTTTGCCAGGAAGATTTACACCCCTGGGAGTCAAGTCCCACATTGCGGGGAGGGCAGTGAGTTCACCTGCTGAGTTGGGTTAGCTAGAGAGAGAGGCCACATCTAAGCAACAAAGAGGTACTCGGAAAGACTCGTAGGCACCATTATAAGCAGGTTTAGCCTCTCCTGTGCAGTAACACGCTTCATAAGGACAAGCCCCGAGATAGAGGGTTCAGTATACCAAGCCGTCAGTCCTCAGTGTTTGTGAGAACATCAGCAACAATCCAGGTGAGGATTGTTCTCCCCCAGCTCCTCAGGGGGCCCTGTGTATATATTTTTATTCCCTGCCCAAATTACTTTGGGATGTAAAGACAGCTTTTTTTTGTTGTAAGTCTTGTAGAATTGTCTTTTAAAATAATACACACGTATATCTTCATTAACAATAAAAGTTAAATTAAAAAGCAGCTTGCAAAAAGGCATGGAGATGGGAATCTGCAAACATTTGGCAGGACGTGCACATAGATTTGGGGAGAGGAGAGAAGTGGTGACTTACAGAGGAGGTGCGAGGAGCCTTGAACGTCAGGCCAAGGAGTTTGGACATTTTTCTACAAGACGGGGAGCCAGTAAAGGGTGTGACGTATCATCGAGGTTCCAGAAAGGTAACTGTGGCAGCAGTATATATTGTGAAGTGTAGGGTCTTCAGGTAAGATAAATTTCACTGGTGCACATGTCTTAATGGTTGTGGTTATACTGAGTTAGATGAAGTATATAAGGGTCTGGCACACAACAGGGACTGGGCTCTGGGCTTCCGTAAGGTGGGAAGGGGTGAACCTTGGAAGTGCTGTGTGGTCAGGCAGGAGACAAGGATCTGAAGGAAGGGTTCTGGTCATGGGACAAATGCCAGTGAGTTAAGAACAGTTTTTGCATTGTTCAAGGATTGTAAAAATGAAATTAAAAAGAATATGTGGCAGACCATTTGTTGGCCATAAAGCTTTTTCTAGCCTTTGCAGAAACAGTTTGCCGGCACTTGATTTTAAAAAGCAGGACTTTTTGGTGAAAGGGATGGCACTTGGAAGATGAATTAGAGAGAACCTGAGTGACAGGACTCACCAGTGGGCTCAGAGCCAGGGAGGGGAGCAGGCACTCTGGCGCCTCTGAGAGAGTCTGGGGTCAGAATGTATTTCTGTAACTTGAGGAAATCTGTTCCTGGGGTCTGCCTCCCAACAGGGTCCCCCTCAACCATTCTTTCATCCATTAACATTTTAAATTTGAATGGATTTTAAAAAATCATTAAATTTTTTATACCATTGGGTATAAAGTGGCATACAAAACAGATTTTCCCCTGCCCTCACGGAGCTTTCAGTTTAGTGAGGGAGGCAGATATTAGGCCAGCTCACGTATGGACATACAATTACCAAATGTGCTGAGTGCAGTGAGGGAGAAAAAGCAGAGGGGGCGAGTTTCCATCGCAGAAACGGAAACAATGTCTGTCTGGGCCTGAGCGGTGCATGGGCGCAGGCCAGGCACCAAGTGTGCTTGCGGATCGGAAAGGGCCGTCACTGGGCTGTACTGCAGTGTGTGCGGGACAGCTGGCCATGCTCAGAGGCCGGGGTGTGATTTTAGGCCGCTGGAGAGCTGCATGAAGAGACTTCCCCTCTGCCCTGGGGAGGGCAGCAGCAGCTGTGGGTCGGCCGTTTGGGCTGCTGCTTGTCCGGGGAAGAAGGAGTGTTGATCTGGACCCTCGGAGGCAGGGAGGTGCATCCCCAGAGAGAAGACTGCGGAGGCAGGAGGTGGACGGAAAGCCCCAGGGTGGTTCTAGCTCAAAATCCTAGTCCCTGCCCAAGACCCAGCTGCGTTTTGCTTCTGGGCCCTGTTGTATAGCCCTTTTTGCCTAGGTTAGCGCCACTTGATTTTTGTTACTGTTTCCATTGAACCTTATCATGTAAGTTTTCAGGCAAAGCATGTATCTTGCATGTTGATCAGTATGGTTTTGGTTTTAGTACAGTTGTTAGAGATTTGGATTCTGGGACAGTCCCTGATTCTGATAAGCTCTGGGATGTTGGAGTCAGGTGCTGTTTTAAACTTCAGTTTTGTTGGTGGAAACTGGCAGTTGGATTAAGGCCCTGATTTTCAAGATGCACAGGCTTGTCTGTGTGTGCATAGTTAGAAAAGACATATTCAATGTTATAGGATAGGATCATCTTAAGGAAAAAGAAGATGTCTTTTTTTTTTTTTTTTTGTAATATAAACTAAAGAAAGAAAACATGGACCAGGGGAGAGCAGGAAGACAGGCTGACTGAGCGCAGCCCAGTTTCTGGACCTGATCCTGGAACAGAAAAAGGACATTTGTGGAAAAATGGGTGAAATCCAAATACAGTCTGGAATTTAATTAACCGTAGTTAGCAGTGTTAATTTCTTAGTTGGACAAATATACCATAATCGTGTAAGATGATTCCATCAAGAAAAACTGGATGACGGATGTCTGGCGACTTCTTGTACTGTTTTGGCAATTGTCTGTAAATCTAAAATATCCCCAAATAAAACAATTATGTTTTTCAAAAACCAATACGCACACATCCGAAACAGTGTATCCAGTGCAGGGAAATTAGTTAACAGAAGCTCTGCAGGAGCTCTGGGCTGAGACCTCAGGACATGTCATTGAAGAGCATGAGGCACCCGGCCGGGCCGTGTTCGTGGTCCAGGGCATGCAGCGTCCAAAAGATCAGGTCTCTTCAGACTTACTTTTAAATAAATTAATATTCCAGTCAACAGTTCTTTTAAAAATGAACATGTCAAGTTGCTCTAAAAATATATCTGAGAGAGCAGGAGGCTGAGTAGGGCCAGGGCAGTTTGAAAGATGAGCCACATGGGAGACGCTTCTGCTAGATAACGAGACTTATTATAAAATGATAGTAGTTAAATAGCGTGTTATTGACACGGAGATAGATCAGTAACCAATAGAATAGAGAGACTGCTCAGAAGAATCCTATGAATGAAATCCTGATTCATGTCAGAGGTGACAATCACATTTGTGGGGAAAGTATAGACTATTCAATAAATGATTCTGGGACAATTGATTATTCAAGTAGGAAAAAATAAAATTAGATCTGTAGTTAATGCAATAAGTGAAAGTAAGTTCATAAAGACAATGAAAATTTATAGAAAAAAACATGAGAATGTCTTTTTGACCTCGGAGTAGGGAAGGATTTATTATACCAAAAAACTCCCTAAAATTGGAAAAGATTAATAACTGCTTACATTTAAATTTACATTTGATTTTAAATTATATTTAATTTTAAATTGTATTACATTAAATTTACATTAAAATTTTTTAAACTTCTGTACAACAGAAGATACCAACAAAATTTTTAAAACAAGCCTGTTTTCAATATAGGTAACCAATCCAGGGTTAGTATTCAGAATATAAAGAACTCCTTCACATGGAAAAGAAAAAGGCAAACCACCCAGGTTTTTTTTTTTTTTTTAGGATAGTACATGAAAAGGAGGCAGTTCAGAGAGGGATGATGGTATGCATAATAAACTTACGAAAGTGATGTTTTAAATGTAACTGTTTCTGTAGTGCTCTGCTCAAGTAATTGATGAAGAGATATTCTATTTGTGAGTTTTGCTATCTTTTAAAATTTGAAGTAATATATTTTAATCTATAGACTTTAATTTTTGTTGTTAACTCAGTAAGTTTTGGTCTCTGTGAGTGCTAGCAAACATTTGCAGTAATTTTATCTGAATTGCCAGGAAGTGCCCTGTCCAGCTCTTGTACGTCTGTTTGTTGCCTGTAGCAGTTTAATGAATGATGGGTCCAGTCAGTTTACATGTTTCTTTGAGGAATGGGAGGCACACTACACTTCATGATGACAAATAAATACTGTAAAGGGCATTTTTTTAAAATTCATATTTAACATTGCAAAAATTTCTTTTATGTATGCTGCTTGTATTTATATGTTGCTTAAATTATTCCCCATTCTTATTTCTGCTTTTTTAAATTGAAGTTGTAATTCTGTGCTTGCAATATCCGTAAATGCTAATTTTTATGTATATAGTTCTGTGTGTGTATTTACTTTTATTTTTTTGTTTTAATTTATTTTTTACTTTGGGAGGAATCACTTTGTTTGTTTCTAAGAGTGCTGTTTTCTATTTTTCCTAGAGCGCCCTATACCCTTTGATCATATGATGTATGAGCACCTTCACAAGTGGGGACCACGAAGGGAAGAAGTGAAATTTTTCCTTCGACATGAGGATTCCCCAACTGAGAGCAGTGAACAAGGTAGATAGATTCTTTTTTCCTCCCATTTGTTAATTTTTGCCATTAAATTAATTTAAGAAAAGTAGGAATACATATTAAAATAAATTATTGCCTGTTTGCTCACAAATGGTGAGAGGGAAAGTTGGTGTTTCACATTTCTTTGACTTACGTTATTGTAGTTTGCAACTATATTACACTTTTTAGGTACCGAGCCCTTGTTTCTTTCCTGGGATCCTAATAATGCACTCAGACGTTTTAGGGAACTTACTGTTTAAAGGAACTGTTCTGATGATAAATACCAGATGGATCAAATAACTAAATTTTTTGAGAAGTGAAAGGATTAGTAAAAGTGTTTCTAAGTACAGTACAAAGCCATAAAAGAAGAGACTGATGAACTGAATTATTGAAAACAACAAAAACTTTCTGCATAGCAACAACCCCTCTCCCACCCTAAGCAAAGACAAGTTACAAACTGGGAAGTGACATTTGTAGCTCATATTATAAAGGGCTAATTTCCTTTATATATAAAGAGTTCCTAAAAATCAACAAGAAAAAAAATCAATTAGCAAAATGGGCAAAATATATGCACATTCAGTTCACAGAAAAGGAAATGTACATGGCCTAGGATATATGAAAAGATGTTCAACCTTACTCTGAAGAAGAAAAATGCAGGGAAACCACGCTAAGATACTCTGTCCCACTTACCATATTCACAAAGATTAGAACATCTGGTAACACGGCTTTGGCAAGGCTGTTGAGAAACAGGCACTCTTCTGCATTGCTGAGAAGGATGTCAGTTGGCACCTTCTGGACAGGGCAATTTGGCAATATCTGTTTAACTTACAAAACCATAAAACCTTATCCAGCAATCTCACTTCTGACAATGTATCCTAAAACTGTACCTTCACACATACAAAAGGACATGGGTGCAGTGTTATTCATTGAGCATTTCTCATGTGACTAACCTGATACCTACTGATGGAATGTGGTTAAATAAATGAGGGCACATCCATATGTGGAATACTCTGCAACCGTAAATAATGAAGAAACTCTGAATACCGAGGTGGAACCAGCTCTTAGATCTATTAAGTGGATAAAGCAGGATGCCAAACAATGAGCAGTTTGTGCTACCTTTTAATAAAAGAGACAAAGGGATAATTGTTTATTTCTGTACTTGCTTGTGTGTGTATACAGTGTCTTTGGAAGGGCACGTACAAAATTGGTAACATTGCTAGCTGGGGGTGAGGAAACAGGTGGCAACAGGTCAGGGATGGGGGGGAGAGTTTTAATTGTTTACCTTTTGTTCCTTTTGAACTTTGAACCATGGGAATATATTACTTAAAACATTTTATAATTAAAATTTTTAAAAACTAAGGACTCTCTTTTTTCTGGAAGCATATACAATATGCAGTTAACTGAGGACACCCTTAACTTGTGATTTTATATACTTTAGTTTTGTTTGATTTTTTAGCACTGATAATGAATTGCATCTCTATTTTAAGAGTACAATAACTCAAAAAAGAAAAAATAAAGAACATCTTTTTGTAAAAAGAAAACTCCTGTATTGTAAACTATTCCCTTGTATTTGCCCTTAGGATGAGCTACTATCTCCAGAACTGTAAATATTGTTAGGTTATCAATATTGTTTCTTAAAACACACCATTACCCTGGATTTAATAGCTTCTTGTTACTAGAGTTGGGAGACTAAGTCTTTTCCATCCACTTTTACCTTAGACAAGTCCCTTACCTCTCTGGGCAAAATCCTCCTTAGAAGGAGGATTAAACCAGCCAATATTTAAAGTGAAGTGCTCTTCTAGTACTAATAATTTTTTATTAACTCCTTACCTGAGTTCTCCAAATAATATTTATACCTTCCCTTACCTAACTATATTTAAATTAAAAGTGTCATTTTTTTAATTTTTATCAATGTAATATGTATATATAACCCTTATTATCCCCGGGTGGGGGTAATGTCTTATTTTATTCTCATTTGATGGATAAAGTTTAGAAATGTTATGGATAGCCTAAGAGAACTGTCCAAAGTCATAAGCCTGCTGATAAGGCCTATACTCGAATTGACTTTCATTGTTACACCACAGTGATGCTCTGTCGAGTTGTGCAACACGGTGAATATGTGTGAGACACTGGGAAGGATGGTGCGTTGAGCTGTGAACATTACAGTATTAAGAAGTTAACTGTCAGTATGGAGGCGAGGATTTTGAAAGGCCATATTGGAGGAGGCAGGACTGGGAAATGAGTAGGATTTAGGGGAGGAGAGTGCAGAGCTGAGGGATTCCAGTGGGGGCTTAGAATGAAGGGAGTGTGCGGTGTGGGGACAGGGAACAGACCTCTTCCTCGTCTCCAGCTGGCACCAAAGATTGGCCGCCCAGCTTTCATCAACATTCGCAGCATTCAGCAAACTCTTGTTTCCTCAACTTTTGTGGCAGTAGTGATACATGATCTTACCTGCCTGTTGAACCTGAGTATCCCTTCTTTCTTCCAGAAAAATTCTTGTACACACATTGTCTCTTTTAAGCCCTGTGCCAGTTTGAATGTATTATGTCCCCCCCAAATGCCATTATCTTTGATGCAGTCTTGTGGGGGCAGATGTATTAGTGTTTAGATTGTAATCCTTGAGTGTTTCCATGGAGATGTGCCCCACCCAACTGTGGGTGATAATTCTGATTGGATAATTTCCATGGAGGTGTGGCCCTGTCCATTCAGCGTGGGCCTTGATTAGTTTACTGGAGCACTATATAAGCTCAGACAGAAGGAGCGAGCTTGCTACAGCCAAGAGGGACACTTTGAAGAATGCACAGGAGCTGAGAGAGGAGCTGCAGCTTACAGAGACATTTTGGAGATGGCCTTTGCAAGCAGACTTTTGCGCTGGAGAATCTAAGAGAGGACAGACACTCCAAGTGCAACTGAGAGTGACATTTTTGAGGAACTACAGCCTAGAGAGGAATGTCCTGGGAGAAAGTCATTTTGAAACCAGAACTCTGAAACAGATGCCAGCTATGTGTCTTCCCAGCTAACAGAGGTTTTCCGGACACTATTGGCCATCCTCTAGTGAAGGTACCCCCTTACCTTGGACTCTTTATGGCCTTAAGACTGTAACTGTGTAACCAAATAAGCCTCCTTTATAAAAGCAAATCCACTTCTAGTATATTGCTTAACAGCAGCATCAGCAAACCAGAACAAGCCCTAACCCAGAAATCCATCTCCCCCATCTGTAATGTTCTCCCCTCTGCCCTTTACCTCTGCCTGCACCTACGCATATCCCACCTGTCTCTCCGAGCTGAAGGGAAATGACAAGTAGCAGTACTCACAGGGGTGCTGTGCTCACAGGGTTCTTTCCATGTTCACCAGACTTTTCTTCCCAGCTGCTAGTCTAAGCCATCAGAGTTTAGCATCCAATACCCGTGTTTCCTCTGTGCTTCCCGTGGAGCTGAAGATGAGGCAGTTGTCACCAACTGGTATTCTTCCAAAGGGAATGACACCTGCGTGTTTATTGAGTGTAGAGCTACAGGGCTTAACAGGAAGAGTTAAAAGACGTCTCTTGTCTAAAAGGGCTCACAAGTTAGAGAATTCTCTGTTTGGAAGCTGGAGGAGAGTGTAGAGCAAGTTTACTGCAATCAGCTTCCACCCTCAGGGAGGCAGAAGCTTCGAGTGCTAATTGATTTGTTGGAGGTCGGAGGCTGGTTAGTCACAGAGCTTGAGGCAGTGCTCAGGCAGAGACGCGCCGGAGCAGCTCGGGCTCTGCAGTGAGGCCGCCTAGGTGGAGTCCCAGCCCTGCTGCCGGCTTAGTGCTGGGCCGTGGGCGCGTGGCTCAGCGTCCCTGTGCTGTGATTTCCTCCTCCGCAGAGTGTCCAGTGCCTCCCGGGGTCGTGGCGAGGGTTAGTGAGAGGGGTCTGTGAAGCCTGAGAGGGCCTGGTGCATGGGAAGTGTTCTCTAAATGTTAGCCCTTAGTATTCAGTATTTTCTAACTGCAAATTGCAAGATCAAGTTTATTCTTTATCATCAAAGATTATTTGACACCTGGTATAATTTTAATGTGTTTTATAGTATTCTAATTTTTTGATAGTTTTTTGCTTGGAAAAGGTAGTAATTGTAGAGTATTAACACAGATACCTCATTCCTTAAAAATACTAGATAGCTAATAATTTAATTTACCTGGAAACTAATAGTCCAGTATTTTTCAAAATATGTTCTGAAGGAAGGATCTTGAGTCTTGGAATGTTTTGGCAGGGAAAAAAGGGATTTGTGGCAAAATAAGTTTGGGGATTGCTGCCTAATACATCCCTTAAAGGCCGAAGTAGATTCTGAAGTAAAAAAAGCTTTTTAATTCTGTAGTACTCAGTGTTTCCCAATTTTATTTGACCATAGAACTTCTTTTTCAAGAAACTTTGGCATACTGAGAAACTGGCATTCCATATAACACACTTTGTGAAATATAGCAGTAAATTGTTTATATTAGAGTCCTTAAAAATTGGAATAAAATTTTTTACTAAGTCTTACGTTTTATATGGTTTATAGTAACTTACTCTTTCATTTAGAAAATATCTGTGTAGCTGATCACTTGGTAAATATTGGTGAGTAAAACAAATGCTGTTTTAGCCTTCAAGAGGCAAATAATCTGGTGGTGGAGACAAAAAATAAACGAACAAATGATGTATTATTGCAAATTGTGATAAAGACTGTGAAGGAAACAAACGGAGGGAGGTGGTAGACGGTAGAGGGGAGGGTGGGAGGGGCTCTGAGGGGCATGAGGGAGGCACAGGTGTGGCAGGTGGCACGCACGCCGAGGAGGACGGGTGCGCTCGAGAGGTCGGAGTGTGGAAGCCCGTGTTGAGAGGCGCGTGTCAGATCCAGGGAGCTGGGAAATGCCGCGGGCCCGGGACTCGGGAGAGCAGCCAGCATGTGGGTGGAGCCGGCAGGGCGGGACCACGCATGCCCCTCTGCAGAGTTTGGGTTTTATCCTACACTTAACAGAAAGCCAGTAAGTCAGCTTTGGCCGGGAATGTGGAGGTCAGTTGTCACATCTGGTTAGGTTTAGAAAGATTACTTTGGCTTCTCTGTGGAGAGTATGATGGAGGGGAACCAGAGTAGAAGCTTGGAGACCAGAAAAGAGCTTATCTTAGCAGTTAAAAATGAGAAATGGTAAAGGTTTGGTTGAGGTTTGTGACAGTAAAAATAAATGAAATAGTTGTCCCTGCTGCCTTGCCATGGGTCCTCAGTTTGTTTGTTTTTTTTTCCAGCTGAAATTTTGCTTGACAAAGCAACTTTTCATCATTTCAAAGACATTGACTTTGATACTTGCTCATTTTAAATCTTTACTATGGAGAATTTCAAACATATGCAAAAATAGAATAGTTTATGAATTCCCATGTACCCATTACCCAGCTTTAATCATTACCAATATTTTGTGCTCTGTAGGGGAGCTCAGTGAGCCACCGTCCACACACAGGGCAAATTCTGAGATGGTGAGTCCTTCAGGCCACCATTTGACAGGATGGCCAGACATGCATGCTCCCAGGATGTGCATGAGGGTTACTCTGCTCCGCCTGGAGCTGGGACCGGGGATTTGCCTGGGGAGTTCGGGCCGGCTCCCTGCTGTACTGATGAGTGGGGAAGAGCCAGTCGGGGCAACACAGGATCCTACCACTCTTTTTTTTTTTGGTTAATGGGTGAGTTTTAATGTAATTGTATTGAGATATATTCACACACCATGCAATCCATCCAAAGTGTATAATCAGTGGTTCACAGTATCATCAAATATTTGAGTATGTATCACCATGATCATTTTTAGAACATCTGCATTACTCCAGAAGAAAAAAAATAAAAAGAGAAAGGAAGACCCCAAACATCCCATACCCCTTACCCCTCCCTCTTATTGATCACTAGTATTGCCAAAAGTTACCAACAGCTGTTTGGAGATGCTGGGGATGGATCCTGCCACTCTTACATGGCCTTTTTCTCGAGTCAGTGCTTGCCCTGTTACTGCCGTCCTTTAACTCTTTTCTGGAGCTTTGAGACAGATGTTTCCGCCACTTGGTAGTTGTTCAAAGCTCCTGTGGGGGACAGAGCCCTGGAGCGTCTCACTCTGCCGTGCTGGTGTGTATTATGTCTTTTAATAAGCTTGTTACTTTCACTTCCTCAGGTGGCCGTCAGACCCAAGAGCAGCGACCTCAGAGAAATATAGTAAATGTACCTGGAGAAAAACGCGCTGAAAATGGGGTAAGTTAATAGTGAATTAAATAGTGAATTTAATTTGAATCTTGTAAATTGCTTTTTTATGGGTGTTAATAAGTTTGGACTATAATTTATTTTTAAAGAATTATCTTGAGGGCTAGAAACCATCGTTTCCATTGAATGTTACAAAATATTTTATGAAGTCATAAAAATGGTCACTGAGTGGTTTTACTGCCCGCCCAATGGTCCATGCACTGGACAGACTCCCGAGCAGAGCAGTGCCCTCAGGTCTGCCCTGCACACGCTGCTGCCCACTTCCTGTCCTGGAGCAGAGAGCCGTGTTTCTCTGCACGTGTGACTACGGCTCTTCCCTGTCAAAACAGGTGGTTGGATTCAGTCAACTAGACTGAGAGTTGAGCACACAGATTTGCTTTGTATCTTTAAGTATTGATGTCTGCCTCCTTCTGTCAGGTTTTGAAAGATAAAGCAGATGGTAGATTAAAGTCTTCTTGATGGTTGACTGCAGGAGAAATAGCTTTCTTTATTGCTGTGGTGTGGGGTTGGAGAATAGGTTAAATACTGATCATCAGTAAGGAAGTATGTCTAAGTGGAGGGCTTCTTTTTAAGAAATGTTGATATGTGATAAAAGAACGAACAAGTAGGGAACATTTTATCATGGTCTTTTCTGGGAAGTTTAGTAACAAATTTTCAAATAATTTTAAGGCTAGAGAACTAGTTGGTTTCTTTCTCTGTCTCTTCCATTAACTAGGTATGTAAGCTCGGGTAAGTTACTTCCTAGCATGGCACTTGGCCAAGGTAGAACTGGTGGAGAACATGGAGTCTGGAGTGTGAGGGACTCATTCAGACATTGGCTTCCGAATTTTCTAAGTAAATTTGAGCAAGTTACTTCACCCCTCTACTTCTCAACTTTTAAAAAATTTTTTTATTGAATTCTGTTTTAGTTCTTTTATTGGCTACCTTTGTGACTTTAAGTGATACACTTAAATCTCTGTTTCTTTGAGCTTTCAACTTTCAACAGTATCTTTGGACTTTCCCTTTATTAGAGGAGGGTATTAGTCTCTCTCCCCCTTTCTCCATCTCCCGTCCCATTTCTCATCTTCCAGCTCCTTCAGCTATACCATACGTTTACATTGCCAAGGTTGTTAATGTTTGTATTCTGTTATCTAAGTGTAACAAAGCCTTTTTGCTTGGTTATAAAACAGAAAACCACTGAATAGTGTTCATTGTTTTAGATTATGTAGATATCATCCACTCAGAAGCAAATGGTATACTAGGTCATACTTTCTTCTCTTTGGTTCCAATGTCCTAATCCTTGTGCCACTCAGGGAGAAGCATTCCTATCACAATTATGGATTCTCCTTCCTTCCACCCCAGTTTCTAAAATTCATTCCACAGACCATCTCATCTCTGCCTTCTTTCATGCTTGTCCGCTCCGATCTAGAGGCTCTGTTGGGTTCTGCCAGGCGTATCTGCTTTAGCAGATCTTAAGAAATAGAGGCACAGCCCCCATTGGTAGACATTTTGACTCAGTAGGTCTGGGGTGGGGCCTGGAAGGTCCCCATGTGACCCCGTGGCCCTGCCAGGTGTCCTGCCAGGTGCGGGGACCTCCAGGTTGGATGGCTTTGTTGCCTTTCTCACACCAGACTGGGTGTTCGGTTCTTACTCGTCCAGCAGGATTTTGAGGATTCTTTTGAGTTCTAAGATTTATTATGACCTCCACCTGAGGGAGGGTGAAATAAAGAGGTTGAGTCGGTGGCATGTTGGGCTGGGGTGTATGTGGATGTGATACAGGATGGGACTCACAGGGAGACGATTCCAGTGGTGGAATAAAGGGATGCACCGCTTTTGATGGGTCTGTGATCCTTTCTTCCCTGACAAAGCCGTTTCTTGTTAACATGAAGGTGACATCCACATTTCACGATCAGCAACACTGAAACCTGAAACCAGAATAAAAAATGTGTGCTCTTGCCTTTGTGTGAGCTGATAATTAGAGAAAGGTTGAGGCCTAGTCTAGAGAGAGGACTTTGTGAGGAACTTCAGAGATGTTACTGTGTTTTGTGGCCCATACACCTGCCTTTTAAGCTGAATAGCACATGGCCTCTGAGGCACCTTACTGTCTCCAGAGCACTTTTACGTGCATTCCAAAAAGTTACACAGATGTTAGAGCATCCTCCCCAAAATGTCCTGGTGTGGACCCTGCATATTGAATAATGGCACGCGGGAGCTGTGCCCTGTGGGCCCTGCAGCCGGGGCTGGGCTGAGCAGCAGCCGAGAGGAGGGCGGGAGTGTGGGCAGGGAGAGAGCGGCAGGAGGCCGGGTCGGGTGACGCATGCCCAGGAGCAGCGGCTGAGGCAGGAGCCTGGGGAAGTTCTAGCTGAAAATTACAGGTCCCCAAGTCAGGTTAATCTGTGTGCTGGCTTGACTGTATACTTCAAAGGCAAATTGATTTATTCCCTTTGTTTACACCTGTGTTACGAGCGCCCACGCCCCTCCCAAGTTTGGTAGGAGGACTCATGGGACTCAGCATATGGTTGTACTCTTAGCTATGATTTTTAACAGTGAAAGGATATGAAGCAAAATCAGCAAAGGGAAAAGGCACAGGGGGCAAAGTCAGGAGGAGACCAGGCACAGCTTCCAAGAGTCCTTTCTCGGTGGGGTCACACAGGATGCAGTCCGTTCCTCCAAACGTGTGAGGTGTTGTCCGCAGGGAAGCTCATTAGAGACCCAGTGGTCAGGTGGGCAGCCTGACAGATACCAAAACCTTGGGCTCTCATAAGGAGTGCAGGGGCTCCATGTAAACTATGTTGTTTGCACAGTGAGCCACTGTTATCAGTTTCAGGAATGGGTGCCCTCCCAGGGGTACCCTCCCAACATCTAAGTTTCCAGATGGCAACCAGGGGCCAACCTTGCAAGCAGGCCTTTCTAAGGACAGCAGCCCCAGGCTTCCTGGGTGAACCCTAACACCATTCCATGTGGGTGTCCTCAAAGCACTTTTTTCTGTTTTCTCAACCAACCAGACTTGAAATCTTAGTTTCTGCCTTATCCTTGTACATTAGGAAGTTGCCGGTACCTAGTCATCCCACCCCATATGTTTTCTTCTAAGAGTTTTTTTTTTTTTTTTTTGAAATAAATTCAAAGTTATAGGAACAGTTGCAAAAACAATACTAACCCCATACAAAGAATTCCATCATACCCTGACTCCCCTCCCCCGATAGCTCAATCCACCAACCTTAACATGCTGTCACATCGCTATTTCTTTCCTTCCCTCCCTATCATCCATTATCTATTGCTCTGTCTTCTGAACATATGAGAGCTAGTGCACACATCCTTGAACATACACTATAATTCACGTATACATTTCCCATGAACAAGAACATTCTTTTATGCAATCCCATTAAGCGCAGCTACGAAGTACAAGAGATTCAACAATGATACAAAGCTTACATTCTATATTTCCTTTACCTTATGTCTCAACTGTGTCCCTTTGAGCCTCCTGTCCTCCATCCTCAGATCCCATCCAGGTTCATCCTTGGCATTCAATCATCTATTTAGACTGTCTTTTTTTATTTTTATTTTTATTTTCAGTTGTGGAAACATATATACAGCCTAAATCTTCCCATTCCACCCCCTCCCTAGCCTTCCATTAGTGGAATTAATCACATTTAGAATTCTTCTAAGAGTTTTACAGCTTTAGCTCTTACCTTTAGGTCTATGATCCATTTTGAGTTCATCTTTGTGTGTGGTGTGAGGTAGGGGTCCACATTCATTTCATTTCCACATTCCATTGGTGGAAAAGGCTGTTCTTTCCCCAGTGAGTTATTTTGGCATCTTTGTCAAAATCAGTTTACCATAAATGCAAGGGTTTATTTCTGGAGGTATTTACTGTGAATGCGGCCTATGCATCCCTCTGCTTTCCAAATATGCCCTGTCACCCCCCAGGCCAGTTGGCATTTCAGTTGTCTAGAGTCCAGACTTCAGACTCCTGCCAGGCCGGGTGAGAGGCTGTCGTCCCATCGCACAGAGCTAGGGAGGAGACCTCGGGAGCTGACATCTTCAGGTGCTCTGCAGTTCACTCCCCTCCCGGAGGAAAATGGTTCTGCTAATTAGGCTTTTGAGGGTTCTGTAATAGAACTGGGTTGTTTATTGATTTTTGTCCCTTCTGAGGTTTGTCTAGATGTACTAGGTTAGTTACTTCTCAAGCATTCTTTCCAGCTTCCAAGGGTCTGTTTTTGTTGTCTCTACTCTTATTAATCCTGTTGTTGTGGTTTTATAGTATGTGATATTGTTTTAAAAAAATCCCTTTACTATCATTTAGTGGAGTTTGGGTATTTAATATTAGGATTGAATAATTCTCCATTTTCAGCAGAAGTAAGTGTCTATTTCTTTTCATTTCTCCTGTTGGGATTTGTTGAACTTACTGAATCCAAGGATTGGCTCTATCAACAGTTCAGGAAAATTCTGTACCATTTTCTCCACAAATATTTCATCTTCCCCATTCTTTGTTGTTTTTTTTTTTTTTTCCATCTGGAACTCTTGATTAAACATGTTATACTTCATTTTATTCTCCTTGTCTCTTAATCTCTTTTTCATAGTTTTCTTTTTCTCTTTGTATTGTGTTCTAGATAATTTCTCAAGATACATCTTTCAGCTAATGAATTCTGTCTTAAGCTGTGTCTTTTGGCGGTTTAGTGTGTGTGTGTGTTTATGAAATATGCTTATAACATTATTTATTATGAAAATACCTGATAAAGGACTTGGATCCAGAATATATTTTAAAAACTCGCAAAACTTAGCAATGAGAATATAAACTGAAAAGAAGCTGAGAGAAAGCCACAGAAGCAGAAACCGTAAGCAGCAGAACCCAGAAAAGGGAGAAGCCAGCAGATGCCACCGTGTGCCTGCCCATGTGACAAAGGAGCCAAGATCACCAGCAGCCAGTCTTCGAGAGGGAAATATCAACCAATGATTCCTTAATTTGGACATTTTTCTTGGCCTCAAAGCTGTAGGCTTGCAAGATAATAAATCCCCTTCATAAAAGTCAACTCATTTTATGGATGTACCTTTCGGCAGCCTCAAGACTAAAACCTTGTGGTTCTCTTTGAGTTTATCCCATTTCGGATTTGTTGGGCTGCTTAGATGTGAATATTCATGTCATGTCCAGATCCTGCTTGAAGAATCTCCCAATGGCCTTTGCCCAGCCCTGGACCTTGCTGGATGGCTTTCCTCGACACTCCCTCCTCCTGCCATCTTGCTGTCCGCTCCAGAAGGCCCAGCTCATCGGCCATGTCCTTCAGGACCCTTCCCAGATGCCTCTCTTCATAATCTTTAAGCCTCGCCTTGACTTGGGAGTCATCTCAGCTACACCACCATGAGACTTCGCCTTTTTGAGTCTTTACATCCCCATCTGCAAAAGGGGAAACTCACCACCTACTTTGCAGGATTGTTTTGCAGATGAAAAGAAATAGTAGACGTCAGAACTCGCAGAGTATCTGACACACAGTAGGCACGCACCAAAGGAAAATTTGTGTAAGTGTATTCCTGATTAAGCAGCTTTTACATGTGTCAGAAACCTTAAAAATGTGCAGACCCTTGAGGCAGCAATTCCATTTTTAGAAATCTGTCCTGAGGATTTAATGATGTGCAGGAATATTTCACCCTAGTGATGCTCATGGTAGTGTTATTCAGAACTAGGACAAATAGGAAAAGGAGAAAAATAAAGGATTGGTTAGATTAACTATGGTCCATCTATAAGATGGAATGCCAGGAAGCCACGGTAATCTGCGTTGTAGAATACCTGACATGGAAAAAGCATGATTCCATTTTTGTAATGAAAAGTAGAAGGAGCCTTGACTCTTGAAGATGATTGTATAATGATGTGGATTATAAGGTGTGATGGTGTGATTGTGAAAACCTTGTGGATTGCACTCCCTTTGTCCAGTGTATGGATGGATGAGTAGAAAAATGGGGACAAAAACTAAATGACAAATAGGGTGGGATGGGGGGGATGATTTGGGTGTTCTTTTCTACTTTTATTTTTTATTCTTATTCTTTCTGGTGTAAGGAAAATGTTCAAAAATAGATTGGGGTGATGAATGCACAACTGTATGATGGTGCTGTGAACAGCTGATTGTACACCATGGATGATTGTATGGTATGTGAATATATCTCAAGAAAACTGAATTAAAAAAAAGAAAGTAGAAGGGGCTGCCTCTTGCATTGGTATTATGATGCGTTTCGTAGTTATTCCCCCCTCCCTTGGCTTTTCTTTGTTTTTCAACTTTCTGCATTAGATGTGTGACCGCTTTGTAATTAAGTAAAAATATTTTGCTTATTATTTCATCAATTGTAACAAAGGTATCATGCTAATGAAAAATAATAATAGGGAAAGCTCTCTGTGGGGGTGGGGGATGGTATTTGGGAACTCTGTACTTTATGCATGAATTTCTATAAACCTACAACTGCACTAATTTTAAAAGAAATATTATCCTAAAAAAAAAAAATACCCAATTAAAAAAAAAAATGGCAAAAGATTTGAATAGATGCTTCACCAAAGAAGATACATAGATAGCAATTAAGCCCATGGAAAGATACTCAACAACATTAGTCATTAGGAAAATAAAATTAAAACTACAGTGAGCTACTACCACATGCCTATTATAATGTTTAAATTTTTAAAAACTGACAGTAAGAAATATTGGTGAAGATATAAAGGAACTGCAACTCTCATATAGTGCTGTGGGAATGTAAAATGGAATAATCTGGAAAAGAGTTTTGCAGTTTTCTTAAAAAAAGTTAAACCTAAGTTTATTATATGACCCAGAAATTGTACTCTAAAGTATCTATGCAAGAGAAGTGACAGCAACTGTCCATACAGGTTTGTATTTAATGTTCATTGCGGCTTGATTTATAATAGCCCAAATCTGGAAACAGCTCAAATGTCCATTGACAGGTGAATAGATAGACAAAATACAGTATAACTTGCAATAAAATGTTATTCTGCAATAAAAAGGAATGTGCTGATACATGCTGCAATGTGACTGAGACTCACAGTCATCATGCTGAAATATGCAGCCAGAAAAAAAAAAGTATATCCTGCATAATTCATTTTTTAAAATCCTAGAAAATGTAAACTAATCTACAGGAACAGACAGTAGATCAGTGGTTGTGAACCTAGGGGGGTGGGGCAGGGGAGATGCACGAAGGTGGGAGAGAAGAATTCCGGAGGGGCACAAGGAAACTTTGGGGGATGATAAATTTCTTCATTATCTTGATTATGGTGATGGCTTCATAGTATATACATTTGTCAAAACAGGTATGTCCATTATTCCTTAATAAAGATATTTTTAAAAATTCATTAAAATTTTCTATTCTAGAAGTTTTAATTGGTTCTTTTCCAAATCTTGTTGCTCCTTCCTCATATTTTAGGCTTCTCTTATTTCTTTAGGTACATTAAACATGGCTCTTTTATATTCTGCAACAATAATTTCAATATCTGCGGTCTCTGTGGGCCTAATTTATTGTAGGTTGCTTCTGTTGCCTTTCAGTCATGATGCCTCGATTGTTGTGTTTTGATCTCTGGCAGTGAGCAAACTCCCTTTCTCTGGAACTTAACTCGCAAGTGTTCTTTAGGCCTGGATGAAAGTGGGATCCTCCCAGGGGGTTGGGTCCTTGCTGTGGTCAGTCCTTGGCCTTCCCTTTTGTGGGTCGCATGGCTTGAATGTACACTGTCTAGTGGTTATGCTTCTTGATGGAGAGCATCCCTCCTCCTACTCGGGATCCTGATGGAGAAAAGCAAGTTTCCTGGCTGTCCCCTTCTGCGTGGTGGCTGTGTTTCTCCTTCGTCCTCACCCTGAGGTGCTAGCTCTTCAGGGTCCTGGGTGCATGTGGGCTCCACTTTGGGCTGGTCCTGAAACTTGAGGCCTCAGCACCGGCCAGAGGTTACGTCTCCAGGATGGGGCAAGAGTCAGCTTTGGGGTTCCCAGGGTTTCTGCTATCTCTCTCTCTCTCTCTGTTTTGTTCTGTGTTTTTTGGCTCTTGTGGTTTCCTTACTGTTGTGTCAGTTTAGTGACTCCTTTAAAACATGTTTTTATGTTTTATTTATCGTTTCAAATGTTGTCCTCGGGGGCATGGTTCAGGGTATCTCATCAGCCACACTGTTCGAAACAGCGCAGTCCCCGCGGTGTGGCTTGTTCTCACGAAGCGTTCAGTACATTTCTCTTCTTATTCATGCACTTTGTTAACCCTTAGTTTCCATCAGGTCTTTGTAGCTCTGCTGGCTGTTAGCATCTTGTCTTGGGTATAAATGTGTGTTGAACAGAGGCAAAGTGAAATGAGCAAATGTTAATCATGAGTAACTCACATTTAGAGAATAAAATAGCGTATTTATACTACAGGGAGAGCCAGTATGTATTTTAGATATCTAATTGGCTTTTACTAATCTGTGAGATTTAGTTATTGTTGGAATGTGAAATATCTTGGCTCCAGAATATATAAAGAGTAATGAGATGTTAGAGAGGCTCAGTTTTACTGAATATTATATGTGCTAAAAATAAGAATATATGTTTATACTGTATCTTGTTACCACCACCTATTTTTTTTTATTTATTAAATAGGCAAGTAGAAATACTCTCCAAACTTGAAAATTTATAACCTTGGAGATTTGGGAATAAAGAGAAATGATTTGATGTTCTAACTCATTTTAAATGAGCTCGTTTTATAATAAAGCATAAATAGATTTTATCCTAATTATTTTGTCAGATACTTGTCAATTTTGAAATGATATTTGAAAAAACCAGTTGTAGTTTTAAAAATATCTTGTAATGATTAAATCACAAGATAGGATACTAGATGTTTACACTAATTCTTATTTCTTTCTAATCGTGAGCTATAACATACAGACGTGTATATAAAACATGTAAAGTTTAAAGAATTACTAAGTGGACACTCTTTTAACTTCTACCCAGGTTTAGCTTTCTTCTTTTCTTCTTTTTAAAGCAATTCTATCTAATTTATTTTACTTTTAGACCAAAGATATTATGAAAGCTAGGTGTTTGGTAGAAGTTACTTTAAGTCTTACTTCAAATTCCATAGGAAAAGAAAGAGCTCACAATAAAATTTTTTTTCTTTTTCTTTTTTTTTTTTTTCCAAAAAAAGAGAAAGGGTGTTTCTGGAGATAGGTGTGTAAACAAATAAATCACAATACAGTGTGAAAAGCAAAAAGTGTAGAACAAGCAGAATAAGGTACCAAAGTGATGGTAGGATTTGATTAACTTTCTGGAGGTGGATATTAGGAGAGGTTTCCCAGAGGAGGGGACCAGAGGCTTCTGCAAAGATGGAGAGGAAGAGGCCTGAAACTCAGGGCGCAGAGAAGTGAAAACAGTTTTTGACAGTGGAGGATAAAGTGAGCGGTTTGGGTGCCAAGAGGGGGTCGAGCTGCAGTGCTGTTGGCCAGGGACGGGCCGGGTCTTTGGATCTTCCCTATTCTAAGAGCTTAGACTTAATCCTGTAGGATTTTAGGCATGAGAAAGGTAGGATCGGCTCTGCTTTAGAAGGTCCCTCTGGTGCGTGTGTGTGAGAATAACTGTATGTTGATGGGGTGGGGGTAGTGGTTGGAGGTGATGGGTTGGAGATCTGCATGAGCCAGGACACAAGGAGCCTTTGAGGGTATTGCTTGCCTTACTGCAGTTCACAGTGGAGTTACTACCTGCTTGATCTCAGAGAGAGACTGACTTTCAAAGAAGATATTTGTAAATAAAAATTTCAAGGGTATTGGTGATAGAAGCCCAAAAAGTATCCAGTTATCTATAAACTACAATTTAGAAGAAATCCTGCTTCTTATAATGATAGCATAAACAAGAGATGATATCAGTCAACAGAATTATCTTTCTTTTTAAGAATCTTAAAGGAAATATTTAGTTGTTATGAGAACATTGTTACTCTCTGAGAAAATTAATTCCTTGAGTGCCATCTCTTCAGGAAAAATTGTAAGTGGGGATGAATTTAAAATGACTTCATTCCTTCTTGCAATTCATTTGTTTCTGCTTATATGACATTTTCCCAGAAGTCACAGGCGAGTTATGCTTTTTATATTTTCTCTGGAATAATATAAGCAATGATAGGGAATACTCGGCAGCTATCTCATTTTCCTCCAGGAAGCCCTTCAGTGTCACTGGGCTGGGTGACCTTGGTCTGACTGTTTCGTCATTTTTCAGTCTTCCAAAAATAAGGGTAGCCTAGAGTTCTCATTTCTCGTCTCTTGTTTTTTTATATGCTTGGATCAAGTTATCTTTAGCTTTTATGTTTTCGAGGGGAGAAATTAATCCTTTCCTGTTGGATTGAACTGTATGAAATTGCTGATGTTTGACCATTTTTGATCCACAAAAACAGCATTTTCATACAGTTCAAGCTAATTTTTGGTGTCTGGCCTACCGTTTCCCTTCGGACACAGTAGGTAGAGGTAGGTGGAGATAGGTGGAGGGCGGTACGCCTGTGTGACGGGAGAGCTGGGCTCTGGGTCAGGCTGGGGGTCAGAATCCTGCCTCTGCCACTGACCCACCACATAAGCTGACTGGAGCCAGCTGCCCAGAGCCACAGCTTTCTCGCCCATAAAATAAGCTTAAGAGGTTTCTTACAGGGTTTTGTAAGTATCAACTAAAATACTGTGAGCTCAGATATATGTGTGTGTGTAAACAAATATCTAATGTACAGCAGGCATTCATTGCACGTTAGTTCTTGAATTCAGAATTGATTAAAAAAACTACTGAGTTCTTCCACCTCTGGAAATGAATAAGCATCCTGAGAGTATTAGAACAATTGATTGTATGAGAGATTCTTTAGAGATTGAGTAAAAACTTCAGGAAGCAGACGGCATTGCCGCTAGATCTTAAGGGATAGGTAAAATTTAGGAAGGGAGAGAAAGGGCATTCTGCACAGAAGGAGGAATTGAGCCAAAATGCGGAAGTGGGAAAGTGTGGGGTCTGGAACGGAGAAGCTGGCCTGGAAGTGAGAGAAGTCGTGCAGCGCACTGAGCAACAGCTTATGTTTGGGGCAATGTAGGGTCAAGTCAAAGGTGATGGTGAAGGTTCTGGAAGAATGCTAGGGGCCCTTAACAGAAGCAGGGAATTTGAGGAGGAGGACCAGGTTTGGAAGGAAACAGAGGAGTTTGGTTTCAGACATGCAGCTTGAAGTGCTGGCTGGGCATGCAAGGGAAAATGTGATTTGGCCATCGGAAATGTGGGTTCGGAGCCCCTGTGGAGAGAGGCCTGGGTGGGTGGCTGGCTCACAAGTGAGCAAGGTGTGCCCACCACAGAAACCAAGTGCAGAAAGAAAAGCTGGAACACATGCTTGCATGTGTTCATGCCATCTCATTGAAACAGAAAAACGTAGGGAATTTATTTTCTGAATAATGTTATGGTGACATTCGTGTCTATATACTTTACCACTTTATAACCAAAAGGTGAAGTTATTTGATTGTTAAAAATCAGCGGATGAGGATTAAAGCTGACATCTGAAGTGTCCCATTTACTAGTAGATGTTTAATTGCTGACAAAATCCACTAGTCTCTTCTATTCACTGATTACCAAAGAATATATGTTACCCATTGAGGGAAAAAGAAGCACTTTTAGTTAAAGCCTCTTTTGATTGCACTAACCTAGCTCTCCGAAAGCACATACACATTCTCTCTCTCTCCTTTGGCTTGTGACAATGCTTTATGGGATTAGAACTCAACTCCTGTAAATAGTGAATAAATAGAATGATAGAATTGAGGTATAGAGTCATTATGAGTTTTTACAGTAAATGGCTGTGGGGGGTTAAAGATATATCTGCAGATTCTTTGACATGCCTCATTTCAAAAGGTGGAGCCTAATACCCCTCTCCTTAAAAGCAGTCCAGACTTAGTGACTGGCTTCTGACATACAGAATGTGGAAGAAGTGATTCTCTGATGTCGGAGGCTCGACCATAGAAAACATTTTTTCCTGCCCTGCCCCAAGCAGGATGGTGGAGTGAGACACTTCAGGGCTCCACCCCCCACAGAAGCGTTGAACAACTGGCAACAACAGTCAGAAACATCTTTGTCAAAGCTCCAGAAAACAGTTAAAGGACGGCAGTAACAGGGTGAGTGCTCAATCAAGAAAAAGCTTGGAAGTGGTAGGGTCTTGCAATGCCTTGGCCAGGTGCAGAGCTGGCCTTCTCTCCCAGGGCGGATCCCTGGTCTCTGTTCCAGAAAGAGCAGAATAGCCCTCGTGCACATACTGGGAGCATGTGTGTCTGGCTCAGTCTGTCTGGTGGTGGCCTGAGGGACTCCCCATCCAAGAGTGTGCCCTGTGCGTAGGAGCAGCCCACAGAATGCTGCGGAGAGAAGACAAGTGGCTGATGAAGCAAGGGGTTGCTGGTTGGGGGGCACACTGTGCAGGGCCCAGTACCATGAGGAAACTGTTCCCTAAGGAAGAGGGGGCATCCATAACTGTGTAAACATGGGAATTCCTGGGGCCACATGCACATATCCAAGATAACAATATGTGCAGAAAGGATCAAGGAGGCCCCTGAGCTTTGGCCCCGAGCTATTCTCTAAACTCATTGTATGGATAAGCCCTGGAGGAGAGTGCTGACACAGGTCGGTCTGCAAAGACTAAGAAAGTTGTTTTCTTTTTTCCCTTTTTCTTCTTCTTTTTCTTTTTAATTTTCTTTCTTTCTTTCTTTCTTCTTTTTTTTTTTTTTGATAAAAGCTTAAGGAGCACATGCCTCAGAGTCTATATCCCAGCAGTAACACACTAAAATATCAAAATGTACAGCTTTCCACAAAAGATCACAAAACATAACAACACAAAAAAGAAAAAAAAGAAAAAGGAAAAAAAAACAGGAAGCAATGGCCCAGGCAAAGGAGAAGATTAAAGCATTAGAAACCGTCAATATGGAGGATCAGACCTGGGACATACTAAGACAAAGACTTTTAAAAATAAAGGTCCTAAATATGCTCAAAGAGCTAAAGGAAAACATGGACAAAGAACTGAGTGAAATCAAGGAAACGATAAATGAACACAGAGAATATCAATAGAGAGATAGAAATTATGAAAACAAACCAAATAGAGCTGAAGACCACAGTAACAAATTGAAAATTCCCCAGAGGGGTTCAAACACAGATTGGAGCTGATAGAAGAAAGAATCAGTGAAGTTAAAGATAAGACAGTTAAAATTATTCGGTCAGAGGAGCAGAAAGAAGAAAAAATGAAGAAGAGTGAATAGAGCCTGAGGAACCTGTGGGACACCATCAAGTGAACCAATATGCTCATTGTGGGAGTCCCAGAAGGAGGAGAAAGAGAGAAAGAGGCAGAAAGAATGTTGAAGGAAATAATGGCAGAAAACTTCCCACATTTAACGAAAGACATGAATATACACATCCAAGACATTCAACAAACTCCAAACAGGATAAACCCAAATAGACCCATGCCACAGCATATTATAATCAAACAGTTGAATGCCAAAGATAGAGCATTCTGAAAGCTGCAAGAGAGAAACAGAGCACTAAGTGCAAGGAAACCATGGAGGCAAGAAGTCAGTGGATGACATATTTGAAGTGCTGAAAGCAAGAAACCACCAACCCAGGATTCTGTATCAGACGAAACTTCTTTCAAAAATGAGGGAGAGATTCCCCAGATAAACAGAAGCTGAGCGAGTTCATCACCACTAGACCTGCCCTACAGGAGACGCTTAAAGGAAAGGATACCTGACAGTAGATGAAGCTGCATGAGCAATCTTCAGTAGGGTAACAACAGGGGTGAATAGAAGTGCCAGTACTGTTGTGTTTTAGGTTTGTGTCTCCACATTTTACTTCCTACAAGATGTAAAAGGTAAACGCATAAAATGTAATTATAAATCAATGATTTTGGACTCACAGTGTATAAATACGTCATTTGTGACAACTGAATAAAAGTGGGGGAATGTAGGGATATAGGAACATGGTTTGTGTATATAATTGAAGTTAAGTTGGTATCAAAGCATATGAGATTGTTATAGATTCAGGATGTTAAATTTAAGCCCCATGGTAACTACAAAGAAAATGTGGAGAATCTGCAAGGCAGTGGAGGACAGGTCACCCGGGGTCGGGGGTGGACAGGAGAATGAGGAGTTAGTGCATCGTGGGTGTAGGGTTCTGTCTGGGGAGATGGGAACGTTTTGGCAGTGGAAGGTGGTGAGGGCACCGCAGTTTGGTGCGTGGGATTTCACCTACTGAATCGTATGCTTCCCAAAGAGCAGTTGAGATGGGAACATTTTGGGAATGTATCTGAAGTACACTTGTGCTTACGTTCAGTTTTTTGAAGTTGCTAATCTTAAATTTAGGGCCACAAGAAAAATCAGATAATCTTTTATTTTTGTTTATTCTACGTGTTATAAAAAATATTTTTATTTGCACTTTTGGTGGCGTCAAGCACCATGTTATACAAGGGGGTTAGTGTCTCATTTGGACTCATGGTTTGAAGGTGGGAGGATTTAAGAGACATCTTCTATTTTCAGAGCCATAATTCCTGTAGTGATTGGACTCATGTAGCTGAATGTGGTATTGTGACATGCCCTAATATTATGAGCTGCTTGTGGGTGTTTCGGTACGGCACCAGCCTGTGCAGCACGTTTACAGTGTGCGTAGTGACATTGTTTCATGTCCCCACACTACCCTGGGAAATGCTATTTTTATTTCATGGTGAAAATACAAAGCATAAAGCATGCGGGTTCAGTTTCTCTTCCTCATGGTTGAATTTGGTGGCTTAACCTGATCGTGTCCTGTGTGAGTCTCTCCTGCGTCAGAACAGAGGCCCGCTGAAAACAGGGGACACTGCTCTTTGCTCTGCTTTTCGATGCCCCCAGTGCCGAGGGCTCCGTGGGGCTCAGAGGGGTGGCTTAGCCTGGAGTCAAGGTGTTGAGCGTGGCTGGTACCGACCCCTTCTTCTGTGACGGAAGAAGAGGGGAACCTGGGCTCTGGCCCTGCCCTCCGCCCTCTGCTTACTAGTGCTGGGCTCTTGAGCAAATCTTTTCATCTCTCGCTCTTTTTTTTTTGCCCCCCAGCAGTTAGAATTTTATTGCATCTTTAAAAGACCACAAATAGGTCTTTGGACTCATCTGGCATCTTGTTTCCACAGCTGGACGGCTCCTAGATCTAATTCACCAGTGTGCAGAGATACAGATAACGTCCAAAATTTGCTCTGCTATCCTTGCTTCTACACTGCGTGGCTTGCTGAGTCAGAGCAGCTGAATTTGAGACAAGTTCAGTGTCATTTCCTTCAAGAATTAACTCATCTTTCTGGGCTTGAACAAGCCATGTCTGGCCTCCCCCAAACCTGGAGGTCCATCTTTCATCCAAGAAAATTCGGATCTCAACAAGAGACCCACCCCCGAATAGCCCTGTTGAGGGGGCCCATGCAGACCTCAACTTGTCCCTGCAGCCCACAGGACGCCCTCTGTTGGCTGAAGCCCCTTCCTCTCCTTTCGAGGGGCTGAGCTCTGCGTGTAGGGGACGCAGCTTCCTCTGGGACCCTTTGCGGTGACCGCACACCCCTCGGCGGGAGGCAACGTCTTCTGGAATGTCAACAATTTGATTGCTGACTGTGGTCTTCATCCTCACAGTGCAAATGGCAGAGAGCGCCGTTTTCTCTCTTTCACCCTGGTTTCTTCATTCTTCAAACCCCATGGCCACTGCTCCTTACAGCCTTTCTCTAGGCAGACAGCAGTTAGGGGACATGGTCAGAGGGAGGTGAGATGAGGCCGGAGCAGGTTGAGGTTCATAGGTGTTGGGAAATACCCGGAGAGAGGGTGAAAATGGTGATGAGGATGGAGACTCTTCCTTAGGAAGGCAGAATGGAAAGAAAAGAGTCCTGGGCTTTGGAGTTGGAAAGATGATATCCATGTTGGAATGTGATCTGGGCCTCACATATTGTGAGGGGGTGAGGGAGGTGACGGGTTCCAATAGGGAGTCGCTTAGAAACCTACTCAGGCAGCACTTGGTGAGAGCTGTGGCCAGCGAGGGGACAGGGGCTGCCCAGAGGGTCAGGACTTGCTGCTACTGAGGCTCCAGGGTGTCATCTTGCTTGGTGGCTGGTGGCTCCCATTACAAGTCGAAGGGTCGTAAGCTGGCCAAGTCTCTTGTTTCTGCCGGGAGACTTGTGGAGTTTGGAGAAATAAGGGGGTGATCTGATCAAATAAGTGATCATAAAGCTGGGGGTGACGTGTCTGTTTTCCGTGTTTCAGCCTGTGGGGAGGGGCCACTTGGACCTGGCGTGGGATGGGCCGGCACTGGTGGACTGGAGCAGGGCCGGGCTCCCGGGGGCAGAGCTAGTCTCCCCGGAGTCTGTACTGCAGGGACCCAGGTGGGCGGGTGCTCCCTTCTGGGCTGGGCATTGGGGCTGCCTGGCCATGCTGAAAGAACTCTTCTGCTCACTTTACTTGGTTGTCGAAGTGGCTTTCCTTGGTGTGGCCTATAGTTGAACTCATCAGCTCACTCTGCCATAATTAGGGAACTCAAGGTACCCAGGGGAACAGGATTTCATTTCTTCTTATTGGTTACAATGAAAAGAAATAAGCAAAGACTTAGGTGATAGGCTTGTTTGAATAGATTTAGTTCATGTGGAGAATTAAAAATTGTAAGTGGGGTTTAGTTTACATGGAAGGAATTTACAGTGATAGGCCAGTTATAAAAAAAAATTGAACTTGCATTGAAGGAGTTTTGTTTTTTTAAAAACTCTGAAAAGGTGCTTCCTCTTTCTAAATTTTCACATGAACAATGAAGGGAATATTTACTAAAGTAAAATATTGCAGATTTGTTAACTTACAAATTTTTGGTGGCTTGTGGTTTATGACCCTTTTAAAAAACAATTGATCATACATTGACCTGTATACTTACTAATTTTTGCATTTTTTGCATGAACTACTTTAATAAGATTTTATTAAAATGCAATTAATATGCACTTCTATACACATAAGGTGTAATGCCTGAATTACTTACATCATGGCCAATATTAGTCTTATAGTTAGAAATACACACACAGAGAATATATAAATTACATATTAGGAAATAAAATACATTTTGGTTTAAGTAAAATATTTTTATAAGTTCCATCTTGTTCACATGTATAAATATCAGAATACTAAGCAGCTGACCTTTCTCCTCTGTCCTCTTCATTGTTGACTCAAAAAGATGGTTTTTTATTTTATTTTTTCTTTAAGATATAAAACTATGAAGTTAATGTAAACTGAAAGATTTATTGAACAGACATACATTTTCTCTAATCAGAAAAGTGTTTAAGTAAGAGTTCTGGAGGTTTCAAGAACAGCCTTTTGTTGTGGAAAATCTCAGTAGATGGAAATTAATAACCCTTAATTAGTGTTAAAGGGGAAATAGTCTTTTGGTCATTTTGACCATTCTGCCAGTTTTTTTGTTTGTTTGTTTGTTTTTTAGTAGGATAAACAAACTTCTTTTCAAATGTGCATTTCTCTAACTTGGCAGTTTAAAAATCTAGCTTTGAAAAGGAGCTTGCTCCATGTTGCTTCCTCGGGTTCTTGAGATGAACACAGAATGGGGGTTAGAGTTAAGAACTGGTGACAATTACTTACTCCATTATGAGAGTCAGAAGTGTGCTTGACGATACGGGAAGAGTTGGGGAAGACGTGGAGGCAGAGGACCAGGGGGTGGAGCTGTTAAGAATTACAGGAGGGTTTAAGGGTGGGGGAAGGTGCAGGTACTCTGGAGTCCATATGAACCTGAACGTGGAAAGCAGAGAGCTGAGACGGCGCTGGGGGCTGCACGGTTAGAGCCGAAGGGCTTGGAGGAGGAGGGACTTGGCTGGAACCCGCGCTCTGCTGCCTCTGACTCAGGCATGGTGCTCGGCCTCCGCCCACGATTCCTCATCCACATCCACGGGGTGGGGCTCATCCCCCTGCCCCCACATTTGTCTTGAAGATGCTGTGGTGCTGCATAGAGCACGTGCAGCACTGAGGCAGAGTGTGCACACGGATCTGCTTAGGAAGCGGTGTGTTATGTGAGCTGTTAAAACGTGGGCTCTGGGTCCCTGCTCCACCTCTCACAAGCTGTGTGACCTACGGGAATTACTTGCCTTTCTGAGCTTGTTTTCTTATCTGTAAAATTTGGATATGATAACACCTGCCTCACAGGGTCACTGTGAGGGATAATGCATTAGTTCAGTGCCAGGCACGTGGTAAGCACGATGCAGATGTTTGATACTGTTCTTTGTCACCATCAGCTGAGAATGGGGACATGTCAATCTTGTCAGCTGCCATTCTAGGTAGCGCCTTTTTTATTGAGAATTGTTCACACACCATACAAACCATCTGAAGTATACAATCACTGGCTCACAGTATCATCACATAGTTGTGCATTTTATTTTTTAGGCTGAGTTTCCTTAAACATTTGACAGCCCCATTTACTCAAAAACACCTGTTGTATAGCCAGTCCAAAAGGAGGAATGTCACTTGTAATACATATTGGCAAATTAAAGTTGAGCCCCTTAGTAAATCTGGCATCTAATGTTTATGCATTAGAAAACTGTGATTTATATTTAATAAAAGCAGTTAATAATTAGGAAAAGTTCTTATGAGAAAATAAGCTGATTTATATTCTCCTGAATTCTAGAGAACCTATTTAAAACCCTGATGTTTTTGTTCTGACACTAGAGAATGATGATTAAAGCAGATGAACCTAGGTTCCAGTGTTAGTGTTTGCTTGTTCTCTCTAGGTTGGGAATCCACGTGTGGAACTCACCCTCTCAGAACTCCAAGATATGGCAGCCAGGCAACAGCAGCAAATTGAAAATCAGCAGCAAATGTTGGTTGCCAAGGTAAATTATAAAAGCAGAGGTGGGGAAAGTTCAAAAATTATGTTCTTCACCTGTTATTTTAGATGGGATTAATGCATTCATGGGTAATGCTGGTAAAAAGGACCATGCCACAGAACTGTTAAACACGTTGTCTTTCTCTCTTTATTCTCACTTCTGTAATAACAAATGCGTACGTTAGCTTCTTGAAGTCGGGATGATATCAGAGCAAGAGCATCTGGTCTTGCACACACACACACACACACCCCAGAACAGGAAATGGTTGACCTTACTCAAATTGTAGATGAGATTTGGAAAGAGGATGTCTTCTGTCTCCATTCGCCTGGCTCTGAGTGTAGTTTGAGTCCGTGCTCTGGAATGAGCCAGCAGGCCACATGGGAGACCAGTTAAGAGCCCGGAAAACAGTGACAGTCGGTGTTGGGCTCCCTTTAGACCACTCTGTGATGAACTTGTTTAATTTATTACACTGCTGGGCCCGGCTCATGCTCCTTATAGACACCGAGTTTTGCATTTGTTGTTGGAATTCTGCAACAGCGGGATTTGAAATTTTTCTCAGTAATGGTTTAGTCATGTTTGAAAGACTAAAAAATCATACCTGTCACCCATGCCTGCTGGGAATGATTCATGTTTGTAAGTGATTTTAATATGTTTTGAAACTGCTTTAAAGAGAATCTATAAATATTACCAACTAGGTTCATACTGCTTTCTTCTGTAGGTAGCCAGATGTTCAGCTTTTTCCATTGACTGAATGTGTAGTCCATTGTATTATCCACTTTTATGTAAATGATAGTTTAAGTTGGACTTATTTTAAAAATTGTCTTATAGTTGACTACATTTATAAGAATTAAAAAAAACAATTAAAAGATGAGTATGTTGGAAAGTATTTTATCCCAGTAAGATTTCTAAGATGAAATGTAGCTAGCATTATGTAATTGTGAAATTTCCTGTTTCTGTTTTCTATTTCCTTTCCAAATATTGATCCAAGAGTATTGCTATTCAAAATAACTTCTTAGATATTTTCAGCAAAGTAAATCACAAGTTAGTGCTATTTTAACCTATTTAAGCACTTATTTCCTTACCTTATAGTGTCATATGTAAGCTAGCATAATCATATATTAAACCTCTCATTTAGGTATATTTTATGCATACATATGGGACTATGAATATTTAATGTTGACTTATCCTTAAGGTATGTGTTCACATTAATAGGGAAAAAGCTATTGAAGAGTATTGCATATATTTTTATATATAATCATCCTGCTATTGTTTTACTATAAAACGTTTCACTAGTTTCTAAAGAAGCTAATCCTGAAGAAAGCAAGAACTTCCTTAGCTGTTCAGTGTCACTTAGAGATTGGAAGTTTATCTCCTTAGTGATCACTTTATCTTTTCAGTAGAAAACCCTCTGCTGGTCAGCATTCGCTTCCTTAGGGAAGTTAAATAAGGGACTCTTGGAAAAGCCCCTTTGTAGCAGCAGGAAACCTGTTGCTAACAGCAGGAAACTGAGGCTGGCTGGGACGGACGAGATACGCTAGAATGAAGATGGACCTGTGCTAGTGCGTGTGAATGAACGGGCACCGTGCTCTCCTCGCCGCCAGGGTTCCCGCAGGAGTGTGTTTACATTAGCCGAATGGTGGGGACCAGTTTGCACAGTGAAAGCTGTTCCTACATCTCACACTTCTGTGTGCTCGATAATTTCAGTCCTGGGTTGTCTGATGTGGGCAAGATTCCTCTAGTGTTTCTTTAATGCTCATTAAGAGAGGAGGTGATACCGTGGTGTCCACTGAAATTTTACTTTGTGTATAAAAAAAGTGATTATATGCTTCAATTTTTAGTTAGATTTTTTCCCTTTTTTAGGAACAGCGTTTACACTTTCTGAAGCAACAGGAGCGCCGCCAGCAGCAGTCTATTTCTGAAAATGAGAAACTTCAAAAATTGAAAGAGCGTGTCGAAGCCCAGGAAAATAAGCTAAAGAAGATCCGTGCCATGAGAGGACAAGTAGACTACAGCAAGATTATGAACGGCAACCTGTGTAGGTGCCCGCGCCTCCCTCGGCACCTCCTCACCTGGCACGGGGAGAGGGGAGTGAGGTGCAGCCTCCCAGCAGCTGCAGGCACAAGCTAACGACAGAGCTCCCTGTGGAGAGCGTGCTAGGCTGTGCTTAGGGGAGGGGCTGGCTAGATCTGGGACCCTCAACGATCTCCTCCTTTCAGCTCTGGTGAGGCAGTGGAGATCCTTTTGTTACAATGCCAGGAGCCCTTTGGGTTGGAGCAGGATGCACAGACACCATTAGGAGGGTTTGTTCCAACTGAGTGGCTTAAAAATTTGATCTTTGTGGACTACTGGTGAGGTTACTCATCCTTTCAGCTAACACCTGCTCTGTGCCAGGGTTACAGAGACACACGAGGTGGACGAGTGGCCCTGCTGCCCTCCTGAAGCCTGGGGTCTGTGGTGCACCCTGATCCCCAGGTTGGCTTGGCCAGGCCAGCTCTGGGGCTTATTGCCCTAATTAAAGGGTATTTGATAATCACATACACCACAAATAGGTGTCTGCTGTATGAGCAGTCACAGATTCTCTTCTAAAAACATGTTGAACTGTGTTTTGGATTATGCATCCCACAGTTTTCCTCCGAGGTTTAATGACAGATGATTTTAGATTGAGTTCAGTGTATTGAACCGAAGAAGGCAGATTCTGGGTCCAGACACTCACTGCCTACCCTTCCCCTCCTGAGAGGTGATGCTACCGGTGCTACCCCCTTTATCACCTTGTTAAAACATACTGTCTTCTCTTTCTTTCTTTCTTTTTTTGGTGGGAAAATTATAGCTGCTGAAATAGAAAGGTTTAGTGCCATGTTCCAGGAAAAGAAGCAGGAAGTACAAGCTGCAATTTTAAGAGTTGATCAGCTTAGCCAGCAACTGGAAGATTTAAAAAAAGGAAAGCTGAATGGATTCCAGTCCTACAACGGCAAGTGGACGGGGCCAGCAGCTGTGGAGTTAAAAAGACTGTACCAGGAGCTGCAGGTAGTTCACCTGAGCCTGGGTCTATGGCTGATTATGTTAAAATATCTTCATCTTTCTGGCTTTCTCCCTTACTGTAGGCAGGAAACCTCAGGAACTGGGAGCAAATGAATGCATTCCAATTTAATAGTACAGGCACAAAATGTATTTGGTACAAAAGAATTTTTTAACAGCTTTATTGAGATATAATTCACACAGCAAACAACTCATCCACTTAAGTGCACCGTTCAGTGGCTTTTAGTATAGTCACAGAGCTGTGCATCTACCACCACAGTTATTTTACATTTTCTTCATTGCCTCAGCCCTTGTAGCCTCCAGTCTACTCTCTGTCTCTCTGGGTTTGCCTGTTACAGACATTTCATATAAATGGAATCATACAATATGTGGTCCTTCGTGATTGGCTTCTTTCACTTAGCATGCTTTTAGTACAAAGTAATTTAACTGGCGGAATAATGAACTGGGAAAGAATTAAGCTTTCGATGATATTTAAAGCCTCTGTGTAAACTGAGATTTGATGAGGTATGTGCCTATTGTTAAATCCTCAAGATTCTGTCACTCAGAAGTTGTCAATCAGCAGATGATTTTTTAAGCCAGAAACAAGTTTTGCAATTCAGCTAGCATTTGGTAGAAGAGTATTATATCATTTTCTGAAATGAGGATATTTAACTGCAGAGAGTAAATTAACTTGCACTTAAGTTCTTTAACATAAATGCATAGAAATAATAAAGTATAAAAAGAATTTGACTTCTTTTGCATTTTAAGGTGCTGTACAAGTACAGGGGTGGTTTGTATTTTTGTGTATGTGTGAGGTGTGACTAATGTAAGACTGTCATTTATTGCCAACTTTTTTTTACTACAATCCAGAATTTTTTTTAAAAGTTCATTTTATCTCATGTCTAGTACACACATACAAGTGTGTTCTATACTAGATACGTGTGTATCCAAAAAGAAGTTTAACAAAACAATACTTAACCATCTATGTGCAGTGCACCCTGATATTGTCTGTTCTCTCCTGTTTAGTTTTTTAAAAAGTGCTGTTTGCGGCCATTAAAGTGGCCCACAGCTGTGAACGCCATGACGTGGCTCCCCCGTGGGAGCGAGCTGGCGTCTCCGCAGCAGGACACCTCGCTCTGGGCCTCTGGCCGGGCAGACACGTGTCTCGGGCCCGAGCGGGCCCGTCCAGGTGGCTGTCGCCAGAGCATCATTCCCGAGGACCACGGTCCGCTTCTCACAGGGTCACTGTCTGCACTGGTCATTCTGAGTGCTCTGAGGAAGACACATACAGCTATGTGAGCTTCCTTCTTTCCATAGGAAATGAGTTTTGGGTTCATCTGTGCTGTCCCAACAGAGTATTGAGCATGCACATGGCCGTGAATGAATGTCAGTGCAAGAACTTAAGGCCACTTTTTTGTTTTTGTTTTTTTTTTAAATCTCTCTGGCAATGAAAATTTGACCTTCTAATTAATGCATATGATAGAAGTTATATGTTCTGTTTTGCAGATCCGTAACCAGCTTAACCAGGAACAGAATTCAAAACTCCAGCAGCAGAAGGAACTTTTAAATAAGCGCAACATGGAGGTGGCCATGATGGACAAACGAATCAGTGAGCTGCGTGAACGTCTTTATGGGAAGAAAATTCAGGCATGTAAAAAAGAAAGAATTTCTGTGAGATAAGCTACTAAAAATGGTTCATTTCAAAATTGCCCATCTTCATTATGTGGCATTCTGCTCCCCTGTTCACTGTAGCTGATGAAATATAAATTGGCCATAAACCATCAAAAACGTCAGTAGAATAAAGTCCACTTTCCCAAAGACTCATTTGTTTGCTAGCTTGTGGAGTCAAAGCCATCACCAGGCTGCAGCCCCTCGCCCTCCTTTTCCCCTGTGTGGCTCCATCTCTTCTGCTCTGATAGGAAGCTCGTTGCCTCTGGAGTCGCAGGACCCAGTCGCTGCGTGTCCTGGTGTGTAAACTTATTTGTCTTACCTATTTGGGAGTCGTAAGGGCTCTAGGATTCTTAGAGATAACCCAGCTGCACGTGTTCCGTAAACTCTTGAGCAAAGTGCTACATGAGAGATGAGTTTTGTTTTGTTTTTTAATTATCTTAAGATGGTATTTTGAATTTCAAAGGTAATAAAACCCATTGAAGAAAGAAAGAAAGAAAACTGTACAGAAATATTTAAAGGAAAATGTGAAAGTCTTTTCCACTGTGTTCTCATTCTCCGGAGGTGGTAGTTGTCAGTGCTTCCAGGCTTTTGCTTAATGCAGACACAAAGGTATACATTTTTTAAATGAAAATGGGATTGCAGGAATTCTGTTATTCATACTGTTCTGCACCTAGTTGCTTCCTGTTTTTAAACTGCCCCCTGGTTGTCTTTCCAGCTCAGCAGTGCACTCTTTCAGCCTTTGCATAATATTCTGTGTCCAGGGCCTGGCAATCTTATTTTGTAGCTCCTGTTGTTGGGTTGGTGTCCCCCAGCTCCTGCTGGACTCGGAGGGCTTCTGTGGGCACCGTGGTGTGTCGCTGCAAGCTGAGTGCACGGTCCCCTCTGGCTGGGTGCAGCACTTAACCTGGTTTCCTACAAGTGCTGCTTGGCGTTTGAAGGAAGCAGAGCTGCTTGGTGCTCTGAGCGGTGGCTGGCTGGCTGGCACAGCCCTCCCCCAGGGTCCTGGTGTTGATCCTCAGTCATTGGTGATCCCAGGGTTTGGTGATGAGTGTCCCTGTGTCTGCTCCTGCTGCCCTCAGGGGAGCTCTGAGGGGTCAGGGCCAGGCCGGGCCTCAGGGCGAGCAAGGCTGCAGCCCTGCTCACCCAGAGGACCACAACCACTGCCACTCCCTCAGGGGTCATAGGTAGAAAGGGCTTCTAGTTACAAGGCTACACTTTTTATTACCCAGCACACAAGCACACTTGGAGGTCAGTGGTTAGCTTATATAACTGTGATTTCAGGTGATGGTTTCCTTTTCTCTCGGGGTTAACAACACAGATACCGTAAGGAAGAAGATGCACGCATACTGTCTGTGTGTGCTCACGGCCACGCTCTTCAGTAACTGCCCAGTAAATGTTACTTCCACCTGAGGCCTCGAGGGACCTCCTTGGAAAAGTGGGGGCTTCTGCAGTGATGCGTCTCCGCTGAAGGTCCTCGGCATCTGGGCGCACTCGGGAAGGCCATGGACCCTCTCTTGCTCTGCGCACAGTGACACGTGCTTGTATCTGCTGAATTTTGCAAAGAATTGTAGGGGCTCATGGACCCTGCCCCACTCGAGCCCATCTGAGACCCCTGGTTAGAAACCTGCTACAACCCTTTTTCCTTCAGCACAGTTGGGTGGCCAGCGTCCTCCGTCTGCACCTCTGTGGCCTTGCTGAGCAAGACAGTGCCGCCTTCCGGAAACCGGGCTGACCGCTGGGCTGGGCACAGGGCCTGTCGCTGTGCTTTTCTCAGGCTGTCCTTGCAACAGCAGCCCCTATCCTGTCACCATGGGCTGCTGCTTTTCTCACGCAGCCCTTCCGACAGGCCCTGTCCTGACTGAGCAGGGTTTGCACCATGTGCTCTGCTCCTGCCCAGTGGACGGAGGGCAGCTGGCCAGGCAGAGGAAGCTGTGCCTGGGGCATGTGGCCGTGTTCTGGGAAATCTGTGGCATCAGCAGAGGCATATGGCTTAGCATGTTTGTAACTTGCAAATGGGTAGGTTTTATAAAAGAGATGGGCTGTTGGTTGACATCCCTTTGAATTCTTACCCTTTCTAAATACTGGTTTTTCAGGATGACGGAGCTTCATAAGTACAAAAGGGTGAGGGGTTCAAGTCTGAGCAGATATGTCACTCTGGGCTTAGGCGTCCTTGTCGTTTGACTTGCAGCTGAACCGTGTGAATGGCACGGCATCGCCGCAGTCAGCCCTGAACATGCCTGGCAGGGTCGCCGCCGTGGGGCCTTACATCCAGGTGCCCAGCGCGGGCAGCGCCTCCGTCCCAGGGGACCCTGCGAAGCCCCCGTCTCTGACTGTTGCCTCAGGAGCTGTGCATGGAAGAGCCAAGCCCGGTGAGTAGGCTGGCCCTCTGCCTTCCTGTGGGGGCAGGAGGGACATGGTGCAGGGTTGGCGGCCCGGGAGATGGCCAGGCCCCTTCCTGTGTCTCCTGCTGAGGCACACACACTTCTAGGGCAGCGTTCAGGGGCTGTGTGCCACCATGGCAGTGATGACTCCAAAAAGAGGACAAGTCCTCTTTAACAAAGTGAAGGTCTTTATGTGGCTTTTCAAAACACCAAATACTGCTGTGTGCTCGTGTTCCACCCAGATGTCGGAAGTGGATGCCTCCCTGCACTCAGGGTGCCCTGGCCCAGCCTGGCCTTGGTCCCAGCAGGGGAGTGCCCTCCCTGCCAGCAGCGGGGTCGCTAGTCTTTGTGTGGCCCCTCAGCATGGCCTTCCCTTCGTACCCCACAGTCTCACGTCTGTGACTCTGGCTTGACCGCTGGGCCGCGTGGTGAGGCTGGACCCGACCTTCTCCAGCACCATGTCCGGCGGGACCGGGGGTCACAAAGGCCCTTCCCTGTGGCCGAGGAGCCCCTGCCTGCCGCCCCCCTGGCCAGGAGCAGTCTGCTCTTTCCACAGAGTCTGCTTTCCTCCCACAGTTCCGGGGGCTGCTTTTAAAAACGGCATTAAAAGCAAAATTGCTTTTCAGTAAGAATTTCTTTACAACTGGGCTGGAAAGCCTTCCCTCCCAACACAGAATCCTGGGATCCACGGATTAACATTAGGAGACATTCCTCCCCTGTGGGAGCAGTGCTGCGGGCTCTCCCTCAGCCAGGCTGATCTTCCAAGCACTTCTGTCAGGACTGGTGGTGGTTTGTGTGGAGCTTTGCTTGTTGGCCTCATTTTCTCTTGCCTGGCACCCCTGTGAGCAGGGACACATCTGCTGCCCAGCCGTGGGGGCCGGGCTCGTTCCGAACCAGGCAGGAGGAGGAAGCGGGCGGCAGGCTGGAGCCCCCGGCTCAGCTCCCTTTCCAGCCGTGCTCTCCGCAGTCTCACCCTCCAGTCTGTAACCACTAATCGCAGCGTTCTTCAATAATTGTTACTTATAGCTTGAAGCACCCTGTGGTAGGAGCAGACATTCGTCTGTTTCCAGGGGCAGATAATTAGCACAGCTGGCTCCTTCTCTGCTGACCTCATTTTTAAAACTTTCCGAGCTGAGAATGTCTCCTGTCCTGTCCCTTTCCTTCCCTGTGTGCATGTGCCGTGCCACCTTGGGCCGCCAAGAAGACAGCCTTCCCGAGCCTGGGAAATGTGTCCTTCTGAAACCAGGCACTGACCTAGCTCTCCCCACGGCGGTTGAGCACGTCTGGATATGGGAAAGGTGTTCAGCCCCACAGCGGGGGCACCTGTTGGTTCACGTGTGGAGCTGTGTGTGAAATCTCGCTGGCGGGGACTCTGACCTCACTGTTGGCCCTTCTTCTGGTTCTTGTATCACACAGATGGTCCTGGTAAGCCCAGAGTGACCAGTTCATGGACCGTGTCAGACCTCGACGTCGGGCCCCACCACGGCCCCCCACAGCACTCCGCAAGCCCGTCTGTAAACTGTGTGTCTCTGACAGGTGTGGCGGGTGTCTGTGGTTCTCTTTACTGTGTGCTAAACTGGCAATCCTTTTTTCCCAAACTGACCAAGGTCTACTCATTGCATTAAACTGGAAAGGAGACTGTGTAACACCCAGCGGTCCCTTCCTCCAGCAGACGTGGGCTGGGCGGCACAGCCAAGCAGACAAGTCACACCATCCTGAGAAAGGGCTTAAGGCCAAATGACATGCTGGCAAAGCAGGGGGATTTTTTTAGAGAAATTAAAATTTTCTGAGTTCATTTTGAGGCTTTTAGTTTTATCTTCAGCGCAAGAATCTCCTGTCATACTTGAAGATGAGTGTCCCTTTTTGACAAAAATACATGATCTTCCTTCTATCCCTCCTGCCTTACTGCTTCCCAGTCCCATTGTGGCTGATCCCCATAAAATCTCCTGTCACTGGGGGCCTCGGAGGCAGCTGGATGGCCACATTGCCGTGACCCCAAGAGGGCTCCAGCGGAACCCGGCCCCCTGCCCTCCCTCCAGGCTTTCGGATGGGCTCTGCTTTCCCGACAGCCAGGATTTTTACCTTGGTGTCCTTAGTGTGCCTGCCCGTCTGGCCCACGCATCCTCGGGGTCTAAGAGAGGAGGCTGGAATGAGCCAACAGGTCATAGGCAACAGGGGAGGGTTTGGCTCGGGACCCTGGAATGCCTCCCAGGGCCCGTGTGACTTGGCCAGGATGTTTGGATCCCCGCTGCTGGGAATGACCACTAGCGATGGAGTGTCGTAGCAGTGACCACAGCTGGGGGCAGTGCTGCCACCCTGGGTCTGTGTGGCTTAGGGACAGGCAGTGAGTGGGGCTGGTGTGCTGTCTGCCCCACAGCCGTGCGGCCTGTGCAGTGCTGCACAGAACAGCTCGGAAGCTTCCTCTGCTTTTTTTGAGTTGAAGATTCGGGCCCAATCCATCGTTCTCGTGGGGAAGAATGGTTTCCCTGCCGTTGCTTGGTCATCGCTCCTCCTGCTGTGCTGGCAGATGGAGTGAGGGAAGCGCACGTGCAGTCTTTCCAGAAGGGCCCCCAAGCATTCCCCTTGGAGGTCCTTCAGTCCCGTGTTGCTAGCGCGTCGGGCCGTTTACCGCGCTGACCCAGTCAAGGACAAAAACAGGAGCCTGAGTCCCGGCTGTGAACCTGACACTGCAGGTGTTACGACATGTTTATGTCACCATCAGTGACCCTTGTTACCAGGGAATGTGTCTAGACCTTTTTTTCAGTTTGGAAAATGCTCTAAAAACGTATGTAATTGCTTTTCAGTGGCTTTCCAGAAAATTTGGGATTGGTGACTGGCTTTCTAATCACTGCGGCAGAACGGTAGCCTGGTCAGATCAGTGGGGACTTGCACTCGCCTCCTCTGGCCACAGATTATTTCAGATTTCTAACAGATTAAAGACTTTTTTTCCCTTTGAATAATAGAAGCAGTACAGGTCAAATCTGTCATGAAGTGAAAAGATGAATGTTTTTATTGTGGCGGGCAACTGTATTAAGTAGTGTGTGGGAAATAAGTGCCCACGCTTATTTTCCTCAGCACTGCTTACTGACGGGGCGGGTCTGGCTGCATTTCAGTGGAGCCTGGGGAGCTCGTGTCCCGTCTGCACCCTGCTCTGTGCACACCTGTGCAGGCTTGGCTTGGTCACTGAGCCACAAGAGCGGGAGACTCCAGTAGCTCTGAAGGTGACTGGGTGCCCCTGGTTCATGCGCACAGGCGCTCGGGCCTTGGAGGATCGACAGCTCGGCATGCGGTGGTGGGCGACGATTTGCCTGATGGAGCACCATGAGATTCGGCATGTCCCAGTGCTCTTTCTGTTCTGGCACATGTTATTCTTGTCTTGATTCAACTGATTTCAAGAAAAAAATTACTTCAATTCTATGTTCTTCTCCAGCTAATGATGGAAACTGGCCGACATTGAAACAGGGTTCTAGCCCTTCGGCGAAACCAGTGCAGCTAGCCAGCGCAGGCCGGAAGGACTCAGGTGTGGAGGCGGCTTTAAAACAGGGGCCTGTCTCAAGCCAGCCTCTGCCCTCGGGAGCGTTAGGGGCCACCGAGAAGCTGGTAAGCCTTTGTCTCTATCACAGAAAGCAAAAACAAGCTCTCAGCTGTGTTGCTTTTCTGCCTTCAGTCTTTTTTTTTTTTTAATTCAATTTTATTGAGATACATTCACATACCATGCAGTCATTACAAAGCGTATATTCAGTTGTTCACGGTACCATTATGTAGTTGTGCGTTCATCACCAAAATTAATTTTTGAGCATTTTCATTACCACACACACACAAATATTAAGAACAAAAATAAAAGTGAAAAAGAACAATTAAAGTAAAATAGAACACTGGGTGCCTTTTTTTTTGCCCCCCATTTTTCTACTCATCCATCCATACATTGGACAAAGGGGAGTGTGGTCTATATCACTTTCCCAATCACATTGTCACCCCTCATAAGCTACATTTTTATACAATCATCTTCAAGATTCAGGGGTTCTGGGTTGTAGTTTGATAGTTTCAGGTATTTACTGCTAGTTATTCCCATTCATTAGAACCTAAAAAGGGTTGTCTTATATTGTGCATAAGAGTGCCCACCAGAGTGGCTTCTCGGCTCCTTTTGGAATCTCTCTGCCACTGAAGCTTATTTCATTTCCTTTCACATCAACCTTTTGGTTAAGATGTTCTCCATCCCATGATGCCGGATCCAGATTCCTCCCCGGGAGTCATATTCCACGTTGCCAGGGAGATTCACTCCCCTGGGTGTCTGATCCCACGTAGAGGGGAGGGCAGTGATTTCACCTGCCAAGTTGGCTTAGCTAGAGAGAGAGGGCCACATCTGAGCAACAAAGATCTGCCTTCAGTCTTAACCTAAGAGATTAAGCCTAAATCTGAGAGAGGTGAGTCAATCCTGATAATGTGCTAGATTATACCCAGAGTCCTGAAAGAATTAACGAGCCTTAGAATCCTGAGCCATGCCCACAGTCTGTGTGCCTTTGGTCAAGTCCAATACCATGCCCTGTTTCTTGGTGAGCTGATTTGAAGGATTGCAGCTCTACTTTGTACTCTCTTGTGACAGGTGGAAGTACAGTTAACTTTTCAGAGGGTGACTTTGTTTTTCTTCACATCTGAATGTAGGGCCCTGAGATGGGGAAAGTGCCACCAGCCCTTCCTGGTGTGAGTAAGCAGCTGCCTCCAAGCTATGGGACGTATCCAAGTCCTACTCCTTTGGGTCCGGGGTCGACAAATTCCCTGGAGAGGAGGAAAGAGGGCAGCTTGCCCAGAGCCGGAGCAGGCCTGCCAAGTCGACAGAAACCTGCCCCACTGCCGCCAGGAGGCAGTGTGCCCCAGCCGGGTTCCTCGCAGCAGATCCAGCAGAGGGTCTCCGTGCCACCAAGCCCCCCCTGCCCTCCGGTGGGGCCACCTGCCTTTCCTGCCGGGGACAGCAAACCTGAGCTCCCCCTGACTGTGGCCATCAGGCCCTTCCTGGCTGATAAAGGGTCCCGGCCACAGTCTCCCCGGAAAGGACCCCAGACAGTGAACTCAAGCTCCATCTACTCCGTGTACCTACAGCAGACCGCCCCCCCAAAGAATTACCAGCCGGCAGCGCACAGCACCTTGAATAAGTCGGTTAAAGCAGGTAGGGCAGGCTGACATTCTTCTTTGCTTGGGGGCTAGAAAGTTACACTTTTAATTAAGAAAATACCAATCTAAATCCCTGTATTTGGGCCACATGCTATTTGGGATTAAACTTTTAAGTATGGCCTGGGTGGTGGTTTGAGGTGGGAACAAAAATGAAATGCATTTAGAGCAGTTTTGCAAATGGACAGTGGCTCTCCGATTTCCTGTCTGAGCACTTGCCTCCTCGCGTTACTTAGGAAATCCAGCTCCTGGACGGTGAGTATTGGGAATTTCATCATTTTCCTCCCGCTTCATAGTAACGCGTGGCAGGAGATTTCTAATCAGCAGGTGGGGGTGAACCCTGCCTTCAGCGCTGGCCTCGGGTCCTTCCAGCCCTCTGTGGCAGTGGCGAAGTGCGGAGGCCCCTGCTACTTTAGGAGCCTCCCCCGGGCTCCAAAGGGGAGAACAGTCGAGTCTGGGTCAGAGGCAGTGCAGCCGGAAAGCTGAGGTGTTCTAGAAAGGCAGGGGAGAGCAGGCGCCTAGTGCCCTGAGTGCCATGAGGCTGGCGGTGCTTCTGACCCCGAGTGTAGGGTCCCGTGGGTCAGATCTCGCCCGGGGCCTCCTTGGACAGTCCTGGGCATGGGCTGGGGCTCTCAGACTCACCCCCAGGAGCGCCCCGTCCGCGTGCTCCCCGAGGCAGGGTGCCGGCCCAGGAGACAGCGCTGCCTGCGAGCTGGCTCCTCCTGGCCCGAGGCCGCAGGTGTGTTGATGCTGTTGGAGCTTAGCCCAGGGGCTAGTTTCAAGTGTAGGACTTAACATCTATCCTTTTCCTTCGCCAGAAAACAGAGGGCTTGTTTGGGGCAAGGGATGTCAGGGCTGCAAACTTTCTTTAATTTGAAAAAGCTCAACTCTGGAAACCCAAACGTAAAAACCAATAAATTAGAAAACTCCACCTTTCAGAGGAATCAGTGGAAGTTCTTTGGATACAGGATTTCCTTGGGGATTTAAAATTAGAACTTAAAAACAACAACAGAATCGAAGTGCACGTCTCTCTGCAGCCCACCTCGTGTGTGGTCAGAGGTGCCTGGCGACAAGGCCCCATCGTAGGCAGCGGCCTCGGCCCTCACGGGAAATTGCCCTCCCTGTCCTTTGTGTCTCCTGCAGTGTACGGTAAGCCTGTTTTGCCCTCGGGGTCGACGTCCCCGTCACCGCTGCCGTTCCTGCACGGGTCGCTGTCCACAGGCACACCGCAGCCGCAGCCACCTCCAGAGTGTGCTGAGAAAGACCTGGAGCAGGACAGCCCAGCCCCGGCCGGAGACAGCAGCGTGGAGAGCCTCCCGCGGCCTCTGAGCCCCACCAAGCTCACGCCCATCGTGCACTCGCCGCTGCGCTACCAGAGCGACGCAGACCTCGAGGCCCTGCGCAGGAAGCTGGCCAACGCGCCCCGGCCCCTGAAGAAGCGCAGCTCCATCACGGAGCCCGAGGGCCCCGGCGGGCCCAACATCCAGAAGCTGCTGTACCAGCGCTTCAACACGCTGGCTGGCGGCATGGAGGGCACGCCCTTCTACCAGCCTGGCACCGCACAGGACTTCACGGGCACTCTGGCTGACGTGGACAACGGCAATGCCAATGCCAACGGGAACCTGGGGAGCCCCGCCTCTGCCCGGCCCACTGCCCCGCTCCCGGTCGGGCTGGCTCCGCCGTCAGATGCCAATGACAATGAGCTCCCGTCCCCTGAGCCCGAGGAGCTCATCTGTCCCCAGACCACACAGCAAACTGTGGAGCCTGCCGAGGACGCCAACAACAACGTGGCCACTGTCCCCTCCACGGAGCAGACACCCAGTCCCGGGGCTGAGGCCCCCTCCCCAGGGGAAGAGCAGGTGCCCCCAGCACCTCTGCCCCCCGCCATCCCCACTCCCGCAGCCTCAACGGTGGGTGTCAGCGCTCGGCCCACGCCACTCCCTTCTGGCCATTCCTTCAGCAGCGTCTGTTGGGCGTCTGCTGGGGTCTGGAGGCCCAGTGGGGGCCAGCCCAGGCGGGTCCCCCCTCCTTGAGCTGGGCCTAGTGGGGAGGCAGCCACCCAGTCACACACACACGTGTGAAACGACAGGGCTCTGAAGGAGGAACGCCGTGGGATGAAAACCTCAGCTAGAGCACCTAGTCTGAAACCTGAAGGACAGACGAGGGGGAGGAAAGAACCTTCTAGACAAAGTCCCAGTGGTGGGAGGGAGCATGGTGAGTAGGGAGGGTTTAGAAGTCAGAGTTGGCAGAGCAGAGAGGGAGTCGGGAGTCACCTCAGGAGACTGGTCGGCCAGGTTCCCTCGCTGGGCAGCTCAGTGCCGCCTCAGGGTGCGGCCTGTCGAGTTTGGTGGGAAATCTCCAGGAAGTGAGCTGGAAGTCCAGATGAGAAGCTTGGCTGTCTCACAACCACAGTCTCTCCTAGGGTGTCTTCTAAACAGGAGAGTCTGGCGGTGTGGACACAGCAGGGCTCCCCCGGAGCCAGGGGTGTGGTCCCCAAGGCAGGGCTCTCCCGCTGGGTGCCCGTGAGCCCAGAGGCCCTCCCCCAGGTGGCTGAGTCGCTGGGCCGGGGGAGGCCCGAGCGGGTGCATTTCCAGCAGGTTCCCAGGTGATGCTGATGAGCACCACTGCCTCGAGGCTTTAGTTCCCGCTGCTCTTTCCACCCAGGGGTTGGCTCTGGAACTCGTCACCACCCTGGGAACCACCTTTAATTCACAAGCGTGCTTCCTTCCCAATAGACCAAACGGACCAACCTGAAGAAACCTAACTCCGAGCGGACAGGGCATGGCCTGAGGGTCAGGTTCAACCCCTTGGCGCTGCTCTTAGATGCTTCTCTGGAGGGAGAATTTGATCTGGTGCAGAGGATCATCTACGAGGTGAGTGCAGCCCCCATAGCAGGTGCCTGCCAGGAGGGATGGGTGGGCTCAACGGCTGTTTGTCCTAGGTGGACGACCCCAGCAAGCCCAACGATGAAGGCATCACCCCCCTGCACAACGCAGTCTGTGCCGGCCACCACCACATTGTGAGGTTTCTGCTGGACTTTGGGGTCAACGTGAACGCGGCCGACAGTGACGGATGGTGAGGGCCCCGGAGGTTGAGAGAGTACTTTCTCCTGTAGGTTACAAAAGGAAAACAGGCATATTCCGAAAACTCTGGAAGTAGAGAAAAAGAACAAGAGTGCCCATCATTTCGTCCCCAAGGGCCTGCCACTGTCAGGGTCTCGTTGCCCTTCCTTCCAGACCTTTCAGTACCTTACTGACTGCACAGCTGTGGTCACGTCCCTCACGTGCCCCCTCACTCACCTGCTCCCTGAGCAGTCTCGTTTTCACACTCTGCCACGGCTGGTGATACTGTGCGAAAAGTAACTTACCATGTCCCCCTTCTGGTGGACAGTTTAGCTTGTCTGCATTTTTTGTTTTCATTTGCCTTCGGGATCAGGGCTCTGCCGTTGTGCAATTAGATGTTGTTTAGAACTTCTGGACAGCTGTCTCTTCTGCATACGGACATCTATTTTATAGGCCATTTCGTAATCTACCCCACCCCCCCTTCAAAACTTCACATGGTCCAGAACAGCTTGTTAGTGGAAATGGAACCTTTAAAACCAAAGCAACTTGCTGGGTACCCGGGCCAGTCCCTGCCGTGAGGGCCCTCAGAGGTCACACCACCCAGGAACCGGCTACCCTGGGTGCTGCGCAGGCCCCGGGCAGTGCCCGCGCCCTCACCCTGTCTGGTTTCAGGACGCCACTACACTGCGCTGCCTCCTGCAACAGCGTCCACCTCTGCAAGCAGCTGGTGGAGAGCGGGGCCGCCATTTTCGCCTCAACCATTAGTGACATTGAGACGGCGGCAGACAAGTGTGAAGAGATGGAGGAAGGCTACATTCAGTGTTCCCAGTTTCTGTATGGTATGTGAGATTCTCTCCCTGGGCCCGCAGTGATGGCCTCGGCCACTGCTGTCCTGGCTCAGAGGGATGCCCACGTGGCTTCGTGGGCCGCGTTCCTGGGCTGCTCGTTAGAATGGAGGTCACACCGCCCGTTACGCCCAGCCCCAAAACCCCGCTTGAAAATCCATGCTGTCAGGAGGCCTTGCAGGTGGCAGTGTCCTAGCTGGCCCCTCGCTGCTGGAACGCACCAGCCTTGACGCTGAAAGAGGCTGCCTCAGGCCGGGGCTGGCTGCCCACCACTCTCCTCCCACTACAGTTCCTTCCCGGGTGGCCCAGGGCTCGGCTCTTCCTTCCCACTGGCCACAGATGAGTGGAACTCACCTCCTAACTCAGCCGCTTTCCCCAGGGTTGAGTTTTCCAGTAGGTGGAACCTTGCTTCCATCTGGGAACTAAACAGTCCTTTACTCAGCACGTCATGAGTGCCTAGGAGATGGCACCCGGTGCTGGGCCCTGGGGGTGACGTGATCAGCAAAACCCAGGGCCCACGGAACAGAGAAACACGAGACGCCCTCCGTTCCCCGAGCTCCCAGTTGGGTGGGACAGACGATCCCAGTCTCTGGCGGCCTCCAGGGGGCCGGGCCGGTCTGCACAGGGAGCCGGGCGGTGCCGGCCGTGGAGCGGGGTGGGCTTGAGGGCCCTGGGCGGGGGGTTCCTGTGTCTGGGCAGAGGGCCCTCTCGGGGTGCTCATGTGGCCGCCGGCCGTGCACTTGCCCGGTGACTGCGGCTCTGTGTTTGTGGCTCCCTTGTGGCCACAGGAACGACTTCCTGCATCGAGGAGGAATCGGGGTTTCTGTAATTGTTGATTTTTGGAAGTTAGTGCTGGATGTGAGATGCAAGTTTTCACACTAAGAAATGCCCCTCAGGACACGGCACCTCTGCCTGTGGGCTCGGGGTGTCAGGGGAGCCCTGTCTGGCTGGGAGGCGAGGAGGGCAGTGCGGCCCTGGCTCCTCACGCGCCGAGCCTGTGTGGCCTCCGGAGCGTGGCCTCGGCCAGCGGCGTGCGCTGCTGCTGGGGTCCGGGTGCCTCTTCCCTGCAGCTGCCCTGCCGGGGCCTGACCACGCTCTGCTGTCCCAGGGCTGCAGGAGAAGCTGGGCACCATGAACAAGGGCGTGGTGTACGCTCTGTGGGACTACGAGGCCCAGAACAGCGACGAGCTGTCCTTCCACGAAGGGGATGCCGTCACCATCCTGCGGCGCAAAGACGAGAGTGAGACCGAGTGGTGGTGGGCTCGCCTCGGGGACCGCGAGGGCTACGTGCCCAAGAACCTGCTGGGGGTAAGCACCCCGAGCCGCGCGCCGCTGTCCGCCCACCGCGTAGTGAGCTGGGGAACTGATGATCCTCCTTGCCCGGGAGTTAACCTAGTCACAGAACCCTGGTCAGTGAGGGAGGCTGTGTCCTTTCACCGGGCCCCAGAGACCTCTCTAAACGGGCAGAGCTGGCGGGCCCGGGGCCCATGCCCTCTCGGGGAGCAGCTGGTCTGTTTGCTGTTGAGGTGCACTTCAACAAGCTGCTGGGCTCACCCCACCTGACTTGCCCCATCTGACATTCTCTGCTGCCTGGAAATTTCTTTACTGGAGGTGGGGGGGGAGCATCAGCACTTCAGGAGCGGGGTGAGCCTGGGGGCTCCCGGCAGATGCTCTTCCCCCACTGTGCCCCCTCCACCAACTCTGCCCAGGGAGCCGAGCCCACCCTCGGGGGCAAACCTGGGATGCAGCTGTTGAGGTGGTGAAGTGCAGTGGGAGGTGGGGGGCCTTTCAGAGAGGAGGGCGGGTCTGAGGAGGAAGGCTGGGAAGCGGGGCCGGGCCCCCCATGTGCCGCCTCTCCCACCCACGCGCCCTGTTGCCTCCCAGCTGTACCCGCGGATCAAGCCCCGGCAGCGGACCCTGGCCTGACTCGCCGCCGAGCAGCGGGTGTCGCCGCCACCGGGAGCCAGAGAGGCGGAGCCTGTGGCCTCCCCGGAAGCGGAAGCTGGGTGGCCGGCAGCCCGCGGGAAAGCTGCGGCGGTAGGGGAGCCCGAAACCAGGAGAAGCGCTTGTCCCCAAGACTGAACCTTGCCAATTACTGTAAATCCAAATAAATACCCAGCTTTCCATCCTCCACCCGTTGCCAATTAGAAGCCCTGTAATTAGCCACGCGGTTGCCAACGAGGACAAAAGCTCCAGCTGGTCCCTGTGCTGTGACTCATTCAGATGCCACCCCCCACACACCCCAGAAGCTTCCAGCTGCTGTGAGGCACCCCCCCCAGCACCTCCCTGTGTCAGTGATGAAAACCGCAGGAACCCCTGTCCTTCCCCACCCTGTTACCAAAGGACCCTGCGTGGACGCCGTGCAGTGACGGTCTAGCCCCTAGCAAGCACCCTGCTGGGCCCAGGGTCCGACTACAGCCCAGACGTGCGCTGGGCAGGGTGGAGACGGTTTAGCTCGTTCGCAGAATCTCAATAAAAGCCCCTCGCCGCCTCCCTCACAGCTCTCTGCTGCAGCGTCCACGATGGTGGGCGAGACACTGGGGGCCGCGCCAAGCCGAGGGCAGGGCGGGGCCACAGCAGCATCCGGCAGGACCCCCGGGGGGCCCCCCTGGCTGCTCCTGACAACCAAGGGGGAGTTGCCCCTGTCGGCTTTTTATAACCCAAAGTATTTTTTGATGTTACCATTCAAAACTACCAGAAAGCTATGCTGGAAGTAAGTGTTTTTTCCTTCATTAAATGATAGGCCCGCAGGCTTTATTTTCACGAGTCTGCGGGTAACACACGCGTGAGTGTGTGTGCAGCCGCGAGGCAGGCGGTGGTTGGCAGCGTGTAAGCCCCGACATCTCCTGAGGCAGCCTGCACCCTGTTGGCCAACCCGCGGCCTCGGTGTGTCAGTGTGCACAATAAACCAGTCTCCGTCGGCCTCGGGCTCCGCGTTGTGTGTTCCGGAGTGAGGACGTGCCCGCAGCACGAAAGTGCGCCGTGTGTGGACACAGTAGGGCCAGAGCCTGATCTGTATTTTCAAAATAGGTTTTAATTATAAGCTTTATATACAAATTGCTGTACAGTCATTTTAATAAAGAGAAATACTAAGTGAAAAGTACAAAACGCAAAGCTGGCTCCCCTCCCTTAGTGAAGTATCAAAAGTTTGTTCCTGACCCGCGATTAGTGACAGAATAAACGGACAGTCTAGAACCAGGCAAGGGCAAATTTTGTAAACCCGCATGTTAAAAACTGAACAGACCCCAGGACAAAGCACAGAGCCACATCATCGCTACCCAAGAATCAATGAAACGATTGCTGATGGGTCAGAACCTTCTAGTAAACCTGGGGACTCATAGAAATACGGTGTCGATTATGCTGCAGACAGTTGGCAGTAGTGTCACTCGGTCTCCCACCCCCGAGCAAGGCCCACAAGGGAACACAGATTCTAGAATGTGAAGCAGCTCACAGCGTCGCTAAGCCGTGCGTATTGCACTAGTTGAGCCCACACCCGCGGCTCCCAGCACAGGTGGTGCCTGCACCCAGTGGCTGCCCGTATCGGCCGGTCCTCCCGGGTCACCACCGGCTCACCCACGGAGCTACTGGTCCCGTGACTCGTAGAGGAGCTTGGCGGCCTGTGGTGCAACCCAGAGAAAACCGGGAGAGCCATGGTTGGCTTCCGTGCCCAAGGTGAGCTTCTCCAACGGTAGCATTTCAGGGACACCCGCCAACCAGCGGGGTGGCCGGGAGCAGGAGGTGAGTGGAGGGGGCCAGAGGCAGTGCTTCCTTCCAAGACAGCCTCCGGCCCCCCGGTCCCCCACTCCGGCCCCCCAGTACCTTGTGCATGGCCACCAGCCACGCTGCTGCCTGCCTCTTGCTGGCAGTGGCGTCTTCCCCAGCCGTCAGCTTCAGCTGGGCCACGCCCTCCGCCCCTGGCACCGTGTACTGCAGCAGCATACCTGCGGCCCGCGGGCTCCCTCCTGCAGGAGGGAGAGGGGACTGAGGGCCCGAGGAGCACGCCAAGGCGCCGCCTCCCGACCCTTTCTGGTCTAAAGCAGCCTGAGGCCTGGTGGCAGGTGGCCTGCACTTGGGCACCCAGTCCTCGTGGCCTCCGTGGACCACCAGACGTTCAGGTGGGAAAGGACCCAGGCAACTGGCAGGTGTCCCCCGCGACACCCAGTCAAACCACCTTGCTGAGAGCCACACGGCAGTCCCTGTTCCGGCAAATCCAGAGACCACTGCTGCCTCCCCCCTTGCCACAGGTAGACTCCTGCCTGCTGAGACCCCTCCTGCTCCACTATCCCACCCGTCCCCACCTGCCCACGGCCTGTGCTGGCGGACGCAGGGCCTGTGCCCGAGGCATCTCCCTGGGCAGCTGGAGCCTGCCCACGGCCCCTCACGCCACTGCCGAGAGCCAGGGTTGGTGCTAAGGACTCGGCGGGCGGGGGCCTGTGTCCAGGAATCCCACCCCATCCTGGTCACAGCCCAGACACCCCATGTCCCATGGGCACAGCCAGCTGCCACCACTGGGTCAGGGACAGTCTCTCCTGTGACGAGGACTCAGTTCCAATGCCCACTTCGAGAACATTCTGGGGCAAAAACAGCTCTTCAGTGTAGAAAACAGCACCGGACACCGAGCCTCTTGCTGAACTTAGGTCTTTTCATACTTTGGGATTTGGGAAAAAATTCCATTCTGAGCAACCCCATGCATTTGGCAAAGGAAAACCCGCCTCTTGGCAGATTCCTGCAATCGGACGCAGGTTTCTGCATCAAAACTGAGGGCCTGACGAGCCCAGCAGGTCAGTGAGGGAAACAGCCGGACAGCAGCCAGGTGGGCCCAGCTTCAGCCTGGGAAGAGGTCTGCCCAGCCCCGGGGGCTCTCCTGACTGCAACGCGCTGTGCGGGGTGAGGGCCTCCCGTCTCATAAAGCCACCGACACGAAACCCGCCAAGGCCAGGCTGTGTCCCACAGACGCAGACACAGCCTCGGACCTGCCCTGCCTCGGGCGCCCGGGGGACTCGGCCCCGGGCCCAGCTCCTGCTGCTGCAAGTTAACGTTTCCCCGAGGCCCAGCCAGGGCATTTGTCTCTACCGCCTGTGGCTGCTTTGGGACTTGGCACCAGAGAGCACGTGGCCTGCAGAGGCAAACATGCGTGCTTTCCGGCCCTCAACAGAAAACACGCCTGGGCCCTGCTCTCGGGTGATCAGGCGGCGGGCAGGCCCCCCTGGCTGCGTCCAGCTCTGGGAGCTGCTCACGCCGTTCCCCACCCCCACTGGAGACAGGTTCTGAGAACCTGGCAGGGCGGGGAGCAGTGTCCTCCCCAAACTGCTTCAAGGCTGCAGCCAGGTCTGGACCCCGGGGTGTGCAAGAAAGGGGCTGGGTGCTTCACTGGGCGAGAAGAGCCGCAGGCCGGAAGTGGGGCCACGGCAAGGGGCCGGCAGGCAGGGCTCGAGCAGGCCCCTGGGCATGGCAGGGGCAGCAGCTCGGACTCATGCTGCGGCCAGAGCACAGGCGCGGCCGGGAAGGTGACCCTGTCCCCTCCGGCCCTGGCCTTTGGCCACAACCGACACCCAGCCTCTCCGGCCTGCCACTCGGGGCACTGATACAGGGCCCTGGCCCGGCCCCCTCAGAGCTCTTCCCGCAGGAGTGCCCCAGAAGCCCGAGGCAGGGGTCCCTGGAGAGGAGCACGGCAGGCCCTGGGTGGCACGGCGGGCGCGGCTAACAGTACTGGGCAACACGCTCCTAGGATCGAAGAATGGAGCGTGAGAGACATTTTGTTCTCTGGGATGTTCTCATTTCTGCTTTGTGAACCCAAGTGCTGGACTCACACCTCTCTAAAATTAACCCAGAGCGCATGTGAGCTTCACAAAGACCCTCTACAGGTCACCCTGGGGTGGGTGCTAAGGGGCAGAGCAGGGGCAGGGCCCACGCGAGCCGGGCTGGCGGCTGGCGAGGAGGACGTGGCTGACCTTCCGCATCGGGCAGGCTCTCCAGGAGGCTGGTGTAAGTGTGCGTGTCTTTTTCTACATCGAGAAGGTAGGCAGGCAGTGGAGAGAAGAACAGTCAAGAGGCAGTCAGAAGGCAGAAAGCAGGAAGACAAACATCACACGGCCCTGCTCAGCCGTGGGCCAAAAGCACCCTCGTCCCCGGGGCAGCAGCGACTGCCGCCCACCCCGCACCGGGTTGCACGCCGGCAGCTCACCCAGGACGTGTGAAAAGGGACCTGGTTTGCACAGATGCCCTCAGGAAGGCAGGAGAGGAGAGGGGGCTGAAACGCTGCTTCCCGGCTAGCAACACATCACTCCCTTTTGGGAACCTGGGTTGTGCTAATTGAATTTGGAGTTTTATCCTTGGTTTGAATCCAACAGTAAATTAAATGATAGGTGGTTTTTATACAAAGGGAAACTTGTTCCTGACACAGGCAAGTTCTCCTTCGTTGTAAGACCCCCACTCCGCGATGCACGCGGCACCACACCCTCCGGCCTAGCAGAGGGGCCCCGGCACTTACCTCCAGGGGGGAGGCCTTCGGTGAGAATCTGCACGGTTGAAATACGTGCAATTTCAACTTCGTGGTGGCTGTCTCCATCCAGAACCAAGTATCTACGTGAAACAAAACTGTTCTCAGAGAGGTCGCTGTCAGTGTCACACTTGACGTCATTCTGCCACGTGTGAGAGCTACCCAGGGGCCACCTTGTGTCCTGGTTCTTACCTCTGATTGCTGGAGAGACGACAGACCATTGCTTCAGCGCTCTCCGATTTTCCCACAGTTACAAGGAAGGTGGCTCCTTGCGACACAAAAGCAAATGCTTCCTTGAGGCTGGGCCCCGGCCACCCCCTCTCCCTGGCTGGGCACAGGAAAGCTGTCCCACCCCAAAGCTCCAGTCAGAGCTGCAAAGAGGCAAGGTGGAGACAAGCGAGAAACAAACAGCAACTTTCTCCTAAGGACCCGGCAGCTGAAGTCAGAGGCAGCGGAGGACTGCGGGCTGGAGGGATGGGCTGTGCTCCAAGGAGCTCCCAGGAACTGCCTGACAGTCTTCCAGGAAATGCCCCGGGGGGCTCATCGCAGAGGCCCCGCCTGGTGTCCACCCGCGGCCTCTGACCTCCGGAGAGGCCACGCAGAAGGGCCCGGCCACGCCCTTCCTGCCAGGAAGTGGACGTCCTGATGTCCAGCAGGAGAAGCCGGGCGCAGGGCAGCTAGGCTGGATGAGGACAGCGTGCAGGGGATGGCTGCAGGCCCAGGGCCCCAGGAGGCGGCCCCCAGCCCCCGCGAAGCCCCCTCTGCAGCCCCCTGCCCAGAGGGAGGCTCTTGGTGGAGGTGGGCGTTGTGCGCCAGGCCGAGAGCCTCTGGTCTCCCCTCTGGGTGCAGAGCCCGCCGCCCCTGCTGAGGACGGGGGGAGGGGGCTGGGCGGCCCGGACGCGGCTGCCCTCGGAAACGGAGCCGAGGCGGGCAGGGGAAGGGACGGCGCATGCCCCTCCCGCCCGTGGCCGAGACCACGCGTCCCCAGCGCCCGCTCACCGGTCACCAGCACCCCGAGCTGCTTGCCGTAGAACTCCGCCTCCTTGCGCGACACCAGGGCGCACCCGGCACACTGCCGCACGGGGTCCACGAAGCACATGCGCGGCAGGGGCACCTTCTGGCTGCAGCACCTGTCGCAGAAGCACCTCCCGCAGCGGCGGCAGTGGTGCTGAGGGGTGCGGGTGAGGGGCGTGCCGAGGGGGGCTCCCCGTCCCTGCTTCCCGGGACAGGCCCCCGCCCCTCTGCGCGTTTTCTCCATGGAGGCTGCCCAAGGGCAGGCGGGGGGCTGGGGATCAGCTGCCCGGGGCAGGGGACGCCAGGCCAGCAGGGCTGAGCTGGTGGTTCTGACGTGGACACTGCACAGGTGAAGGCGGGTCCCTCACCACCCTGTCCTCCCCGGGGGTCCCGCCCCAGGCCAACCCTCCCAGCTGGCTGCACCTCACCTTCCTGGTGATGAAGTCAAACTTGGTGTCACACTGCATGCACCTCGGACACTAGGAGAGAAGGCAGTGGTGTTCAGCCAGGCCGTTGTGGACACGCAACAGCGGGGCCAGGCTCAGGGTCAACGGGCAGCTGGGCCCCTCGCTTCCACGGTGTTGCCCCTGCCGTGGCGAGGACAGGCCTGGGGACAGCAGCCCCGTGCCCAGGTTCAGAGGCCACTCGCCAAGTGACCAGCCTGGTGCCCTCTGGGCCAGGGTGTGGCTCCCCGATGGGCTCCCGCAGCCGACTGAGGCTGCTCCACGCCCGCAGGGCACCGTGCCCACCATCCACTGCAGATCCCCTCTCGGCCCAGCAGAACCTACCGCCTGGCCCGGATGCCAGACCAGGGATCAGAGCCAGGCAACGACCGAGAAATCCCACAGCAGGAAGAATCCAAGCGGGCAGCTATGCCCTCGGCCCCTCGACAGAAGAGGGTACAGTGAGTCTGCTGGATTAAAAACATTGTTTTTAATTTCTCAGGGGCCTTCACTGTCAAAAGCCCACACATCTGAGCCGTGGAGGTTATCCGGAGGTTTTTCCCAGGGTCTCCGAGTGCAGTGCTACATCCCTGCCCGGCGGGGCGTCTGAGCAGCTCTGGGGGCGGCGTGGGCCAGGCGTGCCCCGAGGGCCCCAGATGAAAGGAGCTGCTCCCCGGGCTCCCCGCGGGGAGGACCCGCAGCCAGGAAGGCTCAGAGGGAAGCTCGAGGTGGGGCGGCTCCCCGAGGACAGGAGCCCCGACCCCAGCCCTGGGCCGGAGTGGACAGTGAGATGCTCCAGCAGGACTGCCAGGGACACGGGGCACGTGAGCGCGAGACAGATGCGCCTGCCCTCTCAGCTCTGCACAGCATCCACGGTGAAGTCGTGTTCTGAAGGGCGTCACCATTCTTGCTGAGTTTGAATCATACTTGAAGTTTCCAAGCTGGGCCGAGTCTGCCCTGAGAACCATGGTTCAGTGTCTGCCGTTCAGGGTTTGCCGTTTCATCACAACACACAGGCCTGGAAGGGGGCCCAGTCCCGCTGAAGGCCAGGGGCCAGGGCTCACGTCCCCAGATCTCCCAAGACTTCGGATCATGTGGACTCGCTGGCCGAGAGCCACTGGGGGCAGTGTTGGGGCGGACGGAGGGGCCCGAGGCTGACCCAACCCCACGCAGCTCCCGGACGGCTGCGGTGACGTCAGCTCCTGGCGCCTGTACACACGCGGGCCCCGGCCCAACTGCGGGCTCACGCTCACACTCACGCCCAGGGCGCCGCGCTGAGGAGGAAGGGCCTCGGGGAGCCCACGGCCCAGAAGGGCCCCTGCAGGCAGGGCACACTCACGGAGGCCCGTGGGACCGTCCCACTCACATGCAGTGGCTGGAGGACTGCAGCCGCTGGCCCCTGACCCCCGCCCTCTCTGGGGCAGCCCGGCTTCTGGAACCACCCCCTAGGGCTGGAGCGCTGGCCTCTTGCTTGTCCACCACGGAGCCTGCTCTTGGGACCCGATGCACGGCTGTGGAAACATCTGCTCCCAGTTTCACGCGGGTCCCACTGACGGCCAACTGACGCGCTCACCCCGAGGCGGCCTGGCAGGCATTCACACAACCAAACCGCCGTCGCCGTGGAGCCCCGAGCCACGAAGGCCGCCCCCGAGCTCAGCCACACGGACCCTGCTCGTGGTGAGGGGCCACAGGGGCGCTGGGAGGCAGCGTGGCCTCAGTGGCACTGCTCCGACCCCTGCCCACTGTTACCCGCCGGCCTCGCTTCCACAGGGCGCACTAGAGGCTGCTGCAGCTCGGCCCAGTTGGAGACACTGAGCTGGCCCAGACCCTGAGTCCCTGCGTGTCCTTCTACGGTGACGGGGACTCTGGCCATGAAAACCACAGTCCCTGGACCCTACCAACAGCCACACACTCGCTCTCAAGTCCCTGCTCCCGACAGGCTCCAGCAGGAGGGTGTCCCCATCCTGGCCCAGAGGCCTTAGTCAGGGGTAAACCTGCAGGGGCCTCACAGCCGCCCCATGAGCCACCCCCGGCACCAGGCCCAAGGGGGTTAAGCGAAGGTGTCGGGACCGAGCAGTGAGGACAGAAGGGGCTGCGTGTGGGGGGCGGTCCATGTGCCCTGACGACTGAGGACCCGGCTGAGCACCGGAGCCCAGGAGATCCAGGGCCACGGGAGAAGCAGCCGCCCCCGAGGACGGGGGAGCAGGGACCTCCAGCCGCACAGCCCACGGGGCGCCCTGGCACTGCAGGGACTTGGGATGTAGGAGCACCCAAGAGGAGAGGGCGGGGAGCAGAGGAGGGCGGAACCCTCTGCCAGCACCATGGCGGACAGCCGCTCCTGGGCACGGACGAGCCTCCCTGCGTCAGGCCCCACCACACAGGACAGGACGGGGATGGCCGTGTCCTGGCCGGGGACCGGGGAGGGATGTGGGGTCTCCCCGGAGCCTTCTGGGGCAGAAGAGCATGAGCGTCTGCCCGGGTCTCCAGGCAGGGCACCCACGGCCCCTTCGGGTCACACGGCACCCCCAGCCCCTCCGTGCAGACCCTGGAGAACGGCCGGGGGACGGTGTCTGCTCAGGAGTGAAGTCCTGTCCCTGTGGGCTGCAGGCTGCTCCAGGCCCGGCGCTTTCCTCCGGGTGGAGATCTGGGCCCAGGAGCCAAGGGCGGGAGCTCAGTGAGGGGGCGGATTCGAGGAGGGGCACAGAGGGCCCCAGCGCCCGTTCTCACTGGTGCCAGGCAGCGTGCGCTCGTGCTGCCCATGTACGACCTGTGACACGAGGCAGCCCCCGGGAGCAACATCGTCCACCGTCACCCAGAGGAGCTGACTGTGTGGAAGCCGAGTGCACCTGTCGCTGTTCCTGGGCCCCCGAGTTGGCCAGGTGCCTTCAGGTGACACTCGCCCCGCAGGTGGGGCCGCCCCCTGCCCTGTGCACGGGAAGGCAAGATCCTCACACAACGCTCCAGGAGTGTGTGCCACCGGGCCGCTTCCTCTGGGGGTCGGCACCGCTCCCCCCAGGCTGGGGGTATCGGGCATTTGCTGGGACCCCAACCCACCATCCCTGGACTGGGCTAGGGCTGCCTCACCCCCTGCCACCCTCTGCACAGAGCCCCTCTCGGGGTGGGGACGGGGTTCCTTCTGACTGACCGACGAGCAGGAGCAGCAAATGTGCAGAGACGGAGCAGGAGGGGGGGGGGGCCCTGATCGGTCAGTCTGTCTGTCAGGCCGCCCGTGCCCCCAGAGGGAGGCCTGCAGGTCTGCCCAGGTGGAGGCCAGCTTCCTGCGGAGGACGGGCTCCCGGGGGCCCTGCCGGCCAGGCGAGCAGGCTCCCTGCTGACCGCGTCTCGAGGCTGCTCTGGGCCCCTCAGCTGGAGCCCACCTGGCAGAGCCGCCCCCACGCCCACCAACGCCGGCCCGCACGGGAGCCAGTTTCTAAACAGAAGGCCACGGCTAGAATTTAAAAAGTACTCCCTTAAAAACATAATCTATAAGGTTTTATTACTTTGAAAACCAGTGAGGTTATTCAGAAAACTGACAGGTTTCTAAACAGCAGGATTTCCTATTAGGGTAGAGAAAAATTTTTTTGGATTACCAACAGAGCAATTTCACATGAAAAGGATAAAATGACTGTCAGATCGCTCAGCACCGCAAAGAACAAGGACCGTCACAGGCAAGAGGCACCCCCGGTGCTGGCGACGCAGCGACCAGAGCAGGCCCGTCCGCCTCCCGCCCGCGCACAGGGGCTGCCAGAGCCCACAGGGAGGGCCGACAGTTCCGTGAGGGTCCGGGTGAGGCCGGGTGACCGCGGTGGGGGGGGGTGACACGGCAGAGCGACCCCGGGAACCTGCTGCCAGAGCCAGGCCACTGCTCACCTCCACGGGCCCCCACCTCTGCCACCTTCCAAGGCCCGGCCAATACTGGAGGGGGCAGAAGCTGGAGGAGCCCAAAGCTGCCTCCTGGGGGTCCTGGGGCCACCCTGTCACCGGCAGGCAGGGGAGGGAGGTGCACAGGTGGCACAGTCACTTCTCAGCAGCATTTTCAGCCCAGACACACGTCCCCTGGCTGCCAGCCCCGAGACCACAGACCCTCATCCCCACCCCAGGCAGCAGAGCTTAGAGAAGACGGAGGCAGACGTGGCAGACAGCACAGATGAGCTTCCTGGAGGGTGAGTGAGGAAGGCAAGAACGAGGGGAAGAGAAGAAACTCTCCCTGTGTGTGGGGTCCCAACCCACGCTGCACTCTCTTGTCCCTAAGTGAAAAAGCTGACCCTCAAGTTCACATGGAACCGTGAGGGGCAAAGATCCAAAATGACTTTGGAAAAGCGGCCCAGAGGTGGGGGGCCCAGGCCCCCGGGTTCCTGCTGTGCCCCAGGTGTAGCGCGGTCCGAGCAGCGTGGCCCCAGCAGAGACAGGCAGGCAGGGGGGCAGGCCTGAAACCAGACGGACACAGGTCCACGCCGCTGCGAGCAGCCTCCTCACCACAGAGCGGGGCAGACACAGTCACGGGCAAAGGGCAGAGCAGAGCCTCCCACCACGTACAAAAGGAACTCAGAAACGGACAAGACATTCAGGTGTGCCCATGATGGTGAATTCAAAGGTAAGGTAATGGATAGGGTGATGACTGTCAAACTTAGATCCCCCAGAGAGCGCCTAGACCAGCCAAGTCCCAAAACCCAGAGGCAACAGCCGCTTCAAGAACATCAACCAGATGTGTCCCCTTTGCTCATGAAGTCGACACCCTTTTCAACATGAACAGGTCAGGGTGGTCACTGCGGAGACATCCCCGAAGATGGGGAAAGTGAGTAAACTAGAGGAATGGGGAGCAATAGACGAGATGGAATTTAACAAAGGATGATGAATGCTGAATCTTATACAGCTCTCTTTTTCTTAGTTGCTAGGGTACTAGGATAGCTCGAATAAAAGAACTGAAATTTGCTCTATAGCTACTTGTTGAGTTATACTTTGAAAATTATCATGTTTTTGTATATATATATATTTCATAATAAGGAAATAACTGAAACTACAGTACTGTAACTCATAACAACTTTGGAAATTTCCTATATGTCTACTTGTTAAATAATACTTTGAAAGATATTACCTTTTTGTACATATATTTCATAATAAGGAAATAACTGACACTGTAGAATTATAAGCTAGAATATCTTTGAAATTTGCTGTTAAATTGCACTTGGAAAGTTATCACTTTTATGTATATATGTTATATTCTACAATAAAAAAAAGACAAAAAACACACAAAAAAAAATAGCTATTAAATAAAGCATTAAAAAAAAAAAAAAAGGACCAAGGCAGTGTGACGAGAGCTTTGAAAGTCACCTTGATGTGGTGCTGGGGACCCGAGAGGCGGCCAGGAGCAGCGGCAGACCCGGCGGCCATGCGCCTTCCACCAGGATAAAGCCGTTCCCTGTGCCTCCCGGCCGAGAAACACCTTGGATTATGACCAGTGTGTTACGTCAAAACTCAGGCAGTTAAGCTTTTGTAAAGTTGCCTGGAATGTCATGTTAGGTTATAAACACAAAATCTAAATGAAGGGTTGTATGTGTTGTGTACAAATCTTTATTCTGAAATGGGCAAACCTGTCATCACATTTGTAACCCTGCCCAGAGGACTTTTCACTTGGCATCCATTCAGCTAAAACTGAAAAAGTGCAGAATTAAAAATCAGAAATTAAACAAAGCATATGTAGAGATGACTATTTTATACTACATGGCCCAATCCTGTACTTATTTCTTTCCCCTTTTTGAAAGTATTTATAAAACTAGCTGAGAACAGCTGTGTTTTTTTGTTGAACTATTTAGTAGAATGTGTGCCTTTCTGTTCGTAGGTGAATAAATGCTGTACATTTTGCAATTAAAAAAAAAATGTATCAAGGACCTAAGCCTAATAGCTAAAAGCATAAAACTCAGAAGGTAACAGAGAGCCAAACCGTCGTGACCTGGAATTTGGCCATGGATTCCTAGATATGGCACCAAAAGCACAAGCAACAAGAGAACAACAGGTAAATTCAACTTCATCAAAATTAAAAACTTTTGTTCATCAAAGGAATTATCAAGAAAGTGAAAAGAAAATTCACAGAATGGGAAAAAATTGTTATCAACCATGTATCAGATAAGACTTAACATCCAGAATATAAAAGGAATTCCTACAACTCAACAAGAAGACAAAAAACCCTAATAAAAAATGGACTTGAATAGACATGTCTTCAAAGAAGATATCCAGAGGCCATAAGCACGTGAAAAGACATCATCAGCCATTAGGGAAATGCAGATCAAAACCACAGTGTGTTACCAGGTCACGGCCACCAGGATGGGGGTCACTAAAAACTGCAAGCAGGTGTCAGAGATCACGCAGAGACACTGGGCCTCGAGTGCCCTGGTGCGCGTGCAGCACGCTGCAGCCGCCGTGGGGAGCAGTGGCGCAGGTCCTCGGGATCCCGCGTGGCATCGCACTCCACTCTGCCGCACAGACCCAAAGACAGCGGACGCGGGGCCTCAGACGGCTCGCGGTAGCACTCGGTATTTACGGCCGCCTGGGGGGGACACCCGGTGTCCACGGGCAGGTGATACGCACAAGCGGCCCCTGCACACGAGGGGGTTACTCGGCCATCAGACAGGAGGTGGCTCGGACGTGCTCGCAGACACTGTGCCCCGTGAGGTCAGCCAGGCCCGTGAGCACAGACGCCCCACGGCCGCATGGGGGCAGGGGCAGGAGAGCAAGGCAGAGCAGGATGCGGGGTGCAGGCTCAAGGGGGTTCTGCTTGGCGGGTACAGAGTGTTTATAAGGAAAAAAAAGAAAAGAAACAAAAGACACCCCCCAGGCTTCGAGGTTCCAGGATTCGACCCCTGGCTCCGGCAACGCGGGGCTGCCCTTGTGCCCTACGCCAAGGCTGGAGGCCAGGCCCAGGCCCCCCACGTCCCCGGCCGTTGCCCCCTAAAGGTCAGCTGAACTGTCCTGCCCCAGGCTGGTCAGAAGGAAAAGCTGCCAACCTGGCTTGGTCACACTCCAGCTGAGATTCTCTCCCCCATGGCCCCCCAGGAAGAGGCTGGCCCAGGGGTCTGATCGGTTGCGTCGTCGACCGCCCCCCACCCTGTGTCCCCCTTGTCCTGTTCACGGACCTCACAAAGGCTCTCTCTGGACCCTCAGTCCAGGCTGGTTTTCACCTGACACCCCGAGCCCTCTCCTCCCTCTTGGGCATCTACAGAGTGTCTGAGTGTCCCAAAGACCGCCCGAGGGCCACCGTGCTCGGCCGCCTGCCGGGCTCCCTTGTGCCCTGGTGGCAGCGCTGGACGAGCGTCCTCCGTGCGCCCCAAGCCCCTGCCTCACGTGCCCCCTGCCTCCCCAGATCGCCTCTCCAGTGATTTGGGGTCATGAACCCCTGTGGGAATCTGAGAACTGCCGCAGCCTGTCTGCAGGAGCGTGCCTGCGTGCACACTCCCTGGTCCGTTTTCAACATTTGCAAAAAAGTCAACTCTAAGGTTTAAATAAAATTTCAATTCAAATTAAAACTCTGAAGATTTTCAACATCCCCCCACCCCACCCCCCGTTTTGTCCCGTGGGCCCAGGGTCTGGCGTGGGTAGTCTCAGAGGTTGCATGGTGGAGTGGGCTCAGGGGGACACTAACCTGGGGGGCACACAGGGTGGGGAGTGACAGCGCCCCCCTGCCAGGCTTTGCCTAAATTTTCTTCTGCCTATTGCAAACTACCCCAGTCACACATCTTTCTTCAAAACTGGCTGTCAGTGCTCAAAGCACCTCCCCCTGCCCCAAGCCCAAGTCCTCCTGACGCCAGGTGAGCCTCCCAGCCGCACCTGTCCAGGGAGTGCAGGGCAGGGCCCCGGCGAGCTCCATGAGGGAAGCCAGAATTCCAGGCCCCAACCCCCAAGGGCTCTTCCAGAACACTCTGCTAAGTTCTAGACTTCGGGACCCTGCCCCAATAAATTCAAAATATGCTCTCTAAAAACCAAGGGAAAAGAAAGCCATCCTCCCGGGTGGCTCTCAGGGCCAGGGCCCGGCTGCCAGGATCTCCGCTTGAACTTGCCATTGAGGGGCAGGTTCCAGAGGGAAATTGTGGGGATGGGATCTGGTTGCACCAGGGGTGCTGCTGGAACGGAAAAGTTAGGACTTAGGAGGCGACTGTGATTACAGAATCAGTATGTTGATGTTCCTTTTTTACTTTCTGTTATATTGGAGCAGACAGATGAAAATGCCTGAAATCTCTGACCTGTCCCCCAGCTGCCTTCATCTCTGATAATGACTGTGTGGCCTTTAGGTTGTGCCCGTGTCATGTAAAACCTTGTCACTTGTACCCCCCCTGTCTGGTTGTATAATCACAAAGGGAACCCACTGATGGTAACGGAGGGATGTGAGTCAGCTCAGAAGCAACCACTGGCATGTTGTGGGGACGCCCAGCTGGGTTCCCACACAGCTCTGCCCCGTCACATCTGGAAACTGTGGCTGCTCCTACTTGCTGTTGAGGTGGTCACGCCCCATCTCCCCTTGTCTGAATCCACAGAAAGCTTGAACTCCTCTTTGGAACCCACTGGCTGTGATGGTGTAGGGCAGAGAACCCACCACTTTTGCCCAGTGCCACTGCCAAGCTGGCGCAGGCATTTCAGCCCAGCGTTCCCGGACGTCCTGGGCAAAGGACGCTCCAGACCGACCTCCCGCCGGGTTCCCCGATGAGAACCACAGATGGGCGGCTCAGGGGAAAGACCAAGGGAAACTAGTATTTCAGCAAATGGCTGGTCAGCTCTGAGAGGGGCTGGCAGAGGCGCCCAGCTTCGCCCCAGACCACCCTTCCCAGCGGGCTGCCACTGCGACGCCCCGGCCTCCCGGGTGGGCACAGGGGGTGCAGCGGGGTGGGGGCGAGAACGGGGACAGGTGGGGGACGCTGGCCTGGCGCGGCCGGGTACCTGCGTCCACGAAGGCGACTCCGCAGGCCGCCCCCGCGCGCGCCCGACCTGGTCCCTCCCCGGGGAGGCGACACCTTTGACGCGGGTTCAGTGCACACCTGCGTGCGCGTCGGAGGAGGACGCGGGAAGGGCGAGTCCACTGTCAGCAACAGGAGACGCAAGCGGACAGACGCGCGGACGACGGGGTGGGGCGGGGCGCAGGCCGGTGGCCCTCGGTCCCCCCGCCGGGCCCCGCCGGCGCCCTCTCTCCTCCCGGCGGTCCCCGCCCCCAGCCCCGCCGCGCCAGGGCGGGTCCCGCGGAGCCGAGCGCACGGGGAGGCCGGAGCCCGCGGGCGGCCCGGGGCCGAGAGGGAAGCCCGGGGAAGGGCGGGCGCGCCCGGGGCACCCGGAGGTCGGGATCCGGGTCCGCCCACCCGGGCCTCGAGGGGTCCAAGGCTCGGGGCTGGGGGTCAGGGGTCGAGGTTCGGGTCAGGTGCCGGAATCGGAGGTCAGGGTCGAGGGTCAGGGGTCAGGGGTCGGGGTCGGGATCGGCCTGCCGGGGGCCTGGGCAGGGCGGGGCGCGGCAGGTCGAGGCGGCCGGGACGTACCTCCTTGTCCGGGACCCACTGCGGCTCCTCCAGGCCGAAGGGGCTGCTGAAGGCGCGGTGCTCGGGCACCATGCGCAGACCGCTGGGGGAGCGCACCAACTTCTTGGCGTCGCGGCGCGCGGCCACCTCCGAGGACATGACGCCGCCTCTGCCGCCCGCCGCCGCGCACCCGGGCCCCTCACCCAGCAGGGAGACCCCACCCGCCCCGCCCCGCGTGCCTACTGACAGCGCCGGCGCCCAATCGCCAAGCTCGACCCCGAGCGCGGACCAATGGGAACCTGGGCCCCGCCCCATCCCTGCCTTCTCCAATCCGTGCTAGGCCTCTCCCCTGCCACCCGGCTGTCAGTCACCAATCGGCTGTGGAAGACAGGCTCCACAGGGGAGGGCAGGCTCCTCCCCTCACGAGGAAACTGGGACTTTGGGTTGGCCAGTTAGCAAGTGACGCAAAAGATACTTCTCTTCTGATTGGCGTAGGCGGCGCGGGCCCTCGGCGCTGATTGGAAGAGGGTACTGCGAAGGGCGGGACGGCGGAAAGAAGAGCGTTGAGAGTGCGCGAGGTGAGAGCGGCGGAGCGGCGGGACGGCGGGGCGGGGAGTGGGGGGTTCCGGGCCGGGCGGGGCGCAGCTCTCAGGGTCCCTGGGGGTCCGGGGGGTGCCCCGGTGCGGGGCGCGCTGGGCGGAGCGCGTGGGAGTCGCCGAGAGGAGGGGCTCCGGGCCCTGGCCTGGGGGCTTGCGGGGGCCCCAGGGCCCAGGAGTGCGGGCAGCCCGGGAGGGGCAGCCCGCGGGGTCCCCTGGGTGGGTGGTCTGGGCCGCGCCGGCTGTCGTGGGGGGCGGGGGAGTCCAGGCGTGGGGGGACGGCACGGCCCAGCAGGGCCCCTCCCAGCAGCCTGCACGCCGGCTGAGGGCCGCAGGGCTCTGGGCAGCTCACTGCCCCTCTCGAGATGGGGGAGCGGGAGTGGAAGCCCGTCTGGGTCCTGGGCTACCCTCAAAAGGGCTGGACACCCTCACTCCCCGGCAGGGCGGCCCCTGGGAGACCCTTGCTGTGGGGCCATGTGGGCACGAACTGCAGGTAGCGGGGACTCGGGTGGTCAGGGCTTACCACGGCCCCCAGAGCAGGCTGCCTGGCTGCGATTCCAGCCCCGCTGTGTGACCGTGTCTTGTGGCTTAACCACTCTGGGCTTTCGAGTCCTGTTCAACAGAGGCCTAAAGTTCTCGAGTCAAGCGCACAGCAGAGGGCCTGGAAGGTGCTGACGCCTGATCGGCGCTTGGCGTTGTGTTGCCTTTGGGGCTCTAGGGAGAGGTTGAGGGGCCGCACAGCACCTGCACCTTAGCTCAATTTAGCTCTGAGCTTTGCGGGCGAAGGAGGAATAAGTTTCAGTCCCATGGGTGATTCTACCTGCCATTTCTTTCCCAGGTGTAGGCCCCTGGGGGAGGGCGAGATGGGATGAGGCGAGGTGGGGGCTTTGGGTTTATTGGGATGACTCTGAGACAACACTGAACCCCAGTCGTTCTGAACCATTTACTTTGATGCACTAGTTTGGAAAGGGCTTTGCTCACCTGCCTTTGATTCCTTATTATGCATAAACGAGAGCAGCACCTACAACCCCGAACACTACCTCACGTTGGAAAGGGCCCTTCCCGCCGTGGCCTGGATGCAGCATTTCCTGCTCTCCCCTCCTGCTCTTGGAGCCCTCAGCACATGTGGCCCCCAGGCCGTTTCCTGCAAGTCTGTAACTTGTCTGGGAAGCCATGTTTCCCCCCTGGGGGCTCCCTGTGCTCAAACTTCACCCTGGTTGGAAGAGCACAGGGGAAGTGAGCACGCCCGGAGGACAGGGTGGACCTCCGTTCCCCGACAGTGTAGACCTAGCCTGGGCCCAGCTCAGACTCCAGCTTTCTAACGGATGGTCCTGGCAAGGGGGCAGCCCTGCCCAGCACCTGGCCGGACGGGCTTGTGGCCCCCGGGCTGCCCGAGGTCGTGGGGCGGCCTCTGCGTGTGTCCCCTCCCCACCTCAGCAGGGCTCACTGCCGGCCGGGAGAACCCACAGGCCTCCGAGGGCCACTCCCCAACCTGGCAGCCACCTCCCAGGGTGGTGGTCAGCCCCGGGGCGCTGGTTTACTGGTGCCCCCCTGGCTGCACGTCGGAGCATCCTGTCACCGCTGGTGCCAGCTCCGTGGCCATGACTGCTCTGTGATCAGGCTGGGGGATGTGCGGGTGCAGGAGACGGGTTCCTAAAGACTGCGAATCGGGATGGTAGTGTCCAGGCCAGGCTTCCCAGGACAGCGGGGAAGGCCACGGTGCCAGCGACCCCTCAGCTGAGCTGCGCTCCAGGTCACCCACCCTGGACTCGGGCGACGCAGCTGCCGGCTCAGCAATCCCTGCCCTCCGCTGACGTGGACGAGGGCACTGACGGGCGTTTGAACGCTCTGACCTGGGCTGGCGGGAATGGCGGCCCACACGCAGGCCGGACACGGCGCCACCCGTTCCTGCTGGAGGGCCAGGTGGCCGTGAGGCTCAAGCTCCCCAAACGTCCCGCAAACCCAGGTTCTGCCCGCCGTTCCAGGATCAGCAGAGACGCTGGAGGGAGGTTAGACTGGAGAAGGCAAAAGACGCTCCCGGCTGGGAGCCCTGTGCACAGGCTGCAAAAACCGCCCAGCACCCCAGTAGCCCTGGGTGGGACACTTATTTCTAGTGCTTTCTGCAGACGCTGGCACCACTGTCCTCCAGGGCAGCGGCGGGGTGGGGTTTGTTCCCAAGTGCAGAAACGTGGAGTCTGCGGTTTCCCAGTTACCGGACAATTTTTAGGCATGAGTTGCTCTGACAGGAGTGTCGCCTTGGACCCGTGTGGGTCAGCGCTCCTGGGACGTGGGCTTCACGGGGCCTCCTCGGGCCTCCGGCTGGAAGGGATTTAGTGGACCTGGGGATTTTGGCTGAGCACGTCCCCACCCGCGTCTCTCGCCTCGTCTGCTCCTAGGGGATAAGCCAGCTCTGCCGCCCACACCCTCAGAGATGGACGTGGAGCAGCTGGACCTGAACCCCAGGATTATTGCTGCGGTGAAGAGAGGTGTGTTTGCGTTTACCGCGTGGGTGCACGAGTGGGGTCCCACCCTCCTGCCTTCGCTCACTCTTTCCAGACCCGGTGCCGACCGTTTGCCCCGATCCCGGGATGTGCACTGGGCTTTTTTTTTTTCTTTTTAACTGAAGGAGCTTTTAGAAAGTTGACGCTGTTTTTATCCAGGTGACATATGCATGCTGTGTGGAGAGTGGAGTAGAATCACTGTCTGTTCTTGGTGTCTTTTAGCAGGACCTTTGCTTGTCTTTAAACCTGGCTTCTGCTCCAGCTGGCAGGGCTGCCAGTTGCTGACAGGCTCCCTGCGGTTGGCGTGAGGGCTGAGCCTGCACCGACTTCCCACCCTGGGGGACCTGTTGGGTGCCGTGGCCATCGGGGACACAGGCCCGGGCCACTCTAGGACGTTTGTTGGTCATGTAACGGGAGCCCTGAGCACATGCCCAGCACCAGGCATGGTGACGCTGGGAGTGGGGAGTGGGGGGTTGGCTGTCCCTTTCTCCATCCTTGGTTTTTTTTGGGGGGGGGAGCCTCCTTTGTCACCTCACGGTCACAGAATGGTTGCTGCAGCTGTCAACATCACGTCTGCAGTCCCAGAACCAGAGCCCTGTAGACCTTCCCGGCTTGCGTCGCCCCAGCTGCGGGGGGATCTGGGGAGTGGGACTGCGGCCAGTTGGGGGTTCTCACCACAGAGCCCATGCCTGGGCCCCGTGCTGCCCCAAGGGACCGTCATCTCAAGCTCTGCTCTTTGCCTTGAAGCCCGTTTTGTTGGATTTTAGAACCGCTGCCCTTGGTTTCTTTTGGCTCCTCGCATATGTTTCCTCCCAGCCTCTGCGGCCTTTTGTCTTCCAGGTGCCTTTCGGAGAAGCAGGGCAGTAGTTGCGTTTTTCCTTTTTCCTTCCCCCGGCCCCACGGTCTTTGTTAACTGGAGATTCGGCACGTGTCTAATTTAACCGCTGATGTAGCTGGACTTAAACCTCCCACGTGATGCTGAGCTACTTGCCCTCCTTCGTTGTCGCTCTTTTTTGCCTTCCCAGTTTGGCTGGGGGTGTCTCTGTTGTGTGGGGGTTTTTCCCGTCTGCTCGTGTGGAAGTCATGCCCTTGCCCAAGCTGAAAATTAACTTATTCACCTTCCGGATGCTTTAACGTCTTCATCTTCCCTACCCTGCTCTTAGCAGCTGTCGTGGGTTCCTACTCTAATTCTCAGTTCCTTTTACCTCTGAGGCCCTCGGCCATTCTTCTTTTGTAGTGTTGCTGCTCTTTCGACTTGGGGGGCTCTGCTTTCCCTCCCGGCCTCTGCGTCCGCTCGAGGGGTGTCCTCGTCCCAAGGCTCAGTGCAGCCGTCTCTGCCTGAGACCCTTGGGATGTATGTGGCAAAGGTACTTGTGCATCATCCTCTGTCCCCAGGGGGTGTGGGTCCTGGCTGGCCGTTGTGTCCGCTGCTTGCCTGGGGGATGGTCCCGGCTGCGGCGTCTGAAGGCCCCGGTGCCCGGTGCGGGCAGCTGCTGCCCCTCGCAGCCCTGGCCACGGGCCTCCCCCTCGGGGCCGGGTTCTGAGGCGCTGCCCCAGCCCGGTGCAGGTTTCCGGCAGCTCCGCCTCGTCGGGGTTGCCTTGTGCTACTCTCCTGACTCTGCCACGTAGTTTGTGTGATTCTAGCCGGACTGAAGGCAGTGAAGGAGGTTTTGCAGTTCTCTGGGCCGGACCTGCAGCGGCTGACCCGGCTGCCCGGCGCCGACGTCCAGCGCCTGCTGAGGACGGCCTCGTGCAGCCTGCGGGGCGGCAGTGGCATCACAGGTGGGGGCCGGGAGTGGACAGGGTGGGGGGGTTTCCCTCCTTCCAGGCCCGGGGGGGCATGACAGGGAACATCCAGGACGGGGGTCCCCACCATGTGCAGGACACCCCAATTCTTGGTCTTCCCGGGCCTCAGCCTGCATTGGGGAAGAGGGGAGGGCCTGGGGTCCGGTCGTCAGCAGCGCGAGTGTGTGCACGTGTGGGTGTCCTCGCCCCGCCCCTGCCCTCCGGTGGGTCTAGAAGGGGTCTAGAAGGGGTCTAGAAGAGGGCCCAGAGGGGCCAGCAGTGTTCTGGGGGCGCCTTCCCTGCCTCGCTTCCCCATTATCCTCCCGATTCACGTCACTGATCCTGGGGCCCACTGGAGCCCAGCGGGGTGCTCAGGGACCCTGGGGGCACCACAGTTAGGGACAGTTCCGGAGGTCAGTGTCCCTGTGCCGCACACTGAGCCCCGGGGGTGGGCGCCTGCTTGGGGGACGGTCCCCCCAGATGGCACCCCGAGGAGCTCCCGACGGGGCAGGCCTCTCCTCCAGGCAGGGCCCCGGGTGGGCCGGGGGTCTGGGGGCCCAGGTGACGCCCGACCCCTGCCAGCAGCGCTCCACCTGCTGCGGCACAAGGACGCCTTCCCCGCGCAGCACCAGCGCCTGAGCCTCGGCTGCCCGGTGCTCGACGGCCTGCTCCGCGGCGGGCTGCCCCTGGACGGCATCACCGAGCTGGCCGGCCGCAGCTCGGCAGGGAAGACCCAGCTGGCCCTGCAGCTCTGCCTGGCCGTGCAGCTCCCGCGGTGCCACGGCGGCCTGGAGGCGGGTGAGCGCCCGGGCGGGAGGGTGCGTGGCGGCTCCCGGTTCCCAGGAAGGATTCGGGGTCACGAGTGGCCCAGCGGGGCCGGAAGGATATGGGGCGCGTCCTGGTCCCCCTCCCCACCCACACCCCCTGGTGGTCTCTGCGCTTCAGCAGAGAAACTTCGGGAGTGGCAGGTGCAGGCTGCTTTTTGATCCTCGCCTTCCAGTCCAGCCCCCTCCCCACTGGCCAGGGGGATTCTGGTCGTTCTCACCCGCCAAGAGGGCCGGTGGGGTTTGGGGGGCACCGTGGGCCTCCTTAGGAGGGGTCAGCATTTACCCCATTCCAGAGGCATGGTCTGGAATGATCTGGAAGGACCAGGAGGTGGCCGTGATCAGGGGCTCCCTGTTGAGGCAGAGACCGGGTTGGAGCTGGGTTCCTCTCCTTTCCTTGCCACGTTCCCTGAGTTTGAAATTCTATCAAAGCAAAATCAGATCACAATTTAAAGTTATATCTGGAGACTCTTCTCAAGGGCGTGTGCCGAGGTGCCGGGGGGGACGGAGCAGGTGGGTGAGGGCCCCTGGCCTTTTATTGCCTTTTGAGTAAGGATGTAACTCAAACCCTAAGATTCACCCCTTTAAAGGATAAAGTTTGGTGGTTTGGGGTCTATTCATAAGGTTGTGCAAACCCTACTGCTTTCTAATTCTGGGACATTTTCACGACTCCAGAGACCCCAGACCCATCAGCAATCTCTCCGGACACCCTCTGCCAGTCCCAGGCGATCACAAGTCTACTTGTCACCTGATTTGCCTGTTCTGGATGTTTCCTCTCAGAGGAGTCACATTTGTCCTCTTGTGTCAGCTTGCTTTGTGCAGCATGAGGCTTCAGGGCCCACGGGTGTTACAGCACACACCGCCCCTCGCTTCCTTCTCAGGACTGAGGGATTCTCCATCGCGTGAGTGGACCACAGTGTTCATCCCCTCGTCTTTTGGTGGACACTTGGGTGGCTTCCATCTGTGGCGGCTGTGAACACTGGTGTGCAGACATCTGTTTGAGTCCCTGCTTTCAGTTCCTTGGGGTATGTTCTTAGAAGTGGGGTTGTGGGGTCATGTGGTAATTCTATATTTAACTTCCTGAGGAACGGGCCAGGCTGTCCTCCGTAAGATCCACCCCTTTAAAGGGTAAAGTTCCCACCAGCAACCAGTGGGCGTTCCTGTTTCTCCACATCCTCTCCCACACTTGCAGTTTTCTGGTTTTTAAATAGTAGCCACCTTGTGGGTGTGAAATGGCATCTCATTGTGGGTTTTGTTTGCGTTTCCCTGATGGCTAGTGATGTTGTGCATCTTTTCATGTGTTTATTGGCCATTCATAGCTCTTCTTTGGAGAAATATCTGTTCAGGTCTGTTCCAGTTTGCTAAAGCTGCCGGAATGCAATATACCAGAAATGGATTGGCTTTTTTTTTTTCTATCATAATTGAGATTTTATTGGTTGTTCTGAAGATCAGCACACAGATATTTTGAACAATCTGTATGCAATTAACATATGTGCTGAAAATCCAAAAAGCTATACAGTTGTAATTTCTTTTCTAAAGTGATTCCAGTGACTTTCCAGCTTAAACTTGGGAGGCAAGTTTTCCCTAAGAGGATGTCAAGTACCAATATCTTCAACTGTTGATAAGCTGTTACATTGTAACTCCCAGTAATTCACAGTTTAACATCATACTTGCTACACACTCCTGTTTCCGATCTTTCACAGCATAGAAGAAAGTTACTAGGAAAACTGCATGACCGCAACCACGGATGTTGCCGAGTGCACACGGTTCTGACCGGGAGAGCCAAGATCAGGGAGCGGTTTTAACAAACCATCCTACTAAAAAACGGGAATAGAAGTAATTTTAAATGTTCAACATACGTTAAATGCAAGACGTGACTCCAGGTCACCATGTAGTGTGCCTCGTGTACAGGGTGTAAAAACTGCCGCCCCGCCCTACGGAACGCTGAAGTTGACAACCAGGAAGTCAAAGCCTCCGTAATTCAATATCCCAGTATTTTCTGGTTGTACCAAAATTAAACAACCAGCAAATGATTTCTCCTCTTAAAAAAAAAGTATTTACACTTTAAAAATGGGATGAGGTGGGATTCCAGTCTCCTTGTTAGAAGTGTTTCTCTAGCGCTGCTGAAAACTTGCGTTTATGAAATAGTTGATGAAGCCTTCCTCTGGCTGCACGAGGAGGAGGGACGGGGAGTGCTGAGACCCGGGCTCGGCGTCCCCCTCTGCTGCCCCAGAGGCCGGGCGCGCCTCCTTCCTGGCTCTCCGTCTCCGCAGGTCCACCTTCCCGAGTTTCCTGGTCAGCCGCGTCAGCTCGCTTTCCCTTCGCTCCTCTTTTCCCTTTTGGCTGCACCTTTTGTCCGAGGACTTACCCTCTGCCGCTGTGTTTTTGGTTTTGTTTCCGCTTCCGCAGGAGCAGGCCTAGCTGATGGCCATGCCGGCTTCCTCTCGGGCGCCTCCTTCCCGGCGCCTCCGGCCGGGCCCTTCCTCTTGGGCACCGCGGAGCGGGCACCTGCCGGGTGCTGCGGGCCACGGCCACGCCTCCCACCGCCCGAGCTGCTGGGACCCGCTGGATTGGCTTTTATAAAGGGGGTTTATTAGGTTACAGATTCACAGTCCTAAGGCCATAGAAGTGTCCAAACTGAGGCATCAACAGATGACACCTTCCCGGAAGGCCGACGGCGTCCGGAACACCTCCGTCCTCCGGGGAGGCGCGAGGCTGGCGTCTGCTGGTCCCCGGCTGCGTTCCGGCTCCTGTGCATTGTTGCTTCTTTCTCCCAGGACGTTTCTCTCTAAGCACCTGGGGGTCCTGTCTAAGCTCCTCCGGGGCAAACCGTGGCCTTCATCCCCTAGCTCAGCGTCTCCAGACGTCCTTCTGTCCGCATCGCCACGTGTCAGCAACTGTCTGGGTCTGTGTCAGCCCCTGGGCTCTTTTTTTTTTTTAACTTATTCTGAAATATGACATATATACAAAAAAGGTAATATCTTTCAAAGTTTGCTTTAATGAGTAGTTATATAGGAAATTTCCAAAGCTGTTACGAATTACAGTACCATAGTTTCAGTTATTTCCTTATTGTGAAGTATAATGTATATACAAAAAGGTATAGCTTTCAAATGACAACAAATAGCTATAGAACAGATTTCAAAGGATGCTGTGTGTTACTGTTCCACCATTTCAATTCTTTTCCTTCTAGCTATTCTAGTACCCTAGCAACTAAGAAAAATACAGAGTCAGTATTCATCATCCTTTGTTAAATTCCATCTCGTCTGTTGCTCCCCCTTCCTCTAGTTTACTCACTTTCCTGATCTTCAGGGATGTCTCGGCAGTGACCCCCTAACATAGTCATGTTGAAAAGGGGTGTCCACTTTACGAGCAAAGGGGACACATCTGGTTGATGTTCTTGAAGCAGCTGTTGCCTCTGGATTTTGGAACTTGGCTGGCAAAGGAGCTCCCGTTTTTTAATTGGGGGTCTTTATTGTGCTGTAGGAGGTTCTGGTGGGTTCTGGATATTAAGCCCTTATCTGATATATGGTTGGGACCTATTTTCTCCCATTTTATATATTGCCTTTTTATTTCCTTGATGAACAAAAATTTTAAATTTTGATGAAGTCCATTTTACCTATTGTTTTTTTGCTTGCTTGTGCTCTTGGTGTCATGTTTAAACAATTGTTGTCTGACACAAGGTTCTGGAGCTAATCCCCCATGTTTCTGTCTGAGTTTTTCGTGTCAGCTCTTAACTGTCGGCCTCTGATCCGTTCTGAGTTGATGTCCATGTTTGGTGAGAGGCAGGGTCTTGCTTCGTTCTTCTCATGTGGATCGCCAGTTGTCCCTGCAGCGTCACGGGCTCTGGGCCCCCTGCCCACTCTCCCTGGAGGCCCCTGGCCCTCCCAGCTATGCGACTCAGGCCCCCGGGACCGCGGCGTCCCCCACGTGTTTAGCAAAGACGTGGGCATTGCTCAGGAGGGGAAGTGGTGGAGGAGTCGCTCATAGGTGCCTGCGGGGGCCTCTCCACGCCCTGATGGAGTCCCCAAGTGGCACTCGCTGCCCCATCTGCTACTCTGTCTCCCCCACCCCCAAGTTTGGGTGACGCATCCTCGGTGTCCCTGCCCACCCCACCCAGCCCGGGGCGCCCGCATAAATGCTGTCCTGTACTCACAGTGAGGGTTGCCCGGGGGGGCAGGGTGCTGGGTAGGTGCAGCTTTTTCAGCTCAGGGCTCAGGACAGGGGCATCCCACCCCGGGGGTCGAAACTGGGGAACTGGGGCCCCGGGGCCAGCCCAGCTGCTTCCCAGAGGGGCCGCGGCGGGGGAGTGTGAAAGCAGGCCAGCCTTGCACCGGGCTGTCCGCTTCCTCTGGTGGGGGCTGGGGAGCTTTGGGGTTTGGTTTCCAAGCAGGGGGCCTCTCTGCATGGGTGAGGGACCCCCCAGGGACCCTCTGGGACCTCAGGGCTTCCCCGTTCCCCAGGGGCCGTCTACATCTGCACCGAAGACGCCTTCCCGAGCAAGCGTCTGCAGCAGCTCATCGCCCAGCAGCAGCGCCTGCGGATGGACGTCCCGGGGGAGGTGGTGGCGAAGATCAAGTTTGGCAACCACATCTTCGTGGAGCACGCGGCCGACGTGGTGAGTGGGGAGCGGGCCGCACAGGGGCCTGGGGGCCACTGGGCTCAGCAGAGCTGGAAAAGGGAAGAAAAGGGAGGCAGAAGCCTGGGACCTGTTCTCCAGCCGAGCCCAGAGCCGCAGCCCCCCCCCCCCCCCCCCCCGGGGCAGGCTTGAGTTTGGGTTTTAATTCTGCCTGCTCTTTGGGGCCCAGGGGCTCCCCACGCTCGTCTAGAGTGCCGTGGCCCTCAGCTCCCCGGGCACACCCCATCTCCAACAGCACCTGGTCCATGCGGACGGCCACAGGAGCTGGGACGCAGGCCGGGGGTGGTGGGGCAGGTGGACCTGCAGAGCCAGGCCCGGGAAGGGTTTCTGGCCAGGCGGGGCCCGGGTGGGCCTTGCCGTTGAAAGATTGTCGCTCAGCCGAGAACGGCGAATTGCAAGATTTGGGGGGAAGAAGTGAGCTCGGGAGCAAACCAGGACAGAAAGATAGAAATAAAGCCTGGTGGGCGTCTCCTGCTGGCACGGCCCCCCTCCCGGAGCCCTCAGCCGCCCCCTGCTTCTGAGAAGTGCTGTAAAGAGCAGCTCAAGTAAAGGGCAAGGCATATAAACTTTAATTTTAAAACATTTACAATAAAATATGTTATCATAACTCTGGGTCAATGGCATGTTGAGAAATGAGGCACGGCACGGGGTTGGGGGGCTCCCAGTGGGGGACTGGGAGGGGGCGGGCTGCCCTTGGCGGCCGAGCAGGGGCCCTCCGAGGCGTGGGCCGGGGTCACTGGGCCTGTCCGTTGTGCCCACTGCAGCTGCCCAGTCCCCTGGGGCCCCACAGGCTTGGTGCTGACGTGTGCTCCCCGGGGTGGAGGAGCTCGGGACCCCAGAGCCACTCTAGGCCTCGCTGGCAGGTGTCCTGGAGCGGGGGGCCCATGGGGGCCTCACTGCGAGAGAAGAGGGGGTGTCAGAGCCGGGCCTGTGTATTTCTGAGGCTTTGCTCTGCAAACGGTTCTCTGGGCCAGGAGCAGGTGCCCTGTCCTGCTGGCCTCCGCACCCTGGCTGGACTCTGCAGGGTAGCTTCCCTGGGTCCCGGGGACCGTGTCGTCCCAGAAGAGCCTCTTGGGCCATGCCAGCGGTGTGGCCGCATGAGCCGGGCCTGGGTGCTGCCCCCCACATCAGGGCTGCGTCCCAGCCCGGCCAGCAGTCCCCGCCTGCCCTGACCGTCCAGCTGGGGCTCCTACACCCCCGGCCTCCTGGTGCCCCCCCCCCCCCGGCCTCTCCCCCACTCTGAAAAGAAGGGGTAGGGCGGGGTGCAGGGACTCACGTTCACGCTGGAATCTTCCAGGCCACTGCTGCTGTTGTCATTTTCCACGAAAATAGGCTCTCCTGGGGACACCCTGGAGGGGGACAGAGAAGTGGCCTTCGTGGAGGGCTGGCTGCGGGTGTCCACCTCAGAGATGTCTGGGTGGGGACGGGCAGCCCTGTGCTGCCCGGCTGGCCGGCTGCAGGTGTCTGGGGAGAACACGGGCTTGGGCCGGGGGCCTTGCCTCTGCCGGTGGGCACGTGTCCCGTTTCCACCCCGTGGCCTTGGGGACCCGGAGGGGCTGGCCCAGGGCGGGAGTGGGGGAGCCCTTCTCCCGTGAGCTGAGGAGCTGGGGCCTGGGCCCCCACCCAGCCCGCAGCACAAGCACCCTTGCTCTGGCTGGTCTTGGGTGACATGCCCACACTGGCCGGTGGTGGACGGTCCTGGCCGTGTGTGGGGCCCATTGCCCAGTGTGGGGGCCGCTGGGGCCTGCGATGGCCCCAGGGTGGTGAAGCCGCGGCAGGAGGGGCCAGATCCAGGAAGGACCGAGGCAGCGGGACGGGCAGGACGTGAAGGGGTTGGGTGCCCACCCAGGGCCCACCACTGGGGACAGGGTGGGGAAGAGGGGCTGCAGCGAGGGCTGCATCGGACAGCGGGTGTCCTGGGGCATCACGGCTGTGTGGGAGCTTATGTAGGGGGCAGCCCCCTTGGTGGGGAGAGTGGAGGGAGCCGGGGGCCTGGATGAGGAAACCGGGAGGTTAGCTCAGGGCCTTGTGGGGAGCTGGTCAGGTGAGGGCTGCGATGGCCCCTGAGGAGGTGGCTGCCAGGCAGCCGTCGGCAGCTTGCGTTCCCCACGTGCCCGTCTCCAGGGGTCTGGTCTGGCTTCTGCCCCCGTGTCCACGGCCCTGACGCCCTGCTCTGCCCATCGTCCCCTAGGACGCCCTGCTGGAGTGTGTGGCCAGGAGGGTCCCCGTCCTGCTGGCGCAGGGAAGGGCCCGCCTGGTGGTCATCGACTCAGTGGCAGGCCCCTTCCGCTGCGAGTGGGACGGCTCAGACCCCGGCACCAGGGCCCGGAGCCTGCAGTCTCTGGGGGCCACACTGCGCCGCCTAAGCAGCACCTTCCAGAGCCCGGTGCTCTGCGTGAACCAGGTGGGGGACCCCTCGCACACCCCAGGACCCGCACGTCTGGCTGGCTCAGAGGAGCGGGGGGCCAGAGCCATGTGGGGTGGGGGGCGGCGGCCCTGGGGCCCCTCGTTCCCTGTGAAGTCTCAGTGTTGCTCTGGGGCCGCCCACCCACCGTGCTTGGCCCTTGCAGGTGACGGAGGCTGCGGGGGAGCAGGTGCCTGGGCCGCCGGGGTGAGTGCCAGCACGGGCAGGGGTGCGTGGGGTCCTGAGCCGAGGGTGGGCAGACCGGGGCATTAACGAGGTGACTTGGCCTGATGTCTCTGCCCTCAGGTCCTGCGATGAGGGGCTCTCCCCGGCCCTCGGGATAACCTGGGCCAATCAGGTCCTGATGAGGCTGACGGTGGACCGTGCCCGCGGCGAGGAGGCACTGCCCGGCCACCCAGCGCGGACCCTGCGGGTGGCCTTTGCTCCTCACCTGCCCCCGTCCTCGTGCTCCTACACGGTCAACGAGGAAGGTGTGCGTGGGACGCCTGGGACCGAGTCCCTGGGACAGAGCCGCTAGGACAGCCGGCCGGGCCTGGGAGATGGCCCGACTTGGCAGGACCCTTAAAACTGCGCTCGCAGCACGGACGGCGCCCGGCCCTGCCACGGCCTCTGGAGCCACCCCAGCCTTCCCCCCTCGGGCTCGGGGAGCTCCAGCAGCCCCAGCCCCACACCCGGGACCGGGACAGCCACACGCAGCCCACCCCACAGTGCTGGGCGGGCCCCTGCCCTCCTTCCCGTGGCTTTCTGAGATGCTGTGCTGTCGGAAGGCACCTCAACTGGAGGGAAAGGAGCTACCCTGGCTTGCCACCCCCCTTCCCGGGGCCCACCCCCGCCCTGGCTCACTGCACCCTGAAGACGGTGGAAAGTTTCCCATCCAGACACGTGCTCGGTTAGGTGCCGGGTGGAAGGGTCCCTACAGAGAGCCAGAACAAATGGCAGAGAGGCCTGGGGGAGAGCTGTCTGTCTGTCTGTCTGTCTGCTGCGTTCCCCAACCCCAGCGCCCACCAGCCCAGCCTGGACCAAGTGGTAAAAGCGGCTGCAGGTGCTGCTGGTGATGCCCAGGGGCCCGGCCAGCCTGTCAGGAAAGCCAGTCCCAGGCAGGGGGAGATCACCCAAAGCGAGCGGCCCCCCACGTGTCCCGGCGCCTCCCCCCGGGTGGGGGCCTCAGTCCTCAACGGAAAGCCGGACCACCCTCAGTCACACCTGGGCCGTGGACCCCAGGGTCCGACCTGCTGACCCTCGAGACCAGGCCCGGCGGACACCATGGCCGTGACGCCCAGCCCAGGAGCTGGGGCCCCGCACACCGGCTGCCCAGACACCCACTGGGCCTCCCAGGGCTCACCCCGCTGCCCGCAGTGCCGGGCGAGGGCAGGTAGCACCTGGACCCGTCCCCAGGTGACAAACCCAGGGAGCAGGTGTCCCACTGCCAGGCTTGTCCTCAGGGGTCACCTTGGCCAACCCGGGGACCTTCAGGGTTTTTGCTTTTGTATTTTATATTTTGACATAACGAACAAAAACTGAGTTTATATCTTGACTCAGAGGTTTCATGATTTTGGATTAAAGACAAGTTCCTAACTTCCCCTCCCCCAGTATCCTCTGCTGTTTGCATCTCTGTGTATTGGCTATTTACAGTCGTCTCTTATAAGTGACATCGTGCAGTGTCCTCACGTGTCTTGCTTATTTTGTTGAGTGTAACGTTTTCAAGGTTCTTCTGTGTTAACCGCTTGTTTCAGGACTTCATTTTTTTAATGACCAAATAATACTCCATTGTATGTGTGCACATTTTGTTTGTTCGTTCATCTGTTAACGGACACAGGTTGTTTCCAGGTTTTGGCTCTTGTGAATAATGCTGCCGTGAACATTTGTGTGCACGTCTCTGTTTGCCACCCTGTTTTCACTCTCAGTATGTCCTGGAAATGGGACCGCTGGGCCAAACAGTGATGCTGCATGTGACTCCGAGGAGCCGCCGTGCTGCTTTCCGCAGGGAGTGCACCACTTTCCATCAGACCAGCAGCTCGAGCTCCAGTTCCTTCGTGTCTTCTCCACATGCTGTTCTCTGTTTACTTTTTACTAATAACCGTTCTTGTGTTTTGATTTGCATTTCCCTTGTGGCTGTTGACGTTGAGCATCTTTGTATCTTTGGAGAAATGTCTATTCAAGTCCTTTGCCCATATTTTAACTGGGTAGACTGCCTTTTTGTTGTTGCATTATAAAAGTTCTTTAATATTATGGATATTGAACCCTTCTCCAGTATATGGTTTGCAACTACTTTCTCCCATTCTGTAGGTTATTTTCTCACTTTTCTTGATAATTTCCTTCAGTGCATACAAAAGTTTTTAATTTTGATGCAATGAAATTTACCTATTTCTTTTGTCGCTTGTGCTTTTGGTGTCGGATGAACCCACTGCTGGGTCTCAGGTCATGAAGATCTGCCTCCCTGTTATTTTTAAGGAATGTGTAGTTCCAGCTCATGCATTCAGGCCCTCGATGCATCTGGAGTTGGTCTTGGCATGTGGTGTGAGGTGGGGATCTGACTTCCGCCTTCCGCCAGGAATAGCCAGTTTTCCCAGCACAACTTGGTGAAGAGACTCTCCTTGCTGCAGAGACTCAGCGCAGTCAGCCATAGGGGGCTGCACCACAAGGCCCACCTCAGCGGGGAGGCTGGGCCCAGGCCGGGGCAGCCCGCGCTGCACCACCCGGGCCTGTTCCGGGGGTCCAGGTCACCTCCTGCCTGCTCCCCCCCGGCCGTCACCACAGTGTAGCTCCCGCAGTTGGCCCTGAGGTGGTGTTCGGGAACTGGACCGTGTGCCTCTGCAGCCCCAGCAACGCTCACCAGACCCTGGTTCTGAGAACCTCACCGCGTCAGCCCAGCAGCAGTTGGCAGGCAAATGTTTGGAAGCTACTGGACCAGATCATTTCTGAGGTCTTGTCAGCACCAACATCCTCTCTTGCCAGCATCCAGCCATGGATGTCGTTAGCATCCCAGACCCCACCAGTCTTGACGCTAAAGCAGCCACCAGGACCCCAAGTGAGAAGGAGCCGCCCCTCAAACCTGCAGGCACGTGTGTGGACGGCGTGTCCTCTGTGAGCAGGTGTGATGCCCACCAGCTGGTGAGTGTTGCTGGATCTGCAGAGCTAGAGAAAGGAGGGCCACGGTCCAGTTCCTGGACACCACCTGGCAGCCATGTGCTGCTCCCAGCCTCCGACCCAAAGGGTTCCAGGGCCCAGGCCTGCTCCCCAAGCCTGGGCCACAACTGTTGGGGAGTCCAGTTCCACTCTTGCCAGTGGAGGCTGTGCCAGCAGCTGCCCTGGCCAGCTGCACCCACCCCCCATCTGTGCCACTCAGCCCCAGCCCAGGGCCTGGGCGCCATCCCAGACACCCTCTGGATGAAGCCAGACAACATGATGGTCACCTCCCACCCATTCCTGGGTGCAGGCCTGCGGGCGAGTTTCTGGTCCCAGAGCTGCGTGTCTGCTCAGTCCTGCAAGAACGGCGCACGGCGAAGGGGCAGGTGGTGGCAGAGCCTCAGGAGCTTGAAGCCAGGCGGCTCTCGGGGAAGCATGGGGTTCAGTAGGCACCCCGGCATCAGTGTCGGAGAGCACTGGCCTGCCCCAAGCCTGGTGCCGTGCCTCAGCCCACCCCGGGCGGCATCCTAACCCAGCTCTCTCTGAGCCACGCTCTGCTGCCGCCTCCATGGCCCTGCAACCCAGAGTGGCCGGTGTCCCCAGAGATGACCCCTCGGACCCCCCAAAGGAGGGCTCTAAAGGCAGCCCCACCCAAGACACCCAAGTCCCCGGAGCCCTCGGGGGCCACTGGGAAAAGTATCAAACCATCAGACAGCCCCTGAAGCATCTGCAGAGACAGCAGCAAGCCTGCTCTTCCGAGGCTGCCAGCTCCCCACCAGCACTTCCCGGAGTCGGGTTCAGAATCACCCACACAGCATCGGGGAAGCCAGACGGGCAGACACAGGACCTGCCGGCCCTGCGGGTTCCAGGAAGGCCCCTACTGGGGCACCTGTAGGGCACCACTGCAGGGACCCCGAGCCCGGTGCCAGAAGAGGAAGCCACTGCCCTGCCCAGGAGCACAGGCTCAGGGAGCCCCCGGGTGACGGAAGACGGGACAAGAGCCTCACCAAGACCAGGGGGTTGTCTCTCAGTTCTGGGCCCTGGGTCCCACAGGTGGCAGCCCCACTCCCAAAAGTGTGGGACACAGTGGCAGAGCACAGCCCTGCGGGCACCCGCCCTGGCCCTGGCCAGCCCCAGCCCAAAGCCCACATGGGTGATGGCACAGGCAGAGCTAGCTGCAGCGCACGTGTCAGAGCCCTGGGTCCCCCAGGCGGAAAGGCCACCGCGATGGTTGTGGACGTCTTCAAAACGGCACCAACCCCATGCCGGCCAGCGGGTGAGGCAGCCTGGGGTGTGCACAGGTTCTCTGCAAGAAGGTGGAACCAGCACTGCAGCTGGCGGAGCGTCCACACCAGGGGGCCGTGCACACTGTGCCCCTGCCACTGCGCCTCGGTTTCCACAGGGGCCGCCCACAGAGACGAGGGGCTCATCACACAGTGCCCGCGGCCGCCTGTGACACCCATGTCTGCAGAGCAGCAGTTGTGTCGGGCACTGCAGGCACCAGCAGCCTTCCCAGACACGACCTGGCTGGGAGCGGGGCCTCCTCCTGCCAGGCCACACTGGCCGGGCCCCGGAAGTTCAGCTGGCACAGACTCCCGTGTCAGACGCTCTAAGGAGATGCAAGACCACATGTCCATGGCTGCCCATTCCCAGAGGATGGTGGGGAAAGCGGAGGGGCTGAGCTGCCAGGCAGGCCCAGGGGCCCTCCTGCCACCACGAGCAGCAAATGGCCACACATAGGCGAGGGCCCAGGAGAGGAAGACAGGGAGGGGGCAGTAGAGCCAGGGGGGGGCTCCAAGGAGGAGGTGTCTGAACCCAGCAGGATGTGCCGGTGAGCCTCTGCTGGCCAGGCAAGAGCCAATGCCCAGAGCCAGCCAGAGGCCTCACAGTCCCGCAGATGTGGCTGAGGCTAAGGGCCGTGAGGTCAGGGTGGCGCCATGGAGGAAAAAGGACTCTCCTCCAGAAAAAAAAAAGGAAAAAAAATTGGCCCAAGATGTGTGAGTCTGTTTCCGGACTTTCAGTTCTGTTCCGTGATCTATTTGTCATTGTATCACCACAGTTTTGATTACCGTCCTTTTATACTACAATTTGAAATCAGGATGCGCACATTCTCCAGCCTTGTTCTTTTTTCAAGATTGTTTTGGCTATTCAGGGCCTCTTGCACTTCCATATTAATTTGAGGATTGGTTTTTCCATTTCTGCAAAAACAGCTGCTGGAATTTTAATAGGGATTGTGTTCAATTTGTATATTGCTTTGGGTAATACTGACATAACCAATCCATGAACATGGAATGTTTTACCATTTATTTAGGTCTTTAATTTCTGTTAGCACTGTTTTGTAGTTCTCAGTATACAAGTCCTTTCCATCCTTAATTTCATTTATTTCTGCACATTTTATTCCTTTAGATGCTATTGTAAATGGGATTTTCTTAATTTCGTCTTCAGGTTGTTCATTGCTAGGGTATGGGCACACAGTTGTTTTGTGTGCTGATCTTGTACCCTGCCATTTGCTGAACTCGTTTATTAGCTCTGAGTGTCCTTGTGGATTCCTTTGTGTTTTCTATACATAAGACCGTGTCATCTGCAAACGGGGTTCTTTTTCTTTCCCTTTCTTGCCTAACTGTTGTGGCAGGAACTTCTGGTGCCTTGCCAGGTAGCAGTGGTGAGGGCAGGAATCCCACCCCATTCCTGATCTTAGGGAAGGAAGATGTTCGCTGTGGGTTTTTCATAAATGGCCGGTATCACCTCCCCTTCTGTTCCTACTTTTTTGGGTGTTTATCAAGAAAGGGGGTTGGATTGTGTTGAATGCCTTTTCCAGCATCTGTTCAGATAATCGCTCTACTTGTGTGGAGCATCACACCGATTTTCCTGTTGAAACATCCTTGCGTTTCTGGGATGAATCCCACTTGGTCATGTGTGGAATGTGTTGTTGGATTCAGTTTCCTGGTATTTGGTGAAGGATTCTGCATCTGTATTCATAAGGGAGACTGCTCTCTGGTTTCTTTTTCCTTGTGATGTCTCTGCCAGGCATTGGTAACTGAGTCATGTCAGCCTCATAGGATGGACGGGAGGTTTTCCTCTTACTGATTCTTTGGAAGAGCGTGAGGGGCTGGTCTTGATTCTTCCCTAAGTGTCTGTAGAATTCACCGGTGAAGCCACGTGGTCCGGGATGTTCCTTTGGTGGAAGATTTCTCATTATTGATTCAGTCACTTTACTCATTTGTTGCTATTTTCTATTTCTTCTTGAGTCAATATGGGTAACTGATGTATTTCTAGGAATCCTTCCGTTTCTTCTAGATTATCTAGCTAGTTGGCATACAGTTGGTTCATAATTCTCTCTTATAATCCTTTTTATTTGTGTAAAGTCGATAGTGGTATCTTCATTTTCCTTTCTAAATTTAGTTATTTGCATCTTTCCTCCCCTCCCCCCGCCCCTTTTTTGGTCACACTAGCTAAAGGCTTTTCAATTTTATTGATTTTTTTTTAAAGAACTTTTTGTTTTGTTTATTTTCAGTTCTTCTGTTTATCTATTTCATGTATCTCCACTCTAATCCTAATTTTATTTCTCCCATTGACTTTGGGTTTATTTTGCTCTTACTTTTCAAGTTCCTCAGGATGTAATGCTAGGTTATTAAGACCTATCTTCTTTTTTAATATAAGCATTTGTAACTATAAATCTGTGAGTGCTGCCTTTGTTGCATCCCAGTTGTGTTGTCTTTGTTTTCATTTCTAAGTATTTTCTAATTTCCCTTGTACTTTCTTCTTTAACCTAGAGCATGCTGTTTAATTTCCACAAATATTTGTGTAAATTTTCCAGTTTTCCTTATGTTACTGATTTCTAGCTTCATTTCGTTGTGGTCAGACAGGCTACCTTTTATGAGTTCAGTATTTCAAAATGCACTGAGACTTCTCTAGTGCCCTAGCATATGGTCCATCCTAGAAAATGATCCGTGGGCACTTGCTGGGTGAAGTGTCCCATATGTGTTGGGGTGAAGCATTGTTCAGGTCCCCTAGGTCCTTACTAATCCTCTTTGGATGTTCTATCCAGTGTATTGAAACCTACTGCTACTATTGTAGAAACACGTATTTCTTCCTTCAGTTCTGTCGATACTTACTTTATATATGTTGGTGCTCCACGGTTAGTTACGTGTAAGTCTATAATGTTAAGTCTTCTTGTTGAAGTGATCCTTTTATCAATATATAATGTCCTTTGTCTCTTATAATGGTTTTCGACTTTGATATTAATATAGCCACCTGATTAGTATTTGCATGAAATATTTTTTTCCATCCTTTTATTTTCAACAATTTTACCTATGAATCTAATATGGGTCATGTTTCTTTAGCCATTCTGCCAATCTCTGCCTTTTAAGTGGAGAGTTTAATCCATTGACATTTAAAGAAATCACCGATAAGGCATGATTAACTTCTGCCCTTTTGCTACTTGTTTTTTAAGTCTTATACCTTTTCTGTCCCTTACTACTTTCTTTTGTGTTTAGGTGCTCTTTAGTAATGAGCCATTTTGAATCACCCATCCATTCCTTTCATGTATAATTTTTAGATTTTTGCTTTATGGTTACTAAGGGGATTACACTTAGCACCAAATCTATTATAACTTAGAGTTTGTGTTACCTCCAACAGCCTACACTTACACAGTACCTATAATAGTAGGTAGTACCTACATCCCACCAGCCCTCCCTTTTATGTTGTCACAAATTACATCTTTATGCACAGTGTGCCAGTAACAAAGATTTATATTTGTTATGCAGTTGAATTTTAAGCCTTGTAAGAAGTAAAAGAGGGCATTACAAGTGGAAAATGAAATCATACTGGCTTTTATATTTATTTACCCATGTTTTTACTTAAACCGGAGATCTTTACCTTTTCATCCAGCATCGAGATACCATCTAGTGCCCTTTCCTTTCAACATGAGGCCTCCCTTTAGGATTTGCTGTAGGGCAGGCCTCGTGGTAATGTGCGCCCTCAGTCTAGGACTGGTTAGCTTTACCAGGTGTATCATTTTCAGGTCATGGGTGGTTTTTTTTTTTCTTTCAGCACTTTAATGTGTCTTTCCCCTGCCTTTGGGCCGCCATGGTTTCTACTGAGAATTCGGGTGTTCACCTTACTAAGGACCCCTTGTACGTGACACGTTGCTTCTCTCTTGCTGGTTTTAAGATTCTTTGCCCTTGGGCATCAGACATTTTGATCGTAGTTGAGTCTCAGGGTAGATCTGTTTGGGTTCACCTGCTTGCCTTCATGGAGCTTCTTGAATTGGTGTCTTTCATCAGATTTGGGAAGTTTTCTGCCATTATTTCTTCAAACAGTTTTTCTGGCCCTTCTATCTCTTTCTCTCCTTTGGGACTTCTATAATGCATACATTGGTACGTTTGATGATAGCCCACTGGTTCTTCAGGCTCTGTTTTTTTTTCATTCATTTTTCTATCTGCTCCTCAACCTGGATAATTTCAGTTGTTTTGTTTTTGAGTTCACTTCTGGATCCTCCAATCTGCTCGATTCCCTCCATTAAATTCTTCACTTCAGTTATTGTACTTTTGTGTTCCAGAATAACCATGTGGTTCTTCTTTATAATTACTATCTTACTGAAATTCTCATTTTCTTCATACATTGTTTTCCTGATTTCTTTTAATTCTTTGCCTGTTTTCCTTTGGTTCATTGATCTATTTATGAGTTCTTCCAAGACCTTTGATTAGTAATTCCAGAGACTGCATCCTCCAGAATATTTCCCACTGAATTCTCTTTTTTTCTGTGACTGGGCCATATTTTCCTCTCTCCTTATAGATTCTGTAATATTGTTGAGAACTGGACATTCTGAGTAGTATGTTGTGGTCACTCTGGAAATCTGGTTCTTCCACTTTTCAGTCCACCAGACTAACAACAAGAAAAAAAAAAAAGGAAATGGGGGGGGTAAAACAAAAACTAACACAAAACACCCCTCACCCACCCTACACACACAAAAAAAACACAAGAAATAACAACTAAGTGCACGTCTCTCCAAGGTGCTTGTCCTGAGCTGGCAGGAAGCCAGAAGCTGCAGCTTTCACGGCTGAAACCAGTATCTCTACCTGGTCTTCTGCGATTCACTAGACACAAAAGTACAACACAGAAAAAGCAAAAAGAACAAGCAACCAAAAACAGAAAAAGAGGAAGAGGTGCACAGGCTCTTCATGTCCCTGCAGGTGCTGGAGTGAGGCCGGAAGCGGCTCCTGTGCAGAGGGCAGAGCCCGAGGCTGGAGTCTGGGCCGTGCCCTCCAGGCCCTGCCGGGCAGACGTCCACACCCAGGAGGAAAACAAAGCCAGCTCGTCACCTCCCTGGACGCTGGTGGGAGGCTGGATGCGCGGCTGCCCAGAAGGCTGAAATCGGTCAGCTTCCACACTGCTGCCTTGGAGTCCCCCAGACCCCAACTTTTGGAGGAGGTGCCCTCTGCCGGCCTGCACCCCCCACCCCCGGGCCATGCCGGAATCCACAGCTGCTGCCGCAGGGCTGGGCGATGGGAGCTGGCTGCTGTTCGCGCTTTCCAAAACCTGGACCCTGGGCAGCGTCTGCCTCCTCTGGTGCTCCTGTAGTTGTTCCAGTGTCCACTGTGGTTCCGGGGTCACCACCCAGTCAATCCCAGTCTCTCTGTCCAGCTCTTTCATTTTTTTAGTAGACGGAGCAATCTGTGGAACTTCCTACTCTGCCATTTCATGCCTGTGCTTCTCTGGCAGGTGCTTTTATTATTACCCTCGTTTTCAGGTACGGACACTGAGGCCTGGAATAGTCCTGTTAACTTAACCACCCTCACCACAACCCCGCTGTACCCACTCCACAGATTAGGAAATGGATGCTTAGCCAAGGTTAGCTTCCATCTGGTTCTGGCACTGGCCCTCGGGCCAGCCCCGCTGGTGACCCCACAGCCCGTCTGCTCTAGGGCTGAGCACCCACGGGTGCAGGAGGTCAGGGCTGAGGAGTTCTCAGAGGCAGCTCTAGGGGGCGAGGCGGGGGGTCTGTAAATCCCTGAAATTACAGTTTCTGCTTATGCACTTTTCTAGGGCAGGAAGATCCAGTTACAACTTTCAACAGCGTTTCAAAGCATCTGTGACCTAAAGAGTTAAAGACTCGCTGGTATAAAGACAGGAGGAAGCTCATTTGGGGTTGAATTTTTACAAATAGTCTTCTTGCAAAAGCACAGGGGCTTTACAACAGGAAATAAGAGATTTTATTTTTGTGATTAAATACAAGCAATACCGAGTGATTTTCTCAGCAAATCATACCAGTAATTAGGAAATAAAACTACAGGTCCAAGACACAGAGTGTACACGTAACAGAAGTGGACACACAGCCCTGGAAGCAGAAACCCACCGGTCGTGCGGGGGCTCGGCCCCGGCAGCATCTCGGGAGCCCCTGCCGGGTCTGGGGAGCCGGGCCCCACCCCACGGCACACGCCTGTGGGGGCTCCTCTGCGTTCTTCTGACACTGTGTCTGTGGGACCCCTGCCCACTCAGCATCCCCCAGCAGTAGGTGGGAGGGAATGGGCCGGGGTCTCGGGCCTCCCATGTAGGAAAGACTTTTCTCACCCCAAGTGTTAGTTACACAGCACAGTCTTCAGAGGCTAAAGGCCGAGTCTGTAGAGATCTGTGACCCCTCAGTGTCATCTGCCACATTATTTTATTAAACACTTCAAAACTACTGTAGCTCATCCCCATGCTGGGGGAAGTTTCCTAAACAAAATGCCCATCTTCACGTCTCAGCCCAGAGTACTGACCAGTTCACGTGTATAACGCCATCTACCCCACAAGATGTGGACAGTCACTCAAAGCTTGCTTTGGTCGTGTGAATATTAAGTGCCATTTTAGTTTTCAGAAATCTAAACATAAATATTACAGTGCTCAAAAATAAGTGCAAATATTAACACATCAGAAATAGTTTCGTTAATGTAACATGCCTTCCAAGATAATACAATAGTTATGAGAATGAAAAATCTGCTCTATAAATTATAAACATATCATTAGCAATACTTGTATTTTACCGTAAGCACTGAATTTCTAATTATACTGATATTCCTAGCAGCTTTCCCTATCAAATGATAGGATTTTTTTAATTCCAGAAAAACTATCGGAATCCCTCCAGTACTATAAACCCTACGCCCAAGCTCTGCCCGCCCAGCCACCCCCGCGTGCGGGCCGTGGGGCGGTGCCCTGTCCTCTGCCCCCACACCCGCGTGGTTCGCACCCACCGCCCTTGGGAAGAGGCCAGGGAGGGACGGAGAAGCCGTGCATCACCCGCCCTTCGCGAGCCCTGCTCTCCCGCACCTGCCCAGCCCGCCGCTGCAGCTGCCTTCCAGACACCCCAGCAGCTCTCGCCGGTTCATCCATCCACTAGTTGGGGGGCCTTTAACATGACTTTGAGAGAAACTGTAGAAACTGGTGCTTGCCCTCACCTAGGGGCCCCTTCACCAGAAGGGGAGACAGTGAAGTGGAGAGACGGCTGGTACCTGCTGCTGCTCTGCAGAAACTGTGGTTGTTACCAGATTTGAAATAGGGTACACCCTGGTTTAGTTATATGCTGATGCAAGTTCAGAAGTCAGACACCGCAGATTCCCCTGCAACAGACCCTCTCTGACACCCTTCCGAGTTCCCTGACCCAGAACACGCGTCCACACAGCACTGCCGAGACAATCCCCAACTCACGAGGGGGCCAGGCCAGGCAGCTTCGAGGCCAGGTTAGGTCCAACAAAGGCCACTGGTAAAAGCTGTCTGTTCTCATAGATTTGGGAGCTTAAAATTAAATTTCATAGCCTGATTTTTATTCTTTATAAATGCCTATTGCTTTTTTCCAGAAAGAACTGCCACTAAGGGAAACTGGGTTTAAAATACACTGCATCAGCGTTTGAGCGAAGGAGGACAGAGGAGGGAGACCTGGGAGCGCTCCGCGGCCCCTCCTGGACGTCACAAGCCCTGCAGATATGAACTGCTTTTGGGCCTGTCACATCACCCTGGAGCACCACAAGGTCACTCTCAAAGAGCCACAGGATCCATGGGGACAAAGCTCTAGTTTTTTGTCCTTTGGGACCTTCTCACAACCAAATGGACTTTTTCAGCTCCTCTGTAGTTGCGTTTAGTCCATGAGAAGTAAACTGCCTGCAGCTCGGAAAGGGGGCACGGTTTTGGCCTCTCGGGACGGTGCCCGACGGAGTCTTCATAAACATTTAGAACCCCAGCCTTGCTGTGACAAAACCCCCGGTGACCACCTCACCTGCCGGCTCCCTCCAGCCCCTGCTCTGCAGGGACGGGTGTGGTGGGCAGCCCCTGCCCAGCCCTCTCCTAAGGAGGCCCTTCCCTGTAGCTGAGGGCAAAAAGTATATTTGCTGGGACCGCACCCAGGCCGTTATGTCACCCCTCGAACACGGACACCCGACGACATTCAGAGACTACACCCCGCCCTGCCCCGAGTCTGCGGTGGCTCTGCGCTCCGGCTCATCACTCTGGAATTACTGCACACCTTGAATTCTCTTCATCTGCAAGTCAGTCCCAAAAAGTACCTTAAGAAATAAGGCCGGAGGGTTGAATTGAAAATGTTACTATCCAAATCCAGCCTGTTACTTAACTCTATACAGGAAAAGCTTTTAAAGAATGAACCGTGCACATCCACATGCTAAGCACACAGAAGCCGCCGGGAGAGGGAACACACCCCGGGCGTGGTGGGTGAGCGCCCCGACACCCACAGAGCCGCTGGCCCCAGGCGAGCCAGCACCCCAGGGCCCACGACTTTGGAAAGAGACCAAGAAGACATGAAGCCCCTCCCAGGAAGCTGATTCATTTCTCCCCATTTCTTAACCGTTTTCCTCTAAATTTCAGGCATTACTGCCATGGATCATTCAACATTTGTCATTCCAAAAGGATGTAATACAAGGATTCTAGTTTCTTAATTCATAGCCTCATTGTACTCTTAGAATTGAAACTCAGTTCTGGGGTGGCAGCAAGTTAACAAGTGTCCACGGGCAGCAGCGCCCAGCTCCCTGTGTGCTGAGCCAGCTGCGGGCGCCCCTCCGCCTGGCGGCTCTGTCCCCAGGGCTGCCGATCAGCTAACAGAATTCTGGGGCGTGGATGCCACAGGGCTCTCTAAGAGGCAAACGTCCCGTGGTTGGTGGAGGTCACTGTCTAGGAAAGGAACCATCATCCGTGCCAAGGAGTCTACGCTCCAGCACCCCCTGTGCAGGGCGGTGAGGGGCTGGGCCAAGCTTTGAGGGCCTCGGTGCTTCTTTAGTCTCGGGGGTTTTAGCTAGCTCTGCCCGGACCCTCGACGGGCCAGGTCAGTGTGGCTGGCACTCAGAGCTCTCGAGTCTGCCAGACATTTATTTCGTTCCTGCATGAAAAAAAAACAAATGGAACAGTTATACCTCATGCAGTACCTCTGATGGCGCAAGCTTCAAGTGATGCCGAGGCACCAGCCACGGCGGCTGCACGGGGCAGCCCCACTGCTCAGACACGCACAGGGCAGCACAGAGAAATCGGGTTTGAAGAGACTGTATCAACTCAGACCTTTTTTAAAACAAAAAGATCTGTGTTTGTTCTCCTTACTAGGGTGCTTAAAGGAAACCACCCAGCGTACGTAGTTCAACCTCTCAAGCAAAGGCCTGGCGGAAGGCAGCCTGCCAACGGCCACCTCCCGTGGGGTGGGGTGGGGTGGTGAAGGCGACGAGCACCCACGCCCAGGGAGCCCCTTCCTGCCGAGGGTCCAGGCACAGCTTACTGGTTGGACCCGGCAGTGGGGAGAGCTGCCGGCCTGCTGGGGGTGGATCGGGAAGGCCGGTCGCTGCCAAGGGGCTATGAGTGCCAGCAGCTCTGTGGCCAAGGAGCCACAGCGCATTGCCCACGCCACCTGCAGACAGAACTGCACGTCTGCTGGGCACACTCGAGAGACAGGCCACGAGCTAGTCTCCAAGGGGCCTGGCACCCGACAGCACAAAGGAGCAAAAGAAATTTTAAAGGCTATTTTTGATGGAGAATAAGATGCCAGAGGTTTTAACATGAAGGTAAAACAAACGAAACATGACGTGTTTGCATCTTGGACAGTGACTTAGTCTGACAAAGTGCTAAAGATTTTAGTGTCAAAGTAACAACCTGTTAGTCACTGTTACATTAGTAAAGATTTGAATAGTTTTAAAACATTGAACAATGGCTTAACTGCACAATAAATTAATAATAACCTGATTAGAGGTTAAAATCATACAAGTGAATAATTGGTCAAGCTTTGATACTAACGTAATATCAAATTAAATTAAATAACTTTTAATTAGGTCAAATTTTTTTAAAAATTCAAACTTTAAAGATCATTAATATACTGAGAATGTTTGTTCATGATACATATAGCAACATTATGCATACTAAAATGTAATTACGATGACTGTTTGTCTAAGAATCAAACACGTGAATGCTGAAACCACACTGTCACCACGACAGTGGGCCCCGAGCCGCGGGGCACGGGCAGAAGGGCTGCCACGCCTGTGGGCCCCGGCACCGAGCGGGCGGCTGCTTACTTGGATGCGATCCTCGGCTGCCTTGCTGCCCACGTCCAGAACACGCAGAGAACTGGCGCGCTTCATGCTGCAACCAGGACAGCGGACATGCAAGGACAAACGTCAGAACAGCATCACCAGGAGTTGGGAACACACATGAAGTGGGCCTGGGGTCTCCATTATCACCACAACACCGAAACCCAAGCGGACCCCGGGAGGCCCTGGGGACACCCATGAGGGGGCATCTACCCCACCCCTGATGGGGGAGGCCAAGGTCTGACTTGCATTTAGCGTCAGCACCCAGTAGAAAGAAAGAGGACAGTTTCTCTATCTCATTCACAGCAAAAGGCTTGCCTTAAAGTACCATATGTAAACCTGCACTGTCGTATTTTCACTCTTAAAAACGTGGCTTCTCCAGCTCCCAAGAAGCTTTGCTGGTGCCTCCAGCAGCCGTGCTGCCAGGGCAGTTTCAGGAAGGGCACCGCAGGGTTTCGTGTAAAACTAATCACCCTGAGTGACCGTGTTCAGGACACTCAAAGCGCATGATTTAAGGTAAGATGCATACGTATAGTCTGTATTTCAGGTATTTTTCTATATTAAAAATTGGGAAAAAACAAATAATTTCATCATTAGTAAAACTCTGAAGCCAATATTTCCTTACTTAGAAACCAAATTTTAAAACAAATTTCCTGGCTTTAATTTAAAGACATGAACTGATTTGTATACGCCTTTTTTCTCCCGTACAGCACCTTTAAATTGCCTAACGAGATCCCCAGCAAGCCTCCATAGCCCATCTTTAAGCCATGGGTGTTCCTAAAGCGACTCGTGCCCCTGCCACCCCCACCCAGGGCTGCCCCAGCCACGAGGGCGCGAGGGCTGGGGCCTGGGTCATCCTGCACGCGAGAACAGGACCGGTTCTGAATCTGCACTACAGACAACACACACAGCCAACACCACACCGTCATTCGCAGTTAGTTCAAATAAGCAGCTGTGACGTCAGCGCAGTCAAGCTCACAGGGACACCAGAGCGGGGTTTCCAGGCCGGCTTGCTGCGGCCCGCAGGTGCCTGGGAATTGCTGAATGGAGGGGACAGCTACCCCGAAAGCAGAGGCCTTCCTTAGTTAGCCCCTGTCAGACTCACCCCCAAAATGTCCCAGCAGATCCCACAGAGACGTGGCTAGCATCCCACGTCTTTCTCTACCTGGAACTACCTGAGACAAAGTATACAAGGCAACCGAATCACAAGAAAATTATATTCTTGTGCATGTACTTGTTCTTACTCTCCTCTAATTGGCCAGCTGACTTTCCTGAGAAGTCCACACACCCCGTCCTCGCGAGACTGCTTGTGCATAACCACCTCCCACTCAGACTCCCTCTTCCTTCAGAGAAGTGTCAGGGCCGGCACCTCTCACCCACCTTCCCTCTAACCCCTCCAGCTGTGCAAGCCTCCTCCTTGGCAGGGGCCTCAGACACCGGAAGGAGCTCTACCCACAGCGCGCCAGCCTGCCCCGGGGTGCCTGGGCCAGCCACTCTCAGACCAGCAGCACCAACACTGCCCCGGAACTTTCTAGAAAGGTAAATTCTGGGGATCAGAAACTTGGGGGTGGGGCCAGAAGTCTGAGTTTTAACAACCCCCCCCCGAGAATCTGCATAAATTTGAGAATCACTGGTCTAAAATAGTTCATTTTACTTGGAAAGATTGTTCAGTTTTATGCATTTAAGGGCATGCAATTTCCAAAGTCATTTAATGTCAGTAAGGTAACATTATTATTTGGTCAATATAATATATGAAAAGTGTCCGCATGTGCAAGTGTGTGTCTCCTTTACACCAGGTCTGGCTTGCAGTGTGCAGTGTTTACCACAGTTCTCTATTTCGGGAATGTCTGCACCTGTTACATTTTTTATCATGGTAAAGACAGAAAGGAGACATGGAAGAAACAGAAAGAAAACTCCTGAGTTCTCCCACGTAGGAAGTGGGGTCTATGTTACTGGACCAAGTGCCAGATTTAGAGTTTGCATTTAAAAGGCTTCAAAACATCCAGAACTGCAATTAGCCCGAGTACTTCCTTAGTGTAAGTGCACAGCACTGTGGCTCTCCAGTCACTTCTGCTTATCATTTCATTTACAGGAAGGGAAACCAAGCACTAATACAAACATCTGTCCAGACTCCTCATACTGCTGCAAGAAAAACATTGTAATCTTTCATAATTTGCAGAGGCAGACAGTAATCTGGAAATTAGTATTTTAAAATACAAGCACTTTATTTCAAGGGCAGTTTAGAACCTGCTTTCCCAAAGAAGAGTTCGTTTGTCTCTTTGCAGGCTTTTTGACCTGCAAATTACCCCGAGACAGCCGGAAGCCCAGATGACCTCCCAGCCGGTCCCTTCCAGGCTGTTCTCACACCAGACATCCGGCGCTCCCAGAACTCCCTCCACGGACGCGTGCTTGTGGACACACTTAAGAAGCGGGCAGCTGCTGCTTCCAAAAGTCCTATCACTCCTCTCATCTCTTTCAAAAACAATCAAGAAAAGTTTTCGTCTGCAAGCAGACTTCTAGAGGAAAAAGGGTGCTCCTGAGGAGGTGAACCAGGAGACTGTCGCATGGGGGTCTCTGGAGTTAGATCCCAGGTGACAACAGGGGAACGAGACTGGATAGATGAAACACGGGTGGTGGACTCACTCTTAAAGTCGTTTTACCAAGAATCAAGCTTTAAAACTTAGGTACCATTTAGAAAGCCAGAGTTATACAAACAGCTGGCAGAACAGTGCTTCTGTGAGAAAAGCATTCAAAAACAGGAGACAGTTTACCAGAAATAACCCTGAAACAGGTGGCAATGTTACAGAGATGAATAGAGAGCCCTCTCTTTGATACATCTTACAAAAATACGAACATTTTAGGCTCCAAATTTCTTTGCAACCTAAATTTTACTGCTCAGAAGACTCTGAGACCCCTGACTTAAACTTTTTTTAAACATATGGAAAACAGATCTCCTAAAGAAATTCCTTACAATAACATCTTTAAATTGTGATCCTTCTATTTAAAACTTTTTTCTCCCTATAGCAATACCTGTATGAGATTTAGTTCAGCCACAGCTCACAATCTGATTTTAAAAGATTAAAACGAATTTTAAAGGATTTAAACTAATGGCTAACTTAAAAAAATACATCTCTCTAGAGTAAACATTTAATATGCTCAATGTTTTAATACTAAACTCCCAATTTTCACTGCTAAGGCTTTCTCTGACATGCAACAAAAAAACACAAGAATTCCGTAAGTATCTTTTAAAGACCTTATCTCTTTTAACCCCTAAACAGGAAATTTCCCAATTATTTCTCACCCTATCCCAGGGGAAAAAAATTAACTGAAACTACTAAATCTTTCAACTGCTTAAGGGCATTGGGCTGGAATATTTTCTTCTGAAATCCATGGGTGAGAAATACTGTGCTAGGAGAGAAACGGCCTCAGGCACTGTCTGGGGGGAGGAGGAGCAGCAGCAAACATCAGCAGAGCCAGGAAAAGATAATTACCCAGGATTCTTTGGTTCACTCTCTCGTGAACTTCCTCCCTTCAGCTTCCTAACCAGCTTCTCACTGCTGCGTCTAATGGAAGCCCGGAGTTTGCTAAAGGAACCACTGCGTTTTAAAGATCCAGTGCCATCCTGAAAAAAACGTGAACAAATGTGAAGCTGCAGATGGTTCCACCCTGCCCCCTGCACACAGCCCTCCCCCAGCCCCACGAGAGGCAAAGCCACACGAAACGGGGACTCCCACCACAGCGGGCCTGCCCCCCAGTGATCTGCTGGTAACACAGTTCCTACGGAAATCGCCAACTCCTCATGTACATGAACACACTTTAAATAGACATCCGTTTTTAATTTCACTAAAGAAAACCCAATGACCATGAAAACCTCTGATCATGAAGAAGCTCAGCTGAACAAAAGTAACGACATCCCACGAGGAAAATTAAGTATATTGGTGTTTTGAGACAAGAAAACCACACACGAGAAAAGTCTCAAGAAAATTAAGGCACCTTCTAGGAATATCATCAAAATCAACTTCCACAGGTAATAAATACATAAGCCTCTGCTCCGGGTAACAGTATATGGAACCCCAAACATTCAGATCTGACAAAGGCAACATCCTTTAACAACTTCATCTAAATGTAATACCTAAGATGTACTGTTTCTTCAGAAAACCTTACAGAATGGTTTTATTAAATGTTGACCGTAAATGTGGTTAGAAAATTAAATTAAATTCGCATTCTGTACAAATAACTAAAAGTCCTCAGACCCCCATATAGGAAGCAAGCTAAAAGAGCAGCCCGGCTTTTGTTATAACTGATTCAGAGCTTAATATCGGAAGTGCCTAGCAGCATCTGGATATGAAGATCAACAGCACAGAGTGGAAAAGAATATGGATATAGCACTTTTATTCGCAGTGAGTCCCTCGGTGAGGTGATTCTAGAAGCTACACAGGCTATAAGGAGCAGACAGACACCGAGACAAGGTCAGTCAGAGTGAGTTTATTAGAAGTTAGAAAGACACAACTACACAAATCACTCAACACTTAAAGATTAGGAGAGAAAAGCAGAAGTGCCACAATCTCACACAAAGACTAAACAGCAAATGCTACTTCCGAGTACCCCGGTGGAGCAGCGCAGCCCCAGGGTGCCCGGCAGGTCTCCAGGTGCACAGGAGCACACGGCACGTGCCTGGCGCTCCCAGGTGGGCAACTGTCAACAGTCACCCTCTGCCGCTGCAGGACACCTGTGGGACACTGTCAACTACCTGTTATCAAAGCAAACAGCTAATCGTTCTTAATTTTTAAACTCGTGTATTACACAGTAAATGGTTTTTATTAATACAGTTCATATTACTAAGTACATATCTGGCAAAGCTACGTGTATACAGAAATAAGGAACCCCCCCAAAAAGGACAGCAGCACCAAAAAGAATGGCCGGTCGAGAGAGGCGCAGCTCTGACAAGAATCCTAGGGGATTGCTAAACGCGGCAGTCGTGCTGCAGAGAGAGGGAAAGCTCGAAGGTGCGCCGCCCGTCATGCAGGAGACAGCGTAAGAGTCACGAAAGGCAGCTAGGCCTGTCAGGTAGAAACGAGAGAGAAAGGCCACATGAAACTGCTGCGAGAAAAGGTTCAACAGGTTTCCACGTAGCACAGCCTGCTTACGGTATTTCTAGGTCACAAAAACTAAGCAGCGTTTTTAATCACTTTAGTATTTGGGATTATCTTCTGCCTGCGTCTGTCATCTGAGTACAGAATAGGTACTGGGCCTTATGTTAAAGTTTACATCATCTAAACTAGTTAATGCCTAATAGCCTTCAAAATAAAATTCAGCATTTTCAGAGGATGGATTAGCAGCACGTTAGAAATCTCCTTGCTACTTACTTGCTATAAAAGGTGTTTTCAAGTAAGTGCACATAAAGGAGATACGACAGTGGAAAACATCTATAGTGACCAAAATAAAAGGCTCAATAGGAAGTGCACATTCATTTAGGCTTTAATTTGTCAGAAATCTTTTATATTCCTAAACTACACGGTTCTCCCTGGAAACAGATATGACTTTCATTCTTGGTAACATTTTAGACATTTCAGAAACCTTAAGAAACCACTGACTTTTAAACATGCAGTTGGTCATGGGAAATGAACTACAGGCAACACATTCCAACGGCAGCAGGGCACCGTGGGGCCCACAAGCGGGCAGCGTCCAGCACAGAAGCACTGACGGCCGGGAGGCCCCATGCCCTGCCGCTTCTGACTCACCATGGACGCTGAGTAAGTCATTTAACCAGCCCGAGCTTCATTTTTCTCATCTTAAAATGGAAAAATAAAACTTGTTACGAACTCCCCAAGAATGGCGGGAGGACAAGAAAACATCAGTAAAGTTCTTGCTGCTCTTCAGAAAAGGCTGTTCAAATGTCTCTGTAATTCCATAAACACACAATTCCTGCTCATTTCCACATCCAAGCTGCTCTACAGTCACGCTGCTTATAATGTCCCCGTATGCGTAACCAGCAGTATGTCTCAGACTTAATTTCACCATGATTTCAAAGTATCTCTAATTAAACGCACGCAGCACAGGCTCCCCTGGTGGGGCGGACGGGAAGGGCCATGTAGCCGGCAGCCAGGGTGGGCAGCCAGGGTGGGCAGCCCCCCGCCTGCTCCTCCGCGGTGAGCTGGGCCCTGTGAGTGCCGGAGGGATGACCTGCCAAGCCACACAAGGCTGACTGCAGTCCATGTGGGCTGGGGCCTGGGAGCTGCATTTAAACACTTTCTCAACATCTACTTCTTTATGTGAAAGAACAGTCACACCAAAAAGTGGGTTTCTTAACAGAAATGAATAGTATAAAGTGCTGGTTAAAAAAGCAGAGCAGTAATTATTGTCTGTAAGGTAGGATTCAGACCATTTGGTGTTTTTCATAGTGTTCTTTTTGTTACATTCTAGTTGTTTCTCTAGTATAGTATTTCAAAACTAAAAATGAATCTATCTCTAATTAACCAGTATATCCCATTACCCAATAATCCTGGGTAAGAATTTAGTGTATTAAAAACTTTCAGAAATATTAACACTGGGAGAATATAAACAGAAAGGGGTGGTGAGGGTGGAACTGCTTGGCAGGAATCCAACAGAGAACTGTCAAGCTGAAAACGGAGGGGGACTGATTTCCAGACTTCAGGCTCCACTGCGAATGTAAGACAGGTGCTCTTTAGTTATGGGTCTAGAGGGGATGTCATGCTGAGTGTGTCCTGGCCAGCCAGCCCGGGGTACCCCAGAGGCTCCCGGTGGGGACCTGAATGCAGGTGCACACAAAGCCACGTGCACAGAGGCTAAAGGAAACCCGATGTGATCAGAAAATGACTTATGTGCACGCAGCACCTCAGGTTTCAGAAGCAAGACCACAAAATCCTAATTCAGATTCATATCCAACAGTGACTCTTCCAACAGAAGAGAACTGCACTCCCCTAAGCAGGCTATCTACCATATGATGAATCTGATTCAAAACACTTCCTATGCCCAGTCACACTGCTTTTCTTCTATTCTAAAAACATGTACTTCAGTTCTGTGCTGACACAATTCCAGCGTCTAAGGGAACAGCTACGATGATCTCGGGCGCTTTCTCCCATCCCATCACCCTCTTTCTGAAGATATTAGTGCCTGGCGTAAACGGCTGCTGCCACTCACCCAGCAGCAGTCCAGCCACTGCCCGCCGTCTCCTATGAACTCACAGCTGCCCGTCCCCAAGGCAGCAGGCTTCAGACTTTTCTAAAGCCCTGAAATCCTTTTTTAAACTTAAAATCTTATGCAGAAACTCAGTATAAAATAAAACTGAAACGGCTTTTTCTCACTGTGAACGTACAGCAAGCCCTTGTTAGCGGACAGGACATAAGCAGGGACAAGAACGCTGCCTCTTTAGACCGCGGCCATGGCCGACAGCTGTGGTCTGCACGTCTGCCCCGATGCCCCGTTAGTTCTATCTTGATTGCATAATATAGAAAAATCGTGGTTCTAAATAGTGATGTTCTAGACTATCTGTCATGTAATCTCGGGAAACTCTTCACTTAAACAGAGCCACCACGGAAACCTTTCTTCTAAGGTCTGCACAGAGACGAGTCCCTGGGCTGTGCTGCTGTGTGTGAATGAAGCTCTGCATCAAACTCGACACGAACGTGGGCTCCTTTTCCTGCCAAGACTTAGACCTCAATAAAGTCAATTTTAAAAATCACCCAGCCTTTATGGCCTTTTTTAAATCCTAAAAGTATTCCTGAAATAAAATTCACACTGGATGTTTTCTGAGCTCAGCACGACCATCTGGGCCCTCCAGCTGTGCATGGCCCGGCCACCAGGGCCTGAGCGCCGCCCCCGCCGCCCCCCAGCTCGTCTGGGCAGGGCCCTGCGTGTGATGAAGGGTCCCCTGCTCTGCTCAAAATGAGTTTAGAGACCACTGGACTAGAGCACCCAAGATTTACAGGTTCTTGAAGTGATCAGTCAACCCACGGACTCAGGAACCAGGAATGGATTTTATCAGATGTAGAGCCACTCAGTCTCTAAAAGACAAAGGGCATTCATTGCCTCCGAAAAGAAAGCTGTCATGTCACTATCTGAGAAAAGAATTTTGAAGAGAATAAAAGGACACCAAAATCATAGTGAGTATTCTAAGCAAAAATCTGTCAGAAGTGAGAAAGGAAATAAGAAATGGGAAATGAAAGAAGAAAACCAGTACACATGCAGAGGAGTAGCTGCTTTTCCCCACTGCCTCCACAACGCCAGCTGCAAAACCGACCGATAAGCCCTCCCACAAATTCCTCCACGAGGCAAAACTCTTGGCCAACAGGGAGGCTTTACAGCAGTAGGGCAAAAGCAGCTTTCCTCATCCTCATCTCTTGGTCTTTAAGACAGTACTAGAACTCTGAGTTGTCAACAACTTTATTATCATACGATTTCATATAAATATTGACCTAGAAATACTGTCTCAAAAAAGTTCCTCCAGAACTTCATTCTAGAGCATCTCTTCCAACGACGAGAGAGAAGGCCCTGTCCTAAGACACAAAGCATGCAGGGACCTGTGGCCAAGGGGAGAGCACAGCACACAGTCTGCCGGGGTTGGGACACGTGGAGAGCTACTCTCTCGACACCATATTTTTGGACCACTGCCCACAGGGGTTAAATCATCAAAAGCGATGCTGATTGGTTGTCTTGGCACAGAGAAAACCAAAGCCAAGGAAGCTGCTAGATCAGAGGCAAAAGAACCCTTCTCCCTGAAATTCTGACCACCATTTTTTACAAAATGTTTATTTAAAATGGTAATCCTTTCCAAATTGCTACATCTAGAGAAAATCTTGAAGAATAGAGATTCAAAAGTCAGACAGATTGTAAGAACAGTCCAAAAATGACTTATTTGGCAAAACATCCGCAAATTATAATTAATCAAACTGCAACTACTGTAACTTCACAAAAACGACATAATGCCCTCGGTGCCTTAAAGCGAACTGCATTCTGCACTCCCTGATTAAAGCAAAATTCCAAAGAAACCAGCTCAATGGTCAAGAAAAATTACCCATGTGTTACAAAAATTCACTAGAAAGAAATGTCCAGAAACCCACATGCTCTTTGGGAACCATGGACGGACAGCAGTGGGCAGAGCATCCACAGGGGTGACCGGGTGAGCGCCCGGGGACAGCCGTCCAGCCTCTCGGAGGACGACCCACTGCAAAAGGACATGCGTTGCAGACCGGAGACGCGTGGGCAGGTGCCGGGGAGAGCCTGAGCCACTGGTGGCCGCTCATGGGGAGCACACAGCATCAGGACCGAGGGGCGCCTGAAGACAAGCAGCTACCCAACGTTTTTGCTAAGCTATTTTTTTTTCTAAAATCAAATTCCATTTTAAACATCATTTTCCTTTTAGGCATTTTCATTAATTCTAACAAAACCTACAGCAGTCTGGTCAGTGAAATTAGGAGCACTGAGGTTAGCAGTGAAAATGGGTGAGTCAAAAAGCGAGTTAGTTACTATTCTTCATACTAAAATAAAACCAGAGTATGGATTATGTGTGAAATAACCAGGACACTCAATCAGCATGTAAGTGCTCAAAGTTAAGCCAAACAGCTTATGAGGTTCCTAAGAAGAATTACTGCTTGAAACAAATAACAGATCTCAGTATTAGCAAAGGTTAAGAACTTACAAAAAGCTTAATTTGCACTGAATTTGGAAAAAGTGTACTGTCTGAGCATGGAAGACAGGAGAAAGTACTGGAAGGTGCTCTGGCGAGAGCTGGCGTGGGACAGACACGGGCGCCCGGACTCTCCCCGACTGTGCGCTGTACTTACCCCGCTCCACTCTACGCTCATACTCACTTCCTCCCCTCCGTCAGGGCCGCTCTCGTACTTCACCACGTCGGCGTGCAGGCTCTCCCGGCTCCGGCGCTTCTCCAGGCTCTCGGGGTCGTTGAGCACTTCGGCCACTCTCTGTTTGTGAACATGGTCAAGACCCTGTGAGCCAGGCAGGGTGGGGAAAACGGTTCGACCCGTTAGCACTCACGTTTAGTTAGGCTCTTCTAAGACACCTAAACTGCACTCAGCAAACAACACCCGTCCTTGGTCAGAGGGGGGGCTGCCCCCAGGGGGAGGGGGGGACCCGCCGGGGCGACAGTGACATTGAAGCACGGACGGGGGCCGGGGCTGCGTCGCCAGAGCTCGGGAGTGTTCCGTCAAGACTTGTCGTTCACTGGGTTTAAGTTTTACCTCAAATGAAAAACACTGTAAACCAAATGTTGAGCTCTACTTAATGATTTGCATGCTGACGTTTTTAGAAGGAAATGAACTGATGTTACTGGAAATGCTTAAAAAAAAAAAAAAAGGATTAATGGATGGATAGATGAGAGAGAGATGTGACAAGCCAAGTATAATAAACTGTTAACGACTGAATCTAGGTCGTGGATACACCGTGTAAATGTCTTTCAACTTTTCTCTATGTTTGAAAAGTTTCACAATAAACTGCTGCAAAAAAAAAACAGTTTTTGACACTAAGTCCCCTGGTACTTGATGCCTCCAAAATAATGACATAGTTAAAAAATCATGGATTACTTTATTCTGTCTAAAATTTTTTAAACTGTCTCATTTACGAAATGCATTTTAACAGCAAACTTTCACACTTCATTACGAGAAGACGGGCCCTTCAAGAAATGCTCAAGTAAGTCCTTCAGGTTGAAATAAAAGGACACTGGGCAGGAAATCAAAGCCATAAGAAGAAATAAAGAATACCTGTAAAGGTAACTAAATAGGAAAATATAAAACCCAGTAGGAGTGTACTTTTAGTTTGAAACTGCTTTTTTCATCCCTATAAGAATTAACAGGTAAATTGTAAAACAATGTGTTGAATCTTTGTTAATGGGCATACAATGTACAAAGATATAACTGCTTTTTCATCCCTATAAAGAATTAACAGGTAAATTGTAAAACAATGTGTTAAATCTATGTTAATGGGCATACAATGTACAAAGATATAATCTGACACAATAATAATACAAAGAGGGAGATATATAGGAGTAGACAGTTTGTAAACTACTGAAACTAGGTTAGTACTAGTCGAACTAGCTTGTTATTTAAGACGTTAAAATTACAAAGGTGACCACTAAGAAAATAACTAAAAAATGTAGAGAAAAGGAAAGAAGGAAATTAAAATGGCACACTACAAAAGGAGCAACTAAATACAAAAAAAAAAGGGAAGTGACGGAGTAACTGAAGAACAACATACTAGACATACCAAAAACAGCTCAACGGCAGAAGTAATTCCGTCTCAGTTATTACCTTAAACGTCAGTGGATTAAACTCCCCTATTAAAATGCACAACTGTATGATGATACTATGATCCACTGACTGTACACTCTGGATGGATTATATGGTATGTGAATATATATCTCAATAAAATTACATTTAAAAAAAAGAATCTGGGAACTCTGAGATTTAAACTCGTTCTAATTATATTCACTGCTCTAGAATATGGCCCACAAGTCAGGTGCCTGTTTTTATAAATAAAGTTTTACTGGAACACACACACACACACAAACTTCAACCTGAGTTTTCCTTCTTAGTTACACTGCTGCAATTAGAATAATTGAACAGTAGGAAGTAGTTTTTTCAAATAACCTGAAAAACATGTCTCTGATCTAGAGCTCAACAATGAATTTTCCATAAAAATATACCACTTCACTAAAACAAATTGATTTAAATATTGCCAAAATACATTTTAAAGATGTTAGAATGTGGTTTAAAGGGGGAAAAAAAGACTTCAGAGCTTTCTGATTAAACCTTAAAATTCCTTAAAATAAATTCACTTCAAAATTGTAGATTTGGAGATTTCTTTTTGGGATGATGTAACTGTCCTAAAATTGACTGTCATGACTGATAGGAGAACAACTCTGTGAATGTACTAAAACCATGGACATATTAAATGGATGAATTGTATGGTACATGAATTATATTCAATAAAGCTAATATATTTTTTTAAAAAGGGCAGAGACTGGCAGATCGGATGAAAAGCGTGATCCACCTATATGCCACCTACAAGAGACTCACCGCAGGTACAAGGAGGGCTGAAAGCAAAGGGTGGAAAAAGACATTCCATGCAAACAGGACACAAAAAGAGAACTGCACTGCGTATGTTACTGGCAGACAGCAAGTCTTTAAGTCAAAAAAGACTACCAGAGACAAATTAGGATATCATATCTTTATAATATAATCAAAATTATAATGATTATAAACTATATGCCCCTCACAACAGAACCCAAAAATATATGAAGCAAAAGCTGACAGAATTAAAGGGAGAAATAGACAGTTCTACAATAACAGTTGGAGACTTCAATACACCACTGTTAGGAGTTGACAGAACATCTGGACAGAAGCTCCAAAAGGAAGGAGGACTTGACCACCACCATCAACCACTGAGACATGATGGACACGTTTACAACACTCCACCCACAGGACACACCTCCTCAAGTGCATATGGAACATTTCCACGTCAGACTGTATGTTAGGCCACAAACTAAATCTCAGTAAATTTTAAAATATTAAAATCACACAAAGGATCTTCTCAGACAACAATGGGATAAAACTAGAAATCAGTAACAGAAGTAAAACTGGAAAATCTACAAATATGTGAAAATTAAACAACACACTAGTAAACAACCAATGGGTCATAGAAGAAATCACAAGGGAAATTAGGAAATATCTTGTGACAAAGAAAACAAGAAGTATTGCATACCAACGCTTATGGGATGCAGTGAAGGCAGTGCTCAGAAGGACATCTATAGCTCTAGACAGCTTCACTGAAAAAGATCACAAATCAATAACCTAAGTTCACACCTAAACTAACTAGAATAAGAAGAGCAAACCAACCCCAAAGTTAGTAGCAATAAGGAAATAAAGACTAGAGCAGATATAAAATGAAATAGAGAATAGAAAAACAATAGAATCAACAAAACCAAAAGTTGGTTTCTGTAAAAGATCAATAGAATTGACAAAGCTTTAGCCAGGCTGACAAAGAAAAAGACAGAGAAGACACAAATAACTAAAATCAGGGATCAAAGGGGACATTGGTACTGATCTTACCGAAACAAAAAGGCTTATAAGGGGGTACTATGCACAATTACACGCCAACAAATTAGAAAACCCACATGAAATGGGCAAATTCCTTGATACATACAAATTACCTAATCTAGGGCAAGAAGAAACAGGAAGTCTCAACAGACCTATAAAAAGAGACTGAATCAGTACTTAGAAATCTCCCAATAAAGAAAAGTCCAAGACCAGAAGGTTTCACTCCTGAATTCTACCAAACATTTAAAAGAAGATTTAATACCAGTCCTTCTCAAACTCTTCCAAAAAACACAAGAGGAGGGATTACTTCCAAACTCATTCTATAAGGCCGACATTAACCTATAACAAAGCCAGATAAAAAGACAAAGACAGCAAGGGAAAATAAAATTACCTTATGAATATATACATGCCGAAGTCCTTAAGAAAATACAGGCAAAACAAAGCCAACACACCATGACCAAGTGAGATTTACTCGAGGAATGCAAGAAGGTTTCAACATAAGAAAGTCAGTCAATATAATACACCATATATTGATAGAATGAAGGAAAAACATGATCATCTCAATTGCTGCAGAAAAAGCATTTGACAAAATCTAACATCCTTTCGTGATAAAAACACTCAGAAAAATAGGAATCAAAGGGAACTTTCTCAATGTAATAAAGAGCATTTATGAAAAACCCACAGAAAATACACTCGACGGTGGTGAAACATTGAAAGCTTTCCCCCTGAGATCAGGAAGAAGATAAGGATGCCCACTGTCACCACTTTTATTCAGTATTGTACTGGATTCCAGCTAGAGCCATCAGGCAAGAAAATGAAATAAAAGGCATCAAATCGGAAAGGAAGAAGTCAAATTATCCCTATTTGATCCTATACATGGAAAACCCCATAGAATCTACAAGAAAGCTACTAGAACTGATAAACAAATTCAGGAAAGTTGCAGGGTACAAGATAAACACTCAGAAGTCAGTTGGGTTTCTACACACCAGTAATAAACAATCTGAAAAGGAAATCAAGAAAACAATCCCATTTACAATAGTATCTCAAAGAATAAAATATCTAGGGATAAATTTAACCAAGGATGTGAAAGACTTGTACACTGAAAACTAAAAACTGTTGCTGAAGGAAATTAAAGACAACTTAAATAAATGAAAAGACATTCTGTGTTCATGGATTGGAAGACTTAATATCATGAAGATGTTACTACTGCCTAAAATGATCTACAAATTCAAAGCAATCCTACCAAATTCCCAGCAGCCTTTTTTGCAGAAAAAGAAATGCTGATCCTCAAAATCACATGAAATTGAAAAGGTCCTGAATAGCCAAAACAATCTTGAAAAAAAACCATAGTTGGAAGACCACATCTCCTAATTTCAAAACTTACTACAAAGCTACACTAATTAAAACAGTGTGGTACTGGCATAATGATAGACATATAGACCAATGGAATAGAATTGGGCGTCTACAGATAAATCTATACATCTGTGGCCAGTTGACTTTCGACGAGGGCACCAAGTCCATTCAATGGGGAAAGAAGAGTCTCTTCACCAAATGGTGCTGCGACAATGGAAATCCACATGCAGAAGAATGAGTGTGGCCCACCTCTCCCCATACACATTTGCAGCCGTCTAACGAAATGCCTAACGTGACAGCAGTGACAGCGATGCCACCACCGCTGGGTGCGAGGGCAGTGGAAGGGCACGGAGAGGATGTCCCACGTCCCCCAAGCACCGTGCTGGAGCTCGGGGACAACATGGCTCTGTGGGGAGGGTCAAGCAGCTGCCCACGAACTCCCTGTCAATTGTGGGCAAATCTCGGCAGGGGTGTACGTATATGGGGGCACACTATTGCCTCAACTCTATTTTGATGTGCTTTTGCAATCTTCATAATTTCAAAATAAAAGAAAATTTTGATTTTGCACTGAAGTCTTAATGATCTTTTAATGTAATTTTGTTGATAAAAACTAAAATATTAAAGATGGTCTACTTCTAAATTAAGCTTTCAGAAAAGTTATAAAAAGAGAATCATTAAATTCAATAGTTCTAACAGACAAAGGTACCCAGTGTTCTTTTTTACTTCAATTGCTCTTTTTCACTTTAATTATTATTCTTGTTATTTTTGTGTGTGTGCTAATGAAGGTGTCAGGGATTGATTTAGGTGATGAATGTACAACTATGTAATGGTACTGTGAACAATCGAATGTATGATTTGTTTTGTATGACTGCGTGGTATGTGAATATATCTCAATAAAATGAAGATTAAAAAAATAAATAAAATAAAATAAAATGCAAAAAAAAATAAATAAATAAATAAATAAATTCAATAGTTCTAATGGAGAGGTTCCAAGAAGGAATTGGATTTACCTGTTTACGTGACCTCATGGCTGCTTCTTCTAATGTTTCTGCAGCTTCAAATTTGCCTTGACGTCTATAAAGTGCCCCAAGGTTTTTTAAAGTAGTTGTAACAGTTGGACTATAAGAAAGCATATTATATACAGAACTCTTAATGAAATACCAATTTTAGAGCAACCCAATCAATGGTACATAATCCAAAAGACTGGTGTTTTGGTTAAGCCTATTTTACATTTCTAGGGCCATCTTTTAACTGTAGAGTTCCAAAAGGTTCTTTCTTGCATGGCAAGCACCCCCGCCCACCAGTGGGTGCTGAGACAGCCCGAGTTTATGGGGGGCTGTCTTGCGAGCCTCCGCAGGCCCAGGCCCACGCCAGACTGCGCTCTCCAGGCTTTCCCCAGGAGTGTCAGGGCGGGGTCTGTCTGGGGTCAAGAGGCTCCCCGCGGAGGCGGCGGGAAGGAAACAGTGCGTGATGCGCCTCCATTCCACGAGTGGAGGGCAAAGGCAGAACAGAGGCACACCGCAGTGTCAGCGGGGTCCCCCGTCAGGGACCGAGGGAGGCCAAAACACATCGTGTGCGTATATATAGTTTCACCCATGTACAGCTTTTAAGAACACCTACAATAAAAGAAGCTGTCTGATTCTCTTTTTTATTCTTACCTGTTTCTCTTTCTCTTTTTTATTCTTTGACCCTTGGGAAATTGTGAACTAGCTACTTTAATCAAATGAAAACAAAAAAACAAAATCATTACATATCATCATAGTTAAAACTTCCTTGGCTGAAGATCAGAAGCTTTTGTTTTCAGGGAAAAAAAATTTTTTTAACAAAAAAAAAAAAGCCAGATCTATTACAGAGATCTAGGGAAAAATATGGAACAATATGGCAGAAACAAAGCTAAGCCCTGAAGAACTTAAGATAATATGTCTTAGAAATAAACAGATTCATTTCGGTAAAGATACGTCCTTTGCAGGGGATTTTTTCCTCTTACTAACAATAGGCACTTTAGTACGGAGATAAAGGAGCTAAAATCCATGTCTTTGAAATAATTATAGAGCAGTGAGAGATACAAAACATGCAAACTTCATGTAAGTGTTATGGAGAGCCCATAAAAGGAATTCGCAATGCAGGCCGTGGGAAGGCACTCACGCAGCCGCCCGCTCACGAGCTGCCCCCAGAGCACTATCCCTTCCGCTGCCTTTGTGTTTTTTTTAGGTAAAAAGACCTACCTGTCGACCTTGCAGGCTTTGTACCAACCACCATACTCTCCAAAAGAGGTCCCATCCTTTTGCTTTCCCTAATTACAACAAATAATTTCAAATGAATAATTAGTGTGAAAACAACATTTCCAATTTGGAAAATCTCTCAAAATAGTCTATTCTTACTTTGCACTCTTCTCTTTCTTCAGCATGCATCCAAATGGGTTTATTTTCATCTAGGGGGAAAAAAACTACATATTATAAATTAAAGCCTTACAGAACCCACTGAATAGATTGGAAGCTTCTAAGATTCAGTGATGCTAAGGCTCTTGTTTTATTTTTGTAGGATGCTACTTAGATGGTACTTCTTAAAACGTGAGTGGAGGAGAAAGCCTACGGCGGCTGACTGACCGGTCAACAAGGAGAAGCAGGGGAAGGCCAGTCTTGTCACAAACTGACAACTGCTGGGGTTCCCACCATGTATTATGTTTAAGGCTAGACTGCTCAAATAATGCCTGGAAGTACTTAGAATCTGAGTGACTTAGCATTAACGAAAAGTCTACAAAAAAAGTAGTAAGATATTAGAGGATAAAGTGGAAAAATAAAAATAAATATTCCTTTAAAGTCTTCTTAATGTCTCAGAAAATTAACACATACTATCACCCAAAGGTTCTAGACCAACTAAAGGAAAATAAGCAGTAAATATGATTTTTTGTGCCATGTGGTTTCAATTATGTAAATCAACAGGCATAGAAGGAAGGAAAGATAGGAGAATATTAAAAGCTCTATTTGGGACCCCCAGGGGTGTAAATATCCCTGGCAACACAGGACGTGACTCCTGGGACCCACCATCGTGGGACTGAGGAAGTCTTCTTGACCAAAAGGGGGAAGAGAAATGGAACCAAAAAAAGTTTCAGTGGCTGAGAGATTTCAAATGGAGTCGAGAAGTCACTCTGGAGGTTATTCTTATGTGTTATATACATTCCCCTTTTTAGTTTTTAGTGTATTGGAATAGCTAAAAGGAAATACCTGCAACTGTTGAACTGCAACCCAGTAGCCTTGATTCTTGATGACGATTGTGTAACAGTGTTACACAGTGTGACTGTGGAAACCTTGTGGCTCACACTCCCTTTATCCAAGGTATGGGCAGATGAGCAGAAAAACGGGGTGGAATGGGGGGTGGGTGGGATGTTTTAGGTGTTCTTTTTTACTTTTATTCTTATTTTTATTTTTATTTTTATTTTTTTTGGAATAATGAAAATGTTCAAAAATTGGTTGTGGTGATGAAGCACAACTATACAATGATACAGTGAACAACTGACTGTACACTGTGGATGAGAGTATGGTATGTGAATGTATCACAATAAAACTGGATTTTTTTAAAAAAGCTGTATTTGGGAGATGGGATTACAGGTGAATTCCATGCTCCCTCCTCTGTGTGCATTTCAAGATCATCTGCAAGGAGAATACATTACAAGCTCAGAAGGAAGAGACCCCAGCTCCAGCCGCAGTCCCACCACTCATCAGCTACCGAATCTCGGGCCGGTCATGAAGTCTGCCAGCGCACTGGCTGCTACACTGGGGTAACGAGTGCCCACTTCACAGGACTGCCGTGAGCACCAAATGAGAGTGCACCATGTGGCTAAGTGTTTAATGGACATCAGCTAGTCGTCGTCTTGTTGTTAACTGTCATAGCATAGGACAATTAAAACTAGTTTTAAATATTGGTTTCAAAAGAGTGAACAATATTTAAATTTTACTAACACTATTATTTATTACAGGTCTGTATCTCCTAAAGTAATTCTATAGCTAGAATATACAAGTATACATTATAGTTAACACAGTGTGGTTTACCTGTGCACCCCAGAAAAACATGTTCTTAAACTTAATTCATTCCTGTGGGTGTGAACCCACTGTATTAGGACTTTTGATGAGGCTACTTCGATTAAGGATGGGGCTTAGTCCTATAAATGGAGTCCTTTGTACGAGAATGCAATTCAGAGAGAGAAAAGCCATGGGATACAAGAAGCTGAAGGTCGGTGGACCCCTGAAGGGAGGGAGCGGCAGGGAGACACCACCGTGTGCCTTGCCATGTGACAAGCTGAGGACCAAGGACCACTGGCAGCCAGCCCCCAAACGCCAGTCTTCGGGGAGAAAGGATTCACCTTGATGACACCTTGATTTGGACGTTCTTAATAAATTCCCATGGTTTAAGCCAACCCATTGCATTGGTATTTGCTTGAGCAGCCCAGGAAACTAACAGCTTGACTTCCTGATGACAAACCAGGTCTTGGATTTGGGTGTGTGCCCCACAAGCACTAGAACGCCCATGTGAGACTGAAGTCCATGAACTGGGACCTGACAGGACACATCTGCATCCTGCCTGGGGGGAAAACACCTTTCTGATCTATATTTTAATATTTCTAAGGAGAATAAATCCAGATAAACTGCTTTTAACTAGAACCCAATTAATTGGACTTCACGCTACTAATTTGAGCAGAAAGAAGCTAGCAAATCACAAGGAAACAAGTCATCTCAAAGAGATAATTTTTTAAAAGAAACATTAAGGATAGGCCTAGAATCATTATAAAATCAGTTGCGTCTACAGACAGATAATGGACATGAAAGCTCCCTGCAAACTGTAGAACTGTGTAAATAAGCTGCTTGACTGTCCTGCAACACAACTGCAAATATAATCCATTTGGTTGGAAGCAATGTAGTTATTTTAGATTATTTGTTTTTCTTACTCCTCTGTTTGGACATGGTTTATTAATTTTCTTGGGGTATGGTAGGAACATATTGGAAGCAAAGTAGTTATTTTAGGTTATTTGTTTTCCTTAATCCATTGCTTTGTTTAAAATGTTGTGGGGTTTTTTTGGTTGTTGTTTGCCTGTTTGTTTTTAATTTTTTGATAAACAAAGTTAAAAAATTGAAAAAAAATCAGTAGAAAAATGGGAGTAAAAACTAAATGACAAATAGGGTGGGATGGGGGGATGGTTTGGGTATTCTCTTTTCACTTTTATTTTTTATTCTTATTCTGATTCTTTCTGATGTAAGGAAAATGTTCAGAAATAGATTGTGGTGATGAACGCATAACTATATGATCATACTGTGAACAGTTGATTGTATACCATGGATGACTGTATGGTTTGTGAATATATTTCAATAAAACTGAATTAAAAAAAAATAAAATAAAATAAAATACATGTGGCAACAGCCTCAAAAAAAAAAAAAAAAATATATATATATAATCCATTTGCAGAATGATGAACCTCAGTTACTACTGTATTTTGACACCAAGAGATTTACAACTCTACTTAGAAACAAAATACATATCTGAAAACTAATAAATATTTGAAAGTTTTTCAAAAGTGGCTTCTAGAAATTCTCCACAAAAGAAAAGAAATTAACCAAAACACCTCTTTGCCCGAGCATTCTAACTAACCAAAGTCTCCTATATACTAGTAATAAATATCCTCAGTTACAACTCTTTATATAATACCTTACAGAGAAAAACAAATGTAATACACGGATATTTTTTACTGAACCATTTAAATCCTACAAAACATTTATGCTATAACTCGTCCATCAAGCACTTGAAATACTTTCGGGAATATGCAGGGCACATGGCCATGGCTCTCTAGGCCGGTCAGGGCTAGGACTGAGAACGTGGATCTCGGCCAGGTCCCCAGGCGAAGCGGTGCTGCGGCCGCTCCCTGGGCCGCACCCTGAGAGCCTCTGATTACAGAACCACCCGAGACAGCCTGAGCAGCTCCAGGTTTTCTGGAGTGAGGGCGTCTGGGTTGTGCTTTGAGGCAGACTTGCAGTCGAGGTCCTGACTGCAGGTGGAGAGAGGCAGCCCGGGGAGGCAGGGGGATGCTGGGGAAAGAGGGTGGGTGAGGGGCCTCACCCCACAGGACCAGCAGGGGCCCTGCCCGCCTGGGCTGGCCAAGGGGGCCCAGGCGGCTCACACAGTGTGCACTCACTGATGAGCAGATGAGTAAATGAGTAATGAGGGTGTGACGTGTGCTCCCTTCTGAGCTATCTGGGAAGTTTCTGCTATAATTCAAATTAAATTCTATCTGAAAAATATTGTGATGACTAAGGTATTAGCAAGTCCAAGTTGGAAATCATGATTTTGAATGCGTATCTCTTGTATCTCCTTAGAAACATAAGGATATTTCTTACCATCTACAGAACCAAACTCCCTTTCATGGGCACGGGTGAGGATCTCTTTGTACAGTGTTTCTGCTTGCTTGAACTTGCCTTGTTTCAGATAGCAGGAGGCCTTAAAATAAAACAAAGTATTTAGCATCCTTCAGACATAAATGAAGCATATATTTTATCGATAGGTTGAATTATAAAATACTTCTGGCTTTGGACAAAAAAACAATTCTGACATTGAAAAATACTCTATCCATAAAGCAGTACTTCTGCCGACATACCAGGTTGTTTTTCGTTTTGGCCACATTGGGGTCATCGGGTCCCAGTTTGGTCTGGTAGATCTCAAGGGCTCTCTGATAATAATACTCTACTTCTTCATACTTGCCCTGGTTCTGGCAAAGTAAGGCCAAGTTATTCAACTGTTTGGCAACATCTGGGTGATCCTTTCCCAAAACCTGGAAGGAAAAAAGAATGTATTAGAAACATCTACCAGTCTCACTGCCAGTCAGTCCCTTCCCCAGCCTACTGCCAGAAAGGTTTTCCTGAAACATCAATACGATTGGGTTATACTTCCAGGCTTCAAATCCTTCACTGGCTCCCGGTGTGGCATTTAGTAATAATAATACCTTAGTCAGCATTTATTGAACTCTTAAGGGAGGTGCGGCGTGGTGGGGGCCTGGGCTGACTGCTTTAGCTCATCTGATTCTTTTAACAACCCTACCAGGTAGGTACCCTATCGTGCACACTTTGAAGACGAGGATGTTGGGTTTTATAAAGGCCGTTGTTAACTTGGTTGCCAAGTTCTAGAAGAACCCAATCTTAAATGCAGCCCTTTCTCGGACTCTAAAACCCAGTTCATAATGACTCAGTTGCATTCATTCCTATGAGTGACAGTGAATGCCAAGCTCTTTCAACACCACCTATAGATGCCCTCAAGATTTGGCCCCGGAAGGCCCTCGACCATCACCCACTCCACTTCCCCTCGCACTGTAAGCTCCAATTCAGGGCTCTCAGAATTTAATGTCCTAGATCCTGGGAGACTCTTCTCCTCACACACACACACACAAGCTACTTAACATTCAGGTCTCTGTTCAAACGTCCCCTCCTCAGAGGGGGCTGCCCAATATGCAATCGAGGGTAGCCCACAGCCCACCCTCACCCAGCTAATTCACAAGCACACCAACTGGTTTGTTTGGGCTTTTTGCAAGTACACTGCCTGAAATTACCCTGTTTATATCTGTTTAGTCATGTCCTACCAGTTCCCACCCCTTCAAAGGTAACCCCTGAGAGCATAAATTCTTTATTTGTCTTCTCCACCAAAGAGCTCAACATCCAGAAAGGTGCTGGGCACAGACGAATGAATCCTTGACTTCTGCAGGACCTTGAAAAAGCCAGTCATTCCCTCAAGGTCAGGCCTTGGTATGTGCTGTGCTCTCTCCAGGCCTTCCCCACCACTTCCTTCTCCTCGCCTGGGAAACCCTTCGCTCATCTACCCAAGACTCAGGTCAAACACTGGCCTTCTCGAGGAAGCCATCCTCAACTACCTCCCCGAGCCCTGACTCTCTCTCTCACAGGGCTCCATCCTAGAAGCCAACACATACACTGCATCCCCAAGGTCTGCCAAACTGCCACTTTGATTTCTAAATCACCAACACTAACCAAGCACGGGGCTCATAAATCCTCAATAAATGTCTGCTAAATGAATGAATGAAAGAGCAAACATGAATTAATTTAGTGGATCATCATTTATACTTCATAATCCTTCATTTGATATATTTGTGCTCTCCCTGATTTTAACCCCAGACCACTCAAAATCTGACCATTTTATTTCATATGCAAATGACAGCATGACAAAATTCTCCCTTTTCATTTTCTCTCTCCCAATTCTTTGCCATATGGCTCAAAATTGAGGGATCAATCTCTCAGTGTCAAAGACACTGATAAACAATCACAAAAAATACCAAGTTAAAACATTATCTTTAGTTTTTCATGGAAGGGACCTGATACCTGAATCGCTATCACATCTGAATACACAGCCATACAGTGCCAAAATAAACAAATCAATTTTTAATACTTAATTACCACAAATTATAGAAGCTGGTATTAAATATCCAAGTATACACCTCACATTCTACTTTTTACCATCTTCTCTGTTTAATTGCAAATAACAATTAAATGCCTAACTGACAAAGCTTTATGCTGAGCAATATAGAAAAAAAGAATTACAGCACCCGTTTGCAAAAGCATGTGACATTGACTTAATCTATAGCTCTGAGTTAATCTTTAGCTCTGGAAATAATCATTTCACCTTTAAGCTTCATGAAGCATATTTTGCAAATATGTTTTTAATGTTGTTCTCACTGACATACATGCCCTGTCAAATGAAAGGCGACCCTGCCGTCCGCGCCCAGGGCCCTCAGAGTGTCCTCCTCTAACGAAGGCTGTCGCCAGGCCGCCTCCGGCTCAGGAGGGCACGAGGACGCAGGCCTCCACAGGCCGCTCACAGCGGGGCTCCAGGCCCTCTATGCCGGGGTCAGTCTGGCTGCTTTGTGGGTGTCTGCTTTATTAAAAGTTTTCAGCAAATGGTCAGTAATGCCATATCACACTGGTCTTTTTTCAAAACTTAAAACTGAAGTATTTAAAAAAGAAAACCAAATCCCAGAGAACACACGACCCCCACCCTCTCCCACCTTCTCTCTGATCTCCAGGGCTCTCTTGCACAGTGGCTCGGCTTCTCTGTACTTCCCTCTTTTACCGTAAAGCACTGCAAGGTTATTGAGAGTGGCCGCCACCTGTGTGAACAGAGAGAATCACTAATAACACTAACAGCTACCAAAAAAGAGTATATTCATGCATATAAAGACAGTATATTTATACAACCCATGTTCATTCAGAGTCAATATGTACAGCAAACTACTCTTCACTGGATAAATGAATACAACTTCAGCTAAAAGCAAAAGAGCAACTCACTCTGAAGTAAACAGATTATAGAAAGTAACAGTGCAGAACACCAAAAAATGAAACAAATCAACAGCATAATCTTGATTTTTTTTAAATTTCACTGGAAGCCTCAAAGCCAACCAAAACATAGATCTGTATGCAAATCTGACCAGATTTTAATAAAAAGTCAATATAAATTCTTTGGAAAAAATTTATAGAGGTACATGCGATCTGATTTAAGATCAAAAAATGTGCGACAGGATCAGTTTGGGGTGTGGCTGTAACTGAATTAAAGGAGCACTGGCATACGCGGACAGCCGAGTCCCCAGCCCTGAAGCTCTCTGCTGGTGTCGAGCAAGTGAAGACGCCTACCGGAACCACCCAGTGAAAAGGCAGCTCCTCAAGCTTCCCTGTTGAGTTTGATATGAAAAGGAATTGGGTAAAATACATATTAGGGGAAATAAAATACAGAAAGAATGAAAGAACCAGGTATACAAACCGCGGGATGATCTTTGCCCAGAGTTTTTTCACGGATAGCCAAGGCATCATTCAGTAGATTAGCGGCATCTTTGTATTTATTCTGATCCCTGAATTGAAAAACACATACTAAGTGCCTTATATTTAGCTTACTATATCTTTTTCAAATGTAATTTTGGAGCTATAAAAACAAAAGTTAATAAGAATAAGCAAAAAATCTTGAATAGACATCTCTCCAAAGAAATACAAATGGCCACAAAGCACATGAAAAGATACTCAATATCATTAGCCATCAGGGAAATGCAAACAAAACCAAAGTAAGTCACCATTTCACACCCACTAGATTGGCTGCTGTTTTTTTAAAAATGGAAAATTACAAGTGTTGGAGAGATGTGCTGATATAGGAACAATGTTCATTGTTGGTGGGAATGTAAAATGGTGCAGCCACTGTGGAAAACAGTTTGATGGTTCCTCAAAAAGTTAAGTACAGAATTGCTACATGACCCAGCATCCCACTTCTAGGTATACACCCAAAAGAATTGAAAGCAGGGACCCAAACAGATATTTGCACACCAATGTTTATAGCAGCATCATTCATGACTGCCAAAAGGTGGAAGCAACCCAGTGTCCATCAATTGATAAACCGATAAACAAAATGTGGTATATACATACAATGGTTTTTCATTCAGCCATAAAAAGGAACGAAGTTCTGATACATGCGACAATACGGATAAATTCTGAAGACATCATGTTATGTGAAGTAAGCCAGACATAAAAGGACAACTACTGTATGATCTCATGATTTGAAACAATTATATTGAGAATCTAGAATATAGGTTTCCAGGGGATGGGGTAGGGATAGAGAATGGGAAGTTAAGGCTTCAAATGAAGAGGATTCCTAATTTGGAATGATGGAAATGTTTTGGTAATGGATGGTGGCGATGGTAGCACAACACTGTAGACGTAATTAGCAGCAGGTTTCCCATGTACAAATAAATATATCACCTAACTCTCTTTGTTGCTTTAAGAATTAAATAAGATAAGGCTAATGCTATAATTAAACCACAAAAGCTTTTTTAAAAATAGGGTAATCCGGACCCCCTCGGTTTAAGTGTGCCACTCACTAATCATGTGAAGGCAAACAAGCTACCTGCTCTTTGAGACTTTAAACACGTATTTCTCAATTGAGTAGTAACAGCCACCTAGCAGGGCTTTGTACTGCAGAAGCCAGAATGTCCTGCAGAATGTGAGAAGGGTTAATAAAGCTTCTAGTAACTATGAAGCTACTAACTCAGCCCAAGAATATTCTTTTACGTTTATGTTTTTCTTTAATGATCCAACGATCCTATTAAACATTATAAAGTACCTCAAAATTTTTTGAAAGTCAGCAAGTATGAAATAAAGTTTCAAAAACTAGGAAATAGTTTTAAAAAAAAGAAGCAAAAAGATGACTACCAAAGAGGATTGTGAGAACTACATAGATGAGATACCACAAGCTCTTTTGGAAACTCTTTCTGATGTGTCATGAAATGTCTGGGATTACTAACTGGCCAGAGGCACGGCTGTGCCAAGCTCTGGAGCAGTGGGCCTCAAACGTAGCCCTGCAGGAACAGCAACCACCTTACCTGGGAACCTGTGAGAAATGCAAATACCAGGCCTCAGCCCAGACCTACTAGGAATCAGAAACTGGAGGTGAGCTCAGCAGCCCTCCGGGACATTCCAGCCACACTGAGGTTTGAGGACCACTGCTTCACAGCTGTGATGTCCAGCACAGTGGCTAACAGCCACAGTCAGCCTTATACATCCAATTTTTAATTAACTGGAATTATACCGGCCACCATAAATCACTGTCCTGGACAGCACTGCTCCAAAGCAGTGCTTTTCAGCCTTTTTGGAATCCTGGTCCCTTTTGAGAGTGTGATGACAAGCGCAGACCCCTCTCGTGCATCCCTGGTCCTCCCTGTTGCGCAGCAGGGCCCACCAGGGGCTCCTGGAGAGCTCTGTGCACCAGCTTGGGTTTAAGCAGAGCCAGAGTTCATACCTGACTTGCTAAATTCCCAGGCTCTGAAGAAAGGAGTCAGAAAATGTGACAATAAATAAGACCCAAGTCTCGACCAGTCCTTACTAAACGCATGTCTACCGATACCTGCTCTGCCTAAGCAGAAATGCTCCCAGCACTGTCGGCATTGCTGCCAGGAAAACTACTTTACTCCTTCAAACAGTGGGCTGAGCAGACATCTCAGATTAGGTCTTAAGGCTGAGAAAAGTAAAACGTGGTTCCCTAAATGAAAACAAAAGTATACTGTAGTAAGACTTAAAATCCTAATAGAAAAACGGACAAGATAACAGAAAATTCACAAATGAATACAAATGACTAAACATATGATCAAAGAAATACAAATTAAAATGCAACACTCCAAATGTTAATAACAGGGAAAACCATGTGTCTGAAAGGGGAGTATATGAGAATTCTGTTCTTTCTGCATGATTTTTCTGTAAATCTACAACTGCCCTAATAAAAAAAAATTTTTTTAAGAAAAAGGCACAACAGTCCACTCAAACAGATACATGCACATCAGTGTTCATAGTGGCATTATTCACAACTGCCCAAAGATGGAAGTAACCCTAGTGGTCTATACACACCATGGAGTATTATTCGGCCGTAAAAAGGAATGGAGTCCTGATGCATGCGACAACATGGACAAACCCTGAAGCCATCATGTGGAGTTGAAGTAAGCCAGACACAAAAGGACAAATATTGTATGATCTCACTGATATGAAATAATTAGATTAAGCAAACTCAGTCGAGTCAGAAACTAGAACAGCGGCCACCAGGGATGCGGCTGGGGTGGGGAATGGGGAGCTAATGCTCGCTTGGTGCTGAGTCTCACTTTGGGGTGATGGAGAAGTTTGGTGATGGAGGAGTTTGGTAAAGGAGGGTGGTGGTGGTCACACAACACTGTGAGTGTAACAGGAATTGTATATTTCAGTGTGGCTAAAAAAGGAAATTTTAGGTTGTATATATGTTACAAAATAGAATTAGAAACCACAGAATTTGACAACACAAACGGTGAACCCTAATGTGAACTGTGGACGACAGCTAATACTGTAATTATAATAGTCATTTCATCAACTGTAACAAAGGTGCCATACTAATGCAAAGTATTCATAGGAGGGAAAACTGTTTGTGGGTGGGATATATGGGAACTCTATACTTCCTGCATGACTTTTCTATAAACCTACAACTTCTCTTTAATTAAAAAAAAAAGTAAATAAATAAATGTAAAAATACATTTTAGAAAGAGATAAGGGAAGGAGGGAGGGACGACAACTTCAAAAAAGAGCGGGCGCCCACTCTGGTGGCCCCATGGATGAGGGTGTGGCAGGGGCACGGGCACCCCTTTCTAATGAACCAGCAGAGTGGCACCAAGTCATGCCGTGCTTTTCATCCACTCATTTCATTTGGGAATTTATCTTAAAAAAAAAAAAAAAAAAAAATCTAAAATCTTGAAACAAACTTTAAAGATGTTTATCAGTATAATATTAATGTTCCCCCAAAAAGCTTAAAATTAAATATCCTTCTCCCAGGGATGAGCCTGGCCCTGGCATCATGGGATTGACAATGCCTTCTTGACCAAAAGGGGGAAAAGAAATGGAACAAAATAAGGTTGCAGTGGCTGAGAGATTTCAAATAGAGTCGAGAGTAACTGTCCTGGAGGTTATTCCTACGCAAGCTTCAGCCAGATACTGCAAGGTAGAGGCAGGTCAAACCCCAACCAACAGTATTCCCAAAACCCTAAAGAAAACCCAGGGCTGTACTGAGACTCTAAAAAAGTTTTACTTATTAAGTTTATTTTCCAGAAACTTAAAATCTCCAGATTGTTCCAATGCCAGCTAAGCCCTGAAACGTAACAGTCCCAGTCTCTCCCAGAACATCAACCAGTTGCATTCCCCTACCCTATAATGTCGACACCCCTTTTCAACACGAAGACATTAGAATGGTCATTGCCCAGATATCCCTGAAGATTGAGAAAATGATCAAATGAGAGGGAGGAGTTGTAACAGACAGGTTAGCATTTCACAAACGATTATGACTACTGAAGCATTATATAGCTATTTCTTTTTAGTTTCCAGTGTATTCGAACAGCCAGAAGGAAATATCTGAAATTGTGGAATTGTAACCCATATCTATATTTTGAAATTTGCTCTGTAACTACCTGTTAAACTGCGTTTTGAAATTTATCACTTTTCTACATAAATGTTATATTTCACAATAAAAAAAAGTCCCATAATAAGAGAATGATGAAATAACAAATTACAGTCTAACCCTAGGATGGAAAAGTGAATACAAATATGAATGTATATATAGCTACTAATTTTTTTTCCAATCTTTTTACTGACATGGGTAAACTTTTTGTATTTTGCCAATTTTTAAAAATTCTTTTAAAAAACCCATCTATATGGGTGCTTGTATTATTTCCACACCTTCCTGCTTTTCATCTCTGCTGTCCCTCTCCTGGCTCCGATTCTGTTACCATATCCCCAAGATCTAAGAGAAGCCCCCAACAGGTGGCCCTGCCTCCAGGCTGCAGCCCCTCCACTCCGTCCTCATCAGCACCACCACAGGGGCTCTCCTTCAAGCGATTCAGAGCCCACTGCTCCCCACGACCACTCCTCAGCCTCCTTTCAGCCTCATCTCTTACTACTGCCATGGAGTTACACCAAACTGGATGCCTCAGTGTCCCCCAAACCCCCCACCCCATGGCCACTCACTGAAACCCTACCCATCCTTCAAGGCCCAGTAAAACGCTCCCTCTCCTCCATTAATCCTTCCCTAATCCTCTCAACCGGAAGGAATCTTTCTGCTCCAATATCACTCCTGTATTCTCTTATGAACACAACACGGTTTCCCTGCTTCTCTAATTACATGTGCACACAAAGAGCATATTTCCTAAACAAGGTTATAAGGTCCTTTGGAAACAGACTTCAATCATCTTTGTGGAATATTTTGTATCTGCCAGGCACATGCACATCCCCTTCAACCCTACCCATGGCCCCTTAAGCCTCATTTTCAGAATGCAGGACCTGAGGCTCAGAAGGCAGTGCTCTGAGCACTAACACTCGTCTGAGGAGGCTGTTTAGCCCCGATACAAACTGAACTCTCCTGACTTCAAACTCAATGTTCTGATCCTCCCTTGAGAACAGTAATTGAAACTTACTCATCTTTAAGGCCTCAATGGAACCAGCTCAGGGTCTTACATATGATGGGTCTCAAAAAAATGTTTGTTAAATGAAACAATCAAATCAATAAAGGAAAATAAAGCAGGTAACTAAAATCCACAAACCTGGAAGAACCTCAGACAGACAAATTCCACCAGCCCCTCTGGCAGGGCCCCTTTTCCCTAATCCGCTTCTGCATCAGCTCAGCTCAGCCAGAGGATACAGGCAGTCCGAGGACCAACAGGGCTGCACCCTCCTCCCATGGACCATCACCCAGTCCCATGCAGGAGACCACTTAATTCCACTTAAGCCATGGTAACCAGGGATTCCTAAGGAGGAACCGTGCAGAGTATCGCGAGGGATGGAGACGTGCAGATGCCCTGGCCCTCAACTTCCAGCAACCAATATTCCAGGAGGAGAACTAACAGGATCCAAATAACCCCCATGCCAAGCACCATGCACAAGTGCATGAGAGAGGCTAAAAGAAAAGTGTGACGGGAGCCTAAGAGGGGCAAGGGCAGTGCGTCCCTTCAAAAAGGAGCTGGTGTGACCAACAATGCCCTTGCAAGGCAGGAAAGCTGCTGAGAGGTGTAAGTGGTGAGAGTTTTCTAGATAAAAGACACCTGGTGCAGAGCCTTGTGGAAAAAACATCAGACAAATCTAGCTGGGCTGGAGTGAAAGGTGTACGGGGCTGTTCTAGAGAGGCTGAGCTGGGTGGCTGCAGCTAGCGTCCATCCCGACTGCATGATGCCCTGGCCACAGAACTCAGCACTTGGTTTGAATTTAACTCCTGGGTTTTTGAAGAGATGTGGATGATAAGGCTAGAAAAGTATAGCTTATAAAAATACATATTTGAGGGGCAAGTTTATTAGAAGTAAATTAAGTGGATGACAATGAGAAAACACTAGCCTGTACACCAACGCCAGGATGTTCAGCATCGTCGCCACGTCGGGGTGATCGTGCCCAGAAGTCTTCTCCAGGTCCTCCAAAGCCTGCTTGCAGAGAGGCACAGCAACCTCATAGCGTCCTTGTGAAGCATACTGGATGACAAGGTTGTGCAGAGTCCGGAGCCGTGCAGGGATTTCGTAGCCACCCTGCTGGGCAGCAGCGGCTGCACTGCTATGCTGCTGTTGGACTACAGAGAGAGAACTTTATTTCAACTGTATTTTAAAGGAAGTTATCCAGAAGAATCATGTTGTTCAAAAATTTTCTTCTCTAGCTTTTATTCAAGCTAGTACTTGACCCCTATGCTATTTAAACCTTTTCCCAGTGCTCCCCAACGATGGTGGCTTATGAAGGACAAGGCGATGCCTGCTGACAATGCAACAAGATCTCTCCTGGCACCACAACAGTAATGGAAAAAAAGTTATTTTGACCTTGTTCACTCTGTAAGAATCAAACAGATCATGTCTGAATTGCTCATTCACCTCCTGTTTTCTATGATCGGGTCTAACGTATTCTAGATCCTAAAAAGCAAAAACCACTTTAAATCCTTTTGTGAAAGAGGCAAAGTGTAAATAAATCCAATAAATTGATAAAACAAAAGGTAATCCTAATGCACATGTGCTTTTGTTAGACAGGCTACAGGTACCAAGGCTTCTGGTAATTATTGTAATTACATCCTAAGATGAAAAGAAACTGTCTATTTTCTACTATGATACTGAACTGCATCAATCATCACTTACTTCCTTGGCCTGGGTCATCTTCATCATTTGGGAAAAGGTCATCCAGAGGTTCTTTGGTAGAATCAGTGTCTTTGTCCTCCTATAAAACAGACCAGAACAATCCTTAAAGTCTTACAAGTACTAGAATTCCTCTACTGAAAAGCTTTAATAAAAAATTAATTTTAATTACAGATTTTAGAAAAGGCCAGTTTTTAAGATCAAATGTAGAATTATCGACAGTGTGGCTCATCTAACAGCTTAGTAAAGAATAATATAAAGTTTGCTAGACCAGGACTCGAAAGACTCGAATGCAGGCCCTGGTCTGGCAGAACCAACCACCCCACATCTCCACGCCTCAGCCTCTTCATCAGGTGAGGAGTGAAACCCTTACTGAGATAAAAGCGTATTTGGAAACCAAACATCCAAGAACAGATTAAAATCAGCTCCTCTGATTCCTCCCTCTGGCCCTGCCTCCCTCACTCTGCCCACAAGCCACACAGCACAGCCACAGGGTCCCTAGGAGCAGCTTGAGATCTTCCAGCTTTAAAAGTGCACGACTCAGTCTCCCCAGACTGCTGACTAGTGGAAGGGGAAAGATGCCCACACAGGGAGAAGACAGACTCCCCTGGCCAGGTGAGCACATGAGGGACACTGCCTGACCGAGTGGGCTCCTCTGAGAAGGCCACACCCTTTCTAACGTTCCAGCCTGGGAAGCCCGGTCTGAAGACCCTCATAAAGAGCGAGCAGTCACAGCGAGAGCGAGGAAGGACCTGTGAGACAGCTGGCCTGCAGTCTTCAAAATGTCAATGTCAAGACAAAGACCGCGGGCCTGTGCAGGGGAAAGATGACCACTCGACACGGTACGTTATCCTAAACTGGACCCCAATGGAGTGAAAATGTGCCAGGAAGGACAACGTTGGGGCAATAAACAAAATGGAATGTGGACTACAGAGCAGACGGAGCACCCTACCAAGGTGAAAGCTTCTGAACGGGGCCCGGAGGGACTCGGCAGGACGGCCTCACTCCAGGGAAAGGTGCACAGAAACGTGGGAAAAGCAATCACTGAGACGACACACAGCCTCCGAGGGTAAAGGTAGCTCGCTGTGTCTTTTGTCCAAGTGTGACATTTTTTCAAAATAAAAAGTTTAAAAAGTCTCTCACTCAGAGAAACAAGCTTCCCCCTTCCTGACAAGATCATGCGCTCCAGGTGAACGAGAGGCGGGCATCCGCGTTCCATTCGTTCTCATGCCCACTACGGCCCACAGCAATACATCTTTTGAACCAGAACGTTTCATTTCCCCTGCTCCAGAGGAGGTGTGAGGGAGAGCAGCAGGACGCCCTGTGGGGACAGCCTTGCTGCCGCACCAGGCCCCCCGCGGCCCCCAGCAGGCACCTCCGGGCAAACCAGCCAGCCCGAGGCAGGCGTTAACAGTTCTGTCTGCACGCAGGGTGGGATCCAGGAAGGAATCCTGGATGGAGAAAGGACGTGAGTGGAAGGACCGGTGACATCAAATAAGGCTCTGCTTTAGTTAACAGTAATGTACTAATGTTAATTTCTTAGTTATGACAAATTTGTAAGATTGGAGGAAGCTTATACTGTCTTGCAACTTCTTTGTGAACCTAAAATTATTCCAAAATAAAAAGTCTACTTAAGGAAGTTAACGAAATAAGAAATAAATGGTGTATGAAAAATAGCTGAGCCTGCAATGGATATCCAAAAAGAGCGAATAGAAAAAAGAAAAAACCCCAAGTCCTTGGGGGACCCAAGCCCTGAGAACAGCGAGACAAGCCGGCCAGGGAAGGCCCATGAGGAGGCCGAGAGAGGCAGCAGGAGAACCAGGTGGTATCCGGGGAGCGAGGGGAGGAGAGCGGTTCAGAGAGAAAGTCAAGATCAACAACAGCATAAGCGGCAGAGCCCGAATGGTCAGTGTTTGGATTTGGCTTTAGAGGAGGTCGCTGGGGGCCTACTGTTTGGAAGCCACACTGCAATGGGGTAGAGAGGTTTAGGAAATGCCAGTCTTACACAGACCACATCCAAGAAACAGTGGGGAATGCTGCCTCTTTGCACTGTCCCTTATGTTTACAAACAATTCTTACATTTTCTGACTTTCATTCTAAAAAGCACCGAAGAATAGAAAAAGGCAAAGAGAACTTATGTGACTGATCCAGAGGCAAAAAAGTAAGACTCAATTCCAAGACCCACGATCCTTGGTCTTGCTAAATACAGTCACTCCAGGGGACAGGAAAACACTCACAGCTTTACTGAAATAACCTACTAACTGCAACATGGTAAATGTCAACACTAAATTCACTACAGAACCACTTACGGATGGAGAAATGTCGTCATCATATTTTTTTAACTGGTTCATGAATTCCAGGTGTTTCTTCTCTTCCTCCAGTTGAGCCACAGACTGCTCGCTCTTCTGTAGTTTCTGCTGCGTGTTGGCCAATTCATCCCGCAGCCACTGGTTCTCCTGGCACAGACGACGAACCTGAGCACGCAACTTCTGTTTCTCTGACTCTACGGCATTCAGATGATTTGACAAAGCCATCATGACCTGAACAGACAGGAACATTTAAAACATTGCAGGATAGCAAAAAAAAAAAAAAAAAACCAACGTCAGTTGCCCATGTTTGCATGGATCTACTTCTGGATGTTTTGTTCTGTTCCACTGATCTACAGGTCTATCTCTGACAATGCTACACTGTCTTAGTTAACCTTCCTCTATTGTAAGTCTTAAAACTGGGTAGAGTTCAATACTAGTGGTCAATAAGAGGGAGGGAAAAGGGGTATGGGATGTTTGGGGTCTTCTTTTTTCTTTTTATTTCTTTTTCTGGTGTAATGCAAATGATCTAAAAATGATCATGGTGATGAATATACAAATATGTGATGATACTGTGAACCACTGATTGTATACTTTGGATTAATTGTATGGTATGTGAATATATCTCAATAAAATTATGTTTAAAAAAAAAATTTTAGTAGATTGTCCACCAAAGGTCACCTCCCACCTACCCAAGCATTCTTCGGCTTAAGTTCAAAGCCTACACTTGCATATATTGTCTCCAAAATACAAATAAGGACAATTCACCATTTAGTTCAATTTCCACCCTTCAGCCATAGACTACATGTGGGGTATGGTAAAGAATATCATACTCAGAACAGCTACAAAAATTACCCATTCTTTTTTCTCTTTGAGAACATCTTGATGTACACACAGCAACTTTTCTGATGAAACTGTTTTTTTACTTTCTATCTAGATGGCCTCAACTTCATTTTTCATAAAGAGTAAAGAAGGAAAAAAACCTGTACCAGATGTGAGACTGTGCCACACGTGCAAACATGTACAGAGTGCGGGCCAGGGAGGGGCTGGTGGAGCCGGGGAAGGGTGGGCACAAAATCTTCCTCAGTGTTCCAAGATAAGGGAGGAAACCTTTGTAGCTACAAGCAAGGATAAGAAGGCATTACTGCATCCCCAGGCTTATGTTTAGGTCCCAGAACCAGGACGGGGACGTGTGCTCCCTGGTTCCAGGAACAGACCTGCCCGAGACCATAAGCAAGTTCCTAGGAGTCAAGAGTGTGGGTGTGCCCTTCTCTCTTTATTTTTCTCCTAGGTTTAAAACCTGAAACTCCAGAAGGTGAGGTTTTGCCTTTCTTCTTTTTTTGACCCCAGTATCTGCCAGACTAAAAAAGGAAGTTCATACCGCATCTCCTCAACAGAACATGAAAAATAATAGATTCACAATTTAGGATGAAGAACTCTAAAATGAGAAGATAGAAGGTTCCTTTGCTATAGAAGGATTTCCTTTATGGAAGCAGAAATTGGTGACTCAGCAGTCTCTAGTATGTGTCATTCAATCACTAGTCAAGAAGAAAGCTAAGAAAGAAATTGATATTTAATGTATTTCATTTCACCTAAGAGGTATCGGCAGAGCTATCAGGTTCCAAAAGTTATCAGGGGAGAAAAAAACCCAAGAGAGTCCCAGTTTTTTCACCTATCATCTAGCATGACAGAAACTAAGTTTCTTGTCCTAGGGTACTGCACAGACTATTAGCTGCCACCCAATAACCATTCTCCCCTTTATCAGGCTTAAGAACCGTGAACTTTAAGGGTTACAACATTCCGCAGCCTCCCTCACAGCTGGGTGTGGCCATGTAACCAAGTTCTGGCCAATGAAATGTAAGCAGTGTTGTGACAACTTCAGGAAGTAGCCTTCCAGGGAGCAGGCTCGTTCCTGCTCGCCTCTTCCCATTCCAAGCACGGGGCTGGAGGCCGACTTGGCCCAGGAGCCAGGCTGCCGAGGGGCAGCACAGCAGGGGCCACAGGAGCCTGGGTGTCCCCAACGACCCTGCAGCTCCCAGGGTCCGCCTACCTCGTTTTACACCTAGAGATGCCCATCTCTGTTGTTTAAGCCACTGTTGTTCTTTCGTATATGCAGCCAAATGATACACAGGGTGACTCTGACTTGGGCTCTGCTTTTTAAAATTCAGACATGCACGAATCAATAATCATTGAAATATCATCCATAACTGACATAGAAGTCGATCCCTGTTAGTCACCTAATGTAAGATTTTGTACATATCTTCCCTCTACTTCAGTTAACTATCTATTTCAAATCAAGTATCATTTTTTTCTAACCATCAGTTAATAATCTTGCCCGTGCCATTCTCACTGATACCTGTGCCTCACTCAGGCCAAGCTCCAACATTTCCAGTGACTTTCGGATCATGTTTGATTTTTCTTCCACCAGATTACTTTCATCATCTTTCTTCAAACACTTCAGTGTCTCAAGTAAACTTTGTAAAATGGAATTGTGTTCATTCTTCAGAGCTTCCAGCCCCTGAATTACTTGCTTTGTCTTAGAAATAATTTCATCCTGTGTAAGCTTCTCCAACTTGTCTTCCTTTATATACACCATTGTGGACATGTTGTCGTACATTCTAGAACAGAAAAAGAAAAAAAAAATTAGACCTCCTAGTACAGGTTATATCTCTGTTAAATCTTTTATATCTGTGTGAATATTTTAAATGAACAATTTTATAGGTGGATAATAAATATTTACATTTGTAATTTATTACCTTGAAATACTACATTCTATATTGCTTCTGTTTTTCCTTTCCAGATCAATTTAATACTTTTCTGGTTAATGTCAGCACTCTTTTTTACAAATAAAATGATAGCAACAGAAATTAATGCCAAAGATCAAAAGCAGCAGAACATACAAATGCCATTTCCAAAATACACAAAAATTTATCTCAATGTTTGCATGCTTTTTTTTCCTTAAGAAATTCACACGGGACACCAAATTCTGGGTAACACATTTAACCAAAGCCTTTAAAGGTGCCCATGGAGTTTCATGCAACCTACTGAGGTAAACCGGGAAAGACAAAGCTCATCAAGAGCTTGACCCTCAGGGACACACAGGCGAGAAGTCGTCAACCTGGACAAACCCAAGCCCAAGGGCTGCAGGCACCCTGGGGAGCCCGGGGGCAGGAGGGGCAGTCGGGGGAGAGGGCAGGGCCAGCCTGCAGAGGAAAGGACCCGAGGAAGCCACGAGCACGTCTCACGGTGGGAGCGCGAAGGGCAATGCCCGTCGTGGGGGCCACGGGAGCCCAAGCTCAGAGGGCTGAAAGTGCCCACTGTCTGCGAGCAGCTGCCCAGGGTACAGGGTGCTTGTGAAGGAGGGAGGCAGCGACAAGCCTGGGGATGCAGGCAGGAGCGAGGTCTCAGGAAACCGGCTCCTCTGTGGGTTTAGGCTTCATTCTGAAGACAAGAGCAGTGGGGAGGGGAGGGTTTTAGGTACAGGTAGTGGTCAGGACAGGAAAGAGGGCTCAGGCTCAGTGAAGCCACAGGTATAACCGGTCAAGGACAGACTGCACCTATGTCCCCTAGCCCTTTGCCAGGAGAAACCAAAAAGCCAAAGACCTCACTAACACCTCCTTCATGTGTTTTCCTACAATATAAAACACTGGAGATGCAAAGAAGAGTCTCTAGGCCCAGTAGGAAATGATGGCAACCTCTTTATTTGAAGCACCTATGGAAAATAATAGCTCCTGGGACCTGCTCATATAGGCAGATTAAATCCCTCCCGATTACCAAAAAGTCAGTATCACAATGTCACACACACACACAGATTAGAGTGAGAGCTGAAAAGAGGGGAAAGTAGGGCAGTTTTGTTTATGCTTTACAAAAACAACAACAACAACAACAACAAACAGGATAAAGGGTTTAAATACAGCAGGAAAACTAAAAGCTAAGCCTTAGGTACAGAAAAAAATCGGAACAAAATGAGAAAGACATTCACTCTAAGTGAGGGGATGACTGAATTCAGTAAGAAATTTAAGTAAATACATTCAAAGAAATCCAATATTAATTCTTAAAGAGATATCTTTAAAAACTGGCAACAAGGGACAAGAATAATGAATACTTTTGTTCTGTGGATGAAAAGGGAGGGAGGGAAGCAGGGAGAGAAGGACGACAACTGCTTAAGACAGTTTTTTTAAACTTACTCTTAAAAAAACTAATCAGGCCCTGAACAGCCTGCTCAAGATGCGGAGTGAGATGTTTCAGGGCTCCGTCCCTCCCACAGAAGCTATGAACCGCCACATCTTTCACAGAGCTCCATAAAGCAGTTAAAAGACTGCAGTAAGAGGGTGAGTGCCAAATGAAGAAACAAGGCTACTTAAAAGCCCTGGAGCACCCCTCCCCCACTAGGAGCAGAGCCCCCACCCCCCAGGCACTCCCAGTGTGGATCCTAAGTCCTGGTTCCGGAGGTAGCCACATACTGGGAGCTTGTGCACCTGGCCCAATCTGTCTGGCGGTGGCCTGAGGGGTTACAGTTCCAGAACTTGCCCTGCATATACAGGGCAGTTCACAGAGCTTCCTACAGAACGCTGCAGGAGAGCAGGCAAGTGATTGTCTGGGGCAAGGGATTGCTGGCTGTAGGACACCCAGCGCAGGGCCTGGGACAGGAGGAAACTGTCCCCAGGAAGAAGGGACAATCTGCCATAAACAGGGGAATTCCTAAGGCTACCTGTACATATCCCAGACACAATGCATGCTGAGAAAGGACCAGGGAAGCCCCTGTGCTTTGGCCTGGAGCTGTTCTCTAAGCTCACTGTATGGATGTGCCCTGAGGGAGAGCGCTCACACAGGGCAATCTGCACAGACTTCCCCCTCCCCAACAAAAGATTACAAAACATACAAAGAAATAGGAATTGAAGGCCCTGGCAATGGAGAAGATTAAAGCAGGAGAAACTAACAATGAGAACAAGACCCAGGACATAACAGACAACAGCTTTTTAAAAACGGTTCTAAATATACTCAAAAACTCCAAGGAAAACACGGGCAAAGAACTAAAAGAAGTCAGGAAAACAACAGATGAACACAAAGAGACTAGCAATAGAGATGGAAATTATGAAAAGGAATCAAAAAGAACTGAAGACCACAGTAACAGAAATTAAAAATTCCCTAGAGGGGTTCAACAGCAGATTGGAGCTGGCAGAAGAAAGAATCAGTGAAGCTGAGGATAAGACAACTGAAATCACTCAGTGTGAGGAGCAGGAAAAAGGAATGAAGAAAAGTGAACGGAGCCTGAGGAGCTTGTGGGACACCATCAGGCGTAAACACACACATCATGGGAGTCCAGAAAGAGAAGAAAGAGAAAGGGGCAGAGAGAATATTTTAAAAATAACGGCTGATCATTACTGCAAAGGAGAGGTGTGCCAGTTTGCATGTATTATGTCCCCCAAAACGTCATTTATCTTTGATGCAATTTTGTGGGGGCAGACATGTTAGTGTTGATTAGGTTGGAATCTTTTGATTGAGTGTTTCCATGGAGATATGACTCAATCAATTGTGAGTGAAATGTCAGATTGGATAATTTCCATGGAAGTGTTACCCCACCCATTCAGGGTGGGTGTTAATTGGATCACTGGAGTGGTATAAAGGAGTTCACAGACAGAAGGAGCTCAGAGCAACCAAGAATGACATTCTGGAGAGAGGTGCAACTTAGAGACATTTTGAAGATGGCCATTGAAAGCAGAGTTTTGCTGACGCTTTGGAGGTACTAGCCCAGAGTTTGCCCCAAGAGGCTGTTACAGAAACACTTTGGAGAATGCCATTTTGAAACACAACCTGGGAGCAAGCATACGCCAGCCACATGCCTTCCTAACTAACAGAGGTTTTCCGGATGCCAATGGCCTTTCTCCAGTGAAGGTACCCTATTGTTGATGCCTTACCTTGGACACTTTTATGGCCTTAAGACTATAACCTTGTAACCAAATAAACCCCATTTATAAAAGCCAATCCATTTCTGGTGTTTTGCAAAACGGCAGCATTAGCAAACTGGAACAAGAGGTGAATCCTGCTTATAACTATGCCTAAGAGTCTCCCCCTGAGTACCTCTTTGTTGCTCAGATGTGGCCCTCTCTCTCTAGCTAGGCGACCTCGGCAGGTGAACTCACTGCCCTCCACCCTAAGTGGGACCTGACTCCCAGGGGTGCAAATCTCCCTGGCAACGCAGGATATGACTCCCGGGGATGAATCTGGACCAACATCATGGGATTGAGAACATCTTCTTGACCAAAAGGGGGAGGAGAAATGAAACAAAATAAAGCTTCAGTGGCTGACAGATTTCAAATGGAGTTGAGAGGTCACTCTGGTGGGCATTCTTACACACTATATAGATAACCCTTTTTAGGTTTTAATGTATTGGAAGTAAATACCTGAAACTATCAAAATCCAACCCAGTAGCTTTGACTCTTGAAGATGACTGTGTAACAATGCAGCTTACAAGGGGTGACAGTGTGATTGTGAAAACCTTGTGGATCACACTCCCTTTATCCAGTGCATGGACAGATGAGTAGAAAAATGGGGACAAAAAACTAAATGAAAAATAGGGTGGGCATGATTTGGGTGTTCTCTTTTACTTTTATTTTTTTCTTATTTTCATTTTTTCTGGTACAAGGAAAATGTTCAAAAAATAGATTGGGGTGATGAATGATGGCACTGTGAACAGCTGATCATACATAATGGATGACTGTATGGTATGTGAATATATCTCAATAAAACTGAATTTTAAAAAAATGCCTGAAAACATCCCACATTTAATGAAAATCATGAATATACACATCCAAGACATTCAACAAATTCCAAACAGGATAAATCCAAATAGAACCACAGCTCATGTTATAATCAAACTGTTGAATGCCAAAACTAAAGAGAGAATTCTGAAAGCCCCAAGAGAGAAGCAACATGTCATGTACAAGGGAGCCTCAATAAGACTGAACACAGATTTCTCATTAGAAACCATAGAGGCAAGAAGGTGGTGGAATGACATATTTAAAGTGCTGACAGCAACAAATTGCCAAACAAGAATTCTGTATCTGGCAACTCTTTCAAAGTGAGGGAGAGGTTAACACATTAGCAAATAAACAAAAGCTGAGGAAGCTCATCCCCCTAGACTAGCCCTATAAGGGATGCTAAAGAGTTACAAATCCTTCAGAAAAGAAATGACAGTAGATCACAGTCACATGAAGAAATAAAGATCTTTGGTGAGCATAATGACAATGGTAAGTATAAATACCAGTCGTCTTGTATTTTTGACTTGTATCTCCACTTTTTACTTCCTACAGAATCTAAAAAGCAAATGCATAAAATGTAATGAGAAATCAGGGGTTCTAGCCTCATAATTTGTAAACATGTAATTTGTAACAAGAACTACATTAAAGGTAGGAGGGATGGAGAGAGACAGAAACATAGTTTCTGTATACTATTGAAATTAAGTTGGCATCAAAGAAAACGAGATTGTTATAGATTTAGAAAGTTAAATTTAAGCCCTATGGTAACTACAAAGAAAATACCAAAGAATATGCAAAAAAAAAAAAAAAAAAAAGTAGAATATGGGTTGCCAGTGGCAGGGGCAGGGGGAACGAGGAGCTAATGTAGGGTGTAGGGTTTCTGTTTGGGAAAACAGGAAAGTTTTAGTAACGGAAGGTGGTGAGGGTACTGCAATTTTGTGAATGCAATTAAACCCAATGAATGTTAAGACTGGGAGTGGTTGAGATGGGAAAGTTTATGTTATATATCTGTTCTCACAATTAAAAAAAAAAAAGAGCAACTAGAGTCAATGACAGTTAAATGCAACACATGATCCTGGATGGGATCTATCAGTGGGGAGAAAAGGCTCAAAGGGACATTATAGGGTCACAGGAAAAAAAGGAATGTAGACTATAAGCTGTATAGCAATGTTAAAGTTCTTAAACTTGATAACCGCACTTAAAGAAGTTGGATATTCTTGTGTGCTGGTTTGTATGTATTATGACCCCCAGAAAAAGTCATGTTCTTTAATGCAATCTTCTGGGCGCAGACGTATTAGTGTGGATTAGATTGTAATTCTTTGAGTGTTTCCATGGAGATGCGACCCACCCAACTGTAGGTGATGACTGATTAGATCATTTCCATGGAGGTGTGGCCCCCCCCATTCAGCGTGGGCCTTGATTAGTTTACGAGAGCACTATATAAGATCAGACAGAAGGAGCTTGCTGCTGCAGCCACGGGGGACACTTTGAAGAACCCACAGGAGCTGAGAGAGGAACTAAAACACAACCTAGAAGCAAGCAGACACCAGCCACATACCTTCCCAGCTAACAGAGGTTTTCCAGACGCCACTGACCATCCTTCAATGAAGGTACCCTACTGTTGATGCATTACCTCGCACATTTTATGGCCTTAAAACTGTAACTGTGTAACCAAATAAACCTCCTTTATAAAAGCCAATCCATTTCTGGCGTTTTGCAAAAGGGCAGCATTAGCAAACCGGAACACCTTGTTCTTAGGAAATGTATATAGCAATATTAAGTGTTCAAGGAGCACGGTGAATATAACCTGTGCTCAAGTGTCCAGAAAATGGATTGCTAAATAGACAAATGGACAGAATGATAAGGCAAATGTAGCTCTAAGTTTGAAAGCATTTCCAAATAAAAAGTTAAAATTACAAAAGAAAAAAGAAAATCAGAATTCAAATGTTCTGGAGGGCTGCTGAGCTCTCCTGAGAAGTGAAAGGTCAGGAGAGCAAAGACCCTGAACCAGCGTGATCCGGGCAGAGCCTGGCTGCCTCCATCGCCATCCCTGGGCTCCCCGGGAAATCCCTACACCCCCTGGGGCATCTGGTTCACAGGCCTAGCTCGCAGGGCCGTCAGAAGAAAGGGAGCGTGAGTGGGGAACGCCCACACGGAGGCCCTCAGTAAACAGCCTGGTCCTGGGAGCAACAGGGATGCAGAGCACCCAGGTACAAGACGGCTCAATGTCTGCACAGACGCCTCCTGCAAGGAGAACTCAGTACTTCACAAGACAGTCTGCTCCTCGTCAGACCGCTCCAGCATTTAGTCATAAAATTAGTCCTTTTGCAGAGCTGAAATCTGCCTCCTTGTATTTCTTCTACCCTTTGAGCCAACTTCTTCATTCTTAAGAAAACAAAAAATCGTTTACTGCCTCATCCATATAACAGTATTTCAAACACTGCATTGCAGTGACAGGGCTGTCCAAATTCAGTATTTCGGGGGCCATTCAATCACAATAGTATCCATAGGTCTTATCAAGTCACCACCCTACAAATGGACATGCCATTTCTCCAGGTGGAAAGAGACAATGGAAAAATATTTATACCACATGATAACTCTCTCAATTTCTGGGCAAAGATATTATGACCACAGGTGGGTTATACAGTAAATAGACTTAAGGCTACTGGGTGTTTAAAAAAAATAATAAAATTAGGTTTACACCCTCAAGCTATACTCTGAAATAAATTCCAGATTGATTAAATAATTAAATGTTTTTTAAAAGGCACAAGAACAGTAGAATACAGAGGCAAAGGTGAGAATATTCTCTGAACTGCAAAACACTGACAGAGTTTACCTAAAATAAGAAACTTCTAAAATTTGATGTAGAAACTAAATACACTTCTGAGGGAACACCATCTCATAGGCCTTCCACAGTGGGGGGTCCAAAAGTACATGGGCTTCCAGCCCAAAGGGCTACGGTACAGGTTACATTGAGTGCTGAAAAGCAAAAATCACTGGGAGTCTAAACTATCCCTTGTCAGCTTATAAATCACACTGTCCGGGACCTTCTGCCAACCCTGCTGCTGCATGTGCCTAGAGGTCGTCTGAGGAGAGAGCCCAGAACAATGCCAGGCACGGACAGATGTGTTTGATGCAGGCAGGAAGCAGCTTTGGGGCCAGCCCTCTCCTTCCTCCCGCAGGCCCCCTTGCAGCCTCAGTCTCCCTGCCAAGCAAGTGGCAACAACATCCACCCTACTGGGAGCAAACACAGCACAAGCTCAGAAATATTCCCGTCCCCTTCCCCTCTGGGTGACAAAGACTGTATCTGGCCCCAGATTATTCTCATCAACCAAGACACATATTTATGATGCTTTTATTTCCAGAAAAGAACTCTTTAAAGTACCATTGTTGCTCAATGCAAAATCTCCAGGGTAGAATCTGACAAACCCACTATCTGAACTAACCTCCTAAACACAAGAGGCCCTTCTTAGGGTCAAACCTCCTAAAGCCAGGAGCCCAGCAAAGGAACCAAGTTTCCAGAGCCCTGAAGACAAGGGGAAACACCCCCAAATACAGACTCAATTTCCACTCCACTTTCCTTAGCCCAGCAGCTGCCAAGAACAAAGGCCGCATGTCCTGATACCTAGCAAACAAATGCAGCACTGCCTCGCAGACCGACTGCTTCTCTGAGTGAGCACAAGTGTATTTGGGGAGAAGCTTTGAGAGCAGGTGGAGGAGCAGCTGTCTTTCTACAAGACCAGAGAGATTCCATGCAAGAATCTGGATGTCATGAAGGAGGCAATGGTCAGGCAGAGGAAGCTGCTGCAGAGACTGCTGGGAAGCTGGAGAAACAGGAGAAGAAATGCTTGAAGAAAGAAAAGCAGCAACTGACTGCAATTGCTCTCACGTCTTCAGAAAACAGCAGTACTCCAGAAGATGTGAGGAGGCAAGTGAGAGACCCAAGAAGAAAAAGCAAAAGCTCCAGGAGGCTCCTCAGGAGAATGGGTGGAAGCCCCATCTGCTTGTTGCTCCAAACCCAAGGAGACAAAAAGCAAGGAGGAGCTAGTTAGTAGTGATCTTGAAGAGAGAGCTGGCAGCACAGTACTCCCCAAGGGGAAGAAGTCTTCCCCCAAAGAGGACCCAGTCCGCGATCTTCAAGAGGCGGCCAACAGGAGTGCCCCCAGGAAAAAGGAGAACCTCTCCAAGGAGGCGCCGGTCAGCAGGGACCTGAAGAGGCTGTCAGCACTAAGAGCAGCTCCAAGAAAAAGAAAAAGTTGTAAAAACTATCCCAGGAAGATCAGAATGGACTTTCCCTGGGTGGCTATGCCCCAGCCCATTTCCTATACCCCAATAACAACAAATTTACAGGAAAAAAAAAAAAAAAAAAAAACCTGAGGGAGGACTTCCGGGAAGATGGCGGAGTAGGTGAGGTGGAACGGGCCACTCCTCTGTGAAAGTAACTGCAAAGGCACCGGAGGACACCAGGGACTGAGTTTCAGGGTGGGACTGGCCATAGAGGGTCCCCCGCAGTACGTGGAGGGGACACCGACAAAAACAGAGGAGAGACGGCGGCTGCAGGGACGTGGTGAATTTGTTTCCCATTTGGACCCCCCCACACAGGCCAACAGCAGCAAAACTGGGCAAGGCAGGGAGCAGCGGCCGTGCACCCCGTGCACCCACCTCGACAGTGTGCTGCGGGATGACGCTCCACAGCCAGACAGCGGGCAGCTCCCTGAGGAACCCAGCGGGCAGCTTTGCTCTCCGCCCACGAAGTCCAAGGCGGGGAGGATGCAACAGCGAGAGGCGGGGAAGGAGAGTCGCCACACCCCAGAGACTCGCGGGCGCAAGGCAGGCAGAGAGCCGGCAGGCAGGGCCCACGATCCGTCTGCGGGTGCCCTTGACGGGACTCCCTGCCTGCCTGCTCCGGCCCAGGTTGCAGCCCCAGGACAGGGATTCCTCCGAGAACCGGGCACTGATTGGCTCCCCACCCGGTTTGGTCTCCGCCCACCACACTGCAGAAGTTCGCGGAAGACATACTTGAGAGCGCCACCTGCTGGTAGACTTGGGAAACCGCACTCCTGCAAACCAAATTATATATAAATGCTCAAATAATTCTACACTTCCAAAAATAACCCTATCAAGACAAGCAAATGCGCTGAAGTCAACAGAAAATAACATAGCACTTGCAGGACCTAGAATATATGGACAAGCCAAACGAACAAATCAAAAAGTGGCAAAAGACACAAAATTTGGAATAATTAATTTAAAAAGTACAAACAAATCTCCAAAACAACTTCAACGAGATGGCTAAAGATATAAAGGAAACCAAGAAGACTCTACAAGGGCAGAAAGAATTTGAAAGAGTAAATTAAAAAAATAGCAGACCTTATGGAAATAAAAGACACTATGGCTCTAATTTAAAATATACTAGAGACATACAATAGCAGAATTGAAGAGGCAGAAGAAAGGATAAGTGAACTTGAGAGCAGAAAATACAAATGTGAGCACATAAAAGAACAAATAGGAAAAAAATAGAAAAATTTGAAATGGATCTCAGACAAATAATAGATGACATGAAGATAAGAATCATTGGTGTCCCAGAAGAAGAGAAGGGTAAAGGGCTAGAAAGAGTGTTTTAAGACATAGTTGAGGAAAACTTCCCAACCCTTCTAAATGACAGAAATACGCAAATCAAAGATGCCCAACTAACTCCAAACAGAATAAATCCAAATAAACCTACTCCAAGACATATACTGACTAGATTGCAAATGCTGAAGAGAAGGAGAAACTACTGAAAGCACCAAGAGAGAAGTGATTCACCATATACAAGGAAAACAACATACGACTAAGCACTGACTACTCAGCAGGCGCCACGGAGGCAAGAAGGCAGTGGTATGACATATTTAAGATTCTGAAAGAGAAAAACTGCCAGACAAGAATTCTTTATCCATCAAGGCGCACCTTCAAAGTTGAGTGAGAGTTTAAAATTTTCACAAACACTGAGAGAATTTGTTAACAAGAGACCTGCCCTGCAAGAAATACTAAAGAGACCTCTACCAGCTGAGAAAAAAAGAAAGGAGAGGTATGAAGAAGAGCACAGAACTGAAGAGTTATTAGTAAAGGTAGCATAAAGAAAAAAAGACAGAGAGGGAAAAAAATGTCTATTACAATAGTAGGGGACTTCAATACACCACTCTCTTCAATACACAGAACTAGACAGAGGACCAATAAGGAAACTGAGAACCTCAACAATATGATAAATGAATTAGACTTCATAGACATATATAGATCATTACATCCCAAACTACCAGGATATACATTCTTCTCTAGTGCCCATGGAACATTTTCCAGCATAGATCACAAGCTGGGGCACAAAACAAGTCTTACCAAATTTAAAAAGACTGAAATTATTCAAAGCACATTAGAATTGTACATTGCACAATGGAAAGCAACTAGAAATCAACAATCCCCAAAGAACCAGATCTTTCACAAATATATGGAGGTTAAACAGCACACTCCTAAACAACCAGTGGGTCAAAGAAAAAACTGCAAGAGAAACTGGCAAATATCTAGAGACGAATGAAAAAGAGAACACAACATACCAAAATCTGTGGGATGCGCCAAAGGCAGTGCTGAGAGGGAAATTTATACCTCTAAATGCATATATCAAAAAGCAAGAAAGAACTAAAACTAAAGACCTAACTGAACAACTGAAGAGGCTAGAGAATGATCAGCAAACTAACCCTAAAGCAAGTAGAAGAAAAGAAATAACAAGGATTAAAGCAGAAATAAATGATATGGAGAACAAAAATAATAGAGAGAATAAATAAAACCAAAAGTTGGTTCTTTGAGAGGATCAACAAGATTGACAGACCCTTAGCTAGACTGACAAAGTCAAAGAGAAGACCCAAATAAACAGAATTAGAAATGAGAAAAGGATAATTACTACAGATCCCGAAGAAATTAAAAAAAAAAAAAAACGTAAGAGGATACAATGGGAGGCAGGGCAAGATGGCAGACTGGTGAGCTGTAAGTTTTAGTTACTCCTCCAGGAAAGTAGGTAGAAAGCCAGGAACTGCGTGGACTGGACACCACAGAGCAATCTGTCTTTGAGCATACTTCATACAACACTCATGAAAATGTCGAACTGCTGAGATCAGCGAAATCTGTAAGTTTTTGCGGCCAGGGGACCCGCGCCCCTCCCTGCCAGGCTCAGTCCCATGGGAGGAGGGGCTGTCAGCTCCAGGAAGGAGAAGGGAGAACTGCAGTGGCAGCCCTTATCGGAAACTCATTCTACTGATCCATACTCCAACCATAGATAGACTGAGACCAGACACCAGAGAATCTGAGAGCTGCCAGCCCAGCAGAAAGGAGACAGGCATAGGAAAAAAAAACAACACGAAAAACTCCAAAATAAAAGCAGAGGATTTTTGGAGTTCTGGTGAACACAGAAAGGGGAAGGGCGGAGCTCAGGCCTTGAGGCGCATATGCAAATCCCGAAGAAAAGCTGATCTCTCTGCCCTGTAGACCTTCCCTTAATGGCCCTGGTTGCTTTGTCTCTTAGCATTTCAATAACCCATTAGATCTCTGAGGAGGGCCCTTTTTTTTTTTTTTTTTTTTTAATCGTTTTTTCTTTTTCTAAAACAATTACTCTAAGAAGCCCAATACAGAAAGCTTCAAAGAATTGCAATTTGGGCACATCAAGTCAAGAGCACAACTAAGAGAGCTCTGAGACAAAAGGCAATAATCCAGTGGCTGAGAAAATTCACTAAACACCACAACTTCCCAAGAAAAGGGGGGTGTCCGCTCACAGCCACCATCCTGGTGGACAGGAAACACTCCTGCCCATCGCCAGCCCCATAGCCCAGAGCTGCCCCAGACAACCCAGTGTGACGGAAGTGCTTCAAATAACAGGCACACACCACAAAACTGGGCGTGGACATTAGCCTTCCCTGCAACCTCAGCTGATTGTCCCAGAGTTGGGAAGGTGGAGCAGTGTGAATTAACAAAGCCCCATTCAGCCATCATTTCAGCAGACTGGGAGCCTCCCTACACAGCCCAGCAGCCCAGAACTGCCCTGGGGGGACGGCACTCACCTGTGACATAGCACAGTCATCCCTCAACAGAGGACCCGGGGTGCACAGCCTGGAAGAGGGGCCCACTTGCAAGTCTCAGGAGCCATACGCCAATACCAAGGACTTGTGGGTCAGTGGCAGAGACAAACTGTGGCAGGACTGAACTGAAGGATTAGACTATTGCAGCAGCTTTAAAACTCTAGGATCACCAGGGAGATTTGATTGTTAGGGCCACCCCCCCTCCCCGACTGCCCAGAAACACGCCCCACATACAGGGCAGGCAACACCAACTACACACGCAAGCTTGGTACACCAATTGGGCCCCACAAGACTCACTCCCCCACTCACCAAAAAGGCTAAGCAGGGGAGAACTGGCTTGTGGAGAACAGGTGGCTCGTGGACGCCACCTGCTGGTTAGTTAGAAAAAGTGTACTCCACGAAGCTGTAGATCTGATAAATTAGAGATGAGGACTTCAATAGGTCTACAAACCCTAAAAGAACCCTATCAAGTTCAGCAAATGCCACGAGGCCAAAAACAACAGAAAATTATAAAGCATATGAAAAAACCAGACGATATGGATAACCCAAGCCCAAGCACCCAAATCAAAAGACCAGAAGAGACACACCACCTAGAGCAGCTACTCAAAGAACTAAAGATGAACAATGAGACCATAGTACGGGATATAAAGGAAATCAAGAAGACTCTAGAAGAGCATAAAGAAGACACTGCAAGACTAAATTAAAAAATGGATGATCTTATGGAAATTAAAGAAACTGTTGACCAAATTAAAAAGATTCTGGACACTCATAGTACAAGACTAGAGGAAGTTGAACAACGAATCAGTGACCTCGAAGATGACAGAATGGAAAATGAAAGCATAAAACAAAGAATGGGGAAAAAAATTGAAAAAATCGAAATGGACCTCAGGGATATGATAGATAGTATGAAACGTCCAAATATAAGACTCATTGGTGTCCCAGAAGGGGAAGAAAAGGGTAAAGGTCTAGGAAGAGTATTCAAAGAAATTGTTGGGGAAAACTTCCCAAATCTTCTAAACAACATAAATACACAAATCATAAATGCTCAGCGAACTCCAAATAGAATAAATCCAAATAAACCCACTCCGAGACATATACGGATCACACTGTCAAACACAGAAGAGAAGGAGCAAGTTCTGAAAGCAGCAAGAGAAAAGCAATTCACCACATACAAAGGAAACAGCATAAGACTAAGTAGTGACTACTCAGGAGCCACCATGGAGGCAAGAAGGCAATGGCACAATATACATAAAATTCTGAGTGAGAAAAATTTCCAGCCAAGAATACTTTATCCAGCAAAGCTCTCCTTCAAATTTGAGGGAGAGCTTAAATTTTTCACAGACAAACAAATGCTGAGAGAATTTGCTAACAAGAGACCTGCCCTACTGGAGATACTAAAGGGAGCCCTACAGACAGAGAAACAAAGACAGGACAGAGAGACTTGGAGAAAGGTTCAGTACTAAAGAGATTCGGTATCGGTACAATAAAGGATATTAATAGAGAGACGGAAAAATATGGCAAACATAAACCAAAGGATAAGATGGCCGATTCAAGAAATGCCTTCACGGTTATAACGTTGAATGTAAATGGATTAAACTCCCCAATTAAAAGATATAGATTCGCAGAATGGATCAAAAAGAATGAACCATCAATATGTTGCATACAAGAGACTCATTTTAGACACAGGGACACAAAGAAACTCAAAGTGAAAGGATGGAAAAAAATATTTCATGCAAGCTACAGCCAAAAGAAAGCAGGTGTAGCAATATTAATCTCAGATAAAATAGACTTCAAATGCAGGGATGTTTTGAGAGACAAAGAAGGCCACTACATACTAATAAAAGGGGCAATTCAGCACGAAGAAATAACAATCGTAAATGTCTATGCATCCAATCAAGGTGCCACAAAATACATGAGAGAAACACTGGCAAAACTAAAGGAAGCAATTGATGTTTCCACAATAATTGTGGGAGACTTCAACACATCACTCTCTCCTATAGATAGATCAACCAGACAGAAGACCAATAAGGAAATTGAAAACCTAAACAATCTGATAAATGAATTAGATTTAACAGACATATACAGGACATTACATCCCAAATCACCAGGATACACATACTTTTCTAGTGCTCACGGAACTTTCTCCAGAATAGATCATATGCTGGGACATAAAACAAGCCTCAATAAATTTAAAAAGATTGAAATTATTCAAAGCACATTCTCTGACCACAACGGAATACAATTAGAAGTCAATAACCATCAGAGACTTAGAAAATTCACAAATACCTGGAGGTTAAACAACACACTCCTAAACAATCAGTGGGTTAAAGAAGAAATAGCAAGAGAAATTGCTAAATATATAGAGACGAATGAAAATGAGAACACAACATACCAAAACCTATGGGATGCAGCAAAAGCAGTGCTAAGGGGGAAATTTATAGCACTAAACGCATATATTAAAAAGGAAGAAAGAGCCAAAATCAAAGAACTAATGGATCAGCTGAAGAAGCTAGAAAATGAACAGCAAACCAATCCTAAACCAAGTACAAGAAAAGAAATAACAAGGATTAAAGCAGAAATAAATGACATAGAGAACAAAAAAACAATAGAGAGGATAAATATCACCAAAAGTTGGTTCTTTGAGAAGATCAACAAGATTGACAAGCCCCTAGCTAGACTGACAAAATCAAAAAGAGAGAAGACCCATATAAACAAAATAATGAATGAAAAAGGTGACATAACTGCAGATCCTGAAGAAATTAAAAAAATTATAAGAGGATATTATGAACAACTGTATGGCAACAAATTGGATAATGTAGAAGAAATGGACAATTTCCTGGAAACATATGAACAACCTAGACTGACCAGAGAAGAAATAGAAGACCTCAACCAACCCATCACAAGCAAAGAGATCCAATCAGTCATCAAAAATCTTCCCACAAATAAATGCCCAGGGCCAGATGGCTTCACAGGGGAATTCTACCAAACTTTCCAGAAAGAACTGACACCAATCTTACTCAAACTCTTTCAAAACATTGAAGAAAATGGAACACTACCTAACTCATTTTATGAAGCTAACATCAATCTAATACCAAAACCAGGCAAAGATGCTACAAAAAAGGAAAACTACCGGCCAATCTCCCTAATGAATATAGATGCAAAAATCCTCAACAAAATACTTGCAAATCGAATCCAAAGACACATTAAAAAAATCATACACCATGACCAAGTGGGGTTCATTCCAGGCATGCAAGGATGGTTCAACATAAGAAAAACAATCAATGTATTACAACACATTAAAAACTCGAAAGGGAAAAATCAATTGATCATCTCAATAGATGCTGAAAAAGCATTTGACAAAATCCAACATCCGTTTTTGATAAAAACACTTCAAAAGGTAGGAATTGAAGGAAACTTCCTCAACATGATAAAGAGCATATATGAAAAACCCACAGCCAGCATAGTACTCAATGGTGAGAGACTGAAAGCCTTCCCTCTAAGATCAGGAACAAGACAAGGATGCCCGCTGTCACCACTGTTATTCAACATTGTGCTGGAAGTGCTAGCCAGGGCAATCCGGCAAGACAAAGAAATAAAAGGCATCCAAATTGGAAAAGAAGAAGTAAAACTGTCATTGTTTGCAGATGATATGATCTTATATCTAGAAAACCCTGAGAAATCGACGATACAGCTACTAGAGCTAATAAACAAATTTAGCAAAGTAGCGGAATACAAGATTAATACACATAAGTCAGTAATGTTTCTATATGCTAGAAATGAACAAACTGAAGAGACACTCAAGAAAAAGATACCATTTTCAATAGCAACTAAAAAAATCAAATACCTAGGAATAAACTTAACCAAAGATGTAAAAGACCTATACAAAGAAAACTACATAACTCCACTAAAAGAAATAGAAGAGGACCTTAAAAGATGGAAAAATATTCCATGTTCATGGATAGGAAGGCTAAATGTCATTAAGATGTCAATTCTACCCAAACTCATCTACAGATTCAATGCAATCCCAATCAAAAGTCCAACAACCTACTTTGCAGACTTGGAAAAGCTAGTTATCAAATTTATTTGGAAAGGGAAGATGCCTCGAATTGCTAAAGACACTCTAAAAAAGAAAAACGAAGTGGGAGGACTTACACTCCCTGACTTTGAAGATTATAAAGCCACAGTTGCCAAAACAGCATGGTACTGGCACAAAGATAGACATATAGATCAATGGAATCGAATTGAGAATTCAGAGATAGACCCTCAGATCTATGGCCGACTGATCTTTGATAAGGCCCCCAAAGTCACTGAACTGAGCCATAATGGTCTTTTCAACAAATGGGGATGGGAGAGTTGGATATCCATATCCAAAAGAATGAAAGAGGACCCCTACCTCACCCCCTACACAAAAATTAACTCAAAATGGACCAAAGATCTCAATATAAAAGAAAGTACCATAAAACTCCTAGAAGATAATGTAGGAAAACATCTTCAAGACCTTGTATTAGGCGGCCACTTCCTAGACTTTACACCCAAAGCACAAGCAACAAAATAGAAAATAGATAAATGGGAACTCCTCAAGCTTAGAAGTTTCTGCACCTCAAAGGAATTTCTCAAAAAGGTAAAGAGGCAGCCAACTCAATGGGAAAAAATTTTTGGAAACCATGTATCTGACAAAAGACTGATATCTTGCATATACAAAGAAATCCTACAACTCAATGACAATAGTACAGACAGCCCAATTATAAAATGGGCAAAAGATATGAAAAGACAGTTCTCTGAAGAGGAAATACAAATGGCCAAGAAACACATGAAAAAATGTTCAGCTTCACTAGCTATTAGAGAGATGCAAATTAAGACCACAATGAGATACCATCTAACACCGGTTAGAATGGCTGCCATTAAACAAACAGGAAACTACAAATGCTGGAGGGGATGTGGAGAAATTGGAACTCTTACTCATTGTTGGTGGGACTGTATAATGGTTCAGCCACTCTGGAAGTCAGTCTGGCAGTTCCTTAGAAAACTAGATATAGAGCTACCATTCGATCCAGCGATTGCACTTCTCGGTATATACCCGGAAGATCGGAAAGCAGTGACACGAACAGATATCTGCATGCCAATGTTCATAGCAGCATTATTCACAATTGCCAAGAGATGGAAACAACCCAAATGTCCTTCAACAGATGAGTGGATAAATAAAATGTGGTATATACACACGATGGAATACTACGCGGCAGTAAGAAGGAACGATCTGGTGAAACATATGACAACATGGATGAACCTTGAAGACATAATGCTGAGCGAAATAAGCCAGGCACAAAAAGAGAAATATTATATCCTACCACTAATGTGAACTTTGAAAAATGTAAAACAAATGGTTTATAATGTAGAATGTAGGGGAACTAGCAATAGAGAGCAATTAAGGAAGGGGGAACAATAATCCAAGAAGAACAGATAAGCTATTTAACGTTCTGGGGATGCCCAGAAATGACTATGGTCTGTTAATTTCTGATGGATATAGTAGGAACAAGTTCACTGAAATGTTGCTATATTAGGTAACTTTCTTGGGGTAAAGTAGGAACATGTTGGAAGTTAAGCAGTTATCTTAGGTTAGTTGTCTTTTTCTTACTCCCTTGTTATGGTCTCTTTGAAATGTTCTTTTATTGTATGTTTGTTTTCTTTTTAACTTTTTTTTTCATACAGTTGATTTAAAAAAGAAGGGAAAGTTAAAAAAAAAAAAAGAAAAACAAGGAAAAAAAAAAAAAGATGTAGTGCCCCCTTGAGGAGCCTGTGGAGAATGCAGGGGTATTCGCCTACCCCACCTCCATGGTTGCTAACATGACCACAGACGTAGGGGACTGGTGGTTTGATGGGTTGAGCCCTCTACCATAAGTTTTACCCTTGGGAAGACGGTTGCTGCAAAGGAGAGGCTAGGCCTCCCTATATTTGTGCCTAAGAGTCTCCTCCTGAATGCCTCTTTGTTGCTCAGATGTGACCCTCTCTCTCTGGCTAAGCCAACTTGAAAGGTGAAATCACTGCCCTCCCCGCTACGTGGGATCAGACACCCAGGGGAGTGAATCTCCCTGGCAACGTGGAATATGACTCCCGGGGAGGAATGTAGATCCGGCATCGTGGGACGGAGAACATCTTCTTGACCAAAAGGGGGATGTGAAAGGAAATGAAATAAGCTTCAGTGGCAGAGAGATTCCAAAACGAGCCGAGAGGTCACTCTGGTGGGCACTCTTACGCACACTTTAGACAACCCTTTTTAGGTTCTAAAGAATTGGGGTAGCTGGTGGTGGATACCTGAAACTATCAAACTACAACCCAGAACCCATGAATCTCGAAGACAGTTGCATAAAAATGTAGCTTATGAGGGGTGACAATGGGATTGGGAAAGCCATAAGGACCACACTCCACTTTGTCTAGTTTATGGATGGATGTGTAGAAAAATAGGGGAAGGAAACAAACAGACAAAGGTACCCAGTGTTCTTTTTTACTTCAATTGCTCTTTTTCACTCTAATTATTATTCTTGTTATTTTTGTGTGTGTGCTAATGAAGGTGTCAGGGATTGATTTAGGTGATGAATGTACAACTATGTAATGGTACTGTAAACAATCGAAAGTACGATTTGTTTTGTATGACTGCGTGGTATGTGAATATATCTCAATAAAATGATGATTAAAAAAAAAAAAAAAGAGAGGATACAATGAACAACTGTATGCCAACAAGCTAAACAATTTAGAGGAAATGGATAATTTCCTGGACACACATGAACAACCTGGTCAAGAAACAGAAAACTTCAACAAACCAATCACAAGCAAAGAGATCCAATCAGTCATCAAGAATCTACCTACAAATACAAGCCCAGGGCCAGATGGCTTCATAGGGAAACTTCCCAAAAAGAATTGACACCATTCCTGCTCAAACTCTTTCAAAAAACTGAAGAAAAAGGAACACTACCTAACTCATTTCATGAAGCTAATATCACTTTGATACCAAAATCAGATAAAGACACTACAAAAAAGGAAAACTATAGGCGAACCTCCCTGATGAATAGAGATGCAAAAATCCTAGACAAAATACTTGCAAATCAAATCCAAAGGCACATTAAAAAAATTACACACCACAGCCAAGTGGGGCTCATTCCTGGCATGCAAGGGTGTTCAACATAAGAAAATCAATCAATGTACTTCAACACATTAATAAATCAAAACGTAAAAATCAAATAATCATCTCAATAGACGCTGAAAAAGGATTTGGCAAAATTTAACATCCCCTTTTGATAAAAACACTTCAAAAGGTAGGAATTGAAGAAACCCTCAATATGATAAAGGGCATATATGAAAAACCCACAGCCAGCATGTTACTCAATGGTGAGAGGCTCAAAGCTTTCCCCCAAAGATCAGGAACGAGACAAGGATGCCCATTTCACCTCTATTATTCAACATCATGCTTGAAGTTCTAGCCAGAGCAATTCGCAAAGACAAAGATACAAAAGGTATCCAAGTTAGAAAAGTAGCAAAACTGTCATTATTTGCATATGATATTATCTTATACTTGAAAAAGCCTGAGAATTCGACCACAAAGCTACCTGAGCTAATAAACAAATTCAGCAGAGTGGCGGGATAGAAGATTAATGCACCTAAATTGGTAATGTCCCTATACACTAGTAATGAGTAAACTGAAGAGACAATCAAAAAAAAAGAAAAAAGAAAAAAAAAATTCCATTCACAATAGCACTTAAAAACATCAAGTACCTAGGAATAAACTTAACCAAGGATATAAAAGACGTCTACACAGAAAATTACAAAATTTTACTAAAAGAAATAAAAAAGGACCTAAATAGGTGGAGAAATATTCCATGCTCATGGATTAGAAGACTAAATATTGTTAAGATGTCAATTCTACCCAAAGTAATCCACAGATTCAATGCAATTCCAATCAAAATTCCAACAACCTACTTTGCAGACTTGGAAAAGACAGTTATCAAATTTATTTGGAAGAGAAATGGACATCGAATTTCCAAAAACATCCTTTAAAAAAAAAAAAAAAACAACATGGGATGACTTACACTTGCAGACTTTGAAGCCTATTATAAAGCTACAGTGGTCAAAAGAGCCTGGTATTGGCATAAAGATAGACATATTGATCAATGGAATTGAGAGTTCAGAAATAGACACCCAGATAAATGGTTGACTGATTTTTGATAAGGCCCCCAAATCCACTCAACTGGGACAGAACAGTCTCTTCAGCAAATGGGGCTGGGAGAGCTGGACAGCCATAACAAAAAGAATGAAAGACGACCCCTACCTCACACCCTATAAAAAAATTAACTCAAAGTGGATCAAAGACTTTATATAAGAGACAATACCATAAAACTCCTAGAAGATAATATAAGGAAACACCTTCAAGACTCAGTATTAGGAGGTTGTTTCTTAGACCTTACACCCAAAGCACAAGCAATGAAAGAAAAAAATAGATAAATGGGAACACGTCAAAATTAAAAGCTTCTGTACCTCAAAGGAATTTGTCAAAAAGGTAAAGAAGCAGCCAATGCAATGGGAGGAAATATTTAGAAACCATGTAGCTGATAAGTGACTGATATCTTGCATATACAAAGAAATGCTACAACTCAACAACAATACAGACAGCCCAATTATAAAATGGTCAAAAGATACGAAAAGCCATTTCTCCAAAGTGGAAATACAAACAGCTAAAAAATACATGAAAAAATGTTTATCTTCACTAGCTATTAGGGAGATGCAAATCAAGATCACAATGAGATATCTATCATCTCACATCAGTTAAGAATGGCTACCATCCAACAAAGAGAAATACAACAAATGCTGGAAAGGATGTGGAGAAATTGGGACTCTTATTCATTGCTGGTGGGACTGTATAATGGTATAGCTACTCTGGAAGACAGTCTGGAGGTTTTTCAGAAAACTACATATTGAATTACCCTATGATCCAGCAATTCCACTTCACAGTATATACCCAGAAGATTTGAAAGCAGTGACACAAACAGAGATTTGTGCACCAATGTTCATAGCAGCACTGTTCACGATCGCCAAGAGATGGAAACAATCCAAGCGTCCTTCAACAGACGAGTGGATAAACAAAATGCGGCATATACACATGATGGAATACTATGCAGCAAAGGTCCAGGAAACATATGACAACATATGAACCTTGAAGATATAATTCTGAGTGAAATAAGTCAGACACCAAAGGAGAGATATTTTATGTTACCGCTTCTATGAACTATATGAATAATGTAAAATCAATGTCTTACAGAATATTGAGGACCTAGTGATAGACAGTAGCTAGTGAGGGGGTATGATTAATATGTTCAGATATGTTAATAATGGTGAATTCAAAGGTATGGTAATGGATAGGGGTGGCGATCATTTGTTAATGGGATTATAACTATCAGCGCTGTATTGGAGGTGAATAGGATTGAAAAGGGTTGTTTGAAGGCATGTCTCCCATAGATCAGCACCACAAATACAGGTAGGTGCTTGCATGATATACTTCTAAGGTATGACACTAGCAGAGAGAGTTGACAACAGAAGGGTATATGGGAAAAATCTACATATTGCACACTAGGGACTATAATTAATAGGAATACCATACTAGTATTAGACAAATACTAGGCAGAAATAATTAAGGGTTGATAAGAGCTACGAGATGTTCTGGATCATGAGAACTGTTTTTAATGGAGAATGATGAGGGTTGTACAACTAAGTGATGATAATGTGAAATATGGATGGATTATTGTGGATGTAACATATGCTTTGTGAATTTAGGAACCCCCTGCTTTATAAGTCAAGCCCTCTGTCTTGAGGTTGCTCAGGTGAGACTTATGGCTGTAAAGCGGAGGCTAAGCCCACCTGTAATTGTGCCTAGGAGTCACCTCCAGAGAACCTCTTTTCTTGCTCAAAGGTAGACTTCCTCTCTCTAAGCCTAACTCTGCAAATAAATTGATCACCCTCCCCCTGAAGTGGGACAGGACCCCCAAGGTGAATGAGCCTTCCTGGTGACATGTTACCCTGGCATCGAGGGGTTAAGAATGCCTTTTTGACTAAAAGAGGGGAAAGAAAGACAACAAATAAAGTTTTAGTGGCTAAGGGAATTCTAATACAACCAAGAGGCTGTCCTGGAGGTTACCCCTATGCAAGCCTCACCTAGATATGCCAAATGGCCACAGTATGATAAGCCCAAGTCAACAGTAGTCCCCAAAACCTTAAAGAATACCCAGCTCCGTATTTGAGACTCTCTAAAAGTTTCACTCACTAAGTTTATTCTCCAGAAACTTAAATCCTTCAGAGAGCTCCTATGCCAGCTAAGTCCCCAAACCCAGGGGCAACAGCCTCTTCAAGAACATCAACTAGTATGTCCCCTTTGCTCGTAATGTCAACACCCCTTCTCAACATGAACAGGTTAGGGTGGTCACTGCCTAGACATCCCTGAAGATCAGGAAAGGGATTAAACTAGAGGAAGGGGGAGCAACAGACAAGATGGAATTTAACAAAGGATTATGAATGCTGAATCTATATATAGTTTTCTTTTTCTTAGTTGCCAGCGTACTAGAATAGCTCGAAGACAAGAACTGAAATGGTGGAACTGTAACCCATAATAATCTTTGAAATTTGCTATACAGCTACTTGTTAAGTTGTAATTTGAAAGCTATCACCTTTTTGTATATATGTTAGATTTCAAAATAAGGAAATAACTGAAACTATGGTACTATAATTTGTAACAACTTTGGAAACTTCCTATATATCTGCTTGTTACATATACTTTGAAAGATCATACTTTAAAAGATATTACCTTTGTGTATATATGTTATATTTCATAAGGAAATAACTGAAACTGTGGAACTGTAACCTATAATATTCTTTGAAATCTGCTCTCTAACTACTTGTTAAGTTGCACTTGGAAAGTTATCACTTCTGTATAAACACGTTATATTCCACAATAAAAAAAAAAATGATTAAAAAAAAAAAGCAAACTGAGGGAGACCACACTCAACCAGCCGCCCTCAGTAACACAGCTGGAGACTTCTGTGCTCCCACCAGGGCCTGCAACCCTCTGACAGCTTGAAGCAATCACAGCAGACAGACCAAGACCCAAATTCCCTTAAGATTAAGGGGAGTCAGAAATCCCTGAGCGGGAAGTGAGACGGGGTTAGGATTAGGGCGGTGGCACGGCTGAGCACGAGCAAATTCCCAACAGCGGTCAGGCCCCTGGGAGACAGTGTCTCCGAGGAGAACAGCAATGAAGCCGCTTGGGCCAGCCCACCCACCCAGAGGCACTGACCACCACCAGGCACCACCCAGAGAGAAGAGCGGGAAGGAGGACGCCCTCAACAAGGGAGGGGGGTAAGTGACACTAATCTATAAAGGCAAAGGGCCCCACACTGCCCAGCCTCTCGCCTGTCTCACCTGTCTTCCCGACAGTGCCCACGTGTTCCTCCCACAGGCCTGCCTACGAACACGCTCCACCTGCTTACTCAAACAAAACATTCTCCCAGAAGCAAAGCTGAGGCTGCGGGAGCTCATCACCACCAGACCTGCCCACTAGACTGACGGGAAAGTACATGAGACAGTGGTCAAAGAAGCATAAAGAAACAAAGGTAACCATTTGGGTAATTGTAAGTGCCAGTACTACTGCATTGGCTTTTTGGTACGTGACTCCACTTCTTACCTCCTACAGGTGCTAAAAAGCAATTGCATAAAAGGTAATGATAAATCTATGGTTTTGTATATACAAGATACAAAGATATACTTGGTATCAGGTACAAAAAATGTAGGGGGATGGAGGGAAATAGGCACAGTGTACATAGGGTTATAAGAACAGTGTATGTGTATGCTGTCGAAATCAGGCTGGTATCAAACCAAACATGACTGATTAATATTTATGATGTTAAATTTTAACCCCATGGTAACTATTAGGAAAATATATGAAAAATATATCCAGATAGAAATGAGAAGGCCCTCAATATGGTAAACACAAAATATCAAATAAATATAAAAGTAGGCATTAACAAAAGAATTGAGGTGAAAAAAACTAACAAAGGCTAAATAGCAAAATGGTAGAAGAAAGTCCTGCATTATCAGTAATGACTTTGAACGTAAATGGGTTAAACTCTAAAGTCAAAAGACAAAAGATTTTCAAAACGGATGAAAAAAAAAGTATGACCCTATGCTGTCTGCAAGAGACTCACTTTAAATTCAAAGACACAAGTAGGGCAAAGTGAAAGGATGGAAAAAAATAGTATCCAAGTGTCCATTAACCGATGAATGGATAAACAAAATATGGTATGTACACACAATGGAGTATTACTCTTCCACAAAAAGGAATGAAGTACTGAAGCATGCGACAACATGGATGAACCTTGAAGACATCATGTTGAGTGAAATAAGCCAGACACAAGAGGACAACTACCGTGTGATCTGATCTCACAGATATGAAATAATTAGAATAAGCAAACTCATAGAGTCAGAAGCTAGAATAGAGGGTACCAGAGGATGGAGTGGGGATAGGAGAGTGAAGGTTTAAAATGGATAAAATTCATATCTGGAAAGATGGAAATGTTTTGGTAATGAATGGTGGTGACAGTAGCACAACACTGTGAATTTAATTAACAGCAATAAAATATATATCTGATTGTGCTTAAAAGGAGAAATTAGGTTGCATATATGTTAACAGAATAAAAATTAAAAATAAAAAATCCATGAAACTGCATTTCACAGTGACCCCTACGTTAAACCATGGACTATAGTTAATAGTACAATCATAAAAATGTTTTCATCAATTGTAACAAATGTACCAATGTGCAAGGTGTAACAAATGTAACAAATGTGCAAAGTGTCCATAATAGGGTGGTATATGGGAATCCTGCATTTTATGCATTATTGTTCTGTAAACCCAGAACTACTTTAATTAAAAAAAGAAGAACAGGGTGGGGGGTGGAGGAAACGTTAAGTAAAAAACTTTCAAAATATATTATTAGTATTGCTGAAGATATAAGAGAGGCTAAAACAAGAACACAACATTGTGTTTAAATTTTTTTCATGGAAAAAAACTTTCAGAAATTAAAAGCAGAAATGAAATTAATAATAGAAATGAGAAGCTCAATAGAAGGCTTGGAAGATAAACTTGAGGAAATGTTCCAGAAAGTAGAGCAAAATGGACAGAGATGAAAAATAGGAGAGAAAAGATAAGAGAACTAGGAATCTGTCCATGATGTCCAAAATCCCAATAACCAAAGTACTGGAAAGAGAGAACAGCAAAAACAGAGGGAAGGAAAACACTCATGAAATAGTTCATGAAAGTTTCCCAGAATTGTAAGACATGAATTTCCAAATTTAAAAAGTTCATCATATCCAAGCACAAAGGAGAAAAAAGACCTAACAGTGAAATTTCAGAACACTGATGACAAAAGAATACCCAACTTGTTTCCAGGATGGGGCAAGTTCATGTAGAAAGAATCAGGAATCAGAATGGCTTCAGACTTCTCAACAGCAACATTAGAAGCTAAAGGCAATGAAACAAAGGTCTTAAAATTCTGAAGGAAAAGTATTTCCAAGTCAGAAACTCTCAGTCAACTGTGAGAGCAGAATAAAGACATTCTCACACATTCAAGGTCTCAAGAAACATTACCTCCCACGCACCCAGTCCCAGGTTCCTGGAAGATGTGCTCAACCAAAATAAAGGGAGATCAAGAAAGAAGAAAGTGTGGAGTAGAGGAAGACAGGAAACAGGATTCCAATACAGGTGGGAGCAAAGGGGGAAGGGAAAAGCCAGGATGACAGCCATGTGCCAACTGTAGAGGACAGCTGGGGAGGAATCTGGGGTCGAATCGGTGCTAACTTAAGAGAGTAAGGAAATAAAAGCAAGATAATGATCAACTCCAAAGAAAACAAAACATTGAACAGGAAAGTCATTATAGTCTATTACATGACTCAGCTATGGTGTTTATGTAGTCAGTAAGGGAGAAATAGTAAATATTGATCTCACCAAAATTAAAATGAAATCATACGGGAGGTGTGGAAATACAAAGGGTGCACACGGGTGGTGAGAATTAGGAAAGAGAAGAGCACTGAAACATCCAAGTGGGAAGTCAACCCTGAAAACACATCAGGTAGCAATATGCACGTTTGTCAGAAACGGTAACAACTAAGAAGAATCAAGTGAAAAGGGATGCTTCTAGGGAAAGGAAAAGGGCGAGCAAGTGAGTGACAAAAAATTCCTACAAAACTATTTGACTCTAAAAAAAATGTGCAGAGACCCCTCTCCTCACATCATGTCAGGGGCACATAATTATCGACACGATTTTTAACCATCCGTGTCACTCCTGATCCCCGGCTGAGGCCGCCATCACAGGTCCCTCCACTGTAAAGTTACCACCGCCACCCCACCCCTCCACCCATCCCTTTCCCTCTTTTCTTAGGAAGCAAGTCAAGTGCAGCTCAGCTCCTGCAGAGGGGAGTATCCACATAAACTGTTTAGAATTCTGCCGTGTGGGAGATTTGTCTCTTCACCACCCCTTTCCCCCTATATATTTATTCAATCACTTATTTAAATCAGTATGGACCCGTGGGTATTTATTTTATACTTTGAGTTGTAATCCAATGCCAGGCAATTTGTTTTGCTACTCAAATCATTCCAGCTTTGACCAGTGGGAGCTCTTTCATTTGATTCCTCTGTGGTGTGCCCATCCTATTGTTTTTTAAGCACTTCCTTGCTTCCTGGCACTACAGGAAGCTCCGGGCAGCTCGTCGTGCCATGGCCCTAGAACCAGCCCTTCCTCCAAGGACCCTGGAGTGTTTGCTGTAGGAGGGTCTTAGACACTGTGCGCTAGGCACAGTGGTGTTTCTCCCCAAAACCCAGAACCCTGGCCTAACGATGAGAAAAACACCAGACAAACCCACATGGGGGGCATGCTACAAGCCCCCTGACCAGGGCTCCTCAACACGGTCAACATCATCAGAAACAATGGACATCTGAGAAACTGTCACAGCCCAGAGGAAACTAAGGAGACCTGACACTGACTGCAAAGTGGGCTCCTGGGTGGGGTCCCGGGACAGGAAAGGACAGGAGGGGAAAGGGGTGAAATCCAAATAAAGTGCTGAATTCAGTCAACAGTAATGAACCCCATTGGTTCTTTAGTTGTGACAAACGGGCCCTAGTAATGTAAGAAGTCACCAATTGGGAAAGGGGTGAGGGGAAGGCAGGAACCCTCTGTGCTAGCTTTGCAACATTTCTGTACATCTAAAACAGTTCTAAAACAAAAGGTTTATTTTTTAAAAGCCTACATGCAAAAAAGTTTATGTATACCTTTGTTAAAAGCAAAACCAAAAAAGTATAATGCAATATGTATATTAAGAATTCAAGTTTGTCCAGCATTTTAGTTTTTGGAGCATTTTCATGTATTGTTTTATCACAACAGGAACAAAAAATCTGTAGGTAGTTTAGACAACTATCACCATAATTCCCATTGATGCTGAGAAAACTGTGACAGTTTAAGAAGTGACTTGCGCTCACTCGACACGTTAATGACACACCAGGAATTGAATCTGAGCTCTCTATGCCCTGACCACACGCATCCTGAACAGTCATGCTGCTGTGCTAACACACTCACACACACACATGCTCACACACACACCCTTGGTGCTTCATATCGGAGCTCACCAATAACAGAAGAGAACAGTGCTAAACTGGGCAGTCTAGAGCCGCGGACAAGGGAAGTTCTCAAACCCTTAGATACAGAAAGGATTTGACACTTCTGCAGTAACAAAAATAGACCAACCTAACACTGAAGTATTAATAGAAACACTGAATACACTGAATATTTTATTAAAAAAAATTAAACCAGAATTAGTTACATTCTAAAGGTACTCTTTTAAAGATTATTCTAGGTCATATAGATTATATTTTTGTCATATTAGAGATCAAAATATTTTATATTTCATATAGTTATTTTCCATCTCCACAGCCTGATTATTTACTATATTTATTCATAGTCTCTTTCGAAACAGACAATGAGATTATACACACACACACAATAAGGCATTCTACCAATTAACAAGTAGTACAATTATCACTAGTCTGACAAATTTTACCCCAACCTTCCTCCTATTTCAAACATTAAAAAAAAAAAAAAATACAATACTTGACCCTGGACTGGATCTACTAGTGGAAGAAAAAGGTCCGAAAGGACATTACTGGGACATCGAGAAAACTTGGCCTGCACGCTGTGAGCTTGGCGTCAACGCCGACGGCAGCCCCCGGCCCTCTCCTGGCTGGTGCAGGGGACCCTGGCCACCCGCTGTGACTCCACTTCTTCAGATGCAATTCTAAACGGGGAAGGCGGCTACCCGAACACGCACTTTTTTTCCTAAAACAAGGAGGAGCAAGCCCTGAGGAGGCAAATGTCTCCATCACAAGTCCTTGGCTGAGCAAGTGGAGGGGAAACAACAGCTCCATGTGCCTGCATGACTCAGAGAATACATAATGAGGTACTCAGGCGAATCTGGGGCAAGAGAATATAAATAGCATTAATTTTGTGGTAGAAAACGCATGTTTTTAATTCAAAATGAAAAAATGTCAGCAAATTAACATAATACCATAAGAGTAAGTTTAGGTATTTTAAGTGTTAATCAGTGGAATAATTTTCTTTCCTAACTAAGGAAAGGGAATTAAAACATTTTTAAAACCAGTTTTCTTCGGAGAGAGGAAATAGGAAAAGGGACAACCCTCACACTTTTACAACCTTCTGTTTCATGCATTTCTCCCCCAAAAAATATACTTTTAAATGATTTTAAAACATAAACAGAGAGATGAAACAAAATAAGTTTCCAGTGGTTGAGAGATTTCAAATGGAGTTGAGAGGTCACTCTGGAGGGCTTCCTATGGGTTATACAGATATCAGCTTTTACTCTTTAGTGTGTTGGAGTGGCTGGCGGGAAATACCTGAAGCTGTCAGACTGCAACCCAGTGACCTTGATTCCTGAAGACGACTGTATAGCTGTGTAGCTTGCACTGTTTGTGTGATTGTGAAAACCTTATGGCTTGCACTCCCTTTATCCAGTGTATGGACGGATGAGTGGGAAAATGAGGACAAAAATTAGATGAAGAACAGCAGGATGGAGGGGATGGAAAGATTTAGGTGTTCTCTTTTGCTTTTCTTTTTATTTTGGAGTAAGGAAAAGATTCAAACATTGATTCTGGTGATGAACTCACAATTATATGATGGTGCTATGAATAACTGTACATTGTGGATGACTATAGGGTGTGTGAATATATCTCAATTAAACTATATTTTTAAAAAGTAAATAAACTGGGGGGAGGAGGGGAATGGGATGTTTTGGATGTTCTTTTTTATCTTATTTTTTATTTTATTTTTGGAGTAATGAAAATGTTCAAAGTTTAACTGTGGCGATGAAAGCACAACTATATGACAATACTGTGAACTGACTGTACACTTTGAATGACTATGATTATATCTCAATAAAATTGCATTAAAAATACGAACACAAAAAATATAAACAGAAGACACAGAAAGCAGGAATCATAACAGAAAAAGCTTGATAAACTGGACTTCATCAAAATTAAAACTAATGGTTATCAAAAAGCACTGTCAAAAATAGTTAAGCTACAGATTGGGAGAAAAATTCAAAACATGTATATCTCACAAAGGACTTATATATGTAAAGAATATGTAAAGAACTCCTACACTCAATAATAAAAAGACAACACGAGTGTTTAAAAGGGCCAGACAACGGAACAGATACTACAAAGAGGCACACAAGAGGCCAAGCACAGGAGTGAGTGCCTGCCGGCATCCGTGATGGGGGGCACCGCAAAATCCTGACATGCCCCCGCAGCCCACCCACCCGGAAGGCTCAGATGCAAACGACAAGCCCCACCTTCAGAGACCAGGCAGCAACCTGACACTCGCACACAGCTGGTAGAGTGGAGAATGGCACAACCACCTCGGAAAACTCAACATCCATCTACCTCGACCTGAGCAAATCTGCTCCCAGGAATGAGCACCAAGAGGAGACGGACAGCAGCGTGAAGCCGGGAGGCTGATGGGGGGGTGGGGGGCACGGGCAGGGGGTACTGCAGCGGCTGTCAGCACAGCAAGGGCACCAAAGGCCTAAAACGTGGGCCTGAAGCCGGGCTCTACTCACCACCTGTGGAACTTTCAGGAACTTGCCCTCTCTAAACTTCGCCTTCCTCAACAATACATCAGAGGTAGTTCTAGTACCATTTGTATCCGGTGTGGTGCCGAGTTCACTAGCACTGTCGGTTTTATTATTACTACTATAGTGAACTTCAGAGACGCTATCAGATGGAAAGCTCAGGGAAGAGGTGGACTGAAAAGCCTCTGTTTTTAGGGCTTGGACATAAATTTCCCCATTATGCATTTGAAATCAGGCAACAATCCAAAGTGTAAATTGATGTAACTGGGATATTCTGGAACCAAGAAAATAACTTCTACTTTACATATGCATACAACTCAGCTTAAAATGCTTATTCTATTGATAATCACTTACCTGCTTTATTTTGCTAAAGTATGGACAACACACCAAGTATATTCATAAGTATAGATCCAAACTGCTTTCACCTGCCTCCAAAAAATAGTAAAAACCAAAATACAATAATTCATTTTGGATTTCGAGAGTATATTAACCAGGAGGCTAGAGAGTAGAACTATACAAGGATGCCTTGCGATGGAAAGAACGCAAGTAATATCCAAATTAGCCTTCCTGCCGTAGGAGGTAATATTCTCAGGGAAAGTTTAAAGGTCATTGCTAATCTCTTAAAGCCAAACCCAATAGAGGTTTTTCGGTCCACCTCTTCCCTGAGCTTTCCCTCCTCCTGCGGGGCCCTCAAGGCTGTCTACCCCACCTCCAGGGCGCGCCGCAGTCACCGCCGGCTGTTCGGGTGTTCAGGGCTCAGGGCGCCTCCTTGCTCTCCCCAGAAGAGGTCATGATGGCTGCCACTGGCTTCTAACAATAGGATGAGGTCTCTCAAATCTTCCTCTCCAGGCTGAATCTCCCTCTTGAGCTCTAGACATATATCCAACCGCCTGTCAGTCCATTTGGTGTCCGATGAGCACTTCCAATTTAACTCTCCAAAACCAAGCTCACCCCCTCTCTCCTACTCTTTCCCATCCAGTAGGTATCACCTCCACCAGGCAGGCCACCCAAACTAGGATTCAGGGAGGCACCTAGATGTATCATTCGACAACTATTCAGTAAGTATCAAGCCACTGACAATGAAGAAAACAGACCCAAATCCCCGCCCTCCCGGAGATTAGGAATGTAAATGGAGGAGAAAGGCAATAAACAAAACAAAACAATTAGGTAAAATAATATGGTATTTCAGAAGTGCCAAGGAGAAAAACAGAGCAGGGCAGGATATAAGGGACATGGAGGGGAGGTGCCCGCTGCCAGGCCCACACTTTCAGAGCCCCGAATGTGCCCCAACTGTGCTGGTGAGGGCCGTGGGACAGTGGCAAGAACCCGGGCAGAGGACCCACAGGGTCTGACTCACGTGTGAACAGGCCCACTCGGCTGGTGGTCCCTGGATTCCTCTCCCTATCCCTCCGCCTTCCTGCCTGTGCCCCCACCCTCACCCCACCCTCAACCCACCCATCAGGCACTGAGTCAGGTCCCCTCGAACCCTAAACCCCTCTAATCCCGCTGCTCCTCCAGGTTCCCACTAGCCTCCATCCTTCCATCCCAGTTCAAACCCCCTGCAAGGCTGCTGCCTGTGCCCACTAAATGTCATCTCCTGCCCCCAGCCCTCCAGTCCTCCCTGACACCCTCAGGATGAGAACAACCTCCTGGGCAGACCACAAAAGGCCTGCCACAAGCTCATCTCTCCGTTCTCACCCCTCACCCTTCCTAATGTTCCCCACCTTACCGCAGCGGGACTCTGTCCCCTACACAGACCAGGAGTCACCACCTGCCTTCCCCCACCCCCACCCCTTCTCCTCGCTCATCACAGCTCCACCCTCATCTGTGGTGTCTGGCTGTTTACTTCTGGGTCCCCCACCCCACCCCACCCAGACTGGGAGTTCCTAGAAGACAATTCTCTTCTATCGCCATATCCCCAGCTGCGTGGCACAGCACCTGGCATTCAGCAAGGTGGCCCTCAGTAGGCATCTGACAGTGTGTTTTTTTTAAGACCATGCTTTCATGATCCGAATTTGCTTACCATTTTTATTCTATTCCCTGCAGTTTGGCACTTAAATTTTTCCTTTACTCTTGTTTAGGATATTAACGAATTATTTGTTACATAAAATACTGGTTTCTTATCATACCATTTAATTGGCAACATGTATCCACAAAAACTGCTTCCAGGTTCATTTTGTTCAACTTCTGCCTTTTCCTATTTTTAGTTTTCTTTTTACACAATTATATGACATGCTTAAACAGTTTTGAGCCCAATATGGAAAGCTACACATCAATCTTTTGTTGGAAACATTATGAGACATAATAAATGCATAGTTTTAAATAACTGCAGTAAGTTTTCATTTATTATGAAGCACTGAAGACACCGAATCCTTCCGGAAGGCATGTCCTCCCTCCTCCTTGCTAACCTCCTTGTCTAATCACTGTCCTGAACCCCTCCACATTTCTTTATATGCCCCCTATGTGTTGTCTAGTGTTTCTATAAGCAGACACTGCAAGAAAGGTAGGCAGGTCCAGTGCAGTGCCCGCCCTGGTCCTCCACAGTGCTGGGCAAGGAGCACCACCAGCGGCCGGGGCGAGTGCACATGATGGTGCATTCCTTGGTGACTTGGGGAAACTGGCTCTCACGAGTTCTGACCCTCCTACACATAACTCCACACACAGTGTCGACATTTTAATAGTGCCACTGCATTCTTACAAATACGTAGGAAACATAACAATGAGTCAAATTTCCCACCAATTCAATTATGAGACTTAAGAAGGTTGTTCCAATTTCCTAATGTGTCTTCACTTAACTATTGCAACGCATTCCGAGCTACTGGTTTTGATCAATGGCTTAGTCATGCTGCACAAAACAAAGAACCACCCCCAAAAAATGGAATTTAACTAATAATGCAAAGAATCCAGTATCCAACTGCCCTTTCACTCAACAGTTTAAATAGTATATATCTCCAGTTTTTCGTTGTTTTTATGCTTTTATAAAACATGATTTTTGCAAGGACTCCTTACCACACGCTGAAGATGCAACAACTGTAACATACAAAATACCTGGAAATGACCTACAAATCCTAAGTTATAAAACCATGCAGTTCACCACGCATTGATTTATTTTTTGAATGCTTTATTTTATTTTTCCAAGAAAAGGGGGACGTCCAATTTTACGACTGAAAAAGTACTCCAGGACTAAAATCAAAAAGAGCACTCCGGGACGGAGGCTGCTGCCGGGTGGGAGCAGCCAGGCCGGCCTGGGTTAACGCCGTCCGCCGCGGCGCTCAAAGGAAGGGGCGCGGAGCCCACCAGCCCCGCCGCGCGCGAGGATGCCAGGCGCGTCCAGGGCGGTGCCGCCGGGCGGGCGGGGGCCGGAAGGAAGACCGAGCGCCGGACAAAGCAGCCCCGGCCGGCGGCCTCCTCCCCGCCCGCCCGTCCCCGGGGGCGGCCGCCTCCCGCAGCGCGCGCCTCCCAGGCCCGCAGCTGTCCCCGGGAACTGCCGCCCCCGCCCGCGGCAGGGCCGAGAGGGGGCTGCGGGGCCGGGGCTGCGGGACCAAGGGCGGGACCGGGGACAGGGATGAGGACGGGGTCCGGGGAGGGACCGGGAGGGGCACCGAGGAGGAGCCGGGGACCGTGCAGGCTTACCGGGGAGGGGCACCGCGGGACCGCGAGGGGCACCCAGCAGGGGCCGGGGACGCGGGCGGCTGGCGGGGAGGAGCTCGGGGAGAAAGCCCCGGGCGGGCCTCGAACCCCGGACGGCACCGAGGAGCGAGCTCGGGTTCGGGCGCGGCCGGGAAGGCGTCGGGCCGGGGCCCGCACTCACCGTCCTGCTCCCGCGCGCTGACGGGCCGCCGAGGGGCCGCCGAGGGGCCGCCCGGCGCGCGGAGGGGCTCGGCTGTCGGAGGCGCGGTCACGGGCGAGAGGCGCTGGCCGGGCCGCCGCCGCCCCGCAGCATCCTCGGCCGGCCGCCGCGCTGTCCCTCTCGGCCGCCGCGCGCACACCCGCGCTCCCCTGCTCGCAGCCGCCGCCGCCCAGACGCGCTCCGGGCTCCGCCGCCGGCTCCGCTTCCGCCGCCGAAGATGGCGCCGGGTCCCTCCTCCCCCGCCGGCCCCGCCCCACAATGCCGCGCGGCGCCTCCCGCATGACGTCACCGGCCCCGCCCGGGCCGCGCGCTGCCGGGACCCGGGCGCCTCTGCGGGCGCGCGGCGGGGGGGCCTGGGTGGGGTGGCCCGCGGGGCGCGACCCGGCCGCCTGCCCTCAGCCCCTCCGCGGGCGTGTCCGGCTCCCGGTGTCGGGCATCGGGAGTGACAGGCCGCGGTCGGAGGCTGCAGCTCTCCTTGGACTCGTCCCTTAACCCTGCAAGGACGGTCCCATAGGCTCCCTCCGAAGGGAAGACCCTGGCGAGGCTCGGCCAGGCCCCGGGAAGCCCAGGCCCCTGCGCCCTTCCCCCGCGCCACCCCCAGGGCCCTTGGAGCCTTGGATTCCGAGCCCAGGGGGGACTTTCCAGGCCTTTCCCCGGCCACAGAGGCCCCACCCAAGGGGCACAAGGCGCCGGGAAAAGGGCAGGGGGCGAGCTGCTGACCCGGCTGGTGCCTGGCGAGAGAACGATGCCCACGCTCCCCTCTCGCACCCACCGGCGGCAGCAGCTCCCGGCTGCAGCGCCGGCACCGCCAGGCCCCTGAAGGGCGGCACTTCCAGGCCGGGAGGACGCCCGAGTGCCTCCGCTGCAGCACTGCCAGCTCTGCAGGCCTGACTCAGCAGCCGGCCACGAGGCCGGTGCTGACTCAGTGGGCAAGGCTCGGCTGTCTGCCGGCCACCAGCTTGCGAGAATCCTCCAGGAGCCTGCTGGGCGGGTGGCATTAGGAACCAGGAGGGCTTCCTGTCCTCTTCAGAAGATGTCCCTGTTTTAACCCTGCAGTTAGTCACCAGGGACTTAAGAGCTCGTAGGTTTTCACAGGGAGGTCCAGCTACGTTGACCCGATTTCCAAATGTGAAGGTGGGCTAAAAAGAGGGGAGCGTGTGGTGACACAGCAGCTACGGAGCCCAAGGGTGAGGCAGGGAATCGAGTCCAGGCCCTCCAGGTGCCGAACCAGCCTTGGAGCACCTGCCCCTCGGCCACTGCTGCAGGGCAGGCCGGTGGCCACAGCAAGGGCCCGGCCAGCATCCCCTCTCTCTGGCGGAGCACCTCCAGGCACCCACCACCCATGAAGTGGGGGATATGTGAGTGTTCTGTGCCATGCACAGGAGTAACATAAAATCAGACTGCAGACAGACCGGCCGGTGAGGGAGGGACTTGAAGTCAGGGCAAGAGAGCTGGGACCCAAGCAAGGAAGAGGCCAGTGGCAGCAGAGATGCGGGGCAGGGGCACGGGCAGGGGCTCCAGCAAAGGAGCTGGGGCAGGAATGAGCCTGGAGGCTTGGGGACAGAGCGGAAGGGCTGGTTCACCCACCCCATCCACTGACCTTCCTAACACAGAATCTGGTGTTGTCACCTCCCCCCTTGAAGTGCTGCGATGCGTCTGCCCCTCTCAGGGCCAAGTTCAGACTCCTTTACTTGACCTGGGAGGCCCACAGGACCCAGTTCTCCTGCCCTGGACACCCTCGCCCGTGCCCAAGCCCATGCACTCCTTAATGTGGTCATACCCAGGATGTAGTGGACATTCTGCCCAAAAGCCCTCCCCCCTTGTCCTGGCTCTCCTTCAAAGCTCAGCCAAGAGGCCCTTCCTCCAGGCAGCCTTCCCTGATCAAGGGCTGCTCCAAGCCCCACCTGCCCTGGGCTTCCCCTGATGCTCCTTTCCCTCGCCATGTGGGCAGGTTACGCAGCCGTCTCCTCCCTCTGACTGTGAGCGCCAGAGCCTCCTCCTCGGCTCCCATCTCCCCTGTGGGAGGGTGAACAAGAGAAAGGAAGGTCAGGGCTGGCCCCTCCATGTCGTGGCACGGAGCTGCTTCTCCAGCCCCGCACCCCTTTGGTGGGGCAGACACATGGGGCCCCCAGAGCCCCAGGAACCAAGGCCTTATGCCCCATCCTCAGGAGCTTCCCTTTTTCCTTTAGTCAAGCCTTGAAGGGAGCCATTAGCAGCCAGAGCTGGGCTGCCGAGTTCCCCAGAGAGGGCTCTGCTGGGTGCTGCATGCCTGGTGGCCCCACAGGTACCCCAGGGATGACCTTGGGATCCACCCAGCTGCAGGGCTGGAGAGCAGAGGGCAGGACAGGAGCTCCTCCTCACTGAGGGTCGTGCCCGCCTTCCCTTAGCCACCCTGAGCAATGCCACTCCCTTCCAGTCCTCTGATCCTCACAGCGACTCAGAGAGAGGCCTCCGGTCTCCCCATTTTACAGAGACTGCAAGTGCCGTGATTTCTTGCTGTCTCCAGGAGACAGATGGTGTTCTAGTTTGCTAATGCTGCCATTATGCAAAACACCAAAAGTGGATTGGCTTTTATTAAGGGGATTTATTAGGTTACCAATTTTTGGTTCTAAGGCCATAAAAGTGTCCAAATTAAGGCATCACGAAGAGGATACCTCCACTGAAGAAAGGCTGATGGCATCCGGAACACCTCCATCAGCTGGGAAGGCACGTGGCTGGCGTCTGCTGATCCTTTGCTCCCAGGTTCTGGTTTCAAAATGGCTTTCTCCAAAATGTCTCTGGGCCTCTGTCTCTCTTAGCTTCTCTCAGCTCCTGTGCATCCTTGCTTGTTCTCCCAGGGCATTTCTCTCGGGCTTCTCCAGAGCAAACTCTGGGTTTCATCTCTTAGCATCTCCAGATGTCTTTCTGTCTGCACCCCCCAGCATCTCCAAGCATCTGGGTCTGTGTCAGCCCCTGAGCTCTCTTAAGGTCTCCAGTAAACTAATCAAGACCCACCCTGAATGGATGGGGTCACACCTCCATGGAAATAATCTAATCAAAAGGTCCCACCCACAATTGGGTGGGTCATGTGTCCATGGAAACAACCTAATCAAAATATCCTACCCATAAAAAGTCTGCACCCACCAGAGTGGGTCAAAAGAACATAGTGTTTCCTGGGGTTCACAACACTCCCAAACTGGCACAGATGGTTACTCAGGTTTAGGAGCCAAAACAGAGCCTTTTCGTGCTTCCTGTGCAGGCCCGAGTGGAGAAACAGTCAATGTCTGGTGAGAGCCTGGAAGCAGGAGGCCTTGGGGCTACTTCAGAGTCAGCAAACCCATTGTCTGTCCCTCCCCAAAGGCCGGGAGGAGCAGGGGGCCTGGGGAGCAAACTCTGCTGGGGGTTACCAGGGTGAGCCAGAAACGCCTGTTTGCACATATCCTGGGGGCCCCTGAACATCTCTGTGGCCCCCAGGCTGCTGGAGGGTTAGCTGGGGCCCTGGGTGGGGCGGTGCAGCGGCTGCTCAGCAGCAGCCCCCCCACCCCCACCCCCACCCTGCATGCGCTCTGGAAAGGGGTGGCCAGGTTTGGCCAGGGCCTCCTGCCATCTCTCCAGGGCTCGGTCCCCTGCCCTCCTCTATCCGCTCTCCTCCCAAGTCCCAGCTCTGGCCCTCTCGCTCCTGGGCTCGGACACTGGAGAGAACCACAGGCCACTTGGAAATTTGGCCAGGGCTGAGGCAGGAGCCACGTACTTGGAGGCAGCCAGCAGGGCCCAGTGGACCCCAGGGCTGAGGTCCCCGGTCACGGGCCAGTAAAAATGAGGCAGGATGGAGCAGGGCACCAAGGCTGTGGTCCTGGTCTTCTATTTAGCCTCAAAAGAGTTAACGCAGCCTGTGAACTTCTCATGGGACAAAATTTCCCCCTAAAGCTCCGAAGCCTCCCCAAACCATAAAAGCTTATAAAATCATGGGCCCAAAGCAAGCTCTTAATGACAAAAAGCATGGGGTCATAAAGATTATTGAACATCTGCCCAAAGACAAATTTTGGGTAAGTGAGGGCAGGTCACAAGTCCTGATAGCCATCTCCTTCTAGAACAAAGGAGACACCTTGTTAATGCAAACCATGGTTAGTACAAACCTTGTAAGTCCCTAGTGTTCAAAGGTTACTATGGAAACCTGCCACCAGCAAAACCTTCCTATATGCAAGCCAACCCACTGCCACTCAGTGCATGCTTCTCCCTGGAACATGTCCACATTATCTCTTTACCGTGTATCCTTCTTGTTCTGGTTTGCTAATGCTGCCAGAATGCAAAACACCAGAAATGAATTGGCTTTTATAAAAGGGGGTTTATTTGGTTACACAGTTACAGTTTTAAGGCTATAAAGTGTCCAAGGTAAGGCATTAACAATCGGGTACCTTCACTGGAGGATGGCCATTGGTGACCGGAAAAACTCTGTTAGCTGGGAAGGCACGTGGCTGGCGTCCACTTGCTCCCAGGTTGCATTTCAAAATAGCATTCTCCAAAATGTTGCTCTTGGACATTTTGTCCTCTCTTAGTTGCAGCTCCCCTTCAAAATGTCACTCTTAGTTGCTCTGAGTTCCTTCCGTTTGTCAGCTCATTTATATGGCTACAGTGATTTAATTCAGACCCACCCTGAATCGGTGGGGTAACACCTCCATGGAAATTATCCAACCAAAGGTCTTGTCCACAGATGATTGAATCACATCTCCATGGAAACACTCAAAGGATTCCAACACCTAATCAACACTAATATGTCTGCCCCTACAAGATTGCATCAAAGGATATGGCTTTTTGGGGGATGTAATACATTCAAACCAGCACACATCTCTTTTCCTTTTTTTTTTTTTTTTTTTAAACATGGTTTTATTGCAATATATTCACACACCATACAATCCATCCAAAGTATACAATCAACGGTTCACAGTATCATCACATATATGTGTATTCATCACCATGATCATTTTTAGAACATTGAATTACTTCAGAAAAAGAAATGAAAAGAAAAAAGAAGACCCTAAACATCCCATACCCCTTATGCCTCCCTCTTATTGACCATTAGTATTGCCCTCTACCCAATTTTAAGACTTCTTTTCCTTTAATCAACTTTACTACTGATTTCTACCGGCCCCTCTCATCTCTGAATGCTTTCTGCAGCGAGAGTCCTGAGCCTGGCACAGGGTGCTGCCTGGCAGAGTCTGGTTACGCAAACATCCACTAGCACCCGCTGACCCCATCCACTTTACTCCACGGATCCCGACCCCCTGTAGTGTGCCAGGCCCAGGGGCATCCGAGATAAGCTGGGAGGCCGCCCTGCGTGAGGAGGAGGTGCCTTCGCTGGGCAGGTGGAGGTCAGGGCAAGGGCGAAATGCAGGAAGGAAAGCACGTGCCGGGTGCAGAGCGGCAGTCTAACCGTCAGCGGAGGGGGGGGGGGTCGTCTCAGTGTTTCTTTTAAGCATTTATCGTTTTCTGCAAACCTCTGTGGATTTCTGTCTCCCGGGAGGGCCCCGGAGCCCTTCAGCGGAGGCAGGGACGCTGGACAGGCTTTGGATCCGGGGGGCCCGGCAGCCAGGCGTGCATCTTGGTCCCTGAATTTTGGGGAAAGGGGGGAGGGGAGGGAAGGAAAGAGAGAAGGGGGGAGAGGGCGGGGGAGGGAGAGGAGGAGACTAAGACGAAAGGGTGGGGGAGGGTGGGACGGGGTGGGGCAGTCCCGGGGTGCGGGCGCCCGTGCACCCCCTCTCCGCCGCCCCGCCTGCGGGAGGCGCCAGGGGGACCCCGCCGGCATCCCCCCCCCACCCCGCGCTCTCCCCGCAGGTCACGCTCTCCGTCCCGGCTTCAGCGTCTGAAGATGGAATTTATCCCATTTCCAGGGTGTTTTTGCCCTAAAGCGCTCCAGCCGCCAGGCAGAAAGCTCCGTAACTGTTCCCTTCAGAACAAAGGGGGAAAGAAGAGCACTGCCCCTCGGGCTGGAAGGAGACGGGAGGAGGGCGTGGGGTGGCCCACCCGCCCCGTCCGTCCCTCTGTCCCCCCGTCTCTCTCGCACACTCACCCCCACACGTGCACACACGTACTTTTCTCTGAATGGAGGAATAGAGGCCTGGGTCTTGCTTGTTGAACCCCGACTCCCCGGGAGTGCCCCCCACCCTGCGCACACAGGGAATTGGGGGGCCCTGGGCTTCTCCAGGACGTCTGGAAGGACTCACTTCAGTTCCGTGAAAAACTCCCGGCCTGAGAACAGGGTATGGGGTGCTGCTCTCCACGCTGGCCCCGATGGACGCCCCCCCAGTCACCCACCCCTGGGTGGCCCGTTTCCCGAGGACACCTGAAGTGACACCACCCCAGGTCCAGGCCCAGGCCTTACGAAGGACTAGAAGCTTCCAGTGTTGTGCTTTGGGAGCCCTGAGCCACAGCCGGAGAGGCCACCCCAGCGTCCCCCCGAGCCCAGCCTTCCAGCTGTCCCCGGACAGGCACCTGGCATTTGCGGGAAGCCGTCTGGGGGCGGGGGGAGGGCAGCCCCAGCTTCTGGGGTGTGCACGGACAGCCACCCGGTGGCAGCGGTGCCACAGAGAGACGCGCCCGGCTGGGACGCAGTTGTTCGTTCAGCACACGCAGACTGAGCCGGGAGCTGGGGACGGTGACTTCCCAAGTGGGGAGGAGAATATGATCCTGTTTCCTTCCCACCCAAGGAATCACCAGAGGTCTCGGGAAAAGTGCTAGATCTCCCACAGTACATGGCAGGGGTCTAGACCGGGTTGTGTTGTTATCTAAAAAGGATCTTGGCAGGCGACTGGGAAAGGACGGGCATCTATTTTAGTGAAGTGGTTTCAACATGGTCTCGTAAACACCATGACCGAGGTGAACTCACGGACATGGGGACCGGTGACCCCTGGAAATGCAAGGCCGTCATGGAAAACTGAGAATCTGCCTTGGGGTTTTTTTTCCCCAACATTTTACCATGAAAATATTGCAGACATATAGCTGAAGGTGGGTGGAAGTATGTATGCCAACAAGAGGCATGTTCTTTTTTAATTTTTATTTTTTTTATTGGAGAAGTTGTAGGTTTACAGAAAAATCATGCATAAAATACAGAGTTCCCATATAACACCCTCTTATTAACACCTTGCGTTAGTGTGGTGCATTTGTTACAATTCATGACAGAACATTTTTATGATTGTACTATTAATTATAGTCCATCATTTACAATAGGGTTCACTGTGTTGTACAGCCCTGTGTTTTTTTAAATTCTTATTCTAGTAACATATTCAACCTAAAATTTTCCCTTCTAACCACATTCAAATATATAATTCAGTGCTGTTAATTACATTCACAATGTGGTGTTACTAACACCTTATGACCACCCCAAATAGAAACCTTGTGCAATTTAAGCCTTAACTCCCCGTCCCCTACCCGCCCCCCAGCCCCTGGAGATGTGTATTCTGGGTCTGACTGTGAGGGTGCAGATTCCAATTTAAAAAGGCACATTCTCAAGCTTCATCTGTGTTCCTGTGGGTGGGAACCCTTTGTGGGCAGGACCTTTTAATGATGTTATTTTTAAATAAAGAGTGGCCCAACTAAATTGGGGTGGGCCTTAATCCGAAATACCGGAGCCGGGAGTCAGAAGCAGCCACGAGCAGGAACCAGGTCAGCAGAAACTGGAAGAGGAGACGCAAGGAGAGAGACGGAGAGAGAAGTGCCCATGTGGCCAGGCAGAGCCGCCAGCCAAGGAACCCCGGGGACTCGAGCCTCCGAGACCGTGAGGCAGTGGGCTCCTGTGGCTGAACCAGCTGGCAGGCGGTTACTTGGCACAGCAGCCTGGCAAACCAAGAGAGAAGCAGAGAAAAAACTGTAGGGCCACACCCCTACACCTGCCCCCCTAGATTCTACGATTAACCTGTTTTGTTTCATTTTATTGTGCTAACATATATATAGCATACAAGTTGCCATTTTAACCATCCTCCATCCTCAAGTAAACAATTCAGTGGCATGGATTACTTTTGCTATGCTGTGCTACCATCACTACCTTCCATTACCCAATCTTTTCCATCAGAAACTCTGTCCCCATTAAGCAAAAACTCCCCATTCCCCTCTCCCAGCCCCTGGTAACCTCTAGTCTACTTTCGGTCTCTAGGAATCTGCCCATTCTAGATATTGCATATGTGCAGGTCTGGATGTATTTTGTCCCCCAAAATGACATGTTCCTTAATGCAGTCTTGTGGGGGCCGACGTATTAGTGTTAATTACGTTGGAACCTATTGATTCAGTGTTTCCATGAGATGTGACTCAATCAACTGTGGGCAAAACCTTTGATTGGATAATTTCCATGGAGGTGTTACCCCACCCATTCAGGGTGGGTCTGAATTAAATCACTGGAGCCATTTAAAAGAGCTGACAAACAGAAGGATCTCAGAGCTGCAACACAGAGAGACATTCTGGAGATGGCTGTTGAAAGCTGACGTTTTGGAGAACACCATTTTGAAACTCAACCTGGGAGCAAGCAGACACCAGCCACGTGCCTTCCCAGCTAACAGAGGTTTTCTGGATGCCAATAACCTTTCTCCAGTGAAGGTACCCTTTGTTGATGCCTTAGCCTGGACACTTTATGGCCTTAAGACTGTAACTTTGTAACCAAATAAACCCCCTTTATAAAAGCCAATCCGTTTCTGGTTGTATTAGTTAGGGTTCTCTTGGGAAACAGAATCAATGAGAGATGTCTCTGATTATCAAATTGTAAAAGTGACTCACACAACTGTGGGTATGCACAAGTCCAAATTCTGCAGAGCTGTCAACAAACTGTCGACTCCAAGGAAGATGTCCGATGAACTCCTCGGGAAACGAACCGACAACTTCGACGAGCTCTCCAGGAAATGCTTCACTGGGCAGCCGAAGAAGAAGTGAAGGTTCTCTAACCATCTGGATTATAAGCCTTCAACTGATCACCCGGACCAAATCCAGCCAATTGCATTCTCTCACTGTGGAAGGCACGCCCCTTGATGAGTCATCAGTCAGCTGCAGTCAATTGACTGATGATCCAACAAACCAGCCCGTTGGTTTATTAACCAGCCTCATATATCCTCACAGCAATCGTCAGGCCAGTGCCCGCCTGACCAGACAGCTGGGTCACCTAGCCAGGTTGACACATGAACCCAAGCATCACACTGGTATTTTGCACAACAGCAGCATTAGCAAATCGGAACAGCCAACGAGGGACAGGAAAGTACCCAGTGACCAGCAACAGACGGGGTGTTAGCACCCCTGGGGCTGCAGGGAAAGGGAGAGTGTGGGCTGGAGCTGTGCAGAGGGGCGGCAGCCACAGAGGAGGGGGCCCTGACACAGGGAAGGAGGGAGGGGGGGGGACACCCCAGCCTCCCCTCCCACGCTCTGACTCCCCTCCGGTCTCTCCTTAGCCCAGCCCGGCCTGCCGCCGGCTGCAAGGACATCCATCAGTGTGGCCTCCCAGGGCACAAAGCAAAGCGGAAAATGGCGGAGGATGGATGTGGGGTGGGGCAAACAGGGCAGCTGCACCCAGGATAACTTAAAAACCAAGGCAGGGTTGAAAGGTTCAATGTTTTCAAGGTGTTTTTTACCCCACACTGACCTGTAGATTGAACACAATTCCATTCCTAAGCCCACCAGGCTTTTCTGTAGAAACGGACAAGCTTATTCTAAAATTTTGATGGAAATGTAAAGGAATACCTAAAGCAACCTGGTAAAGGAAGAATAAAGCTAGAGGACTTACACTACCAGGCTTCAAGACTTAGCTACAAAGCTATGTGTGCTGATCAAGATGGGGGGGTGTGGGGGGGGGTTCTGGCTAAGGATGAACACAACAGAACAGAACAGAACCCACAAATAGTCCCACACTTATACGTCATCTCACTTTTGACAAAGCACCAAAGCAATCCAATGGGGAAGGCAAATCTTTTCAATGAATGGTGCTAGCACAACTGGAAATTCATATTTAAAATAAAAAAATAAAAAACCTCAACCCCTACCTCACATGGGATGCAAAAATTAATTTTTTAATTTTAGTTAAAGCTAAAACTAGAGACTTTCTAGAAGAAAACACAAGAGAATATCTTTGTGACCTGGAAGTAAGCACAGGTTTCTTAGCCAGGACACAGACAACAATAACCCTAAGTGAAAAACTTGAAAATTAAGAAATAACTGACCATTGAAAGACATTTAAAAAATGAATAGGGGCAAGATGGCGGCATAGGGAGGAGTGGAAGCTAAGTAGTCCCCCGGAACAACTACAAAAAATCAGAAACAACTAGTAAATAATCCAGAATAACTGCGGGGGGACAAACGACACCATCCATTCATCATACACCAACCTGAATTGGGAGGAATGCCCGAGAACACAGCATAAAATCTGTAAGTAAAACCTGCGGAACCAGGTCGGGAGACCCCCTCCCCCATAGCCCGAGCTGCAAAGCCTCCTGGTGCCAGAGAGAAGCTCTCTCCCAGCAAGCGAATATAGCTCAGCTGAGCTCCAACTGGGGTTTTAAGTAGCGAGTGTGAACTGCTCACTACAGGTACGCATCCCCAAAAAACAGACAGAGGCTTTGGGTGACGACTGACCTTGGAGAGCCTTGGACTGGGTCTGAAGGGGGCTATCTGATTCTTTTTCGGCTCAGTGGAGAAAGCCCCAGTAATTTTCAGTTTCCAGGGCTGTGAAGCGGAGAAAGGTGGAGACAGCACAAGCAGAGAGCGAGACCATTGAAATGCTAATGACCTCCACCTGGGGGCTCTGTCTTCTCTAGGAGGAAAGGGGTGGGGCCCTTTCCATTCAGAACCAGACCCCAGAGCCTGGGGGAACACGGCCATACCTCCTCACACCAGTCAAGAATTATAGGCTAACAGGCGTCACCTGCTGGGCAGAAAAGCACAGTGACCCGAGGCATCAAAGGGTGGAGCAATTTTCTAAGACACACCCACAGGGAAACCAGATACTGAATATTTCTTCCCTCTGGGACCTGAGCCTGTTCTGGTCTGGGAAAACCCGATTTGGATAACCAAGGAAAGCATGCCTAGACAACAGAAAATTACAACCTACACGAAGGAAAACAAAGTTATGGCCCAGTCAAAGGAACAAACGTACACTTCAACTGAGATACAGGAATTTAAACAACTAATGCTAAATCAATTCAAAAAGTTTAGAGAAGATATCGCAAAAGAGATAGAGGCTGTAAAGGAAGCACTGGGCATGTATACGGCAGAAATCAAAAGTTCAAAAAACCTACTAGTAGAATCTATGGAAATGAAAGGCACAACACAAGAGATGAAAGACACAATGGAAACATACAACAGCAGATCTCAAGAGGCAGAAGAAAACACTCAGGAACTGGAGAACAAAACACCTGAAAGCCTACACTCAAAGGAGCAGATGGAGAAAAAAATGAAAAAATATGAGCAACGTCTCCGGGAACTCAAGGATGAAACAAAGTACAATAATGTACGTATCATTGGTGTCCCAGAAGGAGAAGAGAAGGGAAAGGGGGCAGAAGCAATAATAGAGGAAATAATTAATGAAAATTTCCCATCTCTTATGAAAGACATAAAATTACAGATCCAAGAAGCGCAGTGTACACCAAACAGAAGAGATATGAATAGACCTATGCCAAGACACTTAATAATCAGATTATCAAATGTCAAAGACAAAGAGAGAATCCTGAAAGCAGCAAGAGAAAAGCAATCCATTACATACAAAGGAAGCTTCATAAGACTATGTGCGGATCTCTCAGCAGAAACCATGGAGGCAAGAAGGAAGTGGTGTGATATATTTAAGATACTGAAAGAGAAAAACCACCAACCAAGAATCCTGTATCCAGCAAAGCTGTCCTTCAAATATGAGGGAGAGCTCAAAATATTTTCTGACAAACAGACAATGAGAGACTTTGTGAACAAGACACCTGTCCTACAGGAAATACTAAAGGGAGCACTACAGGGTGATAGAAGACAGGAGTGTGTGGTTTGGAACACAATTTTGGGAGATGGTAGCACAACAATGTAAGTACACTGAACAAAGGTAACTATGAAAACGGTTGAGAGAGAAAGATGGGGAGCATGTGAGACACCACAAGAAAGGAGGAAAGATAACGACTGGGACTGTGTAACTTGGTGAAATCTAGAGTATTCAACAATTGTGATAAAATGTACAAATATGTTCTTTTACGAGGGAGAACAAGCAAATGTCAACTTTGCAAGGTGTTAAAAATGGGGAGGCATTGGGGGAGGGATGCAATCAGCATAAACTAGAGACTGTAACTAATCGAATCATTGTATTATGCTTCCTTTAATGTAACAAAGGTGATATACCAAGGTGAATGCAGATAAGAGGCGGGGATAGGGGAGGCATGTTAGACACTTGACATTGGTGGTGTTGTCTGATTCTTTATTCTACTTTGATTTAAGGTTATTTTTCCTTTTGCTGCTTCCTAGCTGTCATTTTTTTTGTTTCCTCTTCCTTTTGCCTCTCTACCTTCTTTGACTCTCCCTCCTGCCTTGTGGAAGAAATGTAGATGCTTTTGCTTAGTATGAGCAGAATGTTCAATTAGGATGAACTTAAATGTTTGGAAATGAACAGGGGTGTTGGTAGCAAGATGTGAGAATAACTAACAGCGCCGAATGGTGTGTGAATGAGGTGGAAAGGGGAAGCTCAGAGTCATATATGTCACCAGAAGGAAAGTTGGAGGTCAAAAGATGGGAATGTATAAAACTGAATCCTATGGTGGGCAATGTCCATGATCAACTGTACCAATACTAGAAATCACTTCATGAACCAGAACAAATGTATGACAATACAATTAGAAGTTAATAATAGAGGGGCATATAGGGAAGAAATATATACCTATTGCAAACTATATACTACAGTTAGTAGTATTTCAACATTTTTTCATAAACAGTAACAAATGTACTAAATCAATACTAGGAGTCAACAATTGAGGGGGTTGGTTAGGGATGGGGAGGTTTAGAGTTTCCTTTTCTTTTTTTCTTTTTTCATCTTTCACTTTATTTCTTGTCTGGAGTAATGAAAAGTTTCTAAAAATTGAACAAAAATTAAGTGTGATGGATGCACAGCTGTATGAGGGTACCCAGGGGCAAGTGATTGTACACTTTGGATCTTTCGATAATTGTATGGTATCTGAACAATGTCAATAAAAATGAAAAAAAAAATAGAAAGAAAAAAAAAATGAATAGACAAGCCACAGGCTGGAAGAAAATATTCACGGAACAAATAACTGACAAAGGATGGTGTCCAGACTGTATAAAGACTACAATTCAATAATGAAAAGATAAACAACCAAATAAAAAAGGAGGAAAAGATTGGAACAAAGATTTCACAAAGATGGATATAAAACGGCTAATCGGCACCTGAAGAGAATAGCAACATTGTTAGTCATCGAGGAAACGCAAACAAAAACCACAGCGAGATACTACACAATTGCCAGAACGGCTGGAATTACAAAGAGGGACGACAGTAAACGTTGGCGCGGCTGTGGACATCTGAGTGTTTGAGCATCACCGTGGGACTGTGAGGTGGTCAGTCGCTTAGGAAAAAGCCCTCAAGTTTCTTATAAACTTACACCCACTCTCTGACTCACCAGTTCCACTTGTACATGTTTACCCAAGAAAAGTGAAAAAAGTATACCCCCAAAGAAGACTGCTATGAGAAACATCAGATCAGCTTGATTCAAATTAATCAAAATGGAAGGGGTTTCATCAACAGAAGAATGGCCAACAGACATGAAGCAACATATGTAAACCTTAAAAATATAGTTGAGCCGAAGCTACCAGATACAAAAGACAGATACTATACATTTCCATTTACATAAAGTGCTGGAGCAGGCAAAACTAATCTGTGGGAAAAATCAGTCAGCCAACCCATCAGTTGATCGATAAAACAAAAACACAGAACAGTGCTTGCCTGGGGTGGGGGGATTGACTGGGAAGGGGCATGAGGGAACTTTCTGGGGTGAAGGAAATACTCATGTCTCCATGGGGGTTTCAGTTCCACAGGTGTAAATGTTTATCAAAACTCATTGAACAGTAACCTTAAAATTTGAACATTTTACTGTACTCATTTTGACTTATTTTGAAATTAAAAAAAAAATAAGATGAACTGATGGATAGAGAAAGTGATGGAGAGATACCTGATAAAGCAAACAGGGCAAAATATTATAAAATGAAGTGAATTATAAAAAGGAATCAAACAGATACATGTACACCAATGTTCATCACAGGGTTATTCACAATAGCCCCAAAGGGGGAAGCAACCCAGTGTCCATCAGCATGATAGAGAAACAAAATGTGGCATATCCACACAATGGGCTATTATTCAGCTGGGAAAGGCAGTGAAGTGCTGGAGCATGCTGCAAGGTGGAGGAGACTTGAAAACATCATGCTCGGTGAAATGAGCCGGATGTAAAATGACAAATATTGTATGATTCCACTTATATGCTATTCCGGTTTGCTAAAGCTGCTGTTGTGCAAAATAGCAGAAATGGATTGGCTTATATAAAGTTTACATTAGGTTACAAATTTACAGTTCTAAGGCCATGAAAATGTCCAAATTAAGGCATCAACAGGAGGATACCTTCACAGAAGAACAGCCCATGGCATCTGGAACACCTCTGTCAGCTGGGAAGGCACGTGGCTGGTGTCTGCTGGTCCTTTGCTCCAGGGTTCTGGTTTCAAAATGGCTTCTCCGAAATGTCTCTGAGCTAGCATCTCCAAAAGTCTCCAAGTATCCCTAAGCATCAGCTCTAAGCATTCTCCAAAAGTCTCTCTTAGCTGCTCTGAGCTCCTCTGAGCTGCATTAAATATGGCTTTTTGGGAGACACAATATATCCAAAGTGGCTAACCCTGCCTGTACCACTAGAAGTAGCCTCTTCACTAAAGTCTCTTTGTGGAAACCATCTGGCGTGAATGCTGTTTCCTGTCAGGACTCTGACTCATAAAACCTAGGAGCCACTTTTTTTTTTAATTTGAAAACTAACTGTTTTACAAGGAGGAATGCCTTTAGATAAGTCCCATTTCTAAGCTCTCCCAGGACTCGCCCCACCCCAGCAGATTTCTGCTCACTCACCATTGGCCAGAGCTGTGTCACATGGCCACTGCTAGCTGCAAGGGAGCCTGGGAAATGAGTGTTTGTCTTTCCCCACGGCCATAATAGAGGCAGGCAAGGGAGAGGTTTGCACGTGAAGAACGCGGACTCAGTGCACACGCTCCGCCCTCCTCTCCCTTGCCTGCCCCAGGCCTCATTTTTGTGCCTCTGACTATATTAGAATCTCCCTGAGCAGTGTCTGGTCTGATCCATCTCCATGACACAGAATAGGCACTCAGAAGTGTATGCGAATGGATGGAAGGATGGATGGAGAGATAGATGGGGGATGGATGGGTGGGTGGGGGGATAGATGGGTGGGGGGATGGATGGATGAATGGATAAATGGATGGATGGAGGATGGATGGATGGATAGATGGGGGACGGATGGATGGATGGGTGGATGGATGGATGGATGGAAGTGGGGTAGGGATGGACAGATGGACGGATGGATGGGTGAGTGGATGGATGGATGGAGTTGTTGACGAATGAAGGCATTCTTAAGCAACAACCTAAACCCTAACTCTGTAACTTCCAAACTATGATTTTTAAGCTTTTGCAAGATACTGTCAACAACAGCAAAGGGTATGAGATTTTACTCTAATTGCAAGCTAACAAGTTACAAAAATGGCAGAAGACACGAGCCTCTGGGCCTGAGATAAAGGCCAGATGATTACTCACAGCTACAATGGTAGCCAGAATATCAGTATTTTTGTGCCAGTTCCCTGAGCCCTAATTCCCACTGGGCAATGTGAAGGGGGCCACCTGCGCTGACACACTTAGAAGAATCCTGAGCGAGGGGATGGGGCTGGGGCTGGGGGTATTCCAGGCACCTGAAGTTCCAGGTAGGTCCCAACAGGTGAGGGTCACGTCACATGCCTTCTGCGGGAAGCCAGAGGGAGGGTGTGGCGGGTGAGAGTGCCCGGAAATTTCTCCCACTTGGAATTTCACATTTTAAAAATTGGCTATGGATTTCATGGGGTTATTTCCTTTCTTTGTGACAGTAGCAGAAAGAAAAAAAAAAGGGCCTAATGACTGTACATTTTGAGTGGAGATGTTCTGCAATTGAAAGTGAAGAATATAATTTAAATTTATGATTCACTTGGAATGTAAACATGAAAATCAGAGCAGTTAATTCCATAAAATGTTCCGGTGGGACCATCATTATGGGAAGTGCTTTCTAAGCTTAAATCCCACTGGTCTGTAAATACAAGGAGGCAACAAATTATTCCCCATCGCAGCCCCCATGCCCAGCACAGAGTGGCGCTCGGTGTTGAAGGAATGAGTGAAGCTGACAGACTTATAACTATTACCATCTTCCTCCTCCCTTCAAGTGCTTGGGGTCTAGATCGAGGGGTGTGCTGGTTTGGAGCTGTCATGTGCCCCAGAAAAGGCCGTGTTCTTTTAATCCACTCCAGCGGGTGCAGACCTGTTGGGTGGGACCTTTTGACTGGGTTGTTTCCAGGTGGGTCTGAATCCCCTTACTGGAGTAGTTTATGAGGATAAAAGACAGAAAAGCTCAGAGAAGCTGAGAGACAAGGACACACCCACAGAAGCTGAGAGGAGGCCCCTGAGGCCAGGAGCTGGAAGCGGCTTGGGAGCAAGGACAGCAGACACTGCCGGGCCTTCCCGAGGGACTGGAGCCCCGGGTGGCACAGCCTGTCTTCAGAGTCCAGGTGTCGTGACGCCTTGAGTTGGACATTTTCACGGCCCTAAACTGTAAATCGGAAGCTAATAAATCCCCCCTGTAAAAGCCAACCCGTTCCTGGTATGTATTGCATTCCGGCAGCTTCAGCAAACCGGGACAAGGGGGAGACCGGGGGAGCCTGCCCGGGAAAGTCCCCCTGGGAACGTGGGGCCGGGAGGCAGAGGCTCCCGCCGGGGTGTCAGGGCTTCCCCGGGCCTACAAGGTGAACGCGACCCCACTGACCGTTCCAAAACGGCCTACGCTGTGTGTGAAGACAGGTACAAAACTTTCAGGAGACAACTGCTTTGAACAGAGGACCGACGTGGCTACCATGGGGTCGGAGGGGACTTAACCAGAGCGAGCAGTTCCTGAAGGGCTGACAGCCCTCCGCTGGCCCTGGAGGGGGAGAAAGTGCTGAGGACCCCCAAATCCCTGACATGCCAGTTCCCTACTCAGGGCGGTCCTGAGCAAGGACCCCAGCTTTCCCTGTGGGAAAATGGATCTCTGTTTAAGAGGCTGCTGCTCGGTAGGCAGATCCTCCCAGGCTGCTTTCTAACCCTGGACACTGTTAAAATTCTAACTTAAAAAAGAGTCAACCGAATATGGCCATTTTTGTTTTGTTTTTATTTTAAAAATAGAAACAAGTAATGCTGCTAAAAAAAAATCATTAAACACAAAACTCTGTCACAATTTCCCACGAGTTATATAATTTCTCCATTAGTCAAAGGCTAAAAATTCTTTGGAAATTTACAAAACCATGACGAGCTGCTGAGCAGACTGTCCTGCTCTTCGGCCCCTGGCCCATGAGGCCTGAGCCAGGGGCCCGAGTGGGGGCTGCAGGAGGCCACCGGAGGGCGGGAGAAGGAAGGTTCTGGAGTCTGGTGCTCGGCTCGAGAGCCTGAGTGCAAGCAGTGGAGCGAGCAGTGGAAAAGTGGTCCCCAGAAGCTCTGCCTTTGGTGGGCGCCTTTGCAGCCTTTTGAGGTGCGTGGCGTCTGCGTGCTGGGTGCAGCAGAACATGTGCACACCGGGGTCATGGGAGGGCCCCCCAGAACCCACAGGTAATTAACTCTTCAGCACCTACCCTGGGTGTGGGACGCTCTGGACCCTGCTCCCTTAGCTCCACCTCCCCTGTGGGTCTTTTTGGCCCATGATTATAAGGCTGGTACAGGAGGAGCCTGAGGAGGAGCCTGAGGAGGAGCCCAGCGAGGAACTTGGGGAGGAGCCTGGAGAGGAATCTGAGAAGGAGCCCTGGGAGGAGCTCGAGGAGCCAGAGGAGCCCGGGAAGGAACATGGGGAGGAGCCAAGGAGGAGCCTGGGGAGGAGCCCAGGGAAGAACGTGGGCAGGAACCTTGGGAGGAGCTCGAGGAGGAGCCTGAGGAGAAGCTGAGGAGGATCCTGGGGAGGAGCCCAGGGAAGAACGTGGGCAGGAACCTTGGGAGGAGCTCGAGGAGGAGCCTGAGGAGAAGCTGAGGAGGATCCTGGGGAGGAGCCCAGGGAGGCCGGGTGCTACACCTCACCCACCATTTCTAAGCTGCTGGGGCTCCATGAAGGACGCTGTCACAACCCAGGAGGCCGAGACCTAGGGACAGGGCTGCTTCGGAACTCTGCTCTACTGTAATCACACCATAAAAATGTCTCGCTGAGCTTTCCAGAGGCAGACTTTTCCTATGTCACTGGGACTAAAAACTAAACGGGAAGGCCGTGGAGCTCGGACCCTCCTGGGGGCCCCTCTGATGGCCCACACCCGGCTCCTCTTGCTTTGGGTGAAGGAGTAACTCAGCACCTACACACACCACCCAACACCGAGAGGGGGAAAGAGACACACGGTTATTTCACTTTTTAATTCAGAAAACAGAAGCTTTATTATTTAGAATTTTATCAAACATGTTTTCTGGGAAAAACAGTGTAAAATAAGATAATCTTTATTCTGTAAATATTTAAAAACTAACAGTACATAGAGACATTTTGTTCAAATAGGGCCCTGACAGAATCATATAAAAATAACTTAATTTTTAGGGTCAAAAGAACCTTAGTTACAATTTAACTGCATCTATTTGTGACCTAAAGTAATATTTACCATAATAATTTTATCTCAAATGTTTAGAATTAAAGAAAGAGGGAAACAGTTCTGTGACTTCTTATTAATTCACTTAGAGCACAGAGGAATCCAGAATCACAGTTAACACCAAGAATCAAGTTAAACTTTTTGGCATTAAATAAAATCGTAATTACAAAAGGATACCATAGAGATTACTTAGATTTCAATTACACTTCTCTTTTCACTTCTAAAAAAATGCTGCCCGTCCTCCGACTCTAACTGCCATATCGCTATGTCGGTTGAAAACAAAATGCACTGCATTTGGAAGCACAGCCATCTGGGTGCCGTCCGGGCGGATTCTTACTGAGCAGCCAGTGCGGGCAGGTGCCAGGCGGGCTCAGGGCACTTCCTTCCTTCTCCCAGATCGGCACAGCTGTGGTTCGCCAACCCAGCGAGTGTCAGGACGCAGCCCGAACCCCACCTCACTGCCATTCCTGCAGTCCAGGCCCAGTCTGGGCTGCTGCTCCTTTTTGAAATACATGTCCAAAGAGAACTGAATTTTCACAACTGTCTGAACGTGGAATACGGAACTGCTTGCTGTCTGCTCCTTTTTAAGTCACTCTTAAATAAAGGAAAGGCGGTTGTGTCTCCCTGGCCTTGGGTTGGAGGGGCTCTGCTGGGGACACGGGCCTCAAGGTTCTCAGCCGTCTGCTGTCACTTGCCCTGAGCAGGCCAGTGCTCGCGGCCTCGCTGCCCAGGCTGGGGAGCTGCCCACTGGGAGCCCAGAAACCAGCAGGTTCCCCTAAGGCCGAGCCTGGTGGTGGGAGTGGAAGCCGCTGGACCCTGGTGGACAGACGTCCACTGCCCTCACCGACACCGGGGGCCTTGAGGTCCCTGGCCCTCGGCTTTCCTGCTGCAGGGGCCCCCGCTGGTCCGTGCCCGAGACCTGGCTTCAAGCAGTCACCCCGGCCCACCCTCGACCAGTTTCTGTTCCTTGAAGTCTCCAAGAAGCGTGACTAGAGAAGCCCTAAAGATCTTCAGGAGGCAAATTATGAAATGTGATGAGAAAAGTTACAGTTGTTAGAAGTTCTTGTACAAAGTGAACACATGTCTTTGATCACTGAGCCACCAGCTGGAGGCAAAGCCCACTGGATGCTCAGGTGAACCAGCTGTCTGGAGAGGAGGCTGGCCATGGGGGACCGCAGCTCTGAGCGGGGTCAGGGCACACCTGCGTTGGAAACGGCCCTTCACCAGCAGAACATCTCGGGTGGTCTTTCCGTAGTCCCACAGGTCAGAAAATACACCCCCACTTTCCACAGTCACCCCAGGCCTTCAGAGGCATTACCTGTCTTTTCCACATCTTTTAAGTTTGTCACGCTGCAGCAAGAACACGTAAACACACACACACACACACACGAGTCCTGAAATTCCTTGATGAGGCACAGCTTTACCACCCACACTGGGCTTCACTTTCCTGAAAAATACATTTCCTTTCAGATGATCCACTTGGCTATTTTCTGATTTACTATGGAAAGTTATCCTCAAGATCTCTAAGAATTGATTCGTAAAAAGAATTAGAAACAATCACTGGAAAATGCTGTCTATCCCAACACCACCTTATCCAGGGAGAAGATGGTGTTTAAATGACCTTAAAGTCAGTAAGTTTCATGGGATAAGAGAATGAAAGGCCAGAACGCAGCTTGGGCCCTGGATCCCCGTCCCCTGCCCCCAGCAGCTGCCCAGTGCCCTGGCCCCGCCGGCCACTGCCGCTTGGCGCTTTTCTCTTCAGGCACACCAGGGTGAGGAGGTTCTGACCCTCAGCGTCACACATCCCACCGGGGCGCTAGAAGTCTCTGGGGGGATGGCATGCGCGCTCTTACTCTTCTAGAATTCCTCTTTGGAATCATCTTCATGCCACCGAGGAAGTCCAGGCTCACTACTTTACTGAAACAAAGGTCTCCTGCCAAGTGGCTTCTGGTTCATTCCAAACAGCTGGCCTCTCCTCAGAGGACATGTGTGATGACGGGCGATTCCGCAGGGGCGGGACCCCGAGTGCTGCCACTTGGCCTGTGGCCCGGGCAGTGTGGCCGCAGAGGGCTCATGGCTTTATGACCACACTTGTTTCAGGTGATGCTCATTTGCCCCCATATTTACCAAACTCACCCACATAACCGCTGCCCTGGCACCTGCACACACTCAAGCACACATCCCAGCCCCAGACACTGTGGCTGAAGCTGCTTGAAAGCAAGCCGGGAAGAACCAGGAGGACACCTGCTAACAACCCCGCCGCGGCCTTTCTGTCTTCAGTCCTCTCAGGGATGCAAAATGAGGCTCATTTTAAAAGCACTTTAAAAACATGACTCGACCCAGCAGCGAGCTGCTGAGGAATCCTTGGCTAACAGTCTCTGTGTGCACTGGACTAACCCGAGAAAAGCCGGAGGGAGCCTCCACTGTCACTTCAGGTTTCTCTGACAAGGAACTGCAGCTGCTTTTAAAGTCTGTACCTTCCACGTTTCAGGACAACTGCATTTTACTCAGCATGTACTCCTGAGGCCGCAAACAACTTGAGGCTGCCCTAGCAGCATGGGGGTGACCAGACTTGCATTCACCAGCCAGAGAGCCCCTCCACCAGGACACTGTGGGTGCCCACAGGCCACCTGGCCGCCGGCTTCCAAAGCAGTCCCTTCACAGAGAGTCCCAGCTTTCAAGGTAACAATTCAACATGGAAAACAGCAGCCATCCAGCATCTGGTGCCTGGGCTTTCTTTAACACCACGTCGCCACGACGAGCCGGCTTGGGGAGCAGTTGGGAGGGGGCTCCGAGGCCCGTGGCAGGCTGGGACCTGCACTCTCCAGGCGGCCCTGCCCCACATCAACTTCGGTACTCAGGGCCCTTGGGGGCCAGAACACAGGCAACAGGTCCGAGAAGGAAATGTGGGGTCCCGGGCTAGCTTGCAGTTTTTAAGAATCCACGCCCCGTCCAGTGCTGGCCGGCTTCTGCCTCAGCCCAAGCCTCTTCCACAGTCTCTCCAGGGCCACTTTCCCCATGAAGAAGGTGATGGTGAAGTTACGCTTGTACCAGGCTCTAGGTTTTGTTCGAGAAAGAGGAAAAGGAGAAGCACCAGTGAGTACCCTGCAGTGAGGTTCAGGTCAGCCTGTCAGAGGGGCGCCCGGCACAGCCCACCCCACCCTCCCTTTTCCCCAACCCGAGCCCAGCTGTCCACAGGCAGCCCCGTCTCCCCAGCTGAGGGCCCCCGGTTGAGCGTGTGGCTCACCAGGGCTGCACCCCACCTCCAGCCCTGGGGAAGTCTTGGGCCCCCCCCCAGAGTCAAGCTGCGCTGCTGCATTTTGGGGAGAGAAAGGGGACCAAGTGCTGGGCAGGCCCCAGAGTTGGCTTTGGCCTCTATTTGCGTAAGAAGCAAATGGCAAAGTACTCCATCGTGAGACCCTTATTTATCACAAATGCCAATGACATAAGGCTCCCTGTCCTCTTTTCTAGATCATCTGAGTTTTTGTGTAGTTTCTGTCCCTAAAGAGATAGTTTCGGAGCTTTTCACACAGACACACAGTCAAGGGCTCACTCGCCTGTAAGTCGCTCTGGAGAGCAGGCTGAAACTTCCAAGCTCACCCCACTGTCAGCATTTTCGAACTGAATGGGCACAGCCTGGAAAGCATCCACGACTGAGTGCACACATTCTGGACTCTCAGTGCAGAGCCCCCAGAAGCCGGGATGCCAACAAGCACCAGTACTTGGCAGCCAAATGCACTAATGCATGAACAGAGCCCAGACTGGGCCCAAGTGCTTTATTGGCCTCAGAACAGATGGAAGGAGAGCAAGCAAGGGCACAAAAGAAGCAACAGCAAGACATAAAAATGCTTGTTTCCTGAAGCCTGTGCAAGGATGGATAGAAGAATCTTCCCATTTCTACCCTCTTAGGTGAGCAGCAGTGCCCTAAGGCTTCCAGGGAAAGAAAACTGGCATCCAGATAGGATTCATTCAAAGTTCTTATGTCCTTGAGCGAAAGCCAGACTCTGCCCACACCACAAGCTTCTCCTGTTTCTACAGGGAAGAGAAAGCAGAGAGCAGGGCAAGGCTAAGTGCTTAAAAGAGGACAGGAGGAGGCCGGTGGGGAGGGGACAGGGAACAGGGCGAGGGGGCCCAGGCTCTGCTGCCGGGGTCACCCCGGCTGCTGCTGGGGATCACCAACCTCGGCAGCAACCACACATGGAACAGACAGGCTCTGGGCTCACGTCAAAAATCAGGGTCTGGGCAGTGCAGCTGCCCCCGTGGCTGCATAACCTAACCCGTGCAGAGCAGTAAACGACAGCACCGGGGTCAAGCAGATGTCTCAGGACTACTCTACACACAGACACCAGGAGATACAAAAAGCAAATCACTTCATTTTCTAAAGCTTTTACGACACTCACACCCACCCAAGGATAATGTAGGGTCATGAACCCTCCTGAGTTTATCCAGCTTGAACCATTACAACCTTCTCTAGATCTCCTTCCTCAACTGTGTTGCTGTTCTATTTTAAAGTTTTCTATTTTAAAGCAAATCTCAAACGTCATGGCACACCATTTCACTTGTAAATACGTCAGTACATACCTGTAAACAGTTAAAACCTTTTCTTAAAAACACATAACCACAATACCATCACTGCATCCAATAAAATGAAAAGTAATTTATGAATACAGTCTAACATACAAATATTGTTCAATTTCTTCCCACTGTCTATCAAAAATATCTTTTCATAACTGGTTTGTCTCTATTAGGATCCAAACAAGAATTAATCCCCTTTTAATCCCTAATATCCCCCCCTTAAAAAAAAAATTCCATTTATTTGTTGAAGAAACTGGATCATCTGCCCTGTAGCATTTCCAGTATTTGGGATTTGGGTGGTTGTATCTTCAAGCACCAATTCATTGTGGTCCTCTCTGCCTCACCCCCCTCTCCTGTAAACCGGTGCATGACGTGAGACTCTAATTCACGTTGAGAGGCACCACCCTGCTGTTTCACCTTTTAAGGACGCTAACATCGATCAGGGGTCCGGCTGTCATCAGCCTACCCATCCATTCTCAAGCTCCCCCTCAGCTTCTCTGCCTGATGGCTTTGCAGCCACAGACGACTGTTTCCTAGGACAACAAAGGTGGTCAAGATCTCGTAACTTTCTAACGCCATCACTTCCTGCATTAGCTGCTGTTCTTCCGTGAAGAAAAAGCCTCCTTTCTTTAGTCACCCCAAAAACAACAGTCCAGCACCCACCCACCCGGCCCGCCTGTCCACCTCCCTGCTCTCAGGCCTATGTGTGCCAGGCTCATCCTGTGCTCTCCTACCTGGAATCAGTCACTTCTCCAAGGAGCTGGGTCCCTTTAGTGACAAGTGCTGTCCAGAAACCACTGTCATACACCAGGGCGCTAACAGCAAATAACTTTCAACTGTCTGCTTTACTTAAAAGTGCAAAGAAACAAGTTAATAAAATCACACATCCACCTCTGATACTAACACAAATGTCTTAATTCATTAAGAAAACAATCCTACCCAATCTGGATGTGTATTCAATGTTTTAGAAAAAAGTAGAATACCTACCTGTTATAAATCATGTGCTTCTGGAAATTTTTATTTAAAATTCCTTGTAGAAGTCAGCCATTTCCTCTGCACTCAGTGTTGCTTTTGACCTGAAAGGTAATTTCAACTTAAACATAAGACTTAAGTGAGAGGAATCAAAAAAAACCTATTAGAGCTAATTAGTAATTTTCAGCAAGGTTGAAGGATACAAGATCAATATACAAAAATGAACTGTATGTCTATATGTTAGCAAACAATTCTATTTACAATAGAAAACAATTCTATTTACAATAGTATAAAAAAGAACAAAATATGTAGGAATCAATTGAACACAGGAAGTCTAACGCTTGTACAGTGAAAACCATGACACTGCTAAGGGAATCAGAGCCTAAGCAGACGGGGAGACACCCAGGCTCAGGGACTGAAGTGGCAATGCCGCCCTTCAATTTCATCCACAGTTTCAAGCAATCCCTATCAAACCCTACCTGTCTTTTTTTGCAGAGACTGACCACTGCCTAAAAGTCCACATGGAAAGGCAGGGGACCCCAAAACGCCAAACAATCTTCATAAAGAACAAAGTCGGGAGACACACTCCACATTCAAAACTTACTACAAAGGTAAATAATCAAGACTGTATGGTCCTGGCATAAGGACAGACATTTCCATCAATGGAGTAGAACTGAGAGCCAAAAATAAACTCGTACATTTATGGGCAGTTGATTTTCAACAGAGTGTGAAGTCCAATTAGTAGAGAAGGAATAATATTCTCCTTCCACAAATGGAAAACAGAAATTCACATGCAAAGAATGAAGTTGGATCTCTACACCTCACACCATACACAACAAATTAACTAAAAATGGATCGACGACCTAAATATAAGAGCTAAAACCATAAAACCCTCAGAATGTAACATGGGAAAATCTTCATGACCTTGGAGATGGCAATGGATTTTTCCTATGATACCAGAAGCATGAAGCAACAGAAGACAAAATACACACAATGGACCTTCATAAAAATTTAAAATTTGGGGGCATCAAAAGACATTATCAAGAGAGAGTGAAAAACAACCTATAAAATGGGAGAAAATAGGCACAAATCACATATCTGATAAGTGATAATATCCAGAATATATAAAGACTCCTACAAGTCAACAAAAAACAAACAACCCAATAAAATATGAGCAAAGGACTTGAAGAGAACATTTCTCCCAAAGAAGACATACTAATACCAATAAGCACATGACAAGATGCTCAACATCATTAGTCATTCAGGAAATGCAAATCCAAACCACAATGAAATGCCATTTCTTACCCACTAGGATGATATTATTTAAAAGAACAAAATAACAAGTGTTGACAAGGATATGGAGAAACTGGAACCTCTGGGTAGTGCTGGTGGGAAGGTAAAATGGTTCTGTCTGCTGTGGAAAACAGTTTGGTGGTTCTTCAAAAGTGAAGTGTAGAATTACCGTAAGACCTGGCAATTCACTCCTGGGTATATCCCCAAGAAATGAAATAGCAACCCAACAGATACTGCCTGCCAGTGTTCACAGCAGCATTGTTCACAATAGCTTGAAGGGGAAACAACCCAAGTGTCACTGATAAAGTGTGGTATCCACATGCAATGGATTATTCCAGGCCATTAAAAGAAGTGAAGTAGAGACCCCAAGATGGCGGCAAGGTGAGACAGGGCAAAAAAACCTCCATGAAAAATACTAGATAACAAGCCAGAAAGTGACCCAGAACATCAGTTCCAGCGATGCACCAGCTGGACAGGTCTGCCTAAATCCACAGGGACTGTGCATTGGTGAAATCAGGAGTCTGCATTCTGAAACAAGTGAGTGACCGGCTGAGAGTCTGGCAGCCGTAGCTGCTGTGTGGGGAAACTGTGGGTTGGCGTTTGGAGATGGACTAGTTCTTTGAAAAAAAAAAAAAAAACCTGGGACGACTTGCGGATACACGGTGAGAACTGCATAGTGAAGCACAGCAGGAGCGGGCTGTCCCAACACCTCAGTGTCTGGTGTGCAGGATAGCCCTTTCCACACCCTCTGCGATGTCTTGGGGCCAGGGGAGCAGAGGGCAGCCAAAAGGAGAACAAAACTTGGCCCCTTGCAACCATCTCCCCAGCAGGCTTGGGACGCTCCCACCTGGGGCTGACCCATAGCCCAGAGCCGCGCCAAGGGTCCCAGAGTGATGGGGAGGTGGTTCCCACAACACCACGCACACACCACAATATCAGCCGTGGACATGGCCTTTAGGGCACTCACAGCTAATTGTCCTGGAGCTGGGAAGGCAGAGCTGTGCAAAAGGGGGAAATTAACACGCCCCATTCAACCATCTTTACAGCAGGCTGGGAACACCCCTGCACAGCCTGGCAGTCCAGGGCTTCCCTGGAAGGCCAGCATGCACTTGGGACGTGGCACAGCCTTCCCTCAGCAGAGGTCCTGGAAAAGCAAGGCTGGGAAGGGGGACCTGCTTGGAAATCCCAGGGACCCTATGTCAGTGCCACGGACTTGTGGGTCAGCGGCAGAGACAATCTGTGGCAAGACTGAGGTGAAGGCTTGGACTCTTGCAGCAGCCTTAAATCTCTGGGAACACCTAGGAGGTTTGATTATTAAAGCTGCCCTGCCTCCCTAACTGCTTAGACACACGCCCCACATTCAGGGTGGACAGCACCAACAACACATCCAAACTTGGTGCACCAATTGAACCCCACAAGAAACAGACCCCCACGCACCACAAAGACAAAGTTGGGGAGAACTGACTTGAGGGGAATAGGTGGCTCGTGGACGTCACCTGCTGGTCTGTTAGAGAAAGTGTACGCCACCAAGATGTAGATTTTTCAAATTAGAGATCGGTATTTTATAGACCCTGAAAGAACCCTATCAAGTAAAGCAAATGCCAAGAGGCCAAAAACAACAGAAAATCTTAAAGCATATGATAAAACCAGACGATATGGAGAACCCAAACCCAAACACCCAAATCAAAAGATCAGAAGAGACACAGTACTTGGTGCAATTAATCAAAGAACTAAAACAACGAGAGCATGGCACAGGATATAAAGGACATGAAGAAGAGCATGGCACAGGATATAAAGGACATAAAGAAGACCCTAGAAGAACATAAAGAAGAAATTGCAAGAGTAAATTAAAAAAATAGAAGATCTTATGGAAATAAAAGAAACTGCTGGCCAAATTAAAAAGACTCTGGATACCCATAATATAAAATTAGAAGAAGCTGAACAACAACTCAACCTCCTCAAAGACCACAGAACAGAAAATGAAAGAACAAAAGAAAGAATGGGGAAAAAAATAAAAAAAATCAAAATGGATCTCAGGGATACAATAGATAAAATAAAAAGTCCAAATTTAAGACTCATTGGTATCCCAGAAGGGGAAGAGAAGGGTAAAGGTCTAGAAAGAGTATTCAAAGAAATTTTTGGGGAAAACTTCCCAAACCTTCTACACAATATAAATACACAAAGCATAAACGTCCAGCGAACTTCTAATAGAATAAATCCAAATAAACCCACTCCAAGACATATTCTGATCAGACTATCAAATATTGAAGAGAAGGAGCAAGTTCTGAAAGGAGCAAGAGAAAAGCAATTCACCACATAGAAAGGAAACAACATAAAACTAAGTAGTGACTACTCAGCGGCCACCATGGAGGTGAGAAGGCAGTGGCATGACATATGGTCTAGTTTGCTAATGCTGCCAGAATGCAAAACACCAGAGATAGACTGGCTTTTATAAAAGGGGGTTTATTTGGTTACACAGTTACAGTCTTAAGGCCATAGTATGTCCAAGGTATCACATCAAGCAATCGGGTAACTTCACTGGAGGATGGGCCGATGGTGTCTGGAAAACTCTGTTAGCTGGGAAGGCATGTGGCAGGCATCTGCTTCCAAAGTTCTGGATTCAAACGGCTTTCTCCCAGGATGTTCCTCTCTAGGCTGCAGTTCCTCAAAAATGTCACTCTTAGTTGCACTCGGGATATTTGTCCTCTCTCAGCTTCTCCAGAGCAAGAGTCTGCTTTCAACGGCAGTCTTCAAACTGTCTCTCATCTGCAGCTCCTATGCTTTTCTTCAAGTGTCCCTCTTGGCTGCAGCTCCTCTTCAAAATGTCCCTCACAGCTGTACTGAGTTCACCCTGTCTGTCAGCTCATTTATATGGCTCCAGTGCCTCAACTTAGATCCACCCCGAATGGGCGGAACAACACCTCCATGGAAATTATCCAATCAGAGTCAATACCCACAGCCGGGTTGGGCACATCTCCAAAGAAACACTCAAAGAATTACAATGTAATCAACACTGATAAGTCTGCCCACACAAGATTACACCAAAGATAATGGCGTTTGGGGGACACAATATATTCAAACTGGCACAACATGTTTAAAATTCTGAGAGAGAAAAATTTCCAACCAAGAATACTTTATCCAGCAAAACTCTCCTTCAAATTTGAGGGAGAGCTTAAATTTTTCACAAACAAATGCTGAGAGATTTTGTTAATAGAAGAGCTGCCCTACTTCACATACTAAAAGGAGCCCTACGGACAGAGAAACAAAGAAAGGAGAGAGAGATATAGAGAAATTTAACAGACTGATATAGAACATTACATCCCAAATCACCAGGACACACATTCTTCTCTAGTGATCATGGATCTTTCTGCAGAATAGACCATATGCTGGGACATAAAACAAACCTCAGTAAATTTAAAAAAAAAAAAAAAAAATTGTATTTATTCAAAGTACATTCTCTGACTACAATGGAATACAAATAGAAGTCAATAACCATCAGAGACTTAGAAAATTTACAAACACCTGGAGGGTAAAAATGAGGGGGAGATGAAAACATTCCTGGATAATCAAAAGCTGAGGGACTTCATCACCAGTAATCAGTCCTATAAGAAATGCTAAAGGGAACTGAGCAGGCTGAAAGGAAGGGACACTAAACAACTGACTGAAACCACATGAAGAAATAAAGATTTCCAGTAAAGATCACATGGTAAATATAAATACCAATACTACGGTATTTTTGATTTGTAAATTCCACTGTTAACTTCCTACAGGATCTAAAATACATAAACTGTAATGATAAATCAGTGGTTTTGGACTCAGTGTAAAATACATAATTTTTGACAAGAATTACATAAAGGTGGGGGAATGGAGGAGTAAAGGAACATAGTTTGTGTGTCCTATTGAAGTTACGTTGGTATCAAAGGAAAACAAGATTGTCACAGACTTATGAGGTTACATTTAAGCCCCATGGTAAACACAAAGTATCAGAGAATGAGACCATAGAGATGAAAAGTGGAGTATGGGTTACAAGAAGTGGGGGAAGGGGCAATGGGGAGTTAAGAAATGAGAGTAGGGTTTCTGTTTGGGGTGAAGGAAAATTTTAGTAATGGATGGTGAGAAGGTGATAGCATTGCAACATTATAAATGTGATTAATTCCACTAATGGAATGCTAGGGAGGGGTTGGAATAGGAAGATTTAGGCTGTATATATATTTCCACAAGTGAAAAAAAAAAAAAAGTCTAAATAGATAATGACAATTAAATGCCAAGGATGATCCTGGATGGGATCTGAGGATGGGGGAGAGGATGCTCAAAGGCACACAGTTGGGACATAAGGAAAAAAAAAAGAAAATATAGAATGTAAGCTTTGTATCAATGTTGAATTTCTTGAACTTCTTAGCTGCGCTTAAAGAGAATGCATAAAAGAATGTTCTTGTTCATGAGAAATGTATATGTGAATCATGTTGTTTGTTCAAGGAAGTGTGCAGCTTGCTCTCATGTTCAGAAGATAGAGCAATAGATGATGGGTGATAGGGAGGGAGAGAGAGAAAGAAATGGTGGTATGACAGGATGTTAAAGTTGGTGGATCAGGGTATCGGGGGAGGAGGGTCGGGGTATGCTGGAGTTCTGTGTATGGGGTTTGTATTGTTTTTGCAACTGTTCCTGTAAGTTTGAATTTATTTAAAAAAAAAAAAAAAAAGTGAAGTGCTGGAACATGCTACAACATGGATGAACCTTGAAAATACTATGCTCAGTGAAATAAGCCAGATGCCAAAGGACAAGAACTGTATGATTCCACTTACATGCAATATCTAGAATAACTAAAATTTAGAGAGACAGAAAGCAGATCCAAGGTCACCAGGGGCTGGGAGAGGGGCAGTGGGGAGTCACTGCTTGTGGACACTGAGTTTCTGTTGGGGTCATGGCAGAGTCTTGCTAATGGATGGAGGTGATGGTGGCCCAACATTGTGAATGTGATTAATGCCACTAAATTATACTCTTAAGAATGGCTACAATGGCATATAAACACAAAATGTTACATACATGTTACCATAATAATAATAAAAACAAAACCCAAAAACCTGGGGGCTAGAGTATTAGGGAAACGGCCCGAGTACATCCCGGTTTGAAGGTCCGTGCGTCCCTGGGCCTAAACCTATTCCCCCTCCAGTGGAGATGCACACCCCGCACCAGGCCCAGGCACTGGGGGGTGGGCCCACAGGGACGAGGACCCGGCCTCCTGCCCGGGGCGCATGTCTGGTGGGGAGCCGACCACAGCGCCCACTCCCGGGCTCTGGAAGGCCACGCCTGGTGCCTCCTTACTGCACTCTGCAGGAGGACGCAGGACCGGGCCAGGCCGCAGCCCCCGCCACGCGGAGAGGAGCCCGCACGGGAGAGCACCCTGGCTGAGGAGCCCCACGCCCCTGCAGGAACTGCCAGGGCTGCCGCGATGACAGAGCGGCTCCGGCTCACCCCCCTCCGCCCCCATGCAGAGGGGCACTGTCAGCCGGCTGCTGCTCCAATTCTATCAGGGTCTTAGGGAGCCGGCTTGGAAGCTACCCCCAGCATGTTTCCACGAAGGAGAGAAAGGGTTTGGCGACCCTTTACTCACACGAACATAAAACAAATGCTTAGCAGACACGGACAAGCAGACGCGCTGCAGGTGGCTGTCCCCGCACAGCCGACCACGGACGGGCCCTGCACCTCCTCCACTCAGGGCCCGGCACGGCTCGGAGAGATGATCTGTTCAAGTGTCTCTGTTCCTCTGGCCCTGCTGGCCTTCCTGCTGCTCCTGGAAAACCAGCTCGTCCTGTCTTGGCACGTCTACACACTGGTCCCCTGGGCCTAGAAGACCCTCCCCAGCTGCCTCCTCCCCGGACTGTGCTGTGGAGCCGCCCCGCGCTCCCTCTCCTGCCCACTCCCCTGCTCGTCTCCCAGCACATCCCGCAGCCTGACTTGTTTCTGCTCAAGCCCCCACCCTATACAGCGTGTCAGCACCACAAAAGCAGAGGCCACGGCTCTGTCTCGTCCACCTCTTACTCCCAGCGACAGCACCACACCCGGGGCATGGTGGCAGGTGCAAGTACCTTAAACGAATGAGCGTGTGCTCAGAAGAGGAAGGAGCGGAGCAGCCCCCTGAGCAGGGAAGGGAGGCGAACAAGTGGGTTCTGAAGGATGACTAGGATCCCACAGGGTAGAAAAAGAGGAGAAAATCACTACATGTGGCCCAGCACAGGCCAAAGGGGCAATGAAGGGCCTGGAGGGCTGTGGTGTGGCCTCACGGAGTGAGCGGGGAGGGGTGGGTGGCAGGGCCAGACCCTGATGAGCTGGGAGTTCAGACCGCCATGCAGGCAGGGGCAGCTCAGTGCGTCCCTGAGTCTCAGCTCCCTTGGGAAATGGGTGGGACGCCTGGCCAGGCCTGGCTGGAGAGGCACAGTGTGTGAGGAGCCCCGAATTGGCTTCCCGTCCCATTCCCCGACCCTGGCCTTTCTGCACGATGGAGGCACGGAAGAGGCTGGACAAGCTGCGCCGTGAGGGCGCAGGCAGGCTCGGGCCCTCACCGGCTGTGTGGCTGCAGAACTGTGACATCTCCACCTCCTTTCTCTCCTCTCCAGAGGTGAGGCTGCTGTGAGGATGTTGTGAGTCATGGTAACACAGCGGCTGGTCGGGGCCTGGCACAGAAGCACGCGCCTGTCGCAGCTGTCGCTGGAACAGGTAAATGAAGACCAGGTGGCAGTGGAGGGACAACCACCATCCGCCCCACACAGGTGTTCCGAGGTGAGGCTGTCTGCCCCCCTCAGCTGCTGGTGGACGTCCTGGTCCAAACACCTCCAGGCCACTGCTCAGCAAAAAGCAGATGCACCTTCAGTGTCTGCTAGGTAAGTCCTGTTCCACAGCTGTCAACTGATTGCAGACACGAAAACAAGGAAAGAAAGACAGGCGGACAATCTAATTCCTTACACCTTTACTGCAAACCAAGTCTGCAGTAAAGTCATCTGGCCTGGATGCACACTTTCCCCACTGGATTAACAATTCACCAATAAAGGAAATGAGAAGAGAGACTTCTCCTCCAGTGCTAACTGCCCTACCAAGAGATTTAATCTGGGGACATGGAAAGATGAAATCATGGCATATGTACATTTGATATTTTTCTTCTTTCAAATGAAATTAAATCGCTAATTCTTCTACACTGCTGCAGAATATTCTAGTGAACACAGAACGAGTGGGACACCAAATCTCTATCTAATCTCCTATTACTGTGTATTTAGGTACTCTTCCATTTTTTGCAATTGAAGATAACACTGCAAGGAACAAACAGCTTTACTCTAGCATGCTATTTTTTCCTCAAGCATGAATTCTCAGAGACAGATTTCATAGTCACAATTGTCCTGCTCCTAGCATACGTGTGATGGGCCTTTAGTTTATACCGCCACCCACCATCTATGGGCACACTAGTGTCAGTGTGACCCCATCAGCACTGAGTCTAGTCGGGGGACATTCCCCCTCAAATTTAAGCATAAAATGATGCTTTATTTCTGTTTTGTTTCATTTTTTACATTTCTTTTTTTATTATTATTAGAGCAGCTGTAGGTTTACAGAAAAATCATGCAGAGTGTAGAGTTCCCATATACCCTCCTCTTGCATACAGTTTTCCCACTATTAACATTTTTAGTGTGTTACTTTGTTACAATCGATACAACATTACTAGAACTGTACTATTAATCAAAGATCATAGTTTACATTTAGGGTTCACTCTTTTGTGTTGTGCAGTCCTATGGTTTGTTTTTCTTTCCTGGTAACTTAAACACAACCTAAAATCTCCCATTTTACCCACTTTCAAATACACAGTCAGTAATGCTGATTATACTAACAGAGTCGTGCCTCTGTCTCCACCATCTATTCCAAAACTTCATCACCCCCTACAGACACTCCGTACCAATTAAACACTGACTCCCCACTCCCTATCCCCACCAGGCCCCTGTTAATCTGTACTCTAGCTTCTGACCTGTGAATGGGCTTACTCTACTTCAAATCAGTGACCTCATACGATATGTGTCCTTTTGTGTCTGGCTTATTTCACTCAACGTGATGTCTTCAAGGTTCGTCCATGCTGTTGGGTATGTCAGGACTTCACTCCTTCTTACGCTGGATAACATTCCACTGTGTGGACAGACCACATTTTGTTTATCCGCTCGTCTGCTGAGGGACACTTGGACTGCTTCCATCTTTTGGTGACTATGGTTATTTTAAGATTCACTGTGACATTCGGAGCGAATCTGAACCATCTTCCTTCCTGTGGCCTCGTGTTTGTCGTATCTGTCTGTTACGTTGACAGTTCTGTCAGGCTTTTCCTGAGGTCCTGACCGCAGCTGTCACGTTTGCCGCCATCACTCCCCCACCTGCTGTCCATCCTTCACTCTCCTTGTTTCCGGGACACTGATCCCTTTGTCCGCCCAGCCTGCCGCCTCCTCCATCCCGTGTTGCCATGGCAGCACCCTGCTCACTCAGCGCGGCCTCCTCCGCCCCTGCGGCTCCAGGGCGCCTGTAATGGCACTGCCCCCGCCAGGGAACCTGGGGTGGGAGAAGAGCGAGCTCAGGCTGGCAACGTCTCTGAAGCTGGGAGGCAGAGAAAGCCTGTCTGCAGCAAGAGGAAACCGAGGGAGCTGCACAGACAGAGGCTGGAGCAAGAGGAGAAAGACGTCCTGGGATTGCTTCGGGTGCAGGGCTGGGTACACACGTGACCTGGCTCCACCAGGCCCTGGTGCCGAGCCACCTCCAGATCCGCTCAGGAATCCGTTCTGGGGAACGCCAGATACAAAGGAGTCCTGGCTGACAAGATGCTTTCTGTCTCATGTTCTTGAATCTACCTTCACCATCAGGCTTAGGAAATTATCATCCGTCCAGAAAAAGGACAGCCAACAGCGTTCTGTTAGCCGTTCTACAACCAGGAGCTATGATTTCACTTTTCAATTCATAACTAACTGATGTTTAATCTTTAAATGGTTGATCCATTTGGAATGCATTCATATTGTGGAGGGAATGAATCTCAGTTTATTTGGGGGTGATCCAAAGCCTTTCCTCAGGTCTGTGAGAACACTAGTGCTCAGACCGAGAGCACCTGGGACGGGTATGACATTTCAACCCCAGCTCGGACATCGCACATCTGTGCTCCCCATTTTAGTCACTGCAGTCCCCCAGAGTTTAAATGGCTGACAGAAACAACACCTCCCTTGAGGCTTCTTTTGTTCTCTCTCCCTCCCTTTCTTATTTATTTTAACGTAACCAGACTAGAAAAGGACTTAGTTCATATGGTAAAATTTTATTAGACATTAACATGGAGTCACTGTGGGAAATAGAGATGATGCATGCATGGTCCCAGCATACAGTCAAGCCCCCAAACTGTGACCTGCCACTCCCGTGTGACCTGCCACTCCCGTGTGACCTGCCACTCCCGTGTGACCTGCCACTCCCATGTGGGCTGCCACTCTCCGGCTGGCTGCCCTCCCAGACCCCACCTTCCAGAGGGTCCACGTGGCTGCCAGCAATCTGAAGGCTGTGCGTGGGACACGTGCTCTCTACTGGGGGACCACCCCACCCTCCCCAACCTTCTCTTCTAAGGGAATACAGGCAAGGCCCTGGCTGAACAGGTGACCTCTGGTGCTTCAGTCCTTGGCAGCCTTGGCCTGTGGAGTCAGTGGTTTGATTTTCCTTCAGGATGATGTTTGACAGCACGGAAGGCCTAACATCAACACCAAGAGAAGACCACTGTTCTAGTTTGCTAATGCTGCCAGAATGCAAAACACCAGAGACGGATTGGCTTTTATAAAGGGGGTTTATTTGGTTACACAGTTACAGTCTTAAGGCTGTAAAGTGTCCAAGGTAACACATCAGCAATCGGGTACCTTCACTGGAGGATGGCCAATGGTGTCCGGAAAACCTCTGTTAGCTGGGAAGGCACGTGGCTGGAGTCTGCTCCAAGTTCTGGTTTCAAAATGGCTTTCTCCCAGGACATTCCTCTCTAGGTTGCAGTTTCTCAAAAATGTCACTCTCAGTTGCTCTTGGGACGTTTTTCCTGTCTTAGCTTCTCTGGAGCAAGGGTCTGCTTTCAACAGCCATCTTCAAACTGTCTCTCATCTGCAGCATCTCTCTTCGCAGCTTCCGTGCATTCTTCAAAGTGTCCCTCTTGGCTGTAGCTCCTCTTCAAAATGTCACTCTCAGCTGCACTGAGTTCCTTCTGTTTTGTCAGCTCATTTATATGGCTCCAGTGATTTAATTTAGACTCACCCTAAATGGGTGGGCCAACACCTCCATGGAAATTATCCAATCAGAGTCATTACCCACAGTTGGGTGGGGCACGTCTCCATGGAAACACTCAAAGAATTACAATCTAATCAACACTGATACCTCTGCCCACACAAGATAACGTCAAAGGTAATGGAGTTTTGGGGGACATAATACATTCAAATAACACAACCACTACGGGCTATTTTGAGCACTAGATTTTCCATCCAAAAACAAAAGACAGTGTAGCAGACAGAGGGACCCATGTGCAGTCTGGCGCCCCTGGCACTTCAAGGGCAAGGCCTGGAGACAGGCGTGGCGGTGGTGGTGTGGGGAGCCAGGCAGGGACAGGGTCGCTCAGGCCTCATCTGCCTGACTGAGGAGCACAGCTTTCATTCTGCACCCACGAGGAACTAAGCTGTGCAGCACCTGGAGAGCTGCATTTTCAGTAGAACAGTCTGGCTACAATGCCTTTGGATTTAAAGTATGGGTTCCCAAACTTAGCCTGCAGGCCAAACCTAGCCTGGCGCCTGATTCTGTAAGTAAAGCTTTACTGGAACACAGCCATGCCCATCTGTTTCTGAGTTTTCCCTGGGTCTTTCGCCCCACAATGGCTGAGGTGAACCATTCCCACAGAGACCATGTGGCCCTCTGAGGCTAAGCTACTTCCTGCCTGGCCCTTCCCAGAAAGTGTTTGCTGATCTCAAAAGGCAGCTGAGAATAAACAAGGGCTGGAACGAAAGCAGCAGTAGCAAAAGTGTTAAGAAACACTCTGGAGGTGAGCCTGGCATCAGATGGAGGTGTGAGGAAGAGAGGCTTTGGGGCAGACTTCCCAGTGCCTGCCTCGTGGGACTCACAGGACCAGGGGTCCAGGAAAAGGAGCCAGTCTCAGGCGGGGCGAGGAGGCAGAGACTGCAGGACCTCGGGATAGAGGTCTGAGGGTCAGGGAGGGTGAACGGACAGAAGGGGTAATAAACTGGTGAGGGCATGCCCGGCCAGAGAGAAGACAGAACCCATGCCGAATGCCTGGGAACCGATGTGGGGGTGAAGGCGAACGAGGAAGCCATGGGAACAAAGACGGCATTGTGAGTGCCAAGGGCAGCCGCCAGGCCCAGCAGGAGGAGGCCCCTGCCTCCCTAACTTTCTCTGCTTCGTTCAACCTCCTTCTTTTCCTAAGCTCGTGCGTCTGCACAGGAAAAACAGTGTCCAGAGAACAAGATCACATACTAACCTGATGCAGCCTGCAAGCCCAGGGCTTTAGCTTGCAGTCTCGAGTGAATAAACTCTTCCTTTTCCTAGAAGAAGACGAGGGTCATCACTCTCCTTCTCCCCATGTCTCTGCAGCCAGACCCCGCCCACAGCGTCCTGGTGAAGTCTGGATGCCAACTTCCTAGGAAACGGCCCATCTCAAAGCCTGCTTTAAACCATGCGGATTTGGTTAAAAGGAAACAGGATTTGAAAATGAGGTGTTCAATAAACTTGGGGAGGCTGCATTTGTTTATAAACCACAGGATAAAATAGACACCATATGGCTTAGCCCTTTGTCCACATGGACAAACATTAATATTTTAAGTGTTTTCATCTGGTTGAAATGGAATATTTATACTCCATCACATAGTTTATTTTAATTACGAGTAACTAATTTCAAATTTTTAGAAAGAGTGACAACATATCCTATAAACCCATATTTTTATAAATACAAATACATACACATAAAACTAACTGGACAAAATAGAACTGCCCTGCTTTTAACTTCACAATTGTGGATGTCACTTCACTTCTTTGAAAGTCTCAGGTCTGTGATTCTACAAATGACCAGTATTTCCTATATACAGCTACATTTTAGTTGAAAAACTTACGTGTACAAGCACAGTGCCCGCACGCGTGCACACTCACAAGCACACACAAAGCAAACGCTAAAGATTCAGCGCCCCCAAGTGGCCAACTGCATTATTTCACACTCTGGCCTAAAATCTAAACTCACCTTACTAAAAGTCAAATTCTGATTCGCCCAGAATTGTTGATTCCATTCTTGTGTTTCTCGTCTTAATTCTCTCAGCTTTTGTTCCAATGGTGATTCATTTTCGGGGATGTAAAACTGAACAGGTCGAAGGTTTGAATATTTATCTGGGGGTCCTATCCAATCGTGGCAAGATTTCTGGGGAGGGCAGAATCTTGAGACCTTTAACAAAAGGCACAGGATTAACACACACAGCTAAATGGATCACTAGTATACAATTAACAATCTGCATTTATTAAAATCCCTCATTAGTGTCCTCTTTTTAAGACTATATGCCCAGGGAATGTCCAAATTGTTAAAAGTAAAATAAGTATTATTAATATTGTTAATATTAACATAAACAAGTTCAACAAATGGTCCTGGAACAATTCCACATCCTAATGCAAAAAACAAAAACAAAAAACCCAACCCATATCTCATACCATATTATAACAATCAACTCAAAATGGATTAAAGACCTAAACGTAAAACCTGAAACTATAAAACTTCTAAAAGAAAACAGAAAACCTTTGCAATCTTAGATTAGACTAAGGTTTCTTACATACGACACCAAAAGTAAGATCTGTAAAAACAAAAAAAAATAGATAAATTGGACTTTACCAAAGTTAAATTTAAAAACTGCTGGTCTTTAATAGACACTGTCGAGAAAATGAAGACAAGCCAGACTGGAAGAAAAGCATATGCAAATCTGATACAGGACTTTTTTCCAGGATATATAAAGAACTCTCAAAACTCAATAAGAAAATAGACAAATCAAAAAAACAGACAAAATATCTGAATAAAAATTTCACCAAAGACAACACACAGAGGGCAAATAAACACATCCAAACAGGCTTGACATCGTCAGTCTCTAGGGAAACGACGAGGAAAACTGTAATGAGGGCGGTGCTGGCTGGTGGCTCTGCTCACCCTACAGCTCCACCCTGTCAAGGTTTATTTAATGATCACACTGATGTCAGACCCACAGCTGCCCTACAAAGCACTTGGTGTTCCCAAAAGCTCCCCTTCCACAGCAGTCTTCAAGTCTGCAGCAGAATTGAAGGTTCCCACAGCAACAAGTGCAATAAAGACCACAGGGGAACAGGAATAAACCTGCCCAGACTCCCAGAAAAGCTCCCCAAAGCCCGATTCAGGACAAACATGATCCCTTGGGCCCGCATCGGACGGGGCTGATGGGTGCCATCCGGAACACACCAGTACCTCTCAGAATAAACACCCTATTTTCAGGTGTGTAAAACTGAAATCAGGCTATTAAAAATTCTCTGAAAAGGCCAGTGGTCAGTGATGTGAGGAAAGGTGACTGTTATATCTGTGACGTGAAGGGGATGCTTGGAGCACGAGGCCGCTGTCGCCACAACCTTCCACTGCTGCTTCTCAGCAGTAACTGTCAGCTCAGTTGGGGTAAGTGGACTATCCAGCTGTGTTTTATAATGGAGGATGCTTCTGATAATTCTTGCTGAAAACATTTGGAAAATAAGGAAAGTTTACTATATCGTTGAAAAAAAAAACCATACAATGAGGTACTACACATCTATTAGAATGACTTAAAAAACACAAAAACACAAACACAAAAACCAACCTGCCAATACCAAGTGCTGCCAAAGATGTAAAATAACTGAACTCTTACAGACTGCAACTGGGAATTCCAAGTGGTACAGCACCCTTGGAAAAAGAGCCAGCAGTCCATTGTACAGTTAATCATATACTCAGCATACAACCTAGCAAGCCCATTCCTGGGTATTTATCCAAGATGAGTGAAAGCATATGTCTGCACAGACGCCTTTACAGGAATGTTTAAAGTAGTTTTATTCATAACCACCAAACCCTGGAAACCAGCTCACTGTCCTTCGATGAGGGGTGGATAAACCAGTATGGCACACGCAGAGCATGGCCTAGGACCCGCAAGAGAACCACAGGCCACACGGGTGAAGGGCAGATGCATTATGCTCAGAGAGGAAGCCAGGCTCTAAAGGGAGCGCTCTGCGTGCTTCTAGTTACAGACATTCTGGAAAAGACCGGTGCTGGGGGCCGGGGGGTAGGGTGTGCTGACCACAAAGGAATTCTGGGGGTGATGGAAATGTCCTACGCCCTGATTTTGGTGGTGGTGGATGTTGTGAAGAATGTATTTTACTGTATGCAAACTATGCTTCAATAAACCCAACATTAAAAAAGCAAAAAGATCAGCTGAATAATCAAAAGAGCTTTCCATTAGTTAAAACATCAATGTAACTAAAATCATGAGAAAAAATACCATTCAGCTTGGAAATCTCGTGTACCTAATTTACAAGAAGGCAAGGCCTCTCCAGCACGAATTCTGTCTCCAACAGTGGCTGAGTAACGGGCCCCTCCCGCCGGCCTGTCTCCAGAAACAACTGGAACTCCACCCAGCAACAGGAAGGACACCACGACACGGATGAGTCTCAAAATAAGCAAGCAGAGGGAAGGCCACACTGAAGGATTCTACTCGTAGGGAATTCTTGAGAAAGGAACCTGATCAGTGGTTGCCTGGGGTGGGAAATGGGGGGGCGGTATTTACTAGGAAAAAGCATGAAGGGATCTGGGGAGTGATGGTCTATCTTGCTGGGGTGCTAACTGTAGAGATTTATACATTTTTCAAAACTCATCAAACTGTATATTTAAGATGGGTGTATTCATTTCACTGCTGTAAATTATACCTCAACAAAGTCAATTAAAAGAACGGCAATTCATAGAAGACCAAAAAAATACTCAACTGAACACAATAAAAAATGTCTTTGGTCTTAAATGAAATACTTAGAATAAGCAAATTCCTGGAGACAGAAAGCAGAACAGTGGTCACCAGGGGTGGGGGGAGGGGAAGGGGGCTACTGCCTAATGGGTACAAGTTTCTATTTGGGATGATGAAAATGTTCTGGAAATAATAGTGGACATGGCACAACACTGTAAATGGACTTAATATCATAGAATGATACACTTAAAAATGGTTAAAAGTCAGGATATTTTACTACAATAATTTTTTTAAATTCAGTTTTATTGAAATATATTCACACACCATACAATCATCCATGGTGTACAAGCAACTGTTCACAGTACCATCGTATAGTTGTATATTGATCACCCCAATCTATTTTTGAACATTTTCCTTATACCAGAAAGAATCAGAATAAAAAACAAAAACAAAAAAGAACACCCAAATAATCCCCCCCACCCCATTCTATTTTTCATTTAGTTTTTGTCCCCATTTATCTACTCATCTATCCATACACTGGATAAAGGGAGTGCGATCCACAAAGTTTTCAGAATCACACTCTCATCCCTTGTAAGCTACATTGTTATACAATCGTTTTCAAGAGTCAAGGCTACTGGGATGGAGTTTGGTAGTTTCAGGTATTTACTTCCAGCTATTCCAATACATTAAAACCTAAAAAGTGTTATCTATATAGTGTGTAAGAATGTCCACCAGAGTGACCTCCACATAAGAACACCTGTCCAGTCATATTGGCTTAAGAACCCGACCTACCCCAGGCTCCAGATGATTTCATTTAAAAAATTATTGTGACTTCGTTTGAAATCTCTCAGCCACTGAAGCTTTAATTCGTTTCATTTCTCATCCCCCTTTTGGTCAAGAAGATGTTCCCAATCCCATGATGCCGGGTCCAGATTCATCCCCGGGAGTCATATCCTGCGTTGCCAGGGAGATTTATACCCCTGGGAGTCGGGTCCCACATAGTGGGGAGGGCAGTGAGTTCACCTCCGAGGTGGCTTAGAGAGAGAGAGAGAGAGAGAGGCCACATCTGAGCAACAAAGAGGCACTCAAGGGGAGACTCTTAGACACAATTATAAGCAGGTTTAGCCTCTCCTTTGCAGTAACACACATCATAGGGGCAAGCCCCAAGACAGAGGGCTCAACATGTCAAGCCATCAGTCCTCAGTGTTCACAAAAATTTTTTAAATGAGGTCATCTGGAGCCTGGAGTAGGTCAGGCCCTTAAGCCAATACGACCAGTGTCCTTAAGTGGAGGGGCGAACCAGACACAGACAGACAGAGGGGAGAACACCCTGGGACAACTGGGACTGTTCTAGTTTGCTAATGCTGCCGGAATGCAAAACACCAGAGACGGATTGGCTTTTATAAAAGGGGGTTTATTTGGTTACAAAGTTACAGTCTTAAGGCCATAAAGTGTCCAAGATAACACATCAGCAATCAGGTACCTGCACTGGAGGATGGCCAATGGTGTCCGGAAAAGCTCTGTTAGCTGGGAAGGCACGTGGCTGGCATCTGCTCCCAAGTTCTGGTTTCAAAATGGCTTTCTCCCAGGACATTCCTCTCTAGGTTGCAGTTCCTCAAAAACGTCACTCTCAGTTGCTCTTGGGGTGTTTGTCCTCTCTTAGCTTCTCCAGAGCAAGAGTCTGCTTTCAACGGCTGTCTTCAAGTTGTCTCTCACCCGCAGCTACTCTCTTAGCTCTGTGCATTCTTCAAAGTGTCCCTCTTGGCTGTAGCTCCTCTTCAAAATGTCACTCTCAGCTGCACTCAGTTCCTGTTTGTCAGCTCATTTATATGGCTCTAGTAATTTAATTCAGACCCACCCTGAATGGGCGGGTCAACACCTCCATGGAAATTATCCAGAGTCATCACCCACAGTTGGGTGGGGCGCATCTCCATAGAAACACTCAAAGAATTACAGTCTAATCAACACTGATACCTCTGCCCACACAAGATTACATCAAAGATAATGGCGTTTGGGGGACATAATACATTCAAACCAGCACAGGGGCCAAGAGCACCAAGAAGCCAGGAGAGAGGCAGGGAAGAGGGCATGCGGCCCTGCAGACACATTGACTTTGGACATCTGTCCTCCAGAACTGTGAGGCTAACAATTTCCGTTGTTTAAAATAAAAAAAAGAAAGAAAAGAAAAGAAAACTTTCTTTGGAGTTTAGAAGGCACTGCACTGATATTTCAGTACTCTACTATCATCATTATAAATTGTAATTTCCAAGGAACTATAGAGATGCATGGTGAGCAAAATTTAAGATAAAACAGCTTTTAAGTTTACTTGGTTGCTTCCTGATATTTAATATGAAAAAGTAGTAATGGTAGCAAATAATTTAACAAGTCTGATAAAGCTAACTAGGTGACCCTTAGCTCTTCAAGAATCAGCAGCTGAGGCCACATGGGTGCAAGTGGGTCACTGTGAGGAGGGGGAAAAGCTCAACGGAAGCCTGTGAATTGGGTTGGCTTTACCCACACTCCTAAGCCTCCTGCCCCCAGTCTGGGCGAGACCATCATTTAGGTGCTTGGACCCAACCCTTGACAATTATACTAAAGAACCAAGTACAGACCCAGAAGGCAAACCACGTGGCTATAGGTCAGCTCACATTCAGGAAACTCAACTGTCCATTTCTGCCTCAATGGTGGCCACTAACCATCTCCGGGCAGCCGAAGGACAGGAGACTGCTGAATGCAGAGCCCCCCACCCGCACCCCACTTCCTCCTTTCCAGAGCATTCTACCCAATCTTGGATGCTTCAACCTTCCCAAATCTTCCAAATCCCAAGCACCCTAAAAACTAGGTAGAATTTAAAACATGACTATGTTACAAGCTTGGTGCAACTACTAAGCGTGAATATCTATTTCAGAAACCACACAACAATTTCAGGCGGTCACATTATATTGTAAAATATGCACAAACATCTAATCCACACAAAAAGCCTTTTCTTCACACCTGACCATGGACCATGTCTGAGCTAGATCACAGCTGTTCCTTCAGGAAGACACTCGTAATATTTTATTTTAAAAATACGTGTTATGTTCAGCTCATTAGCGCTATAATGCCTATCAAGAAAACTACTTTGAGTCTAGAATAAGTGCCCCCCAAAAAAGTAGAAAAGAATATACCTGATTTTCTCAGATTTTCAAAAAGGTTCCTAGAAAAGTAGCTTAACAAAAACATGTTCGAATTGTAAAACAATCTTGACAAATTAGGTAAAAGAAGTTACGGCACTTTGGTGAAAAAAAAATTTACTGCTGAAAAAGGCTTAGTCACTGAAAGGAATAAACTATATAGTAATGACTTAAAGATGTGGTGACCATTATCATCGTCAACATTCCACAAAGCATAACATTCCATAAAACCCAAACAACCTTTACCAGGCAGTGGTAAAGGCCAAGACCCTGGAAGGGCCGCTGGACCCCTGGGGAGATGTGAGCATTCGTGGAGGCCAAGAGGCTCCTGTAGATACGCCTGGTTTCCAAATCTCTTCTCCCATTCCGTAGGCTGTCTTTTCACTTTCTTGGTAATGTCTTTGACAAAAGTTTTTAATTTTGATGAAGCCCAATTTATTTGTTTTCTTTTGTTGTTCATGCTTTAGGTGGAAAATCTAAAAAATCTACTGCCTACTAGAAAGTCCTGAAGATATTTCCCTGTGTTTTCTTCTAGGACTTGCATAGTGTTAGCTCTTACATTTAGGTTGCTGATCCATTTTTTTTTTTTTTTTTTTTTTTTTTAACCATCTATCTGGGAGGTTTGGGGCAGTCTCCCATACATTTTTTTTTTTTTCATTTTTATTGAGATTGTTCAGACACCATACAACTATCCAAAGATCCAAAGTGTACAATCACTTGCCCCTGGGTACCCTCATACAGCTGTGCATCCATCACACTTAATTTTTGTTCAATTTTTAGAAACTTTTCATTACTCCAGACAAGAAATAAAGTGAAAGATGGAAAAAGAAAAACAGAAAAGGAAACTCTAATCCTCCCCATCCCTAACTAACCCCCCTCAATTGTTGAATCGTAGTATTGATATAGTACATTTGTTACTGTTTATGAAAAATTGTTGAAATACTAACTGTAGTATATAGTTTGTAATGGGTATATAATTATTCCCTATATGCCCCTCTATTATTAACTTCTAATTGTATTGTCATACATTTGTTCTGGTTCATGGAAGTGATTTCTAGTATTTGTACAGTTGATCATGGACATTGCCCACCATAGGATTCAGTTTTATACATTCCCATCTTTTGACCTCCAACTTTCCTTCTGGTGACATATATGACTCTGAGCTTCCCCTTTCCACCTCATTCACACACCATCCAGCGCTGTTAGTTATTCTCACATCATGCTACCAACACCCCTGTTCATTTCCAAACATTTTAGTTCATTCTAATTGAACATTCTGCTCAAACTAAGCAACCACTCCCCATTCTTAAGCCTCGTTCTACATCTTGGTACCTTATATTTCATGTCTATGAGTTTACATATTATAATTAGTTCCTATCAGTGAGACCCTGCAATAATTGTCCTAATGTGTCTGGCTTATTTCACTCAGTATATTGCCCTCAAGGTTTTGTCATCAACCCATTTTTTTTAAATATGGTTTTGTTCACTCACCATACATTCCATCCCAAGTAAATAATCGATGGTTTTCTGCATGGTCATACATTTGTGTGTTCACCACATTCACCACTATCTATATAAGAGCATCTACATTTCTTCCACAAGGCAGGAGGGAAAGTGAAAGAAGGTAGAGAGGCAAAAGAAAGAGGAAAAAAAAATGATAGCTAGGAAGCAGCAAAAGGAAAAATAACCTTAAATCAAAATAGAATAAAGAATCAGACAATACCACCAATGTCAAGTGTCTAACATGGCTCCCCTATTCCCCCCTCTTATCTGCATTCACCTTGGTGTATCACCTTTGTTACATTAAAGGAAGCACAATACAATGATTCTATTAGTTACAGTCTCTAGTTTATGCTGATTGCATCCCTCCCCCAATGCCTCCCCATTTTTAACACCTTGCAAGGTTGACATTTGCTTGTTCTCCCTCGTAAAAGAACATATTTGTACATTTTATCACAATTGTTGAATACTCTAGATTTCACCAAGTTACACAGTCCCAGTCATTATCTTTCCTCCTTTCTTGTGGTGTCTCACATGCTACCCACATTCCTCTCTCAACCATATTCATAGTTACCTTTGTTCAGTGTACTTACATTGTTGTGCTACCATCTCCCAAAATTGTGTTCCAAACCACACACTCCTGTCTTCTATCACCCTGTAGTGCTCCCTTTAGTATTTCCTGTAGGACAGGTGTCTTGTTCACAAAGTCTCTCATTGTCTGTTTGTCAGAAAATATTTTGAGCTCTCCCTCATATTTGAAGGACAGCTTTGCTGGATACAGGATTCTTGGTTGGCGGTTTTTCCCTTTCAGTATCTTAAATATATCACACCACTTCCTTCCTGCCTCCATGGTTTCTGCTGAGAGATCCACACATAGTCTTATGAAGCTTCCTTTGTATGTAATGCATCACTTTTCTCTTGCTGCTTTCAGGATCCTTTGTCTTTGACATTTGATAATCTGATTATTAAGTGTCTTGGCATAGGCCTATTCATATCTCTTCTGTTTGGAGTATGCTGCACTTCTTGGATCTGTAATTTTATGTCCTTCATAAAAGATGGGAAATTTTCATTAATTATTTCCTCTATTATTGCTTCTGCCCCCTTTCCCTTCTCTTCTCCTTCCGGGACACCAATGATACATACATTATTGTACTTTGTTTCATCCTTGAGTTCCTGGAGATGTTGCTCATATTTTTTCTTTCTTTTCTCCATCTGCTCCTTTGAGTGTAGGTTTTCAGGTGTTTTGTTCTCCAGTTCCTGAGTGTTTTCTTCTGCCTCTTGAGATCTGCTGTTGTATGTTTCCATTGTGCCTTTCATTTCCATAGATTCTACTAGTTGTTTTTTTGAACTATTGATTTCTGCCATATACATGCCCAGTGCTCCCTTTACAGCCTCTATCTCTTTTGCAATATCTTCTCTAAACTTTTTGAATTGATTTAGCATTAGTTGTTTAAATTCCTGTATCTCAGTTGAAGTGTACATTTGTTCCTTTGACTGGGCCATAACTTTGTTTTTCTTAGTGTAGGTTGTAATTTTCTGTTGTCTAGGCACGGTTTCCTTGTTTATCCAAATCAGATTTTCCCAGACCAGAACAGGCTCAGGTCGCAGAGGGAAGAAATATTCAGTATCTGGTTTCCCTGTGGGTGTGTCTTAGAAAATTGCTCCACCCTTTGATGCCTCGGGTCACTGTGCTTTTCTGCCCAGTGATGCCTGTTAGCCTATAATTCTTGACTGGTGTGAGGACTTGTGGCCATGTTCCCCCAGGCTCTGGGGTCTGGTTCTGAATGATCCATTTTTAATTAATTTTTGCATATGGTGAGAGGTGGATTCTTTTAATGTGGATTTCCAGGTGTCCCAGGTGATTTGGTGAGGAGACTACTCTTTCCCCATTGAATGCACTTGGCACCCTTGCAAAAAGCCAACTGGCCACTCTCTCTCTAGCTAAGCCAACTTGGCAGGTGAAATCACTGCCCTCCCCTCTACATGGGATCCGACATCCAGGGGAGTAAATCTCCCTGGCAACATGGAATATGACTCCCAGGGAGGAATCTGGACCCAGCATCGTGGGATGGAGAACATCTTCTTGACCAAAAGGGGAATATGAAAGGAAATGAAATAAGCTTCAATGGCAGCGAGATTCCAAGAGGAGCCAAGAGGTCACTCTGGTGGGCACTCTTAGGCACAATATAGACAACCCTTTTTAGGTTCTAATGGATTGGAATAGCTAGCAGTAAATACCTGAAACTATCAAACTACAATCCAGAACCCTTGAATCTTAAAGACGATTGTATAAAAATGTAGCTTATGAGGGGTGACAATGTGATTGGGAAAGCCATGTGGACAACACTCCCTTTGTCCAGTGTATGGATGGATGAGTAGAAAAATGGGGGGCAGGGGGGAAGGCACCCCGTGTTCTTTTTTACTTATTTAATCGTTCTTTTTCACTTTAATTTTTATTCTTATTATTTTTGTGTGTGTGGTAATGAAAATGCTCAAAAATTAATTTTGGTGATGAATGCACAACTACATAATGGTACCGTGAACAACTGAATGTACACTTTGTGTGACCGCATGGTATGTGAATATATCTCAATAAAACTGAATTTTTAAAAAAACGGTACAGCCGCTGTGGAAGACAGTTTGGCAGTTCCTCAGGAAGCTAAATATAGAATGACCATATGATCTGGAAATCCCGCTACCAGGTTTATACCCAGAAGAACTGAAAGCAGGAATACGAACAGACATTTGCACAGCAATGTTCATAGTGGCATTATTCAGAATTGCCAAAAGATGGAAGCAACTCAAGTGTCCATAAACCAATGAATGTGTAAACAAAATGTGTTATATACATACGGAGAATATTATTCAGCCATAAAAAGGAATGAAGTCCCAATGCATGCAACAACATAGATGAACCTTGAGGACATTATGTTGAGTGAAATAAGCCAGACACAAAAGGACAAATATTGCCTGATCCCACTGTTATGAACTAATTGTAAGAAGGAAAGTGTTAGAATCTAGAATATATGTTAGCAGGAGATAGACTGGGGTAAGAGAATGGGGAGCTGATGCTTAACTTGAACAGAATTTCTACTTAGGCTGATGGTAAAGGTTTAGAAATGGATGGTGGTGATGGTAGCACATTATTGTGAGTGAAATCAACAGCATCGAACTATATAGGTGAATGAGGTTAAAAGGAGAGAATTTAGGTTGAATATATTACTAGCTTAAAAATTAAAAGATAAAACATAGGCCTATACAACATAGGCAAACCTATTGTAGAGGATAGACTACAGGTGATGTTAGTACAAGTATTAAGAAAGTTTTTTCAAGAATTATAGCAAATGTACGATAGTAATACAAGATGGTAACAATAGGGTGGTAAACAGGAAAAAAATTGCACCTAATGTAAATTATGGATGATAGTTAACAGTACTATTTTAATAATTTTTCAATTGTAACAAATGTAAATACTGTTAACAAATAGCACAATTATTAAAAAATGCTATCATCAATTGTAATAAATGTTCAACACCAATGCAAGGTGTTGGTGGTGGGGTGGTATACAGGAATCCTGTGTTTCATGCATGATTGTTTTGTAAACTCACAACTTCTCTAATTAAATATATATACATATATTTTATATATTGATTTGGAAAAAAAAAAAGCCAACTGGCCAAAGACCTGTGGATTTAACTCTAGAATTTCAGTTCTAGTCTACTAATCTATGTGTCTATACTTATGCCATTACCACACTTAACTATAGCTTTGTAGTCAAGTTTTTAAATCAGGAACTGTGAGTCCTCCAATTTTGTTCTTCAAGATTGCTTTGGCTCTCTGGAGCCCCTTGCAATTCCATATGAATTTGAGGATGAGCTTTTTCACGTCTACAAAAAAGGCTGCTAGGAATTTGGTAGGGATTGCTTTGAATTTGTGGATCACTTTAGGCAGTAGTGACATCTTCATAATATTAGGTCTTCCAATTAGTGAACCCAAGATGTATTTCCATTTATTTAGGTCATCTTTAATTTCTTTCAGTAATATTTCAAGGTTTTCAGTTTATAAGTCTTTCACCTCCTTGGTTAAATTTATCTGTAGATAGTTTATTCTTTGACACGCTATTGTAAATGGAACTGTTTTCTTGATTTCCTTTTCAGATTGTTCATTACCGGTGTATAGAAACCCAACTGACTTTTTTTTTTTTTTATTTTAATAAAAATTTAAATGTAGCACACCCAAATATTTATTCCTTATTTTCCTGGATTCAGTCATACCCAAGATGGGAAACATATTTTGAATACAATAAACTGCTCCTCAACTGTCACGCATAAACCTGGAACATAGGCAAGGTGTAAATAATGATTCCATATTTCAAACACATCTCTATTAGTTTCCATAGCTTTTGCAGCTTTTATTTCTTGCTCAACATTACGTTTATGAGGTTATCCATGTTGATACATGCAACTCTAATTCATTAATCTTAACTACCATAGAGTAATACATTGTGTCCAACTGACTTCTGCATGTTTATCTTGCACCCTGCAATTTTGCTGAATTTGTTTATCTGTTCTAGTAGCCTTCTTGTAGATTCTTTGGGGTTTTCTATAAATAGGATCAAATAGGAATAATTCAACTTCTTCCCTTTCCGATTAGGATGCCTTTTATATTCTCTTGCCTGACTGCTCTAACTAGACCTCCCAGTGTGGTGCTAACAGTAGTGACAGTGAGCATTCTCTTCTTCCTCATCTCGGGAAAAGCTTTCAGTCTTTCACCATTCAGTGTATTTTCTCTGGATTTTTCATAAATGCCCTTTATCATGTGACGAAAGTTCCCATTTATTCCTATTTTTCTGAGTGTTTTTTCATGAAAGGATGTTGGATTTTGTCCAATGCTTTTTCTGCAACAATTGAGATGATCGTATTTTTTTTTTTCCTTCATTCTATCACTGTGGTGAATTATGCTGATTTTCTTATGCTGAGCCACCCTTGCATTCCTGGAATAAATCCCCCTTGGTCATAGTGTATAATCCTTTCACGATACAGCTGGATTTTATTTGCCAGCATTTTCTTGAGGATTTTTGCATCTATATTCATAAGGGATGTTGGTCTGTAAGTCTGTTTTCCCATGCTGTCTTTATGTGGCTTCGGTATCAGAGTAACTGTTTTAGTTTCCTAGGCTGCTTAAAGCAAATACCATGAAATGGTTCAGCTTGAAAATGGGAATTTATTCACTTATGATTGGAGTCTGGGAAAACGTTCAAATCAAGGAATCGTCAGGACTGGCTGCCGGCGAGCCTCGGACGGCTCCTCTGCCACGTGGCCAGGCACAGGCAGCATGTGCTGCTCTCTCCTTCTCTTCCGTGTTTCACTGGCTTCGACTCTTGCTTCTGTGGCTCGCTCTTCCTTCTGTGTGCCCTCTCTCTCCCTCTCCACCCCACCCCGCATTCATTCAGTTTCTAAAGGGCTCCAGTGGGCGGAATAAGGCCCATTTTGAATGAGGTGGGCGTCACCTTAACTTTAGGGGCCCCAACAAAAGGGCCCACTTAAAACGGGTCACACCCACAGGAACGGATTAGTCTTAAGAACATGATCTTCTGGGGGACACACGGTTCCAAACCACCACAGAAATGCTGGCCTCATGGAATGAGTTAGGAAGTAATCCCTCCTCTTCTTTTTTTGGGGAAAAAGTTGAGAAGACTTGCTGCTAAATCTTTTTTAAGTGTTTGGTAGAATTCAGCAGTGAAGCCACCCAGTCCTAGACTTTCTCTGTTGGGAGGTTTTAAATTACTGATCCAGTCTCTACCAGTTATAGATAGGTCTCTTGAGATTTTCTATTTCTTCTTGCATCAGATCAGGTAATTTATACGTATCAAGGACTATGTCCATATCATTCAGGTTTTCCAATATGCTGGCATATAACTCTTCATAGTACCCTCTTATAATCCTTTTTATTTCTGTAACATTTGTAGAAATGCCCCCACTTTCTTTCCTGATTTTAGATATTTGTGTCCTTGCTCTTTTTCTTTGTCAATCTGGCTAAGGTTTGTTGATTTTATTGATCTTCCAAAAAAACATCTTTTGCTTTTGTTGGTTCTCTCTACTGTTTTTCTATTCTCTATTTCACCGATCTTTGCTCTCTTTCCTTACAATTTCCTTCCTTCTACTAACTTTGCACTTAATTTGTTCTTCTAGTTTCTTTAGGTGTGAAGATACTGATTTGTGATCTATCTTCCTTTTTAACGTAGGCATGTAGAGCACTGCCTTCGCTGCAACTCATAAGTTCTGGTATGTTGTATTTTTGTTTTCATTCATCTCATGATATTTCCTAATTACCCTTGTTGATTTCTTCCTCAACCCACCGGCTGTTTAATAGTGTGGTGTTCAATTTCCACAAATTTGTAAATTTTCCAGTTTTCCTTCCGTTATTGATTTCTGGCTTTATTCCTTTGTGGGCCGAAAAGATTCTCTGCAGGATTTTAATATTTTTAAATGTATTAAGATATTGCATTTATAGCCTAACATAAGGTCTATCCTAGAAAATGATGAGAATGTTTATCCTGCCGTTGTTGGGTAGAGTGTTCTATATATGTCCGTTATATCTAATTTGTTAATAGCATTGTTCAAATCCTCTATTTCACTGTTGACCTTCAGTTTAGAAGTTCTATCAATTATTGAAATAAAATCCCAACTATTATTGTCAAGTGCTCTATTTCTCTTTACAACTCAGTCACTTTTTGCTTCATATATTTTGGGGTACTGTTGTGAGGTGCATATGTATTTATAATCATTATAGCTTCTTGCCGGATTGAATCTTTTATCAATATATAGTATCCTTTTTTGGCCCATATTTTTTCTGACAATAACATAGACACCCTGGCTCACTTTTTTTTTCCCTCTCTCTAGTTTATTTTTATTTTACTGGCTCAGTTTTGATTATTGTTTGCATGGAATATCTTTTTCTGCCCTTTTACTTTCAACCTCTTTGTGTCTTTGTACCTAAAGTGAGTCTCCTGTAGACAGCATAGAGATGGATCATGCTTTTTCATACAGTCTGCTAATCTCTGCCTTTTAATAGGGAAATTTAATCCTTTGACATTTAAAGTAATAACTGAGAAGGAATTACTTCTGCCATTCAGCCATTTGTCTTCTGCACTGTCTTGTGTGTTTTGTTTTTCAATTACTGCATTACTGTTTTTCTTTTTATTAAGTGCTTTTTTGCTGCGTGCCATTTTGATTCCCTTCTTTCCTTTCTGCTATTTTTTTTTTAGTTCTTTTCTTAGCACCTGCCTTCGTAAATATGATGAACATCTCAATCTAGTTCACCCAGTATTAACCTGGTTTTAGTAGTATCCACACTCTCTACTCCTTTAAATCTCCATCCCTCTCCCTTTATATTGTTCTTGTCTCAGATTGCATCTTTATACACTCTATGCCCACTAACATAGATTTATAATGTTGTTTTACACATTTGCCTGTTAAGTCATATGGGGTTGAGGGGAGACAGTTACAACCCCAAAGTACAGTCATGTAGGATTTTATATTTACCCATGCCACACAGTTGGGGGGGTGAGGGTCGACGGCCACTGCACCGAGGATGAAGTTCACCGACGTATACCACAATTCTCCAGCCTCTTCCTCCAGCTCTCCCCGGGGTGCGGCACTGTGTTCCACTAGACACTCGAGTTGAAAATGGTTGATTCAGACACTTCCTACTGGGTCAACAGCTATTTTGGTGGAGGGACAGATTCCTGGAGCCTCCTACTCCACCATCTTCCCACCATCTTCCTTTCATTGGTTTTTGACAAATTCTGGTACTCCTATCCAACCTGTGGTTGCAACTGACTAACCAGTATAGGTCAAACTGGTGAACATTACTTGACATTAAGGAGTAATATAAAAGTGAAACAAGATGACCTATGCTGGAACTTCACTTATTTGTCAGACATGTGCCTTTTTTGCTGAATTGGGTACCAGTTCTTGAATCCTGGAAGAATATTTCCTCAATCTGCTATTCTCAATTTAACAACTACAGGCAAACTACCATTTAATCTGCATTAACATTCTCTCCTTCACTTTTTAAAAGCTAGACAGTCAGCACAATAAAAACTTGAGCCCTAGTTTGGGTTTGGAGTGTTTGCCAGTTTCCATGGTGCAAACACTCCAACCACAACCCATCTCAAGCTGCCACCCGTTGTCAGAGGGAGCCGGGCAGAGCCGCAGAGCAGCACCGGCTCTTCCACCTTCAGACGTGGCAGAGGCCATAGCCTCAGAGAGACACGTCACCACAAAAGGCAGTAAAATAAACAGGACGTGATGGCTTTGGGGATTTATCACCTTTGTTTTTAATATTTAATTTAAGTATATAGTTTAATTTTTATAATGGCTGTGTTTAACAATCAGCAAAATTCCTGATTAATGACTAGTTCTCAGGAGCCAGTACGGGCAGCTCCAAAATACCCTGCAGGGTGTGGGGCAGAGTATTCTGGGTTTCCTAATAAATTCTGCCCTTTTTGGATCTGATCACAAATGGCATCACTACCAGTTACCTCAATTCCCTACTGCTTTTTTTCAAAAAGGTTTGTAACAACCCTCTGGTGGCTCCAGTACTTTACATGCCAGCTTACCCAGGTTACTAGAGATGGTCTCTGGAAATAGATTACTCAAAATAAACCAGCCTAAATCTTAATATACAGTACTTTTTTTTTTTACTTGAGAGAGCTACAACTTACACCCTAAGCTTAAGTGCCTAAAAATGTTTTAATTTTCCTCAAAATGAAACATGAAACCTAATAGAACATCTACAACAATTAACAGAATTTTGTTCAATTATGCTTTCTGTACTTAGAGGCAAGCAAAAATAAGTATGTGGATTAGAAAACTAGCAAGCAAAAACTTTTTTTAAAGAAAACTGATCGGAAGCTCACTGAAAGCAGGTTTTGCCATAAAGAACTCTGTTCAATCGACCTCATTTGCTGTGCAAAGAACATCAGCAGGCTCTGCTGCTTCCAAGACTTGATTTTATTTTTTATCATCTCCAGACCTCTGGAAGAGGAAGCTGCTGGAATTCAAACTTTTTAGTGTTTCATATTAGTTTATTTCATGATTGCGGTGAATATTTCCACTTAGACCTCTTGCAAAAAACCTTCCTCTCCTGGCTGAAGAAGAGCAGCAGAAATCCAGCCAGGTTTGGGCCCCGCCCCAGCCCAGTCCACTGGGCACCCTCCAGCCAAGCCTAGATGAGCCTCCGCCGTGGTGGGACCCCTGCTTGACTGTCAGCGTGGGAGCTGACCGGCTTCACTCTCGCCACCACTACAGTCCTGGGACACTCTCGGCCAAGCCACTGGTCAGCTCCAACCACCATTCAACTGCTCCCCACCTTGTCTACGCTGCCCCCCACCGTCACTCTCCAGACTGCAGCCAAGCAATCTCTCCAAAATACTCGATCTAATCGTACTACTTTCTTCCTTAAAGAAAACATGAACAATTTCTCATTACTCTCAGGATAAAATCTAAAATCCCGATGGGTCCAACAGGCCCATGTGCTCTGGCCTCAAGCTCTCCTTCCCCCCGCACCCTCCAGAACTTCCTTTACTAACACACCGTCTGCTCTTTCCTCCTCAGAGGCTGTGCACAAGCTCCTCACACTGCTCCATCCATCACACTCACGCAGCTCAGCTCAATGCCATATCCTCCAGGACCCTGCTGTGCCACATGGGGTGAGACCCCCTCGCAGGACTTGCACGCTGGTCGGCATCTGCTTCTCCCACTGGCCTGCAAGCCCGCCAGCCTGTTCTCCAGGCTGTTCTCCAGGCCTAGCATGGAGCCACATGGAACAGCACTTGCTGGAAGAATGAACTATTTCCATTTCTTCAAAGCCTCTCACGGTTACTTTCTCTAGGCTTACTCACAGAAATACAGTTCACCCTCAAGAAGCTTCATTTATAGGGGTGACACACCTAACAGAGTTTAAAGTTACGGCAGCTATTGCCCAACCAGCCTCACAATGCCCACAAGTTCTGAGGGTCTGCCCAGAGCAGTCGCCATCAAGAAGAGGGTGCTTGGCAATTTGGGGACTGAAGATCCTTCAGGAACTGCTAGTTCCTGAAGAGGTTTTTTGGGTTTTCCCGTAAATTCTGAAAGGCCAGACAGTGAGAGAATCATAAGCAGGGGGTCAAGAAGTGTGGGTCGGAGAAGCTTGCAGATCTGAGGGCTGGCCCAGCCCTCCCGAGGCAACTGTGGCTGCTGGGGGAACCTCAGCAGAGCAGGTGGAAGACCCCAGCCCCAGCAGCACCTGGGGAAATCCCTGCAGCTTCATGAGCCGACACGGTGCACGCCCCCACACTGGACCCCTGTGCCCCAACTAATCCTGCACAACTTTTTATTCTGCCTCTTGCAGATTCACGTCCCCTCTTACTTGGTCCTTCTGACTTCTGCCTAGTACTTCTGAAGAGCGACTATCTCAGTGTCTCTGGGAAGAAGAGGCACAGCCAAACAGGACAGATCCCAATTAAGGGCCAGCAAGGCTGTGCAGAAGGCATGGGATCCATCCTGTTGTGTGGAAGGGCCCTGCTGGCAGAACGGCGCCTTGACCTTCTACGGGAGACCTGAAACAGCCTGGATGTGATTCTAGACTGACGGGAAATCTCTTCTACATGAATGTCCTCTTCAGAAAGTAAAGGCAGGCCTGTAACACGGAGCTCTTTAACCTTTTATCCAACTTTCTAAAAGCAATTTGTAACCAGGAAATTTTCTACCCCCATTAAAGCCCTTTAAAAACCTTACTTTCTGCAAATGTTTCTGGATCTCCCCCCCAGGCCTTTGTCTCTGGGAAGGTGGATCACACAAGGTGACCTAGTGAGACCAACACAGAGCCAGGTGGGGCCTCGGGGCTTCCATCACAGACGCAGGCGGCTGCCCCCAGGGAGCAGAGGGATGACAGAGCAGGTTTCAACCCGAATGTGCTTTCTGTGGTTTACCATCGAGAACGGAGAACGCTACCCTGCCCCTTTCCCCCAGGTTCCCGCTGAACCTTCCCAAATTCAACACCTCTTAAAGGAGCCACCCAGCAATCACTTGTTCTAGCTGTGGACACATAACAAAGCAAGCTCAAAGAGCTGCAAGGAGTGTTTCCGCTATAATTTGAGAAATTAATCTTCAACTGTGACAGAGACAGGCCCTTCACTCTTCCCTATAAACTGATACTTCTGTATTTGTTCACCAAACACCAGCTACTTAAAAAGGGAGGCAGGAAGAGGTTTGTGGGAGGAAAGAATCCTTTTGTAAAAGAAAGAATCCCCTTGTAGTGTGAATAATCACTATCATTTACGGCTCTTTCAACATAGTCACGTTCTCTAAACACGGCATGGCAGGGACTCCAAGTTTAGGGAGGGAACATTCTACATCTGGCCCCGCGCAGCCTGGGGAAGGGCAGGCCAGAACCTGCTCCCTAACAGCGGGGGAAACACGCCTTTTCTCCCTCATCAGGCCAGCTGTCGTTTTTGGGTCTGTCCTGGTACCTGAACTGCCAGGCGGGCAGCCTGCCCGGGCCCCGCGTGCCCAGCTCCACAGGCCTGGCTGGGCACCCGTCCTTTCTGCGTTACAGCAGGGCCCTGGGTTCTCCAGGTGCCCACCCCTCACCCCCTGGGGTCTCTCCTTCCAGCAGCCAGGATTTGGAGAGGGGAGAGGTTTCCCTGGCACCCTTCTTCCAGGAAGTGCCACACAACACGAAGCTCCTCTCACAGTCACAGCTTCACCACCGGCCATCATGGGGAAACCAACAAGGGGCAACAAAAAGAGCAAACGTTGGCCCACTGTAGTGGGGGGGTTCCCGGCTCACTCTGAGGGTTGGGGTCCCAGCCCCCCCCATTAGAGGCGTTTCTTGATTTTAGTAATGCCAACCGCGTGGGAGAGCCGCCCGGCCCAGAGGACACCCTTACCCTGACAAGAGTGTGACCGCAACAGGGGCCTGGCCTCAGCCCACCTACCCGGTGGCAGGCACTCACATTTCACTCTTTTTACCATCTCTGAAGGCTGAGTAAAAGTGCCTTTCCCAGGAAGCTGCCTCACCCCACAGCCAGCCCTAGGGCTTGGCCATCAAATACTTGTTAAATGAGCGAATCCACATCAGAAGAACAGGCTAAGTCCGCCTTTGCAGCGGAGAGAGCACCCCTCTGGCCCTGGGGCCAGGGACAAGCCCCAAAACACTAGGGTCAGATGCCAGACTCTGTCCTGCTAGGCCGGCCCTACAAGAAATGCCAGGGGGCTTCTGCAGGTTGAAAGGAAATGGCACTAGGCAGTTGACTGAAGCCACCTGAAGAAGTAAAGAACCCTGATAAAGATAGCAACAGGGGTGAAGACAAACACCAGTATTGTTGTATTTTTGGTTTGTAACTCCACCTTTTCTTCTCTGCAGGATTTAACCTTAAACGAGGCCAAGGTTCTCGAAGGCTCGAATGCAGCTGTCAGTTCACAAGAAACGCTCAGGCCAGAGGGACGTGGGAAACTCCGCCACGGGGTGACTAACAGCCAAGTCCAGACTGGCCAAGTCTAGAGGACACACGAACTTTTTTTTAAAAAAAAAAAACAACTTGCTTATAAAGGGCAAGAGAACTAAAGTCAGAACCTACAGCTTACAGAGACCTAAAAGAGTATCAAGCACAACGTGCAGCCCTTGTTTGGATCCCGACAGAAACTGTGGAGGGAACACTTGGGACATTTCTAAAGCAGTGGAGGAAATCTGAACACTGACTAGACATCTGATGAAATTAAAGAAATTACTATGTTTTTTAAATGTGATAAAGGTATGGTGTTTATGTTTTTAAAAAGTCTGAATCTTTTAAAGATACACATTCAAATACCTATAGAGGAAATATGATGTCTGATGTTTGCCAAAAAATAATAGGGACGGGGAGGGATGGATGGAGGTAAAGATGAAATAAATTGCCAGGCAGGGATAACTGCTGAAGCAGGGAACTGTGTACTTAGTTATTCATGACATTCTTTTGTCAAACTTGATATATGCTTGAAATTTTCCACAGTCAAAAAGTAACAAAAAAAGAAAAAGAAAATCAATATAATTCTCCACATTACCAAAATAAATGGAAAAATCATATAATCATTTCAGTAGATGAGAAAAAAAGCATTTGATAAAATTAGAACACTGAATTGAGAGTCAGAAAACCTAGGTTTCAGTCCTGAGTCTGCTGTGTGACACCAGGCAAATCACTTTACCTCTCTAGGCCCCAACTGCCTCACCTGTAAAATAAGGGAGTTAAACTACATGCTTTTTTAAAGTCCTCCTGACCCAGTTTTTCTTTTGACCAACTATTTATTGAAAGCCTTTTAAATACTAAAAATATCCATGTTAGACTTTAAAATTCTATGTCTGAATCCTCGCACCAGTTTCTCATTTAACTGAGCTTTGACTTCCTACTTAGCATGTTTATTCTGAATCTACACTTCATGAATGGGGTTTGAAGATCATTCTCCTTGATGAAAATGTAGCAAAATGAGACCAGTAGTTCCATTATTGTTCCCTGTAACTATTACCTCTCCATGCCAAGGGCCTGTTTCTTTGTTCTTTTTGATCTAAAAATTACTAGAAAAAAAATTTTTTAATTCACTGTCTTCTGTGCAAAAGAACTATACATACATTCTTTATATACATGCCTTACAAGTTGTACAACCTTGAGGAATTTTGTTTTAATCTTATTGTACCTAAGTTTCCTCATATGTGAGATAGGAATAATAAAAGTACCTACTTCACAGAATTAAAAGGAGTAAATAAGTTAAAACACATAAAACTCTTAGAGTGCATGGAAGTGCTTAATAAATGTTAACTCTGCCTATATATTTTAATAAAACTCAGGACTACAAGCAAATGTTAATGACTCAAACTTGGCAGCTTATTTGACACACCCTTAAAACTCCTGATGCCCAGGCCACAGCCCAGACCAATCAAATCAGGATCACTGGGATGGGCCCCAGTATTTTTTAAAGTCTCCCAGGATATTTAGGAACTCTGTGCTTTCTGCATGGTTTTTCTGTAAGCCTACAACTTCTTTAAAAAAAGCAACAAGTCTCCCCAGTGATTCCAAAGCACAGACAAGTTTAGGAACCAGTGACATAAGCTGCACAAGTATACGTCGTATAAGCAAGATGGGGCTTCTGACCACTTAAGAGATGAGTTTCAATTTGGGTTTGGAAGGATGGTGCCTAACTCTAAATTCTATAATAAATACTTCTATGATATTTTTCTATTAAAAACTGGAACCGAGAAGTCAGAGATGGGGATGGAGGTCCTGAAAGCAAGTCTCCTTAACTCAGGTGGAGAACAAAGCCACAAATTAATGAAACAGATGGTGTGCTAGATATGCAGGATTGAAATGTAATAACTACTTGTACAAAGAAAACAAGATTCACCTGTTAACTTTTTTAAAACATGATATTTAAATTCCAAGTCTGGAAGACAGAAATCGCTCTGAGCGGCAGCAACGTAATTTCCTGGAGAAGCTGCTGTGCTCTCAGGAGCCATACAAAGATAATAATAAACACATAGGAAATACAAATTGCCCTAAGCAAACTGTTGTTTTATGTCACATCCTATATCTAGCATAATGGAGAACTCAAATTCTAAGAAAAACAACAACACAAGTCACGATGCTAGAATTGGGCAAGACCTGACTCATGGGCCACCTGCTCCACTTTTTATCTGATCTGCAGCCTCATCACAATCGTCACTTTCAACAGGTATAGGGAGGCCAGCAGGTGCCAGCACAAGGTGTGCTTGTACGTCACTTGGACTACAACAGACAAAAAGAGGATTCACCCTGAAGATCAGACCCATGGTAAGAACTATTTCACTTTAATGAAAGGCCTGCATGACAACAGAGAGATCTTGGTGTGCATGAAGTTCTTTTTTCCTAGACTACTAGTTCACGGGCTAGGTAAGTTCTCACCCTGGCGAAAGTTCTTGGTTGATTTCTAGGTTACCTTCCCGGAGCATTTTCAGACACCTGTTTGTATCTTTCTGCCCAAGGAATGGAGCACAGGGTGGGTCTCTGTGTTGTAGGAATAGAGTAAAGGCTGTGGGCTCTGTAAAAGGGAACTGAGACAGGGGGCTGGGGTCTGGCTGACCAACTGCCCTGCAAGTCCTTGTCTAAACAGTAAACCAAGGCTGAAGTCCAAAGCCAGCATTTATAAGTGTGCCACAAGCCACAGACCAACAGAAATGAACATTTAAAAGGCAGGCACATTCTGGAATTCTTAATTGGTTCTTTTTAATTCTCAAACTACTGTTTCTATCAAGCTCTCCAGCTCCCCTCATTAGCCCCTTCCTAAATAAAGTGTTAGCATTTGCATGACTTGTTTAAATGTTTTATCTGCGGCCCATTCCATACCATTAGTCAACATTTTCATCTGACAGCTGGAATCAAGGCCTCGGCCTCCCTTAGACAAAATATCCTTCACAACAAAAGTGCACTTTACAAAAACTGCTTGTAGTCCTTTCTTGCTACAAACATAATTTGTGGGTCTTTGGCAGGTCAGGCGTGCATGCAAGAATAACTATTCAACGTGAAGTCCTACAAAAATTCGAAGATAGAGTTCGTCATCTCTGGAAGAAAAGCACTAATAATCTTAACGGAGTCAAAGCACAAGAACGAAAAGATTCACGCTGTCCACATCAAGAACTCGTTAAACATAAAAAGTAACCACCCAAGACAGTAAAACGGGTGCGTCCAAACTTGCTGACTACGTTAGACCTAACAAAAGCGCTTTAGGCTATCCCGGTGGGGTTGGCCGGCACCTTCAGATCCTCAGACCAAGGAGGAGACGCAGGAGTTTTAGCGGCTGCAGAACCGTTCCGGACGGGGGTCCCGGCGCCCCTCGCCCAGGGCCTCCCCACTCCCCTTGCCCCCGTCCCACTCGGGCGCCTGCGCGGCTCTGCACCCTGCCCCGAGGAGCTCAGTCCCAGCCTCGGTGGTTCCCGCGGGCCTCAGGGGTGCGGGCCGGTCCCTCTCCTCTTGCGGTCACCCCCCCGGGGCTAACTTCTCCCCGCTTACCCCGCCCGGCTCCGCATCCCTGAGCCCGGCGCCGCGCTCCGGGACCGAATGGCGGCCGGGGCCCGCGAAAGCGCGGCACAGGAGAGGGAGAAAGGTCTTCCTCCCGGGCCACAGAGCCGCCATGGCCGCGCGTCCTCCCGGCTCCCGCGGCGCACGGCACAGGCGCGACAGCGAGAGGTCTGCCTTACGACAACGTCGCAAAGCCGGAGGCGGGGGCGGGCCGTGGCCGACCGTGCTCTTTCCCGCCGAGGCGTGAGGAGACCGAGGGGCGGAGGGGCGGCGCGGCTGGGCCCCGGGGCTGCTCGGTGGTCGCGGCGGTTCCGGGCTGCTGCGCCTGGCGGCCGGCGGCGGGGCGTTCGGGGCGCGGCGAGGTGAGGCGCCGGGGCCGGAGGGCGTCTCCCCGGGCTAGGGGCGCTCGGCCCGGGGCGGGGCTGCGGGAGCGGCGGCGGCGGCGCGGAGGGCGCGATGGCGGGGGTCGGCCAGGTGAGCGGGGCGCGGGGCTCCCCTCCCCACGCGCGCCCATTGTGAGGTCAGCGGCGGCCGGCGCGTCGTGGGGCCTGGGCCGAGGCGTCCGCAGAGGCCGCTGCGGCCAGTCGCTGCCGCCGCCACCGCCGGCCCCTTCACCGGCTTCCCCGTTCAGACCTAGCCGGGAGGGGTGAGAGGGATGCAGCTTGGGACCCAGCTCCGGTGCCTCACCCCGTAAAGGGCTGATCTTCCACCTCGCCACCCAGCCACGGGAAGCCAAGACCGCAGCCAGCCCAGATCTCTCCTGGGTAAAGTGCGGAGAGGGAGGGAAGAACGCGGCCAGTCCGCCCTTCGTGGGCCTCCAGCCGCCTCTCTTGGCGCGGACACCCACAGGGCATTGGTTTCAGGCGATTATCCGCCTCCAGCGAGCCATTTGATAGGAACCCAAAAACACACACACAAAAGGTGTTAAGGCGTCCTGGACCCAGATGGGAGACGAGGGAATTAATCGGAGCCGAGTCACGTTTGTGTGGGGTGTTTTTTGCGGGTGGAGCCTGCGGAAGTACTGGCCCTCCAAAGCCCAAGGTGGAACCTTGCTTCAGCGCAATCCCATTGGCTTTGCTTTCCCTGTGGAATTCTGTATTTGCTGGGAAGATAGGGGCCAGGTGGGGGTGTTGAAAAACAAGGTAGCCTTGGACAAGTGCATAAAGGGATGGAAAGAAGTATGGAAACAGGAACTATTAGGGTGTTTCAGTGGCTCAGTTCGTTTTGTTTAGAATTACTTTTTCTGCATATTGGCTAGAAAAGCTACTGTTTTACTTCCCTATTTACATTCCACAAAGGTGCCTTGCTGGTGCCCAGAAAAATAGCTTCCCAACTTAAGACACAAAGTATTTGTGCTGTTTCCCAGCTAATAGTTTACCTTCATGCCATACTTCTAATGAGAGCATACGCTGTTCTCTTACAGTTGAAAAAACTTGAAGCTGACAGAGTTCCAGCTGATACTCTTACCACAGTGACACTGTTTATAATCCCTGCCGTGTTTAGGTTATTTTCAGGAGAGAGAGTTGATATGTCACCCTTCTTTCTGTATTTAGTATGACTGTCTTTGGGATTGCAGTAATGGCAAGTCCTTTTTTTCTAAGTATATCCTTTTTAACTGAAAATTTTAGAGTAAGTATATGATTGCCATTCTGCAGAGACTTTGTGCTGTAATAAGTTATTCTTGTCATCTTTTAGTGCTTGTGAAGCTGAACACAACAAAAGTATGGATATGGGAAACCAACACCCTTCTATTAGTAGGCTTCATGAAATCCAAAAGGAAGTAAAAAGTATAGAACAGCAAGTAATTGGCTTCAGTGGTGTGTCAGACGACAAGAATTACAAGAGACTGGAGAGAATTCTAACAAAACAGCTTTTTGAAATAGACTCCGTAGATACCGAAGGAAAAGGTGATATTCAGCAAGCTAGAAAGAGGGCGGCACAAGAGACAGAGCGTCTTCTCAAAGAATTGGAGCAGAATGCAAACCACCCGCACCGAGTGGAAATACAGAACATTTTTAAGGAAGCTCAGTCCCTTGTGAAAGAGAAGATTGTGCCATTCTACAGCGGAGGCAACTGTGTAACTGATGAATTGGAAGAAGGCATCCAGGATATCATTCTTAGGCTGACACATGTTAAAACTGGAGGAAAAATCTCACTGCGGAAAGCAAGGTATCACACTTTAACCAAGATCTGTGCAGTGCAAGAGATCATTGAAGACTGCATGAAGAAGCAGCCTTCCCTGCCGCTTTCCGCAGACGTACATCCTTCAGTTGCCAAAATTAACTCCGTGATGTGTGATGTGAACAAGGCTAGAGGCACTCTGATTGCACTTCTGATGGGCGTGAACAACAGCAACAACGAGACTTGCAGGCACTTATCTTGTGTGCTCTCGGGACTGATTGCTGATCTGGATGCTTTAGATGTGTGCGGGCGTACAGAAATCAGGAATTATCGAAGGGAGGTAGTAGAAGATATCAACAAATTATTGAAATATTTGGATTTGGAGGAGGAAGCAGACACTACATATGCTTTTGACCTGGGACAGAATCATTCCATTTTAAAAATCGAAAAGGTCCTCAAGAGAATGAGAGAAATAAAAAACGAACTTCTTCAAGCACAGAATCCTTCTGAACTGTACCTGAGCTGCAAAACAGAATTGCAGGGTTTGATTGGACAGTTGGATGAGGTGAGTCTTGAGAAAAACCCCTGCATTCGAGAAGCCAGGAGAAGAGCCGTGATTGAAGTGCAGACACTTATAACGTACATCGACTTGAAGGAAGCCCTTGAGAAAAGAAAGTCTTTTGTTTCTGAAGAGCACCCGTCCCATAAAGCAGTCTGGGACGTCCTTGGAAACTTGTCAGAGATCCAGGAGGAAGTTCTTTCGTTTGGCGGAAATCGGACTGATAAGAATTACATTCGGCTGGAAGAGCTGCTCACCAAGCAGCTGCTGGCCCTGGATGCCGTGGATCCGCAGGGAGAGGAGAAGTGCAAGGCTGCCAGGAAGCAGGCGGTAAAGCTCGCCCAGAACATTCTCAGCTATCTCGACCTGAAATCCGATGAATGGGAGTACTAAAATGCCAAGAGAGCTCACGTCTGATATTGCTTGTTCTGCACTTTATATATACTTCTATGTATTTATAGAGAGCTTGCAGTTCATTGAGCCTAAATATGATTTATACGTGCATATTTCAACCTCAGTATTTATAATTTAAGCAAATTATATTCAGTATCTCTACTGCTTTTGATTTTGCAAAAACAAATATCATTACAGTGCGTTAACTTTTCCATTTGGGTCCTTATCTGTATGCTGTGATATGGTTTTGTTTGTTTGATTTTAGTTTGGGGGTGTTTTTTCTCCTCTTATCAAAATATAAACTACAGACAGCTTTTCTAATTAATTTTTTAAATGGGTTATACAAACATTAAAATGCAGATATTCAGAATCTCAAAAAATAGATATAATACCTTACACAATACTAGAAAATTATGAGGAAAGAAGAAATTTTACATTAGGTAGGAGTAAGGTCCAAGCACAAAAGCAGTACAATGAGACATAGTGATATGCTGAGGAAAGCAGAAGGATCTGTTTCATTTGGGAATCTTGATTTGGTCTCAGTCAATTAGTAGGGTGGGTTCTTTTTGTGGTTGTTGTTCATTGGATGGTTTTGATTGAAGATCTATTCTTTCATAAAAGTTTTTTGTTTGAAAAAATGTCTGCAAACCCTCCCCCTCCCAATATTCTGCATTTAGAGAAGGGATCTCCTATTTTTGTGCGTGTGATATAGGAAAATTATGAAAGCTAATAGTGAAAAAAAACAATGAGACTGCATTGAAAGGATAAAACATCGTCTATTAAATACCTTCAAGTTGTTTTTGTTTGTAAACCAATTTTTCCTTTGTAATTAGTACAGATTGAAACATTTAAATGAAGTTAAGAAATCTTAAAAAAAAAAGAAAAAAAAAAGAGGAAGTCTATAGTTAGAGAATGAAAACTGAAAACTGGTTCCCAAAGCCAAGTTACATAAAAACTAGCAGAACCATTTGAGTGTAGTATGTAATGGTCTCCTGTCACTCAAGGCTGTGTACTGGACATGCTTGTTAAACGTGCCCAGTGCTATTTTACAATGTGTTATAGCAGAAACTGTCAGTTGCCCTGCAGAACCAGATCTTCATAGCTTGTCAGAAGAAGTCAGCTATCAACAGCCAGCATCTTAAACCTCCCACTCTCTGGGACTAAGTAGCAGAGTTGCTGGCTTGTTCCAGGTGCCTGCTGAACTACTTAGGTCACATTTTGGAGTGCAGGAGTTTCTTTATTGTCTAAAAGAGCCATCAATTTAAATATATTGGTGCGTGAAATGTTTTTCTTCTGCCACAGGAGTATATTTATTTCTGTAAATACTTTCTGAGGATCCAGCTTTAGGCTTGCCTATGAATGCAATGAAAGAATCCGAAGTGCCTTTGTAACGTTTTAGTCCCGGTATTATAACTGATTGACAGACTGCTCTTTTCTGCAGTCACCTTTCACAGAATAGCCAATTGTATTATAGTACATCTTTTGAATTCTATAGTAATCTCCCATTTCCTCTCAGAGATTCATATTAACTTGGGAACTCTGTGTAGGGAAGTTGTCATTTTAAACACCTAAAACTTGATAGATAAAGGAATAGCCCTAAAAACCTAAATGACAGTAAAAGCATAGCCCTATACAAAGCCTCACTTTGTCTCTCAGTATTGCCCCTTAATTAAAAATCCTTGGTAAGTCTTCCTACTGGAATGTTCTAGAATCATTAGAGAGTTGGGCCAAAGGGGAATGTTGGGGTCTTGGGGCAATGAGCTCCTCCCCCTACAGGTCAGAAGTGTTCTCATTTTGGCCACGGTAGTTTTAGGATTGCTTTTCTGGATCATAACTTTAAAGTGCTCTTACTATCTCGAGGAGTTTTTAAGTTAGAGCACTGTCTTAATTATACCGCTGGGAAATCAAGGTGATAATTCATTTTGGATGCATCCTTTGCCAGGTTATACCATTTAATTTTTAATTTTGTTCTTGAAAGTTAAATGTCAACATGTCCTTTAAAAGTATCCATTGTTCTTTGGAAACAGCTCTTTTTACCTGTAGTTCTTTTCAAACAAATTTTTTTATAGCTTTTATAGAGAAGTCACTGTTCCTAAGCTTCAAGCATTGTGGTGACTAGGATGCTGAACTCTTCTGCAGTCATTTTGAAATTTTTGCATGGTTATTTTAGTAACCTAAACTATCACACTGGCCTGGAGTGACTGTCAAGGCATGATTTCTGCCTATTTTCAGTGTGTTCGTGTTGCTCGTACCCAATCAGTCTCACATAATGAGCCCCGTAACACCAGATTGGGCTATTCTCGTTCCTCGTTGGGAGCATTGTGTTGACACAGGCTGCTGCATGTGATTTTTAAATTGGGCTCTTCACATTGTATTGTGTTTTATGAACTTACATGAAGAGACTCTGTAATGGAAGTAAAACCTACCCTAAAAATTATGGCCTTGGGTCCACATTAAACAGTACAATCCATGTTCATACGAAAATGGCTGGGAACGTTTGCTTTCTTCACCTTATATTGTCAGCATTACTTCCAGATTATTCTTTATCCAAATAGACAAAAGTCGACTATAATGAAGTAGTTACCAAAATAAATGTAATGAATATGTCTACTAAGTACAATTTAATGCTTTTATTTTGCTAAAATGCCTAGGTATATTTGATATAATGACAATTTAGTATGTTTGAGAGTTTAAAACCCGTTTTTCTCATTTTACTTTGCTGATTTTTATCTTTTTTTTTTTTAAGGCTCTAAGTTTAATCTGTACTTGCAGTTTTTTTAAGCAAAGTTTTCAGCTTCTAACTTCTTAGATATTTTTTCTTAAAAATAATTTGAGAAACATTTGCTGTTGATGTATAATACAAGAATGTTTTTCCAGTGCATTCATTCCTGTTCCTCTCTATTAACCGTATGACTGTTGTAATGGTACTTAAAGGATTCCATATTATTTTGAGATATACATATTAGTATATCCTTTAATTATGAAAGGAATTTAAAAAAACTCTTACCTTGTCTTTGCAGTGGAGAAAGGAAGTGAGTCTGGGGTGAGCGTTCTGTTCTGAGTTGGCCTCACATCCGGGTATATCATTTCCTTCTGAGTAACACTGAGTCGGGTAAAGAATACTGTATTGCAGGGTGAGCCAGGGCCCGGGGAAGGGGTTCCTCGGTTTAAGTCGATGGTGGCAGCAGCTGTCTTGGATCCGGACTGGGGCCGGTCAAAGTGAAGGAGGAACTGTTCCCAGGCGGCTGGGGGGGGGGGACGCTGGGTGGCAGGGGCCGTGTCCCCAGGCCCTGGGGAGTCCCACCTTCCCGCCTTGCTCCTCAAATGCCCACAGTCCCACAAGGAAGAAGGGAGGGAAACCTCGGCCGAGGAGTTTTGGAAAGATTCCCTCCCTGAAGAAAAATTTTAAGTTATTGTTGATGCTTTTTTCCCATTTCCAGCCTTTTCCTACAAGTGCTCTTCTTTTGTCTCCTCTGCCTTCTTCTGTCTTCCAGGTGGTCCATGTAGAGAAGCAACCTGTTCAGCCAGCAAGTGTATGATAGGCCCAGAAGCAAAAAGAAACAAGTTGTACAGGCTAAAAAGAAGTGCTGTCAGGGAGATTTGAACATTGTAATAAACACAGATGCGCTGTGCTCGTCAGGCTTCTTGGACAGAGTGGTGGGTGTGGTGGAGCTTGGAGGAGCTGCGGTGCCGTCGGGGAGGTGAGGACAGGTGAATCGGCTCCTGCGGGACCGTCGCAGGCCCAGTGCGGGGCCTTGATTAGCTCTGAGTAGGTTGGCACGAGGCCGGGGGCTCGGGCCAGGGAAGCTTGGCGGGAGAGGTGTCCGTGGCCTGTGAAGGCTGCTTGGGGGTAAGACAGGAGGGACCTGGGGTGCGGGGGGCAGTGCAGAGGCTGAGGGGCAGTGTCCTGGCGGGATGGCCCATCTGGGGTGCAAAGTATTAGCTGGAGTGAAAGACCAGGCCCGAAAGGGGGCACCACGGCCGCAGGTCCTGGGTCACCCTTGTTGGTCAGGATGTGTCTAGGCCATCTTATGTTTCCTGTGCTGGAATTCAGACGTTTCACGAAGACCTGTGCGAAGTGCTTTATTTGTATTTTTCATCCTCTAAACCGTGCTGAGGCAGATGACATGATGATCTCTCTTTTATGGATGATTCTGAGACTCAGGTGATCGCTTCCCAATGAACGGCCCCGAGCTCCTCGGCTGACGGAAAAGGAGGGCAGCACGGGACTGCCCGCCCCTCACTGGGAGAGGCGAGGGGTGGACTGGTGCTTTGGGCCTGCCCAGAGATGGATTTAATTGGAATGGGGTGCAGCCCAACATCGGGGATAGTAAAAGCTCCCCTGTTAGGGAGCCACTGGCAGAGTAAGGACAGACACCAGCGCCAGGCTGCTGGGGTTCTGATCTCTGCTCTGCCAGTCCTGGAGCTGGGGGGCCGCTCCCCTCCTGGGCCACAGTCCTGGAGCTGGGGGCCGCTCCCCTCCCTTGCCTGCAGTTTCTTCCAAAAAGTAGGAACCCTCAGCTCATAACTTTGGGAGATTCCGTTAATATGTAAAGCATTGCCAGAGGCTCGGCACCAGCATAATGAGCATCCTTTTTAGTGGAAAAACCATATCTTGGATCCAAGGATCCAGAGTCCAGTTTAAGAGATACTGTTTAAAGTCGTATTCTGACAAAATGTCTTTCAATTGTGAATTGTAACATCAAAATGAAATTAAGAAATTTCTCTCTGTTAGAGTTTATAGATCTTTTCCAGAATTACCAGAAACACTGGAAACCTTGTGCTCCCTCCCCATCTCTTTGCTCAGTGGTTACAGTAAACAGCTGGTTTTCAGTTTGTATAATAATCCTTTAAATTCTTGAGCCGTTTCCCTGTAGCCACCTGTTTTCCAAAGGGGTGTCCTGGTTCTCACATCTGTCTCACTACAGTCCTTGGGGCTCTCGGGCGAGGCAGGTGCTGAGGCAAAGGGGAAGTCGCCATGGGTTTTGATGGGGCTGTGCTGTGCTCAGCGTGTTTGGATCCTGCCACTTTCGCCCAGAAGCAGGTCCTGCGGGCCAGAGGGTGCTTGTCCCTGGCTCTGCCAGGTCTGTGGGCAGCACTGCTCCACAAGGGCCTCTTTGTCCCTCTCCAGGCCAGGGCCACTCCTTCACCTTGGCGGCCTCGGGTCCTGGCGATGATGGACACTTGGATGCCTCGGTTGAGCCCTCTAGAAATCCTGTCCTCAGCTCCTGGCACATTGCAGTTAAGACATGCCTGCAGGCTGAATGAACGGAGTCTCCAATCTTTAGATTGCTTTGGCGTGTTTTAAGACCAGTTGCGTTCTTGCTTGGGATGCAGAGCACCTTTACTCGGCCCGAGCTCAGGCCAGGCGTCACCAGGGCCATCAGGGACCGTCCCTGACCCCAACCCAGCCCCTTGGGGTGTGCGGTAGGATTAGAAGGCCAGCTGGCAGGCTGCCACCACCTGCTGCCACCTGCCTCCCCCCGACTGGGCCCGGCCACGCCCTCTGGGCGGCTGGGGAGGGCCGTGAGCCTGCCCGGGGGTCTGCTGACTGAAGCCCTCCCTGGGCCTCGCAGCGCCGCCCAGCTGACAGCACTGGGTTCTGGGGTGGGTCCCGGGCCCAGCCGCCCACCGCTTGTTGGAAAATGGCCACTGAAGACAAGTCTCCTTGGCTTATGCTACAGGACTGTGTCGTCCCGCATCTTCAGAGGCTGCACGCCTCGGCGGGCCCTGCTCGTTCCCGGGGCTGGCGCGCTGTGACCCTGGGCCCTGGGCTGACCTCTGCCGTCACACCCCGTCGCTCTGGCGGCTGTGGCTGTGTCCGAGTCCCTCTAAGGCCTCCAGCCACACGGCGAAGGCCGCCCGGGTTCAGTTTGGCCTCTGAGAAGGATCTTTGAAGATCGTCCCCAAGCGTGAGCCCACACCTTCACTTTCCAGGTGGGGCCGCGTCCACGGGGACGCCCAGCAGGACCCAGCGTGCCTTTCAGGGGGGCCGTGACTCAGTCCCCCCAACAGTCGGTCACTGTTCTTCAGTGGACGTGAAACTTCACAGACTCTTTTGTTCTGATTCTTCTATTTATTTTTATTAGAGAAGTTGTGGGTTTAGAGAACAATCATGCATAAAATGCAGGGTTCCCACATGCCACCCTATTATTAGCACCTGGCATTGGTCTGGTGGTTTGTTACAGTTGATGAAAGTGCATTTTTGTAATTGTGCTATTAATTATAGCCCGTGATTTAACTCAGGGTTCACTGTGGTGTCGTTCCACAGTTTTTAAGCGACTAAAAATTCACTCAGAATTCAAAATTCAAAAGAAAACCCCACTAACTGGGAGAAGGGGTAGGAGTGGAGAGGATTGTGGGGAGACAGTTAAGCCTTGGGGGAGACGAACCCATGCCCGTTACATGCCAGGGGCGCAGGGGAGGCACAGAGCATTCGAGCCTGGGCCCCCGGGTTTCTGAGGCTCCCCAGGAGGTTGGGTGGCTGAGACGTCAAGAAGGGCTTCCTGACCCAGGGGTTTGAGGGGGGATTTGAAGGCGGCCGGGGTGTTCGCCTTGACTCCATGCCCGGGGCCAGGGTGGGGTCCGCTCGGCTGGCCCAGGCCACCTCCTCCTTCCTGCGGCGGCTGGAGCCACCTGTCCTCTGTGCTCGGCCTCGGCCACTGCCGCGCGCCCTGTGTCCCTAAAGCCGGGGCCGCTCCATCTCCGTGGGTGCTGCTTGGGAGCCACCGCGGTCACAGTGCCGTCCGGGCCACACTGCGTCCTGACAGGGTGCCCTGCGGGTCTGGTGGAAGGGCCCCCAGGGGCGGTTCTCATTCCGGGTGGGGGGGCGGCCCCCCGACAGTGCCTGGAGGAGGCGGCACCGGGCAGGGCTCGTCCTCAGGAGGCTCAGCCCCCAGCCACCCGGGGCCGCGGCTGGGACATGGGCAGAGCCCCACTGCGGAGGGGCCAGCTCGTCCAGAAACTTCCTGGAGGCGGGATGCAGGGGCAGACCACCACGGGGACGGGGGACACGAGGGGTGTCCGCTGGGGGCTCCTCCCGGCCTCCGTCACCCGAACCCCCCTCCAGCCCCATCTCCACCCTGCGCGCCCACCGACTGCGGCCACTGCGGGTGCTGGGCCTCTGGGCCGTTAAAGAGACGAGGGGCGAGGGAAAGGCGGGTTTTGGGGGCCTGGGGGGCAGTGGCCCAGCGGAGGCTGCCTCCCTGGAGCCGCGAGGGGCTCTGGACGGCGGGTCGCGGTGGGAGTGGGGCCCCTCGGGCGGGCGGGATCGCTGCGGGGCACAGCGTTCCCGGGCCCAGCCTGGGGGCCCCGAGAGGTCCCTGAGGCCAGACAGGCAGGGAGTGGGGGAGGGGAGGGGTGGGGAGTGGGGGGCCCCACCTCTGGGGCACCCCGACGCTGACGCATGGGCAGTAGCCCACCAGGAGACCCCGGAGGTCCCCCCAGTGTCCGCGCCCCGCCTGCCCCGGTGGCCGCTCCCCCGGCTCTCGGGGGTGGGGACCCCGGGATTTAATCTGCTAAGGGCGAAGAAGGGGGCGCTTTTCAGCTGCGGGCGTGCGCGAGCCCACCCCCGCCCTCAGGTAGGCAGCCCCCGCTCCGGGCGGCCCTGGCCGAGAAGCCCCCTCCCCGGGCCGCCGCGGAGGAGCGGAGGGCACACGGCCCGAGGCTGCAGACTCCAGAGCAGAAGCCACGAGAAGGGGTCGCTCCGGGCTCCGCTGGGGTGGGGAGAACGTGGGGGGCAGGGCACGGGGGGCATCCGACGAAGGGCAGTGGGGACGTGGGGACCTCGTGGGGACCTGAGGGACGGTCAGAGGCAGAGGAGGAGCCCTGGGCTCTCTGGTGGCCGCACAGGAGGACGGCGTGTGTGTGTGTGTGTGTGTGTGTGTGTATGTGTGTGTGAGTGTGAGAGAGAGACAGAGACGGGGTGTGTGTGTGTGTGTGTGTGTGTGTCACTATCTCACAGGAGGACGGTGTGTGTGTGTGTGAGAGAGAGATGGGGTGTGTGTGTGTGTCACCATCTCACAGGAGGACGGTGTGTGTGTGTGTGTGTGACGTGTGTGTGTGTGATGGGGTGTGTGTGTGTGATTGTGATGGTGTGAGACTGAGAGACTGTGTGTGTGTGACTGCGTGTGTGTGACTGTGTGTGTGTGTGTGAGACGGGGTGTGTGTGTGAGACTGTGTGTGTGTGATTGTGCATGTGTGTGACTGTGTGTGTGTGTGTGAGACAGGGTGTGTGTGAGACTGTGTGTGACTGTGTGTGTGTGTGTGTGTGAGACTGTGTGTGTGTGAGAGACTGTGTGTGTGTGTGTGTGTGTGTGTGTGTGTGTGTCACCGTCTCCAGGTCTCCAGGGCTCGGGCCGTGGGCGCCTGTTCGTGGGCGGGGCTGGGCCGGGGAATGGCCGTGTTCACATCCCGGGCCGGGGGCTTGAGACCGCTGCCTGCCCCCTCCCCACAGGGAGCAGACCCCCGGCCCGGGCCGCTCTCGGGGTCCCCAGGCCCAGCGCCCAGAGCTCCAGGCGGGCGCGGCCTCTGCTCGGGGAGCGTCCTGGGGCCCCAACGGGTGGGGGGCCGGGCAGGGGGGCCTGTCCCTGCGGGGTGGGCCGGTCCTCGGCCGAGGAGAACGCGGGTGCGCCGAGGTCTGTGGGAAGAGGGGCCGGCGGCCAGGCCCGGGCCCGGGGGGCTCCGGACACACTGTCCCCAGGATGCCCCCGGGGTGCGGGCCGCGGCCCCAGGCCCCCGCCAGCGCCGTCCCCTCCCCTGGCCGCCAGGCGGTGCCCGCAGCCCGGGATCGCGCACCCAGGACCCGCCGGGTGCCCCTGTCCCCGCCGAGGGGGCGGTGGCCGCAGGACCTCCGCGCGGGGCGGTGAAGGTGGGCTGGTGCCAGGGCACCCCCGGGCCTGGGCGACCTCACGTGGCTTCACCACGGCCCCGGGGCCGCTTCCGCCCGTTTGACTCGCAGGAAATGGGGCCCAGGCGCCCGGGACCATCCTTGCCAAGGTATCCAGAGTGGGGGCTGGCACTCGGCTTTGGCCTGCAGCCCCCCAGGCCCCCAGCTCTGCCCCAGAGGGCTTTACTGGGGCACCTGCCCGCCTGACTACTAACAGCACCCCACACCCTCATCCCACGGACCCCATCATACCATCGGTTGTGCCCCCATCTCTCAGCACCCCCTGCCTCACGGACCCCACCCTGCAAGGGCACCCCCTGGGCGCAGCTCCCGCGGCTACTTGGGTTGCAAAGGCTGTGTCGGCACAGGCAGGCTGGGGCGCCCAAGGGGCTCCAGAGGCGGCCCTCGCCCGGTGGGAGCCCCCCCAGTCAGTCTCCCCACTTCCCCGCCTGTCTCAGGTCTTTATATCCTTTACATCAAAGGCTGATGGTTGCTCAGCGCTCGGGACCTTTCCCAGGGGCCTTGGCTTTACCAGACAACAGCACGGATCCCAGGGGCCAGGAGTTGGCGGCAGGCAAGGGTGGGACGTGCACCAGGCCCTGCCCTTGGGCAGGGCTTCGGGGTCCCTGGCACCCCTGCATTGGCAGATAGGGAGGCCCCTCCTCTCGCCTTGTCTGTCCTGGGGTGCCACCCGCAGGAAGTGCCCCTGCCCCTCCCCTCACCCACCCCACAGGGACCCTCATCAGCCGGGAGCTTGGGGAGCAGGGACCCGAGGGCCACTTCCTCCCACGTCGCCAGACTTCCCACTGTTGGCGTCAGTTGACAACGGGCCGGGCCGGGCCGGCCCAGGGCCAGGGCCTCTCCCCGCCCGAGCCTCCTCCCTGCTCCGCCAGGGCCTGGGGACCCGCCACATGGCACCAAGCCCGGCCCCTATTTCCCCGCCTGTAAAACGGGGTGATGGTTCCACCTTCGCTGTATGGCCCTCAGCACACAGACGCCCTGGGTGAGAACTAGCACCTGGGGCCCTGGGCCTCCCAACATGGGTGCCTGCGCGTCTCTCCGGGGGTCCCCGTGGCTCCGTCTGAATGCTTCCGGCCGTGGGAGCGCCTGCCGTTCAGTCCCGTTTAGGCCAGCTCGTCCCCTCAGTCTGGGGCCAGGCGAGCAGCAGTCCCTCCTCCCTGTGGTCAGCGATGACCTTTAAGCTCCGGCCAGCGGATGGGCGAGGCTGGCCCCTTGCCAGGCCTTGGGGCCCTGCTCGCAGTCGCCTCAGCTGCCTGCAGGGCCCAGGGGATCCTCCAGGAGTGGGCGCAGCCCTGCACCGCGGCCTCCTGCCTCCACCGCACAGGGCACCCAGGGCACCCAGGCCTTCAGTTTCACAGGGGATGGATGGAGCTGTGTGCATGTGTGCACGTGTGTGCGTGCATGTGTGGGTGTGTGCTGCGCGTGTGTGCATGTGTGGATGCATGTGGATGTGTGCGCACGTGTGTGCATGCATGAGTGGGTGTGTGCTGCATGAGTGCACAGGCATGTGTGTGCACACGTGTGCATGCTTGTGCATATGGGTGCATGCACATATGCATTGTGTAACATGCATGTGTGCACATGCCTTTGGGTGTACGTATGTGTGTGTGCTGTGTGTGCACATGTGCCCGTGTGATGAGATGGGACAACTACAACTGCCTCCCCCCCACGCAGCCTGCAGATCAGAGGGCTGGGGGCATGAGGAGGGTCCCAGCAGCCCCTGACTGCGTGGGGCCTGGGCCAGTGACGAGGACGCCTGGCTCGAGGTGTCCTGGGAACGTGGCCCAGAAGGAAGCCTGCGTGCAGCAGCTGCGGTGCCATGGCAACGCTGCATGGAGAGCTGGCTGCTCACACCGCCCTCCCCTGTCCCGCCGGCTCCCTGCTCCCTGGGGAGGGGTGGCAGGGCCTCCAAGACCCAGCCTTTGGGGGCTTGGGGGCTCAGAACCCTCAGCCCTCCTACCGGGCCCCTCCACTGATGCTGGGCCCAGGCCTGCAGGGCTGGTTTCCTCGTCCATAAAATGGGACGTGGCAGGGAGTGTGTGTGCTGTGTGTACATATCTGCAAGGTGTGTGTGCTTGTGTGTATGCACTGTGCTTGTGCATGTATGTGTGTGCAGGCACGTACGTGTGGGTGCATCTTCCTGAGTGTGCACATTTGCGTGTTGTGCACTATGTGCGTGCATGTGTGCAAGGTGCGTGCGTGCGTCTGTGTCAGCACTTTTCCTGCCTACCAGCCTGGGAACCTCGGGCTCAGGGTCCTGGGTGCTCTGTGCTGCTGGGGGCTTCCTGTCCCGGACCACAGGTCTCAGGGCGAGCCCATCTGTGCCCAGTCCCCACATCAGGATAAGCGTCCAGGCTGGACAAGGGGTGGTGGGCAGCCTGAGGCTGGAGCCAGGTGCCTCCCGCAGGCCTGCTCTTGGCAGACAGGTTCCCTTCTCGCCCGCCCCCTCCGCCATCTGCCATCAGCAGGGCCAGGGCGCTGGGCCACAGTCTGCTGAGAGCACACGGGAAGGAGGGGCTGCCGTTCTTCGAAGGAGACTTGTGGCCTGACCTTAGGTTCTGTTGACTAGCCAGGCACACCTGGGCCTGCTCCCGGGGCTGCCCTCCAGGCCCGGTCTGACCTTCCAGGGCTGCTGCCGCCTCCCGCAGGAAGCCTTCCTGGCCTGGGGCCCTGGTGCACCGGCGCTGTGTGATGGGGCCGAGTGTGTCTGGTGGCCGGAGGAGGGAGACGGCTGCTGGGAGGCTGAGCAAGGGGGCCTGGGAGCCGGGGCCGGCGTGGGCCTCATGTTGGACGCCAGTCAGAGGACAGCTGGGGCCTTTGTGGGCAGCCCGAGGACTTGCTGGGGGTCCTGCGTCCGCTGGGCCCCCTGGGGGCCACCTGTCCTCATCTGTGATGTCCACGGGACCCTGCAACCTGCTGTTGGCCACCCTGGGCTCCCCTGACCCAGCAGGGCCTCAGGCCGGGTCATCACCAGTGCAGGGGGAGGTGCCACCGCAGAGGCCCAGGGCCAGTGGGGACTGTGAGGACACTTTGTGGAGCACCCAGGCCCCGGGGCAGGAAGTTGGGAGTCACCAGACACTGACACTGAACACCAAATATTCTCCTGACCTCCTGGGGCTGCCCTGAGGACTTCCGGGCACTTGCTGGGTCTCAGTTTCCCCAGATGTTGGGAATTTCCAGCCCAGCCCTGGCCCCTACAGGGACGGAGAGGCTGCCGCGGACACTGCCACAGCTGAGGTCTGAGTGGGTGCGATGATGACGGCACCTGCCCCACGGCCCCAGCTGCCCCGACCATCTGTCCCACGGTCCGCATCAGCCGGGGGTCCCGGCCCATCACCCTTCCTTCCGTTCCCTGAGTGCACCTGGGCCACCCCAGCAGCCAGCCATAGCGCAAACACAGGCGTGGCAATGAATGAATGAATGAATGAATGAATGCGGCTGCAGTGGGGCCGCCGGCGCGCTGTGAGTGAGGGTTGGGGGCTCGGGTTGTCTTTCTCTGCGTGCATGTGCTCGTGCCCCCCACGCCCGCCTCCTGGAGCAGCTGCAGCTGCCCTCCCCGCCCCCACCTCGGCCCCCTTAATTTATGCCGAGAGGGGGGCTGGCCACTCGCTGGTCCCCCGCCTGGCAGCGGCTTTGTCCCCAGGCGGGTTCCCAGCGGCCGCCTTTGGGAAGAAAGGGCCCTTCTCTGGCCGGCGGTGAGGTCGCCAGGAGGGGCCTGGCGCGCACAAAGCCGCGGCCCCCCGCCCGCCCGCTGGCAGCTGCCTCTTTGTCCCCAGCTCCAGCCCAGGCGAGACCCAGAGGGGCCCAGCTCGGCCTCGGCAAGGCGGGGGGCCCGGGAGGGGGCGACCTCCGCCCTGGCCTGGCTGCCGGTCAAGTGACAACCCTGCCCTGGACGCTGCACCCAGGGGCGGCCTGTGGGGCTCTGTGTCCTGCCGTCTGCGGTGTCCGGAGGCAGCCTGGGGGTGGCCGGGGCAGGCCCGCAGGGGTGAGGGGCTCTGGGGGCTGGGGTGACCCGCAAGTGCACGGCCCGGCAGCCCCTCCTTCCCGGCAGCTGGAAAACCAGTGGCCCCTGGTCCCAGAGGAGCGAGTGGGTGTGTGTACGTGGGTGTGTGTGTATGCACGCTCGAGTGTGAGTACATGTGTGTGGCGGGAGTGAGGGCTGGGTGGCCTGAGGGCCCTGGGCACTTCCCCATGGGACTCAAGCTCCTGTGGTCACCCCAATCCAGCAGGGGAAACTGAGGCTCAGAGAGGCGGAGTCCTCGGCCAGAGGCGCACAGCCCCGGAGAGGAAGCCGCCCTCCTGGACGTCCCCGTTCCGGAGCTGTGCACTGTGAGAGTGACTCCATGAGCCTCACCCCAGGCGTGCACTGAGCACCTGCGTGTGCCCCCCTCCCCCGCCGCGCGCAGATCAGCGAGGGGCCGACCTGGGGGGTCAGGAAAAGAGGGGGTGTCTCGGCCGAAGCGACAGAAGCTGCTCCAAGAGGTGCGAGGTGCGCACCGCCCAGCCTTCAGGGCGAACGTCGGGCCGGGAGCAGGGGGAGCCGGGCGCGACCACCGGCGGTGGGAGGAGGGACGGGGCAGCGCGCGGGGCGGGGGCTGCAGGGGGACAGGGGGCCCTGGCGGGGGCCCAAGCCGGCTCGAGGGCTTCCCGGGGACGGCGCGGAAGTGGGTCCGACGGCGGGGGCGTGCGGGGCAGCCGCAGGCACCGGGGCCCCCTGCTCCCCACCGCCCCCCGCGGCCCGGCCCCTCGGCAGTCTCCCCACGGAGGGCGGAAGCGGCGCCGACGAACCCCCGCCCTGGCCCCAGGCGAGGCCGAGGAGGGGCTGCGCGTCCCGGGCGGGGTGACCTGGGGGCAGGGGGTCCGGGCCCGTCCGCCGCCTGGGAAGCGGCTCCCGCCCGGCGCGCCCATTGTGCGGGTAGCTTAGCAACGAGCCCCTGCGGCCGCCGGGCCCCCCGCGGCCCCGCACTCCGCCGCAGCCCCCGCAGCCCCCGCAGCCCCGGCTTCTGGGCCGAGGCCAGCCCGGCCTCCCGCGCCCCGTGTGCGCCCAGCGCCGCCGGTCCCGGGGTGACCCTGCCTGCAGGCCTCTGGCCTGTCGGTGCTTCCTGTGAGCCACACACGCGCTGTTCCCAAACCGCCCCACGTTCCCTGTCCCAGGCCCTGTTTATAAAGCGATTTTCCTGCCAAGTGAAAGCAGCCAGATCCAAAGGCCACACTGTATCTGACCTCGTTTGTATGAAATACCCATCATCAGTGAATCCATCAAGACAGAAGGCAGATGGGGGTTGCCTGGGGCTGGGGGGGGGGAGGCGGGGAGTGACTGCTTAACCGGGACAGGCTTTCCTTTTGGGATGATGAAGCCATTCTTGAATTAGCTAGACGTTTCTCATTTCTCGCCATGGTTTCCGGGTGAAGACTCGTGAAAGCACAAGGAGCGCAAGCAGCCTGCAGCGACGTGAACTTCTGAGGCATCTGCTCGGGCCAGGGGCGAGGCCAGGCTGGCTGGCGGCAGTGGGGCCCAGGGAGGGTCTGGAAGGAGAAGGTGGCCTCTGGGTGGGGTCTCTGGGGTGGCAAGAGAGGGTGGCTGAGTGGCCCCAGCTCCCTGCTCCTCTCCCCTCCATCAAGTTCTCTCCTACGTCCGTGGCCATCAGTCCCAACCCGGAGGAGGTGTTAGGATACTGGAGCACAGGCAGCTGCCCCTGCTGGGGACGGGGCTACCCCTGGTTCCCCCACAGCCCATGTCCCTGCTGGTCGCTGCCACCCCTGTGCTGGGGAACCCCAACTTAAGGTGAGGGGGCTCGATTGATGCCCAGAGCCCCAGGGAGGCAGGGATTCTGGCTGGCCATGTCCGTGTGCCTGGGGGCCCAGAAGCCACCTTTGGGCAGGGGCCTTGACCAAAACGATGGCTGAGCTCGGCCTGGGGCAGTCTTCCTCCTTTTTTTCTTTTCTTTCAACTTTTCATTAAGGAAAAACACCAAACAAATGCAAAAATAGAATGTTACAAAGAATCAGGGTAGCCAGCTCCCAGCCCCAACAGGGACCAACTCAGGGCTAGCCTGGCGCAGACCCCCCCACATAGCGGCCCCTCTACCCTCTCGTGACACCAGCGTCACACCCACGGGGCGTCACACTGCTCAGGCTGCCCGTTCCCCAGTCGTCTCAATTGTTCAAATAAAGCATTTGGCTTGCTGCGATCAGGCCCCCCGGTGCCCTCTGCTCTGCTCCGCTGGCTGGGAGGCCCCCAAACCCCAGGGGCGGACACTGGGGAGGGAAGCAAGCATTCCAATCAAAAGGAGCAAGTTGGCTCTGTTGGACGACTCTGCAGCCTCGGAAAGCGCCACGGGCCGTGTGCCAGAAGCTTCCCCAGGGTTGTGGCCGTGCTGCCCAAGGGCTCTAAGTAAAGGGGTGTGTTTGTTTAAAAAATAAGAGAAAGGAAAGAAGAGAGGTCTGTGAGTCCCGGTTCCCCTGGCAGGGGCTCTCACAAGAGGGGTGTCAGCACCCCCGGAGGGATCCTTAGAACACGCCCACCTGGGCCCCAACCCAAGTTCTGATTCTGTCGAGAGAATCTGCATTCCCACCCAGCTCGCAGGTGCTGCTGATGCTGCCGATCCAGGGGTCACCCCTGGAGCAGCACTGACCACGGCCCTTGCATAGACGTGCCTGAGGTAGACCTTTAGGAACGGTTTTGCTGTCTGGGAAGTGAGAATAACTGCTTGTGGGTTTGCAAAGATTAAAGAACCAAAAACAGTGCCTGGCACAGTAGGAGGCACTTATGTGTAAGAGGCACCTAATGGCTTGCTGTTGGGATGCTGTGCTAGTTTGGATGTATTATATCCCCCGAAATGCCATGTTCTTTAATGCAGTCTTGTGGAGGGGACATATTAATGTTGATTGGGTCAGAATCCTTGGATCAAATTATTTCTGTGGAAGATATGGACCCTGCCCATTCAGGGTGGGTCTTGATTTAATCACTGGAGTCCTATAAAAAGAGCTCACAAACAGAAGGACCTCAGAGCAGCTAAGAGAGACATTTGGAAGACGGCCATTGAAAGTAGACTTTTGCTAGTCCAGAGTTTGCCTGGGAGAAACTAAGAGAACACCCCCAGATGCTTGGAGAGAAACGTCCTGGGAGAAAGCCATTTTGAAACCAGAACCCTGGAGCAGATGCCAGCCACGTGCCTTCCCAGCTGACAGAGTTTTTCCAGATGCCATCGGTATTCTTCAGTGAAGTGCCCTACTGTTGATGCCTTTGTTTGGACATTTTCATGGCCTTCAGACTGTAAGTTTGTAGCCAGATAACCCCCCTTTTTAAAAACCAATCCATCTCTGGTACTTCGCACAATGGCAGCATAAGCAAACCGGAACCGATGGGTTTGACTCCCTGGTGCACCTCCTGGTGGCAGCGTACCCGGGTCACCACATGGATGTGGGCTCTGGGGGCCTGTGACATCATCCATCTCAGTCCTCCTGTGGGTACCCAGTAGTAACATGATGGAATCAAACAGCTTCAATGAGCTTATCTACTTATAATTCACCTTGCTTACAAAAATATATTCCATGCAACAAGATAATATTTTGCAAAAAGTAAGAAAACCAAGACATCAGTGAAAAATGGGTAAGAAATAACATGAAACTGGAATGAAGTTCTGTATGCTTTCGCCAGAAGAGCAGTGTATCTGGCTCTGAGCTTCCCAGTGGCCGTGGCAAAAAGGGGAAAAAGATTAGCCAAAGGAGTGCTTCTCAAACGTGGATGGTCAAATCACCTGGGGATCTGGCTGGAATGCAGATTCTGGTTAGGAGGTGTGGGGTGGGGTCTGAGATGCTGTGTCTCTTGTGCTGCCGTCCACAGACCTCAGTTCTCTGAGCACAACTCACAGTGTCCCTGTGTTAAAAACCATTGAGGGAGAGCTCCGTGCAGGCCCACACTGGGCCCAGCTGCTCGGGATGCCCAGATGAAGTGGCTTGATCCACAGGGAGCTCCGGGGCCCCACTGCTGAGCCCCAGGAACTGCGCCTCGCTCAGCCTGCGTCGTGGCCGGGCGCTCGTGGCTACAGCGGGCGGCCAGCAAAGAGGACGGAGGCCCACACTGCAGGACCCGGGGAGGCTGGTGAGGAGGGTGAGGCACAGGCCCCCAGAAGAGCCCAGGGCCCAGGAAGACCCCCAGGGCCGGAACTAAGAGGGGCTGCGGGTGCCGAATGCTCAGGGGGCCTTGTGGGAGTGTGGTTGGGGGCTCGGGGTTATCCACATGGGGCCTGAACTGGGTGTCGAGGGGCAGCTTGGAGCTGGGTGTGGCGCTCAGGGGCTGGAGGAACATGAGCCCCCAGGAATCCTCAGAGAGGCAGGGCAGCCTCCTGCCATCCCCTCAGTCCACACAGAAGGGGAGCTGAGCCCAGGAGGGGGCTGGCAGGAGTCGGACCTGCCCAGGGGCTCCCACACCTTCCCAGGGGTCCCGACTGGGCCCCTGCCCTTGACTGGGCACTGGCACCTCCCTTGCAGAGGGGGCACCCGGGGCTCCCAGTGCCTGGCCCACCACTGCGGGGGCTGCTGGGTCCGGGGGAGGGGAGGGCAGCACGAGGGTGGGCAGGGGGCAGCCAGCCCGGTGGGCAGCAGCAGAGAGGGGCGAGCCAACGTTGCGAGGGGGCCGGCAGACGGGAGGAAGGCCCGGCATTAAAAATAGCCTCCCCTCCGCAGCCCCATCCGCTCTACCCTGCTTCTTCTAAAAATGTGCTTGCACCCGGCCTGCCCCCCTGCTGGAAGTCCAGGGCAGATGTTGGGGAGAAAGCTGATTATTGTCCAAGGCTGGAGGCTGCGACCGAGCGCTCAGCGAGTGTGACCCAATTCCGAGCTATTCTCAGCCTGGTGGGAGCCGAGCTATTCCCTCCCGCCACCACCGCAGCCACCGCACGACCTGACTTTGAAACGCCCTCATCCCGCTGCCAGGCCGCGCAGCCTCCCCGGGCGTGGGGACACGGGGCGCACCAGGCCACCCCCGGAGCGGAGCTGGACACAGGGCACTGGCGTGGAGGCCGCCGAGCCCGTTCTCAGCCTGCCTCTGCTGCTTGCCAGCCAGGCACCCTCGGGAGAGGCTCCCAGTGTCTGTGACACGAGCCCAAGCACAGTGCCCACTGGGATAGAAGGGCCCGGCTCCTTGACCCCTCCCTGCCCCCCAAGCCCTCTGTCTCCCATCAGAGTCACGGAGTCCCTTTCCCCACCCTGGACCTGAGGTTTGGCACCGTGACATGCTTTGCCAAGGGGGTACGTGCGGGCACGAAGCAGCCAAGGGCTTGAAGGGGGCCCTCCTGGCTGGGCTTGCCCCTCCTGTTCCTGGGCCGTGGGTGCGGGAACCCACCGGGGCAGCACCAGCCCCAGGTGAGACACGGAGCCGAGGCCGGCGGAGAGCAGCCAAGCCCCAGATCGGGTGGAGCTGACGGTTGTTCCAACCTTGTGGGTTTTGTGTTTTTTTTTCCCTTTTTGGGTGGTGGTGTGGTAGTTGTTATGCAGCATGTCTGTGCTGACGGCTAACCAATACACCTCCTTGTTCAAAAGCTGTGGTCAAATGAGGAGCCGGCCTCCCAGGCCTAGTCCAGGTGATGTTCTCAGTTTTCTGACATGACCAACTATAAGCACCATGGCTGGTGGCCAGAATTTCCCAGAAAAGTCTCGATTTGAACCTTCTTTCCCGTTATCCCGAAAAACTGCAAGTGACCCTGAGGGTGCTAAAAACTACTCAACTGCCTCAAGGTGCAAAGTTTTCTCAGATTAACCCAGAAGTGGTCCCAAAACTCTGGCCTTGGGATCTGAAACAGCCAGATGGGTGTGAGAGGGGTTGGCGGGTGCCCAGAGGAGAGCAGGAGACCCAGACGACGGGAGGGCGGAGGGGGCAGGCGGGCCAGGGTAACCTGAGGGCATTGTTGAGGGGTCCCTGGGAAGACCCCGCCATCACTGGCCACAGGGCTTGGCTTCCCTTATCCCTCCGCATCCACACGCAGGTTAGGAACCAGCCCAGCCCCACCCCCAAAGGTCGGGGCAGCACTAACCCGGTTGCGGCGTCTGAAGAGGGGGAGGCCTGGGAGGCTGCCTGGAGGTGGCGGCTGGAGCCAGGCCCCAAGACCCTCTGCCCCTGGCCCCAGGGTGGGCTCCTGGCCCGGGGCCCTTGTTGAAGTGAGGCAGGGTATGAGCTGGCCAGTGTGGGCTGCCCGGGCCTCAGATCTGGGCGAGTCTGCCAAGCAGGAGTTGGGAGTCATGTGTCATCTGGGTCCCCTGGGCTGGGGGATGGGGTGGGGACTTTCCAAGAAAGGGCCTGAGCTGAGTGAGTGTCGGGCCAGGAGGGGCTTCCTGGTGAATCCTCGCCCCATGATGAGCCCCGGGCTGCTGACCGGAGGTGACCCCCACTGTCCTGTGGCCCAGCATGTGCTCACCGTGGACACCAGGCCCCATCTACAGAGCTGGGTGGCGCTCCCCTGCCGGGGGCTTCTCAGGCTGCTGACCAGCACGGGTGACAACCACAGTCCAGCAGGGGAGAGCCATGCTGAGAAGGGGACATTTGAGTGGGGCCTTGAAGGACAAGCAGGAGTTTGCTGCTGGCTCAGAGCCTGGTGAGGGAGCAGAGGACTGCATATTTGGGGGTGCGGTGGGGCTGGGGGCAAAGCTGGGCCTGGAGGGGCATTTGGGGGCTGGACACAGGGGGTCCCGGCAGCACAGACCCCAACTCAGAAGAGGGCAATTCTGGGTCCAGGTCTCCTGACCCCCACAAGAAGGGAGGTGCAGGTGGTGGGGAAGGGGGCTTTCCCACTGGCCCTCCCGGCTCACCCTGCACTGGTCCATGACCTCTGACCTCATCCATGGCCATGGTCAGTTCCCAAGGCCCGTGTGCGCTGTAAACCGCCAAGGGCCAACCCTGAAAGGAACACTTCCCAGATGCCCCAGCAGGCCTTTCCCCCAAAACCAGGGGAGCCTGGCGGTGGGGGTGGAGGCTGCAGTTACAAGGGTCCTTCCCTGGGGAGTGGGGTGGGCTGCCCTAGAGCCCTGAGCCCCAGGCCTGTGCTGCCCACCCCTTCCTGCACACCTGGCTCTGGGGTCACCTGCATTCATGCTGTTCCCGTCCCAGAGGCCCCTTGGGTAAGGTCTGGTTCTCCTAACTCTGTCCCCAGGCCAGACATAAGGTCAGAGTCCTGGACAGGTTCTAGAAGGGGGAAAGCCCCTCTGTGGAGACCAGGGAGTGCTGCATGGAGGAGGGGGCCTGGCCACGCAGACAGTGCAGCTGCCTAGACCTGTCCCTGTGCCCAGCGTCCTGGGTGACGGCCTCTGCTAGCTTCTTGCTGCCCCTGGGGCCTGCACCCTTTCCTACCTGAACAGGCAACCTTGGGTGCTGGGATGGCAGGCCAGGGGTCCTTCAGGGGCATGGGGGCTGCCCTGGCCAGACCAGGCCCCCAGCTGGGAACGGAGAGCGACTTCCAGCCATGGAGGGGGCCCAGCGTGCCCCCCCCCCTCTCTCTCACACACACACACACACACACACACACACAACTTCTCCCTCCCTGGGGACAATCAGCCCTTTCTGCTGCAGGCTCAGGGTCCCACACACTCAATCCTTTGTCTGCCAAGGTCCAGGCCTCTATCCCAAAGTCTGGAGCTGCCCAAGCGCCTGTCCCGCCAAGTGGGCAGTGAGCAGGTTGACCCGCCCAGGCGCAGGGGACAGGCCGGAGTCAGGCATCAGGCGGCGTGACGTGGCAGCAGCAGTCATTTATTGCCCCGTCGGCACTCAGAAGCCCTGGTCCCACACAGGGGGTCTGGGCTCCCCTTGGCCAGCTGGGCTGGGTGACAGAGGCCCAGACAGCAGCCCTCAGTCAGAGGAGGTCCAGGCCGAGCAGGGTAGGGGGTCAGCACCCCTTCCTGCCCACAATCCACGTGTGCACTGAGCCTGGCAGAACCCCTCTGGGCCCCCACCCTCCCGGGCAGCCATCTGCTCAAACTTCAAGATGCAGTGACAAAGGCATGGCTCCCGGGGGGTATCGCGGCTGTGCCCCTCCCCCTATGCACTTTTGTCCCTGGGCGGGGGTTCCTCCCCAAGACCCCAAGGTTTCCTTGAGGGCGGAGGGATCCACATAGTTCTGGAGTCCTACAGGACAGAGGTTCAGATCCCAGCACTGACAGTCTCATTGGGTAGCCGGCAGCAGCTTCTGGTCCACTGGGGCCCCAGGCTCTTCTAGCTCCTTGTAAGGTGAGCTCCTCTGCATGGTCTCACCCACGAACACGCATCTGGCCGCCTCAACTGGAGTGCATCAGGCCAGGGAGCAGGGACATCCCAGGCGGACACGTGCCGTGCCCTTAGGGTTGGTTGCTCCTGGACCCAGGCAGCAGAGCCCCAGGGCCTCCAGCAGCTGCAGCCCAGGCTGGGAAGGCAGTCAACGGGTCCCTGAGGGCGCAGGGCTCAGGGCAGGCCAGGCTTGGGGCCTGCTGGAAAGGGGTCAGACCCTGAGTAGCCCCACCCCAGCCCCCACCCGGGAAGGCCTGTGTAGCACTTTGCAGCAAAATGGCCAAGGGGGTGGGGGTGCAACAGGGACCCTGAGCAGGGTAGAGGGCCCTGGGCCTGGCTGGGTGTGGGGGAGGCGGGGGCATTGGTCTAGGGGGAAGGCAGGGGGACCCCAACCAGAAGACATGAACCGCCGCGGCGGGCCTGCGCCCCTCCTTCGGGCCCCCCCCCCTCGGCCCCACGGGAGGCCCAGGCCCCGCCCCGCGCATGTTTCTAAACACAGGCCCGCAGGCACCCGCGGGCCATATAAGGCGCCTCTGGCCGCGCAGCGCTCCCCGCCCCCGCGCTCCCCGCTAGCCCGGGCTCTTGCTGGCAAAGGTCAGGTAGCCGGTGTGTCCCACGGCCTCCTTCATGGGCGTGCCGCTGCGGAAGGGGCCGGGCGCGGGCCCGGGGCGGGCGCCCATGTCGGCCGGGGGCAGGCTGACGGTGCGGACGCTGTACACCTGCGGGAGCACCTCCAGGGTGCTCAGCTCCGAGAAGCCGCGGGCCGCCAGCGCCTGGCACGTGCGCTGCACCTGCTCGATGCACGGCGAGAAGGAGCAGAAGCGTCCGCCTGTGGGGGGCAGGGCGGGGTCAGAGGGCAGCGGGCGCCGGCCGGACCCCGCGCGCGGCCCGGAAGCCCGTGGCTGGGGGAGCCGCAGAGGACCCCGCCAGTGCCTCGGGGCGAGGAGGCCAGCGGGGAAACCCCACTGCAGAGCAGAGGGCTGGGGCGGCCGGGGCACCGCGGGGGCTCTGGGGACCCCAGACCGAGGCCCCGCGCACACCACCGCGGCCACCCGGGGACAGTGGGGAGGGCGGATGGAGCGCTGGGCCCCGGGCGCAGCTCTAAAAATACGGTGACAGGCTGTGGTGGGGAGCGCGTGGGCCTGGGGCTCACAGGAGGTGGGGGCGGCTGCTGTCACAGGAAATTAGAGGCTGTCGCGCTTCTGGGAACAGGAGGTGCCCGCTCTGCGCGGGCCGACCCCGGAGGGTGACGGGGCGGGGGCGGAGCTGGCGTCCGTCCTCCCCCCTCGGCTGCAGGGACCCGGGCAGGGCTGCTGGGGGTCGAGGGGAGTCGAGGGGCCGGGCCGAGAGAGGGTGCTGGGTGATGGCCTGCACCTGCAGCCACCCCGAGGCGGCATCCGTGGGCCAGACGCCCCGCGTCCCTCCCCACAGGCAGCAGCAGGGCCCCTTCCAGGGACGCCGCCAGCTGCACCATCACTGGGGCAAGAGGGTGGAAAGTGCCAGAGCCATGGACACGTGAGCAGGTAGAGGCAGGGAAAAGACCCGAGGAGCTTCAAGGGGGCACAGGGGACGCGGCAGCAGGCAGGCACAGGTCCCCCCGGGCCACCCACAAGGCAGGACTTCACTGCAGCCCGAGGGAGGCCCGAGAGTGGTTCCCTGGGGACTCAGTTCCCGTGGGGCAAAGCTGGATGGGGGAGGGGCGGAGGGGGCCCTTCTCACCCCCCACAATGCTGAGGGGGCGGGGGAGGGGCAGGCCTGGATCTGTCCCTCCCCCGGCTCCGGGCTGGGGGCGGGAGGGGCATCCGGGCGGCCGCGGCCCGGCTCAGCGGCTCCTTCTCCAGAAAAGGGAAAAACGCGGGCCAGGCCCAACCACCTCCCTGGCCCGGGGCCGAGTCCGCCGCCACCTCCGCAGCATCTTCCCTAAAAGGGGCGGCAGCGCAGGGCCGGGCCGGCGCCCCGGGGGAGGGGCAGGGGGCCCCGCGGCCTCCCAGTGGGGGCGGGGCTGCCACATTCCCCGGGGGCCTCAGGCATTTCCCACCCCGGTGTGGAAGGGGCAGGGCCGCACCCACCCCCCCAGCCCCGACCTCAGGCCGCGTGGGACCCGGGTGGTCTCAGACGATGCCCAGGGCCAGGCCCACCGCAGTCCCCCGGGAGCTGCACACACCTTCCACCTTGAGGGCGTCCCAGGCATGGCCCACGGCCTCCCACGGCGACGGGATGTCCAGGAAGACGGCGTCGGCCACACGGCTCACGCCGAAGCCGCTGCGGCCCACGTCCTGGCTGCGCACGGTCACCCAGCGGTCCACCCGGTGCTCCCGGAACTCCTCCCGCGCCTTCTCCGCCCGCTGCTGGTGGAACTCCACCGTGTGCAGGTGGCCCGTGGGCGCGATGGTGCGGATGATGGCGTGGGACACGGAGCCGCTGCCGGTGCCTGAGGGGCGGGCACGGTCACCGGGAGGGTCTCCGCACGAGGCTCCCGACACAGCGAGCAGGACAGGGAAGGTGTGCGGGTGGACAAACAGTGTTCCCGGCCGGCCGGAGGCCACGCGGGGTCGGGGGAGCGAACGACGAGGCCTCGGCATCTCCCAGCCCCAATGACCGTCCCTTGGCTTCCAGACACTGCGGACGCCTCGCTCGCACCCTGACGCCCATCTTGGCCCACTTGGGCCAGCCCCCTCCCCACCCTGAATCCATCCTATCCACTGCCTGCTCCAACCCACAGCAATGGGACACAGAAGCAGCTGGCGGCAGGACCCCCTTCTCCCCCCTTCACCATCTCTGGCTTTCCCGACTGCACTGGGAACGCCTCTGCCTGGATCCCGAGGCCTGCATCCCCCATTCCCGGCCAGGGCCTGCTGCACCCCCCACCCCCATGACCTCAGCCGGCCCCATGGCTTTAGATGCCATCTACCCACCGACAACTCCCCAAGCACCCACCCCCGCCCCCATGGGAGCGTCGGGCTGCACCCTCACGTCTCCAGCTCTCCCCAGACCACAGCTCGGCGCTAGCCAGGCCAGCCCTGGACAGGACCCAACCCCAGATCCACTTCCTGCCAAGGCTCTCCCAGCCCAGAAAAGGATGCCCGGGTGCCCAGCCCAACCCCCACTGTGCCCCACATCTGATCTATCGGGAACCCCTGCTGGCTCACCACCCCCCCAGGTGGCTGCCACTCCCCACCTACAGGGCGGGCCCAGCCTGCCCCTCTCCCTTCAGTCTGGCCCCTCCCAGCCACAGACCTTCCTCCCGCCTCCAGCTCTGCCTTGCCTCCCCACCCAGCCCATGTGCTCCCCATTCAGCCGGGGGAAAGCCAGTCTCCTGAGGCCCCTGGGGACAGCACCAGCTCCTCTGCCCTCATTCCCGCCACTCCTGCCACGTCCCTGACCCCACGGGCCCACTCCCACCCCAGGGCCTCTGCACTGTGTCCCTTCAGCTCATGGAGGCAACTCCTTCTCTCAGGTCTCCTCTGTCTGAGTTGGAGGGTCCCCTCTCCAGGCTTACACAGAGACATGGCCCTGCATCACCAGCTTTGCAGCCACCAGCAGCACCCAAACACCCCAGCTGGTTCCTTCCCTCTGGGAGGGTGGGCACCTGCTGTGCCTTGTTCATGGCGCACTCCCGGCTCCTGACTGACCCCTGGCTCTTTCACACAGGTGACGGAGCTGGCTCTGAGTCCTGCCTCCGCCCCGTCCCCACCCACTCTCAAACCCACAGCCCGTGTTCTGCATCCGACTCTTCACATTTCAAAGAGCTTGGCTGGGCCAAAGGAACCATCCTGCATCCACGTGGAGGGACAGACGGTCAGAGGCCTTCTAGAAAGTCAGCAGCAGCCAGCAACTCTATGTGGCCCTGGATCCCAGCTGCCCAGCCCGTGAGGGCCACGCTGGGAATTTAGCCCCAGCTGGGGCCTGTCCTGGCCAAACCACCAGCCTCTGGGACCCCAGACGGCCCCAGCACCTCTGTATGAGCACAGGGGCGGGCAATGGCTGGCCTTCAGGCACTTCCACCTGTACCCAGGCCCGGGGCTCAGCAACAGGCAGTGTACACTTGGACTGTAGGTGAGGCCCCAGCAGTGGTCGTGGTGGGGGCAGGCTCCCGGTCCACAGTGAGCTCCAGCGAGGGGCAGCTCTCACAGCACCGGGCTGCACCTGTTCATTGCCATCAGCCGAGGGCCAGTGGTGGGCAGTCAGCACCTCGGTCAGCGCCCACCTGGCCCCACCCACCAAAGCAGGCAGGACCCTGGCAGGGCTCCGCCCCCAGGCCCCTCCCCACCCCCTCAGGTTTGGGTGACAGCACCAGCCTCCTAAAGGTTTTCGGTACCTGTCCATCCGGCCTGCGGTCAACCCCCAGAAAGATCCTGTTAAACAGAAACTGGACCATGTCCCCTCCTCACCTGTACTGAGAGTAAGCACAGTCACATCAGGCTCTGTGGCACGTCTTGTAGCTCCAAGAACACGCTCACCTCGGGTACCTGCCACTACCTCTCCTGGAAAGCTCTCCCCAGGTATCTGCAGGGCTCACTCCCTTGCCACTTCCAGTCTTTAATCAAACATCACTTTCCAGACAGGGGTGACCCAGGCCAGCCTATTTAAAATTATGCCACCCAACCCCGGTACCCTGCTTCACTTTTCTCCATATACCTCCACTCTGAGGACACACTGTCTGTTAATTGTCATGTTCACTATCTGTCTCCTGCAACTAGACTGCCAATTCCGTGAGGACAGTTCTTTCGGCTTTGGTCACCACTCTGTCCTCAGGACTCAGCAAGTATGTGTTCAATGTGCAGTGGGTTTGCCCCGGTGGCCCTGGCGAAGTCACGCCTCATCCAGACCTGTTTGCCCAAGAGCAAGGTAAAACGCAAATCTGCGGCACCTGAGACCAGAGACAAAGGACCAGAGTTGAGTAGCTGGGCCTGCCCGCAGGAAGGGCAGCCCGAAAGAACTCACCAGATTCACAAACCACAGAGCCAGGCCGCAGCTCCAGCATCATGGTGAGCAGGGCGATGTCGGTGGAGTACAGGATCTGGGTGCGGTGTGGCAGGTTCAGAGTCCAGAGCTCCGGGGTGGGGTGCAGCACGTACACCCAGCCGCCCCGGCCGCAGGTCACCTTGGAGCCGAAGGGGCGGCCGATGAGGTCGACAGAGTGCCGCACGACGCCGTGCCGCGTCTGGGTCTGCGCCCCACGCTGCACGCGCACGGCCACCATCGCACCATGGCCCAGTGAGAGGATGGCCGTGTCGCCCTCTTTGATCAGCTCCTCGTAGGCCACGAAGCTCATGGTGCCGCGGTCTGGGGGGCACCAGGGACCTGGGGAGGGGCGTATGTGGGAATGAGCAGGGGAGGGGGCTGTGAACTCAGGGAGCGGAGGGGATGCGGTGGCTGGCTCGGCCCCTGGCCCTGCCCAGCAAGCTGCCATTTCCAGTCTCCAGGGCCGCACTGACATCTGAAGCCCTTCATGGTCTGGGCCACGAAACAGGGGCCGTCAGCTCCTGCAGCCTGGCAACGGCAGAGGATGGGCCCAAGGACCCCCACCAAGTAAGGCCCCTCTCCTCACCGTTCCTCCAGGAGCTTGGCGCCGATCCCCCAAAGGGCGGCCTTTGGGAGGTGTCCGCCAGCGGGGGAGCACGGGCACCCCCCCATCTCCCCACTGCGGGTTCTCGGTGGGCGAGCGGCAGGGGGATTCCGGAGCCACCGTCAACGTAAACACGGGCCCAGCCGGCGCAGGGGCAGGGCGGCGGGGCCCGGGGAGGCCCACGGGACGCGGGCAGGGATGGCGCGGGCCCGCCGGGGAGGGCCCTGAGCGTCGCGCCCGCCTGGGGCGCCCCCACCCTCGGCCCCCGCAGAGTCTCACCCGCCGGAGCTCCTGGGGGTCCCGCTCACGGAAACTCCACACGTGGCTCCGCGCCCCGTCGCCCCGGCGACATCACTTCCGGTTCCAACCCCGCGAGCGGCGCCCGTCGATGACGTCACCCGCGCCCCGCCCCCGCGCGCAGGCTCCCGGGGCCGCGTCTCCCGGGCGACTGGTTTCCCGACGGGAGTTCCGGGAGAGATGTGTGCCTTGCAATGGAGAGGAGGAGCCAGAGGACAAAATGAAACCGACTGCCCCGCCAGCCGGGAGGGTCGGGAGCGCGTGACTGCACATCTGTTCGGTCACCCGTGGGCACCGCGCGCGCTCACCAAAAAGGGCGCTGCCAGGGCGGGTGTCCTCCCAGGCGCCCCCCGCCGCCCCGGGCCGAGCGGCCTGGTCTCCCCTGTGGACGTTCACGCAGACCGCTCCTGTGCGCAGCGCCACCGGCCCCCAGGCTTGGCTGGGCTCAGCAGGAGCAGGAGGTGGCGTTCTGGAAGGATCTGCTGCAGTGGCCTTAGGCCCGGGCCTGGCCGCCTCCTGCCCGGCCTCCCCCTGCTCAGGCTCCTTGAAAGGGCACGTTCTCTCTGGTGCAGAAGCAGCTTCAGGGAGGGGAAGGGGAAGGCTCTGCTAGAACCGGGGTACCCCAAGAGCCTGATGACCTGAGTACCCTTTGGGGCCTGAGCAGGGGACTCGGGGGAGGGGACAGCTGGAGGCCAGGGGCAGAAGAGGGAAGTGGAAGCAGTGTGCCGTCTCCACCAGGCTGATTCAGAGCAGGTTCCTCTCTGGGGGCAGGGAGCATGGAGTGTCTTCCTCCAGCCCACAGTTTCCTGTGACCAAGGCATGTCCTGTGAGCCCCAGGGATCAGAGAGGGATAGAGGCCACCCACCCTACCCTGGGACTGAGCCTGGGCCTGAACCCAGGGCTGCTCCCCAGCTAGCACTGACCCGGGAAGGACCCCAGGCTGCACTCCTTGGGCCTGGGGCTCTGCCAGTCTTGCCTCCTGCAGCCCCTGGTCAAATCGAGGTGTCCAGGCCCCTCCAGGAGCCAGCCCACCAGTGAGGCAGCCTGAACTCTCCCTCCTCTGGGACCAGGTCCTGGCCCTGGGCCCCAAAGGGTCTGTCCTCTGCCCCCTCCATGCCCCTGTCCTGGCAAGTGAGGGACTTTGGTGGCCTCCACCTTTTTGTGGGGTCGTAACCCTATGGAGTCATTGCAGCCTCCTGCCTCCTGGCCTTGGACATTGAGACAAGCCAGCCCCATTCCACAGCTCCCCAACCTTTGCTCTGACTTGACAGCTTCACTGCCTGAATCATCCCTAACTGCTCCCCTGGGTGACCTCAACTTTCCACTTCTGGGAGTTTCCTCTTCTAGCTTCTCAGCAGCCATGTGGAGGCTGAGTTAGGATGTTGTCTTGACTCCCCACTTGCTTCTCTGTCCATGGCTGACTGTCCAGTGCCTCCGGTGCCCCCTCCTCCAGGCAGCCTTCCCAGAGCTGCCTGTTGACTGAGGCCCAGGTTAGGCTGGCTCCTTTCCCAGGGCAGCTCCGGGAGGGTTGGTATATTGGGTCCCTTAACAAGGACTAGTGCTGCATATGCCCAGCTAAGTGTTCTCTCATCCAATCCTCACCACAGTCCACTGAGGGAAGGACAATTTTACAGATTGGGTAACCCTAACTCAGAGAGGTTAAGTAACTTGCCTAAAGTCACACAGCCCATCTGGCCTAAGTGGGATTGGGATTTGAAGCCAGCAAATCTGACTTCAGAGACCCAAGAGCAGATTTAAAGAAAGGTGGGAAAAGGAAGGAGGCCCTGGAGAGGAGGGCAGGTCACCCTGGAGGAAGGAAGGAGGCTGAAGGTGTGCCCATGGAAGAGGCTGGTCTGGCTGCGCCCCTAGAAGGGCCTGGGAGAGCCGTGGTCCCAGGGAGAGCCTTCTGACTGTCCAGTGCAGCCCTCTACCCACCCTGCTCCAGACCCCAAGGCAGCCCCTGTCCCTCTCCTGATCCCAACCAATTCCTCTTTGGGCTTTGCAGAGCCAAGGGAAGCAGTGGCCACCCCCACCCCCTGGCCCCCAGCTGCATGCCCAGGACAGCCTCCCCTGTCCTGCCCGGCGCCGGCCCCTGCTCTCCCCACCTCCCCCCTCCCCCCCTGCCCCACCCGGACCCTGCCCCGCCCTGCCCCATGGAGCTGGCCCGGGTCCGGGAATGAGAAGGCCTGGGCATCCTTTGAGGCACCCGGCACCGCCCCCTCCCCACCCTCGTCCGCCCCACCCCAGGGTTAATGTGTAACCAAGTGTGAGTTCTGAGGACCGTGGACCATAAACCAGCCGGTGATGTCATGGCTCCAACTGGATGCCGCCAGACTGGCTCCTGTGCGCCCTGTGGAAAGTGGGCGGGGAGGACAGGGGCGGGGAGGTTCCACAGACCAATTCGAGGTCCCCTTGGAGTCTCTGTTCTGGCTATGGTAGAGGCTGCGCCCCTGCCCTTGCTCCTCTGCTCTGGGTACCACCAAGGCTCCCAGGCAGCCCCTGCCTGGTGTCGGCGGGGGGGCCATCACCCTGACATTAAGGTCCAAGGGCCTCAAAGACCCCCATTCCGTCCCTGGCCCTGCTCCCCACTTCCAGCCACTGCTTCCCTATCCGTGCCACCTGCCCACTCCGAGTCGTCTGTCTGTCCGGCTCAGGCTCGTCCTGGCTGGGGGCCCCCCAGGGCTGGCCTTTGCCTCCTTAGGACAGGGCCAGGCCCTCAGGGTTGTCAGCACCAGTCACCCAGCTTCTCTGCAAAACAGGGACAGGAATGTCACCCCAGGAGGCTGAGGATGGCCAGAAGTCCTAGCCAGGAGAGGCCCTTGGTGCTGGGGCAGGGCCCGCCGACCCCCACACTCCCGTCTTGACCTGGCCCACGCAAGGAGGTGGGAAGGGAGGTCGTTTCTCCCTGGGGGGCAGGAGAGGCCAGGCAGGCCCTCAGCTGTCGGGGGTGGGGAGGGCTGGCCTTCTGGAGACAAAGGGGAGGCCTCCGGGGCTCCCCCAACCTCCTATGCCTAGTGGCCTCCAGGGACCTCAGCTCTGGTTTCTAGAAACAGAAACTTGAGCCCATCGGGCCTTGGTGGTGGGGTGGGAAGGGCAGCTGCAGAGATGTCTAAAATAGGGGGAAGGGGCAGCAGTTGGAGTGTGGGTGGAAGGCACAGAGCCCTGGGATTTCAGGCCTAAGGGGCATCTGCGCTCTGGCCAGCAGAGCCACATGGTCCATCTTACTGGTCTACAAAAGGCTTTCTTGGAACAGGTCGTGGCAAGCCAAGGTGCCGGCGGCGGAGGGCATGGGAGAGCCCCTCTGCAGTAGGGCGGGGACAGTGCGGCGCGGCCCGCTGCCCCCGGCGCCCAGTGCTGGCAGGTGTTCACTGTGCAGTCATGGAAGGGAATTTGCCACATGCACACACAGGAGGGTTTTCCTACCTTTCTCTCTTTTACACCTAGCCGCATATCCTGGGCATTTCTCCCACAAGCTTGAACTTGCTCTTTTTAGTAGCTGCATGCCATTCCCCAGGAGGGGGTGCTTCCACTCCCCACAGGAGGGGCAGCCTGGTTATTTCCGGGTCACCCTGGGCAGCACCCCACCACCACCAGGCCTCTTCCTCTACTTGAGGAGAGAACTGAGACGTTTTCCATAGGTGGATTCCTAGAAGGGGGATCATTGGGTCATGGAGTGCAAACATCTTTAATTTTAATGGATACTGCCAAATTGCTTTCCAAAGAGAGTGTAAGCGAGTCACAGTTGCAGGCAGCGTGATTGTCATCCTCCAGGCAAAACCCAGGCCAGTGTCGATCTTTCCCATTTCTGCCAGTCTGCCGCCTGCGGGGAGGGGGCACAGCACACGTCGCTGTTTTCATCCCCATGGGCCTTAATTCTTAATGAAAATTAAGATTCTTAATGAGAATTAAAAATCTCGCACCTGCTTGTTGTTTATTAGCTTTTTCTTTCCCCCCCATCTTTGTCGAGACCGTCCTTGGGCGCGGGGGTTGGGAGGTGGAGTTGGGAGGTGGAGGAGGGAGCTGAGCCCGGGCCCCCGGAGCGGGGTTGGGTGGGGGTCCGAGACCGTGCGGGGCTTGGCGCCCCTCAGCGGCCTCTTGGAGCCACCATCTCCCCGCAGCTGTCCGAGGAGGAGGGTCTCGGGCTCGGGGCCGGGAGCCCCGGGCCTTGCCCAAGGTCAGGGCACGCAGCCAGCCTGCGCCTTCCCTCCGCGCGGCGATCGCCCGGGAGATGCCCGCGGGCACCTTGAGGAAGGTCGGCGGCTCCCCGCCAGCTCCCCGCCAGCTCCGACGGGGGCGGCAGCTGCAGTGCCTGCTGCGGGGCCTGGACGCTGTCGCCGGACCCTCGCCGCGGTCACCTCGGGAACCGTCGGGACAGGGGAGGGCAGGGGCCGGGGTGCGGGGGAGCCGAGTGCCCTCAGGGGCCGGGTGGCTCTCGGGCCTCGGTTTCCCGCCGGGAGGCGAGGGGCGGCGTGTCCAGATGTCCGAGGGGCTCCGCTGAGGGGTCCCGGGCGGCGCGGGGTGCGGCCGGGGGTGGGGGGGGTGTCCGGGGCTGCGGGCGGCGGACAAAACGGAGGCACCACCCCGCACCGCGGGCCAATGGAATGAATGGGCTATAAATAGCGGCCAATGGGCGGCCGGCGTGGCGCCCTTTAAGAGCCGCGGGAGCGCGGAGCCGCTGCTGTCCGCCCGCGCCGCGCCGGAGCCGCAGACCCTCGGAGCAGGACCGCCCCCCGCCCCGGCCGCCCGGTGAGGGGCCCAGGGCCGGGGTCGGCGCGCGCCTGAGCCGAGGCGGGGGGCGCTGCGCGCGGGGGGCGCGGGGCCCGCGCTGGGAGCTCGCGCGCGCCGGGGCGGGGGCGGGGGCGGGGGCGGGGGGCTGGGGCCGGGCTGCGCCCCGGGCCCTCCGGCGCCGCGGACCCCGCGGATCTTGCCGTGTCCCGGGGGAGGGTGGGGCCGGGACCGCGGGCCCCGGCGCCCCGCTGACCCCGCGTCTCCCCGCAGCCCGCCGCCGCCATGCCCTTCTCCAACAGCCACAACGCGCTGAAGCTGCGCTTCCCCGCCGAGGACGAGTACCCCGACCTGAGCGGCCACAACAACCACATGGCCAAGGTGCTGACCCCCGAGCTGTACGCCGAGCTGCGCGCCAAGTGCACGCCGAGCGGCTTCTCGGTGGACGACGTCATCCAGACCGGCGTGGACAACCCGGGTACGCGCACCCGTCCCGGGGCAGGGTCCGCGCGAGGGACGCGCCCTCCTTCCCGCGCAGCCGCAGGGTCCTGCTGCGCGGCCCGGGCTGGCCTGCAGTGACGTCACTGTCCCCGTGGCGCGCCCCCTCCCCTAGGCCACCCGTACATCATGACCGTGGGCTGCGTGGCGGGCGACGAGGAGTCGTACGACGTGTTCAAGGATCTCTTCGACCCCATCATCGAGGACAGGCACGGGGGCTACAAGCCCGGCGACGAGCACAAGACCGACTTGAACCCCGACCACCTGCAGGTGCAGAGCCGCGGGGGCGCGGGGCGGGCGGGCCGGGGGCGGGGGGCTCCGGCGCTCACCCCGCTGCGTCCCCAGGGCGGCGACGACCTGGATCCCAACTACGTGCTGAGCTCGCGGGTGCGCACGGGCCGCAGCATCCGCGGCTTCTGCCTCCCCCCGCACTGCAGCCGCGGGGAGCGCCGCGCCATCGAGAAGCTGGCGGTGGAAGGTAGGGACGGGGGTCGGCGGCCCAACCCTGGGCCCCTCCTGGGCTCGCCCCGGCTTGTTTACCGGTCACCCGAGCCGCCGCCGCGCTCGTATCTGCGCGTGCCCGGCTCCGGTTTCCCCGAGGGCGGGCGGCCCGGGCCCAGGTCCCCCGCCGCCACCGCCGCCGCCGCTGCCGCTTGGCCTTGCCCAAAGCTGGGGGCGGGCGGGAGCGTCGGACACGTCCCCGAGGGCGGCCTGCGGAGGTGGGGGTGGGTCCGCGCTGCTGGGGAGAGGGGAGCCGGCGCGGGCGGGGACAGCAGCACGGCCGCGGTGCCCTCCTGACCGCGCTCCCCGCAGCCCTGTCGAGCCTCGACGGCGACCTGGCCGGCAGGTACTACGCGCTCAAGAGCATGACGGAGGAGGAGCAGCAGCAGCTCATCGACGACCACTTCCTTTTCGACAAGCCCGTGTCGCCCCTGCTGCTGGCCTCGGGCATGGCCCGTGATTGGCCCGACGCCCGTGGCATCTGGTGCGCTACCCCGTCCCCTCCTTCTCCTTCCGCCTTCCTCCCTCGGGGGTGGGGCCCACCTAGACGGAGGAGGGGGCCACCCTGCGATCCCCTGCTTTGGTAGCGCCCAGGTCTCCCAGCAGGTGACCTTGGCTGGCGCAGGCCTCAGCCCCCATCCCCCTCTAGGGAGCCGCAGCCTCTTGTTTTGCCTCTTTTCTCGGTCCCTCCCTCCCCCACCGGGACGCTGCCAGGTGCCGGTGACGCACAAGCTTCTTTGAGTCAGGGCAGGGCGGGGGGGCGGGGAGAGGCTCCCAGCCTGCCACCCCGCCCTCCGCGCAGGGTCAGCTTCAGCTGCTTCTGCCCCTTACCCCCCAGGTAGGGACCCTGGCCCAGAGAGGAGGGCACAGTGTCCAAGGCACACAGCAGCTTGTGTAGGCTGGAGCTGAGCTGCTTTTTTTTTTTAGGGGGGGGGGCCCTCTCTGAGCTGACCCCGGAGAGCTGATGGGGCTGGGTCTTGGGAGGAGCCCACACTCCTGGGTATCCCCTGGTTTGGGGTGGGGGCCTGGGGGTGCCATAAGGTTTTTTCTGGAGGAGCTGGGCCTGACCGTGTCCCCTCCCCCCAGGCACAATGACAATAAGACCTTCCTAGTGTGGATCAATGAGGAGGACCACCTGCGGGTCATCTCCATGCAGAAGGGGGGCAACATGCGGGAGGTGTTCACCCGCTTCTGCAACGGCCTCACCCAGGTGCTGCCCCGAGCCCACGCCCGCACCGCCGGGGGCTCCATGCCAGGGGGGAACCCAGGCCCCAGGCCCCTAGTCCCACCCACCCTAGCCACTCCTGAGGATGGGCACAGCCTAGTCTCCCCTCTCATGCTCTCTTCTCCATCTCCAGATTGAGACGCTTTTCAAGTCTAAAAACTATGAGTTCATGTGGAACCCTCACCTGGGCTACATCCTCACTTGCCCATCCAACCTGGGCACAGGGCTGCGGGCAGGTGTGCACATCAAGCTGCCCCACCTGGGCAAGCACGAGAAGTTCTCGGAGGTGCTCAAGCGGCTGCGGCTTCAGAAGCGAGGCACAGGTGAGGGGGGGGCAGGGAAGGGGGGACTGCAGACCCACCAGTGTCCGTGCCTGGCCACCTCCGCACCCGCCCACTTCCTCCCGGTGACCTTACTGCTCTCCAGGTGGCGTGGACACGGCTGCCGTGGGTGGGGTCTTCGATGTCTCCAACGCAGACCGCCTGGGCTTCTCGGAGGTGGAGCTGGTGCAGTTGGTGGTGGACGGGGTGAAGCTGCTCATCGAGATGGAGCAGCGGCTGGAGCAGGGCCAGGCCATCGACGACCTGATGCCCGCCCAGAAGTGAAGCCCGGCCGTGCCCGCCACCAGCCCCGCCGCTTCCTAACTTATTGCTGGGCAGTGCCCGCCCGGCGGCCCAGCCTTAGCCTCGCTGTAGAGACTTCTGTCGCCCTTGGTAGAGTTTATTTTTTTGATGGCTAAGATGTCGCTGATGCTGAAATAAACTAGGTATTTGGCCTGCTCTGTGTCTCTGCATCTCCACGTGGGGCCTCCTTCTGCCCCCAGGGGCCCAGCAGCCAGACTGCCGGTCCGCGTCCCAAGTCTGCCAATTTTCTACCAGTTCTGCCTCCGCTTTCTCTGAGTTGGGACAGTAGCCAGGAGGGGTCAGTGCGGGCTCCCTGGCCCTCGTCCCTGCTTCCCATGGACTGGGGCCTCTGGGGAGACAGAACAGCCACAGGAGCAGCTGAGGGCGCCTTGCTCGGCTCTGTCCTGCAGGGGAGGGAAGACAGGAAGGGCTTTGAGTGGGGGCTGGGGGCAGGAACCAGAAACTTGCGGCCTTTCTGTCCCCCCACACCCCACAGCCCTGTTCCTACTCTCCTTCCCCCGCCTTCCCTGCTGCCATCCCCAGGCAGAACAGCCCCTTGCTGGCCGCAGGCCCTGCCTTCCTGCCCTTTCCAGGCTCCTGAAATCCCCGGTTCCTTTTAAAACCCTATCAGTCCCTCTCCTCCAGGGCCTTCCGGGTGCCCGTGTCCCCCATGGAGGGGAGGGACCCTGGCCCAGCAGCAGGGGTGCGGAGCTGCTCAGGGGCTGTCTTCCTGGTCCCTGCTCCCCCTCCCAGCTGTAGCACCCCCCCCCCAGTTTCTTGCTTGGGGGTCGCACCGTGGGTGGGCACACCGAGGCCCACGGCCAGTGCCTGGGGAGCAGCCAGTGGGGTGAGCTGCCGGGGGCTAGAGCGACTGTTTCCCCCACCACCCACCCCTTAGCCCCTCAGGCAGTCTGTGCCGCCACCTGCTGGCCGGGCCACCTCTCCCGACCCCCAGGATCAGAGTCTGGGGGCCACCTGGGTGGGGTTTCAACGCCTGCCCCCAGCACGTCTGGGATGTCACTACTAAAGATCCTGCACTAACCTGATCTCCTTTCCCTGGGATGAGTGGGCCACATCAACCTCTGGGTCCCCAGACAGCAGAGCAGGCCCAGGTGGAAGGCAGAGATGCAGGTGTCCCCACACCTGCTTCAGTGGCCAGACTTGGACTGGGGGGCCCATGAAGGATGACCAGGCCAGGGAGGGCTCTGAGGAGCCTTTGCCAGGAGCGGGGGGTCTGAGTCCCCTCAGGGAGCGTCCGGTGGTCTGGTTACGTGGGGGCTGGGCTGGGTCAGACAGTGATCTACAGACAGTGACCGGGGAGAAGGGGGTGTTAGGAGACTGTTGAGTCCACTTGAGCACAGGCAGGGAGCACCGTCCTCCCTGCAGTGGCCACCCTGACCCCCAGGGGAAGCCTCCCCAGCCACCCTGGAGTCACCACCCGGCCTGGACACACCACCACCTGACAATGTTAGCTCAGCGGACACCAACCAGAAACAGGAGGCCCTGAAGCGAGCGCCGAGGGGACCAGTGGAGCATGGGGGGGGTCTCAGCTCGTCTGCCTGTGCCCACCCCTGGCTCCCTTGCTCACACTGTCCCCCCACCCAGGATGCCCTTTCTCCCACTCATAATTAGGCTCCAGCTGAAGACCACCGTTTGCTCGGCCTGCCCTCGGCACCAGTCTGGATGGTGCGGGGCGGCTGTGTGGAACCTGCCCATCCTGTCCTGAGGTGGTCCTGGAGCTGAGGGTCACTTCTTGAGGAGGTTGCAGACACTCCTCTTTCTGGACTGTCAGGATGGGGCACTCCCATATTCAATTACATGAAACCTCATATCACTGAGTGTGGGACCCCCCCCCCCCCCCATCAGCAGGCCTTGCTCTAGACCACTCCACAACTGCCCAAGATGGGTTCAAAACCACCTACCTCCCTTGGCTCACCCGGACCCCGAGGGCACCAGACGTGCCCTCCTCCCCTCAGACAGGGCACCTGACCAGCTGTCAGAAGGCTCCACCAGAAACAGAGCCTCCCTGGCCCTGAGACCTCGAAGTGGGTGCTCCCCACAGTGGCCAGGGGAGCTGAGATCCTTCCTCGCCTCCAGCTGCTGGCCCTAAGCCCCCCGGGTGGAGCCAGTCCAGGCAGGGCCAGTGGCCGAACAGCCACCCGGGAGCCTCGGCCCGCAGTGCCCACAGCCCTCCTGTGCCAGGACCCGCGGGGAGGAGAGCTGGGGCCCCACAGGCTGAGCTGGTCACTTAAAACACTGCTCCACTCCTGGGCCACCTGTCTGCTATCCTTCACTTCCCCATCGCCTCGCTTGTGTAAGCTGCTGCTTTCTTTGGGGACAAGGCAGGGCACTGTCCACAACCCCCTCAGTAGGTGAACCGCCTTTCCAGCCAGCTCCTCAGAAGGGTTCTATGTAGCCTCCCTCTTTCCAAACTTTCAGCAGCATGGATTCCACACATCTAATTTCCCTGGAAGTCATGGTCAAACATGGAAGTCTAAGAAATGCTCCAACAAACCATATTGTCTAGGGATGGTAAAGATGCAAGAACATACTTTTATGCATTTACTGTGGTGGTTCGAGCACAAATCTTTTTGTGAGGCCTCCTGGCAACACCAGTCACAGACGTTTACAGCCTCCATAGCTGTCAGTAATTCTGCGCCCAGGAAAACTGCAGCACTGCTGGCGATCCTGGTTGTGGGGTCTGTCCTGTGCATGGGAGGATGTTTAGTGGCACCCCTGGCCTCTACCCACTAGATGTCAACCAACATGTTGACACTGACAAATGCCCCTCCCCTTTGAGAACCACTCCCTACAGAAATAATTAAGGTACAATTACTTATAATAGTGAAGATCTGGTAATGACTGCCAACAATACCAGCTTGGCTAAAAAAAAACCACACCTCCCCCTGGGGGGGTCCCCTGTGGACATCAACAACGGTGTGGACATCTGGTGAGATGCTGACATGCCTGAAAAGTTGACGTGGAGAAGCAGGTTATAAAACAGCTTGTACTGAGATCCCACACAGACTATGTATGGAGACGGGACCCAAAGATCAGCAGTCAGCTGTGGGTGGGGGGAGCAGGTGAGCTCCTTCTTTATACTTTATTTTCCAGATTTTCTACAGTGAACCTGGATTACTTATATAAGCAGAAATGACTTCTTTTTTAGTGTTTTTTTTTTAAATAAAAAGCTCTAATGTGTTGCAATTCATGGGAGGCCTTTGCAGGGCCACAGGGCTCACTGCCACCACGCTGAGGCAGTCGGGCAGGAGGCCTCTCCCACAGGGGCTGGAAACTGAGGCTCAGGGGAAGGACCGGCCCAAGGCCACCAGTGAGAACCCCCAACTCCAAGTCCTGGGCTCTTTTCACTGCTTTTGACTTTTAAGAACATTCTAGACTGCCCAAGTGCAAAACTTGCTTCTCTAAGCAGTCGCTTGAAAGGCTGTAATTGCCTGGTGGGTGCCTCACTTGCATTTCTATTTTTGAACCAACCTGGTACTTAACAAAACTTCCCAAAGCACCCTTGGGGAGGGACAGGCGGCTATACGTTTTTCTCACATGGATCCTGTGTCAATTTCCTTTCCTTCAGGTTAAAAAAGGAAATCTTTTGATTGGCAAGCAGTCATCTTTCTGGCTTCTTTTCTGGTTTCACCTGAGCAGCGGACAGCACTTCGGTTTGGAGAAGCGAGGCATCGAGTGTCTGTTTACTTAGTACTGCTGAGGGGAGGTTTTTTCCACGTGCACTGCCAGCAAAAATACCGGTTTCTAAGTCTGCCTGGAGACTTTCCAGGGGTCCACTCACAACGTCTGGGCTCATCCCACCTTTCTCCCCAAACCCATCTTTGTGTATTACTTGGCTGAAGACATAAAGTAAAAAAACTGCTTGATTTCAGAAGCCCTGACCTTCCCCACCCTGCTCAGGGTTGGGGACTTATAACTTTAAGGCCTGACTTAAATAACTAACGTTCGATCCAAAAAAGATAAAAGTACTACCACCAGCTGCTCATGTTGAGTCTCTGTGGCAGACTTCTGCTTGTCTCCCAGCAGCTATTTTTCCTTCTGCTTTTGTAACACCACCCTGGTTTCCAGCTTGGCATGTGGTTGCCCAACTAGAAGAGCACTTCCAAGACTCCCTCGCAGGTAGGTGTAGCCATGAGATGAAACCCGGGTCAACAATACATAAACCAAAGTATTTCCCAATACTTCCAAAGAGGGAAGGAGTGTGCCTTTCTCCCTTTTCTCCATCCATTTGGGATGTATGGCTGGCACTCCAGCAGCCATCTTGGAATATGAGGACAAGGCCAATGCTAAGCGTGGCCGAGTGGAATGCACATCTGTCACTTTCACTTAATGTGGTACAAACAGGTGTGATGCCCAGAACCACTCCTGGCTTGGTGGTGGGGAGTGGGGCCGGGACCCTCCTCTGCCATTTAACCCCCATTACGTCCCAGCAGGGGCCTGGCCCAGTGCTGGCTGATCTGCTCCTGAACCCCACAGGCTCCGTACTGAATCTCTCCAGGAATTGAGGTGGCTGGAGAAACAGCTGCAGAAAGTCAGCCCGGCTTTTGGCATCACTCAGAATGGCACAAGCAGGAAGGGGGTCCAGGGAGAGATCAGACCGATGGCCGTGACAACAACGCCTCCAGAACTTTTATTTGTCCCCTGTCCCCTCCACGGCCTAGTCCCTGCTTCCCACAGTATGACCTGCCTGCCCTAAGCCTGGGGCCCTATGCCCTGATCTCATCCCTCGCAGGGAAGCCTTTCTGCCTGCCCCAGCCCTCCTTTCAGGAAGGACCCTGGTCCTCACCCATCACCCTCTTCAGGGCTGGACCCATCGTTGGTGCAGGTGGTCTATGTTAACACGTGCTGAGATTACTATTCCAAAAATACTCAGCAAAAAACAAAAACTCCCATTAAAACTCAAGGGAAAACTCATTTTCTCAATGATTTTAATCCACTGACTGCCCTAGTAGCACCTGGAATGCACCACACGTCTGTAGGACACAGTGAAGGTGACGTGTCGGCCATCGTGAGACGGTCGCCCTGGGCTTGGTGGAGCCTCCTGGGGAGGCATGCTTGCTGCACCTGTCACGCCCGAAGCGCGCGCTTCCTCCAGACGAGGCAGGAGTGCGGTGCTGGCGGCTTCCCTCTACCCTCCTGGCCTTGTGGACTCAGAGAACATGCATTTGCTCTTTTTCGGCCCAAGTCGTGGTGTTTTGGTTCAATTTATTAACGACATGCTAACAGGAAATACACAGCAAATGTGCCCTACACACTCCACGGTAGCAGGACAAAAGGAATGTGGCATGGCCACTCCCGGCTGACGTCTGAGAGGCCGTGAGACAAGCGCCCACGGACGGGCGGGAGGCAGGGGTGCAGGGGCAGCTGAGCCGGGCAGAGCAGCAGATGTGGCCAGTGGCTGCAGCGGGAGGATCGGCAGGAGAAGTCCCAGCGCACAGCAGCACACTAGGGGACAGGGATGGGGACGGGTGGGGGGCTGGTGGCCTGGCTCTCCAGGGCCTCCTAGTGCCACGGTGGGGAACATGGCTGCTCTGTGAATGTCACTAGGAGATGGGTGAGGCAATTCAGGGCAGGCCTGGCTCCAGAAGAGCACCTCGCACAGGTGGTGCCCCCACGCACGCCACTTCCCCCCTATCTCGGGGCCTGTCAATCCCCTTGCAGCCGGGGCCCAGAACATATTGTGTCTGACTGGCAGCCAGAGAACTCCACCCTGTGACACTCTGGACCTGCGGCCCCTAACAGAGGCTGCCACCTGAGACCCACCGGGTGGGAGGGCAACAACAGCGACAAGACCTTACTTGGGTGTCCAGGGATGCGCCAGCCCAGCCATGTCCCCCATGCCCAGTCTGTGACTGTGTTTGCTCATGCTGCCCTTCCTTCCACCGCGCAGTCTCGGGTGTGACCTGTCCTCTGCAAAGCTGCCCCCACCCCCCACCTGGACTGGACGTCTCCCTTCAGCCTCAAGTGCTGGTGTCCCTTCACGCCACACTGGCCGCACTCGGCTGTGTGACTGCGTGCAGGTCCCTCTCCTCTCCGTGAGCCTGTGAGCTGCTCAAGGACGGGGGCTTCACCTTGTTTGTGTATCCCAAGACCCAGCACAGGGTCAGGCAGAGTGGCTGCCCCATCCCACCTGCAAAAATATGCCTGTCGATAAACATAGGAAGAAAGAAACAACAATAGGACTTGTTGTGTTGCCCTGAAACATCTGAAAAGAACTGTGGCAATTTGACATGGAGAAGCAAAAATTCAGGGAGAGAACACAATTTTAATCTTCACATATTTGAGCCTTGACTTGTCAAAGCTCCCAAGAACAGAGACCATTTGCTGGGATGGTGCAAGAAGCCAGTGGGCATCAGGGAAATGAAGGCCACCAGAACCCTGCCCAGACCCTACCGGCGGGCATCCTGGCAAAGAGGGACTCCAGAAGTTGGCGAAGCTCTTGAAGAGCAACTGTATACTTCCCTCCTGCTGGAGAGAGAGATTCTAGAACGATGGTTTAAAGTAACTCTTAGAGATGGAGCAAGTGGGTGGGATGTAGAGAGAGTGCAGGGAACTGCAAAAGGCACTGGTGGGGTGGGCTGGGAGAGCCTCAGTGGGGTTAGTCATCTCTTCCCAGGGACATTCCTCCAAGCCCCTGTTTACCAACCACTTGATAAAAGAACACTTACTTTACCAAAGCCAGAAACCACTGGAATGAATATCTAAGGAGCTGGAAAAGAAGAGAGACGCTTCCAATCTGTAACCAACCTGCCCCAAAAAGCAAACAGCAACAAAAAAATCCCCTCCTCTCCAGCCTTCGTCTCAGCAAGCGGAGGTTGAGTCTGGACTGCCTGTGACCCCCAAGGACCAGTCTTCTCACCCTCCCTGGAAGCACGAGGCTGTTGACCACTGGACTGCCTCCGCAAGGCTCAGCTCGTCTGGCGCCGCTTGACAAAGAGCTCGGGACTGAGGACTGCAGTTCAGGCCACTGGGATGTCCTCTCCAAGAGCTCTTCTCACACTGCTGCCAAGTCTCAGGCCGCTGTTCTCTTAATGGGCTGAAACTTGGACACTCCATGGCCTGTGAGTCTCTTTGCAGGGGTGGGGCACAGACCAGGGTGCTAGGCCCCGAAGTTTCAAATCCAATGGCAGCTGGTGCTGGCCTGAGGCAGGGCCCACCTGTGTAAATCCAGAGCTCTCACTGTGAGGCCTCGCCTGGTCTGTACCCCAACACGAGCCCAGTGACCAGAGAGGCATCAGCCGCAGAGACGGCACAGGGCAGCACACCCCACCACGTCCCAGCCTTGGAGCCTCATTGTCTCTGTCAACAGTAAGGGCCCTAAGGGCTGCTGGAGACCAAAGAGGATGTGCCACAAACCAAAATGTGCCCCCCCCCCCCCCACAGCCACTGCCTGTCCTCTCCCTGGGCCTTCTGGGCTGGGGGGCAACTGTGGGATCCTCAGGAACAGTGTTGACCACAAACCACTAAAGCTGCCTTGCCCTTTCTAGATAACTCATGCCTGCTTCAATTTTTTTTTTTTTTAAACAAATACTTATTTTGTATGTTGCGCCAGGCACTATTCTAGCAATCTGCAACACAAGGAAACAACGGACTAAGATTCCCACCCTATGGGGCTTACATTCTAGTTAGGGAGAGGGAAGGGAAGACACAGTAGTCAGATGTGTAATCCGTCTGACTATTAGCATGACAGGGGCTACAGGTGGTGAAAAGGCAGACACTGGGCAAGGGGCCTGGGGGTGCCGGTTGCAGTTTAAATGGAACTACCAGGGCTGCCTCTCTGAGGAGGAGACACGAGCAAGAAGCCTGACAGAGGGAAGGGGCCTGTCCCTCCGCCCAGCCCCAGGCAGTTCTCACACCAGGCTCATGCCTCCTTGTCACCGGGGAGCATCTGCAACGCCCTGGGCCAGGAAGGAGAGGCAGCACAAGCACGTAAGCTTTCCTGAGAGCAGGTTCTGAGACGTGCTGAGGTTGGTCCTGGAACTCTACCTTACAAATAGAAAAACCTTCCTTATCAAGCCTCAGCTTGGTGAACAGTATCTTCTCCAGAAAGCCAAGGAATACACAGCTCAAGGACCACAGTACCCTGGGTTAAGTTGGGAGGGGAAGAAAAGAGGGTTAGCTTTTCTCATCACTTAGTTTCCGTATTAGCCAATCTCTCCTTCCACATGCTCTGCTTTGCACGTACCCTTGCAGTGAACAATCCTGAGTGAGGTAGTATTTTTATTATCCTGATTTTATAGAGGAGGCAAGGAAAGCTTAGAAGGGTTAAGGAGTTTCCCAAGGTCACAAAGCCAGAGTGTGGACACTGGGTTGCCTGGTGCAGAGCTGACATTCTCAGTCCCCAGGCTAGCTGTGCAGTTCACTGGAAACACCACCTCACTGTCATCTGGATGAAACAAATCCTAAGAGGCCCTGTTTTGAAGTGAAACCCACCCCCCACTGGCCCCACAGCCACCCTGAGCCTGCTGCAGTAACTCTAGTGGGGAGCTCAGCACCTTGTGTGTAGCCAGGGCTTCACCTCCCAGCAAAGTGCTTTCTTACTGAGTTCACCCAGGGCTCCTTGCAATGTCCACTCGGATATAAGTTCTGCTTTCTAGGCCACCCTTTCCGCTCTCAGAGTGTGACCCTGACATGAAGAAAGATCTCAGGCACTTGTGTACCATCTCCTCCATTTCTCTACTTCCCCAAACTCAACCCATCACTTTTGATTGCTTCTCTGGGGACAGCTTTCTCATCATACTGGTTTCCCTTCCTCCCCAGGGACACTACATAGCCCCACAGGCCTGGCCTGAAAGCTTCAGCTCCGTGACCTCCACTGAGCAAAGCTCACTGTGGGGGCTGCCTGCCATGCTGGGAGGCTCTCACAACACCTGGCAAGGACTGCCCCTGAGGAAAGGTCAACTGTGCCTGGGTTTTGGTCTTTCAAAGTTGAAAAACCAAAGAACCATTTAAAAATAGCTGTGACTTGGTCTTCATCTCCTCTTCCTCCTCTGAGGGCATCTGAGCACTGCTCAAGGGGAAGGAGTCACACCTGGCCTCACCTGTGCACTGGCAGATGCATCACTTCATTCATTCCACTCCCCACCCCACCCCATTTAAAGGTGGGTCCCTGAGCTAAGGGCTCCCAAGGGAAACAAGCAATTAAAGAACAAAAACAAAAACAAGTTCTGAGCACCCCAATCCCAGGCGTCCTCCTTCTCCACATTTTCAAAGCCACACTTGTCTGAGACATCCCAGGAGATGGGGATGCTGCCCTCATGGAAGCGGCAAACTGTACTGCAGATTCCAAAGACCATGACGCAAGATCACCCACAGAAAAGGAACTGCGCAGGACAGGATATTCCAAGTTACTGTTTCCATAGCAACAGCAACTTGTTCATAAGGCCTAGGTTCTGGGATTTTTCTTTTAATCATCATCATTGGTAAGCTTTTGGAGAAACCTATGCTGTGAAAATGATCACACTTGTGCTTCTACAAGTCATCATGTTTCTGTAACAGCTTTTGCACGGGTCTTCACTTTTAGAAAGGAAAGGGTGCCCTGAGAACATTTGCAGGAATGTTGTTTGGTGTCACGGATCTGCCTGGCCGGGAAGGAAGTCAGCACCAACTAGCATGGCAACCTTATTTTCAGGATTGGAACAGGTTCCTGTTGTTGAGTAAATGGGACAGGCAGCCGCCCGACACTGCCAGGTGCCCCACCACACCCGAAGACGGACTCCAGGGGGACGAGCGAGGGGAAGCTTGGCACTGCCTTTGTGCCCGAAATGATTTTCAATTACTCCTGAATATTCCCTTTCCCAACGTTACGGTAGGCAGAATAAAAACATATTCTGAGAATGTTGGTTTAAAGGCAGGGCAGGGGCCCTCAGTGACAGAGAAGCTTTCATGTCTCTACCTCGATAAAGGTAGCAAGATCTGTGTCACCACTCAAGTCAAACCAACAGCAATTAGTAGCATAGCCTTTTAAATATAAACAACTCAGAACACCTCTGTCTTGCAGACACGCCTCTTTCTCATTTCACCATAACTTATTAAAAAGTGTGGTGGTTTCATCAGTGTATGTGGTAAATGAATTTCTCTTAAAGGAGCTTAACTGCTAGTATTCAACTTGTCCTTTAGAGCATAAATATATAAAACAATTCAAAATGTGTCCCAGACATAAAGATAAAAAAGAAGGAAATAACATGCTGCCAAATCTTTGGCCAGGCTCTGATTCATCTCTGCAAAATTCTGCAGGGTAATTATGCACAGGAACCTGACATGAGTGAATTTCTGGGGTAGGAATTTTAACAAGCCAAGCCTCATGTTCATGGATTTCCCCACACAGCTCCCAAGCATCTGCTGTGGAGTAAGCAGTTTACCACAGAAAGTCAGTCTCCCCTCCAGCTCCCTGTAGGACCCTGCCTAGCAGAAGGGCAGTGGCAGCGATGCCAAAAGAAGAGAAAGAGGCCCATGTGCACACAGGTGGAAAGATACTTGGCTTCTCCTGGTCTGGTTGGCTTTGTGATGTTTTAACAGGGTGTAAAAACAGCTCGCACCACACATAAAGGCCAGGGCGAGTGCCATCTCTGCTAGCAGATCGCATGCTGAGCTCATTTCAGAACTCTGAGTGAAAGGAAGTGGGTCTGGAGAGGGAAGTCAATGTCTCCAGTGAAAGGGGGGGTGGGGCGGGCAGGGGAGTTACTGTTTTAATACAGTAGGTTTGAACCATACAGTGAGGCGAAAATGATACTCTTCACTCTCAGGTCAAAGGGCAAATGGCCTGTCCACATTTGACAGCTGGTCCTGCCATGCTCCGTTTCTGCCATGGCCCCAGGAGCCCCAACGCAGCCTGTGTTCTCCCCACCCTGCCCATCTCCCTCCAGTCTCAGCCTCTCCCACCTCCTGGCTTATCCATCTGACTGTCCGTTTGGTATCTAAAGGCACCTTGAACTCAGCAGGCCCAAACCCAATCTCCTAATCTACTTCCCCTCCACCCCCAGACTTCTCCACCAGCAACCTTCCCCATTTCAACTGACAACAATTCCATCCGTTCTGCTGCTGTGGCCAAACTCTGTAAAGCTCCATCTGGCTCTCCTCTTTTCTGCTCACCCCACATCCAATTCAAGTGCAAATGCAATCTACCCTGTTTTCAAACCATGTCCAGAATCCAACCACAGACTGCGCCTTCCCCACCCTTGTCCCAAGCCAGCATCCTCTCTTGTCTATGCTACTGCCAACAACCTCCAAACAGCTTTCTCGACTTCTCCTGGCTCCCTATAATCAATTCTTAACATGGCTGCCAGAGCAATCATCTGAAAACCTAACTGAGAGCATGCCATGCTTTTGTTCAAACCCTGCCCCCTAACCTCACCCTCACCGCCTTGTCTCCCAGAGTAAATGGCAAGCCTTTGCAATGGCCAACAAGGCCCTGTGACGGCATCTCCTCACCTCCTGCTGCCCCAGACCCACAGGCAGGCCCTGGGCCTCTGCAGATGCCGCTCTCCCGAAGTCTGCACAGCTGCCTCCCTCACAGTCAGCTCTTGGCTCCAGAACCACAACCCCATCAGTCGCCCTATGTAACATGGCAACCTGCCAGTGCCTGAGTGCTGGGCACTGCTTACCCCACCTGGTGATGTTTTTCGTGGCACTGACCGTCTTCTTCCATACTAGATAAGTTACTTACTTATCACTGTTTACCGACTGCCATCCCGTTAAAGCCAGCAGGGATCCCTGCTGAATGAATGACGACGGTCTGTCCAGACTGCCACACTTTGAACAACAAAAAAACCCCATTACCCAAAACAGCATACCAATCAATGTGACAATTTCCCCATTTGATTAGAGCATCAAACCATTTGATGAAGTCATAACCTTTTGGGGAAAAGCTGTAGATATGATTCATGTACTGGATCACAAAAAACACGAGAGAGGAAAATTACATACTTGATGGAGAACAAACCCAGAACCGTCAAGACCTGGTGTTTCTCCACAGAGGGCACGCTTCAGCTGCCAGCCATTCCTGATTCCCTGCCTTCTCAAGTCAATAGGAGGGTCGTCTTCTCATTTTATTGCCTTTGGGGAAAAAAGATGCTAGCAATTACAAAATGTTGAGATCTGTGCTAAGGACAAAGTGGCCCCAGCCCTTCATACACTTCCCATTTGCTTTTGTTCAACTTGGTGATAGAAGAGAAACACAGTTTTAGTGATTGCCTTCATCTGAGTCTTAAACACAGTATTAGGAGACAATGCAAGATTTTACTGAGAAAAAGTGAATTTTTAATTATTTTGTGCATCTACTTAGAAAAACACACAGAGGCAATGTTCACAACTATAAATTTAAACCTTTTGCACTAAAAAAAAAAAAACAAAACACAAAACAACAAAAACAAACACAAAACCACAGGCATGAACTGTAAACCTGTATTATCACCTAAGTAATTCTTAGTAGTAATTCAGTATTTCCCCCCTTGGCAATTTCAATGTTTTAGCACCAAATGATCTCCCACAGAGGTACTAGTAACTCTGGCTGCCAGTGTAAGGGTGTGGCCCCCACAAACACCGCGTCACACGCACACTGCCCACCTCACACAGACAGGAGGCAGCTCACTGAGACGGGGCCACACGCTGACTTTCAGGGCAGGGGAAAGAAGACAGAGGGCACACGTGTCACACAGCTTTAATGTAGTGCATTTATATAAAAAAGGCCAGCTTTCGCTCCCAGGTGTGCGCTCATTCTCATACTTTAATATCATGATTTAGAAGATGCAGACGTTATTGCCTAAATATTATTCTATACATTTCCACTGGTGTTCAGGAAAACACTTGAAATTGCTACTTAATTTACACCATAATTACTGGGTTACAGCTTTAGCTCGTTGGCAATTTTGGAAGCAATATTTTTGAAAGCTATGGACGTCCCTGATATCCGTTTAAACCGGACCCCATTCAGAGACAGTCTTGGCAGTTTGCACACCTCCATCTCCCACTGCACCAGGTTTTCTGCATGCCCGTCGCCATGGACACAGAAGAGTAAGAAACGCTCTCTCTGTTCGTAGTCACAGTTATTGGCATCCAGGACTTTGCGAATTTCCCGCATCATGTCATTGGGATCCATGGAACTAGTGGTTTTCATGCTCCAGGTAAAGCGCAGGGAACGAGGTTTTGCTTCTTTGTTTTCATCCTTTTGCTCGGCAGATACATTGCGACTGAAATGCACAGTAGCAGGTTTATTTTTAATTGGGCAGGAAAATCAACCTTTTCTACTCTAGCTAGTGCAACAACCAACATCTTCAATAGAGCACATCTAGTAACTGACCTATTTTCCCTGCAAATGCACGTTTAGTAACCTGTTCCTTCAGAAGAATATACACCTACCCCACCCCATCTCCCAACCCCCCCAAATCATAAACCACACACAACAGCTCGGGAAGGAGAGGTGTTAACAGACCAGCCGCCGCCTCTGGTTGCCCACAGTTTCTTTTTTCTGCTACCACAATTTCCCTTTTTAATTCACTCACTATAACCTGTACTGTTCACTGCTACTCAGGATTAGGTGATTCAGTGCCCACTTCCCCTGCAAATGGCTTGGGTGGAGATACACATCGGAGAGCGCCAGATGCTGACTATACAGCCTAGTGTGGGGACAGGTCACTCTCTGTCACCTACCTTCACTCATCCTAATTCTTTTCCTTCTCTCCATTTTTCTAATCTGAACTTCCAATTTTAGTTCAAAGGCAATTCTTAGATGACATTATCTTATCACTGCAATATACAGAAACATGAAATGTTAAAGTGCAGCTGTCTCCTGAGGATTGCAGTGGCCCCACTTGACGGCTATGTGCGTGGGGTCATCACAAAGTGTGAGCTCCAAAAACAGAGCACCTATTCTCTTCCCATTTCTTGGCATTTAATCATTATTGCTACAAACTGTTATTTGCACTTCCACGTGTGTGTATCTGGATGTCTCCATGAAGACTGTGCGCACGCGCACCTAACACTCTTGTGCGTTACAAACACCCAATATATATACACATCTAATCCTATGGCAAATCCATCCAGCACTGGGTGGTCCATGGGTTCCCCTAGGCATACAGTGCTCCCCATCACCAACCTGTTCACATCCATCAAAAGCGGTTAGAAGCTTCCCATGTATAAAATGCTGTGAGACACTTGAGTGGGTTATAAAAATGAGCAGAAGCTCTCAGAACTAAGGTGGGGTTGAAAGGAAACAGCAGTAGCACAGGAAAAGTTATGAGCAGTACACTAGAGGGTCACAGGAGAGCAGGATGACGAGGAAGTGGCTTCCTGGAGGAGGGGGCATCTGGAAAGAGCACTAGGAAGAGCCCATGGGCTTTCAACAAAATACGATGGAGGTAAGGGGAGGGGAGGAGAGTTTTAGTTTTGTTTTGAGTGAGGGAATACAGTAACCAAAGGCAAGGACGCAGGTGAGCACAGGATAAGTTTAGGGGCACGATGAAGTGCACAAACTGACTAGAACCGGAGGACAGCATCGTCACTGTGACAGCTGCTGGCACTCACTGAGCACATGCCTGGAGGCCCAGCGCCAGGGCTTTATTTGTACTGTCTGGCCTGATCCTCACAGGACCAGGAGGTAGGTCCTACTATGGACAGGAAAACACTTGGGACAGTTGGAGAGCCTGCTCAGGCTTGGAGGCAGTGGGACTGGGATGCGCTTACCACACACTCAGCCTAACCGGGGCAGTGGAAGCTGGGGTTGCTAAGGCCACTCGCACCATGGCATGCAGGCCCTCGAATGGATGTGATTTGTCAGGCAATGGGTGCTGAATGAGAATTACTTTCATTCAGAAATAATATGATCAGAGCTGTGCTTTAGAAAGACTAGCAAGAGAGCAAATGGGATAAAAAGGAGCTGAACCAGCATGGTGGCAACTGGTGTGACAAACGGCATCAGTGGAGGAGATCCAGAACACAGAGTCCTAAAGCCCCTCTGGTGACCCCCCCCCCAAACACCTGCAATAACAGTTATTCAAAATTCAAAACATCCTATTAGAATAATCATTCTTAAAAAACAAAGCTAATTTGAAATATGAAAATTCCATTAAATGTTCTGCTTTTACTCCTTGGCAGCGATGGGTCAAGGGCTTCTTGCTACCCGTGCTCCTACGCCTCACAAAGCTTGCTTCGGGCTGTAACCCCGGGCAGGAAGGTGGAAGCCACCCAGGACCCAGAGTTCGTAAAGGGAACTCAGCCACAGCGCGCGGGCGCCCTCCCGTGGCCGAGCAGGGAGTGGCGTGGCCTCGAGAGCCAGGCCCACAGGCCCAGGCCCAGGCCCAGCCAAGGCACTTCTCTCTCCCAGCTGAGTGCTGTGTTACCTCCGTCAAGGCAGGCTTCACCAAGACACCTACACTGAGCAGCAATGACGCAGAACATTCAGAAAAGAGTGTTGCCTCTGCCACAGAAACAAAGTAAATACTTAAAAAACATTTAAAATAAAAGTCATTTCCCTCACCTGGAGCCCTCATATCTCCCGTTCCTCTCATATTCAGTTGGAAGCCTCAATGAAGAGGTAGAAGCAAAGAGAGTGGGAAAGAGAAAAGAAATCTTACACACCGATACATGACCACCCACACATGAACACACAAACATCATAAGGTGAACACTGTGGGGCTCGTCAGCCCTTCCCCGCAGTCTGGCCGGAGCCGGCTGCACCAGGCCTCCGCCTGCGATGGGCATCCCTCCCGAGTGAGCCCACGCCAGCCTGAGACGGGGGTCCCTCAGGCTCTGTACCCACCCTCCACAGTTTAAAAAGGCAACAAGGCTATCAGTTAAATTCTACATTCGATTACAAAGGTTTCTGTCCAAAGAGAAATTTGGCAACTGGGAAGGTCAATTAAAAAAAAAAAAAAAAAATCCTGCAGTAGAATTCCAACAGGAAGAAAGCCCTGCCCCACAGTTTCTGAGAAGCAGCTCAGCCAGGAAAGTTTGCAGTGACCCTCTGGTGTCACAGACGTGAAGTACAGCAGCCCGGCCCTCTGGGGAGAGCTGAGGGACCAGGGTGTGAGGGGACCTGAGCGGAGCTGTCCTGCCTCAGAAGGCTGAATGCTGAGACAGTGAGCAACATTTTTGATTCCTTGACTGTCGTAACAAAAAACCATCTATATCAATTACAAACAACAGTTACTTTACAGTGGTTTAAGTAAAAATAATGAGACCTTTCTTCAGTGTTTGATGGAAAAGTGGCTTTTAGATAGAATATTTTTCTTATTTACTCTTCAACTCCGGAATGTTAAAACATTTTTGCTATGCAGCTGCCTATGTCGTAATTTTTAAAGAAGTCAAACCAGATGACGCTGTAGATTTGAACTGCATGCTTGTTTCCAGTATCAGAATATCTAATTTTCCTGTCACTTTTAAGGCCTTTGCTAATTCAATCCTCAGTGAAATAAAAATGACGATGAATCCAAGTACCACTTACCTTTCCCATGCTTGTGGCTATTCAGTAATTGGACATTAGTGTTACTGAACATCTCATTCTTCCCACAGGAGCATGCTAGGTGTCATTAGTACCAGGACAGGATTATTTGGATGCTAAATAATTCTACCAAAGAAAGAAACTGCAGACAGCATGCACAGGCCTCGTTACAGGGTGCCACAGTCCCTCTAAAATGCCTGACAGAGTTAATGTATTTCTTTTCAGCTTCCTTTAAAAGAAATAAGGTATTTAGTTCTCAGCAGGAAGTTTAGTTTTTAAGAAAATAACAGGGCTAGAAAGCCAAACCTGATGTTAATTGCAGGAGCCATTTGGGGGGTGAGGATTGCAAAAAATGTGTATATATAAATCATACCTTTTGATAAACCTGAATGACATGTTTCTAAAAGAAATTAAGCCAAAAAAAAAAAAATTAACAAAAATGACTTGCGCAAATTAAATAGAAAATCTAGGCAGTTATATAAAGAAAGAAAAACAACAAATAAAACAGGGCCCCTCTTTTGGCCAGTGAAGAACTGAATGGCAACATTTGTTGAAAAAGTAAATTTATTAAAGGTAATTAAATGAATATATGATCTTTTTATTAGAAATGTAAAAAAAATCTGTACTTGTAAGGAAAAATTTAGCTGCAAATATTGACATCAGATGTAGAATAATTAAATTTGTTTAAGGTCTTTTGGAACTAGAGATGGATATACTCTAAGAAAATAAAATTCAACATCTTGTGTTAAATGACTTAGATCATTTGTATTATTATAGTAAGAAATAACATTTCTTTAATTCAGAATCTCATGGACAAAAATCTCACCTTATAAATAAATATTAAAAATTTCATTATAAAATGTTTAACCATTAAGAGGCTCATTATTTATTTCAGGGAGATGATTTAAACATTAAAAGCATGTTTGTTACAGTAGTATTACATAAATCACTTTATAAGGAAAAAAATAAGTTACCGGGATTTAACCTGAAGTAGACTTTTCAAAGTTTCTCATCTCAAATGAAAGTTAAATGACAAGGTAGTGTAGCTATTATTTTTATGTTTTATGTAATAAACTGAAAGAACTGTATTTAAAAGAGTGACTCTGCTCTTTAAAAAAAAATTAAGGGTATGATTAGGTAGTGTGGAACAGAAACTGACAAAAGAAATTTCAAAACATGAATCAGGTTTTTACGACCACGCTCTGTCAGCTTTCCTGGGCAAGTGCAAGCCATGTTTTTTTAACCTCTATTATTTCTATATTTCTCAAGCCCAGTTCTTTAACTGGACACAGCAGGCGTTCAATATATACATTTGCTGAATGGCTCACTGAATTAATGAATTCCATGGATTTTTAAAAAATTTAGTTGACACTGCCTCAGATATTAACTGACCAATTTAAAAAATGTGTCAACTACTGTAAATAACTGCTAACCACTTGAAAATTAGATTAAAAGTGGTACACAGTAAGGTAACAGGCATGTTGATCAAGATCATGCATGTGAAAACATGTTGTAAATAATTACATACTATGTAAATATAGAGTGGTATTATTTAAAAGATTACCTTAGTTGAAAAATGATTAAAAAGGTGTTTAAAACATATTTTCATTTCCTGATTTTCTGACCTGTGAAAAGTGTTATTGGTCGAGTAACATAGGACTGCTTCTCTTATCTTAACACCTCCCCCCAGGAAGTCCTGGAGATAGAAAGAGGAGGGCATGTGGACAAACCCTGAGAGCCCAGGTGCCCCTGAACCTGTGTCTGGGCCCGGCTGCAGGCAGCGAAAGCCTTGCTCTGGGCAGACACCCACTTCCTGGCCCTCTCCCTGGCGGCATCTCAGCGTGACCAGTGCAGCCTTTCAGGCACTGCACCTTGACACCTGCAATGACTGCTAAAGGAAGGACAGGATGCTGACGTTGCAGCAGCAAGGATTTTGATTGTTTTTAACAGAACTGCCTATAAGTGAAACGTAGTACCAAGGAAGACTCCAGACCTCTGTCTGCAAGCTTTAACAAATACTAAGGGGACTAAGGACTACCTTTCTGCAATAAACTGGGGCTGTCTTGCTTGGAAACTGTAAAATAAGAAACCCTAGATTTTTTTTTTTTAATTGGAAATCTTAGTCTCCAATTTAAATTCAAATACATGAAATATTCTGTTGGAAAATGAGGGAAAAGGACTTGTGTCTCCAGCAGCACTCTGCTGAGTTCCTAACGGGAGTGCAGCGCTGCAGCTTCAAGGGCCCTTTCTGGAGGCAGAGATCTGGATCGAGCGCCTCAACAGCTGCCGGACCTTGAAGGGACCAAACCTTTAGTCTCTTCATCTATAAAATGGGGTAACATCCACTCCACAAGGCAGACTGTGAACACTGGGTGAGTGCACATACCCACACGCAGAGCTACTTCTCATTATTCACAGGAGTTATGTTCTAGAAAGCTCCACAGATGCTGACTCAGCGAACACTGAACCACTGCCCCTGGGCAAAATGCAGGGTCCGGCTCCTGGGAGCCTCTGGCCACCACATTTTTGGTCAAACTTGTTTTATGTGTGTTTCTGTTTAAAGACACCTTATTCAACATGCACTGTTGATTCATTACCACTGAACGTACAGCCAGCTGTGCTATACCACACACCTGAACCGAGCTTCTCTAACACACCTTTTTTCTGCATAAGGCATGCCACAGCAGACCGCACCTCCACACTGGGGGCTATGTTAACCAGCACAATCACCAAAAAAAGCACAAAAATGTGAAAACACGGCACCGAATATACCACGAAAAGGACACTTATTTCCAGTATGACAGCTGAAACAAGGAGGCAGATGTTGCCTTGTCCAACCTCAGATGGGGTTGTGCGTATCTGGCAACTCAGATTTTCCGCTCCTCTGCATGTGTCTACGGACCACTGCCAAAGTGCCAAAGCGCCACGAGCATTGGTTCTTGGGTTACAAATAAATTTTAGCAATAGGTGAATTTGCAAATACAGCATTTGTGAATAATGAGGATCGGCTGTGTATGTGAACGTGTGTGTGTGTGTGTGTGTGTGTGTGTGTGTGTGTGTGTGTGTCTGTGTATATGCGCACAAAGTAAGCATTCAGCAAATGACAGCTGATATTTTTGTCGATGATAATTGACTAAAAAAGAACACAAAGGAGACAATAAATTCCAGGATTTTCATTATGTGCAAGGTTTTATTTAAAGAGCCCACTGCAGACTAAAGTGCACAGGCAGGAGGCTAACTCTGCTGAACCTGACCACTGCATATGCCCTCTGGGCTGGGGAGTCACAGAGAAACCCCTGCTGATGAGGGGCAAAACCAGGGGTGAACAGCCAGGCATTCAACACTGGCTCCATCTTCTATCAACCGTTTCAGAGGCAGATTCTATTTTGGTTCAGTCCCTGAGGAAGGAGGGTGGGGACAGAGAGGCTGGGACAGCCCCCAGGATGGGCCTCGAAAGGAAGGAAGGACTACTCGGAGGGGTCCCAGACTCCTGTTGGCCTGAACTCACTGTCTCTAGCTGGTCACAACTGGGTGCTCCCAAACTGCCAAGGCCCTTCAGATCATCCTGTAATTCTGCCCACTCTGGAATGGGGTGTCTTACTAAAGAGGTAGAAGAGAAGAGGAGGATGGCTAGAAACCTTCTGATGCCTCTGAGCATACTCAGTGCTTCTGGGTGTCAGAAATCTGCCCTAATCCAGTGTCCAAAATTCTTAACAATTAGATCATCTAGGGGAAGAGAGTTTAATGTGACTTGCCTAAATTTTAGATGAGTGATCTAATATAAAATGAAATTACTTGAGGAATTAAGGGGATTGAAAAGTGGTATTTAGCATACAGTTTAAATGACAGCTTACTGAACACCTGAAGCATTTCATCCACAAGATACTTCATTTCTTTCTGAGAATAAACCAAGATTTTTATCTCCAAAATTTTGCTCTCAATATTACTGAGATGGATAGAACAATTTCAAGGTTTAATGACAACAGAGTCAGAGAGGAGGAAATCTATCCTTCTTCTACATTTCAAGGGATGACTACTCAGTGATTACTTCTTGAGCAAGCCTTGCTGCCTACACCGACACCACACTGGGGGTTTTGCTAAACCTCAGTGAACATACTACGTGGACTGACATGTGATCAAAAGGAATGGTAATTTAAAAACAATATAAAACTCCCAAGTATTGTGAAAAGACTCTGAGATCTGTAATTTCTTTTCTAAAAGGTTTTAAGGTTAAAGTTAAATTACAGAAACAACTATTTAAGACATACAACTATAAAAACATGAGTTAGAGAGCAAATGAAAAATATTTGGGCAGTGGCTTTATAAAACAGAAGACGTTTCTCCTTCTGCTATGTGTGCTAACTCCCAAATAACCTGCGCCACTTGGCACTTACCTCCTTGTTAGTTTCGAAGTTAATTTACTAAAAAGATTAGTGGAGCCACGGCTTCGAGTCTGGGACAGTGGTGTAGCTTCATGGGACAAGCTGGGTGAGGCAGGCGGACCGTTGTATGTTGCAGTCCGCCGCTCCCGGGGCTGGCCATGGAAAGTGCTGCGACTGGCAGTTCCTCGTGGGAAGCGGATTCGATCAGGGGTGGCTGCACTGCTAATACTGTGTGTTGAAGCAACTGGAGTTCTCTGATCAGGAACAGTGCTACGAGATCAGAAAATAACATGCACTGACATTTTTGTTCTCAAAATCCCAGCTTTGTGGCAAACATGGCACACAAAAATTTACAATCCCAATACACCTTTTATATACAGGGGAGAAAATCAGTTATAATAAATATAGATCCAAAAGGTAGTTTACAGAACTTAGGAATGAAAGGTAAGTTAAATGGGAAAGGGTACCAAAGAAATAGTATCTAATGAAGCAAAGTCTCAGAGTTAAAGGAAAAGTCCACAGATATTTTCAAGGACAAGACTAATGTAGGGAAAATTCTAGGACAAAGAATGGCTAACTCAAGCTTCTTCCTTTTGCTTCCCTCTCAAATTGCTTACATGCAGAGAACCTTGCCAATATAAAAGAAATGAAGCATATGCTGATGTAACTGAAGAACCGGCAACTAAAAAGTTTTAGAAGCACACGAGAGATTGAAGCACTGTAAACTTCCACATGCTGAAAGCAACCTGGAGGGGAGAGGGGATTTCTTATTCTCTTTGTAGTATGCGAAAGCATGTGAACACACACAGATGGACACCATGAAACGGAATGTACTTAAATAAATAAAATCACATGAACCTTGTAGACTACTAACAAAATCTTGGACTATAAAATCCACAGCACAAATTGAGAAGCAGTGGGAACACATGAGTCTCACAAGGAATGTGAGTTCTTCTTACATAGCCTTGAAGTTATCTCCTTCATTGTCTATTGGAGGTAACATCATCTTGGGGTGCCCAGAGGCTGACATGGACATCGACTTCTGATGTCTCAGCCGAATACAGGTGGAAGATGTGGCACACACCGAGGCAGGGCTAGCTGCATAAGCGAGCATTTCTGTCAGGCTGGGAGGGGGTGTGGGTTCAGGCAGAGGCAGAAACGACAGTGTGATGGACCAGTGATCACAAGAGCAACCTGCAATGTAAAGCACAGACCTTCCTCCCCAAACCACCTCATTTTTTGTCAAAGAAAAAAAGTCTCTTAAAGTTGTTTTGGGGATTCTGGAGCCATTGCTAACTCATAGCTGTTCAATAGTAATTTAAAAAGTTTATGACCTTAAAGAAAAGAAAATAACACCTTACATGTTTGAATATTTGCTTATGTGAGAAGACTGATGTCTTTCAAGCTATGCATAAAGCAAAGCCTACCCTAAAAAGAGATGTCTCCGCCCCCACCCAAGTGTAAAGTGAATATATAACAGGAGCACACTGTGCTCTCAATCTGCTCCCCAAATATGGTAACATATTTTAAGTGAATTGATAAAATTATGGGTATTATTAACTGCAGTTGTTATGTATCAAGGCATCCTAAATTGTTATTAGCAATATAATTTAGTCAAAATTTCTAGAGCGGGTAAGAGAGCCTCTTTTTTTCAGGATGGGAAAACTAACAGAGGGCAAATTAACTGTTAATAGAGAAACAAAGTGAGTGACAGAAGTGGCTAGAAATGTGCACTTTCACCCGACACAGCTACAGGCAAAACTATGTGCCTTTCATCACAGCTCACTATTCCCAAATTCCAGCTTTATTATCACATACTTGAAATTACAAAGGGGCAGTTTCTATTCCTTAAGGATTAAACTAAGGAGACTCAGGGATTTAGGATTCTGATCACAGTCTTTTAGTCATTCTGCAGAAATCCTCTCAAAACTAGAAACCGTCAGGTTCTTTCTTTCCCTCCTTCCCCATCTCCACGTGGCTGTGACATGCTGCTGGAGTCAACTTCCTGAAGTACCCCGGTCTGCCCACCCTCTCCACTTCCACCCGACCGGCACAGTGCAGAGCCTCGTCATGCTCGCAGGCCTGCTCATGAGCATCCTTCTGTGCTGGTCTCCCTGCCTTCACTCTCACACATTCCACCCCATCCAGCAGACAGCTGAGGACATCCTCAACCACAAATCCGACCCTGTTACGCATCTGCTTATCCCTCTGCAGAAGCTCACGGAGTCTTCGGGACTGAGTCCAACTTCTTACCTCAGCATTCACAGCACCCACCCTCAGGCATCCAGTCCAGGCCCCCCTCTCTCCAGCCTTTACCTTCAGTCCTCCTCCTGGAACCCAACTTTCTGCCCCTCTAATGACTTGCAAGCCCTTGATCGCGTACAAGGTTCAAGGTGCTATCCTCCCTGCCGGCAGACCTGGCATCGTTCTACCCACTCTTTAGAATGTGACTCAAGTCAAACCCTTCGTGAAGCCTTCCTTGGCGCGCCCTCCTATGGAAAGCCAAATCACTTCTGTTCATGGTTGGTTCACATACCTACCACTGCACATCACACTGCACTTTAGGGACCCTTCCCAAATTGAGCTCCCCAAAGGCTGAACCCCTGCATTAGCACAAGCCTCAGTAAGAGCAGGTACTCAACAAATGATTTCTTATCTGAAAAAGTTAATGAAATTAGCCACTAGAATTCTGAGGGCTCTAAATGAGGGAGGCAGGTCTTTGCCCTCTGCCTCGGGAGAGTGGCTCTAATACAGTCAAGGAACAACTGGAGACAAATGCCTTATACACATAAAACTATACTCAGTCTCATTGTTTTTGTCACTCAGCAGTCATTCTTTCCCCATGGCAATAGCATTTGAATTGTGCTTGGAGGGAACCATTCCCAATTCTAAATCTCTGGGCTTCAGATGATGCTGTCTTTGCCCTAAACTCTGTCCAGCTACCTTGGCTAGTGAGAGGTTCAGAGATGGGCATGTGCCAAGAGCCAGACCACAAAAGGCCAATGACACAACTCTAGACCTTTGGTTTGAGCAGAGCTGAATGTAGGATGATACTAAGCCTGAGGCTGCCCAGAGCCCAATACTGGAACCACAGCACAGGAAGCAGAATACGAGAGGGACCCTGGACTTTAGCTTTGAGAACTAACAGATGCTCTTTATTATTTAGGCCAGTTTGGACTGGGTTTCCTGTCACCTATAACACAGAGAGTACTACGCACAGACACAGACATAGACAAACACAAAGAGACACACGTATACTTTTGTTTTCTAAGTTTCAGAAAGATATAGTCAGCTTTTATACTCTATTATCCTTCAGGCCAGGTCAAGGGTCAACACACTTCACCCCCTGCCCAGTCACTGACACGTTCTTGCCCTAATCAGGAAGAGAAAGGGCAGCAGGGGTTGTTTGGTTTTTTCTCTGGAGAATAAAAATGGTCCCAAAGACCTTGGAGAAGGAAGCACTTTGCAAAAGGAAAGGCTTTAGTCAGGGTCCTGAGCAAGCTGGTGCCAAATGCAATCCTCACGAGGCACACTGCTGACCCGACAGTGCAGGACAGGCCTGTGAGGCCACTAAGCATGGCAAGATTGTCTAGACAGATACTTTCCGTGAGAAACTGAGCCTCATTTGAAGTTAGACCTTTCTATAAGGAAAATGTACATTGATATTTTCATTATAAAACCTTTTACATACTAATTCTAAAAGCAATTACAATTAAGGATTACTGCTTTAGAAATTTAATTCTTATCAAATCAAAAGAATTCTAAAAAACAAGTAATAACAAAATATATTTATTTTCTTAACTTCCACAGCACGCCTAGCACCTTGATTTAGGAGACAGTAAATTACCCAGTAAATTTCAAGTTTGTATTCACAAAAATTCTATTTACAACAGATAGCCCCACCATCATCATGAGCTGCATTCTAAAAGTTCATCAAATTGGATTTTGTGAAAAATTGCTCAATATTCCCTTCACCCCAAGAAAGTGTTAAAACTGATGGCTTTATTTCATAGTCTAAGCCCACAACAATCTACATAGGCAAAGCAGTAGCTCTATTACACTTTTAGTAGTTCTGAGTCAAAGAAAGAAACATGCTTTTAAACCTAAATTTATAGAAACAGTGAAGTTTTTCTTAAGAAGTTGCACGAAGTTAACTAAGTGCCTATTAATTTTCCCAACTGTTTTATTTTTATGTCTGATTACCTTTCTTTTATTTTTAAAGCTAATCCAGTCAAGTTTCCTAAAGAACAGGTACTTTCAGTTTGTCTGATATGGCCTCTATGCCATATCAGGACATTCTGATACGAAAGGTTCTTACTGCTGATTAAAAGCATAGTCAGGGATTGGGCAAAGGCAGAATTAAAAATATAACCCAAAAGACAAATGTGTTAACTATGATCAAACCTCCTCCCCTGAATACCTGTGGCCTCATGCAGGACAGGTGGATAAGTGAACAAAGTAATGAAGCCACTTCATGGTTTTGAAATTTCACCTACTACACTGAATACCTAAAACTTGGCTGAAAAGGTTCTGTTGTTTTTCACTATAATGAAATCATGCCACATTTTTGGGGCAATCAAATAAATACATTTGAAATGCTCCCATAAAGATTCCTAAAAGCCTATGAAAAAGCAGGGACAGGGTGTACATGTACATGTTATGTGAGTTAACATTATTAACTCAGGGGATCAGATACGGTCAGCGTAAACTAAGGAAATCTGTCACCTTCACGCCTGAGTTTATTATTATTATTAATTATTATTAATGAGGAAAGCTAATACTGACTAGGCATCTACTGCGTAAGAGGATATATACTAAGTAGTTGAAGACTCACTATAAATTCACACGACTTTGATAGCCATATAATTGAAGACATAATCAAACCTTTGCATGCCTGGCTGATATGGACTATTATCCAATGCTGAAACTGGGCAATTTTCAGAAAGTGACATCAGAAGAAGGCAGAAAAATTATATCAGGAGAATTACAGTGAAGGTAGGTTGTCCTTCAGCATGTCTGCTATCAAAATGACCTTCTTGGAGAGAAATGTGGGAAGTGGCAGAGGAAGAAGCTCCAGGAATCAGTCCTTCCACCAAAACAACTATAAAACTATTGACCTGGCAGAAACTGGATAAATCAACTATTTTTAAACTCTGGAGACTAGTGCAACACAGTGCAGCACCCAGAGAAGAGCTAAGGGAAGAGGCTGGTGAGCTACTGTAAATACTGGTGAATTTCCCCCTCCAGGCAGCGACTATGATCCCCTCCACCCTGTCACATGGCAGGCAGCAGTGGGGACGGCAGCCTGGGCTCCTGGGCAGCTTGCTGGTACCAGGATAGGCTCTAGGGACCTGGGCCTCCAAAATCCATGGGTGTATGGTCTGACTGCTGATCACTGCTTTTGAACAGATGCTTCAAATGCCTGGGAGACCCATTCTGAGGGTAGCCACTGTTCCGACCCCCTTCTCAGGAAAGAGCAGCAGAGGAGTCTTAAACAGGCAATAACTTTTTTTTTTTTTTTCCTTTTTCTTTTTCTTTAAACTCTTTTCTCTTTCCAGCCTGCCCTTTTGGAACAAAATTAATTTTAAGAAGTCACAAATTGAGGGCTCTAGCCCTCAATGACAACAACAAAAAATAAGCAATCCCAGAGGAGTGGGAGAAGTAGATTTCCACAGTTATAACAGCATAAGACTTAAAATGTACAGTTCTCAAACAAACAAACACAAAGAAACAGGAAAGTATGGCCTAATTCACAAGAAAATAAAATTGCCCAAAACCATCCCTGAAGAGGTTCATACATTACAACTATTAGTCAAATACTTTAAATCAACTGTCTTAAATATGTTCAATGAGCTAAAGAACCCATCTACAAAGAATTAAAGGAAATTAGGAAAATGTATGAACATGATAGAGATGGAAATTATAAAAAGCAACCAAACAAATTTTGGAGCTGCAAAGTAGAGCAACTGAAATGAAAAAACTCACTAGATGGATTCAACAGCACACTTGAACAGGAAAAAGAAAGAATCAGCAAACTTAAAGACAAGACTACTGAAGTTATTCAGTGGAAGAGAAATAATGAAAAATGAAGAAAAATGAACAGAGCTCTCTTTTGTCTCGGCCGCCGACATGCCTTCCAGATTGATAAAGACCTGGAAACTCTGGGGCCACGTGAGCAATGGCCACGGCTGTATCGGCAAACACTGGAAGCATCCGGGAGGCCAGGGTAATGCTGGCGGCATGCATCACCACAGCATCAACTTCGACAAATATCACCCAGGTTACTTTGGGAAGGTTGGTATGAGAAATTATCACTTGAAGAGGAACCACAGCTTCTGTCCAACTGTCAACCTGGATAAATTGTGGACCTTAGTCAGTGAGCAGACACAGGTAAATGCTGCTAAAAACAAGACTGGAGTTGCTCCCATCATTGATGTGGTGCAATGCGGCTACTACAAAGTTCTGGGGAAGGGAAAGCTCCCAAAGCAGCCTGTCATCGTGAAGGCCAAATCCTTCAGCAGAAGAGCTGAGGAGAAGATCAAGGGTGTGGGGGGAGCCTGTGTCCTTGTGGCTTGAAGCCATGAGAAGGAAGGTTCATTAAATGCTAACAAATGCTTTTCCTTTGTGGTCTGAGTGTAGATTCTGAACTGAGTGTAGACTCTTTGATCTGAGTGTAGACTGAGCACAGTCAGCATCAGGAACCCACCTTAACCAGGTTCTAAGGAGAAATGTGGAGGCCTTAGCTAATTAGCAAACTTGAACCTTACTTTCATTTACAAAATGAGAATGATACCTCTTGATAAAATTTTAGTTGGACACCTCTTTGCATTATTTACAGTGGGTGGGAGAATGTACTTTCATCTATTCCTTGGGGACTGAAACAGTTTTGATGGGTCTGAGGCAGTTCTATAGAGCTAAATTCCTGATCCTAAGGGTTGCCTCCTGGGTTCCTTACCTTGGACTGAACCGTTCTAGTTATAACTAGAATCTAGAATCAGTAGTATTTCTTACAGTCAAGACGGTAAGGATAAAAATCTGGAAATCCTGAAGGTCAGAAACTGAGTCAGGTTTGATAGGGTTTATATCTTCCTGTTGAAGCCAAACTATGATAATGACCAAAGCTCCTGTGCAATAAAACCTATAGAGAATGGCCTTTCCTGAAGACAAATTCTAGTTTTTACCACAGAATGAAATAATTTGCTTATTATATCCCAAATAGCAATTTCTCAGCTTCAGTTATTTAAATGTTTATTCTCCATTGGCCCCTTATTTACAAAATTAATAAGTACAATACAATAAGGCCTTGAGAATATATATGTATATTATTAAAAAAAAAAAAAAAAAAAAAAAAAGAACAGAGCCTGAGGGACCTGTGGGACACCATCAAGTAAATCAATATATGCATCACTGGAGTCCGAGAAAGACGAGAGAGAGAAAGGGACAGGAAAAAAAAAAGATTTAAAGAAATAATAGCCAAAAACTTCCCGAATCTGATGAAAGAGATGAATATACACATCCAGGAATTTCAATGAAATCCAAGCAGGATAGACTATAAGAGATCTATACCAACACATATTAAAGCAAAATTGTCAAAATCCAAAGACAAAGAAAGGATTTTGAAAGCAGCAAGAGGAATCAACTCGCCACGCGCAAGGGATCTCCAATAAGATCAACCGTGGATTTCTCCTCAGAAACCACAAGGGCCAGAAGACAGTGGGATGGCATATTTAAAGTCCTTAAAGATAAACTGTCAACCAAGAGTTAGAAATTGTCTTTCAAAAATGAAGGTGAAATTAAGACATCTATAGATAAACAAAAGCTAGAAGAGGTCATTACTAAAAGATCTGCCCTACAAGAAATGCTAAAGGGAGTCCTTTAGGCTAAAAGGAGACCAGACAGTAACTCAAAGCCACAAGAAGAAATAAAGATCACTGGTAAAGATAACTTTACAGGCAAATGCAAAGTGAACAGAGCCAGAGGAACCTGTGGGACAATATCAGACATGCCAACACAGTCACTGTGGAGGTCCCAGAAGGAGAAAAAAAGAAAGGGCCAGAAAGAATATGCAAGGAAATAATGGCTGAAAACTTCCCATGTTTAATAAGAATCATGAATGTACACAAACAAGATGCTTAATGAACTCCGAACAGGATAAACCCAAACAGACTCACCCATGGCACATTATAATCAAACTGGCAAATGTCAATGATAAAAAGAAAATTCTGAAAGCCTAAAGAGAGAAGCAGTGTGTCACATACAAGGCAACCTCAAGAACACTGTGCTGGTTTGAATGTATTATGTCCCCCAGAAAAAGCCACGTTCTTTGATGCAATCTTGTGGGGCAGACGTATTGGTGGGGATTGGGTTGGAACGTTTGGATTGGGTTGTCTGCATGGGGGTGTGCCTCACCCAGCTGTGGCTGATAGCTCTGATGAGATATTTCCATGGAAGCATGGCCCTGCCCATTCAGGGTGGGCCTTGATCAGTGGAGCCATATAAATGGGCTGACAAACAGAAGGAACTCAGTGGCAGCTGCAGCTGTGAGTGATGTTTTGAAGAGGAGCTACAGTCAAGAGGGACACTTTGAAGAATGCACAGGAGCTGAGAGAGGAGCTGCAGATGAGAGACAGTTTGAAGGTGGCCACTGAAAGCAGACTTTGGCTGCAGAGAAGCTAAGACAGGAAAAACGCCCCAAAAGCAACTAAGAATGACATTTTTGAGGAGCTGCGGCCTAGGGAGGAACATCCTGGGAGAAAGCCATTTGAAACCAGAACTGTGGAGCAGAAGCCAGCCACATGCCTTCCCAGCTAACAGAGGTTTTCCGGACACCATTGGCCATCCTCCAGTGAAGGTACTCAATTGCTGATTTGTTACCTCAGACACTTTACGGCCTTAAGACTGTAACTGTGTAACCAAATAAACCCCCTTTATAAAAGCCAGCCCATTTCTGGTGTTTTGCATTCTGGCAGCATTAGCCAACTAGAACAAACATAAAACCCAAATTTCTCATGGGAAACTATGGAGGCAAGAAGGCAGTGGTTTAATGTGCTGAAAGCAAGAAACTGCCAACCAAGCATTCTCCATTCAGCAAAACTCTTTCAAAAATGAAGGAGAAATTAACACTTTTCTAGATAAACAAAAGCTGAGAGACATTGTCACTACTAGACTGGCTCTATAGGAGATGCTAAAGAGAGTTCTGAAGGGGAAAGGAAAGGGCAATAGACAACAGACTGAAGGCACATGAAGAAACAAAGATCTCCAATGAGGGAACATCATGGGGGAATATAAATGCCACTATTATTGCAGTCCTGGTTTGTAACTCTCTCTTTTACTTCCTATAAGATATAAAGGCATAAAAGGTAATGATAAGTCAGTGGTTTTGGACTCATAATGTATAAACGTAATTTGTGACGACTACACTAAGGTGGTGGGATGAAGGGGTACAGGAGCATACTCCGTTATAAGTCTGAAATTAAGTTGGTATCTAAGCAAAGAATAATGTCATTCAAGGTGTTAAATTTAAGTCCCATGGTAACTACAAAAAAAAAAATCAAAGAATTTGCAAGGTCATAGAGACAGAAATTAGAATACGGGTTGCTGGAAACAGGGGAAATAGAGAATTAATGGCCAGAGGGTACAGGGTTCCGTTTGGGGAGAGAAGAAAGTTTTAGTAATGAAGGTGGTGAGGAGATCAAAATTCTGCTACTGTAATTAATCACACTGAATGGTATCCTTGGGAGTGTTTGTGATGGGAAATTTTATGTTCTATACATGTTCTCACAATCAATTAAAAAAAAAAAAAGAGTAACTAAAGAGAGAATGACAATTAAATGTAATACGTGATCCTGGATGGGGTCTAGCAAGGAAGGAGAAAAGGCTCAAAGAGGTATTATTGGAAGGTATGAGAAAGCCAGATAAAGATATTACAAGAAAAGAAAATTATGACTATAGATATAAAAGCCTTCAACAAAATACTTGCAAATCAAATCCAAACAGCATTAAAAGAATTACACACTATGATCAAGTGGGTTTCATCTCAGATATGAGATATGGTTCAACACAAGAAAATCAATTAATGTAATATACTATATTAACTAAACAAAGGCGGAAAACCACATAATCATCTTGATTGATGCAGAAAAGGCATTTAACAAAATCTAGTATTCTTTCTTGATAACAACACTTCAAAAAATAGAAATAGAAGGAAATTTCCTCAACATGATAAAGGGCATATATGAAAAGCCCACAGATAACATTGTACTCAATGGTAAAAGATTGAAAGCTTTCCCTCTAAGATCTGGAACAAGACAAGGATGCCCACTGTCACCACCGTTATTCAACAATTAGTCAAGAAAAAGAAATAAAAGCCATCCAAACTGGAAAGGAAGAAGCAAAACTTTCACTATTTGCAGATGACATGATCCTATAAATAGGAAGTCTCAAAAAATCTACAGCAAAGCTACTAGAGCTAATAAACAAGTTCAGCAAAGTGGTGGGATACAAGATCAACATGCAAAAATCAGCAGTGCTTCTATACATTAGTAATGAGCAACCTGAGGAAGAAATCAAGAAAAAAATTCTATTTATAATGGCAACTGAACAGAAGCAAATATCTAGGAATAAATTTAACCAAGGCTATAAAGGACTTGTACACAGAAAACTACAAAATATTGTTAAAGGGAATCAAAGAAGACCTAGAAGTAAACAATAAACGGAAGGACATTCCATGTTCATGGACTGGGAGACTAAATATTATTAAGATGTCAGTTCTACCCAAATTGATTTACAGATTCAATGCAATCCCAATCGAAATTCCAATAGCTTACTTTGCAGAAATGATAAAACCAATTATCAAATTTATTTGAAAGGGTAAGGGGCCCTGAATAGCCAGAAACATCTTGAAAAAGAAGAATGAAGTTGGAGGACTCACATTTCCTGACTTTGAAAGCATATTACAAAGCTATAGTGGTCAAAACAGCATGGTACTGGCATGAGGATAGATAATACTGGCTAATGGAATCAGACTGAGAGTTCAGAAATAGACACTCATATATATGGCCAATTGATTTTTCACAACGCTGCCAAGTCCGCTCAATTGGAAAAGAATAGTTTCTTCAACAAATAGTGCTGGGAGAATTGGATATCCATATGCAAAAGAATGAACGAGGACCCCTAACTCACACTGTATACAAAAGTTAACTCAAAACCGATCAAAGACATAAATATAAGAATGAGAACTATAAAACTTCTAGAAGAAAATGTAGGTAAGCATCTTTAGGATCTTGTGTTAGGCAATGGTTTCTTAGACAAAAATACCCTTAAAAAGTTGTACCTCTGGGAATCACATATTCTAAAGTTCAAAGAGAGCTTAATAAAATACTTCCTCAATGATCTAGAAGAATTTCTAAAAGTAAGAAGGGTCAAGAAACAGCATTTTTCTAGGCCTACGGACTGAGACCCATAACACAGTAGAAACTTCTCATTCCTTCTTTGAAATCACTTCTGAACCAGAAGAAACTGGATAGATTTGAGAATAGAACTGTCATAAAAGAAAATCCACAGAGAGTAAACTACTGTTGAACAAATATACCAATCATTATCTATAAGTAAAGTATCCAGTCCAGCTGCTACAAAACCCAATTAAGTCTAAGTTTTTAATCTAATAAGTAAAAAGAAGTTAAAACAAACATACCCTTAAGACTCAGCAAAGAGAACACCAGATGCAAGTATTTCTTTTAAAAAAAGTGAGTAATCAACATAACCTTACATAACAAACCTTTACCTTCATATTAATTCAAACTTAAGGGGTCTGTGGAATAGAAAAAGTTTGGTTTTTAAGGATGAAGGAAGAAAGAAGACTTTTTACTTAGGCTGTCAGAGAAGTTAGTGATTAAACCTCTCCCTAGAGGAAACAGAAACCTTGTGATGCAATTTCAGAAAGCAAATGTCACAAGAAGAAAATGAACAATTTTGTTCTGAGACATAGGGATATGACATGGCCACACAATGTTCAAGTTAGAGAGAGGCCAGGACACAACAAAAGATGACGTGATCTTATTTTATGGATTTCTCCTCAGGACCTTATCTGCTCCACTTTGACTTTTATCTCATTACTCTGGATTTGATTTTAGACACTACTATTCAAAAAAGAAAGAAGCAAAATACCTGCCACTCTGGGAAATTTCTTCTGTACTGACTATATTTAATGACTCCCTCACAACCCCATTTCTTCTGTGTTTTTCTCTTCCCCTGGTTCTTCCTCATGGTCGCTGGAATTAACTAACCCCACTTTACTGACTCTACTTCTTTTCTTACAACTCCAAGAAAGCTGTTTGCACAAAACCATGCTCCTTATTGATGTGTTCCTTTGTAAGTCTTTTAAATCATGTTTATCCTATGTATGCTTGCCTCTCAATCAGGTTAAAAACCTTCAGAACATTGGAATGTCCTTTTTCTGGGGTCTGTCTCCAGTGTGTTTCTAAGGTAGAGATTTCGCTTCCACTGGGTCTTCTGGTCAACCTCTGGCTTTGACCTAATGCTTACCCCACCCCACCATGTGTGCCACACCTTCCAGAGGTGGGGCTCTGTGCCTCAGGTCCTAGCCTCCCCACCTCTCAGCCTTTGGGAAAAACTTATGAAGGTACACAGAAGAATCACCATTTCCCTATTCAGTGGTCTACAATTAAGTCACAGCTTAACAACACCTATCTCCTCTAGGAAATCTTTCTGGTTCAATTCAACCTTTTCAATCATACTCGGCCATGAGGATGAAGCTCTGGTGAAAGAGAAATCTGGAATCCTGTTATCTTGCTAAATATTAGCATTCAAATTTAACTTACCTTTAGGGAATACTTACTGTTATTATTTGAATTTTGAGCATAAAAACTGAGACGTAAATAACGCGTTTCCACTTCGTTTGGAAAAACAAATTTTCTTGAAAACAGATAAAATTTCATACCTGTTTTCTTTGCCATTCTGAATGACTGAGTGTCTATCAGCTGTGGTTCTTTCACTACAAACGTAAGTATTTCGCCGCGTCATTCCGCCAGATGCAGCATTACTCTATTAAAAAAAAGAATTTTTGTCTTAAAAATAATTGTACACCTTCTAAACCCTACTGGTTTGTAAAATCTGTGTAAAAATAATCCCTTAAGTTAATATTTTTAGTTTTTGTAAAACTTTGAGAGCCTGAAACTAGTTAAGTATAGTACTATGATAAGTAAGTCATCTGGACACAAACAATCTTTAAATAAAACTACATTAAAATAGCAACAGCAGTGGTCAAAGAGATCAGAAAAGGGAGTGGGGAGCAGCAACCTCTACCCTTTATTCTCGCAGAAAAAAATGAAATATGTCATGGTTAAGAGCCTTTGAAAGCTGAACTGTAATGATCACATAAACAATTTACAAATGACTTAAAGCAGGAAGAGGGAGTGATCCACTAGTTTCATTTTCAAAATAAAAAATTAAAAAGCAAGGAACAAAAGTAACAACTAAGGGGTTTTATCACCTGAGAACAACAGTTATACAAACATAAAGCTTGGGCAGCACATGTACAGAGAAACTCTGAAGACTAATGGGTGAAAATTATAATGCTACTAAGTAAATAAATGAGCAAATATGGGTGACTGATAATGCTAGGGATATACTTTCAAGAGGACAGGGATGAAATGTTATGGAGCATGTAAAACTCTTTGGGCAACTTTATGCACCCCAATCCTCCAGAATCCCCAGTACAAATGAAATACTCCCAGAGAGAGAGGCAGAGCTTTCCCACAGGTTCCTCATACGAGGCTTTGTTTTGGAGTGGGGATGAGCTGAGAGGGGTGTGAAGGCAGGGCTATGTTTTCATCATGCTTCTAGGAGAAAATGTGGTTAGAACACCCTTAACATTGTTCACCGCTCTGAAAATTCTTTCTAAAATTACTTCTAGGAGTGCTAAGAATAATCTTACTATGTTAGGTTAGAAAGAACATACTTCAATTCACAGGAAAAGTTTCTGAAGCAGAATAAATTCAATTTAATTTAACAAATATTTACTGACTACCTGTATACTGGGGAGTTTTGGTTAAGGGTAGAGATTAAAAGCTGGATCCAGGTCAGCAACATAATCTTAAGCATTTTCTTCACCTGAATATAGAAGACATGTGAGTGGGTACACAGCAGAGTGAGTACTAAATTAGCTAGTACATGGGAAAGCACTTAACACAGTCCTCAATCAACTGCTACTAATCATTAGAGTCCTGTGAAGACTGTTCGGTGCTATGTACAAAACGCCATTAGGTTTTTCTGTCTGCAGTCTGCTAGACTGTGAACTCTTTCCAGCACCTGGAATAACTGGAACCAGTCTTTGACACAAAGGACCTAATCACTTCCCTAGTGGGAGAGGGGCAGTTCAACAAGAAACGGTGACAACTGCCTTAATGAAAGGTCACTGGAGTTCACAGGGAAAGAGTAGGAGGCAGAGACAGGTTGTGATTAGGTCCAGGGGCCTAGAAGGGAAGGCATTCCAGGCAGGCAAAGGAGAAAACGGGGGCCAAAAGGACAAGCTTGGAACAACTGTGTCTCAACTGTTTCAACCCTATAAACCTAGGAAAATTCTACAGTCCAAAAATACTTACACTAGGGACGGTGGAGCTTTTCTTGCGTTCAGGAATATCTGCCTTATTGGGATTGCTTGCATTCCCAAGCATGGGACTGGCTGGAGCAATTCCCTTTCCTCCAACAGCACTGCTGCCGGATTTCCGGGAGGGAATTCCATCTTCTTTGAGGTCACTATCTGCAGTGCTGGTCTGACTCCTTTTCGGATATGCCACCACTGAGGGAATAGCTGGTCCAGCTAAAATAAAGAGTTCACTTTTTTAAAAATCAGAGAATATACTTTGTCACATTTTATTCAGTGAAAATAAACACATTTTATAAGGTGACCAAAGACTGCTATTCATCTAAAAAAATACAAAACGGTGAAAATCCTGTTTCCCATGTATATTTAATGAATACAAAACACTCACTAAATAATATGAATTCAATTTTGAAAATTCACTTATCAGCCTCTAACTTTCTACATTTCTTAAAGAATCTTATCTATTAATAAACTTCTATAGCTGTCCTTTGGAAATATTTTAAGGGTCTGTTACTGTATAGATAACTAATCAAATTAACTAGATGTACACAAATCATGCAGAATAAACTGGTTCACCTTGTCCATCTAAGTGAATTACATCTTTTTTTTTTGTACAAGAGATGCCTCCACCTTTTGGAACAAAAAAAGTACAGATTTTATGGGCCATTTTTTTTGAAGTTTTATCTTGGGTTGTTTTAAAGCACTTAAAAGAAGTTTATGAGTCTATCCTCATTTTGACTGCTTTAGGGGGGTGGGCTGGGGAGGAATTCTATCCAGAACATCTTCCAGATGAACGGGAATTTGAGAAGCCTGGAGACGGCGGGAGAGGCAGAGGAAAGCGTTGTCACTTCGTGCAGACAGGGAGGAAGAGGGCAGTGGTTCTGCTCACGTCCCCGCACTTCAGGAGGTGGAGATTAACTGATGTCCATAGCTGAAGACTCCTGTCGTGGCACAGGAGATCTGGAGTTCAAACAATTTTGGAAACCAACACGATAACTAGTATATTCATTATACATGCTGTCCAGTGGTAATCTAAAAAGAATGGCAGCAAAGGCTCATCCTTTACTGTAAGGTGGAAGAAACTTTATATTTTAGATCTATTAAAAAAGAGAGGGGAGGAAATTATTTCCTAAACAAAAATTAAAATGGTAAATCTATTTGGAACTGGATTAAAAGTGAACAAGGTTTAATTCTATTTATGGGAAGAGATTAAGCTCTCAGTGTGGCAAATGTAACATATAAAACAAGTAATTAACCAAGTTCAAGGTGAAATTGCACTTAATGCTTATCTTTCTTCCCCATGTCATAAGAGGTCTAAGTACATTCTAAACTTTTAGGTTACTACTCTTTGTTTTGAAACTTTTTTGGATTTGTATTTAGAAAATATAAAATCTTCTAATTTTAAGATCTGAGACTCTGAATGGAAACATACTGGTGCCACCCACCGACCTTATTCAGACTCCACTGGTTTCACCTGCACTCACCTGGGTGCATTTAGCTCCACGCAATTTTTGCACCATGGCAACTGCCGCAGTCACGACACAGCACAGTTCCATCTCAGGGATGTCCTTGGCTGCCCTTTACAGTTACAGCCACCGTCCTCTCACCTCAATGCCCTCTTCCCTTACCACTGGCAAAGAATAACCCATCTGCCACCTCTACAGTTTTGTCATTTCAAGAATGTCCTATGAATGGAATCATATAGTATGCAACCTTCTCAGACTTTTTCCTCACTCAGCATAATTCCCTTGAGAACCACCCAAGTTGCTGAGTGTATCAAGTTTGTTCCTTTTAATTGCTGAATAATGTTCAATGGGTATACCACAGAGAAATATGACTTGTATGTAGTAATGTATATTAGACTTTTGAGGTCACAGTGTTTGGGGTCATAGTTGGAAAGACCTTCCCTACCTACTCAAAGTTATAAAGAAAATTAATTATCCTTTGTTCCCTTTTAACACTCCTGGGATAATTATTTAAATTTACATCTTCACTCCAATTGCAATCCATCCTTGAATAAGATGTGAGAAATGGACCCAACTTTTTCCTGATAACTACCAAATTGTTGCAATACCATTTATTGACTAATAAACTAGTGATTCTTTACTTTTTTTTTTTTTTTTTAATAATACGACAAAATCCCCCTTGAAAATCTGATGAAGATCACCCTTCCCAGAAAAATGTGTGTACACGTACAGGGGTTCACATATGGGTTCCAGATTAAGAACCACCGCTAAAAATTAAGTTGAGAGTTAAAGCAGCAGACACGTATAAACCGGGTTACTTAGAGGCAGGGGACGTGGGAGAGTAACAAGAAGAGGTGGGAGGACAAGTGAAGAGCTGATTTAGCTATGTGGCTAATTAAAGACATTCTAAAGAAATGAGAAAAGTCTATTAGTATCTTTCTTCCAGGATTTAGAACAATTCCCTTTAAAATGGATAGTTTGGGGCAATATGTAAGCATTTGTTAGTTGTGCTGCAATCCACAGGCGCTGAAAATCCCTTCTTGTTGGCAACTAACATGAACTAAAAAGAAGACAAAGAGAGCCAAATCAAAGCTTCATTTACAAATGCTATGTGCATACAGCATGCCATCAGAATGGTTCTGAGTTCTTTTTACCCTAGAATAGGAGACACTGTAGGCAGTTTACTGACAATATTGGTACAATGTGCAGCATCAGACCAAACCACTTAGAGAGCTCAGCATCCGCAGGAGGAGAAATGGAAATGAAGCAACGTGCCATTATGTTCTGGTATAAAACCAGAGCCACTGGCACCTGGAATGCTCTGAGCAGGTCTAACTGCCAAATAGTAAGATGAAAGAATGGAGGTGGAAGAAATCCAGAAGGGAAAATGAAATGAACAAAGAATAAATAGGGATTCCATGAAGGATATTATTTTTAAAAATTAGGACCAGACGAGCATAGACTTGGTTCCTGAATCTTAGAATACCAGAATTAAAGGAAATACCCCCAATGTTAACATTCAAAATTAAGGATGAATAAACACACAGGCTAGAGGCTCAGGATTCCAACTCATAGGGCTGTCCTGATGGTAGAGTAACTGTGGAGTTTGGTAAACATACCCTTTGGGGTCAAAAGCCTTATAAAGCATTTGCTTATATGGTGAAAAGTTTGAGTGAGGATGGCTTCACCACAACAATAGCAAGAGGGGTGATGAGAATGACAGGAACCAAAAATATAAACAAATTAAAGTAAGGCTGAGGTACTACATATTCTCTAGAACTGCACTGCCCAATATGGTAGCCACATGTGGCTATTTAAATGTAACTTAATTAAAATTAAAAGTCATTTCCTCAGCTTGCGTTGTCAATAGTCACAAGTGGCCAGTGGCTACTCAACTGGACAGCAGAGATACAGAACATTCTCATCACTGCAGAAAGTCCTACTGGACAGTGCGGCTCTAGAAAGAAAATTCAATGCAGAGACAGGGAAAAGAATGAACAGAGAACTGTAGACTGAAGCTAGGGTCTAGGAGGGGCGAATGGTAAGGGTTCTACCTAGCCAAGCCTTACCTAGCAAAAAAAGCTCACTGAATTTACCAAGGAGCTCAGTCTTGAGACAATTTTGCCAGTGCCTATAAGAATGCTACAAAAGAAATGCCTAGAGAAACCCAGCCAACCCCCAGCCCACAGGGCCTAAGAAATAGGAAGATCAATGCCAGGAGGCCTCTTGCGTAAGGGGAGACTCCAAGGAAGCACGACAGAATGGGCTCAAGCTCACCGTGGTCACTGTACCGTCTCTGCTTCTGGCTTGAAGAAACGCTTCTCTGCACCTTGTGGTGAGGAGACTGGCCAGTACTGTTATTGAGATCACTGCTCGGCCGGACCTTGGCCAGTGAAAGATTGCTGCTAGAACTGGAATCACTCGCATCCAGCTAAGAGAAAACGAGAAAAACAAAGAGTGAATCACAACATGAACCCAAATGGATGGTTAGGAAACTGAAACCACTCAAAATACAGTTCATTTCTAGAGGAGAATCAAAATGCACAAAAATGACAGCCCTAAGCTCAGGCAAAAGTATTTTTCTTACTGCTGGAAACATTCACAAAAGGATATGTACTTATAATCTTTCTAGGCTTTTTCAAATAATTTAAATGCTCTATTTAATCTGATACTTTAGATATCATTTCTAAACTATTAATGACTATAGATTAACTTATGAGAGCTAAACTGCCTACAATTATGGCTTATTGTCTTGAAGTTAGAATAGTTCTTAATGGTCACAGGTGTTAGATTTGCTATTTACAGGGAAGTTAAAAAAATGATAAACCAAATAAATTATAAAGATTAAAAAATCAAAACTAAGAAAATAGTTTTTATAAACTGATAACTTACATAAAGCTTATTTTAGTTCTTCCTCTGATTACTCTTACCTCTGAAGATTTTCTCCCCAACAACAAATAGGTAGCTGTGATTTCGTCATATTTCATTTTACTAAGAGATTCTTGAATTTCTTCTTGTGAATATCCCATTCCCACCATAATATCTAAAAGAAGGGTATAATACAGTTTGTGTGTTTTCTTGGGGTAAGAAATCATATTGTTTCAGGGTAAAATAATTTCTCTTATGTGACCTAAAAGATTACACATTTTCTAACAAATCAGCAGCTGACTTGTTTGAGTTACTGGGAGGTATTAGAGGAAACTGCAGGCAAGTTCCTAAATTTAATGAGCGATCAGATAGGTTGATTCATATAACTTGGGCTTAACTTTACACTATTTACATTTTAAGGCATACACTATGGATCAAAACAGAAATAGTTATTTATACAAATACACACACACATGCATGAGGGCACAGAGTTTACCTATTATTTTCTGGTCTGAGATGTCTAGTTCTGGTTCAATGAACGGTTTAAGTTCATCCTCCTCATGCCCTGCATTGATCCACCTATCCTTCATGATTTGCTGAAAAAGCAAACGGTTCATTAATGATATAAAATACAATACACAGATAATCATAATATGTAGGAAAACTTAATTTCAACATTTCATTGATTATAGCTCAAAGGGGAAAAATTTTTCTCCATGTCTCAATTTCTGTTTAAGGAACTATAATTAAAAAAACCCAGGTACCCATTAGGATGGCTCTTACTTAAAAAAAAACAACTGGAAATAACAAGTGTCAACAAGGATGCAGAGAAAAAGGAACCCTCATACATTGTTCGTGGGAATGTAATATGGTGCAGCCACTCTGAAAACCGGTTTGGCAGTTCCTCAGAAAATCAAACATACAATTACCACATGACCCAGCAATTCCACTCCTAGGTATACACCCAAAATAACTGAAAGCAGGGACTTTGGACAGACATTTGGACAACAATGTTCACCGCAAAGTAAGTCACAACAGCCAAAGGTGGAAGCAACCCAAGAACTATGTACAAACAAAATGTGATCTATCCATACAATGGAATATTATTCAATCATACAAAGCAAAGCCATGGTACATGTTACAGCATGGAAAAACCTTGAAACAACATACTGAGTGAAATAAGCCAGACACAAAAAGAACAAATATTGTATGATTTCTTATATGAATTACTTAGAATAAGCAAATTCATAGAAACAGAAAGCAGAATAGTGGTTACCAGGCATGGGAGGAAAGGGGTATGGGGAGTAACTGCTAAATGAGAATGAGTTTTGGTTTAGGATGATGAAAACAGTCTGTAAATAGTGGTGAAAGTTATATAGTATTGTCAAAGTACTTAATGTCAAATAATTGTCCAATTAACATAATTAAAATGAATTTTATGTCTATTTTACCACAATTAAAAATAAATAAATAAAACAAATAAAGCCTCAGGAAAGTACTCAATAAGTCACAAAAAACAAGCAAAGTTCTAAATCTATTTGAAATACTCTTCAGAGATGTTAATTATTTCCATTTACGTGATTACCTCTAGAGTCCCTCGTTTAATTGGATTTAGCACCAAGAAACGTTTGAGAAGGTTTTCACAGTCTGTGGACATGTAGAAAGGGATTCTGTATTTCCCTCGTAACACTCTCTCTCTTAGTTCCTTTGGGGAGGTAGAGAGGAAACAAAACTAGTGAATCAACTTTCAGGTTAAAAACAAAACACAACAAAAAACCACCGTAACTCCCATACTGACTGATACAACATTAAAAATATTAACCCATAGTGTGCCGGCAATGTTGTATCCTTGATAGGTGTTTGTTCTGTAACTACCTGTTAAACTGTACCTTGAAGCTTATCAGTTTTCTGCATATATATTTCACAATAAAAAATGTTTAAGAGTAACCCATATCATTTTATAAAATCCGTTTAGCGTTTTGAAGACCATAGGTGCAAGTGCTTCTTATACCTTTAGGTTCTGCCCATCAAAGGGAAGCGACCCGCTGACTAGAGTGTAAAGAATGACACCAAGACTCCACACGTCGACCTCTGGCCCGTCGTATTTCTTGCCCTGGAAGAGCTCGGGGGCTGCATATGGAGGACTGCCACAAAACGTATCCAGTTTACTGCCAACAGTAAATTCATTGCTAAAACCAAAGTCTGCTATTTTAATGTTCATATCAGCATCTAACAATAGATTTTCAGCCTAGAGGGAAAACATCAAGACAAAATGAAATTTAAGCAAAATATAATTGGAACTATAGATAGAATTAGGCATTTCATAAAAAAGTAAATATATCCTAATGCATAAAATGAGGCAACATTTTTAGGGGGAAAAAATGTTGAAGATAAATTAGAGTTCCTAATATTGTAACATTAACAATAAGAGACTAATTTAAACATCAAACGCCCCACAATCAAGAAAAACTATGAAAGCCTTTTAAGAATAAAAGGGGCATTAAAAAAATGGGAACTTCATTTAAGTGGATAGCCATGTTTCGTAAAAACTGCTCAATTCCTATAAAACAGCTATTATTAGGAGGGAGGGAATCAATCACAAACTTTAACAAATTACAGTAATTTAAATTTATTTCAACAAACATTTATTACGTGGCAATTACACACCAGGTTAGAGTCAGGATAGATAATGATGAACAAGACAGATAGGGCCCTGCCCTCAAGGAGCTCACAGTTTAGAAGGGGAGAAGTAGAAAAATAAGCAGCTATGTTCTAATATGAGTGCTGTGCTAGAGGAGGTGTGGGAAGTTGTGGGCCCAGCATTGCAAGGTTCAGGGAGGCTTCCCAGAGGAAATGAAATCTAAGCTGTCTGTCTCCTGAAGGACAAGTTAGGTGACAGCAGTGGGTGTGTTCGATAAGGACCATTTCAGGCAGAATAAACAGCCTGAAAACAAAGAATCAGAAAGAGCAGGTTTCACTCAAGAAACTGAAAAACACTGTGTAGGAGAGAGACACAAAGAAGGCTGGGAAGATGGCCAAAACTGAATCACAAAGGGCCGGCCGAGTGAGCTACAGTCAGGAGGTTTGGATTTTCATTCCAAGGGCAATGGGAAGCCCTTGAAGAGTTGTTTAAAAGCAGGGAAATGACAATCTTATTTGTGTTTTTAGAAAACCATTCTGGTTGCAGCATGTAAAGTAGACATGGGAGGAAGAGGCAAAAACTGGAAGCAGGTAAGAACAGATAAGTGACTGTAGTGATCAAGTAGGAGAAGATGGTGGTACAGACTGGGATAGTAGAAATGGGGATGGAAAATAATAAACTAGTTCAAAAACTATTCAAGAAGCAGTAGTAAAAGGATGAGGTGACGGACAGGATGTGGCATACTGGGGAGACATCAGATACCGGGATAAGAAATGCTCAGTTTTGGGGAGAAAGAACGTGCTGAATCCAAGGTACCCAAGCAAGCTGCCCTTCTGTCGGTTGGCTACTGGGTCCTAGAAGGGAGCTCAGGCTACAGGAATGCATCTGGGGTCATGAGCATCTAGGGGTCACTGAACCTACCAGAGCGGAGTGGGATGTACTGAGGGTGTGCGAAGAAAACCAAGCACAGCGATGACAGTTACGGACGGAGAGTGTGGGGGTGATACCAGGCCTATGCCTTGTTTGCATAATGACCATTCAGAGAATGAAATACATACAAATCTATTAGATACCTAGTAAGAGTGTTTTTTACTCACCTTGAGATCTCTGTGAACAATACGCTTCTGGTGGCAGTACTGCACTGCAGACACTATCTGGAGAGGAAAGAGGCAAGATCAATAAAGTTACTGTTGGGTGCAGATTCATAATTAACATGAAAATATTTCATACTCAGTAAGCATGTGAATGATTCATCTGTGCAGAGCTCTAAAAACAATTTTCTTATGCTTTGAACTTTCAACCTGAATAAATTCCAAGGTGAGGGCAAGAAGAGAAAGGTGGAGAAGCTCCTTTTATTCTCTCCAGTTTAAGAGGGAAGCCTCTTCTTGGACCCTACCCCTTGACATTCCAGTTATTCTTGAACATGGTGCAGGGTCCAAAAAAATCACCAGGAACTTCAGACCCTGGCCATCCCCAGGCCCAGCACCAAGTGGTCCTCATGAAGGCCCCCCACATTTACATCAACTCAAACCCAACAGGCAGCTGAGACGCTCTGGTCAGGTTTTAATTCAGGTGGGTTTTCCTCTGCTGATTACTTCTCCCAGTCAATCTGCTGCCTACAACATGTTCTTCCTTTTAGCTGATGTGGGTTCAAGGAGAGCAAAAGCTACTTAACTTCCCTGAGGAATCAGTTTCTACTTCCTTAAAATGGAAGGATCAATAGTGAAATATATGTGAACTACTATTAATTGCTATATCAATATGGATTCTTTTCACTCCCAGCAAATAGTATGTTTTAAAATTAGTCAACTTTTAACTATTCCTGTGATTAACAAAACATTATAGTCATACAGCAAAAGTTGTATAATTTCACATTTACGAGTAACTCTTTTGAAAAACTCTGCTTTTTCTAATTATAAAAGTTTTACATGCTCATTATAGACATTTTAGGAAATACAGAAAAATATATATAAGTATATACCTGTACTCCCACCAACTAGAGATAACATCTTGTTAGTTTGTGTCTACTCTTTTCCTTGGTACTGGGGATATGTATTTAAATATATATGACTACAAATACACAAAAATGGGATTACAAAGAGAATACTGTTTGTTTCATCCAAATCTTCACCAACTCACAAATTCACCCACTTTACTGCAAACAAAATCTGAGAGAAGGCTGCTCTGTAAATTGATATTTTGGCTCAGTCTAAGCAGCAAGGGGAAACTGGGCTGAAGTTAGGATGAAATGATGCCAAAATCATACATAGCTGTATTACTTTATTTAAAATGAATATTCAGAATATTAGATCCACTATAATTAACTAAAGCTACAAATGTTCCAACACCACAATATGGTTTTGAGAGCAACTGTTACTTTGGATTATTCTTGACTGCAGTTCCATTCCGTATGCATGCAAACAGGGGAAGTGAAATCACTTTGTTTCCCCCAAAACAAAGTTATTAAGTTCGTTACCTAGGATATGGGTAAATTTTATCTTACTACTGCCTGATGCAACTTTTTCCCTTTTCCTATTCAGTAGTTCTTTTAGTTTTTCCCCTGTGGATTTTTTTTTTTTTTTTTTTTTTTTTACCTCTATTGAGATTTCTGCCTTTGAATCATATTTTACAATTTCCTGCCCTTTCTCAAAAAGATCAAAGAATTTTTCTTCCTTTAGCTCCAAATAGCTCCAAGCGAATCTGATACAACAACCTGAAAATGATCAACTTTAAACTATTTCTTTACTGCACTCTGCTTTTAAGCTAGAAGCTGTTATTTCTAAAGAAGGCTGAGAACATGAACATTTTCCAGATTATAATCTGAACGCTAACCTAATTTACTTTCATTCATTCCCAAAAAAGCTGAGGCACAACATTACCAACCCATCAAGAAAGAGGTAAATAAAGAAGATAGACTCGATTCCTTTCCTGTGACAAGAACAAAAGCAAAATCAAAATATTAAAACTGCAAAAGCAGTAACTAGCATGGGAATGGTAAAAGAGGTAGTAGGAGTAAAAACCACTTGCTGAAGAATATGGAAGGACAGACATATTTTTGGCAGAAGATGGATCATGCATAGAGCACTTCGTGTGAGGCATACCTTTCTCTTTGACACAAGTAGGAAAATCTTTTTTTAGTTAAAGTAATGATGACTGATAAGCTTCTGGAAAACATGGCAACTAGAAACAGAGAAAAGTGGAAACACCAACATCATGCTTGAGCCTTCCTGGTCTAAATGAGTTGTTTTAGGGAAATACCAGGGCAAGGAAAAAGGACAACATTAATGGTAAGCAATGCTTCACTGTAAATCAAGTCATTTACTGTAAAAGCACAAACATTTCTACTGGTCCAACCTATATAGGTTTTCAAATACAGGTTTCTGAATTTCTGCAGAGAATTTTAAATAAAAATCTGAGCAATTTCCACAAGATCCAGTGTTAGTAAACGTCCAAGTCCCTTTGACAAGTCCGATCCCACCAGAGGGATTGGTGGAGTTGGAAGAGGAAAGGAGTTGTGGGTTTAAATGCTCAACTGCTTCATTGGAGAGGGTCCAGGCCCAGTTCTGCTGTTGCTGGCTGGCACTAGACCCTTTTCTTCCTGGCCAATAAACCATTTTCCCTCCTTACATAAACCACAAAATCAAATCATCTTTGAACTGGAAAGAACTTCAGAATTCACGAAGTATAACTTCCTCTTTTTATATCTAGAAAAACTGAGGATCAGAGAAGTTAAATGACTAGTTACTTTTAACTTTGAAGACAGGTTTTAATTCAAAGTACCATTAGTCTTTAAGCTTTTAAATTAAACTTAAGCAACAGCAAAATTTTAAGAAACTTATTAGTCCATAACTATGTAACAAACTAAGGAACAAATCAAAGGAGGCAGGGTTAAGAGAAAATCTGAAGATGAGCTAAAAACTGCCTTTCCAAATATGTGCAACTTTTCAAGTCTCCTGTCAGTGCCTCTCCCCTGACACCCTTGTATGTGAATAAAACAAAAATTTAAAAGTTCTGAGAAAAATGGAGCTATAATGCCATTTAAAGGCAGTATTTATAACTGTGGAAATTGGGTTAATTTAAGTGATAAAGTACTTGTTCCTTCCCTTCATCTAGATTAGGGGTAGGCAAAGTATGGCCTGCAGGACAAACATGGCATGCCACCTGTTTTTGCAAATAAAGTTTTATCAGCACACAGTCAGGCTCATTTGTTTACATTTTGTCTATGAGCACTTTCATGCTGCAGAAGCAGAGTTGAGAAGTTAAAACAGAGACCATGTTGGCCCACAGAGCACAAAATACTTACAATCTGGCCCTTTACAGAAAAAGTGCCAATTCCTAGTCTAAAGAAATAGCACAACATAGCAACTAAGAAATTGAGTTTCGGACCCAGAGGACCTAGCTCAGAATCTATGGCAGCTCTGCTACTTGACAGGTTTATATATATCACATTTTATTTATCCACTTATCTGTTGAAGGACATTTGGGTTGTTTCCATCTCTTGGCAATTGTGAATAATGCTGCTATGAACATTGGCGTGCAGATATCTGTTCGTGTCACTGCTTTCCGATCTTCCGGGTATATACCGAGAAGTGCAATCGCTGGATCGAATGGTAACTCTATATCTAGTTTTCTAAGGAACTGCCAGACTGACTTCCAGAGTGGCTGAACCATTATACAGTCCCACCAACAATGAATAAGAGTTCCAATTTCTCCACATCCCCTCCAGCATTTGTAGTTTCCTGTTTGTTTAATGGCAGCCATTCTAATCGGTGTTAGATGGTATCTCATTGTGGTCTTAATTTGCATCTCTCTAACAGCTAGTGAAGCTGAACATTTTTTCATGTGTTTCTTGGCCATTTGTATTTCCTCTTCAGAGAACTGTCTTTTCATATCTTTTGCCCATTTTATAATTGGGCTGTGTGTACTATTATCATTGAATTGTAGGATTTCTTTATATATGCAAGATATCAGTCTTTTGTCAGATACATGGTTTCCAAAAATTTTTTCCCATTGAGTTGGCTGCCTCTTTACCTTTTTGAGAAATTCCTGTGAAGTGCAGAAACTTCTAAGCTTGAGGAGTTCCCATTTATCTATTTTTTCTTTTGTTGCTTGTGCTTTGGGTGTAAAGTCTAGGAAGTGGCTGCCTAATACAAGGCCTTGAAGATGTTTTCCTACATTATCTTCTAGGAGTTTTATGGTACTTTCTTTTATATTGAGATCTTTCGTCCATTTTGAGTTAATTTTTGTTTAGGGGGTGAGGTAGGGGTCCTCTTTCATTCTTTTGGATATGGATATCCAACTCTCCCAGCCCCATTTGTTGAAAAGACCATTATGACTCAGTTCAGTGACTTTGGGGGCCTTATCAAAGATCAGTTGGCCATAGATCTGAGGGTCTATCTCCGAATTCTCAATTCGATTCCATTGATCTATATGTCTATCTTTGTGCCAGTACCATGCTGTTTTGGCAACTGTGGCTTTATAATAAGCTTCAAAGTCAGGGAGTGTAAGTCCTCCCACTTCATTTTTCTTTTTTAGAGTGTCTTTAGCAATTCGAGGCATCTTCCCTTTCCAAATAAATTTGATAACTAGCTTTCCCAAGTCTGCAAAGCAGGTTGTTGGAATTTTGATTGGGATTGCATTGAATCTGTAGATGAGTTTGGGTAGAATTGACATCTTAATGACATTTAGTCTTCCTATCCATGAACATGGAATATTTTTCCATCTTTTAAGGTCCCCTTCTATTTCTTTTAGTAGAGTTATGTAGTTTTCTTTGTATAGGTCTTTTACATCTTTGGTTAAGTTTATTCCTAGGTACTTGATTTTTTTAGTTGCTATTGAAAACGGTATCTTTTTCTTGAGTGTCTCTTCAGTTTGTTCATTTCTAGCATATAGAAACATTACTGACTTATGTGCATTAATCTTGTATCCCGCTACTTTGCTAAATTTGTTTATTAGCTCTAGTAGCTGTATCGTCGATTTCTCAGGGTTTTCTAGATATAAGATCATATCATCTGCAAACAATGACAGTTTTACTTCTTCTTTTCCAATTTGGCTGCCTTTTATTTCTTTGTCTTGCCGGATTGCCCTGGCTAGCACTTCCAGCGCAATGTTGAATAACAGTGGTGACAGCGGGCATCCTTGTCTTGTTCCTGATCTTAGAGGGAAGGCTTTCAGTCTCTCACCATTGAGTACTATGCTGGCTGTGGGTTTTTCATATATGCTCTTTATCATGTTGAGGAAGTTTCCTTCAATTCCTACCTTTTGAAGTGTTTTTATCAAAAACGGATGTTGGATTTTGTCAAATGCTTTTCAGCATCTATTGAGATGATCAATTGATTTTTCCCTTTTGACTTGTTAATGTGTTGTAATACATTGATTTTCTTATGTTGAACCATCCTTGCATGCCTGGAATGAACCCCACTTGGTCATGGTGTATGATTTTTTTAATGTGTCTTTAGATTCGATTTGCAAGTATTTTGTTGAGGATTTTTGCATCTATATTCATTAGGGAGATTGGCCGGTAGTTTTCCTTTTTTGTAGCATCTTTGCCTGGTTTTGGTATTAGATTGACGTTAGCTTCATAAAATGAGTTAGGTAGTGTTCCATTTTCTTCAATGTTTTGAAAGAGTTTGAGTAAGACTGGTGTCAGTTCTTTCTGGAAAGTTTGGTAGAATTCCCCTGTGAAGCCATCTGGCCCTGGGCATTTATTTGTGGGAAGATTTTTGATGACTGATTGGATCTCTTTGCTTGTGATGGGTTGGTTGAGGTCTTCTATTTCTTCTCTGGTCAGTCTAGGTTGTTCATATGTTTCCAGGAAATTGTCCATTTCTTCTACATTATCCAGTTTGTTGCCCAACAGTTGTTCATAGTATCCTCTTATAATTTTTTTAATTTCTTCAGGATCTGCAGTTATGTCACCTTTTTCATTCATTATTTTGTTTATATGGGTCTTCTCTCTTTTTGATTTTGACAGTCTAGCTAGGGGCTTGTCAATCTTGTTGATCTTCTCAAAGAACCAACTTTTGGTGATATTTATCCTCTCTATTGTTTTTTTGTTCTCTTTGTCATTTATTTCTGCTTTAATCCTTGTTATTTCTTTTCTTCTACTTGGTTTGGGATTGGTTTGCTGTTCATTTTCTAGCTTCTTCAGTTGATCCATTAGTTCTTTGATTTTGGCTCTTTCTTCCTTTTTAATATATGCGTTTAGTGCTATAAATTTCCCCCTTAGCACTGCTTTGCTGCATCCCATAGGTTTTGGTATGTTGTGTTCTCATTTTCATTCATCTCTATATATTTAGCAATTTCTCTTGCTATTTCTTCTTTAACCCACTGATTGTTTAGGAGTGTGCTGTTTAACCTCCAGGTATTTCTGAATTTTCTAAGTCTCTGATGGTTATTGACTTCTAATTGTATTCCATTGTGGTCAGAGAATGTGCTTTGAATAATTTCAATCTTTTTAAATTTATTGAGGCTTGTTTTATGTCCCAGCATATGATCTATTCTGGAGAAAGTTCCGTGAGCACTAGAAAAGTATGTGTATCCTGGTGATTTGGGATGTAATGTTCTGTATATGTCTGTTAAATCTAATTCATTTATCAGATTGTTTAGGTTTTCAATTTCCTTATTGGTCTTCTGTCTGGTTGATCTATCTATAGGAGAGAGTGATGTGTGGAAGTCTCCCACAATTATTGTGGAAACATCAATTGCTTCCTTTAGTTTTGCCAGTGTTTTTCTCATGTATTTTGTGGCACCTTGATTGGGTGCATAGACATTTACGATTGTTATTTCTTCTTGTTGAATTGCCCCTTTTATTAGTATGTAGTGGCCTTCTTTGTCTCTCAAAACATCCCTGCATTTAAAGTCTATTTTATCTGAGATTAATATTGCTACACCTGCTTTCTTTTGGCTGTAGCTTGCATGAAATATTTTTTTCCATCCTTTCACTTTCAGTTTCTTTGTGTCCCTGTGTCTAAGATGAGTCTCTTGTATGCAACATATTGATGGTTCATTTTTTTTGATCCATTCTGCGAATCTATATCTTTTAATTGGGGAGTTTAATCCATTTACATTCAACGTTATAACTGTGAAGGCATTTCTTGAATCAGCCATCTTATCCTTTGGTTTATGTTTGTCATATTTTTCCCCTCTCTCTATTAATATCCTTTATTGTACCCATACCGAATCTCTTTAGTACTCAACCTTTCTCCAAGTCTCTCTGTCCTGTCTTTGTTTCTCTGTCTGTAGGGCTCCCTTTAGTATCTCCAGCAGGGCAGGTCTCTTGTTAGCAAATTCTCTCAGCATTTGTTTGTCTGTGAAAAATTTAGGCTCTCCCTCAAATTTGAAGGAGAGCTTTGCTGGATAAAGTATTCTTGGCTGGAAATTTTTCTCACTCAGAATTTTAAATATATTGTGCCACTGCCTTCTCGCCTACATGGTGGCTGCTGAGTAGTCACTACTTAGTCTTATGCTGTTTCCTTTGTATGTGGTGAATTGCTTTTCTCTTGCTGCTTTCAGAACTTGCTCCTTCTCTTCTGTGTTTGACAGTGTGATCAGTATATGTCTCGGAGTGGGTTTATTTGGATTTATTCTATTTGGAGTTCGCTGAGCATTTATGATTTGTGTATTTATGTTGTTTAGAAGATTTGGGAAGTTTTCCCCAACAATTTCTTTGAATACTCTTCGTAGACCTTTACCTTTTTCTTCCCCTTCTGGGACACCAATGAGTCTTATATTGGGACGTTTCATATTATCTATCATATCCCTGAGGTCCATTTCGATTTTTTCAATTTTTTTCCCCATTCTTTCTTTTATGCTTTCATTTTCCATTCTGTCATCTTCCAGGTCACTGATTCGTTGTTCAACTTCCTCTAGTCTTGTACTATGAGTGTCCAGAATCTTTTTAATTTGGTCAACAGTTTCTTTAATTTCCATAAGATCATCCATTTTTTTACTTAGTCTTGCAATGTCTTCTTTATGCTCTTCTAGGGTCTTCTTGATCTCCTTTGTATCCCGTACTATGGTCTCATTGTTCATCTTTAGTTCTTTGAGTACCTGCTCTAGGTGCTGTGTCTCTTCTGATCTTTTGATTTGGGTGCTTGGGCTTGGGTTATCCATATCATCTGGTTTTTTCATATGCTTTATAATTTTCTGTTGTTTTTGGCCTCTTGGCATTTGCTGAACTTGATAGGGTTCTTTTAGGATTTGTAGACCAATTGAAGTCCTTATCTCTAATTTATCAGATCTACAGCTTCGTGGCGTACACTTTTTCTAACTAACCAGCAGGTGGCGTCCACGAGCCACCTGTTCTCCACAAGCCAGTTCTCCCCTGCTTAGCCTTTTTGGTGAGTGGGGGAGTGAGTCTTGTGGGGTCCAATTGGTGTACCAAGCTTGCGTGTGTAGTTGGTGTTGTCCGCCCTGTATATGGGGCGTGTTTCTGGGCAGTCAGGGAGGGGGGGTGGCTCTAACAATCAAATCTCCCTGGTGATCCTAGAGTTTTAAAGCTGCTGCAATAGTCTAATCCTTCAGTTCAGTCCTGCCACAGTTTGTCTCTGCCACTGACCCACTAGTCCTTGGTATTGGCGTATGGCTCCTGAGACTTGCAAGTGGGCCCCTCTTTCAGGCTGTGCAACCTGGGTCCTCTGTTGAGGGATGACTGCTATGTAACAGGTGAGTGTCGTCCCTCCAGGGCGGTTCTGGGCTTCTGGGCTGTGTAGGGAGGCTCCCAGTCTGCTGAAATGATGGCTGAATGGGGCTTTGTTAATTCACACTGCTCCACCTTCCCAACTCTGGGACAATCAGCTGAGGTTGCAGGGAAGGCTAATGTCCACGCCCAGTTTTGTGGTGTGTGCCTGTTATTTGAAGCGCTTCCATCACACTGGGTTGTCTGGGGCAGCTCTGGGCTATGGGGCTGGCGATGGGCAGGAGTGTTTCCTGTCCACCAGGATGATGGCTGTGAGCGGACACCCCCCTTTTCGTGGGAAGTTCTGGTGTTTAGTGAATTTTCTCAGCCACTGGATTATTGCCTTTTGTCTCAGAGCTCTCTTAGTTCTGCTCTTGACTTGACCTGCCCAAATTGCAAGTCTTTGAAGCTTTCTGTATTGGGCTTCTTAGAGTAATTGTTTTAGAAAAAGAAAAAAGGATTAAAAAAAAAAAAAAAAAAAGGGCCCTCCTCAGAGATCTAATGGGTTATTGAAATGCTAAGAGACAAAGCAATTAGGGCCATTAAGGAAAGGTCCACAGGGCAGAGAGATCAGCTTTTCTTCAGGATTTGCATATGAGCCTCAGGGCCTGAGCTCTGCCCTTCCCCTTTCTATGTTCACCAGAACTCCAAAAATCCTCCGCTTTTATTTTGGAGTTTTTCGTGTTGTTTTTTTCTATGCCTGTCTCCTCTCTGCTGGGCTGGCTGCTCTCAGATTCTCTGGTGTCTGGTCTCAGTCTATCTATGGTTGGAGTTTGGATCAGTAGAATGAGTTTCCGATAAGGGCTGCCACTGCAGTTCTCCCTTCTCCTTCCTGGAGCTGACAGCCCCTCCTCCCACGGGACTGAGCCTGGCAGGGAGGGGTGTGGGTCCCCTGGCCGCAAAAACTTACAGATTTCGCTGATCTCAGCAGTTCCACATTTTCATGAGTGTTGTATGAAGTATGCCCAAAGTCAGATTGCTCTGTGGTGTCCAGTCCACGCAGTTCCTGGCTTTCTACCTACTTTCCTGAAGGAGTAACTAAAACATACAGCTCACCAGTCCGCCATCTTGCCCCGCCTCCTACTTGACAGGTTTGAAATTCTGAGCAAGTTATTTAATCTTCCTATGCCTCAGTTTCCTGATCTATAAAATGGGTATAATATTCCTTAACTCACAAGCACGAGGCTGCTGCAAGATTTACACTAATGTAGGTAAAGCACTTATTCCAGTGTCTGGCAGGTAATGGGCAATCAATAAATAGTAATTATTAATAAAGAGAGGACAGTTAAGTCACCTTAATGATTTTATTAAAGAGTATCTCTTTTAAGAGCAGAATGGAAAACAAAGCAAGAAGGAAAGCCACTAGTTATATTATAGTTATATCTGGTCTTGGCTTATGTAAAATAAAGCTAAGAATTTTTGGATTGTAACACTTGTTAAAAATTCTGAAATGGTTTTAATTAATGTAATCACAGGTGTTTTTAAAAGGCTCTAGTTTTGTTAAGGCTCAACTGTCAAAAAAAACTGAGGTTAAACTATTAAGAGAAAGACAAAAATTCCAATTACAAATCTAAGAATAGAGCCCATGGCTGCCTCCAGGCAAGAAAGGTACTTAAACTTTTATTGCACTGAATGGCCAACCCCTGCTCATCCAATAGGTCTCACAGGCATCTACAGAGGCAAACACTTGTTTGCTTTGGTGTTCAAGCAAGATAACTTTACTAAATTAATAAACTAAAGCAGTGCTACGCATACCTGTCTAAATTTAGCTCTTGCTTCTTTTTCCTTCATTCTTCCATGTGCAACCAAATAGTCAAACACTTCACCTATAATTGAGAGAAAAAAGTAAGCAGAAGTCTTACTCCTGAGAATTTTCCCATAAACAACGTTTCAACTTCTAGCAACCCTTTAATTTTTATTTTTAAATACAGATATGAAGACAGTAAAAAATATGCGGAATTTGAATTGAGCTAGACCTAAGTTTAATTATAAACATTTATGTTCACTGATATAATCATTAGGCTGGATAAAAGTCATACAATTAAATTCTCATATGTTATAAAATTTACAACTTTTAATTAAAGGGTTTCGATATGCTTTAATAAAAACTGAGCAATGAAAATTAGAAGTAAAAATGGATGTATGTTAGTAATGTTAAAAGAGGAAGACTTCACTTTAGGCTTACTACAAAGAAGCACTTCCTGAATAAATTCATTCATTTAACAAATATTTATTGAGTGCCTATTAACTGCCAAGCACTGCTCTCGGCTCTGGGGAAATACAGCAGCGAATGAAACAAAGCCCCTTTTCCTCATGGAGCTTACATCCTATTAAGAGACAACAAACAAACAAATGAAAACATGGGATGTTAGATGATGAAAAGTGCTATGGAGAAAAAGCAGGAAAAGAAACAGGGAGCGTGTGTGTGCATGTATGTGTGTGACACTCACGCAAAAGCATTTTGATGACATCCATGAAAGAATGGACAAGATTCTAGGCAAAGAAACAGCACGAAAGCCATGTGGCCAGAAAAGGTAGCAAGGCAGGGAGCACTGTCAACGAGGAAAGAGAAGGTGGGAGGGGTGAGATCTTAAAGAGTCTCCCGTAGGCTTCAGAAAGGACTCTGGTTTTTACTCTGAGAGAAGCAGCAGAGGAGAATATGAAATGATTTATGTCTTAAAAGGATCACTCTGGCCACTACAGGGAGCCGGGAGGTTGGGATTAGGGGAAGGGACAGGGAGATCAAATGGAAAACTACTGCAATAATTAAGACAAGAGTGACCGTGGCATGGACTAGAGTGGGAAGTAGCAGTGGTGCCGAGAAGTGCTTAGTCAGGATACAGCTTGAAAGGAAAGCCAACAGATTTCACTGATGGGCATCAAAGAAGCAGTTTACACAATAGTAATTCCTTGGGGCAAAGAGGTGGCACTTGATTAGATCATTTCCATGGAGGTGTTACCCCACCCATTCCAGGTGGCTCTTAATTAGCTTACTAGAGTCCTTTAAGACAGCTCACAGAGAGGAGCTCAGAGAAGCTGAGATATTTTGGAGAGAAGTTAGGATATGCCATTCAGAGTTTGCCCCAGGAGAAGCTAAGAGCTGACACAGACCCAGATGCTTGGAGATGCTGGAAGATGCAGACAGAAGGATGTTTGGAGATGCTAAGTTAAGAGATGAAGCCCAGAGTTTGCCCTGGAGAAACTAAGGGAGGACCCCCAGACGCTTAGAGAGAAACGCCCTGGGAGAACAACCAAGGATGCACAGGAGCTGACAGCAAGAAGCTAAGAGAGACAGAAGCCCAGACATCTTGGGGAAAGACATTTTGAAACCAGAACCCAGGAGCAAAGGACCAGCAGACGCTAGCCACGTGCCTTCCCAGATGACAGGGGTGTTCCAGACACCACTGGCCTTTCTTCAGTGAAGGTATCCTCTTGTTGATGCCTTAGTTTGGACACTTTTAAGGCCTTAGATCTGTAAATTTATGATCTAATAAATTCCCTATATAAAAGCCAATCTACTTCTGGTATTTTGCAGCTTCAGCAAACCAGAACAGATTTTGGTACAGGAGTAGTGGTGTGCTGCTACTGAGTTTACAAATACCAAACGTGCTGGAGCAGCTTTTAAAATGGATAAGGGGAAGATTCAGGAAGAACTGTGAGGAGCTTGATAGAAAAGGCCTAGATTTCCTTGAAGAGATTGTTGGTGGAAATACTTCTGATGAGGCCTTACACAGAAATGTTGAATGTGTCCTTGCCAACTGATAGAAAGGCAATCCTTGTATTAAAGTGGTGGAAAATGTGGCAAAATTGAGTCCTGGTGTCAGATCGAAGGCAGAATCTCAAAGTGACGAGCTGGGATACTTAGCTGAAGAGATCTCCAAACTAAATGTGGAAAATGCAACTCGACTTCTTGCAACTTACAGTAAAATTGTGAGAGGAAAGAAATAAGCTGAAAACTGAAATCTTGAGTACAAAGAAACCAGAAATTGATGGTCTGGAAAATTCTGGGCTTCCAGAAAGTGAGACCCCAGGGGATAGTGTGCCACGTGAGGATTTAAAGAAACCTGGAACCAGCCAGACATTTCAGTGTAAGTCAGGATTTGAGATGGGGTTATCCAGGAAGATTTGTGGAAAGTTCTATTGTCCGACAGTTTTGGCCCCTGTATGCCACACTCCAATCCAACAAATTTTCTGCGAGATCTGTATAAATGGAGCCACTGCCAGTCTGGACTAAAAGGGACAGAAAAGGGACAAATTGAAGGAAAGATGACTTCAAAGGCAGAACCACAGAAGCTAAGGTCTGGAGCCAAGGGATCTTAGGCCAGGAGAGCAGACCTACCCATGAACATGGAAAGGGTGAGTTTGCCCCAGAGGCAGAGGACGGGCCTTCCATCTTGATGCTTAGGAAGAGTGCTGCTGCCCCAGGCCTCAGATAGGGTGGCGCACATTCCCTGGGGATTGGGGAGAGGCTGGCCACCACCCCACTGTTTGGAGAGGGGAGAGCCTAGGCCCTAGAGATGGCATATAGTCCGGGAGACACCCTGATGCTTGAGGAGGGTGGGGCCGAGAACAAGGTGGTCTCCCCAATGAGTGGATATGTTGGAGCAATCACCCCAGAGTTTGGAGAGGGCAAGGCTGCTACATAAGCCTTTGGAAAGGAAGGAACTACCGCTCTCTCAAGCCCCGAGGATAAAACATTGTTCTATAGATGACTCTCAGAGCTTGCTCTGCAGGTTTTAGGAACTAGTTAGGTCCGGTGACCCGTTTTCCTTTCAGTTTCTCCCTACGGCAATGGGAATGTTTATCCTATGACTGTCCCTCCTTTGTATATTAGAAGATAACTTGTTCTGGGTTTCATGGGTACATAGCCAGAGGAGAATTTTGCCTTAGGACAAACCACACCTGTAACTGATTTTGCTAAGATTTTGTACTTATCTATATTGTGATGGAATGAGTATATTTTTGCATTTGGAAAGAACCTGTCTTTCTGGGGTCCAGGGGGTGGAATGTGCTGGTATGAAATTGTTATGGACCCCAGAAGAGCCATGATCTCTTAATTCTTTTAATTGAATGTTTCCATGGAGATGTGGCCCACCCAACCATAGGTGAGACCTTTTGATTAGATCATTTCCATGGAGGTGTTATTCCGCCCATTCCTGGTGTGCCTTGATTAGTTTAGCGGAGTCTTTTAAGAGTGCTCATGGAAAGAGGTGCCTAGAGAAGCTGAGAGAGACATTTTGGAGAGAAGTTAAGACATGTAATTCAGAGTCTGCCCCCGGCAGAAGCTAAGAGCCGACACAGACCCAGATGCTTGGGGATGCTGGAAGATGCAGAAAGAAGGAGGTTTGGAGATGCTAAGTCAAGAGATGAAGCCGAGTTTGCCCTGGAGAAGCTAAAGGAGGACCCCCAGATGCTTAGAGAGAAACGCCCTGGGAGAACAACCAAGGATGCACAGGAGCTGACAGCAAGAAGCTAAGAGAGACAGAAGCCTAGAAACATTTTGGAGAAAGCCATTTTGAAACCAGAACCCAGGAGCAAAGGACCAGGAGACGCCAGCCATGTGCCTTCCCAGATGACAGAGGTGTTCCAGATGCCATCAGCCTTTCTTCAGTTAAGGTATCCTGTTGTTGATAGTTTAGTTTGGACACTTCTATGGCCTTAGAACTGTAAATTTGTAACCTAATAAATTCCCTTTATAAAAGCCAATCCAGATTGTGGATTAGGAGGGACAAGATGGCGGCATAGAGAAGAGTGGAAGCTAAGTAGTCCCCCTGGAACAACTACAGTAAACCAGAAACAACTAGTAAATAATCCAGAATAACTGCAGGGGGACAAACGAGACCATCTACTCATCATATACCAACCTGAATTGGGAGGAACGCCCGAGAACACAGCATAAAATCTGTAAGTAAAACCTGCGGATTCAAGTCGTGAGACCCCCTCCCCCATAGCCTGAGCTGCAAAGCCTCCTGGTGCCAGAGAGAAGCTCTCTCCCAGCAAGTGAATTTAGCTCAGCTGAGCTCCAACTGGGGTTTTAAGTAGTGAGTGTGAACTGCTCACTACAGGTACGCAGCCCCAAAAAACAGACAGAGGCTTTGGGTGACGACTGACCTGGGAGAGCCGGAGGGTCGCCTTGGACTGGGTCTGAAGGGGACTATCTGTTTCTTTTTTGGCTCAGTGGAGAAAGCCCCAGTCATTTTCAGTTTCCAGGGCTGTGACTCTGGGAAGGGTGGAGACAGCACAAGCAGAGAGAGAGACCACTGAAATGCTAATGACCTCCACCTGGCCGGTCTGTCTTCTCTAGGAGGAAAGGGGTGGGGCCCTTTCCATTCAGAACCAGACCCCAGAGCCTGGGGGAACACGGCCATACCTCCTCACACCAGTCAAGAATTATAGGCTAACAGGCGTCACCTGCTGGGCAGAAAAGCACAGTGACCTGAGGCATCAAAGGGTGGAGGAATTTTCTAAGACACACCTGCAGGGAAACCAGATACTGAATATTTCTTCCCTCTGGGACCTGAGCCTGTTCTGGTCTGGGAAAACAGAACAGAATTTTCTGTTGCCTGGACAACAGAAAATTACAACCTACACTAAGAAAAACAAAGTTATGGCCCAGTCAAAGGAACAAACGTACCCTTCAACCGAGATACAGGAATTTAAACAACTAATGCTAAATCAAATCAAAAAGTTTAGAGAAGATATTGCAAAAGAGATAGAGGCTGTAAAGGAAGCACTGGGCATATATATGGCAGAAATCAAAAGTTCAAAAAACCTACTAGTAGAATCTATGGAAATGAAAGGCACAACACAAGAGATGAAAGACACAATGGAAACATACAACAGCAGCTCTCAAGAGGCAGAAGAAAACACTCAGGAACTGGAGAACAAAACACCTGAAAGCCTACACGCAAAGGAGCAGATGGAGAAAAGAATGAAAAAATATGAGCGACGTCTCCGGAAACTCAAGGATGAAATAAAGTACAATAATGTACGTATCATTGGTGTCCCAGAAAGAGAAGAGAAGGGAAAGGGGGCAGAAGCAATAATAGAGGAAATAATTAATGAAAATTTCCCATCTCTTATAAAAGACATAAAATTACAGATCCAAGAAGCACAGCATACTCCAAACAGAAGAGATATGAATAGACCTACGCCAAGACACTTAATAATCAGATTATCAAATGTCAAAGACAAAGAGAGAATCCTGAAAGCATCAAGAGAAAAGCGATCCATTACATACAAAGGAAGCTTAATAAGACTATGTGCGGATCTCTCGGCAGAAACCATGGAGGCAAGAAGGAAGTGGTGTGATATATTTAAGATACTGAAAGAGAAAAACCGCCAACCAAGAATCCTATATCCAGCAAAGCTGTCCTTCAAATATGAGGGAGAGCTCAAAATACTTTCTGACAAACAGACAATGAGAGACTTTGTGAACAAGACACCTGTCCTACAGGAAATACTAAAGGGAGCACTACACGGTGATAGAAGACAGGAGTGCGTGGTTTGGAACACAATTTGGGGAGATGGTAGCACAACAATGTAAGTACACTGAACACAGGTAACTATGAATACGGTTGAGAGAGGAAAGTGGGGAGCATGTGAGACACCACAAGAAAGGAGGAAAGATAAAGACTGGGACTGTGTAACTTGGTGAAATCTAGAGTATTCAACAATTGTGATAAAATGTACAAATATGTTCTTTTACGAGGGAGAACAAGCAAATGTCGACCTTGCAAGGTGTTAAAAATGGGGAGGCATTGGGGGAGGGATGCAATCAGCATAAACTAGAGACTGTAACTAATAGAATCATTGTATTATGCTTCCTTTAATGTAACAAAGGTGACATACTAAGGTAAATGCAGATAAGAGGGGGGGATAGGGGAGGCCTGTTAGACACTTGACATTGGTGGTATTGTCTGATTCTTTATTCTACTTTGATTTAAGGTTATTTTTCCTTTTGCTGCTTCCTAGCTGTCTTTTTTTTTTCCTCTTTCTTTTGCCTCTCTACCTTCTTTGACTCTCCCTCCTGCCTTGTGGAAGAAATGTAGATGCTCTTATATAGATAGTGGTGAAAGTGGTGAACACAGAAATGTATGACCATGCAGAAAACCATCGATTATTTACTTGGGATGGAATGTACGGTGAGTGAACAAAACCATATTAAAAAAAATGGGTTGATGACAAAACCTCGAGGGCAATATACTGAGTGAAATAAGCCAGACACATTAGGACAATTATTGCAGGGTCTCACTGATAGGAACTAATTATAATATGTAAACTCATAGACATGAAATATAAGGTACCAAGATATAGGATGAGGCTTAAGAATGGGGAGTGGTTGCTTAGTATGAGCAGAATGTTCAATCAGGATGAACTTAAATGTTTGGAAATGAACAGGGGTGTTGGTAGCAAGATGTGAGAATAACTAACAGTGCTGAATGGCAAATGAATGAGGTGGAAAGGGGAAGCTCAGAGTCATATATGTCACCAGAAGGAAAGTTGGAGGTCAAAAGATGGGAATTTATAAAACTGAATCCTATGGTGGGCAATGTCCATGATCAACTGTACAAATACTAGAAATCACTTCCATGAACCAGAACAAATGTATGACAATACAATTAGAAGTTAATAATAGAGGGGCATATAGGGAAGAACTATATACCTATTACAAACTATATACTACAGTTAGTAGTATTTCAACATTTTTTCATAAACAGTAACAAATGTACTATAGCAATACTAGGAGTCAACAATTGAGGGGGGTTGATTAGGGATGGGGAGGATTAGAGTTTCCTTTTCTTTTCTTTTTTTTTTTTCATCTTTCACTTTATTTCTTGTCTGGGATAATGAAAAGTTTCTAAAAATTGAACAAAAATTAAGTGTGATGGATGCACAGCTGTATGAGCGTACCCAGGGGCAAGTGATTGTACACTTTGGATCTTTGGATAATTGTATGGTATCTGAACAATCTCAATAAAAATTAAAAAAAAAAAAAAAAAAAAAAAGCCAATCCATTTCTGGTATTCTGCATTAATGGCAGCTTTAGCAAACCGGAACAGTTCAGAAAATTTTGATACAAAATGTATTTTGGGAAAAGAACAGATTTACTTTATTCAAATAAGGCATACCTCCATCAGCATAGACAAAATTCAAATAAAATATTTTGATACCTTAAAATACATAATACAACTCAAATGGATATTTTGGAAGAAAAAGTCATTCTGAATTGTACACTAAAATCTTTGACTTTTAAACGCTTAACCCTAACTCTGAACAAACTAATTTTAAATAATGGATGGGCATAAATATTTTCATGTTATCACTTGAATGAGTAATAATCTTTTAAAAGGGATTACGTATTGTTAATTTATACTACACGGTTCATTTAACTATGATGAATGATGAAGGTAAATGTCAGCTCAATAAAATGTCAGCATTTTCTAAGTGAATGACCTTTCTGTTTGCAGAATACACAATGTCAAACAAACAGTTAATAAGTGAAAACAAGGAAGGATGTGTGCTTATATCAAAAAGTTTCGGACTTAAAAAAAAATCAATGGATCAAACCCACTAGCTATTATAAAGTAACAAAGAGAGAGCCCATTTCTATCAATATTATTTTTAAATTAAAAAATTTTTTTTTCATACATTCAAATGTAGAATAAACCTCTTAAGAGAATAAGCTTTGGAGGAGAAGTTTCTGGAACCTTAAAATCACACTCTCAATCCCTAAGTTATAAATCAGGAATTCAACCTACCTCCCCTCCCCCTTTTTTGCTTTCTTGAGAACCCATTACCATTCAGATTAACCAGATGAATTGAAAACCTTTCTAAAGGCTCTTACAAAAAAAATAGTGTCAAAAAAGTGACTCTTCCCACCCAGGTCACATTCTGGAGCTGGCTCAGGGAGACACTGGTTTAATGGAAAGGACCCTGGACCAGACAGCTCTAAAAGCCCCATGGATCCATTGGCATAGAACCACCTTTCTGAGCATTAGTTTCATTTGTAAAAATTAGACAGTTGCCCTGGATGATTCTGAAATTGTATGATTATACCAAACCAAAAGTACCAGGCTGGAGACAGAAGTGAACAGTCAATTTAGTGAACCTTTTACTGTTCACATGGCAAAGGCATCAATAAAACAGATGTCCAGGAGACTGACAGTGCTTTGTTGAGCTGATTAAAACAAATAGACCGAGACAATATATACCAGTTCCCATCAATTTCACATGTTGTCATGGTGCTGCACAAGGTAGAAAGCATGTGCAGTAAGGATCCTCGAAGGAGGACTGTGTCAGCACCCCACTAGGAAGCTCGGAGAAATGTGCGTAACTTGTCAGGTGAAACGACCAATAAGGGTACTGCCTGGACTGACGCTCATGTTTGGGTTTTCCAAAGTTGATCTTCTGTCTACTAAAATCGCATACTTCTCAGACGTTTTGTCTCACCCCTGCCTATATGACCTGGGTACCTAAAATAGATGGGAACAGAAACTGTGACTGACTGAGCAACCGGAAGTGGCAACATGGTAACAGAAGGCTGGAGTTCCAGGCCCGGCAGCATGACATTAAGACTTCCCAGCCTCCATTTCCTCAAGGGTAAATCCTATCACTCACTGCCTGGCCACCTCACAGTGTGACTGTGAGGTGGAGGGAGATAAGGTAAGAAAGAGCACCCTATACATGTGGAGGCAACATGAATGAAAAGGTTATGAACATTACTTTGTGTTATTTGCCCATAAGATGAGTAGAAAGGATTAGAACTCCATATAGATCTTTGGTTCTGCAATTAACCTTCATTTCTTCCTACTACTCCTCAAGTCTGAAAATGCCAATTAAATTTCCAAACCACAAATTAAAAATCTAAAACACACAACTAATGAGTTAGAAGTATAAAAAAGCGGTCAGAGGTATGACTACTACAACTTATTCTTTCCCACAATGGGCTTAGAATCTCTTGATTTATGGGTTAACCCACTACCTCGAGGCTGATTCAACTTTCTAACTCCAGGTTTTAAAACCTGGAGCAAAGTGTTCAGGATAAATAAAATTGTACTGCAACCCAAACTATTGGCTACACTGTGGAGTTCAATAAAAAGCGTATTCAGTCTCATTTGTCATTTTACAAACTCAGTTTAATCCTCGTTTGTTAAGTATCTGCTACGTGCCAGGCTGCATGCTAGAGGCAGGGAGCACACAAAGATGAATGTGAAAGTTTCTGCCCTCAAGAAGCTCTGAGACCAGAAGAGGGGAAGACAATGAAACTCTCAGGTGGTTTAAAAACTACAAGCCTAGCCCAACTTTATCAAGTCTTTATAAAAGAGACAGGCTATATACATGCATTTCAGAAAAATGTCTAATTTACATAATCTTGTAGGCAAGTAACGACTAGTCCTTAATCTTTATTTTAAGGAAAAGCTAATCACAGGCACTGTAACCATCAATTTTGCCCTTGGGAAAGACAGACACCAATGACATATTAAAATCTGATAAAGAAAAGCATCCAACATACGCTAATGCATTAATATATTAAAAAATCCAAGACCTTGGATACCATCATTTAATAATGCTAATAATGACATACTCCATGCCAACCTACAGAACCACTAAGGGTTTTTTCTGACTCTCATGCTAGCATATTATGACTTTGGATGTTAAAGGAAACCTTAACAATTATCCATATGGACAGTGTGGCTGTGTACTCCCTTAAAAAGGAAAAGGAAAAAAAAACAAAAAACAAAAAACCAATATATAAAATTGTTCTTACCTCCACTTGCATATTCCATGATTAGGTAGAGCGTTTTTTCAGTTTCGATGACTTCAAATAACTTCACTGGGGGAGAGGAGAGGATATAAGGAGAAACAGAAATAAATGGCTGTATACATATACTATGCATATATAAACTCTATCTATGAAAAGCATTTTTTACCCCTCTTAAAGAGTTTAATAGCTGGCCCTCTACTGAACTGTTTTTTAGGAATTTTATCCTATATTATAACAAAAGATTTCATAAAAGCATAGAATTCCACAAGAAAAAAGATTAATTCTGATGCTTAAACAGCAAAACTTCACTAGGCACTCAGCAGTCTAGCAAAATATACCTATTCTCATTTTCCTCTACCATCATTCTTCATTGTGTCTATACTGGCTAGCTTCCCTCCCAGCAGCTCATCCTTTGCAAGATGACAAGCACCTCAGGAAAAACTGTCTTCATTCAACCTGAAAGAATGGCTCAGATACACCCTATTCCTGCAATGCAAACTTCTCATTATTGCTTTAAGAATATAGGTCCACTTGAGGTATTTTGTTGCTTAGGAAACTTATACCATCTCTCAGATAACCAGGTTCCTCTGTGATTATTCTGAGGCCAAGGTGGAAAGAAATAGAAGGGACTATATGCAAATGAATTGAAAAGAGCTTTTATTAAACAATTAATTTTCAATTGTTTTAGGTGTGATTTTGCTATAGCTGTCCTTTGTTATATACAGAAATAATATTTCTATTACTTCTGATTAATAAAACCATAACACAACAATTAGAAATACATACATTTAAAAATGAAACTGAAGTAAATCTTTGAAGCTACCAAATCATCGTTTTGCAAATCTACTTTATTTTGAGATTAATACATTATTTAAAGTTAAATATACCAAAGTTAAAAATTGGAGCAAATGCTAATCTTTTATGTTGCAGACTATTTTCTGATTCCTTCATACAGAATTAGACCAAACAAAGCACCTAACACATAGTAGTTAATAAATGTTGAATTAATAAATAATACAATCATACATTTCCTTAGGTTCTCATACATTCAGATTGTCAAGAAAAAGTATTTAAAGAAAGTTAAGGCATATGTGCTGGTCATCAATCAACAAATAAATAAAACCCTTCTAAAATTTGATGCATATATTACATCTTCTGGAAAGTCTATATTAATGCAATAGTAATTTTTTAAAATTTAAATCTATTATCAAAGATAGGTCATTAAATAGGTAGAGAACTGTGAAAAGAATCAGGGCACAACTTAAGTAATTAAAAGACAAAATAAATATTTCTAAGACAGTTCTAGGCATGTGATAAAATGTTTTTTTGGTAAAAAAAAGTTGGAATCTGAAATCCAAAGTTAGCTGGCTAACTCCAAAGGGTTAAAATGAAAAGCAAAGAAATGAGGATTTCTTCCCACTAAGAAAGAAGGTTTTCTTTCCCTCAAAGAAAGGTATAATTCTTGTGGTTTTTCTTTTCTTTAAACATAACATATTGCATTGATTCAAAGAAGTATATTTTTTCATATTTTAGCTAACATCCCTGATATCAGAATGATGGCTTCTTGTAACTAATTGGTAGCACTTTTTCCTTGCTTAGTGGTACATAAAATAATGCTTTTTACAATGATAGGGTAACTTAGATTTGAGGAAATAAGCCTCATGTATGAATATACAATCAAACTAGGAAGGTCTATATAAAAACTTTTTCCCTGCTATGGGCTCCAGAGTCAACACCAGCTACTGTTCTGGTGCCTCGGGGATTCTTGCCATGATGTCCTTACCATTCAATATCACCCCACCACTTCCACAACTGACTCTGATAGTAACCCTCCATACCTGGCTGTCTTAGCTGTTTCACTCTTGAAATAATGCTTCTAGATCGGAGGAATATCACTGTCTTTAAAAAAGCAGTTATATTTTAAAAGAGCTCTATTATGATCTACGTGGATCCAAAGTTCACATTGGAACATATAAACAGTGGGGGTCAATATGAAGTAATTTGCTTATTTTCATCTTGCAGGATCACACCCTTCCTCCTCTTTTAAACCTACCTACCTCACATAACACTTAGCACAGAGATGTGTGCACAGAGGACATGCAAAACAACTCTTTGCTTTTTGAAACAATTCATACCAAAATTCCATTAGATGGCAAGTATCCCAGATGTCTTAAAATATGATTCAAAGTGTAAGTATTTTCTTAGGCACACAACCACAGCAAAATGTGTTAACTGATTTACTAGAATTCCCTTCTCTCTACGGACTAAGGCATCTTAACTATGGTAGTTTCTAATACATTAAAAAGTTACAAAATTACAGTTAATCTGGTTACAGATGTTTTACTGCATTAAAGTTATCAATTCAAGTACTTAATTTCGTAGTTTTATACCCTATCTTCAGTAATTTCAAAAAAACTAATGCAAATGATCAACAACTTGTATATATTTATTCAAAATATTAAACATGTACCTGGGCTGGGGGGAGGGAAGGAATCTCCTTCTATCACTCCTGGAATATGCTTAGCCTTATGACATACTTTCAAGAATGCATTTAGACCCAAAAGAATATAATAAAGCAGAAAGTACCTATGTTTGGATGGTTTAAAATCTTCATTATTCTTACTTCTCTGAAGAGCTAAAAGAAAAACACACACAATCCCCCCAAGACAGTTATTAAAACATTATATGCCACTGTTGCAATATAAAATTAAATTTTCTTTTGGATAACCGACTCATTGCAAATGTTTAGTATTCCATAACTAAGACTAATATGAAAGTCTTGGGTAATTCTGAAATACCGTTATAACCCATTACCAAACGCTTCAATTTTATATTATGAATAACAGCAGAAGCCCCATAAGGGGGGTGATACCACAATCAGAATTTTATTTTGCTATCTTGAAAACATAAGATCAGATTTAGGCAAAACAGTTTGTGATTCAACTTTGTCTGATTCACTAAAGCTTCTACCTAGGGATTCTAAATCAATTAATCAAAACTTACATGATCCCAATGAACTACATCATGAACAATTAGATAGATAATGCAAAAAATTCTAAGAGAAGATTTTGAACAAAACCACCCTCAGGAGACCCTTATGAGAGGATGCAGGTAATTTAGCACCAAGGCTGGGGTGAGTGGTTATGTTAATGCCCCAAATGGATCACACCTCCCATGTTCCTGCTTTTGTGATGTGGCCCCTTTGCGATGACATTAGCCTTGGCCACGTGACTTGCTCTGGTCAATGGGACATTAGCAAATGTGAAGCAAGCGAAGGCTAGATAAAATAGTTGGGCATTGGTGCTTGCTCTCTTGGAATGATGTTGCCACTCTATGAAGAATTCAGTCTTGCCTCTTTAAGGATGGAAGGCCACATGTAGAGAGGTTCTGTGGTCCCAGATTCCAGACCCCACAACCAGCAAGCTGAATGCAGCCACATGAGTGAACACTTGGGTAAGACCTTAAGAAGAACTGCCCAATCAAGAGGAGCAGAACTGTCCAGCACCCCCAGAGAATAAAGGAAAAACAATAAACTCCATGGTATAAACAGGTGCCATGCATTCAGAGGAGGGTCAGATCGTTAATGAGAAGACTTCAGAAAAATCACAGAATTTTGAGGCCATCTTCTTCAACTCATTTGTGAACAAGGGGAAACCAGGGTTCAGAGAGAGGAAAAGATCTCCCAAGGTGATGCTACCTCTCTGTGGTGAGTCTAGGCACAACTCGGCCTCCCAACATCCAGGACACCACAGGAGACATGGACTAGGGAGAGCCCTGGAAGGGGAGAATCTGGTGAGAAAGCTAACAATTCAAAGTATGGAGACATGGACCCAGGCAAGATGTGAAAACAAGCTGAGCTCAGAACTTAAGAAAATGTATCTGATGAATGAACTGTTACAGTTGAATCCTTAGTTATCAGTTGACACTCCCAATTATTTCCACCATTGCTCAATTTGAAAAGCTCCAAGTTGGCTGCAACACCAATCTAACTGGGACTCCTCACTTAGAATGGAAACCCTGGCCATGGCGGCCCTGCCTCACGTAGAGTCCAGCCACTCTCCTTCAGCCACCCAGCACACGAAGCTCTTTCCTTCCTTACCATCCTTCAAGTGTCAGGCAGATTCTCTGAAAACCTTATCTAAGTAGGTCTCCTTTGTTTTACATCATAGTTATCTGTTCCCTTCTTTCCTATGATCTTTCAAGTTGTGATGGTACACTTGTATTTATGTGCCTGTTTACTAGTCACCTTGTCATCCAGAGGGAATAAGTCTGTCTCTAGTAAGTAACAAGAGTACACCTAAAATATCAGATTTTTACCAGCTGGCAATCTTGGGTCTGCATGTATGCATGGAGACTACCAACCGGAGGTTAGGAGAAGCTGCTTCTTTTAAATGGGGTGTTGGCCTTGACACTCCAGGTACGGTCTGAGAATCCACAGCATTGCCGCCACCAAGCAGCTTGTTAGAAATGCAGACCCCAGGCCCTCCCCAGTCCTGCTGGATCAGAATCTGCACTGTAACAACTCCTGGTGATCTACAGCCACATTGAGGTTCCGGAAGCACTGCTCCAGAGCTCCTTATCTCCCACAATTCTCACCTGTTTATCTCTCTCTACATGCCAGGCCATAGCCCTCTTCGGAATTTTAAAAGGCACAATTTAAAAACCAGGAGGTTATATTATTAATATGCTACGAAACTTGTTTTAAAATACACCATAAAGGTAAAACATATCAAAAGGAAACCCTGGTCAAATTACTGGCACATAGGAGTACTCAAGAAATAGTTTTTCAATGAATGAAATTTGAAAGTTAAACTGATGTGGTTTTAGCATATGTGGATACTCATAAGTTGTTGTTACATTAGCCTAAAATATGGATCTTTCCACCTTAAATTAAGGTGTAAGTGGAAAGCAAGAATATTATCGGTATAACATGTAGACATTTAAATCTTCAGTCTTTCCATAGCCTTAGAACTTTATATTGATATAAATTTCCCGAGACTCAAATAAGAATCCTGTGTCTAGTGTCGCTGTTCAGTTTTAGGTCATTTGTGTACCAGATGAATACAGCTTACCCTTTTTAAAAAATTCATTTTTACTGAGATGTATTCACATACCATGCAGTCACACAAAGCATACACTGAATTGTTCACAGTACCATTATACAGTTGTGTGTTCATCACCAAAATTAATTTTTGAACATTTTCATTACCACATACACAAAAATAATAAGAATAAAAATTAAAGTGAAAAAGAACAATTAAAGTAAAAAAGAATACTGGGTGCTTTTTTTTTTTTTGCCCCCATTTTTCTACTCATCCATCCATACACTGGCTTTCCCAATCACATTGTCACCCCTCATAAGTTACATTTTTATATAATTATCTTCAAGATTCATGGGTTCTGGGTCGTAGTTTGATAGTTTTAGGTATTTACTACTAGCTATTCCAATTCATTAGAACCTAAAAAGGGTTGTGTATATTGTGTGTAAGAGTGCCCACCAGAGTGACTTCTCGGCTCCTTTTGGAATCTCTCTGCCACTGAAGCTTATTTCATCTCCTTTCACATCCCCCTTTTGGTCAAGAAGTTGTTCTCCGTCCCACGATGCCGGGTCTACATTCCTCCCCGGGAGTCATATTCCATGTTGCCAGGGAGACTTACTCCCCTGGGTAGTTTACTATTTTTTAATCTGTGTCTAATAATACTACCATTTTCATTTAGTAAGGGAAATGTGATTGAATGCTGATCTAACAGAGGGCGAGAAGGAGTTACGCCTTTTTAATGCACTTAGGTCTACATAATCTAAAGTGTAAATATTTTTAGACAAGTAATTACTTGACAGGGCATACATGCGGAATTTTTATATTTTGTAAAGTCATTTGACTTTTTTTAGTACTTTTCTCTAACCAATAGGATTATCTGTCCCATCAAAAGCAAGGTTATACAGAGGGAATTTTCAGATTTGCTTGATTTCTTTTTCCCCTCAAAGCCCAAGTGTTCTTAAATATAACTGATCTTCCTTTTCTGAGTAGTTTATTCATTTTTAATTCATCCAGCAAATGTGTGTTGAGCACTCACAACATGCAGGCAGGTGCTAAATTCAGGGCAGTAGGCATGCATGCTCAGGGTCCAGTGGGGGGGCGCAGACAGCCAGGAGGCTTTCAGGACACAGTGTGATAAGGGAAGTCCTCGGAGCCATGGGAACACAGAAGAGAACCCTAACCCAGAACAGAGGGTTTAGGGAAACTTTCTGGAGACAATGACATCCAAGCTAAGATCTGAGAAATAACGAGGGAGTGAGCCAGTTGAAAGAGGGAAGAGAATGTGTGAAGGCCCAGTGGGCGAGAAGGTCTGACCCACTGGAAGGAGGGAAAGAACTCCAGTCAGAGCTAGATGGGTGGGGGGCAGTGGTAAGAGACGAGGATAAGGAGTCATAAAAAGGGGTCTGGATTTTTAGCCAGAGAATGAGGAGCCACTGTAAAGTTTTAAGGAAAAAAATTATTCGATCACTTTTTAGATTGAAAAGATTACTCTGGCTGCATCATGGAGAAAGTGGGGTTGGGGGTCGGGAGGGGAGAAGGTGGGTTTCGCTCTGGAAAAGCCAACTGGGAGTTGCTGCAGTAATTCCAGAGAGAAAACAATGGTCTGCACTAACACAGTGGCACCCGGGTGAAGAGGAGACCCAGTCTAGAAATACTCCAGGGGTAAGGGAGAGGGAGGCAGAGGTGGAGGTGACACCTGTGTTCCTGGCTTAAGCAACTGCATGGGTACTGGCACCATTCGTTGAGACAAAGATGGAGGAGGAAAGTGCGGGGTCGCCGAGAGGAATGGCAGGGTGTGCTGAGTTTGGTTTTGGACATGCTGAATTTGAGAGGCGATAAAGACCAGCTGGATATTTGGGTCCGAAGCTCTGGAAAGAAATCTGGGCTAAAGAAATCCTCTTGAGAATTTTCAGCCTCTAGATGGCATCCTTGGAATTAAATGACACCAAACCTTGGGTGTAGAATGAAATGACACAACCACCAAGGAACAAGTATTTCAGAAAGAAAAGAGTTTGGGTCCAGAAAGGAGACCCAGAAAAGGTAGACAGGCAGAGAACAAAATCCAGAGACTGAGATTTTTAGTGACCTGAAATCAAAGTCCAGTCGTTGCCTGAAGCCTGCCCCAACCCGAGCCCCCTGCCCCAATAGCCCCTTCTTCCTCTCCTCCTGTGGGGGGTTCCTAAGGTGCCTGGGAGAAGGCAGGCAGATGCAAGCAGACTCAGCCCATTCTCACAATCCTACAGTCTCAGGCCACCACAGACCAGCAAAGTGGCCGGAAATTTCTGTGGAGACACAGAAGATTACCTGGCTTGATAGGTTATACAGGGGGGCCGCCTCCTAAGCACTGTGTGCCTGACAGCGGGCACCAGGCTGGGAGAAGGCCAAAGCTTTGTGTGCCTGAAGGCAGGCACCAATTTAGATAAGGACATAGCCGGGCTCCTTCTGTGCTCCCGTCTCCTGCTCCTGCTGTCTCCCGTCTAGCCCCTAAGAGAATGTCCCTTGAGATCAAAGACATGCAATCACACCTTATGGCTTTATGAAAAATGTACCCTCCCTGAAATACCTGAAAACAGTCACGTAGGAGACCACCTTGTATGCTATATAAACCTGTAGGAATGAGTAGAATAAAACTTTCTTTTGCATGAACACAGAGACGGAGTCGGCCCCTTCTTTCACAATTGGTGCCCCGTGTGAGGAGTTCCAGTCCTGACCATGACGTTTGGAAACTGCACAGTAAGTACAAGTGAGTTGTCTCACGGTGGTTCAGTAGTTTCAGCCACTCAACGATATGGGTCAGTCTCTCAGTGTTCCCCAGCACCGGTATGTTTTAATTTTGCAAAGGCTGCTGCAGGCTAGTGGAGCTTCTGTTTCAGAAGACAATTTGTATTCTTTACTGCATAATGTTGTTCAACACAACCCTTGGTTTCCTAAGGAAGGCACATTAGACTTAGACGTGTAGGAGTGCATTGGATGAAATTTAAAGTGCCACTTTGAGAGAGGACAGAAAGTTTTCTCTAAAACATTTACTACATGGGCTCTTGTTCGCACTGCCCTAGCCCCTCTTCATACTGACGAGACTGAGAGTTCTGAAACTGAGGTCCCTAAAAAAGAAACCGCCGCTCTCTCCGATGAAGGCCTTCTGCCCCACCAAGCCGTCAGCCCCTATACCGCCAGCCGATAAAGGCGATGGGGAAACTATAGCCTCGCTCCCTCCCCTTTCTCCTATACCGCCGCTGCCGCTGCCACCTCCCCCTTCCAGAGGTGCCGTGCCTGTTTTACAAAGCTGTCTGAACGAAGAGGCATTAGCTAGTGATCTTGTTTGCCCCATTATGCTTAACCAGTTGCCCAGAAATTTTTCCTAGAGTACCAGGACTGGGAAGTCCAAGTGAAAGCACCCACCACAGACAAACACCAAACACATCTGAGTTAAGGTAGCTTTGCAATTCAGACCTTCCCTGTGCTGGGTAGGTGTGTAATTTTTTGTTTATTGTGTTCACATTGCTTTCTTTTGTTTTAATTAGTCTATTGTGTAATAAAGCTAATTAAGTTAATCCAAGGGTCATGCATGCAAACTCAGTGGGTTTGAGCCCCACTAACCATAACCCCAGATTTGTAGTCCTCCTTTTAAATTTTGTGCAGTCTGCACAGTTTGCATTTGTGTGAAAAACAAGTGTCATAAAATAATATCTTTACTGAGGAATCTGTTAATAAGAACTTTAACTCCCTCTCTCTATAAAAAATGTTTTGTTTTAAATATTTAGCATCATTCTAACAAGTTTGATTTTGGTGGTAATAGCATGTTGTATAGAAGGTATAAAGAATATTTTTCTAATTAAGGGGAAAAGGAAAGTAGCTTTGTCCCAAATGACTGACTGTTTAGGAATGTAAAATAAGCCTGGAGGGATAGGAATGTGGGATGAAGCCTAAATGAATACAGAAAGTTGTAGAAGGTTTGTAAAGTAGAAAATTTATTTCTGTAGTCAAGGTTGAAAGATAGGTACAGAAAGCTGCAAAAAGTTTGTGAAAACAATTATTTCTGTGGTCAAAGTTAAAAAATGGTAAAAACTAGTAATAATACTGCTTAACAATAAAACCTCAAAACTTAAAGAAAAGAGTGGTTTCATAAAACAAAATAGCATTAAATATTTTAACCACCACCCAAAACAGTAATTAATATTCAATGTTGTGGGTATGTGCCTAATAATTCACAAAATATAAACATTCCTCACCATATTGCAAGCTCCTCACATTAAGGTCTCCTGTTTTTATTAAGAAAAAAGTTTCCTTAAATTATTAGGGTCCTATTTCTTGATAAAAGGTTACAGAAGTGTTTTTCTAAGTAATCAGTATAGGATGCAAAAAGTCTCTTTTATCAAAATAACTTCTTGCACTCAACATATGTTAACTTTATCATGTCCTTGGTTGTTTAAAAATATTGTCTTCTCACTTTTTAAAAAAGCTAAGTCTTCTCCTTAACTTCAACTAAATAAAAAATATATATATACTGTTTCAAACCTAATAACTTTTAACATTTTACTTTCTCAAGGTCAAATCCTGAAGAATATCTTTTTATCCCCAACAGTTACAAAGAATTGTTCTTTCACCTTGGAAAATAAACAAACTACTAAAAATAATTAAATTCATGAAATATGTTACAAATTGCAAAAAAAAATGTTTAGACAATGTTATAAAAATTAAAAACTTCTAACCTTCTTTTGGTTACTAATGTGCATAACATCAAACAACAATGTAAAACTGCTAATTATAATTTCAGTTATTTTTAAAAGGTTATCCGTCACAAAACAAAGGTTCCCAATGGAACCCTGGAGCCCACCATCCTGTTTCCCAGAGGACCAATGATGCGGCGCTATAACAACTGTACAAAGAAGATCCCTCCCAAAGCTAACTCCGGTGCAGATGAACCAGCCTAAGACGACATGGTGCCCGTTTCCAGAACCCCCATAATATCCCTATAAATGAGCTTTATGTCATTATACCAAATTGTAATCATAATAAAAAAGAGGGGAAATGTGGAGACATGGAAGGTTCCCTGGCTTGACAGGTTATACAGGGGGGCCGCCTCCTAAGCACTGTGTGCCTGACAGCGGGCACCAGGCTGGGAGAAGGTCAGAGCTTTGTGTGCCTGGAGGCAGGCACCAATTTAGATAAGGACCAAGCCAGGCTCCTTCCGTGCTCCCGTCTCCTGCTCCTGCTGTCTCCCATCTAGCCCCTAAGAGAATGTCCCTTGAGATCAAAGACATGCAATCACACCTTATGGCTTTAGAAAAAATGCACCCTCCCTGAAATACCTGAAAACAGTCACGTAGGAGACTACCTCATATGCTATAAAAACCTGTAGGAATGAGTAGAATGAGAAAGAACTTTCTTTTGCATGAACACAGAGACAGAGTCGGCTCCCTTCTTTCACAAATTTCTATTTACAAACAGCTGCTCGGGTCCTCGAACAACGGTGAGGAGTCACAGCTCCGGAATGCTCCATGAAGGAAGATGGGTTGGAACCATACCTTCTTTTCCTCAACACTGCTTTGGAAGGTCAGTGAAGGTTTCTTTTTCTCACTTACCACACCGACTGCACCACCTCAGCAGAACAGAAGGAAAAATCAGTAGACCTCTCAGATAAAACCCAGACAGAGACCAACACAAGCCCGCATAGTTCATAGTGAAGAATTTTCAAGAAAGATAAGACTGAGTAAAAAGGGGGGGAAATATGTATTTGCTTCTCTATACACAGCACACCTCTGGAAGGATGCACAGAAACTGAAGACCTAGGTCACCACAGGGCAGGGAACTGGGTAGCTGGAGATAAGGGCTGGATGAAGGTTTTCCCTTCTATTATTTTTTCTACCTTTTGAACTTTGAATCACAACTGTATTATTACCTTTCTCTCCTCCCTCAATTAATCTGAATTTTAAGAAAAAGGCTGAGGATGAACAAAGAAATTGTTTTTTTTGGCTAAAAGGGGAAATCCTGGGGGGGGGAGGGCTGCTGAAATTTGGTGTATTTTGATCACCTCCTAACAAGAGCTCACTGTTCTCATCACACATGTGGAAGCTGTCAGTGGGTGAAAGGCAAACAAGTCTTATTTAAAGTTGAGCAAATACGAGAGCCAGTACAATAAGGCAAAATTTAAGAAGGTAGACAAGAGATTCTAACTACTCTCTCAGGACCACTCTGACATCAAAATAAAAAGTGGAATAGGAAAGATAACAAATGACAGGAAAATAAGATAACTAATTGCATATTACAGAACATTGGTTTAACACTAGCCAAAAGCAGTGACCTCTCCTACTCAAGAAGAGTAGTCCACTACGTAGGTGAATATGATACGTGGGAATGCACTACAACTTCATTAACCAGAACTTTGCTGCTGTCATGTAGTTATTGCTAGAGTTCTCTATTATAAACATCACAGTTAACATCCTTGTACATACATCTTTGCACACTTATGCAAACGTATGGGCAGGGTAGATCCCTAGCCTTTGGATGGGGTGAGTGTGTCAAGGGCATATATGCATCTAAAATTGTGTTAGTGCCATTTTGTTTTCTAAAAATATATTAGTTAACATTACTGTGAACAATATAAGATTTCCTGTTTCTCCACACTCTTGCCAACACTATGTATTACCAATTTTTTCATCACTGCAGATCTGATTGGTAAAAAATGGTCTTTCAGGATGTTGAACATTTTATTTGAATACTGACCACTTGTCCTTCTATTCATTGCCTAAGTATACCTGAGATTATTTTTCTATTATGTTATGCAACCCCACTTCTTACCAATTTTCAAGACTTTTTATATATTAAAGAAATAAGACCTGTACCATAGCAGACAATGTTGGTCACTTATTCAAATCTACCTCTACTTCCTTCCTCTTTGCCGAATTTTCCAGAAGCAACTCTTTCAACTTCTCTAGCTATTTCACCTAACATTTGCCTATATATTTCTACTTTGCCAAAATATACTGCTTTCTTAATTTTTCATTTTGGACACTGTCTGTGGCTTCCTACTTCGGATTTACCTTTCCTCAACCCTTCCAAACACTCATGCTTCTCCTCTATTATGCTCTTCATAAGGTTCTATCAATCTTGTTTTTAATTTTTGTTTATAAAGGTTGTACATCTACATATCTTTTTAAAATACATTTTTATTGAGATATATTCACATACCCTGCAATCACCCAGTTACAATCAGTTACTCACAGTACCATCATATAGTTGTGCATTCATCACCAGAATCTATTTTTGAACATTTTCCTTACTCCAAAAAAAAATAAAAATAAAAGAGAACACTTAAAACATCCCTCCCACCCTATTTTTCATTTAGTTTTTGTCCACATTTTTCTACACCTTACCCAGATAAAAGGAGTCTGACTCACAGGTTTTCACAGTCACACAGTCACACTATGTAAGCTACATAGTTATGCAACCATTTTCAAGAATCCAGTCTACTAGACTGCAGTTTGACAGTTTTGGGTATTTCCTTCTAGCTATTCTAATACATTAAAAACTAAAAAGGGATATCTACATAATGCATAAGAATAACCTCCAGTGACCTCTCAACTCCATTTGAAATCTCTTAGCCACTGAAATTTTACTTTGTTTCATTTTGTTTCCTCCTTTTGGTCAAGATTTTCTCAATCCCATGATGCCTGCTCCAGGCTAATCCCTGGGAGTCATGTCCCATGTTGCCAGGAAGACTTATACCTCTGGGAGTCATGTCCCACATAGGAGGAAGGCAGTGAGTGCACCTGCTACATGGGCTTAGAGAGAGAGGTCACATCTGAGCAACAAAGATGTTCTCTGGGAGAGATTCTTAGGCACAAGTATAAGTAAATTTAGCTCTCCTCTGCAGTAATGAGCTTCATAAGGCGAAGCCCCAAGATTGAGGGCTTATCCTACTATATCAGTACTAAACCAGGTGGGGAAATCCAACATTTCTGCATTTTCCCCCCAGTTCCTTGGGGGAGCCCTGCAAATATGTTTTTATTCTCTGCCCAAATTACTTTGGGATGTATTGGGACTTCACACTAACCTGTATAAACCTACCAGATCTGACCTATTCAAAGTTCCATGTAATTACTACAATGTTCCAAGTAATTAAAAGTAAAGTCAAGTAATGTAATGTAAAATAACCCCTTCCCACTCTCAATCCCTATTCACAATGGCAAACACTTTAAGCTCTTTTATAATTATTTCTTTTGGTATTTTCTATCTTATTTCTAAATAGCACGCTTATGCTGCTACTCATTGATATATATATATTTTAGTTTATTTTCCCTGATATGATCTATTGATGTCTTAATATGGGCAGTAAAAATTGAACTCTCTTACATCCTGCTCCCCACCTCACTCCCTACTCCCCACTCCTCATGGGTTATCATGTTTGGCTAAATTATTCAGTGTTTGCATTATATAAATATTTACAGCTACACTAGGATTGCATTTCCACTTTTTAAAAAAATACATTTTTGGTTTCTTTGCACTTAATAGCTTCCTCAGTTACTTTGTTCGCTTAGTTTTCTATGCTATCTATCATTTTACTAATTCACCCTTAACCTTTGCCACACAAGTATAAATCTCTCTCCTCTCAAATACTTTCAAATACACAAGCAATTTTTTTTTCTTCTTGTAGATATTCGTGTTCTGGAGGCCTTCATTCTCCTGCTCCAATTCAGGCTGGAAGCTCTCCAGGCCTGCTGGGTTGGAGCTCCTTGTTCTGGGCCCTAGGCATTTCTCTTTTTCGGTCTTCTCCCTTGATAGGATGAAACATACCAACAGTAGCTCCTTTGGAAGGGCAGATGAATGATTAATTTTAAGACCATGCATGCCCCAAAATGTTTTTATTCTATCTCTTCACATTTAATTGGTAGTTTGACAGAATAAAGAAACCTAGGTTAGAAATAATTTTCTCTCAAAATTTTAAAGGCCTTGGACCATTTTCTTCTAGCTTACAGTGTTGTTGAAAAGTATGATGCCATCATGCTATAATCCTTTATTTTTTACCTATTTTTCCTTTCCTGATGTATTTAAATTTTAATGTACTACACACAAAGTTTCTGGGCACATCAGCATCTTTTGTTACTTTGTACAGTAGCACTCACCTAGTCTTCACAGCTCTGGAAATTACCTTCTGTTCGTCTAATAGTTTCCGTCACTCTTTTAATCTCAAACTGTATCTCCTAGCTAGATCCTCCAATTTTTATTTATCTTTTACATTTTCACCTTGTTGAAATTTTGGTACTGGTGATTTGGGAATCTAATTGGTCCTTCCACAGATTTTTGACCAATCTTGTTTTCAGTTCTTTTTGTACCGCCCCCGCCAAAGGAGCAGGTGGCTCTCATCCCTAAGCTTTCTGCATCCCGCGGCTGACTCAGCACGGTTCTTGTTGCTGCCTGCCCACCCACCCTCATCCCTAACTCCTCCCCTGAGGGACCTGGTTTCAGCCCTCACTGGTTTCCATCCGGCAAAGACGGGCTGAATTCTCTGCTAGAGAATCCTATTCTCTGAGATATTCCTTTTTTAATTCCTTTTCCATCTTGGGGGGAAGAAAGATAAATATACCAGTATTTAAATGGAAGTTTTATTTGCTAATATTTTTAGTTCCCAATTTTTGAATAGCTATTATTAGTGAGATTGACCTATAGTTTTCTTTCCTGTTTTGATAGCACTATTTCTGCATTTATGAAAAGAATTCGGAAGATTCCCTTCTTTAAGTTTGGAACAGCTGGACAGAAGTAGAATTATCTATTCATAGAAGGTTAGAAAGAATTCAATAATTAAATTCTGGGTCTGGCAATTTGAGGTAAGTAGTTCCCTTTTTAACTACTTTCTCAATTTCTTCTGTGATTATTGTGCATTTAGATATTCCAAAGTTAATTTTAATACCTTATATTTTCCTAGAATATTACCCGTTTCTGAAGGTATTCTAATTTACTGGCAGAGTTGTACAAAAGGTTTCCGTATAATAATTTTAATTCCTTTCTTATCTGGTATTTCCCCCCACTTCATTATTTGTCTGCCTTCGTTTTTTCTCTTTTTTCCCCTCATTAAAGTAGGTAGTGGTTTACCTATTTTATTGCCTCCCCCCCCCCCCACAAAAAGGTTTCAGATTTATTATTTCTACTGTTTTTGGAATTCATTAATTTCTGCCTTTAACTTTTTTTGGCTTGAACAATGGGAATTTATTCACTTATGGTTAGAGTCTAGGAAAATGTCCAAATCAAGGCATCATCAGGAATGCTTTCTCCCCAAAGACCAGCTGCCGGCGAAACGTGGTTCCTCTGTCACATGGCAGACACATGGCGGCATCTGCGGGCTCCCCCTTCTCTTCCAGGTCGTTGATTTCCACTTCTTGCTTTGGTGGCTTTCTCTCTCTCTGTATTCATACTGTTTATAAAGAACTTCAGTAAGAGGATTAAGACTCACCCTGAATGAGGAGGGTAACTCCCTAACTGAAGCAATCTCATCAAAAGATCTTACTTACAATGGGTCCTCACCCAAAGGATTAAGCTTGAAGAACATGGTTTTCTGGGGTACATACATTTTCTTAAATGTAATTTGATTGAAATATACTCACATACCATACAATAATACAAAGTGTACAACTGTTTACAGTTTCATCACATAGCTGTGCATTCAACACTACAATCAATTTTTGAACATTTTCATCACTCCAAAAAATAAAAATGAAAATAAGAATAAAAATAAAAGAGGGAGGTGGGGCAAGATGGCAGACTGGTGAGCTGTATGTTTTAGTTACTCCTTCAGGAAAGTAGATAGAAAGCCAGGAACTGCGTGGACTGGACACCACAGAGCAATCTGTCTTTGGGCATACTTCATACAACACTCATGAAAATGTCGAACTGCTGAGATCAGCGAAATCTGTAAGTTTTTGTGGCCAGGGGACCCGCGCCCCTCCCTGCCAGGCTCAGTCCCGTGGGAGGAGGGGCTGTCAGCTCCGGGAAGGAGAAGGGAGAACTGCAGTGGCAGCCCGTACCGGAAACTCATTCTACTGATCCAAACTCCAACCATAGATAGACTGAGACCAGACACCAGAGAATCTGAGAGCAGCCAGCCCAGCAGAGAGGAGACAGGCATAGAAAAAAAAAACAACACGAAAAACTCCAAAATAAAAGCAGAGGATTTTTGGAGTTCTGGTGAACATAGAGAGGGGAAGGGCGGAGCTCAGGCCTTGAGGCGCATATGCAAATCCCGAAGAAAAGCTGATCTCTCTGCCCTGTGGACCTTTCCTTAATGGCCCTGGCTGCTTTGTCTCTTAGCATTTCAATAACCCATTAGATCGCTGAGGAGGGCCCTTTTTTTTTTTAATCCTTTTTTCTTTTTCTAAAACAATTACTCTAAGAAGCCCAATACAGAAAGCTTCAAAGAATTGCAATTTGGGCACGTCAAGTCAAGAGCAGAACTAAGAGAGCTCTGAGACAAAAGGCAATAATCCAGTGGCTGAGAAAATTCACTAAACACCACAACTTCCCAAGAAAAGGGGGGTGTCCACTCACAGCCACCATCCTGGTGGACAGGAAACACTCCTGCCCATCGCCAGCCCCATAGCCCAGAGCTGCCCCAGACAACCCAGTGTGACGGAAGTGCTTCAAATAACAGGCACACACCACAAAACTGGGCGTGGACATTAGCCTTCCCTGCAACCTCAGCTGATTGTCCCAGAGTTGGGAAGGTGGAGCAGTGTGAATTAACAAAGCCCCATTCAGCCATCATTTCAGCAGACTGGGAGCCTCCCTACACAGCCCAGCAGCCCAGAACTGCCCTGGGGGGACGGCACTCACCTGTGACATAGCACAGTCATCCCTCAACAGAGGACCCGGGGTGCACGGCCTGGAAGAGGGGCCCACTTGCAAGTCTCAGGAGCCATACGCCAATACCAAGGACTAGTGGGTCAGTGGCAGAGACAAACTGTGGCAGGACTGAACTGAAGGATTAGACTATTGCAGCAGCTTTAAAACTCTAGGATCACCAGGGAGATTTGATTGTTAGGGCCACCCCCCCTCCCCGACTGCCCAGAAACACGCCCCACATACAGGGCAGGCAAAACCAACTACACACGCAAGCTTGGTACACCAATTGGGCCCCACAAGACTCACTCCCCCACTCACCAAAAAGGCTAAGCAGGGGAGAACTGGCTTGTGGAGAACAGGTGGCTCGTGGACGCCACCTGCTGGTTAGTTAGAGAAAGTGTACTCCATGAAGCTGTAGATCTGATAATTTAGAGATAAGGACTTCAATAGGTCTACAAACCCAAAAAGAACCCTATCAAGTTCAGCAAATGCAAAGAGGCCAAAAACAACAGAAAATTATAAAGCATATGAAAAAACCAGACGATATGGATAACCCAAGCCCAAGCACCCAAATCAAAAGACCGGAAGAGACACAGCACCTAGAGCAGCTACTCAAAGAACTAAAGATGAACAATGAGACCACAGTACGGGAGACAAAGGAAATCAAGAAGACTCTAGAAGAGCATAAAGAAGATATTGGAAGACTAAATAAAAAAATGGATGATCTTATGGAAATTAAAGAAACTGCTGACCAAATTAAAAAGATTCTGGACACTCATAGTACAAGACTAGAGGAAGTTGAACAACGAATCAGTGACCTGGAAGATGACAGAATGGAAAATGAAAGCATAAAAGAAAGAATGGGGAAAAAAATTGAAAAAATCGAAATGGACCTCAGGGATATGATAGATAATATGAAACGTCCAAATATAAGACTCATTGGTGTCCCAGAAGGGGAAGAAAAAGGTAAAGGTCTATGAAGAGTATTCAAAGAAATTGTTGGGGAAAACTTCCCAAATCTTCTAAACAACATAAATACACAAATCATAAATGCTCAGCGAACTCCAAATAGAATAAATCCAAATAAACCCACTCCGAGACATATACTGATCACACTGTCAAACACAGAAGAGAAGGAGTGTAAGAAAGGGATAAGTTTAGTTTTCACATAGAGACAGCATGGAATAAGGGAAATGGAGGCAAAACCAGTTTAAACAAGCCCCAGACAAAGAGAAGAGAGAATCTGCCTGCTCTTTATATGGAAAAGTACCCATAGTTACTGGAATGTAAAGAGATATGAGGTAATATCAGAGGCGGGAACTCACAGCAAAAAAAATAAAAATTTGAGGGGGATAGGCTGATCAGTTCAAAATCTCAATAATGAGCTAGTTGGCTCTCTAGGATTGGCTGCACAAATTAAAATCTCAAAAGATGAATTAGTTAGTGTTCTAGGATAGGCTGTAACCTCTGTAGTACCCAGTCAATGGGGAAACAGGGGAGGGACTTGCGAATTAGGAGTAGGAGATTTAAAGATCGCCATTCTCTTCCTCTGGCGCGCCAGTCTTCCATGTGTTTGGCTGGACGCCCTATCTTGCAAGATTGTAAATAAATTCTTTTCTCCTACAAAACCGAGTGAGCGTTTATTCCCTTACAGGAACAGCTTTATTTCCGACAAGGAGCAAGTTCTGAAAGCAGCAAGAGACAAGCAATTCACCACATACAAAGGAAACAGCATAAGACTAAGTAGTGACTACTCAGCAGCCACCATGAAGGCGAGAAGGCAGTGGCACGATATATTTAAAATTCTGAGTGAGAAAAATTTCCAGCCAAGAATACTTTATCCAGCAAAGCTCTCCTTCAAATTTGAGGGAGAGCTTAAATTTTTCACAGACAAACAAATGCTGAGAGAATTTGCTAACAAGAGACCTGCCCTGCTGGAGATACTAAAGGGAGCCCTACAGACAGAGAAACAAAGACAGGACAGAGAGACTTGGAGAAAGGTTCAGTACTAAAGAGATTCGGTATGGGTACAATAAAGGATATTAATAGACAGAGGGAAAAATATGGCAAACATAAACCAAAGGATAAGATGGCCGAGTCAAGAAATGCCTTCACGGTTATAACGTTGAATGTAAATGGATTAAACTCCCCAATTAAAAGATATAGATTCGCAGAATGGATCAAAAAAAAATGAACCATCAATATGTTGCATACAAGAGACTCATCTTAGACACAGGGACACAAAGAAACTGAAAGTGAAAGGATGGAAAAAAATATTTCATGCAAGCTACAGCCAAAAGAAAGCAGGTGTAGCAATATTAATCTCAGATAAAATAGACTTCAAATGCAGGGATGTTTTGAGAGACAAAGAAGGCCACTACATACTAATAAAAGGGGCAATTCAGCAAGAAGAAATAACAATCGTAAATGTCTATACACCCAATCAAGGTGCCACAAAATACATGAGAGAAACACTGGCAAAACTAAAGGAAGCAATTGATGTTTCCACAATAATTGTGGGAGACTTCAACACATCACTCTCTCCTATAGATAGATCAACCAGACAGAAGACCAATAAGGAAACTGAAAACCTAAACAATCTGATAAATGAATTAGATTTAACACACATATACAGGACATTACATCCCAAATCACCAGGATACACATACTTTTCTAGTGCTCACGGAACTTTCTCCAGAATAGATCATATGCTGGGACATAAAACAAGCCTCAATAAATTTAAAAAGATTGAAATTATTCAAAGCACATTCTCTGACCACAATGGAATACAATTAGAAGTCAATAACCATCAGAGACTTAGAAAATTCACAAATACCTGGAGGTTAAACAGCACACTCCTAAACAATCAGTGGGTTAAAGAAGAAATAGCAAGAGAAATTGCTAAATATATAGAGACAAATGAAAATGAGAACACAACATACCAAAACCTATGGGATGCAGCAAAAGCAGTGCTAAGGGGGAAATTTATAGCACTAAACGTATATATTAAAAAGGAAGAAAGAGCCAAAATCAAAGAACTAATGGATCAACTGAAGAAGCTAGAAAATGAACAGCAAACCAATCCCAAACCAAGTAGAAGAAAAGAAATAACAAGGATTAAAGCAGAAATAAATGACACAGAGAACAAAAAAACAATAGAGAGGATAAATATCACCAAAAGTTGGTTCTTTGAGAAGATCAACAAGATTGACAAGCCCCTAGCTAGACTGACAAAATCAAAAAGAGAGAAGACCCATATAAACAAAATAATGAATGAAAAAGGTGACATAACTGCAGATCCTGAAGAAATTAAAAAAATTATAAGAGGATATTATGAACAACTGTATGGCAACAAACTGAATAATGTAGAAGAAATGGACAATTTCCTGGAAACATATGAACAACCTAGACTGACCAGAGAAGAAATAGAAGACCTCAACCAACCCATCACAAGCAAAGAGATCCAATCAGTCATCAAAAATCTTCCCACAAATAAATGCCCAGGGCCAGATGGCTTCACAGGGGAATTCTACCAAACTTTCCAGAAAGAACTGACACCAAACTTACTCAAACTCTTTCAAAACATTGAAGAAAACGGAACACTACCTAACTCATTTTATGAAGCTAACATCAATCTAATACCAAAACCAGGCAAAGATGCTACAAAAAAGGAAAACTACCGGCCAATCTCCCTAATGAATATAGATGCAAAAATCCTCAACAAAATACTTGCAAATCGAATCCAAAGACACATTAAAAAAATCATACACCATGACCAAGTGGGGTTCATTCCAGGCATGCAAGGATGGTTCAACATAAGAAAAACAATCAATGTATTACAACACATTAAAAACTCGAAAGGGAAAAATCAACTGATCATCTCAATAGATGCTGAAAAAGCATTTGACAAAATCCAACATCCGTTTTTGATAAAAACACTTCAAAAGGTAGGAATTGAAGGAAACTTCCTCAACATGATAAAGAGCATATATGAAAAACCCACAGCCAGCATAGTACTCAATGGTGAGAGACTGAAAGCCTTCCCTCTAAGATCAGGAACAAGACAAGGATGCCCGCTGTCACCACTGTTATTCAACATTGTGCTGGAAGTGCTAGCCAGGGCAATCCGGCAAGACAAAGAAATAAAAGGCATCCAAATTGGAAAAGAAAAAGTAAAACTGTCATAGTTTGCAGATGATATGATCTTATATCTAGAAAACCCTGAGAAATCGACGATACAGCTACTAGAGCTAATAAACAAATTTAGCAAAGTAGCGGGATACAAGATTAATGCACATAAGTCAGTAATGTTTCTATATGCTAGAAATGAACAAACTGAAGAGACACTCAAGAAAAAGATACCATTTTCAATAGCAACTAAAAAAATCAAGTACCTAGGAATAAACTTAACCAAAGATGTAAAAGACCTATACAAAGAAAACTACATAACTCTACTAAAAGAAATAGAAGGGGACCTTAAAAGATGGAAAAATATTCCATGTTCATGGATAGGAAGGCTAAATGTCATTAAGATGTCAATTCTACCCAAACTCATCTACAGATTCAATGCAATCCCAATCAAAATTCCAACAACCTACTTTGCAGACTTGGAAAAGCTAGTTATCAAATTTATTTGGAAAGGGAAGATGCCTCGAATTGCTAAAGACACTCTAAAAAAGAAAAACGAAGTGGGAGGACTTACACTCCCTGACTTTGAAGCTTATTATAAAGCCACAGTTGCCAAAACAGCATGGTACTGGCACAAAGACAGACATATAGATCAATGGAATCGAATTGAGAATTCAGAGATAGACCCTCAGATCTATGGCCAACTGATCTTTGATAAGGCCCCCAAAGTCACTGAACTGAGCCATAATGGTCTTTTCAACAAATGGGGATGGGAGAGTTGGATATCCATATCCAAAAGAATGAAAGAGGACCCCTACCTCACCCCCTACACAAAAATTAACTCAAAATGGACCAGAGATCTCAATATAAAAGAAAGTACCATAAAACTCCTAGAAGATAATGTAGGAAAACATCTTCAAGACCTTGTATTAGGCGGCCACTTCCTAGACTTTACACCCAAAGCACAAGCAACAAAAGAGAAAATAGAGAAATGGGAACTCCTCAAGCTTAGAAGTTTCTGCACCTCAAAGGAATTTCTCAAAAAAGTAAAGAGGCAGCCAACTCAATGGGAAAAAATTTTTGGAAACCATGTATCTGACAAAAGACTGATATCTTGCATATACAAAGAAATCCTACAACTCAATGACAATAGTACAGACAGCCCAATTATAAAATGGGCAAAAGATATGAAAAGACAGTTCTCTGAAGAGGAAATACAAATGGCCAAGAAACACATGAAAAAATGTTCAGCTTCACTAGCTATTAGATGCAAATTAAGACCACAATGAGATACCATCTAACATCAGTTAGAATGGCTGCCATTAAACAAACAGGAAACTACAAATGCTGGAGGGGATGTGGAGAAATTGGAACTCTTATTCATTGTTGGTGGGACTGTATAATGGTTCAGCCACTCTGGAAGTCAGTCTGGCAGTCCCTTAGAAAACTAGATATAGAGCTACCATTCGATCCAGCGATTGCACTTCTCGGTATATACCCGGAAGATCGGAAAGCAGTGACACGAACAGATATCTGCACGCCAATGTTCATAGCAACATTATTCACAATTGCCAAGAGATGGAAACAACCCAAATGTCCTTCAACAGATGAGTGGATAAATAAAATGTGGTCTATACACACGATGGAATACTACGCGGCAGGAAGAAGGAACGATCTCGTGAAACATATGACAACATGGATGAACCTTGAAGACATAATGCTGAGCGAAATAAGCCAGGCACAAAAAGAGAAATATCATATGCTACCACTAATGTGAACTTTGAAAAATGTAAAACAAACGGTTTATAATGTAGAATGTAGGGGAACTAGCAGTAGAGAGCAATTAAGGAAGGGGGAACAATAATCCAAGAAGAACAGATAAGCTATTTAACGTTCTGCGGATGCCCAGGAATGACTATGGCCTGTTAATTTCTGATGGATATAGTAGGAACAAGTTCACAGAAATGTTGCTATATTATGTAACTTTCTTGGGGTAAAGTAGGAACATGTTGGAAGTTAAGCAGTTATCTTACGTTAGTTGTCTTTTTCTTACTCCCTTGTTATGGTCTCTTTGAAATGTTCTTTTATTGTATGTTTGTTTTCTTTTTAACTTTTTTTTTCATACAGTTGATTTAAAAAAGAAGGGAAAGTTAAAAAAAAAAAAAGATGTAGTGCCCCCTTGAGGAGCCTGTGGAGAATGCAGGGGTATTTGCCTACCCAACCTCCATGGTTGCTAACATGACCACAGACATAGGGGACTGGTGGTTTGATGGGTTGAGCCCTCTACCATAAGTTTTACCCTTGGGAAGACGGTTGCTGCAAAGGAGAGGCTAGGCCTCCCTATATTTGTGCCTAAGAGTCTCCTCCTGAATGCCTCTTTGTTGCTCAGATGTGGCCCTCTCTCTCTCTGGCTAAGCCAACTTGAAAGGTGAAATCACTGCCCTCCCCCCTACGTGGGATCAGACACCCAGGGGAGTGAATCTCCCTGGCAACGTGGAATATGACTCCTGGGGAGGAATGTAGACCCGGCATCGTGGGACGGAGAACATCTTCTTGACCAAAAGGGGGATGTGAAAGGAAATGAAATAAGCTTCAGTGGCAGAGAGATTCCAAAACGAGCCGAGAGGTCACTCTGGTGGGCACTCTTACGCACACTTTAGACAACCCTTTTTAGGTTCTAAAGAATTGGGGTAGCTGGTGGTGGATACCTGAAACTATCAAACTACAACCCAGAACCCATGAATCTCGAAGACAGTTGTATAAAAATGTAGCTTATGAGGGGTGACAATGGGATTGGGAAAGCCATAAGGACCACACTCCACTTTGTCTAGTTTATGGATGGATGAGTAGAAAAATAGGGGAAGGAAACAAACAGACAAAGGTGCCCAGTGTTCTTTTTTGCTTCGGTTGCTCTTTTTCACTCTAATTATTATTCTTGTTATTTTTGTGTGTGTGCTAATGAAGGTGTCAGGGATTGATTTAGGTGATGAATGTACAACTACGTAATGGTACTGTAAACAATCGAAAGTACGATTTGTTTTGTATGACTGCGTGGTATGTGAATATATCTCAATAAAATGATGATAAAAAAAAAATAAAAGAGAACACTCAAAGCATCCCACACCCCTCTTCCCCTCCTCATTTACTTTTTTTTAATTGATATATATTCATATACCATACAATCATCCAAGTGTAAAACAATTGTTCACAGTATCATCATATAGTTGTGCATTCATCACCGGTCAATTTTTTCAGCATTTTCATTACTTCAAAAAATAAAAATAAAAGCAAAAAGAACACTCAAAATGCCCCAGATCCCCCTCCTCCATATTATTCATATACTTTTTATCCCCATTTTTTCTACTCATCTGTCCACACACTGGGTAAAGGGAGTATGAGCCATAAGGTTTTCACAATCACACGGTCTTCACAATCACACGGTCACACCATATAAGCTATATAGTTATACGACTGCCTCCAAGAATCAAGGATACTGGATTGCAACTCAACAGTTTCAGACATTTCCATCTAACTATTCTAATAAACTAAAAACTAAAAGGGATATCTATATAATGCATAAGAGTTACCTCCAGAATGACCTCTCAACTCCATTTGAAATCTCTCAGTCATTGAAACTTTACTTCAATTCTCCTCCCCCTTTTGGTCCAAAAGATTTTCTCAATCACATGATGTGGGGTCCAGGCTCATTCTCAGGAGTCACATTCCACACTGCCGGGGAGATTTATATTCCTGGGAGTCATGTCCCACATAGGGGGGAGGGCAGTGAGTTCACCTGCCAAGTCGGCTTAAGAGAGGCAGGCCACATCTGAGCAACAAAACAGGCTCTCTGGCGGTGACTCCCAGGCACAATTACGAATAGGATTAGCCTCTCCTTTGCAGAATCAAGCTTTGTAAGAGCAAACCCCAAGATCAAGGTTTTGGCTTACTAAGCTGGTGGTCCCCAATGCTTGAGAGAATATCAGGAATTCCCCAGCTGGGGAAGTTTAACATTTCCACATTTTCCCACAGTCCCTGAAGGGCGCTTTGCAAATACCTTTTATTCTCTGCCCAAATTACTCTGGGTTGTATCAGGGCTTCGTGCTATCCTGCACAAACAACAAGGTCTCACTCCTTACTCAAGGTTACATGTAATTTTGGCATTTGAGTAAACTGACCAAACAAGTCAAATTATATAGTGTGCTACAGAAAACATAGATTTTGCACCACATAACCATCTCTTCCTTTGGTTTCACACAGAAGTCAAAGTTTTAAAACACAGTTAGAATCATCCTGTACCCTTCAGTCGGATCTACCCCAACCGCAACCATTTCATTTATAACTCCAATCCAAGTCTGATCTCCTTTTCAGTCTCTTTAGCAGTTGATTCATGGGGCAATGCCAACACTCACAACTGCCAAACTCTAGCTCTGAGTCCCAGGTGCCACACAGACACCCAAAGTCCCAGGGACTGACCACATCACACACAAACAGCTCAGAATCTCAAAATTTAGAAATAACTGTTACAACTCATGAATAAACGTGACTGCTGTAAGAGCTCACAATCCAGGAACTTTTATATAAGCCTTCTGCTTATAGCCCATGCTCCCAGATTCAATTCTCAGAGTTTACACATTGTTAATAGTCTATATTAGTGAGGCATCGTAATGTTTGTCTTTTCATTTCTGATTTATTTCACTCAACCTACTGTCCTCACGGTCCATTCACTTCGTTGCACACCTCATAACTTCCTTCCTTCTTGCTGCTCCCTCATGCAAAAACATTCTTATCTTTGTACATTTAATCACACACATTGACCACTGCAAGTTTCCCTAAGTTATACAGTTGCTACAAGGGAATGTACAGAAATAGATTCAAGTTTAGAGATGACACTAAATTCTTCTAGGTAATGAAAAGCCACGGCAGTGTATATAAAACCAAGCAGGAAAACCTTGTAAATTACAAATGACTAATCTGCCTTTAACTTTATTAATTTCTCATAATATTAATTCCTAAGATTTTGCTTCTTTTTCTTACTTATGAGTTTAATGATGTGTTTAAGTCCACAAATTTCCCTGAGCACCAAAAAGAAGTATTCTACTGATCCTGATACATAGTTTATTAGTGTTAATTTTTAGACAGATTGCAGTTTTGGTATTCAATTTCCCTTTGACCCAGGAATTCCATATATTTTAAGTTCCACGTGTCTGTACTTTTTTTTTGTTTCCATTTTTATTGGTTTCTGGTTTTACTGCTCTATATTCAGAAAATGTACTCTAGGAAGTTCTGTCAGTCAGGTTTACTAATCATCTTAAGAGGGCCATCGCTTTATAAGTGTGTAATTTCACGTTATGTACTATTCTACTCTGACAAAACCATTTACCTTGTAGTCATTGGAGATTTTAATAATTACTATAATAATTTTTTGGCACATAACTATAACATGCCCTGAGAAAGAGAGCTTAAAAAAATTTCCCTAGGATGCAACATGGGGCTTTGCAGACGATGATGCCTGCTGCCACAGTCCCCCCCACCATGTTCTTCAACATCACCATCAATGGTGAGCCTTTGGGCCGTGTCTCCTTCAAGCTGTTTGCAGACAAAGTTCCAAAGACAGCAGAAAATTTTCCTGCTCTGAGCATTGGGGAGAAATGATTTGTTTATAAGGGTTCCTGCTTTCACAGAATTATTCCTGGGTTTATGTGCCAGGGTGGTAACTTCACACACCATAATGGCATTGGTGGCAAGTTCATCTACAGGGAGAAGTTTGATGATGAGAAGGTCCTGGCATCTTATCCATGGCCAATGCTGGACTGAACACAAATGGTTCTCAGTTTTTCATCTGTACTGCTAAGACTGAATGGCTGGATGGCAAGCACATGGTCTTCGGCAAGGTGAAAGAGGGCATGAACATTGTGCAGGCCATGGAGCACTTTGGGCCCAGGAACAGCAAGACTAGAAAGTAGATCAACATTGCCGACTGTGGGCAAGTCTAATAAATTTGATCTGTGTTTTGTCTTAACCACCAGACCATTCCTTCCGTAGCTCAGGAGAGCGCCCCACCACCCCGGTCTGCTATCAGTATCCTATTGTCTTGGTATTGTTGCTACAGTTCTTTGGGTTCTACATTATATTCCCCTTCCAAGTCTAGCTGGGTTGAAAAATTAAGTTTATGATTATGAACTAAAAACTTAAACAACAACAAAAAGATGCAACATGGGCTAGTGGAGGGCCTGCAGATTAAGATTTGTATCTTTTTTCCCCTACTTTACGTGTCATATGCGGTCCAAGAAAGGTTAAGTTTCAATGTCTCATGTATTACTCCTACAGCTCAGATTTTACATGTTAATGTATTTTGCGTTACTGGTTGGTGTTCCGCCACAAAGTAAAATAAAAATAAATACCTTTAAGGTAGTAACTGTAGAGTGAGCCAGAAGAACCAAGACACTTTTGAAGAACAAATGTGAGTGTGAGTGTGAGGTAGCTATGGTGACTCCACACTGGAAAAGAGAGACCAGCCAACAGGTGACTGCACACAGGGAAAAACCCAAAACCCTACCACACAACAGGCACAACTGCAAGGTAGATTAAAGATCATAAAAATTAGAAAACTTTTTTAAGACAACAGAGAAGAATATCTTTATGACCCCAGATATGGAAGAATTTCTTAAAGAAGGCACAGAAGTACATAACGTTTAAGAAAAGACTGATAAATTTAAAATGAAGAACCTCTGCTATTCATAAAAAGACAACATTAAGAGAGTGAAAAGATACGCCATCAACAGGAAGAAGATATCTGCAATACATATTAGTATCCAGACTACATAATGACCTCTTAAAATGACTAAGAAAAAAAATCTTCTATAAACCAAACACAAGACTGGAACAGGCACTTCACAGAAGAAGAAGAAGTCAATAAACTATGAAAAGATATGCCACCTCGTCAGTATTCAGGGAAATGTAAAATTAAAACTACAATGAGATATCATGTTCATATCCACCAGATTGGCAAGACTTTAAAAATCAGACAAAATCAAGTTTTGATGAACCTGTAACATGATGTGGGAATATAAATTGGTACACCTGCTTTGGCAACAATCTGGCCACCTCTAATTCAAGGATATGCATATCCTGTGAACCAATCACTACATCACTGGGTATGTATACTTAAACTCTTGCACATGTGCACCAGGACACTTACAGCAACAATAGTAATACAAATAGCTATAAGCAATCCAAATGTCCCTGAACTGGAGAAAGGAAAAATAAACTGTGGCATATTCATACAATGGAGTATGATAAAATCATGTTACATAGTAGAGTAAATTATTTACAGCTAAAAATATCAACATGGAACCCAATGTGGGGAAAAGAAAGCAAATAGCAAAATACATACAGCATGATTCCATTTACATATTTTAAAACTTTATACCATATTGATGAGGGATCCATATGTAGAAAGAAAATAACACAAAATCCTTGTTAGTGGTTATCTGGTGTGTGGGGAATGAAGAGGAAACAGTGAGTGATTGATTTAAAGGTATTGTTGATGATCTATTTCTTGAACTGAATGATACCTGGGTGCCCATTAATATACAAAGTTATACTATAAACACAATATTCTTTTGCATGTAGTCAGTATCTGTTCTGGCTTGCTAATGCTGCTGTTATGCAAAATACCAGAGACGAATTGACTTTCATAAAGGGGGTTTATTTGGTTACAAAGTTACAGTCTGAAGGCCACGAAGGGTCCAAGGTAAGGCATCAACAACTGTGTACCATCACTGGAGGATGGCCATTGGCGTCCGGAAAGTCTCTGTTAGCTGGGAAGGCATGTGGCTGGTGTCTGCTCCGGAGTTCTGGTTTCAAAATGACTTTCTCCCACAACGTTCCTCTCTAGGCATCTGCTTGCTCCTGGGTTGCCTTCTCCAAAATGTCTCTGTAAGCTGCACCTCCTCCAAAATGTCCTCTCAGTCGCTACGAGCTCCTTCTGTCTGTGAACTCCTTTATTCAACTCCAGCGATCCAATTAACACCCACCTTGAATGGGTGGGGTAACATCTCAATGGAAATTATCTAATCAAATGTTTCACTCACAGTTGACTGAGTGACATCTCCATGGAAACACCCAAAGAATTCCAATCTAATCAATACTAATACATCTGCCCCCACAAGATTGCATCAAAGAATATGGCGTTTTCTGGGGGACATAATATAGCCAAACCAACACAGTATCTAATTAATAAAAGCTAAAGCAGAATTTTTAAAAACTGATTAGATTTAACTGATTAATAAAAGTAAGCAGTTTTTAAAATTTTAAAATAATAGCAGCAATATGGATTTTTATGATCCAATATTTCAAAAATAACTAAGATATTTTCCCACCCCCAAAAACCTAATTTTTTGGTGGTCAAGATACCTGAGATTAGGGCAATATCAGGATAAATAAATTTAGTGTTACAATATGTTTGGTACTTACAAAATAAATTCAACAGCTTTTTACAGGGTATCCAGCACATGCAAGTGAATTTTGATATGCTACTCTGCTATCTTTCCCATATGGAAAATGCTGTGACTGATTCCTTCCAAGAGGACACGTGTGAAGAAAGCTATCTGACTTCATGGATTTAGGTTCTAATACAGATTCAATCCCACAGCCACTGGATGACTGAACAAGCTACAAAGTCTCAGAGAGCTTTCTACTCATCTGTAAGATATGGATAAAAATAGCTATTTTACAGGGCTGTTGTGAAAATTACTGGCAACGATGTAGGTGAAGAAGTATGCATAGTTATTCAGAATTTGGTCTCTGAAGCCACACCACCTGGCTCTAGCCGGCTCTATCGCTCACTAACTGAATGATTCTAGGCAAGTGACTCGATGTCCCTTGCCCCTCTGACACCTCAGTGAGACAACATTCCCAGCACCTCACAGAGGTGCTGTGACAGTGAAGTAAGACCTGATGAGTACAATGCCTGGGGCAGCCCCTGGCCCACAACCAGCGCTCACTGTGATGCTGGCTGCCACTGTCATTATCATGATTCTCTCCCAAAGGATGACTGTGTGCTGGATTCTCGGTTTTCTGCAAGTGGGTCCAGGCTGTGCTTGAAGTTGAGCTCATTTAAAATATTTGGCTCTTTGGTGACCTTTTAAAATAGCATAATGAATCGCTAGTATTAAAAATAACTCCAATATTCTCAATTCACAATGTTCTCTAGATTATTTCCTGCCAAAATGCAATTAAGTCTGACGATACATCAAAAAGTTTCCTATAAATAAGCAGTGACACTGAACCTATATTTTCTTCTCTTTCTACCTCTTTTGAAATCCAAAAATAAAGAAATATACACACATTTTTATTCTCAATACTCTAAATACATATAATCAAGAAGGGACTATCTGAGATTTCATTTGCTATCCCGTTTGTTATTACTTTACTGGATCTTTAAAATGCAGGCACTGGACTGTTAACTATTTTTGTTAATGGTCTGACTTGTTAGCCTGCTAAAAGTCAATATAAGACAGGAAGAAGAAAGGGGAGGGTAATAAGAAAAGAAAAGAGAGAAAAAGATGAAAGAGTTGCTAGATGAAAAACATTCCTCAAATGACTGCTTCACTGGAAGGGGAAAGAAAAGAGACCATGAACTGGGTATGGAAGCATTTCCAGGAAGAGTTTCAGAGAGTGAGACACAGAAAGGAAGGAACAGTCAGCAGTGGCCGTGGACACAGTCTGTAAGACTTACAGCAATTGGGGAAGGGGACCTTATTTAAAAATAGGTTACCTTTTGGAAAAGGAAAGAAATTAAGGACTTGAAGGGGAACCGAAAGTGGTCCAGGAGCCATTCTCACTGGGGCTATGCACTCAGAATCACTATGTGTCTCACCAGAGATCCAATAAACCAGAATCTCTAGGAAGAAACTATTTTGAAGGAAGCATGTGCATTTTTTAAAAAAATAACTCACAGATGATTGTGATACACAGCCAGAGGTGAAAACTATTGGTTAGAAAAGCTGAAGCAACAGGGCCCTAAATAACTGGGTGGTGATAGCAGTAAAAGTAATTACATTGTAATCCACATGAAAGCATGAACTGGTTTTCTCTGCCTTCAAATTATACAGTTCCTTGATTCATCCCAGAACCAAAATTCCCCGGGATGCCTAAAAAGGCCACTACTGCTTTAAGCATTAACAGTGGTTCCAAAACAAACACTGACTTTAAAAAAGAAAACAGACTGAGGTGGCTATAAGTAGAATTTCCCCACAGAAGACCCTGATAAAATAAATGTATAGTCAGTACTTCAATAATCTGGGAACCTACTGTGTATTTTGCAAATACTTGAATGTTCATTCTTTTTTATTTATTCAGTAAATATGATTAATTTTACAAACACAGAGCTTTCCATTCTTCTCTTACAAAAAGTTTGGATTCAAGAATGGTGGTTGACAACCATATAGCTTACATGGTGTGACTGTAACTGTGAAAACCTTATGGCCCATACTCTCTTTATCCAATGTTTGGAGAGATGAGTAGAAAAATGAGGACAAAAAATAAATAATGGGGGGATGGGATTTTTTGGGTGTTCTTTTTTACCTGTATTTTTCTTTTTTTTTTGGAGTAAGGAAAATGTTCAAAAATTAATTGTGATGAATGCACAACTACATGATTGTACTGTGAAAAATTAATTGTGCACATTGTGGATAACTGTATAGTATGTGAATATATCTCAATAAAACTGAATTTAAAAAAGATTAAAAACAAACAAACAAAAAGAATGGTGGTTGAATCTTACTCAAGAAATGCTTACTACTGGGCCAGCTGTATCAACGAGGAAGGATTGATTTCTCTATTGCTAGGCCTTGTCCCTGTCTTGGTGAATATTTTAATTTTAGCTGGATGAAGATATTCTGACCCAATTTAGACAGAACCAAACTAGAAGGGGTAACAAATACAAAAAAATCATTATTTAAAAATACCTCAAAAGACCAGATTTATGGCAGAAAACCAATTAAATGACGTTTAACTGGAATCAAACAAATTCAGATGAGAAAAAAAAAACAATTTAACTATGAAATGAACTAGGCCTTTCCTGAGGGCAATTCCTGCTGGCAACCAAAGAGTATTTACTGAGAGAAGGGAAGATCAAAAAGACCTAAAGTAGCAAGCTCCAAGGGCTGGCTACATTCAGCGGGGTAGATTTAGCCTTTGTAGTTCCATATGGTAGAAAAGCGAACAGTGGTGTAAGTTTCTAGAAGACAGATGTCAATGCATAGTAAGAAAAAACAATCTAATAACTAAAGCTGTCCAACAAGGGGACAAGATGCTGTGGGAAGGAGTGTGCCTCCACTCCCAGATGTGTTTAAGGCTGGCTAACCAGCTACCTTAAACACATTAAAAACAAAACAAAACAAAATAAAAAACCCTCAATTATTTCATTGCATATTACAAATTTCTGTTTTTAATTAAGCAGTTACAGCTTAAAAAAATATTACTACTTAAATTGATACACGGTAATAATTAAGTTTCTGCCACTAATAAGACTGAATATTTCAAAGATAACAAAATCTTAGTCAAAAGAACCCAGGGGAAAGTTAGGGCAACACTGAAAAGTTTACTCTGCACAGATGGCCCTGGTATTCAAGATCCCTCCAAGGCAGCCCAATGCACCCCCAGCTCAGCTTCCTGCAGCCAGGGCCCTGAACTGCCCCCACAGCCTGCTGGTGCTGCTCCTTCAGGCTGGGTGTGCAATCCTACCACAACCATTCACTGAGTACCACACTGCAAGCACTGCGATGGGTCCTGCAAGGGTCTTTCTACTCTTTTTCACATGGGGAAAGCTATTTCCATCCTCGGAGGCCTAGGTAAAACTTGACTGCTACCATACTGATTTGCTTATCTGACTCATTAAAGCACATCAGAGAGCCTGGTTCACAGGATGACAAAAAACAAGGCTTGTGCGGTCAGCGCACACAGCGGCAGGCTGGGCACAGCACTGGCTTCTCTTAAGGACTTGAAACATTCCCCCAAACTTGAAACTATTCAACTTCCTTATAGCCACTATCAAGGAAAACCTCAGATTAGCTCCCATTCAAGTTTTATAAATCCTAAATTAGGGAAATTTTGCTAATGGAGTGGAAAAGAGCCCATATTTTGGACTCAGACCAAGATTCACATCCTTGCTCCGTCATTTACTAGGTGGAGAGCTTAGCTACATCAACTTCTCAGAATCTGTTTCCTCACTGAAACATGAAGATGATAAGCTACTTGTTAGACTAGCTAATGTGGGAAAGTCTGTTAACACCTGTAAGTCTGCAAAAGCAAGGAAGACACACATTCTAATATCGAATGACAGTGAATTCCTATGTAACTAATATAAAACAGTGATCCTAGCATGTTAGCACAAATTCTGTCATCAGAACTGGGACAACTGTGTTTTCATTTCGAGTTCATTAATGATCGACTCAATGCTAACTACACCTATCATAGGATGACTATTCACGTACCCATCACTTATTAGTCAGGGGACCTTGGGACGGTTACTTAATCTCCCTGATTAACAGAACCTATCTCATGAAGTCGTAAAGATTAAATAAATACAGGTAAAAACACGTCACAACTATGCCCAGCATATACTAAATGCTCAAATATAAGCGGTTATTATCAGAAATAGTCTACAGCAATTAAGTCCTATGGAAGAGACCTGCCCAGAGTCTACCATTCAATTCTTAAGCTTTATTTATTTCCTATGGGGGGAAAGGTTAAACAAAAAAGCACCTCCCACCCCTAATACACGAGCCAACAAAAAAACAACTATTGAGTAGGGCACATGATCATGGTAAACACTCTTGAGTGCCTGCTGTGTGTCAGGCACTATTCTAGGCTATTCTAAATGCCTTCAAATGATTCAACTTACTTAATTCTCACTACAACCCTATGAGGTGTTGTTATTCCCATTTTACAGGTAGAGAAAACTATAAAAGACATAGGGAGGTTAAACGATTTGTTCACTTAACGATTTTAATCACTTAGTGATTTTAATTGTGCACTACAACTAAGATGTAGCCAGTTATTAATAATTTAGAATGTAATCCTAGGATAATATTAAGCCAACAGCCTACAGTGCTTCCTATGATAGGAAAAGGGTGTATCAGTATTTCAGGACTTCTTGGGGTTTCAGAATGGGTTATATGATTCCTTTTTTCTTTTTCTTTTTTTTTTTGGTAGTTTTTATTTATTCTATCCATCTTTTTAACAACTGCTTATTGCTGCATTTTTCCCCCCAGTGAATCACTGTTTCACTGCCCCTGCAGACAGAACTTGCGGCTCCAGGATTTAAATCACTCTATCAATGAGAGCTGTTCCTGATGCAAAGTGTAATACAACTGTGACTAACAATGAGGAAGAAAAAGGTTTTGAGAACTACCATTCCAAAGGGGTGCAGCAAAACTCCACGCAGCTCTGCCCTGTCCTTGGAAAAGGGACTCAGTGAAAAAGGATTTGAGAAAGATGTACACAGAATGTTTCTCATCTACTTTAAGAAAAGAATATGAACTCGTATGTACAATTTTAAACAGTGCCCTATAAGCTGAAAATATTATTTTACTTACCAAGTTATTTAATTTGGACAGATCTGGTTTTAGTATTAGTCCTTTGTGGATTGGTAAGACTTGAACTATACAACAAACAAATCTTAAAATCAACTTAATGGATACAGATATGCACAATCACACTACTATATTAATCAGATAACCCACCATAAACTAAAACAATAATGTGACAAATTTTTCATAATAATAAAAAAGAATAGCAGCAATTTTTAAATTATGACAAAAATAATAAGGAAGGGAATGGGAGAGAAAAATGACAACTAACTCAAGACAACATTATGATAAAATTCTTCTGGAAAACGGCTCGAATTCCAATTATGTGCAGATACACATGAATAATGGAAGATTTGTAAAATCATAGAATACTGAATTAGAGTCCTCAACAAACTTGTTTATAAGTTAACTTTAGTTTATGAACACAAAATTTTAATAGCCCCTAACTTACTTATTTGTACCAAGTCCTTACTTAGACATACGAAGAAATAAAAGTATAAGGAAATGGGTACAACTTATTTTTCAAAACAAAGGACTAGAATTTTTGGACCCATTCTATAGCCATCTTGAGAACCCTTGGGGCCCTAGTGAAACTATACGCTGAGGCTCACAACGATCCACTTGTTTAAATACCATTTTTAGTGCAAAATAAGGTCAATCTCCCTCCCTACCCTCACAACCCATGATGGGACAGGGCCCCAACATTATCATGAATAAACAGAAAATAACCAACCGTATTTAGGAATGTATACAGGGCATTATACTTATAATATCTTAGAACTGTGCAGTGCTTTGCAGTTTACAAAGTTGTTTTATATGCATTATTCCTTAATACGCACATCCATCCTCGGTGGATGAAATTGGCTCCGTTTTACAGATGAGAAACCCAAGGTCCAAAAGTTAAGTGACTTGCTCAAGGTCAAGTTAGACATTCGGCTAAGTGGCACAGCCAGGACTTAAATTCAGGACCTCCTGCTCCTAATTTAAAGTGTCTGTACCCTCTCCAACTACTATAGGCCAAATTTAGAAACTAAATGAAGGGGGTAAAAAGGCTGTGTCAAACTATGAAGTACTAGAAGGATCTTATTATAAAGATTGTTAATCATTTGCTGCTGCACTGCTGAAGCACCCAGCCTAGGCCCTACCTCAAGCAGTTAAATCTACTGTGGTCCAGGCATCAGGGATTTTCAAATCTGCCCAGTGAGCCTAACACACACCAGGGTCGACCACAGCTGATGTATGTTACTCGGAACAAATTGCAAATGTGTTTAACTCATTCAGTTTTACATTTATATTTTCCTTTTATATTAATTAATCATCACTCCTTAACTGGACACAGTCACATTTAAACTCTTGTTTAATGAAGCCAAAGTGCTGACTTTAAAGATCTCGGTGTTATCTATCAGAAAGTTGTATAAATTTGCATAACCCCAATTACATAAATATATTTTTTCTTCTATATTAAGAAAACTATTCCAGTCAAAACTTAGAATATTAAATTTAAAAGTTCAGCCTTCAGCTATAGAGAACACTTAAAAGTCATTATCTTCAACTGAAGGGAAAAAACCCAACCACTTTTTATACACTACCATATTATTTAAGTTGCATTCCTTTGAGGAATATGAAGCTTTACAACTCTAAATATAAGTAAAAATAACAGCTAAGGTATTTAAAAGATAAATTAGATGGCAATTAGCACTGAAAATCATTTTTAAAATACTGTGTATACTGGACCAATCTTACCTTTTGCAGACTTGTGGGATTCAACTGAGTTTTGTCAATTATTTTTATTGCGACCTAGGAAAAAAGTAATTAATAAATATTTATGGATTTTAAGAACTTGGTAATTACAGACTAACTGGTAAAATTTTGTAAATGCCCAGACATGTGGCATTATTAAAGAGCAAGAAAACCAAAAAAACCTAAAACTCAGTTAGTTACAATAAACTATATTTTATAACTAAAAGTAGGGGCTTTATACAAATAAGGAGGTTGTTGTAAAATCTTATATTTAGGTTACTTACAGACAAGGGGAAAAAAAATCTCCCCCCAAACAATAAATAAATAAGAGATGGATGATACAATGAAAACACTTCTAAAAACATGGCACTGCAGCAAATTTCTCCTTCACTATTTACTGATGCTTTAATTTTAGCTGACTTTAGTGTTTGCAGACAGAACGATGCCTGCTATACATTGATCCAGCCCAGAATGCCACCGGGAGTGTCTATCACAGAATGGGAGCTTGATAACTGAGCAAATAATTTGGTATTGAATCCGAAAACTTTAAAAACATTCTATTTTTAAAAAAACTAGTGAAGCCCTCTAGGAGGTTAAAGAAGGAAAAGGGACTAGTTCCAGACCAATCTGTGAACTAACCAAGTGTGCACAAATGGGCACCTAGTACAGCCTTGGTCCAAAAAGGCATGACTGTGAACAGGCAGTAAACAAGACAAGGCACCAGGACACAGGAAGACAAAGCGACAGCTTCTATTTATATGCATTTCTTATCTTTAAAAACAAGAAAGAAAGCAGTTAGCCTCGTACTGGCATCCTCACCTGACTGGCTCCTCACTTGTCACCTAAGGTATACAAGGTATTTCTAGGAACTACTGGCGTAAAGAATGCGGGAAGGGATGGCAGTGACCATGATGGATGAAATGCAAAAAAAAAAATTAAGGGCAAGTCTTGTGAGGAAATGAGGAATACAGATTAACTCTACTTTGCACCTGAGGTCCAAAACCACAATGAACCCACCCACTAACACTGGTGGGGCAGTGTTTCCTACACTTCATCCTGCAGAACAAAAATCCAGCAAGATGTGCCACTGAAGAAATGGTCTGCAGCCAAAGTCTGGGGAAAACTCTCCAAGATTCTTTATGCCAAGTACTTTCAATTTATCTGGTCCTGTTTACATTCTTAAAAATTACTGAAGATCCCAAAGAAAACTTTTGGTTATGAGGTTATATATATTGATGGTTACCATATTAGAAAGAAAAACTGAGAAACTGTAAAAATATGTATTTAAAAATTCATCTCAAAATAATACTAAGCCCACTGTAAGTTACATATTTTTATGAAATTTTCATATGTGCTTCTGCATTCAATCTACTGTGATATCACATGCTATGCAGACACTGAGTCACTGGAAAATTCCACTCTACACTTGTGAGAGAGAGTGAAAAAAAGCAAATAATGTCTTAACAGAATCATAAAAATAGTTTTGACTTTGCACACTCCCTGAAAGGGATCTGTCCAGGGGTCCCAGTAGGATACCTTGAAAACTGCTATACTAAGGATATTAACACTTTCAAAAAAAAACAAAAAAAACAAAAAGAAAAATAAAACCTGCTTAACTTGGTCTAAAACCTACATCTCTCCAATAAAGTTAACTGACTATTTCCTATGAACCTATTAACCTCCAGAGGCGCTGCAGCAAGGGCAATGCTGTGGCAAGGCGTCCAGTAATAAGTGATCCTGGAGGGGAAGGAAGCAAATCAGAATTGGAGTCGGAGAGGAGGGTGAATGAGTGTCGGTGCTTGAAAAAGCAAAGCCAGGATTCTAATTCTCTATTTGGAAAATACATGTCTCAAAAGGAACTACAGTAAATAAAACTTGAGAAAATACTGGCTACTCTCGGGTGGGGAGAAGGCATCTTATTCATTTTTACAGCCCTAGCACTCTACATGATACACAACGAATCCTCAATTACTGTTTTTTTGCACTGAACTGAAGCTTGGAATGCAACAAACATTAGTTGAGGATTCCCTGTGGGCCATGGAGAGTGCTAGGGCTGCCAAAATGAAACACTAATAATCAGTAACCAAACACACGGTATTGGAGATGGGGCTAGGCCTCTGAAGAGATAGGGTTTCTGTTGTTTTAAGATAAACGCTGTGCTTTAAAAAAATTTATTTCAAAGTCAAATGAATTAATTTTCTTCAAACTTTACTTTCATAAGGAGCTTTATATAGTATACTTGGTTCTCCTAATTTCCACAGAAATCTCCTAGCTGCACTGTTCTTTCATGGTCATCATTCTGTTTTCTTCCTTCTTTTCATGGCCAAATCCCTCAAATACGCTGCCTTTCCAGTTTCTCTTCCCTCTGATTTTCTGAGACCTGGTTTTATTCTCGTGACTGAATTCCTGATCACTAGGTTCTTCTGGTTTCCTTCAATATCTTCCTTCCATTCTAATTCTCCTGTACTAAATAATCTATTTTGATTCTGTTCTTTAACATTTCACCTTCAAGTACTGCTATTGAAATAATATCTGAAGCATAACCAGGAGCTCAAAGTTTACTCCATTCAGTTTAACTGTAGAAAACAGTCATTCCATCAAAAGCCACAGTGTCCCCAGAGTGAAACATTATAATTTAAAGTGACATGTGTATGTGCAACAATGAAGCCTGAGGGGGGAAGCTCCTAATCTTCTCTTCCTCCCAGCTCCCTGCTGGGATGACTCAACTGCTAAAATAACCTTGGCTCAGAGTCCAAGCCTGGAGGAGCCTTCAGATATAGCTCAGACCTTGAGGTTAGCACAAGAGGTGGCACTTGTAAAGCATTAACTATTTGAGGTGCCTTGGAAAGGTGGAGACTGAAGAAAAGACCACTCACTCATTTCTATGGTTGTGGAGATGGCGGGGGGTGGGGGGACAACACACAGACACCACACAGCAAAAGCCTAAGGGTTCACTAGGAGACGAAAAGAGGAGTGCCCTTGCCATTTGCTTTGCTATGTATGGTTCTGGGAAATCCCATTTATTCACCCCCATGCCAGCAGCAAAGTGGAAAATTACAGAATAGGGATAAAGACAGCTCATACCTGAGAAGGGCTTCTCCAAACGTGCCTCAACAGTAAGGTCCCAACAAATTCATAATACACACTTGGAGAAAAATTCTTATCTTCCACTTCCTGTCAATTTACTACTGGCCTGAAGTTTCTAACATCTTGCACCTCACAGATGTTAAAGCATGCACAACCATTAAAAGAGAAGAAAAAAAGAGCCCAAGTTTTTTAAGGGGACCCAGTAGTCTTGAGAAGGGAGACAAGCCAAACAACTAAAAGAGTTGGTTACAAAATAAAACTTCAAATAAAATGTAACAACATATGATATGAAACAATGTCACAAGTATGAAATAGACTAAAAGAAGCCTGACACAAAATAATATACACTATATGATTCCATTAATATGGTGTTTAAAAATAAAACATGCCCTCTTAGGTTTTAATGTATTGGAATAGCTAGAAGTAGATTCCTGAAACTACCAAACTCCAACCCAGCAGTCTGGACTCCTGAAGACAATTATATAATAATGTAGATTACAAGGGGTGACAGTGTGATTGTGAAGACCTTGTGGCTCACACCCCCTTTATCTAGTGTATGGATGAGTAGAAAAATGGGGATAAAAACTAAAGGACAAATGGGGTGGGATGGGGGGATGATTTGGGTGTTCTTTTTTCACTTTTATTTTTTATTCTTGTTCTGGGTCTTTCTGATGTAAGGAAAATGTTCAGAGATAGATTGTGGTGATGAACGCATAACTATGTTATCATACTGTGGACAGTGGATTGTATACCATGGATGATTGTATGATGTGTGAATGTATTTCAATAAAATTGAATTTAATAAAAAAATAAAAAATAAAACATGCAAAAGCAATGTGCAGGGCTGGAAGTCAGGAGAGTGGCTACCCTGGGGAGGGGGGATGGTGAAGAGACCTAAGGGGGTACTTCTGGGGTGCTGATCATAGTGTATTTTGTACCCTGGGTTGTGGTTAATTCATCAAGCTCAAGCTCTACACTTACAATTTGAGCACTTTTTCTGCATGCATGTTATGTTTCAATAAAAAGAACTTAAAAAAAAAAAGGTAGTGACTTAAAAAAATTAATAAAAGTTGATATATAACACCTAAAATTGAAAAGTAAATAAGCAAGAATAAAAGCAATGTTATTAAAGATATGAAAAGTAAACAACTGAAAGAATTGGTTTAAAAAACTGAAAAGTGGTTGCCCTGGGAAGTTAGAAAATGGGTGGGCCCAGGGGACTGCTACTTTTTGTAACAAGCCTTGACTCTTTAAACTGTGTAATATATAACTTGAATAAAAATAACTAAACAGTTTTTTCCATAACTGCAATGAGGGCACTTGGTAAAAGACAGCAGACTGATTACATGCATTTATTTCCTTTCCCACCTGACAGCCCATTTAAAGAATAAAGAGAGAATGAAAAAGAATTGGCAAAGAGAGTACCATTAGCAGACAAATGACTTCAAGCAATTTCTGGGAGATAAAAGTCTTGTGAGGCATAGTGGCACATGTAGCAGGACACAACTCAGGACCAGAGAAAGTAACGGTGAAGGTCCCAGCAGAACAGGTGCCTCCTCCCAAGCACTATGAGCTAATAAGCAGGGCATGGCCATCCACTCTCCATCCGCCCCCATGTATAGACAGTTCTCAACTTGCTTTTTAGTGCCCCACTCTTGAATATATATAGAGAGAATTAAAAACCATCAGACATATGAGGAGAGCCTACATTTTTTCTAATACCCTTCTTCATATACCTGTAAAGGAATAATACCATCTCTTTCAAAGAGAGAGAGCTGTTTGAACAGTGGTAGTTATAATAATGCTTACAAAAAAAAGTTCTCTAAAAATCTTTCCTCAATCTCCCACAGACTTAAAAATCATATGATTCAACTACAAAACATTGCTGGAAAAAAAATTAAAGAAGACCTTAATAAATGGAAAGACATTCCATATTCATGGACTGAGTGAAGATAAAATAGTTAAGATGTCAATTCTACCCAAAGCAATTTACAGATTCGATGCAATCCCAGTCTAAATTCCAACAGCCTGCCATGTGACCGGGGGTGGGCTGGAGGAGGGGGTGTGGCACAGCTCCACCAGAAGCATGAGGTTCCCCAGAGACTTGATTCTTCCAAACAGCATGAGAGCTGCTGGACCAATCTCTTTGTTCTTTGGAGACAAAGGTCCTGAACTTGGGCCCTTGCTTTATGCAAGTGCAAGGGGGCTCATTTATGGAAGATGGGTAGTGGAAGAAAGAGTTTTGGAAGTTGCTCTTCCACGTATTTGAATCACACAATCATCCAAGGTTTCTGGTCTTGGTAGGAAACTAGCCCACATGCTGAAATTCCACAAAGGCTTCCATGTTGCTCCTCTCAGAGTGAGACTGGGAAGAAGGCACAGAAAACACTGGAAGCTTTAACCCAGAAACCTGAGGACAGCCCTGCCCTTCTTTCAAGGGGGGAGATCTTTACAAATTACAGCTATTTGTTCTTACTATGTGCTGGATTCAGACTGCCCGTTCCCCCACTCTCCACAGTGACAGGAGCAAAGGGGGTACCTCAGAATTCCCAGAAAGAACACACTCCTTCCTACCCCACAATAGTCACAGCCTTGCCAACATTTATCTGTTAATCACATTATCTCTTTATCCTTTTTTACTCCTAGGACACCCTCCATTACCCTTACTGAAACCCCATAGAGCTCTGTAATCTTTATTTTCTTCCCTTTGCCCACCCCTCCCCCACTCTCAAGATACTTCAACTCTGATCTCTAGAACACCTAGTCTGTCAGCAACAAAATTCCTATACTCCTCAAGTTCCTTCGTGCAAGTCCCCTTCATTATCTTGCTTGAGCTGAGACCCACGTCTCCCCTGCAGCCTCTGCAGTGGTGGATGTTACTGCAATCACACCCTATGGCACTGGGCCTATTGGTAGGGTGAGGGTCCTCCTTGCTCCTCAGTGCCACTTTCAAACCACTCCTCCTTCCTAAAGCCCTCCAGCTTTTTCCTGTCATCAGACCATACTGCCTACTCTCCATCACTGTCTCTTGACCTCACTTGCCAGATTTTTGGAGCTAGCACATGTTCTCTCCAAGAGTACTCCAGTCATAATCTTTAGTAATTCCAATATCCACCTGGATCAACCTTCTTACAGCCTGGCTTTGGTTCCTTGACTGCTTCACTTCCTGTGATCTTGTTCTTCAGTCTAGATCAGCCCTCACTCCAAGATCACACCCTAGACATTATAGTTAACAGCTCATCCGTGGTCTCAGTGTCCAGCATCCTTCTAGTACCCCAACTCCTCCCTTTTGTACCCCGACTCCAATAGACCTTTCACTTCACTGAGCTCTACAATCCCTTGACTCCACCACCTTTTCGCTATGCCTCATCCTCCTCAGGTCCTCTCATTCTTCCATACGTAGCATGAATCCCTGGGTCAGTTATTACAATCACTCCCTTGCAGAGAGTTCTGACTGTCAACTAAAACCCATCCTCCCCTTCTTCCAAAACAACAGAACTTTAAGCTAAGCTGACCCTACAAAAACCATCTCCCAGGCTTTCTTGCGTTTATGTGTAGCCACAGGACTAAAATCTTGCTAATTTAATGTGAGCAAAAGTAATGTGTGGCACCTGCAGGCTAGGCCCTTAAAATGAGGGCAATGCTTCATCTCACACTTTCTTTTCCCATCTGCATAAGGGGTATAGGGTGTGTCTGCTATGCAGCTTCCACCACTGAGATGAGGGAAAACGCTCCAGGACATGACAGAGAACCAAGAGGAAGGATACTCAGTCCCTAAATGATCACCCAAAGCCAACACCCAATGATCTGGAATCTCTTGCTTGAACTACCACTCACACAAAATCCCAACAGTTTTCTTTGCAGAAATGGAAAGGCCAATCATCAAATTTTTATGGAAGGGTAAGGATCCCTGAATAGCCAAAACCATCTTTAAAAAAAAGAACAAAGTTGGAGGACACGTACTTACTGACTTTAAGACTTACTACAAAGCTAGAGTAATCCAAACATGGAGAAAATGGAAGCTCCTGGAGAGAAGTGGCTTGCAAGCATCAAAGCCTATAGGCCCTCAATCCTCTCGGCTTTATGGCACATGCAGACCTCACACCAGCAAGCAATAAAAGGGAAATACTGGGCCCTGGGCAAGGCCCCAGCAGCTTCAGAAACACAGGCAGAGGTTCGCTCCAGGGTATTCACTGTAAGGCCAGGACAAACCTCTGAGTGACAAGTCATGATACAATTACCCATGCATCCTATGAGCCAGTCACTTACACATCACCTCAGACCTCACCCATGCACTGACTTTCAGATTCCACCAGGCTCACTCATCCTAAAATAACGAAAATCTACTCATTGTTTCAGAGCAGGTGGGACACCAAGGCACAAAAGGGCTAAGGAACTTGCTTGAGGCTACACTGTTACTACAGGGCAGAGCTAGGACTGGAAACCTAGGCTCCCACCCACCAGAGCTGAGACCACCTCTTTTTTTAACGTTATGTGATAAAGCTCTCATGACAGGTATTTTAGAAACAAATGCGACTCCGCTGAAATGAGAAGACTGACAATCCCAAGTGTTGATGAGGACACGGAGCAACTGCAACTCGCATATATTGCTGGGTAGAGCATAAAGTGATAAAGCCCTTTCAAAAACGAACGGCAGCATCTACTAAAGCTGAACATACACCTACCTTATGACCCAACAATTCCATTCCTAGGTAAGTACCCAACGGAAATGCTTCCAAGTGCTCACCAAAGACATGTACCGGAATGTCCAAATCAACGTTAGTAATAATAACCACAACCAGGAAACTATATCCCATCAATGGAAGAGAAAAATTGGGCATTTACCCAATGAAATACTATCCAACAATGAGCATGAACACTACAACCCTACACTACAAATATGGATAAATCTCTCAATGCTGAGTGCAAAAAAAAAACATAAAGGGAAACCTACTTACTTGTATAAAATTCAAAAACAGGCAAAACTAGTCTATGGTGTTAGGAAGTGAGGATAGTGATTATCCTGGGGGATGGGAGGGTGGGCAGTAACTGGGAGGGATTTTGAAGGGGGCTCTGAATGCTGGTCAAACAGGTGAGTTCAGTTTGTGACAATCCATCAAGTAATATTCTTATGATATGTGTATTTCTCAATATGTATGATTTATTTAACAGTTGTTTTTAAGGTCGGGGGGGCAGCATGGTACTGGCACAAGGAACAGACGTAGAGAACAATGAAAGACAATTGACAGTTCAGAAATAACCCTTCCCATCTATGGCCAACTGACTGTGACAAGGGTGCCAAGCCAATCAATGAGGAAAGAATAGTGTCTTCAATGAATGGTACTGGGACAACTGGAGAGCCATATGCAAAACAACAAAAGTGAACCCCTACCTCATACCATATTCAAAAATTAACTCATAATGGATCAAAGACCTAATATAAGAGCTAAAACTGTAAAACTTCTAAAAAAAAACATAGGGAGATATTTTCAGGACCTTGTATTAGGCAATGGACTCTTTTTTTTTTTTTTTTAATCATCATTTTATTGAGATATATTCACATACCACGCAGTCATACAAAACAAATTGTACTTTCGATTGTTTACAGTACCATTACATAGTTGTACATTCATCACCTAAATCAATCCCTGACACCTTCATTAGCACACACACAAAAATAACAAGAATAATAATTAGAGTGAAAAAGAGCAATTGAAGTAAAAAAGAACACTGGGTACCTTTGTCTGTTTGTTTCCTTCCCCTACTTTTCTACACATCCATCCATAAACTAGACAAAGTGGAGTTTGGTCCTTTTGGCTTTCCCAATCCCATTGTCACCCCTCATAAGCTACATTTTTATACAACTGTCTTCGAGATTCATGGGTTCTGGGTTGTAGTTTGATAGTTTCAGGTATCCACCACCAGCTACCCCAATTCTTTAGAACCTAAAAAGGGTTGTCTAAAGTGTGCGTAAGAGTGCCCACCAGAGTGATCTCTCGGCTCGTTTTGGAATCTCTCTGCCACTGAAGCTTATTTCATTTCCTTTCACATCCCCCTTTTGTTCAAGAAGATGTTCTCCGTCCCACGATGCCGGGTCTACATTCCTCCCCAGGAGTCATATTCTACGTAGGCAATGGACTCTTAAACTTTACACCAAAAGCACAAGCAAAAAAAGAAAATATAGATAGAATGGGCTTCATCAAACTTAAAAACTTTTGTTCAAAGGATATTATCAAGAAAGTGAAAAGACAACCAACAGAATGGAAGAAAATATCTGGAAGCAATGTATCTGATAAGGGTTTAAGATCCAGACTACAAAAAGAATTACAACTCTACAGCAAAAAGACAAACAACCTAATTAAAAAATGGGCCAAAGATTTCAACAGACATTCTCCAAAGAAGATATTCAAATGGCTAGAAAGCACATGAAAAGATTCTCAACATCATTAGCTGCGGTCGCGGTTACTGCTTCCGGGGGGAGTGGCGGCCGGTAGCTGAGCCCTCAGCTCTCGGGGCTGCTTAAAGGGTACCGGCGGCGGGGGCTCTTTCCCGGAGGCGAGGGCGAGGCGGAGGACTTGGCCAGGTCCTCGGCGGGAGGCGTACAAGGTGTGGAGGGCGGCGATAAGGACAAAAACACTCTTCATCCAGTGGGAGTATGCGCCAAAGAGAGTTTATTTAGGGGTGATTACAGGTTATATAGGCTGGTAAGAAGGGTAGGGCTGGAAAGGAGGTGAAGTAGCCTTAAATGGCAATACTGAAGGGAGAGGGGCTAGGATTGGTTCTGAGAGGACGCAGGAGCCGTTGCAGCGGGCGGGAGTTGTTCTGGCCACGGTGCATGCGCGCTGGCGGTGGCAGGAGTTGCCTTGGCACAGGGGAGTGTGCGGGCAAGATAAGGAAGTGGGGAAAGGGCGGTTAGGAGAAAGGCGGTTCCCTCCGGCAAGCCTCCCCTGCCCGTGACATTTTGGGTGAGGAAAAGGGAGCTGCCTTGACCTCGCTCCCCAGGCTCGGGGGGGCTGCAGAGGGCACTAACGCCCGTACCCACTACCCTCCCCAGGGGGTGATATCAGGTCCCCTGGCCCAGGCCTGGCAAGTTGAGGTACAAGCTCAGTCACCCGCAATTAGCCATCTGCGAAATGCAAATCAAATCACAAGGCAATACCATTTTATATCCATTAGAATGGGTATATACCACTATCAGGTATATACACAAAAGGATTGAAACTAGGGGCTCAAACAGATACTTGTACAATGATGTTCATTGCAACATTATTCACAACTGCCAAAAGATGGAAGCAACCCAAGAGTCCATCAACTAAAGAATGGATAAACAAAATATGGTATATACATACAATGGAATATTATTCAGCCATAAAAAGGAAAAAAGTCCTGGTACATGCTACAATGAACCTTAAAGACATCATGTCGAGTGAAATAAGCCAGACACAAAAGGTCAAATATTGTATGATCTCACTGATTTGAAATAGTAAGAATAAGCAAACTCATAAAATCAGAATCTAGAATACAGTTTAACAGGGGAAGGGGTGGGGACAGGGAATGGGAAAAGTTAAGGCTTAAAATATACAGGGTTCCTATTTGGAATGATGGCAATGTTTTGGTTACGGATGGTGGTAACGGTAGTGCAATACTGTGAACATAATTAACAGCACTGAAATGTATATCTGAATGTGATTAAAAGAGAAAATGCTAGACTGTATATATGGTAACAGAATAAAAATTTTTTTAAAAAATCCATGGAACTACACAGTGAACCCAAAGTTAAATCATGGACTATAGTTAATAGTACAATTATAAAAGTGTGCAATCATCAATAGTAACAAATGTTCCACACTAATACAAGCTGTTAATAATAGAGTGATATATTGGAATCAATCCTATATTTTATGCATGATTGTTTTGTAAACCCACAACTGCTCTAAGAAAGGAAAAACAAGGAAGGAAGGAAGGAAGGGAGGCAGGGAGGGAGGGAGGGAGGAAGGGGGAGAGAGAAAGAAAGAGAAGTGAGGGAGAGGGAGGGAGAGGGAGAGAGGGAGAGACAGAGGGAGAGAAGGAGAGAATGAGAGGGGAGAGAAGGAGAGAATGAGAGGAGAGAGAAAGAAAAGAAAAGAAAAAAGAAAAAGAAAGAAAGAGAAAAAAAGAAAGAAAATAAGTGCTGATGAGGAGGTAAAGAAATTTAAACCCTTTTGTACTGTTGGTGAAAATGTAAAATAGTGTAGCTGCAGTAGAAAACAATTTGGACGTTCCTCAGAAAGGTAAATATAAATTTACCATGTGACCTGGCAACTCCATTCCTAAATATATACCCCAAAGAATTAAAAGCAGGGACTCAAACAGATACTTGTACACCAATGTTCATCACACCATTATACACAATAGCCAAAAGGTAGAAACAACCCAACTGTCCACCAACAGATGAATGGATAAACACAACGGGGTACATACACACAATGGAGTATTAAACAGCCACAAGACAGAATGAAGTTATGAGACATGCTCATCTCATACCTATTAGAATGGCCACTACTAAACAAACAGGAAACTACAAGTGCTAGAGATGATGCAGAGAAACTGAAACACTTATTCACTGCTGACGGCAATGTAAAATGGTAAAGCCACTGCAGAGGATGGTTTGGTAGTTCCTCAGGAAACTAAGTACAGAGGTGCCTTAAAACCTGGCAATCTCACTACTTTGGATATACCTGGAAGATCTGAAAGCAAGGACGCGAATGGGCATTTGCACACTGATGTTCAGAGGCATTATTCACAATTCTCAAAAGAGAAACAACCCAAGTGTTCATCAATAGATGAATGGATAAACAAAATACGGTATATACATACTATGGAATATTATTGAGCAGTAAGAGGGAATGAAGTCCTGAAGCATGTGACACAGATGAACCATGAAGACACTATGTTAAGTGAGGTAAGTCAGACACAAAAGGACAAATATTGTATGATCTCACTGATATGAACTAATTATAGCATGTAAGCTCACAAACATAAAATATAGACTATAAATTACCAGGATATAGAATGAGGCTAAAGAATGGGGAGCAGTTGCTTAATACATGGAGAATGTTTAACTAGGTTGAACTTAAATGTTTGGAAATGGACAGAGGTGACAGTAGCACGTTATTCTGAGAATAATTAACAGTGCTGAATGGTGTGTGAATGCGGAAAGGGGAAGTTAAGCGTTATGTATGTCACCAGAAGGAAAGTTGGGGAGGCTAAAACATGGAAATGTATAAAACACAGTGAATCTTGTGGACAATGCCCGTGATTAACCGTAAAATATAAAGAAGTTCTCTCATGAACTACAACAAATGTATTACACTATTAGGAGTTAATAAAAGAAGGGTTTGGGGGGAAAATGTACCTATTACAAACTATGGACTATAGTTAACAGTAATATTTTAATACACTTTCATCAATAGTAACAAAGGTACTATATCAATACTATGGGTTAGTAATGGGGGGTATACCGGGTATGGAAGGATTTGGGTTTTCTTTTTTTTCTTTTCTGAAGTAATGAAAATATTCTAAAATTGATCATGGGGGATTGTATGCACAGCTATATGGTAATACTGTGAGCCTGTGATTGTATACTTCGGATGGTTTGTGAATGTATCTCAAAAAAAATGGTTAAAGTGGCAAATTTTATGTTTGGATATGTTATCACAATAAAAGCAAACAAACAACAACAATGACAAAGTGTTAATAACTATAATTATGTGAATTTTAATTCATAGCAATTGGGGTTATGTGTTGTTGTTTTTTTATTTCTTCACATTAACTGTAAATACTCCACCTCCAGATTATAATAAAATTATGCTGATCATTTTTATGCTTTTTAGTTATATTATTTCCAACTGCAACAAACTGTTTCAACAATTGACTTGCTTTTTGTTAGCCACTATAGTTGGCTTTAAAGCAAAATTCAATTAATCAACCCTCTGCCCTCAAAAAAGAAACTACTACTTATCATGTTTTGGTACAGTATCAAAGAATATCTCCAATCATCTGAAAAGGGTATTAAAACACTCCTCCCTTTTCTAGCTGTATACCTGTGTGGGGCCAGATTTTCTTAATGTTTTTCAACCAAAACAACACACCAAATCAATCTGGATGCAGAAGCAAGATGTGAGAACCCAGCTAATTTCTACTGAGCCAGACATTAAAGAGATTTTTAAGAAATTAAAACCCACGTCAGTTTTCCACAGTTTTTGCGGAAAAGCTATTTCTCCATAAAAATATATTACTTATATCAACATATAGCAGGTTTGTCATCATTGCAAATTACTTAAACTTTAAATTTTGGGGGGGTCCTCAATTTTAAAAAGTTTAAAGGAACTAAGACAAAAATGTTTGAGAATTCTTGTTCTAATTAATGGAATAGCATACAACCACAAATGGATAATTATGACAATTATATGGCAACATGGAAAATTGCTTAGGATAAAATCCTGAGGGAAAAAAACAGGATATAAGATTATGACCACAAGTATATAGAAAAAAACATGCACAAGAAGATAAAGAATTACAAAAATGAAAACAGTATTCAGAATAATATGATTGTGGGATTTTTTTTCCTCTTGGTTCTCCAAACTTTCTGTAAATTTCTGAACATAGTCTTCATAATAAAAAATTGTGGCTAAAATACAGAATCATTTATCTAAAGTCTTAAGAAGTTTAGCACATCCAGTATAAAGAACGATGGGTTTTGTTTTGTTTTGTTTTACAACTATGGTTTTATTATTCTCACAATCAACCAGAAATATTTACTGAGTACTTAAGTTAGAGGCTGAGGGTAAAATAAGGTTCAGGACCTAATCCTTGCCCTCACCCCCCACCCAGAGTCTCCTATGCTGTCAGAGACAGGATGCAGATGTATAAAGACAGCAGTACACTTCCACTTAAATAGGAAGGACAGACAGTAAAGGAAAACAGGTGTAAAAGCATAACAGCAAGCTGAAAGACAGCAGTAGGAAAGATAACTCAATAATTTTTTAAAGAGAGTGCTGATGGAGGAAAGGTAACTAATTTAGCAGAGGAAAGGAAACCAGAACAGAAACAACTCAGTATAACTCAGGAAGGGCTCCGGACTTGGAGGCCCCAGGTACCAAAGAAGGCAAGGGAGTTGCTGGGCTAAGCACAAGGTGGAAATGTGTGCCGCATTCCCAACCCCACCAATAACCACTGGTTCTTAGGAGTCTGGAAATTTACTCTGTGGAGAAACTGGAGTGGCTCTGGGCTCAAGGTACATGGGCACAGCAGAGGATCCAGGTGAGGCATGGACATGAAAAAAGGGGATTTAGCTGACAGTCTGCCACCGATGGGTGGGACCACCAGCTCCTTCCAGGCAGGAGAACAGTAGATTGTTGTTTAGAGAAACTAATGGTCCCAGAGACTAAAAGCACCAGGCAACTCCCAATAGTAAAGCTCTATGGTCAAACATGCCCTGGGCAAGAAAGCGCAGCTTCTGGTGAGCTTCTTAAGGCAGCACCTTAAATACAAGTAGAGAGAACCTAAGATGGCGGCTAGGTGAGACAGGGCAAAAAAAAAAACACCTCCTTGAAAAATACTAGCTAAAAGCCAGAAAGTGAACCAGAACACCAGTTCCAACAATGCACCAGCCGGACAGGGTATACTAAATCCACAGAGACCGTGCATTTGGTGAAACCAGGAGTCTGTGTTCTGAAAAGAGTGAGTGAGCCGGCTGCAAGTCCGGCAGCCACGCTGCTGTGTGGGGAAACTGTGGGTTGGCGTTTGGAGATGGACTAGTTCTTTTTTTTTTATAAGATTTTTTAATGCATTTTTTATTGTGAACTTCAATACATATGCATAACAGTGATAATTTTCAAAGTGTGATTTAACAAGTAGTTAGAGAGCAAATCTCAAAAAGTATCATGGGTCACACTTCCACAACTTCAGCTATTTCCATTGTTGTAAAATATAACATACATACAGAAAGGTATAACTTGTTGATGTACAACTCAACAAGCAGTTATATAGGTAATTTCAAAAATTGTTATGGGTTACAGTTCCACAGTTTCATTTCTTTCTTATTATGAAATATAGAGTATATACAGAAAGGTGAAGACTTTCTAAGCACAGTTCAACAAATAGCTGTACAGCAAATTTCAAAGAATGTTATGGGTTACAGTTCCACCATGTCATTTACCTCCTTCCAGCTATTCCAACATCCCAGCAACCAAAAAAAAAATATGTACTTGTATAGTTTCAGTATTCATAGACTTTTTTTTTTTTTTTTTTTTTTTAGTGTGTTAAAATAACATCCATTTATTTTAACCAGCTCTAGTGTGAGGAGCTTGCTGGAATTTTTCACATTTATGTGGTGGTGGACAACAGCTAGGTCGAAGGGCAGTCTTTTGTCTTAAAAGAATGCAATTCCATTGAAGGAACAGCGGTTCTTAGAATGTATTCTTTTTTTTTTTTTTTTAAATCTTCATTTTATTGAGATATATTCATATACCACGCAGTCATACAAAACAAATCGTACTTTCGATTGTTCACAGTACCATTACATAGTTGTACATTCATCACCCAAATCAATCCCTGACACCTTCATTAGCACACACACAAGAATAACAAGAATAATAATTAGAGTGAAAAAGAGCAATTGAAGTAAAAAAGAACACTGGGTACCTTTGTCTGTTTGTTTCCTTCCCCTATTTTTCTACTCATCCATCCATAAACTAGACAAAGTGGAGTGTGGTCCTTATGGCTTTCCCAATCCCCTTGTCACCCCTCATAAGCTATATTTTTATACAACTGTCTTCAAGATTCATGGGTTCTGGGTTGTAGTTTGATAGTTTCAGGTATCCACCACCAGCTACCCCAATTCTTTAGAACCTAAAAAGGGTTGTCTAAAGTGTGCGTAAGAGTGCCCACCAGAGTGACCTCTCGGCTCCTTTTGGATTCTCTCTGCCACTGAAGCTTATTTCATTTCCTTTCACATCCCCCTTTTGGTCAAGAAGATGTTCTCCATCCCACGATGCCAGGTCTACTAGAATGTATTCTTAAAGCAACTTTTGAGTTGATTAGTTGAAGCAGGTGGCTCCTGGCCTTACAAGGTAATTTTGTCCCAAGTTTGTTCTAATGGGTGCCCCACATACTTCCTGACTACATCCCCCCACCCCTCCCCATCTTCCAGAAAAGCCCAGTAGCCATACGGCCTGTCCCATCTACTCAGGCTTTGTGGGAGATTTTTAAAGTGAAATCCAAAGTCTTGCCAAAGATATTGGCCTATAAGATGGCAAATTATCTTTAAAGTGAAATAGCTAAGAACTTGTTTCCACCTGGCCTCCCTGCAACAGCCCCTCCAGGCTCACAGTTGGGTGATGTCTTAGTTTCCTGGCTGCTATGACAAATACCACGTGATGGTTGGCTTAAAACAGGAATTTATTGGCTCATGGCTTCAGGTTAGAAGGCTTGTGTCCTCCTGAGATCAACAGTGCTCTGGCTGGCTGGCAAACCTTGGGTTTCCCATCACAGGGTGATGTCGTCTCCTTTCTCTTCTGAGTTCTGGTGCCTTCCAGCTTCCATCTCCTCCCCTCCATAAGGCTTTCTCTCCATAAGGCCTCCAGTAATAGAATTAAGACCCACCTGATTCAGTTGGCCACACCTTCACTAAAAATAGCATCTTTGAAAGGTCCTTTTGACAATGGGCTCAACACCCAAAAGAATGAGATTAAGATTAGGAATATGTTTTTTGTGGGGGGGGGGTACATAAGTCGGTCTGCCAACCCACTGCCTCCTCACTCCTCCTCCTCTCGTCTGTCTACTGCCCTTGCCACCTGTGAACTTCATGGCAGGGACATGGTCTGTGTACTCACGCCTTGAATGGTCTGACTTAGCATGGAGATTGACCGTGATGCCAGGGTGTACAGACAAGTGACACCTGCCTTACCCTTGAGGAGATCAAGTTCCAGTGAGACCGTGCGATAAAGGCCGTCAACGGCAGTGTGCATGGGCATAAAGGAAGTACTCAGAGGAACCCCAAACCGGGGCCATGGGGGCAGGGAGCTGGGGAGGGTGGGCCAAGTGGGACTCTGAGCTCAGCCCAAAAGCTGGCCAGGTGAGAAGGCATGCTGAACAGAGGGGCACCTTGGGCAGAGGCACAGAGGGGCTCTAAGGCTCCCCCACTGCTCCATGTCCAGATGGGTGGGGCTCGATGCAAATGGTGGCATGTGCCGAGGCTGGGGAGGCACCCAGGGCCTGGGTCGCGGCAAGTCAGGCACGCCTGTGTCTAGTAACTTTCTTGTGAATTCTTTGGAATTTTCTATATATAGGATCATGTCTTCCGTGAATAGAGATAAATTTACTTCTCCCTTTCCAATTTGTATGCCTTTTATTTCTTTTTCTTGCCTAACCGCTCTGGCTAGAACTTCCGGTAAAATGTTGAATAACAGTGGGTGACTGTGAGCATCCTTGTCTTGTTCTGACCTTAGAGGAAGAACTTTCAGTCTTGCACCATTGATTATGATGTTAGCTGTAGGTTTTTCATATATGCCCTTTATCATGCTGAGGAAGTTTCCTTTTTTTCCTAGTTTTCAGACTGTTGTTATTATGAAATGATGTTGGATTTTGTCAAATGCCTTTTCTGGGCCAATTGAGATAATTATGCATTTTTTCTCTTTGTTCTATTAATGTGGTGTGTTATATTGATTGGATTTCTTACACTGAACTACCCTTGGATTCCTGGGATAAATCCTATTGGTCATTGTGTAATCCTTTTAATATGCTGTTAGATTCAGTGTGCTAGTATTTTGCTGTGGATTTTTGCATCTATATTGATAAGATAAATTGATCTGTAATTTTCTGTTTTGTGCTGTCTTTGTCTGCTTTTGATATCAAGGTAATGCTGGCCTTATAGAGTGAGTTAGGAAGTGTTCCCTCCTCTTCTGCTTTTTGGAAGAGTTTCAGCAGGATTGGTCTTAATTCTCCTTTGAATGCCTGGTAGAATTCACAGTGAAGCCATCTGATCCTGGGCTTTTCTTTGTTGGGAAGTTTTTGATGACTGATTCAATCTCTTATTACTGGTCTGTTGAGGTCTTCTGTTTCTTCTTGAATCAGTTTAGGTAACTTGTTTCTAGGAATTTTTCCATTTCATCTAGATTATCTAATTTGTTGGTGTAATCCTTTTTGTTTCTGTAAGGTCAATAGTAATGTCCCCACTTTCATTTCTGATTTTACTTATTTGCATCTTCTCACTTTTTTTCTTTGTGAATCTAGCAAAAGGTTTGTCAATTTTATAGATCTTTTCAAAGAACCAACTTTTGATTTCATTGATTCTCCCAATGGGTTTTCTATTCTCTATTTGATTTATATCTGCTCTAATCATAATTACTTTCTTCCTTCTGCTCACTTTGGGTTTACTTTACTCTTCTTTTCCTAGTTCCTCAAGATGTGAAGTTAGGTTATTGATTTGAAATCTTTCTTCTTTTTTAATGTAGGCATTTGGCAGCTATAAATTTCCCTCTGGGCACAGCTTTTGCTGGATTTCATAAGTTTTGGTGTGTTGTGTTTTTGTTTTCATTCATCTCTAAGTATTTTCTAATTCCCCTTGTAATTTCTTCTTCTATCCATCACTTAAGAGTTTATTGTTTTCCACATATTTGTGAATTTTCCAGTTCTTCCTTCTGTTATTGATTCCTAGCTCCATTCCTTTGCATTCAGAGTAGATACTTTGTATGATTTCAGCCTTTAAATTTATTTTGATTTGTTTTGTTAATAAAATATAATATATCCTAGAGAATGATCCATGTGCACTTGAGAAGAATGTGTATTCTGCTGTTGTTGGGTGGAGTGTTCTATACATGCTGTTGCATCTGGTTGTTTGATAGTGTTGCTCAAGTCTTCTATTTCCTTATTGATCTTCTGTCTAGATGTTCTATTCATTCTTGAAAGTGGTAGATTGAAGTCTCACATTATTGTTGTAGAAATGTCTTGTTTTCTCCCTTTAATTCTTTCCGGTGTTTGCGTCATCTATTTTGGGGGCCTGTTGTTTGGTGCATATATGTTTACCAGTCATTATATCTTCTTGATGAATTGACCTTTTTATCACTGTATAATGTTCATCTTTGTCTCTTGTAACAGTTTTTCACTTAAAGTCTATTTTGCCTAATATAGCCACTACTACTAATAGTATAGCCACTACAGTTCTCTTTTGGTTACTGTTTGCATGGAATTTTTGTGTGTGTGTTTTTTTTTTTTTTTTGTATTCCAATAGAACTTTATTTATAGGCACTGAAATCTGAATTTCATGTTACGTTCACCTACCAAGAAATGCTATTCTTTTTTTCTTTTTTTTTTAATCTTCATTTTATTGAGATATATTCACATACCACGCAGTCATACAAAATAAATCGTACTTTCGATTGTTTACAGTACCATTACATAGTGGTACATTCATCACCCAAATCAATCCCTGACACCTTCATTAGCACACACACAAAAATAACAAGAATAATAATTAGAGTGAAAAAGAGCAATTGAAGTAAAAAAGAACACTGGGTACCTTTGTCTGTTTGTTTCCTTCCCCTATTTTTCTACTCATCCATCCATAAACTAGACAAAGTGGAGTGTGGTCCTTATGGCTTTCCCAATCCCATTGTCACCCCTCATAAGCTACATTTTTATACAACTGTCTTCGAGATTCATGGGTTCTGGGTTGTAGTTTGATAGTTTCAGGTATCCACCACCAGCTACCCCAATTCTTTAGAACCTAAAAAGGGTTGTCTAAAGTGTGCATAAGAGTGCCCACCAGAGTGACCTCTCGGCTCGTTTTGGAATCTCTCTGCCACTGAAGCTTATTTCATTTCCTTTCACATCCCCCTTTTGGTCAAGAAGATGTTCTCCGTCCCACGATGCCGGGTCTACATTCCTCCCCAGGATGCAGAGAAAGCAGTGCTGAGAGGGAAACGTACAGCTCTAAATGCTTACATTAAAAATGAAGAAAGACTTCAAATCAGAGCCCTAACTTCAAAACTGGAAGAACTAGAAACAGAAGAGCAAACTAAACCCAAAGTCAGCAGGAAGTAGGAAATAATACAGATCAGAGCAAAAATAAACAAAATAGAAAACAAACAATAAAGAGAATCAACAAAACCAAAAAATAGTTCTCTGAAAAGATCAATAAAATTGACAAACCTTTAGCTATACAGACAAAGAAAAAAACAGGAAGGATACAAAATAACAAAAATCAGAAATGAAAAGGGAGACATTACTACTGACCCCACTGAAATAAAAAAGACGATAAGAGTAGAGTATGAACAACTGTATGCCAATAAACTAGATAACCTAGATGAAACAGACAAATTCTTGGAAACACACAAACTACCTACATTGACTCAAGAAGAAACAGAAGATCTCAACAAATCAATTACGAGTAAGGAGACCGAATCAGTAGTAATCAAACACTTCCCAACAAAGAAAAGCCCAGGTCCAGATGGCTGCACAGGGTAATTCTACCAAATATTCCAAGAAGACATAGCTCCAATTCTTTTCAAACTCTTCCAAAAAATTGAAGAGCAGGGAACACTCCTTAAAACTCATTCTGTAAGGCCGACATCCCCCTCATACCAAAGCCAGATAAAGATACCACAAGAAAACGGCAGACCAGTATCTCTTACAAATATAGATACAAAAATCCTGAACAAAATGCTAGCAAACCGAATCCAACAGCATATTAAAAGAATTACACACCACGATCAACTGTATGCAATGATCAAGTGGGTTTTATCCCTGATACGCAAGGTTGGCTCAACATAAGAAAATCAACTGATGAAATACACATTAACAGAATGAAGAAAAAAAAAATGATCATCTCAATCAACACAGAAAAGTCATTTGACAAAAATACAGCACCCTTTCTTTAATGCTTAGAACACTACAAATGGAAGGAAACTTCCTCAACATGGTAAAAGGCATATATGATAACCCTATGGCTAACATTCTACTTAATGATGAAAGATTGAAAGCTTTCCCTCTAACATCAGGAACAAGACAAGCATTCCCCACTGTCACCACCGTTATTCAACACTGTACTGGATATTCCTGCCAGAGCAATTAGACCAGAAAAAGAAATAAAAGGAATCCAAACCAGAAAGAAGTAAAACTTTCCCTATTTGCAGATGATATGATCCTATATACAGAAAATCCTGAGAAGTCCAGAGCTAATACATGAATTCAGCAAGGTGGTGGGGTATAAGATCAACATCCAAAATCAGTAGTGTTTCTATACATAAGCAATGAACAATCAGAAGAAGAAATCAAGAAAAAATTTCCATTCATAACAGCAACTAAAAGAATCATAGATCTAGAATAACTCTAATCAAGGAAGTAAAGGATTTGTACACAAAACTACAAATCGTGATAAAACAAAATCACAGAAGACCTAAATAAATGAAGGACATTCAGTGTTCCTGGATTGGAAGACTTAAATATTGTTAAGATGTCCCCAAAGCAATTTACAGATTCAGTGCAGTCCCAATTGAAATTCCAACAACCTTCTTTGCAGATATGGAAAAGGCAACCATCAAATTTATATGGAAGGGCAAGGGGGTCCCAAATAGCTAAAATCACCTTGAAAAAGAAGGAGTTGGAGGACTCCTTACAAAATCACAATCACCAAAACCACACAGTACTAACACAAGGACAGACATACAGATCAATGGAACAGAAATCAGAGCTCAGAAATCAACCCTCATATTTACGGCCAATTGATTTTTGACAAGGTGGCAAAGACCACTCAACTGGGAAAGAATAGTAGTTCTTCAACAAAGGGTGCTGGGAAAACTGGATCTCCATGTGCAAAAAAAAAAAAAAAAGAGAGAGAGAGAGAGAGGACCCCCCCCCCACCCTCACACCATACATAAAAATCAAGTCAAAATGGATCAAAGACCTGAACATAAGAGCTAGAATTATCAAACTCCTAGAAGAAAACATAGGCTATGATTTCTTAGTCTTTATACCCAAAGCACAAGCAACTAAAGAAAAAATAGATAAAATGGACTTCATCAAAATTAAACACTTTTTGCAGCTATGAGTGACATTCTGAAGAGGAGCTACAGCCATGAGGGACACTTTGAAGAAAGCACAGGAGCTGCAGATGAGAGACAGTTTGAAGACAGCCTTTGAAAGCAGACTCTTGCTCCAGAGAAGCTGAGAGAGGACAAATATCCCAAGTGCAACTAAGAGTGACATTTTTGAGGAACTGCAGTCTAGAGAAGAACATCCTGGGAGAAAGCCATTTTGAAACCAGAACTTTGGAGCAGACACCAGCCACGTGCCTTCCCAGCCAACAGAGGTTTTCTGGACACCACTGGCCATCCTCCAGTGAAGGTACCCAATTGCTGACGTGTTACCTTGAACACTTTATGGCCTTAAGACTGTAACTGTGTAACCAAATAAACCCCCTTTTATAAAAGCCAAAAAAAAAAAAAAAAAAGAAAAGAAAAGAAATTAAACACTTTTGCTCCTCAAAGAACTTTATCATGACAGTAAAACAACGACCTATGCAATGGGAGAAAATACTTGGAAACCACATATTTGATAAAGTATTAATATCCAAAATATATAATGAAATCATTTAACTTAATAACAAAAAGATAAACAATCCAATTTAAAAACGGGCAAAAGACTTGAACAGACATCTCTCCAAATAAGACATTCAAAATGGCCAGAAAACACATGAAAAGATGCTCAACATCATTAGCCATCAGGGAAATGCAAATCAAATCACAAGGATATACCATTTCACATCCATTAGAATGGCTGCTATTAAAAAAATGAAAAATAAGTGTTGGAGAGGACGCAGAGAAACAGGAACACTCATTCACTGCTGGTGGCAATGTAAAATGGTATAGCCGCTGCAGAAGACAGCTTGGCGGTTCCCCAAGAAGCTAAGTATGGAACTACCACAAGACCTAGCAATGCCACTACTGGGTATATACCCAAAAGGACTGAAAACAGGGACTCAAACAGATATTTGCATGATGTTCATAGTGGCATTATTCACAATTGCCAAAAGATGGAAGCAATCCAAATGTCCTGTCCATCAACCAACGGAAGGATTAACAAAATGTGGTATATACATACGATAGAATATTATTCAGCTGTAAAAAGGAACGAAGTCCTAGTACATGGTACAACATGAATGAACCTTGAAGACATTATGTTGAGTGAAATAAGCCAGACACAAAAGGTCAAATATTGTATGATCTCACTGATTTGAAATAATTAGAATACGGAAACTCACAGAAACAGAATCTAGAATATAGGTTACCAAGGGATGGAGTGGGGATAGGGAATGGGAAATGAAGGCTTAAAATGTACAGGGTTCCTATGTGGAAAGATGGAAATGTTTGGTAATGGATGGTGGTGTTGGTGGCATAACATTGTAGACGCAATTAACAGCACTGAAATATGTATCTGAATATTATTAAAAGGGGAAATGTTAGATTGTATACATGGTAATAGAATAACAATTTTTTAAAAAAGGGTATTCACCACAAAAGATTACCTCAAGCTCCTATGCTCCACAGAATTAACTGCTTAATTTTAACTATAGCTCATATTTTAATGGATAGTAAAGGACTTAACAGAAATTGATGCTGCATTTAATGCTTTAAAACTCCTTTAGGGTTAAGTAAAAAGAAATTCAACAACGAGAAGAAAAAAATAAGCTTAACTGTGTATATATCCCCCATACACACACATCCACACGCACAGAATTAAGCAGATCAAGTGTCATAACATATAAATAAGCATGATTTGTATTTACCTCTCTGCCTGTAAGGATATGTCTTGCCAATTTTACTTTTGCAAAATTCCCTTTGCCAATTGTTTTCAACAGTCGGTAGTTTCCGATGTGAGGTTGTTCATCTGCACAGGATGCCAGAGAGTTTCTACACCGAGCTCCAGAGCGTCCAGTTCGAGAGGTCACTTCTTGACGCCCATCTCCATGTGACGTGTGCTAAAATATAACATACACAAAGATACGGAAATTATTAGAAAACACAGAGAACTGGACAAGTTTGAAGAGCTCTAGTTGAAGAAACAAAAAGTTACTGCTTTATTTTTAATCCTAATGCATCTAGCACTTTAAAGAAAATTTCCCACATAATATAAATTTATGAGGAAAACTAGACAATGTTGAGAAGAAAAATATCAAGTTTGAAATTCAACTGGGTGTCGGTTGAATTTCAAACTTGATATTTATCATATACATTTTGTACATGTAGCTGTCACATAAAATAGGAGTAACAGTACACCTGATAATCATAAAGAAGTTAACTTTTCCATAACGTATTAAATGCATCATCACATATGATCCTCACTACATCTTGCAAAGCAAGCATCATTTATCAGATGAGGATACTTTTGTGACTTTTTTCAAAGCCACATCACTATTTAGTGAGAAAATCCAAGGAGAATCTGAATCTACAATTTCCTTCTACACTATGCTGCTAACAATAACCCAAAAGGATGTGTTTAAAGAAAAACCAGTTTGTCTGGCCCTTGGTAAGTATCTGAATGAATGAAGAACTCAATATACTCTACAAAGGTGAAACAAATCATATACTCCTCTAACCCTATTAAAAATACCTAAGCACTAGAGTTACAAACATCTAATGTGTACAACTAATTCTCTATGTACAACCATCCAGTTGAGTACTGCTTCCTCCCTCCACACAACTTGATTTTGTAAAATGAATATGGTTCCAGCTTTGCCCTTTTATCTATTTGGCAGAGCACCAACATGAAATTTGAGAGGCCTACTTAAACAGGACCTACATGAGTAGACATCAGGTTTAAACAACTTCATATTATATTTCAATACTTCCTGAAAAGAGCCTGGTCCCGTGTAAAGCAAACACATGAACTCACACATCCTTTCTAAATCTTAAAATAATACGCAACCCCCTCAACACATGGGCAGCTTTTTCAAATGTTTAAAAAAAAAATCTACAAAGCCAAATTGTGACAATAAAGAGTTGTCTGTGCCTTGAGTATTTCCTACTTTAGAGCTGTTTGCAAAATCAAATTTCACTTTTGAAAGCATCTAGGCAATTATTTTATTCATTGAAGAAAAGATTTAAGATTGAACAATTTATGATTTAAAATACTCTTAGAAAACTAGAAAATAGAATGGAACTTCCATATGAGAAAAATTACAAAGCAAAAACCTTCAGCCAATATTACACTTAATGAAGAAACTTGAGAAAAGACGTAAATTCTACTCAAACCAGTCAACAAATTCAATGCAATCTCAACTAAAATTCCAGTAAGTAGTTTTCTGAATAATTTTTAAACTCACTCTTAAGTTTGCATGAAAGAATAAAAGTCCATGAATTTGCCAGACCAGCCTTAAAAAAGAATTTTTAAAAAGGTGCAGAAACCAAGTGATCAAGGTCAGCACCACCAGTAAAAAGACGTATCTTATCTGAGACATATCATGTGACCTCTGATATGCACTGAGAAGGACACAGTATCTTTTCTGTGGTATTCGGGCCAAAAATCCAACATCAGACAAACTTTAAAATGAGACATTCTACAAAATAACTGACCACTACTCATCAAAACAGTCAAGGTCATGAAAGATAGGGAAAGACTGAGGAACTATCACAAACTGGAGAAGACTAAAAGAAACACAATAAATGCAATTCCGGATTCTCAAGTGGATACTAGAACAGAAAAAGAATGCTGGAGAAAAACTGGTGAAATTCAAATAAGGTCTGTAGCTGTTATTAACAGGATCATATTAATGTTAATTTCCTGGTTTTTATAGTTGTGCCATAGTTATTTAAGTTGCTAGCACTGGGGGAAACTGAGTGTAGGTAAGTGTGACTTCTGTACTGGTTTTACAATTTTTCTGTAAGTCTAAAATTATTTCAAAATTAAATGTTAAAAAAAGAAAGAAAGAATTAAAAGGTGTGGGGCTTATCTTACCAAATATTAAGATATACCACAAAATCATAGTAATTAAAAAGAAAACTGTGGTATTGGCACAAGAACAGAAAAAGCAGATCAAATTAACAAAATGAAAAACTAAAAGATATGAATATATGGAAACATAAGATAGAATGATGAGACCATATAAACCAGTAGGGAAAGGATGGACAGTTGAGTAGCTAGCACTGGGAAAACTGGTTCACTGTATCAGCCTGTGGAGGGAAGGAAAAAAAAAAAACTGAATCCCTAACCTATGACCATATGAAAAGGTGGGTGCAGTCTAGAAGAATTAAAAAATTTACCTGTGAAAGGTAAAATTATAAAAGGTTAACGTATAGAACTGTAAAAGAATACCCTGTGAACCAGGTCAAGAAGACCTATTTAAGCAAAACTTCAAAAGCACAAACATAAGGCAAAAATTTATTTTGCTTATATCAAAATTAAGAATTTAATGATGGAAAGATGACAGAACAGAAGATATTTGCAATGTCTAAAACCTACAACAGAAGAATATCTGGAAAAGCAAGGAATACCTAAAAATCAACAAGAAAAAGACAGGAACCCAGCAGAAAAATGGACTAAAGAAAAACAAGTAATTTATAGAAGAGAATACCCTAAAAGCAAGGAATATATAAAGAGATGTTAAAAATCAGAGAAATACAAGTTAAAACGAGATATGACACTACACGTATTACACTGGAAAAAAATTAGAAATCTGGGTAATGCTAAATGTTAGCAGGGATGGGGGATACAAGCATAGGCTGATGCAACCATCCAGAAGAACAATCTGGCACTATCTGGTATTTCCTGTGATCCAGCAATTCCACTCCTAGGTACACATCCCAAATAAACTCTTAAGGAGTTCCATAAGGGGACATGCATGAAGATGTTCACTGCAGCATTTTTTTAATGGCAGCAGGGAGCTGGAAGCAATCTGGAAGTCCACCCCCGGTGAATGTACAGCTAAAATGTGGTAGATGCACAACACGCAGATGTGGTAGATGCACAACAGGGATGATTCTTAAAAACGCAGTAATGAATAAAACAGAATGAAACATATGCAATACTTACATCAAGTACCAAACACACCAAGATACACTTTGTAAGAACATACTTAATAATGTATAAAACTCTGCAGAACAATGACATCCTAGGCGCAAGGGGGACAACATGGAGAATTAACAGGAATAAGTAAAACAAGAACGGCCTCACATGGACTTAACATGATAATGCAGATAATGTGAACTTTGTACCTGAATTTACTAAAAAATAAAAAAAAATAAAAAATCTAAGAATATGAATAAAAGTAAAGGGGAACTTATACTGTTCATATACATAAATTTGTTTCACTTTCAATAAAATATCTGTTCATGATACAGCAGGTATATAGTAGTAAAATGTACCAAAAAATAATATAGCTTTCTAATCCTCAGAATAAAGAACTACAAGGCACAATAAATACAAATACACAAATAAAGAGTGGCTAAAGAAAACTTTCATTCAGTAACTTTGGGCCAGTTAACAATACGCTAGGCATACGAGTGTGTATGAAATAGAAAAGTACGGTGCCCAAACTTCAAGGTGCACAATCTAGCTGGGGAGCTAACATGGAGAAGAGTTAAGACAGAAAGCAAGGTGCAATCCTGCCTCATGAGAAACTCAACATAAATACTCTTAAGTGCCAGTCAACAGAAATATAATGCAAGCTATGTATGTAATTTAAAATTTTCTAATAAAAAGAATCAGGTTAAATTAATTTTAATAACACTTCATTTAAGCCAATATATGCCCCAATATTTCAATATATAATATATGATTAAGATTTTACACTCTTTTTTTTTTAATACTGTTTGTGAAATCCAGTGTATGTTTTGCACTTACGGCACAACTTAATTTGGACTAACCACATTTCAGGTGCTCAGCAGCCACAGGTGGCTAGTGTTTACTCTACTGGATAATGCAGCTCTAAGAGTTCAGAGGACACAATCACACTTGATTGTGCTGAAGAAAAGGGTTTCCCAGAGGTGAAAGGATGTAGTCTTTGAAGGACAAGTAGCAGATTTCTAACGGGAGATAAAGGTCATTTTAGACCGGGCACTAGCACAAGAAAAACTGAACGCTGGGGGTGGGGACAAACCTCCCTGGCACCACCTCTTCCCCATTAGCCAAATTTACCATGAATTTCTCAAGAAGTTAACTGAGCTTAATTTGCTATTTATAACAATTAGTAGCAAAATTTCAAAAAGATATACTGGAATACGTAAATACCTAATCCATTCCAGTTAAAGATGATGGCTGCATTTACCTCCTCTCCCTCCCACAACTCCACTAAAACGACAGTACAAGAATTTTCCTTAAGGCATAAGATAAAGCCCCACAAGACAATGAGAACAGAAGAGATGACAGAAACATACTTTTGGAAAGTAGAAAAAAGGAAAAGACAACGCGTATAGATCTCCTAGATCTCCTCCCCTACTCTGGCAAAAAAACAAACAAAACCTGGAGGTTCCCTAGAAATGGTGAGATGGAAGGTTTCTGGGCTTGGGGATATGAGGCACAACTGAGAGCAAAGACACTGAAAACAGGCAGAATAAGCAGAAAGCCACAGACCTTTCCTCCTCCCCTCTTGACTCAGCTCCCAGAAAATGGGCATCTAAGCTTAGAGGACAAAATTTATGCACATCAGAAGTTCCCCAAAGAAACCTGACAGTGAGGCTCAGTTTTCAAGACCCATCCAAACATAGATCCAATCAGCCTTTTAATGTCTCATCCTTAAATGTGGTTAGACAAATAAGCAAGACTCAAAATGGCACTGAGTTTCTCAAAACCTCACTACCAGATGCTATATAAGACCACGAAACAAAATTCTGAAGGAAAAAGTTTTTCAGTCTAGAATAAATACCAATCAAGTGGGAGGATAGAATAAAGATGTTTTTAGACATGCAAGGAATTAAGAAGAACCAAGAAAGTGGAAGATGTGAGAGGGTAGAAACAGAATCCAACACAAGAGACAGGCAAAGGGAATCCCCAGGAAGACGGTGCAGGGAGGTCCCAGGGCGTCTCTGATGTGGCAGGCCTGGCACGCGAGCCCAAGCTGGGAGCAATGGCTCCAAAAAGATAAAAAGTAACAGAACAAAATGCCTGATGTAATCTGAACAAGGAGGAAATTGAGAAAATGCCCGAAGAATATGAGGAAAAATTAGTGGCAAGTCATAAAAATTTAAGCAAACAAAAAATCAAGACATTTATTAATTCCAAAAAGAACGCAAAGTTGTGCAAAGAAGGAAAAGTAATCATGGCACACTACAGAACTCAGTTGCGAACAGCTTCCACATGGTCATAATAATGTGAAAACTGAACAATGATCTAACGAAAATTATGACTGTCTTGGGATGATGGGGGATAAAAGATGCACATATGGAAAACTGGAGAGGGGGCAATGGATTAGAGAACAAAATCCTCATCTTCTTTCATGGAAGTCAATAGAAAATGCCTAAAACTGGGAAAAAAAATAAAAAAGTAGTAGTGTAAGTATGTAATTTAGAAATATGGACATAAGTGTCAAAATAAGCAGTTAAAAAGAATGAAAAGTGTTACCTCTGGCTTGTTATAACCTGACTTCTAAGTATATCTGTGTATTATGTGTATGCATGTGTGTTTGTAAATAAAACCTTGATAAAACACAAACTTAAAATGAATCATCAGTGGCTAAGAAATTTCAAATCGAGTCGAGAGGCTGTACTGGAGGTTACCACTATGCAAGCTTCACCTAGATATCTCAAACGACCACAGTATGATAAGCCCAAGACAACAGTAGTCCCAAAAACCCTAAAGAATACCCGGATCGCTAACTGAGACTATAAATAAAGTTTCCCTCATTAAGTTTATTTTTCAGAAACTTAAAACTTCCAGAGAGCTCCAATGACAACTAAATCCCCAAACCCAGAGGCAACAGCCTCTTCAAGAACATCAACCAGTTGCGTCCCCTTTTCCCATAATGTTGACACCCCTTTTCAACATGAGAAAGTTAGGGTAGTCACTGCCTAGACATCCCTGAAGATTGGGAAAGTGATTAAACTAGAGGAAGGGGTAGCAACTGACAAAATAAAATTTAACAAAGGATTATGAATACAGAATCTCTATATAATTTTCTTTTACTTGGCTGCTAGGGTACTAGAACAGCTAGAAGGGAAGAACTGAAATGGTGGAACTGTAACCCATAACATTCTTTGAAATTTGCTATATAACTACTTGTTAAATTGTAATTTGAAAGTTATCACCTTTCTGTATATGTTATATTTCACAATAAGGAAATAACTGAAACTGTGTTACTGTAACCCATAAATTTGGGTTTGCTCTCTACTTGTTAAATTGCACTTGGAAAGTTATCACTTCTATGTAAACATGTTTTATTCCACAATTTAAAAAATGAACCAATTTACTAAAAGAAATGGGAAATTGTCACTATCCTCTCTGAAAAGACAGCTTCTTTTTAAACTTCTGCACATCATCCATAAAGCTGGTATCAGACGAAGGATGTATCAATGCCCAAAAGGGATTACTGTAATGTTCCCTATAGTTAGTATACTGAATTTTATATATATTAGCTATAAATAAAGATCTGTGAAGAAAATGATAATTGGATTAAAAATCTAAAACCTTAAAAGATGGGTAAAGTTAGAAATGAACTGGGAAGTAATGAGTCCTAAAGATGCTTTTTAAAAAGAGAGAGAAAATTTAAAATATTAAAATTACTAGGAAGTAATCAAGTGAACTAAAAGACTGCCAAATGAAATGCAAAAACTAGCTACTGGTGATGAAAGTATTTTTCTGAATATTAAACACATAAGCCCTATAGTTTTTCACGATCCTTGCCTTTCAATAAGTCTAACATTTCTTTAAATGAAAACGATCAACTAGAAAGACATAAACTTTTAAAAGCTGTTAAAACAGTCTCATCCAATACCAACTGTTGTAAACTTTAAGAATAATTAAATAAAGCAAGTGATTAGTAAATCAGTAGAATTTGTTGAATTGACCATTTAAATTGATCATTCAGTGTACTGGCTTTGAATGAACTGATTTTTCAGCAAACAGGCTTTCAGCAAATTGACCTGGAGACGCTTTAGGGCAGTGGTTGGTTCTCACCCAGGGGTGATTTTGTTCCACAGTGGACATTTGGCAGTGTCTGGATACATTTTTGGTACTGACAACCAGAAGGACGCTACTGGTATCTAGTGAGTAGAGGCCAGGGATGCTGTAAGCATCCTATAGTTCACAGGACAGTCCTCCATAACAAAGAATTAAATGGTTCAAAATGCCAATAGTGGGGGCTTGAGGCTTTGGGCCCAGGAGCCTCAAAGGGGAATGGGTACAGGGGAATGGATACACAGAGGGGATCAAGCCTCGTGGTGGCCATGGACTGCTTCATGTGGACCAGTGACCTCCTGGAGATCACTGAGACCTTGGTGATCTAGCAGCGTGGGGTGCCCATCTTCAATGGCAAGGAGAAATTGTTACTGGTCGATGCTTACAGAAGCTTTCGACTTCCTCCTAAGCAGTGGAGGGGGACCCCCAGCTATCAAGAGGCACATTGGAAACCAGACGCAGATGTCGTCATGCCATCTTCTCAAGCAGCAAATTGTTGCTGGACTTGAGGTCCTGGTGCAAGATGGGTACGATGGTCTCTTCATGCAGGAATGCTGCACGGCCATTCCTCTTTTCCAAATTGTTCAGTGAAGAACAGGTGCCTGGCATTGGAAAAAGTGTCAAAGTAGAGGTTCATCTCTACCCAGCACCTCCTAACAAAGAACCTGCTCCATTCCAAAGTAGTAAGAATGCCTCCATCAAAGAACATGGCCAGACTGAGAAGTCTGTTGTATCCTCAAGGGAAGAACTATTCAGAGTTGTACTGAGTGGTACCAAACACAGAGCCTGCAGTGTCAGAGGACCAGCCTCCACGATGGATGACTCAAGGGCTTTGTGGGCTGATATCAGATATGACACCAAGAGCATGAGCACAAAAAGAAAAAATAGATCAAATGTACTTCATCAAAATAAAAAACTTATGTACATCAATGGACCTTGTCAAGAAAGTGAAAAGACAATCCACATATGATAGAAAGTAGTTGGAAACAAATAATGTGATAAGGATTTCAAATCAAGAATACATAATGCACATCTACAATTTAACCACAAAAAAATGAACAAACCTATTGAAAAGTGGTCAAAGGACTTGAATAGCCATTTCTCCAAAAAAGAAATACAAATGGCACATTAAAAGGTGCTCAGCATCATTAACCATTAAGGAAATGCAAAATCAAAACCACAATAAGATTAACATTTCACAGGCACTAGGATGGCTACTATTCAAAAGAAAACAAAATAGAAAATAAAAGTTGGCAAGGATGTGGAGAAATTTGACTGCTTATAGGAATGTAAAATGGGAAGCCACTGTGTAAAACAGTTTGTTTCCTCAGAATGCTGAACATGGAATTATCATATATGATGGTTGAGTTCATATATAATCTGGCTAGGTTATGGTGCCTAGTTGTTTGGTCAAGCACACACTGGCCTGATTATTAGTGTGAGGACTATTTCATAGATGGATATGCACCTATAACCAGTTGGTTGCATCTAGGGCTGACTGCATTTGCAATCAGCAAGGGAGATTCCCCTCAACAAAGCTGGGAGGTCATCCAATTAATATAAAGCCTTAAAAGCCAAAATTGAGGACTTCAGAAATCCTGTGGGTTCTGTTTCTCTGGAGATTCCTAATTCCTGATTAATACAGATTTGGGTACTGAGAATGATTCTTGAGAAACAGAATCATAAGGATGAGATTCCTGAATTGGTTGGTTCTGGAGCTTTTACAAGTGGCTCTCCAATCTGATTGGATTTAAAGGCACTAATGACTCCATTTCCAATGATAAAGAGAGCACTAAAAGTCAAGTTGTGAACAAGCAATGGAGATACACAAAATATCAACACTGAATACTCCTACGTACATGCTTCTTAAGAGGCGAGGCGAGAGGTGACAGTGTATTTGATACCTTCTATTTTTGTGAAGTTAAAAAGTATAATGAGGTTGGCTGGTTGTTTATAAATACACTGAACAAAGTTGTTAAAGAAAAGGATGAGTTCACAGATTCAAATTCTCAGCTCAAGCATCAAATGAATGACATGAAAATTAAAAAAAAAAAAAAAAATGCCAATAGTGCCAAGGTTAACACACCCTACTTTTGGGAAATGACTGAGCCTCCTATGTTCTTTTTTCTGTTGGTGACACCACTATCTACCTTGTTACCCAAATGAGAAACTTAAGGAGTCATCCCTCTCCCCACACTTCCATATCAAATCGGTCACCTTCTCTCCATTTCTACCTACTGAGCTCATCTTCTCTGGCAATTCCCCCAACTTACCCTCCGCCTCTGCCAGGGCCTTTCTAGCCCACCTTTCACACTGAAGCCATCAACAAGGTCTTCCTTACCCTGGCCAGTGTCATCTCTCACAACACTCTCATTTCGTGGGCCACTAACACTGGGGGGGAAAAAAACAGCTTTAGTTCCTTAACATCATGACTGGTGGCAATTTCTTATCATTATGCTTCTTATCAGGCTGTCCCTTCTGCCTTGCTCCCCCTCCCATCCCTGATCCTTCACTTAAAAGTACCTGACTATGAACTCCTTATATACAAGAACGGACTCATCTTTGTATTCTCAGTACACAGGTCCTAGTTTGACATTGATGAACAAATGGCCAAGCAGATGTGCCTGGCTAGAGTATTAAGTTTATATAGGAGAGGAGTTAGAGATAATAAAGCTAGAAAGGTGAGCCAGGAACTTCAAATACTAAACGAAAGACTTAAGATAATCTAGTTTTTATTTTAAGAATAACACCACAAAAGCTGCCTGAAGAAGGAAGCTAGCACTACCAAACCCCATCGTGCCGAGTGGGTTGGGCCAAGCACTTTGCAGGTAATATTTTCTTTAGTCACAACAACCTTGGAGCAAGGGCAGGGGGTAGAAGGTGTTATTTCCCCTTTGACAAATGAAAAAGAAGAGGCATAGACACGAAAATTAATTCGCCCATGGTTAAGTTATTTAGATCTGAAGACGGGTTTCAAATCCAATCTGTAACTCCAAATCCCAATTTCGCCTTTTATGGGTTTTTTTTGTTTTTGTTCCTTCTTTTTTGCTCCTCATCTTGTCCAGTCTATTTCAAAACTGTCTTCAGGGTGTCTCCCTCCACCACAGTCTTTGTTAGCTTCCCATTTTCTCTCTCACTTCAAAGCCCAGACTCTTTCCACCATGCCTCCCTTTAAGAAAATAATCTGGGGTTTTAAAAATGGGATAAGAAAGTAATCTCACTGGAATGAACTACAGTTGAACAGAACTAAAATTCCTGCTCTCCAGGAGCTTTCAAGTATACCAGGGGAAATTGACAAAACAGAATAAACATATATAACACGTAGATTATACATGTTAGAAGGTAATAAATACAATGGAAAAAATAAAAAGTGACATTTGAGCAAGACATAAGGACGTAATAGTTAGCCATGTAGATTTCTGGAAGAAAAGAGTTCCAGGTGAAGAAAACAACTAGTGCCAAAATTCTGAGATTGGAGTCTGCCTGGTGTTTTCAAAGAGCAGCAAGGAGACACATGGGCGTAGTGTTGTGACTGAGGACAAAAAGGTAAAGGGAAGCCAGATCATGGAAAGCCTTACCCATAATAAACTCTATGAGGTTATTACTATTACCCATCCCCATTTTATAGTTGAGGTATCTGAGGCACAAAGAAGGTAAAAAAACTTGCCCAAGATCACACAATAAAATGCTATGCCAGATTATAAACCCAAAGAGTTACTATTGTAGGTGGTTTAAAAACATGACCCCAAAGACACCAACACACCTTCCATTAAGATATAGGGTCCATATCTCTTCTCTTTGAATCTGGCTAGGCTTGTGACTGCTTTAACCAAGAGAGAATGGCAGAAGTAACAATATGTGACTTCTGAGGCTAGGTCACAAAAGGCATGCAGTGTCTGTCTGCCTTGATTGCTGAAACACCGAGCCACCACGGAAGAAGTCCACTATATCAAAACTTCCATGCTGGAGAGCCCAAGAATGCACTCTGGCCAACAGTCCTAGATGAGCCCAGCCTTCTAACCATACCTGCCACGGTGTCCAATATGTGGGCAAAGAAACAGTCTAGGAAATGGATCCACTAGCCCAGCAGTTCAAATCCCCCTAGTCTTTCCATCCTCTACAACTGAGGTCCCAGACATAGTGGAGAAGAGACAAACCATTCCTCACTCAATTCCTGACACACGATCTATGAACATAACAAAACGACTGCTGTTTTACATTACTAAGTTGTGAGGTGGCTTGTTCCATAACAATGATAACTACAACTATGCAATAAGCAGGAAATAAAGATTATGAACCTGACCTAAGTTGACAGAAATGGAGAAAGAAACTGGAATATATTACCACGGTATGTGGTGGGTTCTTTATCATTGAAGATCTTTAAGAAGAGGACTGTGAGTTTAGATGACAACCTTCTTTTGATGATTTAGGAGAAGAAAACATAAGCTCCTCAATCCATTCCACTAGTAAAGCTACTATAAGACCAGTGGAAGACCTAAGATAAGCAAGGACTTGTCAAGGGAAAGAAGACAAGGAAAGAAAAGGATATAGTGTCTGAAAGCAATGTCTTCAAAAACAGCCTCAAATGCCACCAGCAACTAAAATTATCCCTCTGGATAAAGAATTATACACCTAATGGCAGAAAGCTGATTTGGAAGTGGTTCTAAGACCTCCAGGATTCTCATTCTAGAATCTGCTACTGTAATGAATGCAGTCATAAAGGTATCAACTAAATAAAGAAAAAGGGTTATATAAAATTCTGGAATCAAAACCTTTGGGTTCAACTTATTCAAATTTCATATTAAATTCTACCAATACAGATTTTGTTCAAGTAAAACGTCCATAGTACAAACCTCACAATATCTAATATTCCACCCAAAAGCAACTGTCTATTAGCAAGAAATGCAGACAAAACACCACCTGCTTTGTTCAAGCTTCAACTGAGAACACAGAGATCCCACATAACCCACAGAAATAATGCCTAATCCGGTCTAGGTAAGATTATATAAGGCCAGCCCTGGCTGAGCAGCTCAAGTGGCTAGAGTGCAGTTCTAAAGAACTCTAGGCTTGAAGAAAAAGTTGGACTCCAAAAAGAAAGTCTTTTTCTTACAGTACCAACTTCCTCCCACACCATTACACTATGTGGGCAGGTGCATATGGACCAACACCAGCCTCTTACTTACAGATAAACTCCAAGCACATTCTTTAACTTCTTGTGTAAGAGAAGACTTCAAAGCTGGGAGACTCCCAGATAAGAGATTTTTTTCTCTTCAAGTTTAATTTAAAAATTTTAAATGGATGTGAGACAGGTGAATTCCTGACAAACCCCTCCAGTGCTGATCAGAATGGGCTACATTCCCTGACTCTGACTCTTTCAGCCTGAGAACAAGTGTCCTGGGATAAAAATTGGCTATCTCTTAGAATAATAAAATCTGAACAATCACCTTTGAAATCAAAGATAACAGGTATTATTAAATTATATTAAACTGTGTATAATTCTCTTTTAATTGATTATAATGTAAATCATGCCTAACATAAATAATCAAAATGACCAATATTCTAATGACCCTCTCAAATGAAGCCTATAAGACCCTTCCCTAACCTCTCTGACCCAACATGAAATCTCTGAATTCTTCAGAGAGCAACTTATTTTTAAAAGACCCAAACAGTTTGGTTCAATGAAAGCTGGGTTTGGAGGTTAAAAAGCAGATTAAATGAAACCACATTACATACTTTACATGAGATATTATACAAAGTGTTTAGTTACATTGTATAGAATAAGTGATTTGACAAATGGAAACTATTTTTATTCTCCATAACCACACTTTCTTACAAAGAATCAGTTTTTAAAAACTCCTGGAGAGTCAACATAATCCAATCAAAATTCCAATATCCTTCTTTGCAGAAATGTAAAAGCCAATCATCAAATTTATATGGAAGGAGGAGGCGGGGCAAGATGGCAGACTGGTGAGCTGTAAGTTTTAGCTACTCCTCCAGGAAAGTAGGTAAAAAACCAGGAACTGCGTGGACTGGACACCACAGAGCAATCTGACTTTGGGCATACTTCATACAACACTCATGAAAACGTGGAACTGCTGAGATCAGCGAAATCTGTAAGTTTTTGCGGCCAGGGGACCCGCGCCCCTCCCTGCCAGGCTCAGTCCCGGGGGAGGAGGGGCTGTCAGCTCCGGGAAGGAGAAGGGAGATGCAGCAAAAGTAGTGCTAAGGGGGAAATTTATAGCACTAAACGCATATATTAAAAAGGAAGAAAGAGCCAAAATCAAAGAACTAATGGATGAACTGAAGAAGCTAGAAAATGAACAGCAAACCAATCCTAAACCAAGTACAAGAAAAGAAATAACAAGGAAATAAATGACATAGAGAACAAAAAAACAATAGAAAGGATAAATATCACCAAAAGTTGGTTCTTTGAGAAGATCAACAAGATTGACAAGCCCCTAGCTAGACTGACAAAATCAAAAAGAGAGAAGACCCATATAAACAAAATAATGAATGAAAAAGGTGACATAACTGCAGATCCTGAAGAAATTAAAAAAATTATAAGAGGATATTATGAACAACTGTATGGCAACAAACTGGATAATGTAGAAGAAATGGACAATTTCCTGGAAACATATGAACAACCTAGACTGACCAGAGAAGAAATAGAAGACCTCAACCAACCCATCACAAGCAAAGAGATCCAATCAGTCATCAAAAATCTTCCCACAAATAAATGCCCAGGGCCAGATGGCTTCACAGGGGAATTCTACCAAACTTTCCAGAAAGAACTGACACCAATCTTACTCAAACTCTTTCAAAACATTGAAAAAAATGGAACACTACCTAACTCATTTTATGAAGCTAACATCAATCTAATACCAAAACCAGGCAAAGATGCTACAAAAAAGGAAAACTACCGGCCAATCTCCCTAATGAATATAGATGCAAAAATCCTCAACAAAACACTTGCAAATCGAATCCAAAGACACATTAAAAAAATCATACACCATGACCAAGTGGGGTTTATTCCAGGCATGCAAGGATGGTTCAACATAAGAAAATCAATCAATGTATTACAACACATTAAAAACTCGAAAGGGAAAAATCAATTGATCATCTCAATAGATGCTGAAAAAGCATTTGACAAAATCCAACATCCCTTTTTGATAAAAACACTGCAAAAGGTAGGAATTGAAGGAAACTTCCTCAACATGATAAAGAGCATATATGAAAAACCCACAGCCAGCATAGTACTCAATGGTGAGAGACTGAAAGCCTTCCCTCTAAGATCAGGAACAAGACAAGGATGCCCGCTGTCACCACTGTTATTCAACATTGTGCTGGAAGTGCTAGCCAGGGCAATCCGGCAAGACAAAGAAATAAAAGGCATCCAAATTGGAAAAGAAGTAAAACTGTCATTGTTTGCAGATGATATGATCTTATATCTAGAAAACCCTGAGAAATCAACGATACACCTACTAGAGCTAATAAACAAATTTAGCAAAGTAGCGGGATACAAGATTAATGCACATAAGTCAGTAATGTTTCTATATGCTAGAAATGAACAAACTGAAGAGACACTCAAGAAAAAGATACCATTTTCAATAGCAACTAAAAAAATCAAGTACCTAGGAATAAACTTAACCAAAGATGTAAAAGACCTATACAAAGAAAACTACATAACTCTACTAAAAGAAATAGAAGGGGACCTTAAAAGATGGAAAAATATTCCATGTTCATGGATAGGAAGGCTAAATGTCATTAAGATGTCAATTCTACCCAAACTCATCTACAGATTCAATGCAATCCCAATCAAAATTCCAACAACCTACTTTGCAGACTTGGAAAAGCTAGTTATCAAATTTATTTGGAAAGGGAAGATGCCTCGAATTGCTAAAGACACTCTAAAAAAGAAAAACGAAGTGGGAGGACTTACACTCCCTGACTTTGAAGCTTATTATAAAGCAACAGTTGCCAAAACAGCATGGTACTGGCACAAAGATAGACATATAGATCAATGGAATCGAATTGAGAATTCAGAGATAGACCCTCAGATCTATGGCCGACTGATCTTTGATAAGGCCCCCAAAGTCACCGAACTGAGCCATAATGGTCTTTTCAACAAATGGGGCTGGGAGAGTTGGATATCCATATCCAAAAGAATGAAAGAGGACCCCTACCTCACCCCCTACACAAAAATTAACTCAAAATGGACCAAAGATCTCAATATAAAAGAAAGTACCATAAAACTCCTAGAAGATAATGTAGGAAAACATCTTCAAGACCTTGTATTAGGAGGCCACTTCCTAGACTTTACACCCAAAGCACAAGCAACAAAAGAGAAAATAGATAAATGGGAACTCCTCAAGCTTAGAAGTTTCTGCACCTCAAAGGAATTTCTCAAAAAGGTAAAGAGGCAGCCAACTCAATGGGAAAAAATTTTTGGAAACCATGTATCTGACAAAAGACTGATATCTTGCATATACAAAGAAATCCTACAACTCAATGACAATAGTACAGACAGCCCAATTATAAAATGGGCAAAAGATATGAAAAGACAGTTCTCTGAAGAGGAAATACAAATGGCCAAGAAACACATGAAAAAATGTTCAGCTTCACTAGCTATTAGAGAGATGCAAATTAAGACCACAATGAGATACCATCTAACACCGATTAGAATGGCTGCCATTAAACAAACAGGAAACTACAAATGCTGGAGGGGATATGGAGAAATTGGAACTCTTATTCATTGTTGGTGGGACTGTATAATGGTTCAGCCACTCTGGAAGTCAGTCTGGCAGTTCCTTAGAAAACTAGATATAGAGCTACCATTCGATCCAGCGATTGCACTTCTCAGTATATACCCGGAAGATCGGAAAGCAGTGACACGAACAGATATCTGCACGCCAATGTTTATAGCAGCATTATTCACAATTGCCAAGAGATGGAAACAACCCAAATGTCCTTCAACAGATGAGTGGATAAATAAAATGTGGTATATACACACGATGGAATACTACGCGGCAGTAAGAAGGAACGATCTGGTGAAACATATGACAACATGGATGAACCTTGAAGACATAATGCTGAGCAAAATAAGCCAGGCACAAAAAGAGAAATATTATATGCTACCACTAATGTGAACTTTGAAAAATGTAAAACAAATGGTTTGTAATGTAGAATGTAGGGGAACTAGCAGTAGAGAGCAATTAAGGAAGGGGGAACAATAATCCAAGAAGAACAGATAAGCTATTTAACGTTCTGGGGATGCCCAGAAATGACTATGGTCTGTTAATTTCTGATGGATGTAGTAGGAACAAGTTCACTGAAATGTTGCTATATTATGTAACTTTCTTGGGGTAAAGTAGGAACATGTTGGAAGTTAAGCAGTTATCTTAGGTTAGTTGTCTTTTTCTTACTCCCTTGTTATGGTCTCTTTGAAATGTTCTTTTATTGTATGTTTGTTTTCTTTTTAACTTTTTTTTTCATACAGTTGATTTAAAAAAGAAGGGAAAGTTAAAAAAAAAAAAAAGAAAAAAGACAAACAAGGAAGAAAAAAAAAAAAGATGTAGTGCCCCCTTGAGGAGCCTGTGGAGAATGCAGGGGTATTCGCCTACCCCACCTCCATGGTTGCTAACATGACCACAGACATAGGGGACTGGTGGTTTGATGGGTTGAGCCCTCTACCATAAGTTTTACCCTTGGGAAGACGGTTGCTGCAAAGGAGAGGCTAGGCCTCCCTGTATTTGTGCCTAAGAGTCTCCTCCTGAATGCCTCTTTGTTGCTCAGATGTGGCCCTCTCTCTCTGGCTAAGCCAACTTGAAAGGTGAAATCACTGCCCTCCCCCCTACGTGGGATCAGACACCCAGGGAAGTGAATCTCCCTGGCAACGTGGAATATGACTCCCGGGGAGGAATGTAGACCCGGCATCGTGGGATGGAGAACATCTTCTTGACCAAAAGGGGGATGTGAAAGGAAATGAAATAAGCTTCAGTGGCAGAGAGATTCCAAAACGAGCCGAGAGATCACTCTGGTGGGCACTCTTACGCACACTTTAGACAACCTTTTTTAGATTCTAAAGAATTGGGGTAGCTGGTGGTGGATACCTGAAACTTTTAAACTACAACCCAGAACCCATGAATCTCGAAGACAGTTGTATAAAAATGTAGCTTATGAGGGGTGACAGTGGGATTGGGAATGCCATAAGGACCAAACTCCACTTTGTCTAGTTTATGGATGGATGTGTAGAAAAGTAGGGGAAGCAAACAAACAGATAAAGGTACCCAGTGTTCTTTTTTACTTCAATTGCTCTTTTTCACTCTAATTATTATTCTTGTTATTTTTGTGTGTATGCTAATGAAGGTGTCAGGGATTGATTTAGGTGATGAATGTACAACTATGTAATGGTACTGTAAACAATCGAAAGTACAATTTGTTTTGTATGAAAAAAAAAAATAAATGAATCCCAAAGAGAAGTAAAAAAAAAAAAAAAAAAATTAATCAACGATATACAACTTATCCGCAGAGGTTTAAGACAAAAAAAAAAAAAAAAATTTATATGGAAGGGTAAGGGCGCTTGAATAGCCAAAATCATCTTGAAAAAGATGAATTAAGTTGGAGGACTTCATTCCCAATGAATGAACTTATTACACGGCTACATAATCAAAGCAACATAGTACTGGCACAAGGACAGACATGGAAACCAATGGAATTGAACTGAGAGTTCACAAATCAACCCTCACATCTATAGCCAAGTGATTTTTGATAAGGGTGCCAAGTCCATTCAATGGGGAAAGAACAGTCTTTTCAACAAATGGTGCTGGGAAAACTGGACAGCCATACGCAAAAGCATGAAGGTGGACCTCTACCTCACACCATATACAAAAATTAACTCAAAAATGGATTAAAGACCTAAAGATAAGAACCAAAGCTATAAAATCCCTAGAAAACACAGGAACACATCTTCAGAATCTTGTTAAGCAATGGTTTCTTAGACTACACACCAAAAGCACAAGAAACAAAAGAAAAAAAAAAAAAAGATAAAATGGACTTGAACAAAAATTAAAAACTTTTTGTGCATCAGAGTACTTTACCATCAAAGTAAAAAGAGAACCTACAGAATGGGAGAAGATATTTGCAAATCACATATTCCATAAGGGTTTAATATCCTGAATATATAAAGAAATCTTGCAACTCAAAAACAAAGACAAACAACCTAATCTAAAAATGGGCAAAAGACTTGAAGAGACATTTCCCTAAAGAAGAAACACAAATGGCCAATAAGCACAGGAAAAGATGCTCACTGTTGTTAGCCATCAGGGAAATGCAAATCAAAGCCACAATGAAAAACCATCGTACACGCACTAAAATGGCTTTTTTTTTTTTAATGGAAAATGACAAGTGTTAAAGAGGATGTGGAGAAATAAAAACATTCTTTCATTGTTGATGGGAATGTAAAATGGTGCAGCCACTGTGAAAAACAGTTGGCAGTTCCTCAGAAAGTTAAGTATAGAATTTTCATGACCCAGAAATCCCATTTCTAGGTATACACCCAAAATAAATGAAGCAGGGTCTCAAATATTTGCACCCCCATGTTCATAGCAGCATCATTCACAGTTGCCAGAATATGGAAGCACCCAAGTGTACAACAACAGATGAATGGATAAACAAAATGTGGCATATACATATAATGGAATATTGTTCAGTCATGAAAATGAAGCTCTAATACATGTGACAACGTGGATGAATCCTGATGACATCATGTTGAGTGAAATAAGCCAGATACAAAAGGTCTGGCTTTTTGGGGTGTCACCAGTGGTGACAAAAGGACAAATACCATATGATTTCACTGACATGTAATAATTAGAATAAGCAGATTCATACAGGTTACCAGGGGCCAGAATGGGGCTAGGGAATGAAGAGTTAATGCTTAATTGGTACACCATTGCTGTTTGGGATGATAGAAAAGTTTCAGTGATGGATGGTGGTGATGGTAGCACAACACTGTGAATGTAATCAACACTACTGAATTATGTATTTGAATGTGATTTAAAGGGGAAATTTTAGGCTGTATACACAGCACTAGAATAAAAAAAATTTAAACCATAGAACTGTACAACACAGTGAACCTAAGTATAAACTACAGACTAAAGTTAATAGCATAATTATAATAATGTATTGTTTCATCAATTCTAACAAGGTACCACACTAATGCAAAGAATTCATAATAGGAAAAACCGTATGAGGGGTGGTATATGAGAACGCTGTATTTCTGCATGATTTTCCTGTAAGTCTACAACTTCTCTAAAAACAAAACAAAACAAAGCTACCTGTGGAAACTGAAAACTTCAGTAAACCTATTCGAAATCTCTCTTCCATTGTCACAGTACAATCTAAAAGAGAATACAGTCTATTAGCAAGCATTCATTGGGCTACTCTCTAAGGTAGCACCAACACCACCACGAAACTTGTCAGAAATGCAAACTCTAGGGTCCCAACTGTAGAACCAAAGTGCAGGGATGGGGCATTCAGGGTGATTCTTATGTTTGCTCAAGTTTGAGAGTTTACAGACCAGTTTCACAGAGCTCAAGGTGCCTTGTTCTGCAGGGAATGGGAAGTACTCAAGAGCAGGAATGATAAGGTTCCCAGGTATATCCTCAGCGTCATATACATAGTAGGCTCTCAGAAAAATTTGCTGGACAGGTTAATTCAATCTCACATAACCATTAGCTGGCTAGACGTCAGTTTCTCTACTTCAGAGATAAATTTTGATGATTATTTACATTAACTGAGATCATGCTGCTTTTCCAACCATATCAGGAGCTGTTAAATAACTGGTAAAGCCCTGGGGCCTCTAGCTCTTTGGCAAATAGCCCAAGCTTACAAAGTGTCATATGCTTTGAAATTTAAATGAAAAATGTTTCTAATTTTGCCAGTATAGAAACATGGGATTCATCCATGGTTCTATATAAGGCAGTTGCAGAACATGAAATAAAATGCAAACACTCTTATTGCCTTTTAAAAGCATCTTATTATTTTTTTATCTTCATTTTATTGAGATATATTCACATACCACGCAGTCATACAAAACAAATCGTACATTCAATTGTTCACAGTACCATTACATAGTTGTACATTCATCACCTAAATCAATCCCTGACACCTTCATTAGCACACACACAAAAATAACAAGAATAACAATTAAAGTGAAAAAGAACAATTGAAGTATAAAAGAACACTGGGTAACTTGTCTGTTTGTTTCCTTCCCCTATTTTTCTACTCGTTCATCCATAAACTAGACAAAGTGGAGTGTGGTCCTTATGGCTTTCCCAATCCTACTGACACCCCTCATAAGCTACATTTTTATACAACTGTCTTCGAGATTCATGGGTTCTGGGTTGTAGTTTGATAGTTTCAGGTATCCACCACCAGTTACCCCAATTCTTTAGAACTTAAAAAGGGTTGTCTAAAGTGTGCGTATGAGTGCCCACCAGAGTGACCTCTCGGCTTCTTCTGGAATCTCTCTGCCACTGAAGCTTATTTCATTTCCTTTCACATCCCCCTTTCGGTAAAAGCATCTTATTTTACACATTAACCAACTGCAATGTATGGACGAAATTTGGACTCTGATTTGAACAAAGTGTTATATCAGACAGTTGAGGAAATCTGAACACTGATTGAATATTTGCTATTGAGAAATTAGGGGTTTTGTTTTTTTTTTAGGCAGGATAAAAATACTGTGGTTTCATTTTTTTGAAGAGAGGTTTTGTCTCTTCTAAAAGCTTTACAGATGAAATGCTATGATGTATTGAATTTGCTTCAAAACAATCTTGGGAGAGGGGATAAATGAAGTAAGATAAGCCACTGAACTGCCGATGGTGGCTCACTATGTACCAGAGTTTCTCAACCCTGGCACAACTGATATTTTAGGCCAGATAATTCTTGTTGTGGGGGGGACGTCCTGTGTATTGCAGAATATGATATTAGCAGCATCCCTAGCCAACCTGACAACCCCACCCCACCCCACCGCCGCCCCAGTTGTTTCAACCAAATATGTTTCCAGATCTTGCCAAATGTCTGCTGAGGGACAAAACTGCTCCAGGTCGAAAGCCACTGATAAATACTATTCTCTCTACTTACTTGTTTGAAATTTTCCATAATAAAAGGTTGTGCTTTTAAAAAAATCTTATTTTAGTTATACTCTGTGTATCAGTACAGCTCCATCTCCCTATTTGAATAATTAGTAAATAATATTAATAAATATTAATAATATTAATGAATAAGTAAATTAAAGAAACAGCCCAGTACAGAAGAAAGCAGAGGGGACTGAGCTGGAGAGCTGGGGCCTAGTAGCAGCTCTACTACTGAACACTCAAGTGACCACATGCAGCTCCTGCAGCTTCTGAGTCTCAGCTTCCTCATCGGATCAGACTGTTTGACCAGTCCCTTTGAGTTATAAAATGACTTGATAATAATGAACTTTTATATATCCATCAGTTAAGGGTGGATATTCAAATGAAAACAGTAGTGTACTAAGATGAAGATAATATTCTCCTTGCAAATTATCTGCCTTTTATTATTCTCACAAGCAACATTCTTTTCACGATATATAATTATTTAAAATTTAGAGATGATTCCTAGTAAGTTTTTTTTACAAAATAGAAAACAAAGCTGTTCTAGTTGTAACAGCCAAAAATGTTTATTAATGGTAAATGGATGAAAAATTGTGGTACATCCAAATGAGGACATACTACTTGGCAATAAGTAGCTTTTATTCAAAAACATGAATAAATCTCAAAAGCATTATGCTCAGTGAAAGACACCAGACATAAGAGATTATATACTCTGATTCCATTTCCATGATATTCTGGAAAAGGCAAACTACAGGGACAGAAAACAGACCAGTGGCTGCAAGGGGCTGGGGGATGGAAGTGAAGAATGCCTGTAAAGGGGCACAGGGAATTTTGTGGAGCGATAAAAATGTTCTATATCTTGATTGTGACGATGGTTACATGACTGCACACTTGTCAAAATTCATCAAACTGTCCCCTTAAAAAGGACGAATGTTGTATTTCAATGAACCTAAACAAAAATCTGCTTAACAGACTGAGGCTCCCCTTCATCCTTGTATCTTCTCCACTAGGCTGGCACATTTAATCCTCAGTTCACCAATGGTAGGCTAATAATGTGGTAGGTGCCAACAGGGAACTTGAGATGTAGCACTGACACAAGCACACTACACTGTGAAAGATGCACAGCTTCTTCCAGAACACGCCAATACAAGAGTTTAAAATGGAACAGGATAAGGCGAATTAATGTGATGATATGCTACAAATCTCTGATTTTAATACTGCCAAAAATGCAATCTTAAATAGATTACCTGAGAATAAAGAAAAAGCACAATTCAAAGCCTAGTTTGTTTTAAAAGAATAAAGTCAGCAATTTCTAATGAGGCACAAAAAAACTACAAAATGATTCAACAAATTCACCAGAGAACAAAGTGAATGGACAAAATAAGTCAATGATAATCACAGATATTCACCACCTAAACCATGCATTACAAGAGGGAAAATAAACACTTCTCTTCATGTACTACATTGAAATACATATGTATATATTCAAAAGAAAACCCATTTGCTATAAATCTTTTATTATCACAAATCTGCTACGACTGTTTCTGGCTCCTGCTCTGGTTCAATGTTTTGCTTCTCTGAGTGAAGGTCAATGATCAAAGCTAACCAACTCACTTTTTCGCTTGTTCCACTCATTCTTCAGGGTGAAGAACATGAAAGAGATCAAATGAGAAACAGGTTCTTCAAAAGAAGGACTGTAAGAAAATGAGTTCACTGACCCATATGATCTAGGATTTTCTATTACTCTTATTGTAGTTTTCTAATCCATCTCAGGTGATGGAACGTACACTACTGTACCACTTTCTCATTGGCTCAAAGAGCATCAAATACCATACATTAATATACTGCAGGAATGTTTTAGATCAAAGTTTACATAAACAAATTAATTGCCTGTTACCTGTCCAGCAAACAAGTGGCATTTTGAAGATTAAAATGAAGCCACATTTGATACCACCAGACCACAAGGTCTCAGGACATTATGGAAAGCATGAAAACACAGAGCAAGAAAGCTTTTCCTAAGAGACTTGCCAGCAATTACCTCATAACACTTACAATGAAAGGCCAGAGAAGTTTCTTTGCAAGTTATGTGCTACATGTTTTATGGAAGAAAAACAACTAACTGGGACGTTTTGAATCCAGTGCCAGACACGAGTTCAGAAAACACTTGCACAGAGTCAACATTTCCTCCCTAGAATTTCTACTACAAGTTGTCACTCCCCCAAAATGCTGTTCCTGGCATTTTTAAAAGGTTTGCATGAACAAAGTCAAAACCAAAAACAAAATCAACAGTTCCATTATGGAATGGTCAAATGTGGGCGCTGGAAGGAGGATACCCGAGCCCGGAGCGGGGTCCCCCGCCTGGGAGGTGGCCGGGCGGACCCAGACCCGGGCTTTCACACTCAACATCTCCTCCTCCCCGAAAGGCTCACCCAACTCCCTCCACACACACCCGTGTGGCCGTGAACCTATTCCGTAATGAAGAACTCATCTCCTGAGCAGTGTCCTGCAGCTCCTTCCAGAAGAGGCCCCAAAGATCCTCAGCCGTCACTTCGTTTCAGCGAGTGGCCCTGAACTGGGTGCCGGGTAAGTTTAAAGAACGAGGTGTAAGGCACAGGCCGCCCGACAATCAATCCCTTTTCAGCAACATCAGGAACTCAGATCTTCAACCCGACAGCCTCTCAAGAGCTGCCGGCCCAACTTAGGAGAGTTTGACTAAAACAAGCTTTAACAGCCGCCATGACCTGACCCGCACTCGGCTAAGGCACTGCGCGGAACCCAGCTCCCGAGACCCGGATCCTAAGACTGCAACTTCCAGGCTTCAGCACCCAACCCCCGGAGCGCCCCGGGCCGGCGGGAACACCGACCGCGGACACTGCCGTCTCGCTCCGGGCGGGCGAGGGCGCGGCGCTCCGCTCAAACCCAAGCCGCCCCGAAGCTCCGCCGACGGGGACGTCCGGGCTACTTACGTTCTCAGTGTCCCGTTCATTCACCGTTGGCAACGGGGTCCTAGTGGACATTTTACTTCACTTAAATTCTGCACAATGCCAGGCTGAAAACACAACAGCGCAGCCCGACGAAGTCGGCGACGGGCGTCCTCGAGTCACCAGTGGTTCCGGAGCAGCGCCGCGGGGGAGGGCGGCTCCCCTCCCCCCCACGGTCGTCTAGACCCCGGGCCGGGCCCGGGCCGTCCCCCGCCGGGTCCCGGGGCGCATTCTCCCCCCAGTGCCCCCGGCCGCGGCGAGGAGCCCCGCGGAGGCGGCGGCGGGACCGGGCCTGCGGGTCGGCCCGCCGGCGTCCCCTGCCTCAGGGCGCCCCGCGAGCCCGGGTCCCCTCCCCTCCTCCTCGGCTCCCGCCCGTCGCGCCGCGGATTTCAGCGCCGGGGCCTCCCCACACAAGCGCCGCCGGCGGCCCCTCAGGAGGAGGAGGATGTGGAGGAAGTGGAGCGCAAGACAGGCCGCCGCGGGCCGCGGGCGCCAACCATGGAGGGGGCCTGCGGAGGACGGGCCCGCGCCCAGCTGCTTTTCTCTCTCCGGCCCGCTCTCCGCCTCAGCCTTCGCCCAGGTGGCCGCCGATGCCGCCACCCCCGGCACCTCCGAGCCTCACAGACCCAAGATGGCCGCACCTCGGCTTCCTCTGCTGCCTCCGGACGCCGGAAGTGACGACTCTCCGCCTGCCGGAGTTGGACCAATCAGCGCGGCTCGGGGAAGCCGGCCCGGCTGCTGTTGCTAGGGGCGACTCGGCTCTGTCCGGGCGGGAGGGGCGGCGCCGAGGGTGGGGAAGGGATTGCCGGGCCCCGACCGGCGACTGCGGGGTTCCTCACCGGGTGCGCTCGGGCGCCCGCAGAAGAGCTGGGAAACGGCCCTGGACGGCGGCTTGAGCCCGACTGCTGGGTTGGCGTTTACGGTGTTGCCCGAGCGCCTACTGTGTGCAAACGCTGAGGTCGCATCCCGGGGTCCGCGCTGCACGGAATCGAGCCGCGGCGGCAGTTGTCGGGCCGGTGCCGCGGGGAGGACGCGAGCTCCCGCATCAGGAACGGTGGCCCCGGCGTGGGGGGGGGGGGCAGGGATCCCGAGGGCGGCAGGTGCGCCCTGCCCCCGAGGAGCCCGCGGTCAGGAAGGAGACGGAACCCGCCCCAGCCAGACGCCATCCGAGAGGGGAGAGTGCAATCACAAGGGCGGCCCAGAGGCGGCGGGGGAGGGACGGGGGCCGCGGCGAAGCTGTCGTGGTCACCCAGGAGTCCAGTTCCTGCCCTAGGGGATTTGCAGCGGACCCTGCAGCCTGGAACACTGGAAAGGCTGCCTCCCCTGGAAGCCTTCCTTGGCCCGGTCACCCCTGCAGGTGTCCGGTGCCTCTGCCCGGGCCTGACCAGCGGAGATAATGCACTGGTGCCAGAGGGGGAACCGAATGGTGTGGGCTGCTGTTGAGACGCTACCTTGTGGTACTTACATTTGTTACCTCATTTAAGCCTCAGGGTAACCCGGAGATGAGCAGACAGACAAAGCAATCGAAGCCCAGAGAGGTTCCAGGGACTTGACCAAAGTACCCTGGTTGGTAAATGGCAGAGCTGGGATTTGGACCCTTTCCTAAAGCTTTGGTGATAGGTAAGCCCTTATAGTGGGTGCGTCTGGCTTTTTCTTTTCCTTCTTTTAGTCTCCAGCATCTGGAGTGCCTTCCTGTGTCTGGGGCATTCCCTGCTCTGTGAGACATAGGTGTCTTTAAACAGCAGACCCACCCCCAGAGAGGCCAGATGCTCACAAAATAAAACATGGGATGGCTGAGATGGAGTGGGGTCTCCCAACTCACACTCCCTGGCAAGTGCTCTGCCCACCCCGTTTACATTGCTATTCAATTAAATTACTTCTCTCTTTCTCCCTATTTGGCCAAGCAGAGATAGTTGAATTCCCATTAGTTAAATGTGTGCTTCATGCAGTGCAACTGAAAATGGAGGTGAGCACAGGTGTGGTGGGAACCCCAAGCAGGGGCATTTAGCCCAACTTGAGGTGCTGGTCTGAGAAGGCTGGCTGGAGGGGGAGGGTGTTGTGCTGTTCCAAGCCAAAGGGCACCTGTGCAGAGGCACAGAGGTGAAGGACGATGTGATGGGTTTGGGCAGGTGTCAAGAGAGAGGCTGGAGATAAGACTGGAGGGGCAGGTGCAGCCGGCCAGGTGTGGACACAGCACCACATGGGTTCTGCACCGAATCCTGATGACAGGAATGTCAACCAGGCCAGCTGGGAAAACACCCAGAGGACCCACGAAAGACTTTCAGCCCCTACGGGAGCTGAGAAAAAGCATAGAGACAATTCAGAACATTCCAGATTGGCCAGAGAGGTAGTTGGAGGATGAGGTTTTGGCCCAGGTGCTTTTCTCGCCAAAGCTACACATTAAATAGTGAATCAGTGAATGCCAACAGTTAGGAAATGAAGCTGACACTCCTTAACTCGAGCTGCTTCTGGTTTTCATGAAGGCTAGAATTAAAGAAACACTTTGAACTTTTCATTGCACTTATGTAAAATGACATCACAGCACTGCAAAGACCTGGAAATGGTAGCCAAGGTGTGTAGCTTATGCAAAAGAAAAAGAACAGCATTGTTCTGTCTGCATTAGGAGGGCCCTCTGTGAGCCTGAATTATGAGCATCTGTGGTCTGGAAGGAATGGAATGGCAAGGTCTAGAAGTCATCCTTGGAATATCTTCTCCTGCCTCTTTTCATACTCCTTGAGTCCTGTCTTCATATTAAAATAAGTTCTACCTCAAGCTTCCTAAACTAAAAAAGTGTAACTAAACACACCGAGCTGTGTATGTGCCTGGCAGTGCTTGCGCTTGTGTCAAGAAGGAAGGCCATCAGGAGACATCAGAAGACAAAGACAATCTAGCCCTGCCCTTGCCCCTCCAGGTCAGATGAGGCGCTGAGTCTCAGACAGGTGAAGTGACTGGTCTAAAGTTGCACAGCTAGGTAGCAGCAGAGCCAGAACAGGGGTGGGGAGGAGGAAATGGCGAGGCAACTCTCCCAAGCCCCCCTGCCCCAAGCCAGTGCCCCACCCCACCCCAGCACCAGAAAGAGAAAGAACCTGGGTCCCTGAGGACATCTTTGAATACCTGCATGAGCCCTGGGACCGATCTCCTCCAGGCTTCTCCTGATGCAAGAAAAATAACAGCCACATGTTAAAGCCACTCCAGGCAGATTGTCTGTTACTTGCAGCCAAGTGCATTCCCAGCCCTTACTGTCAAGGTGAATGGTCAGATGTCCTGCCCCCCAGGGCTGTGCTCTGTGCCCTGTATCTAGTTTGAAGAGGAGGAGAGAAGGCCTGCTTCAGCCCGGCCACCAATCCTCAGTGCTCCCAAACACATCCACACACCCCCTCTGGGAACTGCTGGAGCCCGGGAACCGCTCCTGTGGCGTGTGTTTTTGCTCCTGTGCTGTTAGCTGTTGGGGCATGGACAGAGAGCTGAGCACAAGCAGGTGAGAAAAGAAGGCGAGGGGTAATTGTGCGATGCCAGAGGTCGTCACGCTGTGGAGCAGGGGAGAGAGGAGAGACTGGGCAGGGTGCGGCCCCTGGGACACCCGAAGTAGACCATGGATGCTTGGAGGCTTTGGGAGATGTGATGTCCATTCCCCATTCCACTCTATTCTTTCAGTTCGCTGCTCTGGCCCCTTTTTCACCCCAGTGAGCTCTGACCTCTGCTTCCTGGCCCAGGAGGCAACTGAGGAACTCCCACTTCCCAGCCTTTCTCATGCCATTCCCCCTGCCTGGAAAGCCCTCCCTGCCTCCCTGCATCTTTGCATCCTCCCTAGCATTATCCAGTGGTGTTCTCTCGCTTCTTCCAGGAAGCCTTCCCAGGCTAGCCCCCAGCTTAGAGAGCTTTGGCTGCCTGGGGTCATTCACGGGTCAAAGTATTGAGCCCCAGCTGTCTACCTGGTCATTTACTGAGATCCAGCTGTGTACCTGACACTGCACCCAGGCAGCTATGCTGAGACCACTAACTCCCCACCTGCCCTGGGTGGGAGATGTCAGTGGTGTGTTAGAGATGGGAGACTGAGGCTCAGAGGGGCACTCTGGACAGGCCCAGTGTCCCTAGCAAGCAAGGGGAGGCCAGGATTGAGTTCCAAAGCCTACACTCCATCCTGCAAGGCTTGATAGCAACCAGTAGAGCTCTGTTGAAGCGATTTTCTGCCCTTCTCTCTTCCGCAGGACTGCATCCTTCCAAGAAATTTGTGGATGGAATGCTTCTCAGATGGATCGGAGACTTCCTTGCATTCTTAAACATACTATTCTGAGAAATAATTTCAGCTTTCATCAAGGACTTATATCAGCGCCATCCTTTTATCAATGCCCATGAGCCCTGCAATGTTGGGGTGCCCTTAGGGGATATGGAGATAGGCAGGGCAGTGTGTTCCTGCACCCTGGCCCCAGGCTGTTGAAATGTTCTGGTTCTCCAGTCTGCTGGGGATTATATGTGTGTATGTGTGTGTATATGTGTATATGTGTGTATGTGTGTGCATGAGTGTGTGTATAGGTATGTATATGGGTGTGATGTGTATATGTATATTACCTTCTGTTTGTCCGTTGGGTGTCATCACTGGATTCTGACAGCATGACTCTCTGCAACATCCCCGCTTCCACTAACCACTCACTCGGCTCTGGGCTGGGAAAACCCCTTGTTTAGAACCGTGTCCAAAGGTCTATGGTAGAGAAGCAAGGGTTTTAGAGTTTGAACCCCAGATTTAAACCCTGGCTATGGCCCTGAGTGCTGGGTGACCTTGATAAAATCACTTCTTGTCTTTGAGCCTCAGTTTCTTAATCAGTAAAATGGGAATAATAACACCTCCCACTCATAGTTGCTGTGGGGGCTCTACGAGATAGCACCCACAGGGCAGCCAGCAATAGCGCGTGCACAGAGCTCCCGCTGTGGCACGGGACATGGAGCAGACTACTCATCGCATTTCAGTGTGGTGCAGAAAAAACTGAAGACCTTAATGCCCATGACCTGTAGCAATAAATAATACAGCACGTGCACACAAAGAAATTGTATATGGCAGAGAGGACAACTTGATTACAACCAGACACAACAATGGGAACGTATCTCGGTAATGTAGTATCGAATGGAAAGAAAAACGATTTTCAGAGTAACTATACCATGATTCCATTTATGTAAAGTTCAGAAACAAAAACATGCAAAACCAAACAACATGTTTAAGAATGCAAACATATGGGATAAAACTAATTTTTTTTTTTTTTTGGAAAAGGAAGGGAATGATAAACCCAAAAACCAGGCCTGGGGTTACCTCTGAGGGGAGAGAAGGGAATGGGGTGAGGAGGAGGACAAGAGGTCCTCAGAGGTAAGACAGTGCCCTTTATCCTAAGGCCAGCGATGAGTGCATGAGGGTTTGCACTTCACAACTCCTGGCGGATATTTTAGATGTTATTTTGTACCTACTCAATTTTTAATAAAAAATAAACATTGACCGAAAACAAAATAAAAGGCCCCTCTGCCCGGGTGCAGGGGGGACAAAAGGGAAGTGGGAGCCGAGTGAGGGAGCTGTGGCCCTCTTCAGGTGCCATGGGGAGCGGGCACCAGGGCGTTGGCGTTAGCGGTGGTGATGGGCAGGGGTCGGACTTGGGAGCACTCCAGGGAGGGGCTGTAGGACTTGCTCCTGGACTGGGTACCTGGGGAGAGAGAAGACCCAAGGCCGCCTCCTCAATTTGAGTCCTGCTCAAGCTAATCATGGAGCCGCTTACTGGGATGGGAAAGGCAGGATGGTGCCAAAAATCAGAAGCTTAGCTTAGTTTTGGCTGTTACGTTTGAGCTGTCCCCTAGACACGAATGGAGTAACTTGGGGCCTCTTTTGAGTCATGATTCCCATGTGAGAGAAAGGGGGTGAGGTGGGGGGAGACGACTGTTACCTGTTGCCGGGGAAGGCAAACCCAGTGGAAGGCTTTATCCCGCTCCCTGTTCTCAGCCGTGTCCCGTGGAACCCACTTCAAGTCACTTTTGCATGTTCTGGTCCATCCCAAAGTCACATGCTCGGATCCTCCCCTCCCCTCACCCCCCCTCCGCCCCCCAGGTGGGCCCCCAGTGGGGGAAGGAGGTGCCCTCTGGTCTGGTCTGACATGTCTCCTCCCACTCCTGCCTCTTTGGGGCTGGAGCTCCTTGGGGCGCTGCAGGGGCAGAGCCTGGGTGGGCCACCGCTTCCCCCAGAAGACACCAAGAGTCAGAGCCACCAAGAGTCTGCATGGCCCACCTGTGGCCCAGGAGACCCCGTGCCTCCCTCCACCCCTGCCAACCACCTGCACCCTCCTCCTCACCCGGGTATCCCAAAGGAGGTAGAGTCCTCCCGGGACCCTCCCCACATCTTCCCTGGCTCCTCCCTTGGCCTCAGCCCCTCTCTCCCTCTACCTCCTCTCCCTCCCTGGGGACCCTTCCTCTCAGCCAAAAACCACTGCACGTCTCTGTATTCCGAGCCACTCCCCATTTTTGCCTTCCATTCCCTGCCTGGGTGAAATGTGTCTGTCCTCAGTGCCTCTACTCACCCCCAAGCCCCAGAGACTTCCGCTTGCCCCTGCAGTGGGCATTCCAGGCCACGTCCTCCCTCAGTGTCATGTCTGTGGTATCCGGAGAGGCCCAGGGGCCTGTTTGACGGTCTTCTCATCTTCCTGGCCTCTCCTGGAACAAACGGGTTCCCGTTTCACAGAGGAGGAAAAGTGACGCTCATAAAGGCTAAGGGACTGGCCCTCTGGCCCGGCTGGTAGCTGCGGACCCCAGGCCTGGGCCGCTTGGTGGGAGGGTGGGCAGGAGTCAGCGCAGGGAGGCCTGGGCAGGGCCGAGCCACCGGCCAGGCGCGTCTGTCGCCTGCAGACCAGAGGATATGGTACCTGCCGACGTTGGGTAGCGAGAAAGGGAAAGTGAATGAATGAATGATTGGCCTGTTGCAGGCTGTCAGAGCTGGAAGGAGCTCTGAACTGACTTGCAAGGGGCCAAGGTGCTGGAGAGGCGGCGGCATCTCTCCCACCCCCCGTGGTGCAGGCGTTTGAAGGACCTGTGGAGGCCTGCAGGCCCGGGCACGTGGAAGACTCGCTCTGGCTGCAGGGGAGCGTCAGCGGGAGGGGCGTCTGGTGGGAGAGAGACCCCGAGAGAGCAGAGCCCGCAGGCTGCCCCGGGTGCGATGCGCAGGCCTGGTGTGCCGCACGGGGCACCCTCCCTGGTCCACAGGGGCAGGACCTCCGGGCACAAATGGCCACAGACTGGGCGGCCAAAGCGTATTCTCCCACATTCTAGAGAAGCGAGAGTCCAAAATCAGTGTCACTAGGCTGAAATGAGGGTGTCGAGAGGATCACACCCGCGTCGGAGGCTCTCGGGAAGCCTGGCCTGGGTGTCTTCAGGCTTCTGGAAGCCGTTAGCATTCGTTGGCCTGTGACCACCTGGCTCTGTCCTCTGTCCCCGTGCTCACAGCACCCGCCCCTCTTCTGTCCATGTGTCTGTGGGATGGCCCTCTGTCTGTCTCTTATGAGAACACTTGCAATGGCATTTAGGGCTCACCGGATAATCCAGGATAATCTCCCCATCCCAAGAGCTTTAAAATTGCACCTACAAAGCCTTTGCCATGTAAAGCAGCACCCACGACTCAGGGGGGCTGATATCCAGCCCCCCACATTCAGGCTTAGTGGAGCTAACGAACGTGCCAAGTTCACCAACCTGAAAGTGGCAAGACAACCCAGAAAGTGCGGCCAACGCATGCAGACAGTTTATATTGGCTGTTTTATGGTTTTTAAAGGAAGGAGAATAATTCTTCCCTTGCTGGTAATTCAATTTTATCCTGACGTCAGAGCACCAGGGCACAGTTCTCAGCAGACCGGCCACCTTTCTGTCCCGTAAGGATTCCAGGTAGGAAGCAGGTGAACCGTGTGCAGGTTCCATCCCAGCTTTGCTCAGACTGGCTGCGTGGCCTTGACAAGAGCCTCCCTGGTTTCCAGGTTCTCACCCCCTGACCACAGTGATTCGGAGCGTCCGTCATGTTCCCAGCCCATGCCAGCCGGGAAAGCAGCTGTCGGGAGGGCATTCGAAAAATATTTGCTGCCAGTCTGATCAAGGTCAAGGGCGGGGGCAGTTAAAAGAGTCCTCAAAGGTCTGGCTGTTCATCCTGATCAATCCCCGACCCCCCACGGACAGCTGAGGGACTGGGCACCGAGGGGCAGCGCGGAGCCCGCGGGCCCTTAGAACAAGGTTCTGCTCCCGGCTCCGGCGCCTGCTCTCCCGCTCCTGACCTCAGACATGAGCCATCCGGGGCCCGCCTTCTGAGTCAGCCCCGAGTCCCACCTACACGCCCTGCCCGTGGGGTCCCCGGACTCAAAGCCTCTTTTCACGGAGGGGGCGGGACAGTGGACGAGCAACGTGCCCAGGGCGGGGGCGGGGGAGTCACTGAAGGGCTTGCATGTCAGTAGGCAGGAACTGGCTTTTGCAGCCGTTTGTCCCAAAAGAGATTCAGCTGAAGCAAACGCTCAGATCTAGACCCCGGCAAGCAGCCAACAATAACAGAACCCCCAAACCCTCCAAAACCCCCCTCAAAACAGAAACTGACTTGGGAGAGCTCCTATTTTTGCACGTTATTTAAAAAGTTTGCACACATTTCAGGACTGAAACGGAAAAAGGACTGTGTGTGTGTGTGTGTGTGTGTGTGTGTGTGTGACGGGGCCATTGTTTTCCCCGACATCGGGTCCTCAGGCTGCACCCGAAGGGCACACGCTGACCTTGGCCCCTTTCCTGCCCCTCCCCTTGCAATCACACTCTTCCCAAACAGCAGCCCTCGCAGCTGGGCTTCTCCTAACCTGCAGCGCTTGAATGAGCTCTACTCCCTCACAGACGCTCCCGGATTCCCGAGGTTCAGGAAGCCTCTTCCAAGTCTTCCGACGACCAGTGGTTCTCAAACTGTGATCCGCAGGCCAGCAGCGTCAGCAGCCCCTGGGAGCTTTCTGGGAACACAAGCTCTTGGGCACCACCAGCCCTGCGGGATCGGAAGCTCTGGGGGAGGGGCTCGCGCCTGTGATTTAGCAAAGCCCCCCAGGCATCCTGGTGCACGCTCAGCCCCAGAAACGCTGCTCTGCATAAACTTTCTCAGCACGGCTCCCCTCTTTGTGCTTGATCACTGTCCATCTTACTCCACAGGTTTGTGGAGCTCAGTAGCTCACCTCAAATGGTCGTGATGCCATACACCTAAAAACAAGAGCAAAAGTGTAACTGTAGCTTTTCCTGCATTGGGCTGTTTGGGTATTGCTACTGCAGAGGGGATTCCCTTCATCCTGCCCTTTTAATACTTTTGTATCTGTAGATCTTCATATTTCTCTAAGTTCTTCCACCCAAATTGTCTTTTAAGCCCACCTTGGCCATTCTCACAGACTAGGCCTTTGATTTTTTCTCCCCCCTCCTTCTGCTCAACAACATGAGCGTGGATCTAACTTCTCCCCAAAGCCTGCCTTGCCCTGAAACAGACAATTCTCGTGAGTCTTCACCAATGCCGGAGATTTATGAGGCTGAAATAAACTATGCATCCTTGCAAATGTCGTCTGCTGAGGTGCACCAGCCAGAGACAGTCTCTCCTCCTCCTTCCTCTGTGGATCTGCTTATTCAGGATAGCCCCGACTCTTCCACCAGTCCCAAAGTAAAACTACCCATGTCTGGAGGGAAGAGCGCAGGGAGGAAGGAAGATGAGGGCCAGGTGAAGAAACAGAAGATCAGAACCGTGTTCTCTCAGACCCAGCTGTGTATACTCAATGATAGATTTCAAAAACAGAAATACCTCAGTCTCCAGCAGATGCAAGAACTTTCCAACATTCTGAACCTCAGCTACAAACAGGTTAAGACCTGGTTCCAGAACCAGAGAATGAAATGTAAGAAGTGGCAGAAAAACACCAACTGGTCAAAGAATGGCAACAGTGTGATCCAGAAGGGCTCAGCACCTACAGAATTCCCAGGACTCTACTCTTCCTATCCCCAAGGTTGCTTGGCGAACACTTCCGGTAACTTCCCCATGTGGAGCAATCAGACCTGGAACAGTCCAATTTGGAGCAGCCATTCCTGGAGCAGCCAGCACTGGTACACCCAAGCCTGGAATAATAACCCAGTCTGGAACAATCAGTTCCAGAACAGTGGAGAGGAATCCCTGCAGCTCCAGGTCCAATTCCAGCAAAATTCTCCTGCCAGTGATTTGGAGGCCACCTTGGGAAGTGCTGGGGAAAACCATAATGTAATAGAGCAAGCTGCTAAATATTTTAGTACCCTACACACCATGGATTTATTCCCAAATTACTTCATGAATACCCAGCCTGAAGATGTATGAAGATAAGGGTGAAGATGGGTATAGACTACAAGCTCAATCTGGGCAGAGGCTGCATTACTTCTTTCCTTGCAGAATTATTTTGAAAGCTGTGTGTCTGACTTTATTCATTGGGTAACTGGGGTGGGTATAGGTATGTTATGAGTCTAATCAGAGATTTCAAAGATTTAAAAAATTCAGTAGTGATGGGCCAGATGACCTTGGCTGTTTTGGACAACATACAGGATGAGATAGATGTTTGTGACTATAGAGAAGTAGATATAATATTAGTTTGGATATCTTTAGGATCTAGCCTCAAGAATAGGAAGTAAAAGTATAAAAATGTGTGATGGAGTACTCATTCTAAGGCATTGGGAGGCTTCACTGACTTGTTAAGCTATCATGACCCTGCTTCATTGATTTCCTTCATCCCTTCTTTGTTTGCTACTTCTCATTTGTTAATTACTTTACTCTTTGTAGATAGGTGTTTTGTTTTTGCTGCATTATAGTAATATTTTAGTAGTTTGGTTGATTTATAAATTTTTAAGTACAGATAAATAAAATATACCCATTTAAAAAAAAAAAAAAGTGTAACTGTAAAAATCCTATGTCTGCTTGTGGATCTCACTCCCTTTATCCGGTGTATGGATGGATGAGTAGAAAAACGGGGACAAAAACTAAATGAAAAATAGGGTGGGAAGGGGGGATGATTTGGTGTTCTTTTTTTATTCTTACCTTTTATTCTTATTCTGATTCTTTCTGGTGAAAGGAAAATTTTCAAAAATAGATTGGGGTGATGAATGCACAACTATATGATGGTGCTGTGAACAGTTGATACTACACCATGGATGACTGTACAATATGTGAATTTATCTCAATAAAACTGAATTTAATAAAAATGTTACTTGACACAAATTACGTGGGTACTTAAAGTGCTTCTGAGTCTTTTAGAAATTAACTGCAATTAATAATAATAAACAATTGCAGAAGCTTTAAAAAAGAATTGACAGCAAAAGAGGGACACAGACTTGGCACAGGGTTTATCTCCCTAGTTCTTGCTCCACATCCTCCAAGGACTGATGACGTGTGACTCCCACCGCAACACCCTTACACTGATTCTGTCACGCGACAGAAGCAGAAATGCAAGTCAAGGAACCACAAGGACTGCAACAAGCCAGCACCAGAATGCTACAGACGCTGTAAGAAAGCACAGTTTCTAGCCTCCAAACCCTAAAACAATACATTCCCATTGTTTTCAGCCAACCCATTGTGTGGCACTTGCCATAGCAGCCTGGGCAAAGTGAGACACTGATCCTTGGTACTTTATTGTTGTGTTATGATTCTACATTAAGAAAATGACTTGCAATATTTGGCTCAAGTGGCAAAAGAGGAGGATGAAGCAACACTAAGGGGTACACTCAGATAGTGAAAAAAGCCTTCGGGGAGATAGGGATGCTGCCAGGTTTCCAGATTCAATACTATATCAGATTGGTACATGCCTTATCTAGACCAGAAAATCATCTCTAAAATGGAAAAAAAAATCCTATGTCTAAAAGGGAAAAAAAGGTTAAAGAGGAAATCATAAGAGGTACCATGAATTAATCAAACATGAATAACGATGAGAGTTGTACATAAAAATTTGTGGAACAAACAAAATTGTTGAACACAGATAAAGGAGATTTAGATATACTGGATTTTCTTATGTTCTATTAGAAAGAATGAAAACAAATTAGCCAGGGGTTCAACTTAACAAATTAGAAGAAGAACAGTAAAGCAAACCTAAAGAAATCTGGAGGAACCTAGACCTGGCATCGTGGGATGGAGAACATCTTCTTGACCAAAAGGGGGATGTGAAATTAAATGAAATAAAGTTTCAGTGGCTGAGAGATTCCAAAAGGAGCTGAAAGGTCACTCTGGTGGACATTCTTATGTACAATATAGACAACCCTTTCTGAGTTTTTATGAATTGGAATAGCTAGCAGTAAATACCTGAAACTATCAAACTACAACCCAGAATCCTTGAATCTTGAAGATGATCATATACCAATGTAGCTTATGAGGGGTAACAATGTGATAGGGAAAGACACGTGAATCACACTCCCCTTTGTCCAGTGTATGGATGGATGAGTAGAAAAATGGGAGCAAAAAAAAAAAAAAAAGGCACCCAGGGTTCCTTTTTACTTTAATTGTTCTTTTTCACTTTAATTTTTATTCTTATTATTTTTGTGTGTGTGGTATTGAAAATGTTCAAAAATTAATTTTGGTGATGAATGCACAGCTATGTAAGGGTACTGTGAACAATTTATTTTACTCTTTGTATGACTACATGGTATGGGAATATATCTCAATAAAATTGAATTAAAAAAAAAAAAGAAGGAAGGAATTATGATGACTGAAGAAATTGAAGATATAAAGACAAAAAGTAAAACAAGAAAGTGAGAAAAACCCAAACTTGATTTTTTGAAAAAGTTGACAAATAGTTAAACCTCAGACATGGTCAAGTGATCAAGAAGGACAAAGACAGTGCAAAAATAAAATGCACTATGGAAAAGGGGAGGGGGTATCTGTAATCCAAAAAAATATATTTTTAAGAATAATGGAAATAGTTATATATTAATGTTTTTGACATCTTAGAAGAAATGGATAAAATTTCTGAAAAAATATAAAATCCCAAAATTGGTACAAGAAAAAAACATTGCAAGTCCAAGAGCAACCACACAGAAAATAACTAAAAATTATGGTGAAAAAATATCATTAGATGAATTAAAATTTAACACTAAAACAAAATTCACTTAATGCAAAAAAATCAGCAAAGGATCAAAAAAAGACAGACATCAGGAAGCAAAAAGTAAAATGGCAGATATAAAGCCAACTATATCAACAATAGCACTAAATATGAAGGGAATAAATAATTCAATAAAAAGGCAGAGAATGTCATGATGAATTAAAAAAAAAAAAGATCCAAATACAGGTATCTTAGAGGAGACACATTTTAAATTCAAAGATACAACTAGGTTGAAAATAAAATGATAGGAAAAGGTATTTTGTGCAAATAGCAACCATAAGAAAGTGACTAGATTTACTAATATCTGACAAAATAGACTTTAAGTCAAAAAATATTGCATAGCGGAGGGGCAAGATGGTGGAATAGAGAGATGTGGAATGTAGTTAGTCCCCTGGAGAAACTAACAAACAACCATGAACAACTAGTAAATAATCTGGAACAATTGCTGGGGGACAACCGTGACTGTCCACACATTGTACACCAACCTCGATTGGGTGGAATAGCTGAGATTGCAGCATAAAATCTGTAAGTAAAAACTGCAGACCTGCAGCAGAAGCCCCCTCCCCCCACAGCAGGCTGAGCTGCAAGAACTCACTGTGGGAGAAAGCAGCATTCCTGGAGCAAGCAAATATAGCTCAGCCCAGCTCCAACTAGGGTTTTAATTAACAAAAGTGGACTTCTGAATACAAGCTGTAAACACAAAATCCTAACAAGCAGCAAAGTACCCTGAGGTTGCTCCCAGCAGAAAGGAGGTGGGGCTGACAGAAAAAAAAAATTAATAAAAAACAAAAAATATAGAGACTTTCAGAGACTGACCTTGGAGAGCCAGAGGACACCAGTGCCCCAGGAGAGGGAGCCCAGAGGACCAGGTGCTCTATCTGACTGAAAGGTGAAACCAAGGGGGCCATGGACTGGTTCTGAAAAGGGGTTTTCATTCCTCTTTTCTCTCTCTCAACCTGAGTGGCCATTTTCAGTTTGCAGCACTCTGACCCACACACGGGTGGAATTACAGGACTAGAGAGACAAAGTTGCTATTCAAATACAGAAAATAACTCCCTAGGGGGTGTATCTTTCCTAAGAGGAAGAAGATAGGGCCCAGTTCTAGGGCCAGCCCGCCTTCAGAACTCAGACCCCAGGGCCTGGGGGAAAATAGTCAAAAGAGAAACAAACTGAGCTAAGAATTAAAGGGGCCACACCTCTTTACACCAGTCGGGAGTGACAGACTGACAGGCACCACCTGCTGGGAAAAGCACAGCGGCTAGAGGCCTCATAGGAAAGTCTGTCAATCTTCTAAGACTCACCCTCAGGGAAACTTGACTCTGAATATAGCTCCACTCTGACACCTGAACCTGGTCTGGTCTGGGAAAATCTGACTGTGGTAACCAAGGAAACCAGATGCCTAGACAACAGAAAACTACAAATTACATTAGGAAAAATGAAGATATGGCCCAGTCAAAGGAACAAACTTACACCTCAATTAAGATACAGTTGACATATCGTTTCACTTTAATGAAACAATCAAAGATTTTCAAAGAATTATGCTAAATCATTTCAAAAATCAAGTCAATGAGTTCATGGAAGATATGGCAAAAGCCATGAAGGATATAAAGAAAACACTGGGCGAACATAAGGTAGAAATAGAAAGTTTGAAAAAACTACTGGCAAAATCTATGGAAACGAAAGGCACAACACAAGAGATGAAAAACACAATGGAGACATACAACTGCAGAGTTCAAAAGGCAGAAGAAAACACTCAGGAACTGGAGAACAAGACACCTGAAATCCTACACGCAAAAGAACAGATAGGAAAAAGAATGGAAAAATATGAGCAACGTCTCAGGGAATTGAATGAAAACATGAAGTGCATGAATGAATGTACATGTCATGGGTGTCCCAAAAGGAGAAGAGAAGGGAAAAGGGACAGAAGCAATAATAAAGGAAATAATCAATGAAAATTTCCCATCTTGTATGAAAGACACAAAATTACAGATCCAAGAAGTGCAGCATACCCCAAACAGAGATCTGAATAGACCTATGCAAAGACAGTTAAAAATCAGATTATCAAATGTCAAAGACAAAAAGAGAATCCCGAAAGCAGCAAGAGAAAAGTGATCCATCACATACAAAGGAAGCTTGATAAGCCTATGTGCAGATTTCTCAGTAGAAACCACAGGGGCAAGAAGGAAGTGAGGTGATGTATTTAAAATACTGAAAGAGAAAAACCACCAACCAAGAATCCTATATTCAGCAAAACTGTCCTTCAAATATGAGGGATAGTTTAAAATAATCTCCGACAGACAATGAGAGATTTGTGAACAAAATACCTGCTCTACAGGAACTATTAAAGGGAGCACTACAGATACAGGAGTGAGAGGTTTGGAGCACAATTTTGGGTGATGGTAGCACAGCAATGTAAGTACACTGAACAAAGATGACAGTGAGTATGGTTGAAAGAGGAAGGTTAGGAGCATATGGGACATCAGAAGAAAAGAAGTAAGATTAAGACTGGGACTGTATAACTCAGTGAAACCTAGAGTGCTCAACAATTGTGATAAAATGTACAAATGTGTTTTTACATGAGGGAGAGCAAATGAATGTCAACCTTGCAAGGTGTTAAAAATGGGGTGGTATTGGGAAAAAATACAATCAATGCAAAGTAGTTACTGTAGTTAACAGAAACATTGTATAATGCTTCCTTTAATGTTACAAAGGCAATATACCAAGGCTAAATGCCTATAAGAGGGGTTTATAAGGGAGGGGTACGGGACTCTTGGCATTGGTGATGTTGTCTGACTCTTATATTGTACTTTAGTTTAATTCCATCTTGCCTTTAGTTGCTTTTTAGCTATCATTTTTTCTTTCTTTTTCTTTTTCCTTTGTCTCTCTACCTTCTTTGACTCTTCCTCCTTCTTTGCAGAAGAAATGGCAATGTCCTTATATCAATAGTGGTGATGGTGGTGAATGCCTAAATATGTGATTATGCAGGGAGCCATCGATTGTTTATTTGGTACAGAATGTATGGTGGGTGAACAAAACCATCTTCAAAAAAACAAAAAACAAACCAACAAAAATGGGTTGATGAAGAAACCTTGAGGACACTATATTGAGTGAAATAAGTCAGACACAAAAGGACAAATATTGTATGATCCCACTGATATGAACTAATTATAATATTTAAACTCATAGACGTGAAATAAAAGTTAACAGGATATAGAACAAGGTTAAAGATGGTAAGTGATTACTTATTATGAGCAGAATGTTCAACTAGGTTGAACCTAAGTGTTTGGACATGGACACAGGTGATGGTAGCATGTTATTGTGAGAATAACTAACAGTACTGAATGGTGTGTGAATGTGGTGGAAAGGGGACGCTTACAGTCACATATGTCACCAGAAGGAAAGTTGGAGGTTAAAAGATGGGAGTGTATAAAACAGTGAATCTTGTGGTGGGCAATGTCCGTGATTAACTGTACAGATATTGGAAATCTCTTTCATGAACTAGAACAAGTGTATGACACTATTAGTAAAAGTTAATAATAGAGGGGCATATAGGGTAAATATATAACTCTTGCAAACTATGTACTACAGTTAGTAATATTTCAACATTCTTTCATCAACAGTAACAAATGTACTATACCAATACTATGAGTCAATAATGGAGGGGGAGGGTGGTTAGGGGTATGGGAGGATTTGAGTTTTCTTTTTTTTATTTCTTGTCTGGAATAATGGATGCACAGCTGTATGATGGTACCATGGGCAATTGATTATGCACTTTGAATGATTGTATGGTATATGAACAATCCCCCAAAAATTGAATTTAAAAAAATATTGCACAAAACAAAAAAGGACATTATATATTGATAAAAGGGTCAATCCATTAAGACGATATAGTCATTATAAACATATACAAACCTAGCAACAGAGCCCCAAAATATATGAAGAAAATTTGACAGAAATGAAGGGATAATAGATAGTTCAATAGCAATAGTTGGAGACTTCAATATCCCCCTTTCATAATGCATGGAACAACTAGACAAAAGATCAATAAAGAAATAGAAGATTTGAATAACACTATAAACAAATTAGACCTAACAGATATATACAGAACCCTCCACCTCAAACCAGCAGAATACATATTCTTCTCAAGAATATATGGAATATTTGCCAGGATAGAACATATGCCACAAAAAAAGCCTCAATAAATTTAAAAATTTGAAATTGTACAAAGTATGGTCTCTGATCACAATGGGGTTAAATTGGAAACTCATAACAAGAAGAAATTGTGGAATATCACAAAAATGTGGATATTAAACAAGACAAGTGAGTTAAAGAAGAAAGCACAGGGGAAATAAGAAAAACACTATGAGATGAATGAAAATGAAAATGAAACATACCAAAACTGATGGGATGTAGCTAAAGCAAGCCTTTGAAGGAAATTTTTAGCTGTAACAGCCTTCATTTTAAAAAGAAGATCTCAAATCAACAAGACAAAGAGCAAATTAAGCACAAACCAAGCATAAGGAAGCCAATAAGACTAAAGTGGATATTAATGTATTAGAGAGTTAAAAATAGAAAAAATCAATGACACCAAAACCAAAAATTAGATAACCTAGATGACATGGATACATTTCCAGAAAGACAGAAGCTACTGATACTGACTCAAGAAAAAATAGAAAACCTGAAATATGAATAGGCTTATAGTAAGAAAAGATTGAATTAGTAGTCAAAGAACTTACCACAAAAAATGCCTAGGTTTATATGGCTCCACTGATGAATTCTAAAAACACTTAAAGGAGCATTAATCCCAATTCTTCACAAACTCTTCCAAATGGGAGTTGAGGAAATACTTCTCAACTCATTCTGTGAGGCCAGTATTATCCTGATACCAAAACCAGACAAAGATATCCTAAGAAAAGAAACCTAGAGACCAATACCTCTTATTTCTCTTTACATTTTTATTGTGAAATATAACATATATACATAAAAGTGATAACTTTGAAAGTATGATTTAACAAGTAGTTATGGAGCAAATTTCAAAGAATGTTATGGTGTTATGGGTTTCTGTTCCACAAATTCAGTTATTTCCTTATTGTGAAATATAACATATATACAGAAATGTGACAACTTTCAAAGTTTAATTTAACAAGTAGCTATACAGCAAATTATGAATCATGTTATATGTTACAGTTCCACCATGTCAGTTATATCCTTCTAGCTATTCTAGTATCCTAGAAACTAAAAAAAAAATTTTTTTATATAAAGATTCAGTATTCATAATCCTTCATTGAATCCTATCTTGTCAGTTGTTACCCCTTTCTCTCATTTGATCACTGTCTCAATATTCAGGGTTATCTGGGCAGTGAGCACCCTAACTTGTTCATATCAAAAAGGGGTGTCGACATTATGGGGAAGGGGGATGCATCTGGTTGATGTTCTTGAAGGGGTTCTTGCTTCTGGGTTTTGGGACTTATCTGGCCTAGGAACACGCTGGAAGATTCAAGTTTCTGAGAAATAAACTTAGTGAGTGAATCTTTTATAGAATCTCAGATAGGGACCTAGGTATTCTTTAGCATTTTCGAGACTACTGTCATCTAGGTCTTGGCATACTGTGGCCATTTGGGATCTCCAGCTGGAGCTTGCATAGAAGTGAACTCCAGGGCAGCCTCTCAACTCTATTTGAAATCTCTTAGCCACTGAAACCTTATTTTGTTACCTTTTTTTCCTCCTTTTGGTCAAAAAGTATTCCAATCCCTTGATGCCAGGGCCAGGCTCATTCTTGGGAATCATTTCCCATGTCACCAGGGAGATTAACTCCCCCAGGAGTCATATCCCACTTAGGGGGAGGGTAATTGTATTAGTCACAGTTCTCTAGGGAAACAGAACCAACAGAAGATATCTGTAAATATGAGATTTTATAAAAATGTCTCACAACTATGTGGATGCACGACTCCAAATTCTGTAGGGCAGGTAGCAAGCTGGCAACTCCAATGAAGGTTTTAGATGAATTCCCCAGGAGAGGCTGGTTGGCTGACTAAAAGTGAAAGTTCTCTCTATTGGTCTTCAATTGGTTGGATTAAATCCAGCTGATTCTCTCCTTGCGGAAGGCACACTCTTCGTTGATGTAATCAGCCACAGATGCAGTCAATTGACTGATGATTTAATAAACCAGCCTTCTGGTTTATTAACCAGCCATAAATGTCCCTGAAGTAACACTTAGGCTAGTGCTTGCTTGACGAGACACCTGGACACCATCACCTGGCCAAGTCGACACATGAACCTAACCATCACAGTAATGTATTTATTTGCAGAATTGGGCTTAGAAAGTGTGCTGGTTTGGATGTATTATGCTCCCCAAAATGTCATTATCTTTGATGCAGTCCTGTGTGGGCAGGAAACGTATTGGTGTTGATTGGGTTGGAGACTTTTGATTGAATGTTTCCATGGAGATGTGATCACTCAACTGTGGGCGAGATCTTTCACTGGATACTTTCCGTGGAGGTGTGGCCCTGTCCATTATCATGGGCCTTGATTAGTTTACTGGGGCACTATATAAACTCATACAGAAGGAGCAAGCTTGCTACAGCCAAGAGGGACACTTTGAAGAACACACAGGAGCTGAGAAGAAAGGAGCTGCAGATGAGAGACAGTTTGAAGATGGCTGTTGAAAGCAGACTTTTGCTCCGGAGAAACTAAGAGAGGACAAACACCCCAAGAGCAACTGAGAGTGACATTTGAGAGAAAAGCTGAAGCCTAGAGAGGAACGTCCTGGGAGAAAGCCATTTTGAAACCAGAACTCTGGAGCAGTTGCCAGCCATGTGCCTTCCCGGCTAACAGAGGTTTTCTTGATGCCATCGGCCATCCTCCAATGAAGGTACCCCATTGTTGATGACTTACCTTGGACACTTTATGGCCTTAAGACTGTAACTTTGTAACCAAATAAACCCCCTTTATAGAAGCCAATCCATTTCTGGTGTTTTGCATTCCGCAGCATTAGCAAACCAGAACAGAGAGAAAGGTCACATCTGAGTAACAAAAGAGGTTCTCTGGAGGTGACTCCTAGGCTAATTATAGGTAAGCTTAGCTTCCCCTTTACAACCATAAGTTTCCCTAGAGCAAGCCTCAAGATCAAGGGATTGACCTATCAAGCAGGCAGTGCCTAATTTCACATAGCATATATTCTGTCCAAGATAAACAATCAATGTCTCACATTATCTTCACTTAGTTGTACAATCATCATCACTCTCAAATTTTAAACAACTCTTATAAATGAAAATACCCCAAAACTCTTATCAGCCACAAGTTGTTTATCCCTGGTGTTAGTGTGGTACTGATAAGGTATTCCTATTAAATATAGCCTACAATATGCAATATACAATTTTTCCCACATATTATTCTGTTGTTAATGCTTTTACCAGGGTCATACCTTAGAAGTAGATCAGAGAAGCACTTGTGGGATACATACCTTTAAACAAACCCTTTCAATCATGTTCACCTTCAATAAGGCACCAATACTTATAATCCCATTAATGAATCATCATCACCTCTGTCCATTCCCATACCTTTAAGTTCACCCTCATTATCATGTCTGTACATATTAGGTTATCTTTCCCCCTTCACTAGCTTCTATCTCTAGATCCTCTATATTCTACATTATAAGACACTTGTTTTATATTGTTCAGGGAGTTCACATTAGTGGTAACATACAATATCTCTCCTTTCCTGTCTGACTTATTTCACTCAGCATTGTATCTTCAAGGTTCATCCATGTTGCCATATGTTTCAGGACCTCATTCCTTCTTACTGCTGCATTGTATTTCATCGTATGTATACACCACATTTTGTTTATCCACTCATCTGTTGAATGACACTTGGATTGTTTCCATCTCTTGACAATTGTGAAAAATGCTGCTATGAACATCGGAGTGCAAATGTCTGTCACAGCTTTCAGATCTTCTGGGTATATACTGAGAAGTGGAATTGCTGGATCATAGGGTAACTCGATATCTAGTTTACTGAGGAACGGCCAAACTGCCTTCTACAGTGGCTGTACCATTATACATTCCCGCCAGCAATGAATAAGAGTTCCAATTTCTCCACATCCTCTCCAGCATTTGTAGTTTCCTGTTTGTTTAATGGCAGCTATTATTATTAGTGTAAGACATCTTGTGGTTTTGATTTGCATTTCCCTAATAGCTATGAAGACAAACATTTTTTCATGTGTTTTTTAGCCATTTGGATTTCCTCTTGGGAAAATATCTTTTTCATATCCCATTTATAAAATGGGCTGTTTGTACTATTGTTGTTGAGTTGTAAGATTTCTTTATATATACAAGATATCAGTCTTTTATCAGACACGAGGTTTCCAAACAGTTTTTTCCATTGAGTTGGCTGCCTCTTCACCTTTTTGACAAATTCCTTTGAGGCACAGAAGCTTTTGATTTTGAGGAGTTCCCATTTGTTTTTCCTTTTGTTGCTTGTGCTTTGGGGATAAAGTCTAAAAAACTACCTCCTAATACTAGGTCTTGAAGATGTTTCCCTATATTTTCTTTGAAGAGTTTTATGGTATTGTCTCTTATATTGAGGTCTTTGATCCACTGTGAGTTAATTTTTTTATAGGGTGTAAGGTAGTGGTCCTCTTTCATTCTTTTGGATATGGATATCCAGTTCTCCCTGCCCCATTCTTTGAAGAGACTGTTCTGTCTCAGTGCAGCGGATTTGGGCACCTTATCAAAAATCAGTCAAACATAGATCTGTGGTCTATTTCCAAATTCTAATTTGGATTCCATTGATCAATACATTTATATTTGTGCCAGTACAATGTTGTTTTGACCACTATGGCTTTACAGTAGGCTTCAAAGTCAGGAAGTCTAAGCTTTCCCCCTTCGTTCTTCTCTTTTAGAATGTTTTGGCAATTTGAGGCCCCTTTCCCTTCCAAATAAATTTGATAACTAGCTTTTCCAAGTCTGCAAAAAGGTTGTTGGGATTTTGATTGGAATTGCATTGAATCTGTAGATCAGTTTGGGTAGAACTGACATCTTGATATTTAGCCTTCCTATCCATGAACACAGAATATCTTTCCACCTATTTAGGTCCCCTTTTATTTCTTTTAGTAAAGTTATGTAATTTTCTGTGTAGAGGTCTTTTACATCCTTAGTTAAGTTTATTCCTAGATACTTGATTTTTTTTAGTTGCTATTGTGAATGGAATTTTTTTTTTATTGCATCTTAAGTTAGGTCATTTCTAGTGTATAGGAACATTACTGACTTTTGTGCTTTGATCTTGTATCCCGCCACTTTGCTGAATTTGTTTATTAGCTCAAGTAGCTTTGTCATCGATTTCTCAGGATTTTCCAAATGTACAATCATACCATCTGCAAATAACAACAGTTTCACTTCTTCATTTCTAATTTGGATGCCTTTTATTTCTTTGTCTTGCCAGATTGCTCTGGCTAGCACTTCTAGCACAATGTTGAATAATAGTGGTGACAGCGGGCATCCTTGTCTCATTCCTGATCTTAGAGGGAAGGCTTTCAGCCTCTCACCATTGTACTATGCTGGCTGTGGGTTTTTCATATATGCTCCTTAGCATATTGAGGAAATTTCTTTCATTTCCTACATTGTGAAGTGCTTTTTACCAAAAAAGGATGCTGAATTTTGTCGAATGCTTTTTCAGCATCTATTGAGATGATCATTTGATTTTTTCCCTTTTGATTTGTTAATGTGTTGTATTAAATTGATAGATTTTCTTATATTGAACCACCCTTGCATGCCTGGAATGAGCCCCACTTGGTCATTGTGTATGATTCTTTTAATGTCTTTGGATTCAATTTGCAAGTATTTTGTTGAGAATTTTTGCATCTATATTCCTTACAGAGATTGAGTTTTCCTTTCTTATAGTATTTTTATCAGCATTGGTATTAGAGCGATGTTAGTGTCACAAAATGAATTAGGTAGTGTTCCATTTTCTTCAATTTTCTGAGAAAGTTTGAGCAGGAATGGTGGAAGTTCTTTTTGGAAAGTTTGGTATAATTCCTCTGTGAAGCCATCAGGCCCTGGGCTTTTATTTGTAGGAAGCTTTTTGATGACTGATTGGATCTCTTTACTTGAGATTGGTTTGTAGAGATCTATTTCTTCTCAGGTCTGTCAAGGTTGTTCGTGTGTTTCCAGGAAGTTATCATTTTCCTCTAAATTGTCTAGTTTGCTGGCATACAGTTATTCATAGTATCCTCTTATGATTTTTTTTTAATTTTTTGGGATCCACAGTAATAACCCTCCTTTCATTTCTGATTTTGTTTATTTTGTCTTCTCTCTTTTTGACTTTGTCAGTCTAGCTAAGGGTTTGCCAATCTTGTTGATCTTTTCAAAGAACCATCTTTTGGTATTATTTAATCTTTTGTTCAGTTCTATCTTTGATTTTAGCTCTTTCTTCCTTTTTTAATGTATGCTTTTAGAGCTATAAATTTGCCCCTCAGTACCACCTTTGCTGTATCCCATAGGTTTTTTTTTTTTTAATTCAGTTTTATTGAAATACATTCACACATCATACAATCATCCATGATATGCAATCCACTGTCCACAGTATGATAACATAGTTATGCGTTCATCACCACAATCTATCTCTGAACATTTTCCTTACATCAGAAAGAACCAGAACAAGAATAAAAAATAAAAGTGAAAAAAAAAAACACCCAAATCATCCCCCCATCCCACCCCATTTGTCCTTTAGTTTTTATCCCCATTCCTCCACTCATCCATACACTAGATAAAGGGGGTGTGATCCACAAGGTCTTCAAAATCACACTGTCACCCCTTGTAATCTACATTATTATATAATTGTCTTCAGGAGTCCAGGCTGCTGGGTTGGAGTTTGGTAGTGTCAGGTATTTACTTCTAGCTATTCCAATACATTAAAGCCTAAGAGGTGTTATCTATATAGTGCATAAGAATGTCCACCAGAGTGACCTCTCGACTCCATTTGGAATCTCTCAGCCACTGAAACCATTTCGTCTCATTTTGCATCCCCCTTTTGGTCAAGAAGATACTCTCAGTCCCACGATGCCGGGTCTACATTCATCCCCGGGAGTCATACTCTGCGTTGCCAGGGAGATTTACACCCCTGGGAGTTGGGTCCCACGTAGGGGGGAGGGCAGCGAGTTCACCTGTCGAGATGGCTCAGTTAGAGAGAGGGCCACATCTGAGCAACAAAGAGGTACTCAGGGGGAGACTCTTAGGCACCATTACATACAACTTTAGACTCTCCTTTGTGGTAATGAGCTTCATAAGGGCAAGGTCCCATGCTCAAGGGCTCAGCACATCAAACCACCAGTCCCAATGTTTGTGACAACATACGCTAGGGGATCAGCATCTCAAAGTTTAGAGATAGGCCTTACAATTCAGGGATAGAGTTAACTGCTGTAAGAGCTTACAATCTAGGTACTATTACAATTATTGTGTCCACGTTAGGCTATGTTCTAAGATTCAATTCTGAGTTTACACATTGTAGTTAGTCCATATTGGTGAGGCATCATTGCTCTCACCATGTTTTCTCCAACACTTTTACTCCTATATATATATTTTCCTACAATTTTATAGACTTATATTCACATACCATACATTTATCCACAGTGTACAATCAGTTGTTCATGGTATCATCATAAAGTTGTACATTTATCACTACAATCAGCATTTGAACATACTGATTACTACAAGAAAAATTGTTTTGTTTTGTTTTTTTTTTTTAGCAATAAGAAAAAATGTTAAAAAGAAAAATAACATGTCATACAATACAATATACTACTAAGGACGGCAAATAACACCACTACCAAGAATCCCATATTACTCCCCTATATCCCTTTCTCATATACATTTAGCAATGGCATATTGCCTTTGTTACATTTAATGGAGGTATATTACAATGTTACTGTTGACCATAGACTCCAGTTTGCTTTGATTATGTTTTTTCCTGAATACCATCCCTTTTTCAAATTTCTACATGGTTGACATTCATTTGCTTTCCCACATGCAAAAACATTTTTATATTTGTATATTTAGTAACAGTCATTGGCCACTCCAGTTTTTGCCACGTTATACAGTCCCAGTCTTTATCATCTATCGTTACCTCTGGTGTCATACATTCTCCTATCCCACCTCTTTCAGCTTTACTCACAGACATCTTTGTTCAGTGTACTTACAATACCGTGCTACCATCACACAGCATTATGCTATCTATTTCTGGATCTATGCGATCAATCCTAAACATTCTGTAGTCCTTCAGCATCAAATGGCTGATCTCTGCCCTCTTTCTATCTCCTGGTCGCCTGTTTGTCAGCTTTTAACTCCCAAAGTTTGTTCATTAATATCTGTTCATATTAGTGAGACCATACAGAATCTGTCCTTTTGTTTCTGGCTAACTTCACTCAACATAATGTCCTCAAGGTTCAGCCACATTATTACATGATCCATGTCTTTGTTCTGTCTTACAGCTGCATAATATTCCATCATGTGTATATACCACAGTTTGTTTATCCACTCGTCCTTTGATGGACATTTGGGCTGTTTCCATCTCTTGGCAATTGTGAATAATGCTGCAATAAACATTGGTTTACAAATGTCTGTCTGTGTCTTAAGTTTCAATTCCTCTGAGTATATACCCAGCAATGGAATAGCTGGGTCATATGGCAAATCTATATTTAGCTTCCTGAGGAACCTCCATACTGTCTTCCAGAGTGGTTGCACCATTCTACATTCCCACCAACAATGAATAAGTGTGCCTCTTTCTCCACATCCTCTCCAGCACTTGTCATTTTCTGTTTTTTGGATAATGGCCATTCTGGTAGGTGTGAGATGATATCTCATTGTGGTTTTGATTTGCATTTCCTTAATAGCCAGTGAAGTTGAGCATTTTTTCATATGCTTTTGAGCCATTTGTATTTCCTCTTCAGAAAAAATGTCTGTTCATGTCTTTTGCCCATTTTTTAATTGGATTGTTTGCCTTTCTGTTATTGAGATGCAGGATTGCTTTATATATTCGGGATATTAAACCCTTATCTGATATGTGGTTTCCAAATATCATCTCCCATTGTGTAGGTTGCCTTTTGACTTTTCTGACAAAGTCCTTTGATGTACAAAAGTGTTTAATTTTGAGGAGATCCCATTTGTCTATTTGTTCTTTGGTTGCTTGTGCCTTGGGTGTGAGGTCTAAGAAACCACCTCCTTTCACAAGATCTCTAAGATACTGCCCTACATTTTCTTCTAAGAGTTTTATGGTCTTGGTGCTAATGTTTAGGTCTTTGATCCACTTTGAGTTAATTTTGGAATAAGGTGTGAGATGGACATCCTCTTTCATTCTTTTGGAAATGGATATCCAGTTCTCCAAACACCGTTTATTGAACAGGCTGCTCTTTCCCAGTTGCTTTGGCTTCACTGCCTTATCAAAGATCAGTTGTCCATAGATGTGAGGGTCTACTTCTGAACAGTCAATTCGATTCCATTGATCAGTATATCTGTCCTTATGCCAGTACCATGCTGTTTTGAGCACTGTAGCTTTGTAATATGCTTCAAAGTCAGGTAGTGTGAGACCTCCCACTTCATTCCTCTTTCTCAAGACATTTTTGGCTATTCGGGGCACCTTACCCTTCCAAATAAATTTAGTTATTGGTTTTTCTATTTCTGTAAAGTAAGTTGTTGGGATTTGAATTGGTATTGCATTGAATCTGTAAATCAGTTTAGGTAAAATTGCCATCTTAACTATATTTAGTCTTCCAATCCATGAACATGGTATGTTCTTCCATTTTTTCAGGTCTTGTTCAATTTCTTTTAGCAGTTTCTTATAGTTTTCTATGTAAAGGTCTTTTGTGTCCTTGGTTAAGTTTATTCCTAAATACTTGATTCTTTTGGTTGCTATTGTAAATGGGATTTTTTTCTTGATTTCCTCCTCTTGTTGCACATTACTTGTGTATAGGAACACTACAGATTTTTGTGTGTTGATCTTGTAGCCTGCTACTTGCTGTATTCATTGACTAGTTGTAGTAGCTTTGCTGTAGATTTTTCCGGATTTCCTACATATAGAATCATGTCATCTGCAAATAGTGAAAGTTTTACTTCTTCCTCTCCAATTTGGATGCCTTTTATTTCTTTTTCTTGCCTAATTGCTCTAGCTAGAACTTCCAGCACAATGTTGAATAGCAATGGTGATAGTGGGCATCCCTGTCTTGTTCCTGTTCTTAGAGGAAAAGCTTTCAGTCTCTCCCCATTGAGTGTGATGTTAGCTGTGGGTTTTTCATATATTGCCTTTATCATGTTGAAAAAGTTCCCTTCTATTCCTATCCTTTGAAGTGTTTTCATCAGGAAAGGATGTTGAATTTTGTCAAATGCCTTTTCTGCATCAATCGAGATGATCATGTGGTTCTTCTGCTTTGATTTATTGATGTGGTTTATTACATTAATTGATTTTCTTGTGTTGAACCAGCCTTGCATACTTGGAATAAATCCCACCTGGTCGTGGTGTATAATTCTTTTAATGTGCTGCTGGATTCGATTTGCGAGTATTTTGTTGAGGATTTTTGCATCTATATTCATTAAAGAAATTGGTCTATAATTTTCTTTTTTTGTAGTATCTTTGCCTGGTTTTGGTATTAGGGTGATGTTGGCTTCATAGAGTTAGGTAGCTTTCCCTCTTCTTCAATTTTTTTGAAGAGATTGAGCAGGATTGGTACTAATTCGTTCTTGAATGCTTGGTAGAATTCACATGTGAAACCAGCTGGTCCTGGGCTTTTCCTTTTTGGGAGCTTTTTGATGACTGACTCAATCTCTTTACTTCTGATTGGTTTGTTGAGGTCATCTATTTCTTCTTGAGTTAATGTTGGTTGTTTATGCTTTTCTAGGAAGTTGTCCATTTCATCTAAGTTGTCTAGTTTATTAGCATATGGTTGCTCATAGTGTCTTCTCATTATCTCCTTAATTTCTGCAGGGTCAGTAGTTATATTTCCTTTCCCATTTCTGATTGCATTTATTTGCATCTGCTCTCTCTTTTTTTTTGTTAGCCTAGCCAGTGGTCCATCGATTTTATTGATTTTCTCAAAGAACCAACTTCTGGTTTTGTTGATTCTCTCTATTGTTTTCCTGTTCTCAATTGCATTTATTTCTGCTCTAATCTTTGTTATTTCTTCCCTTCTACTTGCTTTGGGTTTAGTTTGCTGTTCTTTCTCTAATTCCTCCAGGTGAGCAGTTAACTCTTCAATTTTTGCTCTCTCTTCTCTTTTAATATAGGCATTTAGGGCAATAAATTTCCCTCTCAGCACTGCCTTTGCTGCATCCCATAAGTTTTGATAAGTTGTGTTTTCATTGTCATTTGCCTCGAGGTATTTACTAATTTCTCTTGTAATTTCTTCCTTTACCCACTGGTTTTCTAAGAGGGTGTTGTTTAGCCTCCATATGTTTGTGAATTTTATGACCTTCTGCCTTTTATTTATTTCCAACTTCATTCCATTGTGGTCTGAGAAAGTGTTTTGTATAATATCAATATTTTTAAATTTGTTGAGACTTGCTTTGTGACCCAACATGTGGTCTATCCTAGAGAATGTTCCATGAGCACTTGAGAAAAAAGTGTATCCTGCTGTTGTTGGATGTAGTGTTCTATAAATGTCTGTCAAGTCTAGTTCATTTATCATACAATTCAACATCTCTGTTTCTTTAGTGATCCTCTGTCTAGATGTTCTATCCATTGAAGAGAGTGGTGTATTGAAGTCTCCAACTATTATTGTAGAGGTATCTATTTCTCCTTTCAGTGATCGCAGTGTTTGCCTCATGAATTTTGGGGCATTCTGGTTTGGTGCATAAATATTTATGACTGTTATGTTTTCTTGATGAATTGACCCTTTTATTAATATATAGTGTCCTTCTTTGTCTCTTTTAATTGTTTCACTTTTGAAGTCTAACTTGTCTGATATTAATATAGCTACTCCCGCTTTTTTCTGGTTGTTGTTTGCATGAAATATCTTTTTCCAACCTTTCACTTTCAGTCTATGTTTGTCCTTGTGTCTAAAGTGAGTTTCTTGTAGACAGCATATAGATGGGTCCTGTTTTTTAATCCATTCTGCCAGTCTGTGTCTTTTTATTGGGGAGTTTAATCCATTTACATTTAGTGTTATTACTGTAAGGGCAGTACTTTCTACTACCATTTTGTTTTTTGGAATTTATATGTCATATCTTATTTTTTCCTCTCCTTTTACCTTTCCTGATAATCTTCATTTCTGCACTCTTCTCCAACTCTCTCTCTCCTGTCTTTTCCTATCAGCCTGTAGCACTCCCTTTAGTATTTCTTGTAGTGCTGGTCTCTTGTTCACAAACTCTCTCAGTGTCTGTTTGTCTGAAAATGTTTTAATCTCTCCCTCATTTTTGAAGGAAAGTTTTGCTGGATATAGAATTCTTGGTTGGCAGTTTTTCTCTTTCAGTATCTTAAATATATCATGCCACTGTCTTCTTGCCTCCATGGTTTCTGCAGAGAAATCTGTACATAGTCTTATTGACTTTCCCTTGTATGTGATGGATTGCTTTTCTCTTGCTGCTTTCAGAATCCTCTCTTTGTCTTTGACATTGGACAATCTGACCAGTAAGTGTCTTGGAGTAGGTCTATTGGGATCTATTCTATTTGGGGTACGTTGTACTTCTTGAATCTCTAATTTTCTGTCTTTTATAAGAGTTGGGAAATTTTCAGTGAATATATCTTCTATTACTCTTTCCGCCCCTTTTCCCTTCTCTTCTCCTTCTGGGATACCCATAACACGTATATTTGTGCATTTCATGTTGTCACTCAGCTCCCTAAGACCCTGCTCATATTTTTCCATTTTTTTCACCAGCTGTTCTTTTGTGTGTATGAATTCGAATGACCTGTCTTCCAGTTCACTGATCCTTTCTTCTGCCTGTTCAAATCTACTGTTGTGTCCCTCCATTGTGTTTTTCATCTCCTCCATTGTGGCCTTCATTCCCATGAGTTCTGCTATTTGTTTTTTTAAGTTTATGAATTCTTCTTTATGGTCAGCCAGTGTCTTCTTTATATCCTTCAGCTCTTTTGCTATATCTTCCTTCATTTCATCAAATTTATTTAGCATTAGTTGCCTCCACTCCTGTGTCTCAGCTGAGCTATTAGTTTGTTCCTTTGGCTGGTCCATGTTTTCGTGTTTCCTGGTATGGCTTGTTATCTTAAGTTGTCTAGGCATCTGATTCTCTTGATTAGTTTATTTTGGAGCTTGTTTTCTGTCTTTTACCTAGTGGTTTTCTTGTTGGTTGGCTTTGTTCTCTGGCCTCTGTTATTCAGTTCAACTTATTCTAGACCTCTAACTTAGGTTCTATTTAGTTGATCAGAATTTTTCCCCTCTTGTTTTTTCTGTTTCTTGCTCTGCCTCTATGTAACCTTTTTGTGAGTGGGTCTCCTCAGATATGATCGACCCTAGTCAGATTTTCCCAGTCTAGTGAGGCCCAGGTCTCATTGGGAGGGTATGGAGTTTTCCTGAGAATGAGAACCTCCTACGAGGTCTTTAGAATTGGTGCTTTTCCTCTCCTGTCCAGCAGGTGGCGCTGGCCAGCCCGCAGCTCCCCCACCAGTGTAAGGAGGTCTGGAGCCTTTAGTTCTCCTGGTGACTCTGATCCTGTCAGGGACGTGGCTGACTGAAGCCGGAATCTGAATTCCAGCCCCTGGGGTCTGAATTCCCAGAAGGAGGACTGCCAGTTGAGCTGGACCTCCCTCCACTCTCCCAATCCTCAGACCTCCAGTTGTCTCTCAGAGGCACTATTCCCTTCTCCTCTCTCCTCTTTGGGGACTCTCAAGGTAGATTCCTTGGTCAGCCTGAGTTACCAATTAAAGACGGGGGTGGAGGCCTTCAGTAGTGAATACGGAATTCAAAGACACTGTGGGTACTCTGTCTCCCCCAAGCCCAGCCCAGTCCCCCAACCTGGGCTTTCCGATAGAAAATAACCACATATATTACTTTTAGATAAAAAAAAAAAGTAGAAAAGAAATCAAGAAAAAGAAAAAAGGGAAAAAAAAAAAAGAGTCTCTTTTAAACGTCTTTCCCCAGCCTGGAAGTTTTGTCAGTGTCAGAATAGAGCATTTAAAGATACGCTTTGGGCTATTGTCTGATAATTACTCTCCAACCGCTTCAGTTCCACCCCTGCCAGGGGCTATTGAAATGCAAAGAGATAAGGGATCAGTGAGAAGCCAGAAGGGACAAAATGTAAGGGAAAAAAAAATGGCTTTTTTGGAGTCTGGGAATGGGTGCCCGCTTTTACGTGCCCCCACTTCTTGGAGCCCAGCCCTTCTTTAGCACCCCAGCTCCCAAAATTAATTAATTTGTTAATTAATTCTGCAGTTGAGGCTGGGTTGAGCCTCCCTTCTTGCCCTCAGCAGATTGCTGTTTTTTGGTTCTTTTTCCCCCCTTTCAGGGAGCCGGCAGCAAGACAGTCTGTGAGGTCTGGGTGGGGAGGGGCGCCAGACCCCTGGTCCGGGGAACTTACAATGTTCGCTGCGATCTCAGCTTTTCCTCCAATTCCAAACTTGAGTCCAATGTGTGACTGGTTACTGGAGACCCCGAAAACGCTGTTTCATATAGTTCTTGGGTAACTGCCAGCTGCTCTAGGGGAGAGACGAAATTCTGCTCCTCACCACTCTGCCATCTTGCCCCGCCTCCTAATCCTGTTTTAAGAGATGAAAATGCAACAGAATCTCCCATAGGTTTTGATACATTGTGTTCTCATTTTTATTTGTCTCTAGATATTTACCAATTTCTCTTGCAATTTCTTCTTTGACCCACTGATTGTTTAGGAGTGTGTTGTTTAACCTCCACATATCTGTGAATGTTCTGGTTCTTTGGGAGTTATTGATTTCTAATTGCATTCCATTATGGTCATAGAATGTGCTTTGAATAATTTCAATCTTTTAAAATTTATTGAGGCTTGTTTTATGCCCCAGCATATGATCTATCCTGGGTAACATTCCATGGCACTAGAGAAGAATGTATATCCTTGTAATTTGGGATGTAACAATCTATATATGTCTGTTAAGTCTAATTAATTTATAACATTGTTTAGGTTCTCAGTTTCCTTATTGGTCTTCTGTCTGGTTGTTCTATCTATAGAAGAGAGTGGTGTATTGACGTCTCCCACTATTATTGTAGAAACTTCTATTGCTCCCTTCAGTTTTGCCAATGTTTGTCTCATGTACTTTGGAACACCTTGATTGGGTGCACAAACGTTTATGTTTGTTGTTTCTTCTTGGTGAATTTTCCCTTTTATTAATATGTAGGGTCCTTCCTTGTCTCTTATGTCATCTTTGCCCTTAAAGTCTATTTTGTCTGATATTAGAATTGTATACCAGCTTTCTTTTGGCTGAACCAGTATTGCTACACCTGCTTTCTTGGGTTGCTGGATCTAAAATGAGTCTCTTTTTTTTAAAAAATTTATTGTAGAATATAACATATATACATAGAACTGATAACTTTCCGAGTACCATTTAACAAGTAGTTAGAAACAAATTTCAAAGAATATTGTTCTGGTTTTCTAATGCTGCTGTTTTGCAAAACACCAGAAATGGATAGGCTTTTATAAAGGGGGTTTATTTGGTTACAAAGTTATAGTCTTAAAGCCATAAAGTGTCCAAGGTAAGGCATCAAAAATAGGGTACCTTCACTGGAGGATGGACAATGGTGTCCAGAAAACCTCTGTCAGCTGGGAAGGCACGTGGCTGGCGTCCACTTGCTCCCAGGTTCATTTCAAAATGGAGTGCTCCAAAATGTCAATGTCAGCTTCCAACTGCTGCCTTCAAAATGTGTCTCTCAGCTGCAGCTAGCAGTGAGCTCCTTCTGTGTGAGCTTTTATAGGGCTCCAGTGAACTGATCAAGGCCCACCCTGAGTGGGCGGGGCCACGTTTCCATGGAAACTTTCAATCAGAGGTCACACCCTAACCAAAGTTGTCACTCACAGTTGGGTGGGTCACATCTCCACGGAAATAATCGAAAGGTTCCAACCTAATCAACTTTAATATATCTGCCCACACAAGATTGCATTAAAGAATATGGCTTTTTTCTGGGGGACATGATGTATACAAACCAGCACAAATATTATGCGTTACAGTCCCACAGTTTCAGTTATTTCCTTATTGTGAAATTTAACATATATACAAAAAAATAATATCTTTCAAAGTATGATTTAACAAGTAGCTATACGGGAAATCTCCAAAGTTGTTATGAGTCACAGTACCATAGTTTCAGTTACTTCCTTACTGTAAAATATAACATGTATACGAAAAGGTGATAGTTTTCAATTACAATTTAACAAGTAGCTATAGAACAAATTTCAAAGGATGCTATGCGTTATAGTTCCACCATTTTAGTTCTTTCCTTCTAGCTATTCTAGTACCCTAGCAACTAAGAGAAAGAAAATTATGTAGAGATTCAGTATTCATCATCCTTTGTTAAATGTCATCTCGTCTGTTGCTCCCCCTTCCTCTAGTTTAATCACTTTCCCAATCTTCAGGGATGTCTAGGCAGTGACCACCCTGACCTGTTCATGTTGAAAAGGGGTGTCAACATTATGGGAAAAGGGGACACATCTGGTTGATGTTCTTGGAGAGGCTATTGCCTCTGGGTTTTGGGAATTCGCTGTCATAAGAGTTCTCTGAATGATTTAAGTTTCTGGAGAATAAACTTAGTGAGTGAAACCTTTATAGAGTCTCAGAAAGGGACCTGGGTATTCTTTAGGGTTTTGGGGACTACTGTTGACTTGGGCTTATCATATTGTGGTCATTTGGCATATCTAGCTGAAGCTTACATAGAACTTACCTCCAGGACAGCCTCTTGTAAGATGAGTCTCTTTTAAAAGATAAAAGTATATCGATGGATCATACTTTTTAATCCATTCTCTCAATCTGTATCTATTAATTGAGGAGTTTAATCCATTCACATTCAGTGTTATTACTGTGAAGGCAGTTCTTGAACCAACCATCTTATCCATTGGTTTTTAGTTGTCAGATGTAGTTTTATCCCTCTCTCTTTTATTTTTTCCTTTAAGTTACCCATACTAATACTCTTCAGTTCTGTGCCCTTCTCCAGGCCTCTCTCTCCTTTCTTTTTTTCTCAGCTGGTAGAGCTCCCTTTAATATTTCTGGCAGGGCAGGTCTCTTGCTAACAAGTTCTCTCAGCATTTGTTTGTGAAAATTTTAAACTCTCCCTCGCTTTTAAGGGAGAGCTTTGCAAGCTAAAGAATACCTGGCTGTTAATTTTTCACTTTTAGAATCTTAAATATTTCATACCACTGCATTCTCACCTCCCTGGTGCCCACTGAGTAGTCAGTCTTAGTCTTATGTTGTTTCCCTTCTATGTGGTGAATCGTTTTTCTCTTGCCGCTGTCAGAACTTTCTCCTTTTCATCATTTGACAAACCGTTTAGTGTATGTTTTGGAGTGGGTTTATTTGAATTTATTATTTTTGGAGTTTTTTGGGGATCTTTGATTTGCATATTTATGTCACTTAGAAGGGCAGGGAAGGTTTCCTTAACTATGTCTTCAAATAACCTTCCTAGCTCTTTATTCTTCTCTTCTTATGGGACACCAACGATTCTTATATTTGAGCATTTCATGTTGTCCATGATTTACCTGAGATCCATTTCAAATTTTTCAATTTCCCCCCCACCATGTGTTCTTTTTTTGCATTCGCATTCAATTTTCTGTCCTCTATTTCTTTTATTCTTTCTTCTGCCTCTTCAAATCAGCTGTTGTGTGTCTCTAGTATATTTTTAATTTCATCACCAGTATCTTTTATTTCCACTTGATCTCCTATTTTTTAATTTGCTCTTTCAAATTCTTCTTTATGCTCTTCTAGATTCTTCTTGATGTCCTTTATGTCTTTAGCCAACCTTTTGAAGTTGTTTTGGAGATTTGTGTGTATTTCTTTGATTAATTGCTCCAAATTCTGTTTTTCCACTGGCTTTTTAATTTGTTCCTTTGGCTTGTGCATATCTTCTTGTTCCTTCATGTGCTTTATGATTTTTTGTATGCTTCAGGACATTTCCATATCTTGAAATGGAATGATAAGGTTATTTTGGTAAATGCAGGATTATTTGAATATATACATATATGGCGGGGCAGGGCTACAGCTTGGTGGAGTGCACTTTCACTGTCCTACCAGCAGATGGCACACTTCAGCCACATCTCACCCTCAAGCCAGGTCTTCCCCAAATTCTCCCGTGCACTGGGCAGAGTCCAAGCCAGGTGCAGATCCTTTCAGTGCACCAGTTTTCTGTGTGCACTGGGGACTGCCTGCCCTGGGGGTGTGATGTGGGCCTTGTGCAGTTTGGAGGGAATCTGATCAAGAGCACCCTCCAGCTCAAAGGTGCCCCACTCCCTGCCTGCTATGTGCCCGTGAGCCTCTAGGGTGTGGGAGGAGCTCCTGGTGCTTTCGTGTGGTGCCCTCCCCTATCCCTGCCTCTTGCCCAAGCACACCATGCACTTCTGTGGGGGGAGAGTAAATGTGGTCAGTACTGGCCCACTGCCTCCCAGGTTCTCTCACGGGAGTTCCTGGCCATGTGCTGTGGAGGATCACCTCCCCAGCTGATTGCTGAGATGAGTGCATGGGAGCAGACCCATGCTCCATGGCCAACTTGCCGCTGCCAGCCTCCAGCAGTGATGCCATTTGGATGAACTCATCCCGTCCTTTGAGATGCAGTTTCTCTGATTTTTCATCCAAGTACCTACTGCATATTATAGAAGTTCCTCTATGGCAGCTCACAACCTGAAAATACTGTCCTGGGTGTCCTCCGGCCCTTCTCTAGTTTCTTTCATGGAGGAAAAGTTTGCTCCATCTCACCTATTCTGCCATCTTCCCAGAAGTCCCAAAACCTCTTATTAATATAGATTTCAAAAACCTCAAAAAATGCTAGAAAATCAAATCCAGCAATATAAAAAAAGGATTATACACAGAACCAAGTGGGATTTGTCCCAGGAATACAAGGTTGATTTAATCTGAAAAGCAATTAATGTTTTACATCACATAAATAGAATAAAAGAAAAATACATAAAAATTTCTCAATAGATGCAGGTAACACATTTGACATAGTGCAGTACCCCTTTATGGTAAAAATACTTGACCAATTTGGAATAGAAGGGAATGTCCTCAATCTGATAAAGGGCATCTATCAAAAAATAAAACCCACAGTAACATCACACTTAATGGTGAAAGACTGTATGATTTTCCTCCAAGGTTAGAAACAAGGCAAGGAACATTATAAGGAGATTCTATCCAGGGCAATTAGGAAAAAAAAAAAAAAAAGAAGAAGAAGAAGAAGAAGAAGAAAAGAAAAGAAAAGAAGAAAAAAGAAAAGAAATGGCATCCAGATTGGAAAAGAAAAGGTAGAACTATCTCTATTCGCAGACAACATTATCTTGCATATAGAAAATCCTAAAGAATCCACTACAAACCTAATAGAATTAATAAACAAGTTCAGCAAAGTTATGGGTTACAAGATCAACATGTATAATGTCAATTGTGTCTCTATAAGTAACAATGAGCAGACCAAAAGTGAATTAAGAAAACGATTACATTTATAATAGCATCAAAAAGGAATACACTTAACAAAATAAGTGTAAAATTTATATTCTGAAAACTACAAAATATTGTTGAAAAATTAAAGATGACCTAAATAAATGGAAAAACACCTCAGATCAAGGATTGAAAGAGTTAATATTTTTGTGATGGCAATACCCTTCAAATTGACATATAGATTCAATGCAATCCCTATCAAAATTCCAGCTGACTTTGTAAAGATTGACATGCCAATTCTAAAATTCATATCCTCACATTTACAGTCAATAGATTTTCAACAAGGGTGCCAAGACAATTTCAATGGGGAAAAGAATAGTCTTTTCAACAAATGGTGCTATGTAGCTGCATATACACATGCAAAAGAATGAGGTTGGACCCCCTTTCTCACACTATATACAAAAATTAACTCAAAATGGATCAAAGACCTAAATGTAAGAGCTAAAACGCTAACACTCTTAAAAAAAAAAAAACGCATTAGTCCTCATGGCTTTGAATTAGGCAATTCAAAACATCAAAAAGCACAAGCAACAAAATATAAAAGAGAGATAAATGGGACAACGTCAAAATTCAAAAATGTTTGTCCTTCAAAAGATACCATGAAGTTGTTGAGAGAACAAAGATGTTCTAAAAAAACAAGATGAGAATGGAAGCAAGGGATGGACATCTGCCACTGTTGGTGACTTTAGAGCCTCTCCTTCACAGTCTTCCTTTGGTTGGAGAATGTCCCACACTCGGGAGCTCTGCTTTCCCAGAGCAGAAGTCAGAAGTTACCTTCTCAGCCTCCCTTGCAGATCAGTTGGGCAGATGCCCCAGGATCCTCTAATGAGAAACACCTGCAGTGACATTTTATTCAGAAGAGAGGCTGGTGGTGAAGCTGGTGCCATGAGGAATCTCTCTTTCGGAAAAGGGAGGCACAGGTGGATGTTCTGACATGCCAGGTGTCATCAGCGGGAGTGTGTGTCAGCACCTAGCGGCAGAGGCAGTGGGGTTTTGGCTGACCAGTCCTGAGGGATGCTTCTGGCATGTGGAGACCTTTTAGCCCGACTCTGTAGCCCTCTTGAAGATTCTGTGAGCTACTTAATATTTTCAGTAAATTTCCTTTCCACTTAAAAAAAAAATACCATACAAAAAGTGCAGACAATGCACAGAATTCTAGAACATTGTTGCAAATCATATAACAGACAAGGGACTTGTTTTTACTATGTATAAAGAGCTCTTACAACTCAATAATAATAGGACAGCTCACTTATAAAATAGACAAATGATCTGAATAGAGATTTCCCCACAAAAGATACACAAAGGCAAATAAACATGTGAAAACATCCTCAATATCTTTAGTAATCAGAAAAATGCAAATCAAAACCACAATGACAAACCACTCACATCTACAAAGGTGAATGCAATAAAAAAGTCAGATAATAACAAGTGTTGGCAAGGAGGTGGAGAAACTGGAACCCTCACACACTGCTGGTAGGAATGTAAAATGGTTCAGGTACTAAGGAAACAATCTGACAGTTCCTCAAACGGTTCAATGTAGAGTTACCATATGACCCAGATATTCCACTCCTAAATACACACACACACACACACACACACACGAAATGAAAATATATGTCCACGCCAAAACTTGTATACAAATGTCCATAGCAGCATTATTTACCATAGCTCTGAAGTAGAAACAAACTCAAATATCCATCAACTGATGAATGGATAAATAAAATGTGGTATAGCCATACAATGGAATATTATTTGGCAATAAAAAAGAATGAAGTACTAATACAAGTTTCATGGATAAACCTTGAAAATATCATGCTAAGTGAAAGAGGCCGTTTTCAAAGGTCCATACTTTGTATGATTCCATTTGTACGAAATGTTCAGAATAGGCAAATCTATCAAGACAGAAAGTAGATGGGGGGATTTGTAGGTATGGTGGTTTGGAGTTATGTACCCCAGAAAATCACATTCTTAAACTTAATCCATTCCTAGGATGTGAACCTATTGTAAGTAAGACTTTTTGATGAGCTTGCTTCAGTTAAGGTGTGGCTGCATTCAATCAGGAGGGGTCTTAATCCTATTGCCGGAGCCCTTTATAAACAGAATGAAATTAGGTCAGAGGGAGAGAGGGAGAGAGAGAGAGAGATTGAGCATGCACCATGGGAAGTGAGATCAGTCAATGGACCCAACAAGAGAACGTGGGGCCGCCATGTGCATTGTGTGTGACAGAGGAGCCCAGGACCAGTCTGAGAAAGCATCGACTTGATGATGCGTTTTCCCAACCTCAAAACCATGAGTCAATAAATGCCCATTGTTTAAGGCACCCCATTGCATGGTATTTGCTTCAGCAGCCAGGAAAATTAAAACAGGAGGTGATGACTAAGAGGTGTGGAGTTTTTTTCTTTTTTTAGGGGTAATGAAAATGTTCTAAAATTGACTGTGGTGATGGCTGCACAACTCTGTGAATATTCTAAAATTCATTGAATTGTACAATTTAAATGGATGAATTGTACGGTATATGAATTACATCCCAATAAGATGTTTTTTTAAAAGGAACCATTAAATAAATGGAAATGATAATTAAAGACTGCTGCAAGAGCATAGCTTCAGAGTCAGGTTATTAAAGAAAAATACTACCAACTTTCCAGGAACAATGTAAGCTGCTACAGAAAAGTATAAAAAGATGGAAAGCTGCCCAACAACTAAGTGTACTTGAAAATAAAATATTAGCTAACTGAATCTATGGGCATTAAGAAATTAACTCATCATGATCAAGTAGGGCTTGTCCCAGGGAGCTGGAGATCTTTCTTGTAATTCAACAATATTTTTTGAGTACCAAGTAAAGGTTGGCAACTGTTCTACATGGCTGTATTTTTTTTCACAGCATTGAACATAATGAATGAATGAAGAAGTAATTAACAGCTTCCTCATGTGTATTTACCAGAGCACAGGTCCAGTTATACTCAAAAGTGATTTCAAGCCTCCATCTTTTAGATGTGGTGACTGTAAATTATGCCACAAGTTATTTGATATCCCTCCCTTTAAGAGGCAGAGAATATTTCCTACTCCTTCGGCGAAGGCTGGATCTAGTGACATAGGCCTGCCCAGCAACTGTCTTCAACCTCATGGGGAACTCTGAGTCAGAATCACCCACATAATCCAGTCCTGGATCCCTGACCCTCAGATACTGTGTGAAATAATAAATGTCTGTCTGTTTGGTTATATATATATGAATATACATTTATCATAAATTTTACTGATAAAAAGTTTGTGAAGCATGCAATTTCCAAATGATAAAATAATGAATATTTTTGTACTGCAAGCTCCCTATTAGCCAATTGTTTCTCACAAAATGTGTTCATTGATTTTTGATGAACTTTTGAATCTATAAATGACCTATGTTAACTTTCAACCATGATTTGACAAATGGAATTTTGTCTCAATCTCCCAACCCTTCTCCCAATAAAATTATCATTATTAAATATGATGTGTGATCTACTATAAAATTATTTCTAAACCTCAAACAAATTATATCCATTACACTGAACCCTTTTTCAACTTTGCTAGACATGACACACTTTTTAAATTTGATCTGCCTTATTAACATTTTCTTAAGTCTGAAAACTTAAAAAATAGATTAAGACATCATTTGTAGTGTTTGATGATTTCCATGGTGTAAATATTCCCAAGATGACTCATTTCAAGCAACCAATGTGACATCTCTGAGCATGGATTTGGGAAGATGTATATAGTGCTACACCATTATATGGTATTTCCATCATACAGATACAATAGATGTCAATAAACCCAAGAGCATAAATAATGATAAAATACAGTAAAACAACTAGTGCATTAGTTTTGTTTTTTTTTTTTGTTTTTTTTTTGCATTAGTTTTTGATTGCTACCATAACAAATTACCACAAACTTAGCAGTTTAAAATAACATACATTTATTATCTTACAGTAACCATAGGTTAGAAGTCCAGGGGTCTTGGCTGGCTCGTCTGCCCAGAGAGACTTTAAAGTCTCCAATAATGAAATCCAGATGCTGGCCAGCCTGGCCTCCTATTTGGAGGCTCTGGAAGAGAATCCACTTCCAGGCTGATTCAAGTCGTTAGCAGAATCCAATTCCATTGGTTGCAGGACTGACAGCCCCATTTCCATGCTGGCTGCTAACTGTTGTTTTAAGTGGTTACATTGTAGACTATTTGTTACACAGCAATAGGTAACTAACACAGGAGGTAAAATCTGCTGAGAACATTTAAGTCAAACTTCTCGAGTCTCAAAAATCATAGCATCCTCTTTCAACGTGCACACAACAGTGTATCCTGTTAAAATAAACATGTTTTCAGTTCTTTACCTTTGAATAAAACTGACATCAAGGAAGGATGAGCAATATTCATCCTGTGGCAAAAAACTAATGACCATGACCATGACCACAATATTTCAAACCGTTTAGACATTTTCCTAGTCTCATGTTACTTAATCTCTCAACAGCGTTTCAGATACTGTCCATTCACTTCCCCTGGAAACACTCTCCTGACTAGTGTTCTAGTTTGCTAACGCTGCCAGAATACAAAATACCAGGAATGGACTGGCTTTTAGAAGGGAGTTTATTAAGCTACAAATTTATAAACTTATAGTTCTAAGGCCATAAAAATGTCCAAACTAAGGCATCAACAAGAGGATACCTTCACTGAAGAGAGGCTGATGGCGTCTGGAGAATCTCTGTCGGCTGGGAAGGCATGTGGCTGGTCCTTTGCTCCCGGGTTGTGGTTTCAAAATGACTTTCTCCAAAATGTCTCCAGGCTTCTGTCTCTCTTAGCTTCTCCCAGCTCTCTGCTTGGTTCTCCTGGGATGTTTCTCTCTAAGCATGTTTCTCTTTAAGAAACTGGGGCTTCATCTCTTACCTTAGCATCTCCAAAAGTCGTTCTGTGTGCATCTCCCAGGGTCTCCAAGCATCAGCATCTGTGTCAGCTCCTGAGCTCGCTTAAGTCCTCCAGTGAACTTATCAAGACCCTCCCTGAACACGCAGGGTCCACACCTCCATGGAAATAATTTAATCAAATGTCCCACCCAGTTGGGTGAGTCAAGTCTCCATGGAAACTCTGAATCAAAAGGTTCCACCCTAATCAAAAGACTAATAAGTCTGCCCCCATAAGACTGCATTAAAGAACACGGCTTTTGTGGGGAACATAATAGATCCAAACCAGCACAAGGCAGGAAGGGAGAGTGTTTGTATGAAAAAATAAAAGAAAAAATGTTAAAAAGGAAAAAAAGACTGAATATTTGTACAAACCCTATTAATCCCTAGAAAACTTTAGCATCATAACTACCCAAGAAGACACAGAAAATGAATAGTTCTATAACCATTAAAGAAATTGAAGCAAGCCCAAATAGTTTTGTAGGTGAGTCTGACCAAATTTGCAAAGAACTGAGTGTTGCAATTTTGTACAAATCCTTTCAGAGAATAATGAAGGAATAATCTCCAGCTAGTCTATGAGGCTAGAAAAATCAGACAAGGACCATAACAGAAAGGAACTCTTAACTGAGGAATATAAATGCAAAAAACCCTGGTCAAACAGTAGAAAAATAAATTCATCATTATGTTAAAAGATGGTGCACGATGGCTAAGTTAGGTTTATCCTGGAAAGCAAAAATAATTTTACATTATCTATAAACATTATTACACCATTTATAGCTTAAGGAAGAAAAATCATATGACCATCTTAATAGATGCCGAAAATACATTTGGTGCAATTTATGAGTTTAAAACAAGAAAAATCTCAGCAATTTAGGAATACAAAAAACTTCCTCAATCTGATAAAAGGTTTCTACTAAAAACATGGAGTAGACATCATTCTGAGTGGGCAAATATTAAGGCAAATGTTAGAAGCATTCCCTGTATGTCTTAAAGCAGTAAGATACATGGAAGAAATCAAAGGCATAAGGATTAGAAAAGAAGAAAAAACTGTCATTATGGACGAATGATAGATTGTGCACAAATAAAAAGCAAAAGAAGCTACAGGGACAGTGGCTGGTGTAAAAGACAGAATGATCTTGAAAAGTAAAACTGGGGGATTGCAAGACAATGAGCGCAACATAGAAAATGTTCTGCATTTCTACTTAGTAGCAACATATTATTAGAAACACAACATTAGAAATAATACCATTTATAGGAACGATATCCAGAGATAAATATAATACAAATTATACAAGATCTGTATGAAGGAAATTGTAGAACTTTACTGAAATACATTAAAGAAAAGACTGGAACAAATGGACAGTGATCTCAAGTTCCTGGGCAGGAAGATTCTGTATAGCAAAGATGCCAATTTTCCCTCATTCCTAGATCCCTACACTGATCTATGAATGCAATGCAACCACAATATAAATATAAATGCAACCCCAACAATGCTTTTTGTGAAATTTAAAGCTGATCGAACAATGTGTATGGAACAACGAAAGCCTGAGGAGAGCTAAAAATCTCTCAAAGCTATGGTAATTAGGCTGTGTGGCACTGGCAGAGCGACAGTGATGGATAAGAATAGAGAGTGTAGGAACAGACCTCTGCATGTTTGGACACAAGATTTATGCACAAGTGGCACTGAAGAGCAGTGGGAGGAGGATGCTGTTTTCAATAGATATGCTGGGAAAACTGGACATCCAAGCAAGAACAAAATGAAACTTGGCCCTACCTCACACCATAGACAAAAATTAATTTCTACTGACCTAAATGTGAAAGACAAAGCAACAATGCTCTAGGAAGGGCTTTTTTTTTAATGTAAAAAGCAGTGAAGGAGAAGACATACATTTGACTATATTAAAATCAAGCTTCATTTATCAAAAACACCATTAAGGAGTGAAAAGTGGAACCAAATGGCTTCTTTTTTTAGTAATGGAAGAACATTTAATTCTAACCAAACTTTTGGTTGATGACAACGAGAAAAGCTTGACAAAATCCACATGCAGCTGCTTGAAGATATTGGAGAGCTAATCAGATACTGAAGCATTGGGGATTTTTCTTGAAGAGGTGCTTAAAAAGCTGAGCACCACTTTTGACACCCTCCAGGGTGGAGGGGCATAAAGGGCAAGGCCTAGGGACAACCGAGATTTGTGGGCCTCTGGGAACTCTCCATCATTTAGCTTGGGTCACTAAAGAACTACATCCTGGGAGAATGGGAGAGGAAAAAATATTCCTAGCCTGGAGCCAGCTTCCAATCATCTGGGTCCCTGAAAATGGATATCTCTCTTAGGTTGGTTTTTCTGGGAAACAGACCCTGAGATGGAGCTTCACTTAAGATGGTTTACTGGGGAGTGGTTCTGAGAATGATCTGTATGGGAGAGGCGGCAGGACTGGGCAGAGGGAGCAGCTGAACCGTGATACAGATGCAACATAGGAAGCCATGGAGTTAGCTTTGGCCCTTCAGAGTTGTCCCGGCTTGAGGCAGGACTTCTAGGCCTTTGTGTCTTCCCATCAATCCATCTTCATAAACTAGCTGTCCCATGAAAGGGGTGTTCCGGTTGCTAAAGCTGCCTTTACGCAAAATACCGGAAATGGATTGGCTTTTGTAAAGGGGGTTTATTTGGTTACAAATTTATAAATTTACAGTTCTAAGGCCATAAAAGTGTCCAAACTAAGGCATCATCAAGAGGATACCTTCACTGAAGAGAGGCTGATGGCGTCCGGAGAATCTCTGTCGGCTGGGAAGGCACATGGCTGGCGTCTGCTGGTCCTTTGCTCCCAGGTTGCACTGCTTTCAGCTTCTGATTCCAGTGGCTTTCTCCTTATGCATCACTTAGCTTCTCCAGGGCAAACTCTGGGCTTCACCTCTTAGCTTAGCATCTCCAAATGTCCTTTCGTCTGCATCTCCAAGCATCAGCAAGTGTCTGGACCTGTGTCAGCTCTTTTTAAAGGACTCCAGTAAACTAATGAAGACCCAACTTGAATGGGAAGGTTCACACCTCCATGGAAATAATCTAATCAAAAGGTCCCACCCATAAGTCTGCCCCCACAAGATTGCATTAAAGAACATAGTCTTTCCTGGAGTACATAACAGTTTCAGACAGGCACGGGGGTAATCCTGGTGTGGCAGCCCCCTTTTGCCAAGGACAGTTCCTGCCACCACACCACCCAGATGGAGATCTGAGCTGTGCCCCACAACATCTGCTGGGGAAGTCAGACATACTCAGCAGCCCTCTCCCAGCCCTCACCTACCCCCCACCTCATTTTCTGTTGTGCACAGATGTTTCAGTCTGTTTCCTTCCACAGCCTGAAGGAGCTGTTAGGTCTAATGAAAAGGCCCAATCATACCTTGAACCCAGAAATCAGGAACAAACAGCCTCAGATGCTTATTGGCTGAATTCTCAGGGGCAGGGCCCCTACCCCCTGGAGTGGGTAGACACTCAACACTCTAACAACATGGACTTGTCTGTCCTCTGCGGTGTGAGGCAGGGCATGTGGGGCTGCGTCCGCTGACCCTGGCCTGAGCCATTGGCCTCTCTGGGGGACAGGCCACGATGGGATCCCTTCCCCTGCTCTTTTGGACCCTTTGTGTTTTGAAAGTAGTAAAGCGGTAATTTGCTGAGAGTTCTGTTTGTGCTCGAGCCTCTTTTCCCACGATGCACCACAGAGCAGCTCACTCCACAGCGTCCACTACAAAAGCACACGGAACGTGACCACAATGCAACGAAGCTAGAAATCAACAAGAAGATGACTGGAATCTACATGGATCAAAAAAGAAAATGTTTTTGAGTGAATGATATTGAAAATACCACATATTAAATGTTATGGAATGCAGCCACCTTAGGAATGCATAGCTTTAAATTATATTAGACAAGAAGACAGAATGAAAGTCCATGAACTAAGCAAGCATCTCAAGAAATTTGAAAAAGGAACAAAAAATTAAACCCAAAGAAAATAGAAGAGAGGAAATTATAAGGGGAATACATAATGAAATAGAAAACAAACATATAGTAGAAAGAATTGATAAAGCTAAAAGTCTCAGCCCTAGTGAGACTTACTGGGGAGAAAGAGAGAAGGCGTGGGGAATTTACTAGAGATTCTTCAGACCTTAAAATGGCAGTAAGAGGGTGTGTTACATTCTTGGGGCTGCTATAACAGAGTGACACAGACGAGCTGGCTTAAAACAACAGAAACTTACTTGCCCACCGTTCTGGAGGTTGGAGTCTGGAATCAGGGCTCTTCTTCCTCCGCAGGTGCCAGGGAAGGACCCTTTGCCTCTTCTAGCTTCTGGGGTTCCAGGCCTTCCTTGCCGTAGGCAGCCCCACTCAGCCTCTGCCTCTCTCTTCACCCACCTTCTCCTCCCTGTGTCTCTGTCTGTTCTCTTCTAAGGACATCAGAATTAAAAAATTAATTCTGGGGATGGATGCACAGCTGTATGATGGTACCGGGGGCAATTGATTGTACACTTCGGATCTTTGGATAATTTTATGGTATGTGAACAATCTCAATTAAAAAAAAACAAAACTAAAACAAACAAAAAAACAATTCAACATGTTTAGGGAGGATATGGTAAAAGAGATGAAGGATATTGTGCCACTTTGAATATATTATGTCCCCCAGAAAAAGCCATATTCTTTGATGCAATCTTGTGGGGCAGATTTGTTAGTGGGGATTAAGTTGGAATGTTTGGATTAGGTTGTTTGCATAGAAATGTGCCCCACCTAACTGTGGGTGATGACCCTAACTGGATAATTTCCATGGAGGTGTTACCCTACCCGTTCAGGGTGGGCCTAAATTAAATCACTGGAGCCATATAAATTAGCTGACAAACAGAAGGAACTCAGTGCAGCTGAGAGTGACATTTTGAAGAGGAGCTACAGCCAAGAGGGACACTTTGAAGAATGCACGGAAGCTGAGAGAGTAGCTGCAGATGAGAGACAGTTTGAAGACAGCCGTTGAAAGCAGACTCTTGCTCCAGAGAAGCTAAGAAACGACAAACACCCCAAGAGCAACTAAGAGTGACATTTTTGAAGAATTGCAGCCTAGAAAGGAACGTCCTGGGAGAAAGCCATTTTGAAACCAGAACTTTGGAGCAGACGCCAGCTACATGACTTCCCAGATAACAGAGGTTTTCCAGACACCACTGGCCATCCTTCAGTGAAGGTGCCCGAGTGTTGATGTGTTACCTTGGACACTTTATGGCCTTAAGACTGTAACTGTGTAACCAAATAACCCCCTTTTTTTTTTTTTTTTTTTTTTCCTTTTTAAGTTCTACTTTTATTTCCTCTTTTTGGATAGGTGATTTATCCACGTGGTTCAAAATTCAATAAGGATCAAAGAGTAAACAGCGCAGGCTGTCTTCTGCACCTGTCCCCCAACCTCTTAATCCCCTGCGAGGCAGCAACCAGTGTACCTTTTTCTGATATTTTTCCAGAGACAATTGAAGCATAGTCAAGCAAATATATGCAATATATTCTTTTCCTCCTCTTTTCACAAATGGCTACACACTATATTCTTCCCCTTTCCTTTTTCACTAATCAAAATAGTTTGGTCAGGATTCTATATCGGTACCCAAAAAAAAACTGCCTCCAACTATTATATGGCTGTACATTTATCTAAACTCCTTTTGAAGATGTTTAATTCATTTCCAATCTTCACTATTTCAAATAGTTCTATAATAATAACCTAAGTCATTTTGCATATGTGGAAATATAGCATAGAAAAATTTGCTGGAAATAAAATTGCTGAATCAAAGTGTACATACATTTTATGTTTTGACAAATATTACCACATTGCTCTCCATAGAGATGGAACAGCAGCAGTTTTTAAGTGTCTGTTTCTATATATAAACACCAACTTTGGTGTATTAGCAAACATTTTTTTTTTTTTTATTGAGATTTATTCACATACCACGCAGTCATACAAAACAAATTGTACTTTCGATTGTTTACAGTACCATTACATAGTTGTACATTCATCACCTAAATCAATCCCTGACACCTTCATTAGCACACACACAAAAATAACAAGAATAATAATTAGAGTGAAAAAGAGCAATTGAAGTAAAAAAGAACACTAGGTACCTTTGTCTGTTTGTTTGCTTCCCCTACTTTTCTACACATCCATCCATAAACTAGACAAAGTGGAGTTTGGTCCTTATGGCATTCCCAATCCCACTGTCACCCCTCATAAGCTACATTTTTATACAACTGTCTTTAAGATTCATGGGTTCTGGGTTGTAGTTTAATAGTTTCAGGTATCCACCACCAGCTACCCCAATTCTTTAGAACCTAAAAAAGGTTGTCTAAAGTGTGCGTAAGAGTGCCCACCAGAGTGATCTCTCGGCTCGTTTTGGAATCTCTCTGCCACTGAAGCTTATTTCATTTCCTTTCACATCCCCCTTTTGGTCAAGAAGATGTTCTCCATCCCACGATGCCGGGTCTACATTCCTCCCCGGGAGTCATATTCCACGTTGCCAGGGAGATTCACTTCCCTGGGTGTCTGATCCCACGTAGGGGGGAGGGTAGTGATTTCACCTTTCAAGTTGGCTTAGCCAGAGAGAGAGGGCCACATCTGAGCAACAAAGAGGCATTCAGGAGGAGACTCTTAGGCACAAATACAGGGAGGCCTAGCCTCTCCTTTGCAGCAACCGTCTTCCCAAGGGTAAAACTTATGGTAGAGGGCTCAACCCATCAAACCACCAGTCCCCTATGTCTGTGGTCATGTTAGCAACCATGGAGGTGGGGTAGGCGAATACCCCTGCATTCTCCACAGGCTCCTCAAGGGGGCACTACATCTTTTTATTTTTTTTTCCTTGTTTGTCTTTTTTCTTTTTTTTTTAACTTTCCCTTCTTTTTTCAAATTAACTGTATGAAAAAAAAAGTTAAAAAGAAAACAAACATACAATAAAAGAACATTTCAAAGAGACCATAGCAAGGGAGTAAGAAAAAGACAACTAACCTAAGATAACTGCTTAACTTCCAACATGTTCCTACTTTACCCCAAGAAAGTTACATAATATAGCAACATTTCAGTGAACTTGTTCCTACTACATCCATCAGAAATTAACAGACCATAGTCATTTCTGGGCATCCCCAGAACGTTAAATAGCTTATCTGTTATTCTTGGATTATTGTTCCCCCTTCCTTAATTGCTCTCTACTGCTAGTTCCCCTACATTCTACATTATAAACCATTTGTTTTACATTTTTCAAAGTTCACATTAGTGGTAGCATATAATATTTCTCTTTTTGTGCCTGGCTTATTTCGCTCAGCATTATGTCTTCAAGGTTCATCCATGTTGTCATATGTTTCACCAGATCGTTTCTTCTTACTGCCGCATAGTATTCCATCGTGTGTATATACCACATTTTATTTATCCACTCATCTGTTGAAGGACATTTGGGTTGTTTCCATCTCTTGGCAATTGTGAATAATGCTGCTATGAACATTGGCGTGCAGATATCTGTTCGTGTCACTGCTTTCCGATCTTCCGGGTATATACCGAGAAGTGCAATCGCTGGATCGAATGGTAGCTCTATATCTAGTTTTCTAAGGAACTGCCAGACTGACTTCCAGAGTGGCTGAACCATTATACAGTCCCACCAACAATGAATAAGAGTTCCAATTTCTCCACATCCCCTCCAGCATTTGTAGTTTCCTGTTTGTTTAATGGCAGCCATTCTAACCGGTGTTAGATGGTATCTCATTGTGGTCTTAATTTGCATCTCTCTAATAGCTAGTGAAGCTGAACATTTTTTCATGTGTTTCTTGGCCATTTGTATTTCCTCTTCAGAGAACTGTCTTTTCATATCTTTTGCCCATTTTATAATTGGGCTGTCTGTACTATTGTCATTGAGTTGTAGAATTTCTTTATATATGCAAGATATCAGTCTTTTGTCAGATACATGGTTTCCAAAAATTTTTTCCCATTGAGTTGGCTGCCTCTTTACCTTTTTGAGAAATTCCTTTGAGGTGCAGAAACTTCTAAGCTTGAGGAGTTCCCATTTATCTATTTTCTCTTTTGTTGCTTGTGCTTTGGGTGTAAAGTCTAGGAAGTGGCCTCCTAATACAAGGTCTTGAAGATGTTTTCCTACATTATCTTCTAGGAGTTTTATGGTACTTTCTTTTATATTGAGATCTTTGGTCCATTTTGAGTTAATTTTTGTGTAGGGCGTGAGGTAGGGGTCCTCTTTCATTCTTTTGGATATGGATATCCAACTCTCCCAGCCCCATTTGTTGAAAAGACCATTATGGCTCAGTTCGGTGACTTTGGGGGCCTTATCAAAGATCAGTCGGCCATAGATCTGAGGGTCTATCTCTGAATTCTCAATTCGATTCCATTGATCTATATGTCTATCTTTGTGCCAGTACCATGCTGTTTTGGCAACTGTGGCTTTATAATAAGCTTCAAAGTCAGGGAGTGTAAGTCCTCCCACTTCGTTTTTCTTTTTTAGAGTGTCTTTAGCAATTCGAGGCATCTTCCCTTTCCAAATAAATTTGATAACTAGCTTTTCCAAGTCTGCAAAGTAGGTTGTTGGAATTTTGATTGGGATTGCATTGAATCTGTAGATGAGTTTGGGTAAAATTGACATCTTAATGACATTTAGCCTTCCTATCCATGAACATGGAATATTTTTCCATCTTTTAAGGTCCCCTTCTATTTCTTTTAGTAGAGTTATGTAGTTTTCTTTGTATAGGTCTTTTACATCTTTGGTTAAGTTTATTCCTAGGTACTTGATTTTTTTAGTTGCTATTGAAAATGGTATCTTTTTCTTGAGTGTCTCTTCAGTTTGTTCATTTCTAGCATATAGAAACATTACTGACTTATGTGCATTAATCTTGTATCCCGCTACTTTGCTAAATTTGTTTATTAGCTCTAGTAGGTGTATCGTTGATTTCTCAGGGTTTTCTAGATATAAGATCATATCATCTGCAAACAATGACAGTTTTACTTCTTCTTTTCCAATTTGGATGCCTTTTATTTCTTTGTCTTGCCGGATTGCCCTGGCTAGCACTTCCAGCACAATGTTGAATAACAGTGGTGACAGCGGGCATCCTTGTCTTGTTCCTGATCTTAGAGGGAAGGCTTTCAGTCTCTCACCATTGAGTACTATGCTGGCTGTGGGTTTTTCATATATGCTCTTTATCATGTTGAGGAAGTTTCCTTCAATTCCTACCTTTTGAAGTGTTTTTATCAAAAAGGGATGTTGGATTTTGTCAAATGCTTTTTCAGCATCTATTGAGATGATCAATTGATTTTTCCCTTTCGAGTTTTTAATGTGTTGTAATACATTGATTGTTTTTCTTATGTTGAACCATCCTTGCATGCCTGGAATGAACCCCACTTGGTCATGGTGTATGATTTTTTTAATGTGTCTTTGGATTCGATTTGCAAGTATTTTGTTGAGGATTTTTGCATCTATATTCATTAGGGAGATTGGCCGGTAGTTTTCCTTTTTTGTAGCATCTTTGTCTGGTTTTGGTATTAGATTGATGTTAGCTTCATAAAATGAGTTAGGTAGTGTTCCATTTTTTTCAATGTTTTGAAAGAGTTTGAGTAAGATTGGTGTCAGTTCTTTCTGGAAAGTTTGGTAGAATTCCCCTGTGAAGCCATCTGGCCCTGGGCATTTATTTGTGGGAAGATTTTTGATGACTGATTGGATCTCTTTGCTTGTGATGGGTTGGTTGAGGTCTTCTATTTCTTCTCTGGTCAGTCTAGGTTGTTCATATGTTTCCAGGAAATTGTCCATTTCTTCTACATTATCCAGTTTGTTGCCATACAGTTGTTCATAATATCCTCTTATAATTTTTTTAATTTCTTCAGGATCTGCAGTTATGTCACCTTTTTCATTCATTATTTTGTTTATATGGGTCTTCTCTCTTTTTGATTTTGTCAGTCTAGCTAGGGGCTTGTCAATCTTGTTGATCTTCTCAAAGAATCAACTTTTGGTGATATTTATCCTTTCTATTGTTTTTTTGTTCTCTATGTCATTTATTTCTGCTTTAATCCTTGTTATTTCTTTTCTTGTACTTGGTTTAGGATTGGTTTGCTGTTCATTTTCTAGCTTCTTCAGTTGATCCATTAGTTCTTTGATTTTGGCTCTTTCTTCCTTTTTAATATATGCGTTTAGTGCTATAAATTTCCCCCTTAGCACTGCTTTTGCTGCATCCCATAGGTTTTGGTATGTTGTGTTCTCATTTTCATTCGTCTCTATATATTTAGCAATTTCTCTTGCTATTTCTTCTTTAACCCACTGATTGTTTAGGAGTGTGTTGTTTAACCTCCAGGTATTTGTGAATTTTCTAAGTCTCTGATGGTTATTGACTTCTAATTGTATTCCATTGTGGTCAGAGAATGTGCTTTGAATAATTTCAATCTTTTTAAATTTATTGAGGCTTGTTTTATGTCCCAGCATATGATCTATTCTGGAGAAAGTTCCGTGAGCACTAGAAAAGTATGTGTATCCTGGTGATTTGGGATGTAATGTCCTGTAGATGTCTGTTAAATCTAATTCATTTATCAGATTGTTTAGGTTTTCAATTTCCTTATTGGTCTTCTGTCTGGTTGATCTATCTATAGGAGAGAGTGATGTGTTGAAGTCTCCCACAATTATTGTGGAAACATCAATTGCTTCCTTTAGTTTTGCCAATGTTTCTCTCATGTATTTTGTGGCACCTTGATTGGGTGCATAGACATTTACGATTGTTATTTCTTCTTGCTGAATTGCCCCTTTTATTAGTATGTAGTGGCCTTCTTTGTCTCTCAAAACATCCCTGCATTTGAAGTCTATTTTATCTGAGATTAATATTGCTACACCTGCTTTCTTTTGGCTGTAGCTTGCATGAAATATTTTTTTCCATCCTTTCACTTTCAGTTTCTTTGTGTCCCTGTGTCTAAGATGAGTCTCTTGTATGCAACATATTGATGGTTCATTTTTTTTGATCCATTCTGCGAATCTATATCTTTTAATTGGGGAGTTTAATCCATTTACATTCAACGTTAAAACCGTGAAGGCATTTCTTGAATCGGCCATCTTATCCTTTGGATTATGTTTGCCATATTTTTCCCTCTCTCTATTAATATCCTTTATTGTACCCATACCGAATCTCTTTAGTACTGAACCTTTCTCCAAGTCTCTCTGTCCTGTCTTTGTTTCTCTGTCTGTAGGGCTCCCTTTAGTATCTCCAGTAGGGCAGGTCTCTTGTTAGCAAATTCTCTCAGCATTTCTTTGTCTGTGAAAAATTTAAGCTCTCCCTCAAATTTGAAGGAGAGCTTTGCTGGATAAAGTATTCTTGGCTGGAAATTCCTCTCACTCAGAATTTTAAATATATCGTGCCACTGCCTTCTCGCCTCCATGGTGGCTGCTGAGTAGTCACTACTTAGTCTTATGCTGTTTCCTTTGTATGTGGTGAATTGCTTTTCTCTTGCTGCTTTCAGAACTTGCTCCTTCTCTTCTATGTTTGACAGTGTGATCAGTATATGTCTCGGAGTGGGTTTTTTTGGATTTATTCTATTTGGAGTTCGCTGAGCATTTATGATTTGTGTATTTATGTTGTTTAGAAGATTTGGGAAGTTTTCCCCAACAATTTCTTTGAATACTCTTCCTAGACCTTTACCCTTTTCTTCCCCTTCTGGGACACCAATGAGTCTTATATTCGGACGTTTCATATTATCCATCATATCCCTGAGGTCCATTTCGAGTTTTTCAATTTTTTTCCCCATTCTTTCTTTTATGCTTTCATTTTCCATTCTGTCATCTTCCAGGTCACTGATTCGTTGTTCAACTTCCTCTAGTCTTGTACTATGAGTGTCCAGAATATTTTTAATTTGGTGAACAGTTTCTTTAATTCCCATAAGATCATCCATTTTTTTATTTAGTCTTGCAATGTCTTCTTTATGCTCTTCTAGGGTCTTCTTGATTTCCTTCATATCCCGTACTATGGTCTCATTGTTCATCTTTAGTTCTTTGAGTAGCTGCTCTAGGTGTGTCTCTTCTGGTCTTTTGATTTGGGTGCTTGGGCTTGGGTTATCCATATCGTCTGGTTTTTTCATATGCTTTATAATTTCCTGTTGTTTTTGGCCTCGTGGCATTTGCTGAACTTGATAGGGTTCTTTTAGGGTTTGTAGACCAGTTGAAGTCCTTATCTCTAATTTATCAGATCTACAGCTTCGTGGAGTACACTTTCTCTAACTAACCAGCAGGTGGCGTCCACGAGCCACCTGTTCTCCACAAGCCAGATCTCCCCTGCTTAGCCTTTTTGGTGAGTGGGGGAGTGAGTCTTGTGGGGCCCAATTGGTGTACCAAGCTTGCGTGTGTAGTTGGTGTTGCCTGCCCTGTATGTGGGGCGTGTTTCTGGGCAGTCGGGGAGGGGGGGGTGGCCCTAACAATCAAATCTCCCTGATGATCCTAGAGTTTTAAAGCTACTGCAATAGTCTAATCCTTCAGTTCAGTCTTGCCACAGTTTGTCTCTGCCACTGACCCACAAGTCTTTGGTATTGGCGTATGGCTCCTGAGACTTGCAAGTGGGCCCCTCTTCCAGGCTGTGCACCCCGGGTCCTCTGTTGAGGGATGACTGTGCTATGTCACAGGTGAGTGCCGTCCCCCCAGGGCAGTTCTGGGCTGCTGGGCTGTGTTGGGAGGCTCCCAGTCTGCTCAAATGATGGCTGAATGGGGCTCTGTTAATTCACACTGCTCCCCCTTCCCAGCTCTGGGACATTCAGCTGAGGTTGCAGGGAAGGCTAATGTCCACGCCCAGTTTTGTGGTGTGTGCCTGTTATTTGAAGCACTTCCGTCACACTGGGTTGTCTGTGGCAGCTCTGGGCTATGGGGCTGGCGATGGGCAGGAGTGTTTCCTGTCCACCAGGATGGTGGCTGTGAGCGGACACCCCCCTTTTCTTGGGAAGTTGTGTTGTTTAGTGAATTTTCTCAGCCACTGGATTATTGCCTTTTGTCTCAGAGCTCTCTTAGTTCTGCTCTTGACTTGATGTGCCCAAATTTCAATTCTTTGAAGCTTTCTGTATTGAGCTTCTTAGAGTAATTGTTTTAGAAAAAGCAAAAAGGATTTAAAAAAAAAAAAAAAAAAAAAAAAAAAAAAAAAAAAACGGCCCTCCTCAGAGATCTAATGGGTTATTGAAATGCTAATAGACAAAGCAACCAGGGCCATTAAGGAAAGGTTCACAGGGCAGAGAGATCAGCCTTGCTTCGGGATTTGCATATGCGCCTCAAGGCCTGATCTCCGCCCTTCCCCTTTGTGTGTTCACCAGAACTCCAAAAATCCTCTGCTTTTATTTCGGAGTTTTTCGTGTTGTTTTTTTTCTATGCTTGTCTCCTCTCTGCTGGGCTGGCTGCTCTCAGAGTCTCTGGTGTCTGGTCTCAGTCTATCTATGGTTGGAGTTTGAATCAGTAGAATGAGTTTCCGATAAGAGCAGCCACTGCAATTCTCCCTTCTCCTTCCTGGAGCTGACAGCCCCTCCTCCCCCGGGACTGAGCCTGGCAGGGAGGGGCGCGGGTCCCCTGGCCGCAAAAACTTACAGATTTCGCTGATCTCAGCAGTTCCACGTTTTCATGAGTGTTGTATGAAGTATGCCCAAAGACAGATTGCTCTGTGGTGTCCAGTCCACGCAGTTCCTGGCTTTTTACCTACTTTCCTGGAGGAGTAACTAAAACATACAGCTCAACAGTCTGCCATCTTGCCCCGCCTCCCCACCCCCTTTTTTATAAAAGCCAATCCATCTCTGGTGTTTTGCATTCCAGCAGCATTAGCAAAACTGGAACAGCAGCATACCCCAAAAAGAATAGATCTGAATTGTCCTATGCCAAGACACTTAATAAGCAGATTATCAAACATCAAAGACAAAGAAAGAATCCTGAAAGCAGCAAAAGAAAAGAGATCCATCACTTACAAGGGAAGCTTGATAAGATTATGTGAGGCTTTCTCAATAGAAACCATGGAGGCAAGAAGGAAGTGGTGTGATATATTTAAGATACTGAAAGAGAAAAACTGCCAAGAATCCTATATCCAGCAAGACTGTCCTTCAAATATGAGGAAGAGTTTAAAATATTCTCTGACAAACAGACAATGAGAGGGTTTGTGAACGAGATACCTGCTTTACGGGAAATACTAAAGAGAGCACTACAGACAGATAGGAAAAGACAGGAGTGAGAGGTTTGGAACACAAGTTTGGGTGATGGTAGCACAGCAATGTAAGTACACTGAACAAAGACGACTGTGAGTATGGTTGAGAGAGGAAGGTTAGGAGCATGTGGGACACCAGAAGGAAAGAGGAAAGATAAAGACTGGGACTGTATGACTCAGTGAAACCTAGAGCACTCAACAATTGTGATAAAATGTACAAATATGTTTCTATATGAGGGAGAACAAATGAACGTCAGCTTTGCAAAGTGTTAAAATGGGGTGGTATTGGGGAAAAAATACAATCAATGCAAACTAGAAAAAAAACACAGAATGAAATATCATCTCATGCCTATAAAAATAGCTGCTATTAAACAAATAGAAAACTACAAATGTTGGGGAGGATGTGGAGAAATAGGATCACATTCACTGCTGGTGGGGATGTCTAATGAATGGTACAGCCACTGTGGAAGACAGTTTGGCAGTTCCTCAGAAAATGAAATATTGAGTTCCCCTAAGACCCAGCAATTCTGCTATTCAGTAAATACACAGAAGATGTGATAGCAAGGACATGAACAGACATTTTCACACCAATGTTCATAGAGGCATTCTTCTCAATTGCCAAAAGATGGAAACAATTCAAATGTCTATCAACAGATAAGTGGATAAAGAAAAATGTGGTATATACATATAATGGAATATCATGCAGCATTAAGAAAGAATGATGTCCTGAAGCATGTGAAAACATGTATGAACTTGATGACATAATGCTAACTGAGGTAAGCCAGACACAAAAGGATAGATATTATATGATTTCACTAATATGAACTAACTAGAACATGTGAAGTCAGAATCTTAAAATGTAGAATATAGGGAACCTAAAAATAGACAGAAGCTAGAGAAGGGGGAGCAGTTACTTAATATGTACACAGTTGTTAACTAGGTTGCACTTAAATGTTTGGGAATGGATAGAGGTGATGGTAGCTCGCTGTTAGGTTTATAAGTAATAGTGCCATGTTTTAGGTGAATTTGATTGAAAGTGGTTGTTTAAAGTCATGTATGTAAATAAGTTCTTGCATGAACTACTACAAGTGTAAAACAAATAATAGAGGGGATATGGGAAATAAGTAGCTATTGCAAACTATGGATTTAGGTTAACAGTAATATTTTAATATTCTTTCATCAACAGTAACAAATTTACTACACCAATACTATGGGTCAAAAATAAGGAGGATAAGAGGTATGTGTGCCAGTCTGAATGTATTATGTCCCCCCAAACGCCATTATCTTTGATGTAATCTTGTGTGGGCAGACCTATCAGTGTTGATTAGATTGTAATTCTCTGAGTGTTTCCATGGAGACGTGCCCCACCCAACTGTGGGTGATGACTCTGATTGGATAATTTCCATGGAGGCGTTGGCCCGCCCATTCAGGGTGGGTCTGAATTAAATCACTGGAGCCATATAAATGAGCTGACAAACAGAAGGAACTCAGTGCAGCTGAGAGTGACATTTTGAAGAGGAGCTACAGCCAAGAGGGACACTTTGAAGAACACACTGGAACTGAGAGAGGAGCTTCAGCTTACAGAGATGTTTTGGAGATGGCCTTTGAAAGCAGACTTTTGCTCTGGAGAAGGTGAGAGAGGACAAACGCCCCAAGAGCAACTGAGAGTGACATTTTTGAGGAGCTGAAGCCTAGAGAGAATTGTTCTGGGCGAAAGCCATTTTGAAACCAGTACTCTGGAGCAGACACCAGCCACATGCCTTCCCAGCTAACAGTGGTTTTCCAGACACCATTGGCCATCCTCCAGTGAAAGTACCCGATTGCTGATGTGTTACCTTGGACACTTTATGGCCTTAAGACTGTAACTGTATAACCAAATAAACCCTGTTTTGTAAAACCCAATCCATCTCTGGTGTTTTGCATTCTGGCAGCATTAGCAAACTAGAACAGTATGGTAGGTTTGGGTTTTAATTTTTATTCTTATTTCTGTTCTGGAGTAATGAGAGTATTCTAAAATTGATCATGGGGATGTATGCACAACGATGTGTTGACACTGTGAGCCAGGGAGTGTATACTTTGGATGGTTTGTGTGGTGTGTAAAGATAGCTCAATGAAATTGAAAAAAATCAGAAGCTTTCCCATTAAGATCAAGAAAACTCATGGATCCCCATTTTTGTTGCTTTTATCCAATGTTTCATTGGAGCCCCTAATAAGTGCCGGAAGGAAAAAAAAGAAATAAAAGATAAAAGGATTAGACAGCCATTCATGAAACTGCTATTATTTGCAGATATGATGTGTACATAGAAAAGCTAAAAAAAAAAAAAAACAGATAAATTATTAGAATTAACAAATGAGCTTAGTAAGGTTGCCAAATATAAGATCAATGTACAAATAAATTGTATTTCTGTTAACTAGCCACAAACAGCTAAAAAAATTAAAAATTGAAAAAGATACTACTTATAACATCGATGAAAAATGCAAAACAACAAGGAATAAATCTAATAAAGGATATACAAGACATCTACATAGAAAATTATAGAGAATTAAGACAAAGAATATCTAGTGTTTATTACTATGTTTATGCTTCAAAAACCTCACAATTATAAGATACAATATAAAAATATTAATTGTCCCTAATATAAATTCAATACATTCTCAAAAATCATGCCAGAAAGATTGCATGTTTGCATGTGTGCGTGAAACATGATAAGGTGATTATCAATTATATGGGAACGCCAAGGATCAGGAATGCCCGAGACTTCCTTAAAGAAGAGCAATGCCGTAGTGGAATCGCCTCTCTGGATATCTCGTCTTACTATAAAGTGCAGTGATTAAAGCAGGTGAGTGTTAGTGCAGAAATTTAAAAACAGACTCAAGGAACAGCAAAGACAACTCAGAAGCAGACTGTAACACACATTCGGATACTTGATATACAACAAAGTCGTCAGTGCAGAGCAGTGGTGAAAAACAGTCAGTTTAATCACTGGTTCGGAACAATTGGATATTCACAGAGAAAAAAATGATCCTTTAACCCTACCTCACACTATACACAAAAAATAATTGTAGATCTAAATATAAAAGGCAAAATACACAGCTTGTAGAATAGGATATAAGGGATTATCTTCAGCAGTTTAGGATATGGAAAGATTTCTTAAATATGCATAAAAGTAACCTTAAAGGAATAGGACCGATAGCTTGAACTACAGTAAAATTAAGAACTTCTGTTTAAGTTTAGTGTGAAGTCCCCAATACATCCCGGAGTATTTTGGGCAGAGAATAAAAATATATTTGCAAAGTCCCCTTGAAGGACTGGAGAAAAATGTGGAAATATTAAATTTCCCCACCTGGGAAATTAACGATATTCTCACAAGCATTGGGGTGACCAATTTAGAAGGCTGAGCCTTCAATCTTGGGGCTTGCCATCATGAAGCCTCTTACTGCAAAGGAGAGGCTGAGCCTACTTAAAATCGTGCCTAAGAGTCACCCCCAGAGAACCTCTTTTGTGGGATTGAGAAAGCCTTCTTGGACCAAAAGGGGGAAGAGAAATGAAACAAAATCAAGTTTCAGTAGCTGAGAGATCTGAAATGGAGTTGAGAAGTCACTCCGGAGGTTATTCCTATGCATTTTATAGATACCCCTTTTAGTTTTTAGTGTATTAGAATAGCTAGGAGGAAATATCTGAAACTGTTCAACTGCAACCCAGTAATCTTTATCCTTGAAGACGATTGTATAACTATATAGCTTACACTGTATGACCATGTGATTGTGAAAACTTCTTGGCTCTCAGTCCCTTTATCCAGTGTGTGGACAGATGAATAGAAAAATGAGGACAAAAAGTAAATGGGTAATAGGGAGAGATGGGTAGCATGGGATATTTTGGGTGTTGTTTTTTACTTTAACTTTCTTAATTCCTTTTTGTGTGTGGTAATGAAAATGTTCAAAAATTGACTGTGGTGATGAATGCACAATTATATAATGGTACTGTGAACAACTGATTGTACAACATGGATGGTATGTGAATATATCTCAATAAAATTGAATTTAAAAAATTGAATTAAAAAAAGAATCACTCCACAGATGAAGGTCAGAAAGCTTCACTCTACTTGGGGACAGACTACAAGTATTATCAATCTTGACAAAGTAAAAGTAATGGTACAGGTGACATAAATTGGGAACTGGAAGATAGAGGGTGTTGCAAAGCTAAAACAGAAATAAGTATCTTCCCTAGTGGGCAGGCAAGATACACTCTGCATGGAGAGAGGCACAAATAATAAAATGGTAAGCACTCTTTTATTTTATTTTATTTTTCTCAATAAACTTTGTTTTAATGGGTCTCAAAATTCTGTGACAGATTTTTGGTCATTGTTTCCATTTAAATAGTACTGATTTTAAAAACTAATAACTCAAAGACTAGTACTCTTTTAAAAGTTACAAAAGTAACTGAAAGCGGAACTGAAAATGATGATAACTCGTTTGGAGGCAGATGTGGGGGTAGGAATGGCCAGTTCCTCACGTATCTTCGTAAGACACCAGTGGGTAATGTCTCAAAACGATAGTGACACGCAGCTCGTCCACATTATTCCGTGATGATATAGAAGTTAATCACCAGAGAAGCTTCAAACAGAAAGTGACCATTGTTCGCTCTGAGGAGGGGGCGGGGCGGCAGGGCCTTGGAGCTTTTCTACACGTGCCCAGGGCTCCTTTATTAGACTTGATTTTTCAGACCAGTTTCAGGTTTTCAGAAAAACTGGGCAGATAGAACCAAGAGTTCCCATACACTCCCTCCCTTGTTAGTAACATCTTGCGTCAATGTAGCACATTTGTTACAATTATTGGACTAATGCTGATACACTATTATTAACAAAGTCCACAGTTTCCATCCGGTTCACTCTTGATCTTGTCCAACCCTGTGGGTTTTGACAAATGGATAATGAAATGTCTCCACTATGACAGTATCATTCCGAAGAGTTTAACGACCCTAAAAATCCGTCTTTAAAAATCTCCCTTTCATGTACATATGCTTTGCTTTAAAAAGAAGAGGAGAAAAAGATCTGGAGGCTGCGACTCCCCAGCTGGCACCTTGAGCCTTTATGCTGGAGTAACACGCAGGTGGAGGGCGCGCGCCAAGGGAAGGAGACAAAGAACCCCGAGCCGAGCCGGCGGCAGGTCCGGAGCCCGAGGCCGGCGGGGCTGGGGGTCTGCCCCGCGGGAAGGGGTCGCTTTTCCCTTGCGCCCCGCGCCCTGGGCGGAGCTGGGAGGGGCCCCGGGGGGCAGGAGGCCCGGGTGCCCGGGTGGCCCCGGGGAGTGCGCCGCGCCTTTGGGCGTCGCTTCTCGCGGCAGCTTCCGCGTCCAGTCCCGCGCGAAGGCAGCGGTCCCCACGTCCCACCCGCGCGGGCCCGCGTCCTCCTCTCCCCAGGGCCGCAGGAAGCCGCGGAGGCCAGAGCCGTGCGGGAACCCAGGCGCGTGCGCTGGCACCTGGCGCGGGACAGGTGCTCCTGTATCGAAATGCAGGGGCACTGGTTATGGCGACTCCGGTTCGTTTTCTAAACCAAAGCCAGGCTGGCTCAAGCCCTGGGCACCAGGATTGCTGGGGGAGACAAAAGGGACGTTTTCCAGGCCTTCCCGTCCCCGGGGCCCTCATCCCCAGGACCTGGATCACTGGCGAGGGCGCCACGCCCCAGGACCTGGAGGGTCCCCGAGTCTGCTCGGGGCTGGCTGGCTCTCACGGAAGCAGCTCGGCGCCGCTCCCCCAGGCCCCGGCACCCGGATCCCCAGAGCCACCGGGGCTTTTCTTCTGCGAGGCTTGCCGGGAGCCTCTGCCCAGGCCGGGGGATCCGTCAGCCCCTGTGACGGCGCCGCCCAGCCCGGGGAGCACGGCCTCCAGCCTCAGAGTCCCAGCCACTGCGTGGGGCGCGGAGCCACATGCTAAAGGGGCCTGGGACATCTCCCCGAGGCTGGGCGGGGTCTCTGGGGTGGAGACCCACCCTGTCCGCAGCTGTGGCAGACGGGGTCCCACTGGTACACCCTGGAGGCCTGAGAATTGGCCGGGGGTGGGGTGGGGTCCCAGTGACACAGAGGTTTCTGTGGCCCTGGTTGTGGGCTCTCCTTTGTGACTCTATAGTCCTAACACCCCCCACCCCACCCTGGGCCCCTTGATCCCTTGCTGTTGAAGGAGGCCTCCCCCTCCGTTTTTCCCACTCTTCCCCCTGCGGAGAAAGGGGTTGGAAGCCATGGGCAAAGCTGAGCTGGGAATGGGGGGTGGCCCTCCAAGGTGCCCCTTCCCAGCTGGCTTCAGCCTCACCTCGGGCTTTAGGGCGCACCTGTCCAGGTGCTGTGGGGCGAGGTTTCCAGCCTCGGAGAAAACCTTAAGTGCTGTGAGCGTCCCACGCATGAACCCCTCACACCATCCGCGAGCCCTGGAGGGTGCGTACTGCCGACTCTTACAGGAGCGGAGGTAACCCCGGGCAGGGCGGACTAGTCCGTGCCGCCACGCTGGAGAGAGGCCTCGCCAGTCTTTTCCTTCCCGGCTCCCACCCCTCTCCTCCGCCGACCGGCCCACCCGCCTCACCACACCCAGCGGAGCAGCCAGCTGGGCCTCCGGGGTCGGGACGGGTGAGGCTGCCCGTGCTAAGGAGCTCGGCACCTGCCACCTTCTGCGGTTCTCACAGCCTGGAGTCCGCCAGCCCGAGCTCACGTTAATCGTGATGCTAGGATGTGATAATGCTCATTCCTTCTTCACTCTCGTCTCTCATGTACAGAGGACAGAAGGTTCACTGACGTGTTTCAGATTCCACGTCCCAACGAACGTTTAAGAAACTACCACTTGTCAAGTTTTGGTATAGTAGCAAAGAAGAATATCCACAATTAGATAAAAGGATTAAAACTGTACTTCCGTTTCCAACTAACTAAAATTCTGTGTGTGGCCAGGTTTTCTTCATATGCCTCAATAAATATATATGTATATATATTTATGTCCATATATATGTGGACATAAACATATCAACATATCATATCAACATATCAGATGCAGAAGCAGACATGAGAATCCAGCTGTAGTCTATTCAACCAGAAATTAAAGGGATTTGCAAAATTGTAAGTTTTATGAAAATGCAGTTATTTATAAAAACATATTACTTAACATGTAATAAGTTTATTATAATAATTTAAAAATGAGTTAAATATCTTTACAATTTCTCTGTTTTAATTTCTAATGCTATAAATATTAAGGGACATATCCCACATATACAAAAGCTCTTTGGGGGTCCTCAATAGCTTTTTAAGAGTATAAAAGTGTCCTGACATCTTGAAGTTTGAGAACCACTGCACTAAGCAAATTCAAATGCCTGTTCCCTGGGGCAGGAGTTTTGTTCCAGAAAACACCCTCAATTCCAGGTAGTTCATGGTTTTTGTCGAAGGCTGAATGCTCCATCCTCTGCCTGACTCAAGATTTTAGCTGATGGCGTGTCCAGTTGCTGCCAACAGTTCCACTGGGAGTGGGTCCTTCCTTCCCCGTGCAGGGCTTCGAGATCCAAGGCGGGGCCGTGCAGTGTGCCTCCTTCTCGGACTTCTCTGGGGGAATCACTGAACAAACCCCAATAAAGCCACATTCATCTTTTTTTTTTTTTTTTATCATCATTTTATTGAGATATATTCACATACCACGCAGTCATACAAAACAAATCGTACTTTCGATTGTTCACAGTACCATTACATAGTTGTACATTCATCACCTAAATCAATCCCTGACACCTTCATTAGCACACACACAAAAATAACAAGAATAATAATTAGAGTGAAAAAGAGCAATTGAAGTAAAAAAGAACACTGGGTACCTTTGTCTGTTTGTTGCCTTCCCCTACTTTTCTACACATCCATCCATAAATTAGACAAAGGGGAGTGTGGTCCTTATGGCTTTCCCAATCCCATTGTCACCCCTCATAAGCTACATTTTTATACAACTGTCTTCGAGATTCATGGGTTCTGGGTTGTAGTTTAATAGTTTCAGGTATCCACCACCAGCTACCCCAATTCTTTAGAACCTAAAAAAGGTTGTCTAAAGTGTGCGTAAGAGTGCCCACCAGAGTGATCTCTCGGCTCGTTTTGGAATCTCTCTGCCACTGAAGCTTATTTCATTTCCTTTCACATCCCCCTTTTGGTCAAGAAGATGTTCTCCATCCCACGATGCCGGGTCTACATTCCTCCCCGGGAGTCATATTCCACGTTGCCAGGGAGATTCACTTCCCTGGGTGTCTGATCCCACAGAGGGGGGAGGGCAGTGATTTCACCTTTCAAGTTGGCTTAGCCAGAGAGAGAGGGCCACATCTGAGCACAAAGAGGCATTCAGGAGGAGACTCTTAGGCACAAATACAGGGAGGCCTAGCCTCTCCTTTGCAGCAACCGTCTTCCCAAGGGTAAAACTTATGGTAGAGGGCTCAACCCATCAAACCACCAGTCCCCTATGTCTGTGGTCATGTTAGCAACCATGGAGGTGGGGTAGGCGAACACCCCTGCATTCTCCACAGGCTCCTCAAGGGGGCACTACATCTTTTTTTTTTTTTTTCCTTGTTTGTCTTTTTTCTTTCTTTTTTTTTTTTTAACTTTCCCTTCTTTTTTAAATCAACTGTATGAAAAAAAAAAGTTAAAAAGAAAACAAACATACAATAAAAGAACATTTCAAAGAGACCATAACAAGGGAGTAAGAAAAAGACAACTAACCTAAGATAACTGCTTAACTTCCAACATGTTCCTACTTTACCCCAAGAAAGTTACATAATATAGCAACATTTCAGTGAACTTGTTCCTACTACATCCATCAGAAATTAACAGACCATAGTCATTTCTGGGCATCCCCAGAACGTTAAATAGCTTATCTGTTCTTCTTGGATTATTGTTCCCCCTTCCTTAATTGCTCTCTACTGCTAGTTCCCCTACATTCTACATTATAAACCATTTGTTTTACATTTTTCAAAGTTCACATTAGTGGTAGCATATAATATTTCTCTTTTTGTGCCTGGCTTATTTCGCTCAGCATTATGTCTTCAAGGTTCATCCATGTTGTCATATGTTTCACCAGATCGTTCCTTCTTACTGCCGCGTAGTATTCCATCGTGTGTATATACCACATTTTATTTATCCACTCATCTGTTGAAGGACATTTGGGTTGTTTCCATCTCTTGGCAATTGTGAATAATGCTGCTATGAACATTGGCGTGCAGATATCTGTTCGTGTCACTGCTTTCCGATCTTCCGGGTATATACCGAGAAGTGCAATCGCTGGATCGAATGGTAGCTCTATATCTAGTTTTCTAAGGAACTGCCAGACTGACTTCCAGAGTGGCTGAACCATTATACAGTCCCACCAACAATGAATAAGAGTTCCAATTTCTCCACATCCCCTCCAGCATTTGTAGTTTCCTGTTTGTTTAATGGCAGCCATTCTAACCGGTGTTAGATGGTATCTCATTGTGGTCTTAATTTGCATCTCTCTAATAGCTAGTGAAGCTGAACATTTTTTCATGTGTTTCTTGGCCATTTGTATTTCCTCTTCAGAGAACTGTCTTTTCATATCTTTTGCCCATTTTATAATTGGGCTGTCTGTACTATTGTCATTGAGTTGTAGGATTTCTTTGTATATGCAAGATATCAGTCTTTTGTCAGATACATGGTTTCCAAAAATTTTTTCCCATTGAGTTGGCTGCCTCTTTACCTTTTTGAGAAATTCCTTTGAGGTGCAGAAACTTCTAAGCTTGAGGAGTTCCCAATTATCTATTTTCTCTTTTGTTGCTTGTGCTTTGGGTGTAAAGTCTAGGAAGTGGCCTCCTAATACAAGGTCTTGAAGATGTTTTCCTACATTATCTTCCAGGAGTTTTATGGTACTTTCTTTTATATTGAGATCTTTGGTCCATTTTGAGTTAATTTTTGTGTAGGGGGTGAGGTAGGGGTCCTCTTTCATTCTTTTGGATATGGATATCCAACTCTCCCATCCCCATTTGTTGAAAAGACCATTATGACTCAGTTCGGTGACTTTGGGGGCCTTATCAAAGATCAGTCGGCCATAGATCTGAGGGTCTATCTCTGAATTCTCAATTCGATTCCATTGATCTATATGTCTATCTTTGTGCCAGTACCATGCTGTTTTGGCAACTGTGGCTTTATAATAAGCTTCAAAGTCAGGGAGTGTAAGTCCTCCCACTTCGTTTTTCTTTTTTAGAGTGTCTTTAGCAATTCGAGGCATCTTCCCTTTCCAAATAAATTTGATAACTAGCTTTTCCAAGTCTGCAAAGTAGGTTGTTGGAATTTTGATTGGGATTGCATTGAATCTCTAGATGAGTTTGGGTAGAATTGACATCTTAATGACATTTAGCCTCCCTATCCATGGACATGGAATATTTTTCCATCTTTTAAGGTCCCCTTCTATTTCTTTTAGTAGAGTTATGTAGTTTTCTTTGTATAGGTCTTTTACATCTTTGGTTAAGTTTATTCCTAGGTACTTGATTTTTTTAGTTGCTATTGAAAATGGTATCTTTTTCTTGAGTGTCTCTTCAGTTTGTTCATTTCTAGCATATAGAAACATTACTGACTTATGTGCATTAATCTTGTATCCCGCTACTTTGCTAAATTTGTTTATTAGCTCTAGTAGGTGTATCGTTGATTTCTCAGGGTTTTCTAGATATAAGATCATATCATCTGCAAACAATGACAGTTTTACTTCTTCTTTTCCAATTTGGATGCCTTTTATTTCTTTGTCTTGCCGGATTGCCCTGGCTAGCACTTCCAGCACAATGTTGAATAACAGTGGTGACAGCGGGCATCCTTGTCTTGTTCCTGATCTTAGAGGGAAGGCTTTCAGTCTCTCACCATTGAGTACTATGCTGGCTGTGGGTTTTTCATATATGCTCTTTATCATGTTGAGGAAGTTTCCTTCAATTCCTACCTTTTGAAGTGTTTTTATCAAAAAGGGATGTTGGATTTTGTCAAATGCTTTTTCAGCATCTATTGAGATGATCAATTGATTTTTCCCTTTCGAGTTTTTAATGTGTTGTAATACATTGATTGTTTTTCTTATGTTGAACCATCCTTGCATGCCTGGAATGAACCCCACTTGGTCATGGTGTATGATTTTTTTAATGTGTCTTTGGATTCTATTTGCAAGTATTTTGTTGAGGATTTTTGCATCTATATTCATTAGGGAGATTGGCCGGTAGTTTTCCTTTTTTGTAGCATCTTTGCCTGGTTTTGGTATTAGATTGATGTTAGCTTCATAAAATGAGTTAGGTAGTGTTCCATTTTTTTCAATGTTTTGAAAGAGTTTGAGTAAGATTGGTATCAGTTCTTTCTGGAAAGTTTGGTAGAATTCCCCTGTGAAGCCATCTGGCCCTGGGCATTTATTTGTGGGAAGATTTTTGATGACTGATTGGATCTCTTTGCTTGTGATGGGTTGGTTGAGGTCTTCTATTTCTTCTCTGGTCAGTCTAGGTTGTTCATATGTTTCCAGGAAATTGTCCATTTCTTCTACATTATCCAGTTTGTTGCCATACAGTTGTTCATAATATCCTCTTATAATTTTTTTAATTTCTTCAGGATCTGCAGTTATGTCACCTTTTTCATTCATTATTTTGTTTATATGGGTCTTCTCTCTTTTTGATTTTGTCAGTCTAGCTAGGGGCTTGTCAATCTTGTTGATCTTCTCAAAGAACCAACTTTTGGTGATATTTATCCTCTCTATTGTTTTTTGTTCTCTATGTCATTTATTTCTGCTTTAATCCTTGTTATTTCTTTTCTTGTACTTGGTTTAGGATTGGTTTTCTGTACATTTTCTAGCTTCTTCAGTTGATCCATTAGTTCTTTGATTTTGGCTCTTTCTTCCTTTTTAATATATGCGTTTAGTGCTATAAATTTCCCCGTTAGCACTGCTTTTGCTGCATCCCATAGGTTTTGGTATGTTGTGTTCTCATTTTCATTCGTCTCTATATATTTAGCAATTTCTCTTGCTATTTCTTCTTTAACCCACTGATTGTTTAGGAGTGTGTTGTTTAACCTCCAGGTATTTGTGAATTTTCTAAGTCTCTGATGGTTATTGACTTCTAATTGTATTCCATTGTGGTCAGAGAATGTGCTTTGAATAATTTCAATCTTTTTAAATTTAAATTGAGGCTTGTTTTATGACCCAGCATATGATCTATTCTGGAGAAAGTTCCGTGAGCACTAGAAAAGTATGTGTATCCTGGTGATTTGGGATTTATGTCCTGTATATGTCTGTTAAATCTAATTCATTTATCAGATTGTTTAGGTTTTCAATTTCCTTATTGGTCTTCTGTCTGGTTGATCTATCTATAGGAGAGAGTGATGTGTTGAAGTCTCCCACAATTATTGTGGAAACATCAATTGCTTCCTTTAGTTTTGCCAGTGTTTCTCTCATGTATTTTGTGGCACCTTGATTGGGTGCATAGACATTTACGATTGTTATTTCTTCTTGCTGAATTGCCCCTTTTATTAGTATGTAGTGGCCCTCTTTGTCTCTCAAAACATCCCTGCATTTGAAGTCTATTTTATCTGAGATTAATATTGCTACACCTGCTTTCTTTTGGCTGTAGCTTGCATGAAATATTTTTTTCCATCCTTTCACTTTCAGTTTCTTTGTGTCCCTGTGTCTAAGATGAGTCTCTTGTATGCAACATATTGATGGTTCATTTTTTTTGATCCATTCTGCGAATCTATATCTTTTAATTGGGGAGTTTAATCCATTTACATTCAACGTTAAAACCGTGAAGGCATTTCTTGAATCGGCCATCTTATCCTTTGGTTTATGTTTGCCATATTTTTCCCTCTCTCTATTAATATCCTTTATTGTACCCATACCGAATCTCTTTAGTACTGAACCTTTCTCCAAGTCTCTCTGTCCTGTCTTTGTTTCTCTGTCTGTAGGGCTCCCTTTAGTATCTCCAGTAGGGAAGGTCTCTTGTTAGCAAATTCTCTCAGCATTTGTTTGTCTGTGAAAAATTTAAGCTCTCCCTCAAATTTGAAGGAGAGCTTTGCTGGATAAAGTATTCTTGGCTGGAAATTCCTCTCACTCAGAATTTTAAATATATCGTGCCACTGCCTTCTTGCCTCCATGGTGGCTGCTGAGTAGTCACTACTTAGTCTTATGCTGTTTCCTTTGTATGTGGTGAATTGCTTTTCTCTTGCTGCTTTCAGAACTTGCTCCTTCTCTTCTATGTTTGACAGTGTGATCAGTATATGTCTCGGAGTGGGTTTTTTTGGATTTATTCTATTTGGAGTTCGCTGAGCATTTATGATTTGTGTATTTATGGTGTTTAGAAGATTTGGGAAGTTTTCCCCAACAATTTCTTTGAATACTCTTCCTAGACCTTTACCCTTTTCTTCCCCTTCTGGGACATCAATGAATCTTATATTTGGACGTTTCATATTATCTGTCATATCCCTGAGGTCCATTTCAATTTTTCCAATTTTTTTCCCCATTCTTTCTTTTATGCTTTCATTTTCCATTCTGTCATCTTCCAGGTCACTGATTCGTTGTTCAACTTCCTCTAGTCTTGTACTATGAGTGTCCAGAATCTTTTTAATTTGGTCAACAGTTTCTTTAATTTCCATAAGATCATCCATTTTTTTATTTAGTCTTGCAATGTCTTCTTTATGCTCTTCTAGGGTCTTCTTGATTTCCTTCATATCCCGTACTATGGTCTCATTGTTCATCTTTAGTTCTTTGAGTAGCTGCTCTAGGTGCTGTGTCTCTTCTGGTCTTTTGATTTGGGTGCTTGGGCTTGGGTTATCCATATCGTCTGGTTTTTTCACATGCTTTATAATTTTCTGTTGTTTTTGGCCTCGTGGCATTTGCTGAACTTGATAGGGTTCTTTTAGGGTTTGTAGACCTATTGAAGTCCTTATCTCTAATTTATCAGATCTACAGCTTCGTGGAGTACACTTTCTCTAACTAACCAGCAGGTGGCGTCCACGAGCCACCTGTTCTCCACAAGCCAGTTCTCCCCTGCTTAGCCTTTTTGGTGAGTGGGGGAGTGAGTCTTGTGGGGCCCAATTGGTGTACCAAGCTTGCGTGTGTAGTTGGTGTTGCCTGCCCTGTATGTGGGGCGTGTTTCTGGGCAGTCGGGGAGGGGGGGGTGGCCCTAACAATCAAATCTCCCTGATGATCCTAGAGTTTTAAAGCTGCTGCAATAGTCTAATCCTTCAGTTCAGTCGTGCCACAGGTTGTCTCTGCCACTGACCCACAAGTCTTTGGTATTGGCGTATGGCTCCTGAGACTTGCAAGTGGGCCCCTCTTCCAGGCTGTGCACCCCGGGTCCTCTGTTGAGGGATGACTGTGCTATGTCACAGGTGAGTGCTGTCCCCCCAGGGCAGTTCTGGGCTGCTGGGCTGTGTAGGGAGGCTCCCAGTCTGCTCAAATGATGGCTGAATGGGGCTTTGTTAATTCACACTGCTCCACCTTCCCAGCTCTGGGACATTCAGCTGAGGTTGCAGGGAAGGCTAATGTCCACGCCCAGTTTTGTGGTGTGTGCCTGTTATTTGAAGCACTTCCGTCACACTGGGTTTTCTGGGGCAGCTCTGGGCTATGGGGCTAGCGATGGGCAGGAGTGTTTCCTGTCCACCAGGATGGTGGCTGTGAGCGGACACCCCCCTTTTCTTGGGAAGTTGTGTTGTTTAGTGAATTTTCTCAGCCACTGGATTATTGCCTTTTGTCTCAGAGCTCTCTTAGTTCTGCTCTTGACTTGACGTGCCCAAATTGCAATTCTTTGAAGCTTTCTGTATTGGGCTTCTTAGAGTAATTGTTTTAGAAAAAGAAAAAAGGATTTAAAAAAAAAACAAAAAAAAAACAAAAAAAAAAACGGCCCTCCTCAGAGATCTAATGGGTTATTGAAATGCTAATAGACAAAGCAACCAGGGCCATTAAGGAAAGGTCCACAGGGCAGAGAGATCAGCTTTGCTTCGGGATTTGCATATGCGCCTCAAGGCCTGAGCTCCGCCCTTCCCCTTTCTGTGTTCACCAGAACTCCAAAAATTCTCTGCTTTTATTTTGGAGTTTTTCGTGTTGTTTTTGTTCTATGCCTGTCTCCTCTCTGCTGGGCTGGCTGCTCTCAGAGTCTCTGGTGTCTGGTCTCAGTCTATCTATGGTTGGAGTTTGAATCAGTAGAATGAGTTTCCGATAAGAGCAGCCACTGCAGTTCTCCCTTCTCCTTCCCGGAGCTGACAGCCCCTCCTCCCCCGGGACTGAGCCTGGCAGGGAGGGGCGCGGGTCCCCTGGCCGCAAAAACTTACAGATTTCGCTGATCTCAGCAGTTCCACGTTTTCATGAGTGTTGTATGAAGTATGCCCAAAGACAGATTGCTCTGTGGTGTCCAGTCCACGCAGTTCCTGGCTTTTTACCTACTTTCCTGGAGGAGTAACTAAAACTTACAGCTCACCAGTTTGCCATCTTGCCCCGCCTCCCAACTGGGGTTTTTTTCGCCACATTCATCTTTGATAACATCTCTGGCAGAATCCTGTGGAAGCTCTTCAAGTGCATTCTTGCATAGGACACTGGGAACCCCAAATCGGCAGGGGACTTTTGAGCTGCACTCATTCCTGCCTACCATGGGGTCTTAAAAATGTACTGCCCCCAGCAGTAGGTGCTGTTCACTCTGCACCCAAGGTCCTCATCAGCTCCCCCAGCATCCCTCTCAGCCCCCTCCCAGTTCACATTATTTTTACTTTGCAGGGTCAGAAATCTTTACATTCTGTTATGCAGCCATAATCCTTCCAGAAGTTTGGGGCTCAATAATTAAGTGGATCAATTCAGTGTTCAGGACCATACCAAATCCATTCTTGAGTTTCTTACTTTGATTAATCTCTTCATTGGCTGCATTTTGTCTTCAAGTAGTTTCTCCCAGAAGGCTCAGGGCTTCTCTAGTCCCTGAGATTGTTCATTTTTGAGAACATCTCTGTCACTTTTATAACCTGAATGATGACTTTTCAAGGTTTGGGATCACTCTTTCTCTTAGAATTGTGTTGCTGTTGACTGGGTTGTACCTGCTGGCACTTAATGCTATCATGAAGGATCTGAGACCAGTCTGTTTTGTTTTTTAATCTTTTCTTTTATTTTAAACGTTTTGTTTTGAAATACTTTCAAACTTATAGAACAGTTACAAAAATAAAACAAACCCCATACCGAGAACTCCAACAATACCCCTACTCCCCAGATAGCCATGTCTACCAAATGTTGCCACATTTGACATATTCTATCTAGCTAGCCATCAATTTATCAATCAATCCATCCATCTATCAATCAATCAATCTATCTATCATCTATCTATCATTTTCTGAACACTGGAGTGTAGGTCATATACATCATGCTCCTTGAGCACCTAATACTGCCATGTAAATTCACTTAAGTAATCACCTTAAGTTACATAAGTTCAAGAAATATTTATCAAATTCAAGAAACTTAACACTGATGTAAAGCTTACAATCTATATTCTGATTTAGCATGTCCCAATAATGTCTGTGCTAGTTTGATGTATTATGTCCCCCAAAACGCCATTATCTTTGATGCAGTCTTGTGGGGGCAGACATAGTAGTAGGGATTAAGTTGGAACCTTTGGATTAGGTTGTTTCTATGGAAATATGACCCACCCAACTGTGGGTGATAACTCTGACTGGATAATTTCCATGGAGGTGTGGCCCCACCCATTCAACATGGGCCTTGATGAGTTTACTGGAGCCCTATATAAGCTCAAACAGAAAGAGCGAGCTTGCTACAGCCAAGAGGGACATGCTGAAGAATGCACAGGAGCTGAGAGAGGAGCTGCAGTTTACAGAGACATTTTGGAGACGGCCTTTGAAAGCAGACTTTTGCTCCAGAGAAGCTAAGAGAGGACAAATGCCCCAAGAGTAACTGAGAGTGACATTCTGGAGAGAAGTTGAAGCCTAGAGAGGAACGTCCTGGGAGAAAGCCATTTTGAAACCAGAACTTGGAGCAGACGCCAGCCATGTGCCTTCCCAGCTAACAGAGGTTTTCCGGACCCCATTGGCCATCCTCCAGTGAAGGTACCCGATTGCTGATGCATTTCCTTGGACACATTATGATCTTAAGACGGTAACTGTGTAACCAAATGTTCTGGTTTGCTAATGCTGCCAGAACGCAAAACACCAGAAATGGATTGGCTTTTATAAAAGGGGGTTTATTTGGTTACACAGTTACAGTCTTAAGGCCATAAAGTGTCCAAGGTAACACACTGACAATCGGGTACCTTCACTGGAGGATGGCCGATGGCATCCAGACAACCTCTGTTAGCTGGGAAGGCACGTGGCTGGCATCTGCTCCGGAGTTCCTCTTTCAGCTCCTGTGCATTTTTCAAAGTGTCCCTCTTAGCTGTAGCTCCTCTTCAAAATGTCACTCTCAGTTGCTCTTCAAAATGTCACTCACAGCTGCACAGAGTTCCGTTTGTCAGCTCATTTACATGACTCCAGTGATTTAATTTAGACCCACCCTGAATGGGTGGAGAACACCTTCATGGAAATTATCCAATCAGAGTCATCACCCACAGTTGGGTGGGGTGCATTTCTATGCAAACAACCTAATCCAAACATTCCAACTTAATTCCCACTAATATGTCTGCCCCACAAGATTGCATCAAAGAATACAGCTTTCTCTGGGGGACATAATACATTCAAACCGGCACACCAAAAAAACTCCCTTTTATAAAAGCCAATCCATCTCTGGTGTTTTGCATTCTGGCAGCATTAGCAAAGTACAACAATATCCTTCTTTTAAAATTTTCATTTTATTGAGATTGTTCACATACCATACAATTGTCCAAAGATCCAAATTGCACAATCGATTGCCCACGGTACCATCATACAGCCATGCATCCATCACCACAATTAATTTTTTTTCCAATTTTTAGAACATTTTCATTACTCCAGAAAATAAAGACAAAAAAAACAAAAACAAAAACAAAAAACCTCAATTACTCTCCTACCTCTAACCACCTCCTCCTCCATTATTGAATCATAGTATTGGTATATAGTACATTTGTAACTGTTGATGAAAGAATGTTAAAATACTGTTAATTGTAGTAAATAGTTTGCAATAGGTATATTTTTCCCTATATACCCCTCTATTATTAGCTTCTAGTTATAGTGTCATACATTTGTTCTGGTTCATGAGAGAGATTTCTAATAATTGTACAGTTAATCACGGACATTGCCCACCACAAGATTCACTGTTTTACACATTCCCATCTTTTAGCCTCCGACTTTCCTTCTGGTGACATACGCGACTCTAAGCTTCCCTTTTCCACCAACATTCATACAACATTCAGCACTGTTAGTTATTCTCACAATAATGTGCTACCGTCACCTCTGTCCACTTCCAAACATTTAAGTTCACCCTAGTTGAACATTCTGCTCATAATAAGCAACCACTCCCCATTCTTTAGCCTCGTTCTATATCCTGTTAACTTATATTTCATGTCTATGTGTGCACATATTATAATTAGTTTGTATTGGTGAGACCCTGCAATATTTGTCCTTATGTGTCTATCTTATTTCACTCAATGTAGTGCCCTCAAGATTTCTTCATCAACACTTTTTTTTAAGAATGTTTTGTTCACCCACCATACTTTCCGTCCTAAGTAAACAATTGATGGTTCCCTGTATAGTTACATATTTATGTATTCACCACCATCACCACTATCTATGTAAGGACATCTCCATTTCTACTACAAAGAAGGAGGAAGAGTCAAAGAAGGTAGAAAGACAAAAGAAAAAGAAAAAGAAAAAAAAAATGACAGCTAAAAAGCAACAAAAGGAAAGACAGAATTAAACTAAAGTAGAATCAGAGTCAGACGACATCGCCAATGCCGAGTCCCATACACCTCCCTTACGTCCCCCTCTTATAGGCATTTAGCTTTGGTATATTGCCTTTGTTACATTAAAGGAAGCATAATACAAAGTTTCTGTTAACTATAGTCTCTAGTTTTTATTGATTGTATTTTTCCCCAAACCACCCTATTTTTAACACCTTGAAAGTTTGATATTCATTTGTTCTCCTTCATGTAAAAACATATTTGTGTTCCAAACCTCTCTCTTCTGTCTTTTCCTATCTCTCTATAGTGCTCCCTTTAGTATTTCCTGTGGAGTAGGTATCTTGTTCACAAACTCTCTCATTGTCTGGCTCTCCAAGGTCAGTTGTCACCCAAAGCCTCTGTCTGCCTGTTGGGGATTTGTGGCGTCTACTGAGCAGTTCACACTCGCTAATTAAAACCCCAGTTGGAGCTCAGCTGAGCTACATTTGCTTGCTGGGAGAGAGCTTCTCTCTAGCACCACGAGGCTTTGCAGCTCGGGCTGTGGGGGCAGGGGTCTCCTGGCTTGGATCCGCAGTTTTTACTTACAGATTTTGTGCTGTGATCTCAGGTATTCCTCCCAATTCAGGTTGGTGTATGGTGAGTGGATGGTCATGTTTGTCCCCCCACAGTTATTCTGGATTATTTACTAGTTGTTCCTTGTTTTTCATTAGTTGTTCCAGGGGGACTAACCAGCTTCCACTCCTCTCTATGCCACCATCTTAGATTGGCATATATATTTTTAAAACCAGGAAAATATTGGATACAATTTTGGGTTTGCTATGTTTAAATAAATATTATTTCTAATAAGGTTGTTCATTACTATCCCTCTACTCTTACTTTTGCAAATTATTCACAAAATGACTAAAATATAAACACAATTAAAAGGGGTCATTTGACCTAGAGGTAAATTATGATGACTCTTTTTCTCACTAAACCGAGGGTTAATCCAGTGCTGTTTGTAATGGGAAAAGACTGGAAACTTCTTACAGGTTCATCAATAAGTGTTTGTTAAGTTTAAAAATATTGCTAAATTCTTACAATGGACTATCATGTTGCTATAAAAAGTGATGAGGAAAATACATATGTACTGCTATGGAATAATTTCCAAAATATAAAGTGAAAAAAGGCAAGTTACAGAACAATATGTAAAACATTCAATCATTTGTGTTATTAAAAAGGAGAAAAAAATGAATTTGCCTGAATATGCATAAAATATCTCTGATAACTTTTTTTTCCCCTTTTCTTGCCTAATTCCTCTGGCCACAATTTCTAGCACAATGTTGAATAACAGTTATGAAAGCAGGCTTCCTTCTCTCGTCCCTGATCTTAGGGGGAAAGTTTTCAGTCTTTCACCATTGAGTATGATGTTAGTTGTCAATTTTTCATATATGTCATTTATCATGTTGAAGAAGTTTCTTTAATTCCTTGTTTTCTTTGTGTTTTTATCAAGGGTGTTGTATTTTGTCAAATGCCTTTTCTATGTCAGTTGAGATGGATCAGCCCCCCCCGCCCCCCGTTCATTCTATTATTGGCTGATTTGTTTATGTCTAACCACCCTGGCATTCCTGGGATAAATACCACTAGGTCATGGTATATAATCCTATTAATGTGCTGTTGGATTCAGTTTGTTAGTATTTTGTTGAGTATTTTTGCACCTATGTTCATAAAGGATGTTGGTCCGTAATTGTCTTTTCTTGTGATATCTCTAACTTTGGTATCAGGGTGATGTTGGCCTTGTAGAATAAGCTAGGAGTGTTCCCTCCTCTTTCATTTTTTTGGATGAGTTTGAGAAGACTTATGCTAATTATTCTTTGAATGTTTGGTAAAATTCACCAGTGAAGCCAGCTGGTCCTGGACTTTTCTTTGCGGGAAGGCTTTTGATGACTCAATCTCTCTACTTGTTACAGGTCTGTTGAGATCTTCTATTTCTTCTTGAGTCAATTAGGTAATTTCTGAATTTCTAGGAATTTGTCCATTTCATTTAGGTTCTCTAATTTTTTGGTGTACAATTATTCATGGATATCCTCTTATAATCCTTTTTTATTTCTTAAGGTTGGTAAAATCCCTGCTTTCATTTCTGGTTTTAGTGATTTGCATCTTAAATATCTCCCTCTCTCTCTTTTTGTCAGTCTAGCTAAAGGTTTGTCAATTTTATTGAACTTTTCAAAGAACCAACTTTTGGTTTTGTTGCTTCTCACTACTGTTTTTTCTATTCTCTATTTTCCTCTGCTGTAATCTTTATTACATCTTTCCTTCTGCTTGCTTTGGGTTTAGTTAGCTCTTCTTTTTCTAGTTCCTACAAGTGTGAGGTTAAGTTACTGATTTGAGATTTTTCTTCTTTTTTAATTAAAGCATTTACAGATACAAATTTCCCTCTGAGCACTGCCTTTGCTGCATCGCATAAGTATTGCTATGTTCTGTTTTCGTCTTAAGATATGTACTAACTTCTCTTTTGATTTTTCGACTCATTGATTGTTTAAAAGTGTACTGTTTAATTTCCATATATTCACATATTCATGAATTTTCCAGTTTTCCCTCTCATTGATCTCTAGCATCATTCCATTGTGGTTGGAGAAGATTGTGATTTTAATGTTTTTAAATTTATTGGGGCTAGATTTGTGACTGAACTTAAGATCTGTCCTAAAGAATGACCCAGGTGCACTTCAGAAGAAAGTGTATTCTGCTGTTGTTACGTGAAGTGTTCCAAATATGTCTGTTATGTCAAGTTGGTGTATGGTATTGTTAAGGTCTTCTCTTCACTGATTTTTCTCTACATGTTCTATATTGAAAGTGTTCTATTTAGTCTCTAACTTTTCATGTACAACCTTCTATTTCTCCTTTCAAATCTACCAACGTTTTCAACACATATTTTGGGGCTCCGTTGTTTTTCTGATACTAATATAGCTTCCCACCCCAGCCCCACTCTCATTTGGTTACTACTTGCATGGAATATTTTTTTTCCATCCTTTCACTTGCAAACTTGTGTCTTTGAATTTAAGGTGAGTCTTCTGCATACAGCATATATCTTTTTTAAAGTTCAATTTTGAGATTGTTCACATACTATACAATCATCCAAAGTGCACAATCAATTGCCCACGGTACCATCATACAGCCATTATTCCAGAAAAGAAATAAAAACAAAAAAGAAAACTCAAATCCTCCCATACCCCTAACCACCGCCCCCTCCATTATTGACTCATAGTATTGGTATAGTACATTTGCTACTATTGATGAAAGAATGTTAAAATACTACTAACTGTAGTATATAGTTTGCAATAGGTATATATTTTCCCTATGTACCCCTCTATTATTAACTTCTAGTTACAGTGTCATACATTTGTTCTAGTTCATGAAAGAGATTTCTAATATTTGTACAGTTAATCATGGACATTGTCTACCACAAGTATCCCATTTTTTAACCTCCAACTTTCCTTTTGGTGACATACTTTCCTTTTGGTGGCATACGTGACTCTAAGCTTCCCCTTTCCACCACATTCACACACCATTCAGCACTGTTATTCTCACAATACCGTGCTACCACCACCTCTGTCCATTTCCGAACACTTAAGTTCAACCTAGTTAAACATTCTGTTCATAATTAGCAACCACTCCTCATTCTTTACCCTTGTTCTATATCCTGGTAAGTTATATTTTATGTCTATGAGTTTGCATATTATAATTAGTTCATATCAGTCAGACCATACAATATTTGTCCTTTTGTGTCTTATTTCACTCAATGTAGTGCCCTCAAGGTTTCCTTATCAACCCATTTTTCTGTTGTTTTTTTTTTAAGATGGTTTTGTTCACCCACGATACATTCCATCCTAAGTAAACAATCGATGGCTTCCTGTATAATCACGTATTTATGCATTCACCATGATTACCACTATCTATATAAGGTAATCTTCATTTATTCTACAAAGAAGGAGGAAGAGTCAAAGAAGGTAGAGAGACAAAAGAAAAAGAAAAAATGACAGCTAAAAAGCAAAAGGAAAGATAGAATTAAATTGAAGTAAAATAAAAGTCAGACATCACCAATGCCAAGAATCCCATACCCCTCCCTTATATCCCACTCTTATAGGCATTTAGCTTTGATATATTGCCTTTGTTACATTAAAGGAAGCATAATACAGTGTTTTTGTTAACTATAGTCCCTAGTTTGCATTGATTGTATTTTTCCCCCAATACCACCCCATTTTTAACACTTTTCAAGGTTGACATTCATTTGTCCTCCCACATGTAAAAACATATTTGTACATTTTATCATAATTGTTGAGTACTCTAGGTTTCACTGAGTTATACAGTCCCAGTCTTTATCTTTCCTCTTTCCTTCTGGTGTCTCACATGTTCCTCAAGTACACAGAGTTATCTTTTTTCAGTGTACTTACATTGTTGTGCTACTGTCATCAAAAATTGTGTTCCAAACCTCTGACTCCTGTCTTTTCCTATCAGTCTGCAGTGCTCCCTTTAATATTTCCTGTAAAGCAGGTATCTTGTTCAAAAACTCTCGCATTGTATGTTTGTCAGAGAATATTTTAAACTCTCCCTCATATTTGAAGGACAGTTTTGCCAGATACAGGTTCAGAATGGGGCTATATTCAGAGTCAAGTTTCCCTGAGGGTGTGGTGCTTTTCCTAACCTGCCCAACAGGTGGTGCCTGTCAGCCTGTTACTCCTCCTGGTGTAAGGAGGTGTGGCCGCTTTAATTTCTGTTTTGACTGTTTTCCCCAAGGCCGTGGGGTCTGAGTTCTGAAGGGTTGGTTGGCCATAGAGCTGGCCCCACTTTCTCCCTCTTAGAGAAAATACACCCCCTAGGGAGTTATCTTCTGCATTTGAATTACTCCTTTGTCTCTCTCTCTTAACTCCACCTATCTGGGTCAGAGCTCTTCAAACTTAAAATGGCTGAGGCTCTCTCCACTGAGCCACCCTGGTTGAGAAAGAAAAAGGAAAAGTCCCCTTTCAGAACCAGTTCATGGCCACTTCATTTCACCCATTGGTCATATAGAGCACCCGGTCTTCTGGACTCCCTTTCCTGGGGTACAGGTGTTTCCTGGCTCTCTAAGGTTAGTCTCTAAAAGCCTCTGTATTTTCTTTTTTTTTTAATTACTTTTTTTTTTTCCACCTCTTGAAGCTTTTAAGATTCTCTTTGGTATTTGATGGTTTCATTATAATGTGTCTTGGTGTAGTTCTATTTGAATTTACCCTGTTTGGAGTTGACTGAGCTTCTTGGATGTGTATATTCTTGTCTTTTGTTAAATTTGGGAAGCCCCACCTCCTCTCCACTGGGAGCAACCTCAGGGTTTGTCGATGTAGCTTGTATTCAGCAGTACACATTTGTTAATTAAAACAGCCAAGTGGAGCTGGGCTGAGCTATATTCACATGCTCCGTGACTGGTGGTTTCTCCCATAGCGAGGTTTTGCAGCTCAGCTTGCCTTTTGGGCGGGGGGGGGTGCTCCCGGCCTGGGTCCGCAGTTTTTACTTACAGCTTTTATGCTGTGATCTCAGCCATTCCACCCAATCCAGGTTGGTGTACGATGTGTGCACAGCCACAGTTGTCCCCCAGCAGTTGTTCCAGATTATTTACTAGTTGTTCCTGGTTATTAGTTGATCCAGGGACTAACTGAATTCCACACCTCTCTATGCCACCATCTTACCCCTCCTCCTACAGCATATACTTTTAAAAATCCATTCTGATAATCTGTCTTTGGTTGATCTATTTATACTTAAGGAGACTACCGAATATGCAGAACTTGCTTCTGCCATTTTGCTATTTGGTTTCTATTAAGTCTTAAAACTTTTTTGTCCCTTTAGTCTTCCATTACTGCTTACTTTTGTGTTTAATTGATCTTTTGTGGTGAACCAATTAGAATTCCTTCTCATTTCCTTCTGTGCATATTTTTCAGAGATTTTCCTTGTGGTTACCACGGGCTTAAAGTTAATATCCTGAATCCATAATAATCTTTATTTAATACCAACTTCACTTCAATTCCGTACACAAACTATGTTCCTATGCCTGTCTGTCTCCGTCTTTGTTGTTCTTGTCGCAAATTACGTATTTTTACAATGTCCAAAATCATAGATTTATCATTACTTTTTATGTATTTGCATTTTAGATCCTTTACCAAAGATCTTTACTTCTTCATGCAATTTCAATCTACAGTCTAATTATCTTTTCCTTTCAACCTGAAGAACTGTCATTAGCACTTCTCATAGTACCATCTACAGTAGTGACAAATTCTGTTTTCGCTTACCTGAGAATGTCTCAGTCTCTCGATCTGGAAGTTTTTCCAGATATAGAATTCTCAGTTGACATTTTTTTTTTTCTTTCAGCACTTTAGTATGTGTCACTGACTTCTCACTTCCATGGTTAGTGATGAGAAATCAGCATTTAATCTTATTGAAGCTCCTTTCCACATGACACATTGCTTCTCTCTTGAAGCTTTTAGGATTCTCTTCGGTATCTGATGGTTTCATTATAATGTGTCTTGGTGTGGTTCTATTTGAATTTACCCTGTTTGGAATTGACTGAGCTTCTTGGATGTGCATATTCTTGTTTCTTGTTAAATTTGGGAAGCTTTCTACATCTTACCCTTACTTTTAAATATTCTTTTTTTAGATTCTTGTGTCTTTCTCCTCTCATCTTTTCTAGTAGTGACTCCAAATTTCATTTTGTTTTCTTATTCCATTTACCCCTTTGTTTTTTGAGAGTTACTCTATTTCAGTGCTGTTCTTGAAGTTTTAGTAAAACTATCTCAAGTCCAAAGTTAACATCTTAAACTTCCTTTCAGTACAAAGTTCATAGGACATTTTGATTCTAACGACAACTCTCAACTTATGGGTCATTATCTAATTCTGTTCCTAATTTAATCAGACATTAGACATTATTGTTATGTTTTGTTAGTCAAAATTTATTTAGATCTTTCTACATATTTACTCATCCCTTCATCCATGCATTTGTTGCTCCATCCATCCATCCAGGCACTTGATGATTCAAGTACCTTCTCTGTGCACTTGCCCAGTGCTGGGTACTTGGGATGCAGAGTAATCATATTTGTCTCTGCTCTTGGGGAAGTCTATGGGGAGACAAAAATGGAAACACATCTTTCCTTGCCCATGCACATACTGCTCTGCCTGGACAGCAAATGCCCCCAAATCTATCTATACTTCCAGTTCTAGAGTCATATCCAGCTGTCTTCTGCACCCCTCCACTTAAACATGCCAAAGGCACCTCAAATTCAACAAGTACTAAGCTGAATCAAATTACCTTCCTTCCTTCATGCAACTTGTCCCTCTCTGGAATCCCTTGTTAGTCTAACCTGATGTTAATAGCCCTCTGATTTTCCTTTACACAAAATGTTTTTTTTGAGTCTTCGTCCTGCTCTGACAGTCTGAGGCTCCCTATGGCCCAGAGAATGTTGTCTGATTCAGTGACTCTTCCAACTCTCCCAGGAAACTTTGACAGCCCTGTGCAGGGCTCCCTCCCTACCAGGTAACCTCTAATGGCTTCCCGAAGTCTACCTGGGATGCCAATGAGACTGTGAGATCCCTAAGGCGGGGCCCATGTTCCCTTCCTCTTGCCTCTCTCACAGGGTAACATCTCAGCTGTGAGCACACGCAGATGGACAGTCAACTTGTTGCTTGGCGAACTGGTTTTATGAGCAGGCTGCTAATCATGTGACCTCAGAACGTGCTAGTTACAGAAGAAACAGGCTCCAGTGAAAGCAATGTGTTCTAGAAACAACCAAATGGCAGAGGCCTCCGTTGCCCCAATCACAAATTCCTACTGTGTAGCAGCCTTTTGGCAGCCATGCTTTGGACCCCTTGTGATCCCCCTTCTCTTGGCCAGAGTTGGAGCTGCCAACAGTGTTTGAGAGAGCTGGAAGTGAAAACAATCAACCTGGTGAAAATAGTGAGGACCTACCAAAAAAAAAATTGTAGGAATTTGAATGGGGAAGTCTGGAGAACTGGGCATTGAGCAGCAGAAGCTGGATGGCTGTGGGGAACTATGAGCTAGTCATGAGGTTAAAATCTTGCTGAGATTCTAGAGGGCCAGACAGTTTACAGGTAGTGAAAAGAGAAGTTGAGAGAAGCAGAAGCAGAGGCCGAGGTGGCGCCTGCTGAGGCCCCTTGAGCCGTGGAGGAGGTGGACCTGCTGCTGTCCCTGGGTCCTTGTGGGGCTGGGCTGTGCAGCTATAGTCCCGGATGATTCCGTTATCAAGTGAATTGTTGAACATTCCCCAATTCCTCAGCCCTAGCAAGGCTGTCCTATGACAAAGGGTCACTTTGTGTTTTGTTACCAAAAGAGCGTGACAACACAGAGGGACTGGGGTCACACTTGAGAAACCTCTTAACTGTCTGAAGATTAACTAAGATAGCTGTCCCTGACTTGGTAACAGAAAAACCCTGTGGCCACTCAGGCCTTGAACCTACGAGACCCCCTCGTGGGTGCTGGACTTCAGGCAAGTCCCAAATAGAAGATTCTGGTCTCAAGAAAGGAAAGATCAGTCTGTACTGAGGGCTCAGATGCTGTGGCCAGGGGCAGAGCAGGGACTTGGGCCAGCAGGAGGGACAACGTACCCCCAGAAGAGCCAAGGCTGCTTGGAGTCCCAGTCTACTTCCCTCTGTTGCTGCCAGCTGTGCCAGCCACACAACACGCCACCACCCCCTGCTCCTGGGTCCCCACACATACTTGTCCTCACTGGCAGGAGAGAGTGCAGATCACACTTTTCCATGGTTGGTAGCATACAGCCCACTGTCCCATCCACTGCTAACTACAGGAACTACCTCCATTCTCTTTTTAGCATGTGCTTTCCCACTTTCTCCTAGGCAAACCCCTGTATATCCTTTGAGCACCAGTTCAAATACTGGCTCTTTTGTGTTGCAGTCCAAGCCCCCAGTTGTCTCTTTTCTCCCAAGTTCCACCGTCTGCCCTAGTGACTGCTTCAGCCTAGGAGTTCTGTAGATGGGAAGAAGGCTGGGGTCGCACCCGGCTTGCAGGTGACCCAGGGTCATGACAGGGTACAGTGTAGTGTCCGGCCTGAGTGCAGGTGTTCTCAAAACCCTCCTCCTTCCATTATCCAACCATCCCGAGGATCAGAAAGTTCCTCCAACTAAGTCCTTCCTGGTGTTGTGTGGGACAAAATGTTTACATGGGCAGATGCTCTGGGCTTGCTGCTGACCTGGCCTAACTCCTTCACCTGCCAAGTGCATGGGTAACCCAACCTGTGGGCAGCTCAGAGCCTCCTCCTCCCAGGTGCTAGAGCACTGTGTCCTCCTCAGCTCTAACCCCGCTGTTCTGAAGCTTGGAGTGCCCTTCCCTTCCTGCCTAGCCAGGTCACAGGTTACCTTCCTGGACAGACCCCCTGCACAGGATGGCTGAATCCTCCCTCCCATGGTTTTAGTCTCCAGGACCACAATGCTGACACGTTTGGTTCATTTTCCCAGCCGCATGTCGGGAAGCTGGGGATTGAAATGCTGTCTCCCCCCAGTGGTGGCAGCAGCGTCCCGTGAACACCTCCCAATGTGGGACATGCTGGCTGAGGCCTTGGCAAGCTGGGGGAAGGCCAGCTAATGGCTCAGTGCAATTTGCAGCTCTTATAGGACCTCGGCAAAGGCCACGGCCAGTCTGTGGCCACTGAGCTGGCTTGGCAGGATGACTCCAGAAGTGACCCCCATGGGACCTTGGTTCCTAGGCCCCACTTCAGACAACTGAAGGTCCCAGGCATGCTCTGCCCTTCTATCCACCCGCTTGCTGACAGAGCTCTTCTCTGTAACTGCCAGCCAGACATTACTTTTTTGATGACAGCATTTGGCTTCTGGCAGGATTCCACAAGGGACCAGGTGAGCCTGGACCATTACTGGGTGATTTCCAGGAACCCAACAGGGTCATCATCCCTGTTACACAGATGTGGAGTCTCCAAGTCCTACAGGGAGGCCCTGGCCAGGAGCCAAGTCTGATTTCAAAGCCCAAACACCCCTCTCTTTAAAAATCACTTTACAAAGAGGCAGGCCGTGGTCCTAACACTGCATCTCCTGGTTTTGTGGAAAGAACTTCTCTGAAGCAATCACTCCCATACATCTTGGCACACAGGAACTTTGTGGCTGCAAAGAAAGCCTCTGGCTAGGGGCTCAGGCTGAGATACAGAGTCCCACAGCAGACTGCAGGTAGATAGAAACCCAAGCCCCTGTTAACACAAACTCACTGAACGTGAGACCCCAGAGGCTGTCAGTGATGAGCCCACTTTCAAGTCAGCTGCCAACACCACTTCATCTATGGAGCCTCCCTCCAGGTCAAAGTTGGGGAGGGATGAGGCTGCGGCTCTGGCACTCCAGGCACAGCACACACAGCACAGATGAGCTGGGGGGAACAGACCTAGAACTGCAGCACTGTCCTGAAACTGAAATGCTGTGGAGCTCTGAACTGATCAACAGGCCAGAATCTGAAGAACCATAAAAATGACAAGGACAGGATCAAGAGGGGTGTGAACAGTGTCAAGGCTCATCCTCCGCTGCCAAACGAGCTGCGAGAACTGGCAGAAAACAGTAAAAGGACTGCATGACAGGGCAAGCACTAAGCCAAGACAAAGGCTAAGTGGTAGGACCTTGTAGGGGCTTGGCTACCCACCCCCCCTGCAACCCCACAGCAGATGCCCACATGCCCAGTGTGGACCCTGGTCCTGGTCCCGAAGGGCTGGGAGCCGATCTGTCCCCAGCTGCCTGGGGCAAAGCACTGCTGGCTGTGGGGCACACAGTGCAGGGCCTGGGGGTGAAGAAACCAGAAATGACCAGGGAGGCCCCTGTGCCTTGGCCGGGAGCTGCTCTCTCAACTCATTGTAGGGATAAGCTCTGAGGCAGCACAGGTCAATACGCAGACTGAAAAAGGTCTTGTCTTTCTTTTCTCCTGGCCTTCTAAGACAGCTCTGCTGTAACACCTTCTGGACACAAACTTGAGTAACAGAAACTCTACAGTCTAAATTCATGCTTAACACTAAAATAGCAAAATGTCCAGGCTTCCACAAAAGATTACAAAACATAAAAAGAAACAGGAAGTAATGGCCCAGACAAAGAAGATAAAGGGGGGTAAAAAAAAGCATCCTAAATATGCTCAAAGAGCTAAAGGAAACAAAGAACTCAAGGTTATCAAGGAAATGAAACATGAACAGAGAAACTATCAGCAAGAAACAGAAATTATGACAACTGAACAGAAGAGAAAATCACAGTAACAGAAGTGAAAAATTCCCTGGAAAGGACTACAGCTGGTAGAAAAAGTCAGTGAACTTAAAATACAAGTGAAATCATCCAGCTTGAGGACCGAAACAATGAAAAGTGAACAAAGACAGAGGGAGCCTGCGGGACACCAACAAGTGTACAATATATGCAGTGTGGGAGTCCCAGAAGAAGAGACCGAAGAGCAAACATTCAAGAAACATCAGATGAAAAATTCCCTAATTTAATTAAAGACATTAATATACATTCCAAGATGTTGAGCAAACTCCACACAAGAGAAACCCAAATAGGTCCACAGTGAGACACTAATCAAACTGCCAAATGCCTAATAAAACTCCGAAAGCCACAAGATGAAGTGTGTCACATCCAAGGTTGCCACAGTAAGATTACACAGATTTTTCATTATAAATCACCAAAGCAAAATGGCAGTGGGAAGGCATATTTAAGTACATAAAGCAAACAACTGCCAACCAATGATTCCATACCTAGCAAGGCTGTCTTTCAAAAATGAGGGACAGCTAGACATTCTCAGATAAACAAAAGCTGAGGGACTTGTCATCACTAGACCAGCCCTACAGGAAATGCTAAAGGGAGTTCTGCAGGTTCAAAGGAAAAGACACTAGAGAATCAGTCTATGAAAAAATAAAGATCTCTGATAAATATAACAAAGAAAAATACAAATTAACAGTGCTACTGTATTTTTTAGCTTGTTACTGCAGTTTTCACTTCCTAGAAGATGTAAGAAACAAATGCTTCCAGTGGATCTGGACTCAATGTAAAAGCATCTAATTTGTGATAAGAACTACAATAAAGGTGGGAGGGTAAAAGGGATAATATTGTGTATTTAAATTTCAATATACTGAAATAAAACTGGTATCAAAGCAAATGAGACTGTTATGGATTTAAGTTGACTCTAAACCCTATGGTAACCACAAAGAAAATAACGGAATACGCAAGCAAAATTGGAGCTAGGATAGTGTTACATTGGAGTTCTCTGCGGTTTGTATTACTTGCTAACTGTCCTGCATGTTCCAAATTACTTCAAAATAAAAAGAATGAGTAAGTTACAGAGACAGGGCCAACTCTCCATTTTTGGTTACTCTCCTAACCCAATGGTAGGTAGAGCTGCAGCAATTAGAAAAATATTTTACTAGGTGAGGGCTGTTTGCAGAGTTGTTAGGGAAGTTTAAAATACCTTCATTATGGTTTGGTCATTTTGTCCTAACTTCTAAACAGAATCCACTGAGTGCATCTATCTCAGCAGTGAACAGAGGCAGAGTGGCTAGAGCTTGGGAGCCAGACTAATGAGTAGTTGCCCTGAGTCACAGAGCAAGAGCACAAGGTCACCAAACCCCAGGAAAGCCAGCTGTGATCCTGTGACATGAGCGACATCTGTTCAGTGAGTAGACCACAAGGAAATAGCCAATGCAAGTCAGAAGGCAACAGCTACAAAACAGGGCAGATTCCAATATCAATCTTATTATAAATGTCAATTTAAAATTTTAATATCAAGGCAGAGACAAAATATAATTTTAACATTGTTTTAATCAAGTAACGTAGCTGTTTGAGAAACGGTGTTTTTAAGACAGTTGAAAAGAGCAAAGTGAAGAGATTATTAAGATAACCTCTGTGAATAAAATTCAGGTTATGTGAATTTGAATTTCATTAAGTTTGGCACCAGACTGAACACTGGTCTAAGCCAATATTTTCTTAGTGTTTAGAAGTACTGAACACTTTTTCCTTCAGATTAAAAGAAAAGCTTTATAACAGAATATCATTAGCTTGACCCTGGGTATTCTGAGTGCAACTTAGTTTAGGCCACCAGTATCGCCTATAGAATTTCAATTAACGAAAACAAACTGGCATTGCAGCAAAGAATTTGAAACCTAGGTGAGATGTGAATTTGCAAAAACTTGTCTTTGGTGACAACACACATTCCCTCCAGGTTCAGCCCCCAGTCTAGTCTCACCAGATTCTATCAAAAGGCAGCTGGAGACCAATTCTTATTTCTCTAGTGAGACTGCTAGGTTTCAATTCCTTAAAACATCTAACAAGGTTTTATTCTATCAAATGTTTGTATAATTTCAATGTGAAACTTTCTTACATACATTTGTTATTAAGGTCTCATTAAAATCTGTGAGATGGGTCACAAAGGATTAAGAGTCATGAGAGGTGAATGATAGAAACCAGTGCTCCAGGTAACAAATGCACCCTATGGATTCTTCATTCCCACAATGTACTTCTCATGGAAAGGGATAAATGCAGTAAGATTTTACACCTTGAAAAAAGACAATTAAGATACAGTCAGAACCCATTCCAAGTGTGTTTAGCTAACTGGGCAAGGAGTTCACCAAGCAGTTTATCAACTTCTACATGTCCAAATCTAAAGCCCTGGATGGGTGGGTGAGGCCCTGTCACCTGCACCCAGTGACCATCATCACAGATTTCTTGGGTATCTGGCTATATTCAATGTGAAGCAAACATTGTTCCAAGTCTTACACCAAAATATAGGCTTTGACTTCTAAGTACGCTTTTAGCTTAATTTTCTTTAAATAAGACATTTTTTTGGAGGGAAAAAAATCAAGTTAGAGACATAGTAACACTTATTTTGGCAAGATTGACAACCAAATCTAAAAAGCATAAACTATGTCCAAATGTAAAAGGCATTAAAAAACAGAACGATAACATCAAGAGAAAAAACACAGTGAACAAAAAAGATGCAGGATGTTTAAACATCTTGAAACTGTATTCTAAACAATGAAAGTAAAAACTGAAAATTATACTCAGTTTTTGCTAGGAATTATTAAGTGCACCTTTTCCTGCTTCCCCCAAACAAAATCATAGTGCGTGCGTACTATTTAATCATACCCCCAAGTTTGAAGAGTTTTCTCTCAGTACAAAAGCAATAGCTACATACATCTAAGATGCTTATTTGTTGATGTAATAATTTCCCTGGCTCTGCAAATGTGCACACGACTTCAAAGACTACAATTTTGGGCAAGTGTACACAAACAGAAAACAAAACATTCAAGTTTCAAAACCTGCTGTTAAAATTATGACTAGGATACTCAGGTTATTTTTACTTCTCACACAATACAGGCATTGCACTCCCATCTGATGATTACTGGTCCACCTTGGCCCGGGAAGAATGTCCATTACCACATGCCAATTTGAGGGATTAAAGAGAAAACTTAAACTATTTCCGAATGCCTGAATTAGGTAATTAATTGCAAGTAAGTTTAGGTTTACATCCTGCTGAAGACTCTTTTACAGTCTCAGCATAACAATACCATATCTAATAGGCTCCAAAAATGCTAACAGGTTAAATGATGGTGCAACAGATTAAAAAGGAGCCAATCATTTTAGCTCAAGTCATTCAAAGCCAAAAATCTGAAAAATGACCAAAAACAAATCTTTATTTGCTATAACTGTATAAATGTGATCCATGTGTCCAACACTAGGTTTTCAAAAGGAAACATGCTATGAATAAGCAAACTACATTTGCCCACTGTTGTGTATGGACTCCCTAGATGTCTCATTGGGCTTAATTACAGACCACTCACAGTAAAACATTTTTAGTATAAAGTGTAGCATGATGTTAAGCCATTTTAGCTTTTGCACATACATGTTGCACTTCTGGCTGATAATGCAGAAAAATTTGCAGTATTACACTGTTAAGCTAGGTTGCATCCATCACTTTAAATGGCATCAATGTCAATGTCATCATCCTTGTTGTCAGACTTCACTGTTTCAACTTTAGGTACACTGGCAGTCTTCGAGTACACCACCTGACAAAATAAATATTTTGGTTGACTGTAAACCCTTATCCCAGTAAATGTGCTTATAGAACACTAATACACATCAAGTGGTCTAGAAGGAGAAACGCTGCCCAGGTGCAGCAGTCCTTCCTCCTGGAGCAGGATTTGGTATATAGAAACTAAAGTCATGGGAAATGCTCTACAAACCAACAGCATCTTCTTAAATTTTTATAGACAATTAATACCTCTGTACTTGACCTGCAGTAACTAAATCCTACATTGAGAATTCAGCCTACAGCATACATTATTTAGAATTGTAACATTTGGGCATAGGAGTACATTCCTACCAATTTTTCTAGTAGTATGACTCTTTTCCAGGTTATTGTGATTCTCTATCTTCCAGAATCTAAAATTTAAATTTTGTCATTACTAAAACTTGCCATTTTGTATTTCAGTCCACAAACCATCGAGTTCTCACAACACCCATTGCTAACACTCTCCCCAGTTTTACCTCAATGTTCTCATCTTCATCTTCCTCTTCACCACCAGAAGATTCCTCCTCTGCTTCCTTCAACCACTTTATAAATGGTTCCGCTTTGACACGAATCTCTTTGGCAAGTTCCTTTGAGACATATTTCTTAGAGGCCTAAAAAATGTTCAGTATAATTTCCTTAGTTTGGGGAATTTACAAAACAATTTACTCTTGGTTATTTACATAATCCGCCACATTGAACTCATTGAGGGGACTGAGACGCACCCTAATCTTGAATCCTCAACAGAAAACACAAGTTCAGCAAACATGTACTAACAAATTTAGTAGTTTCTTTTCAGGTCCACAAAGCTGACATGGTGGAAATCATTTACATGTTACACCAGTCAGGCATAGGAACTATACATTAATGTGGAGAAAGAAGATTAGGTTTGGGAAGCTATACCTTCATCCTTTAATAACCCAAAGAACCCCAACAGCTCCCAGTCTTGGTACTCTTGAACTTGAAGAGCCCTTTATGTATCCCTCACCTTTTCTGACCAGCTAATGATGACTTCTTCTTCCAAAAGGTCTGCATCATACATCTCCTTCAAGATATGTGGAATCTTGGAGATAAGCTGAGCTTGATGCATGGCCACCACACACTCCAAACCATGAAGAAGGTACCGTTGAGCCTTTTTGTTGTTATGACAAAACTGCAAATAGATATCTTGGCATTAACAAGCTTTTACTAAATGTTTTACGTTGACAACTCCAGAATCAAGGTACATGCATCCCTTTAAGATTGTTCCTTTAGGATATGGCTCTTGTGTATCAGTAGCTACAAGAGGCATCCCACTATGTCGTTCTAAGGGCCTATGTGTAGCATTTTTCGGATGTTCGCATGTCTCTAACATAGACCAATTACCTCCATTTTCTAGATATGGGAGAGAACAAGCAAGAAAGGGATGTGCCCAAGGTCACACAGCTGTAATCTCATTTGTAAATCTAAAGTAATTTGCTTACTCGTAGGAAATGGCGCCTGTATTTCTTAATTTGCTCCCTAATCTTCTCATTAAAAAGAACTTCCGTCAAAACAAGAGGGCCCATGGCTTTTACATCCAGTCTTTCTGCTTCAGCAACAATTTCTTTGTCAGATGAGTCAATAATACCCTCTTCTTTCTTTTTCTGCAAATAAAAGGAAGCAATTCAGTGAAACAGATGCACATTTTGCTAAGCAGGGTTGAGTCCCTGCTCTCACTGAGGGACCCCATGTGCTCCTGGATTTTTTCCTACCTATCTGTGACAGTTCAGGAATTTCCAAATGACATACAATTGCTAAGGATAGTGCCTGGCTCAAAAAAATATTTCTTAAATGAATAAACAAAAAAAAGTTTGACAGTAATCCTATTTTGAGTACTCAAAAGGTATCAATCCCGAGAAAAAATTACTTACTAGCATAGCAATCCAGTGAGTCATCTACAAAAGCCCAAAATGGGGCCAAAAATGACATAGCTCTACAAAATGTGTACCTATTCTCAGAATAAATGTTTTTTACCTTAACAAAATCAAATAGGATGTTAACCCGCTCTTCAACAGTCCTTTCCAAATCATCACTGAGAGTCAAAACTTTTGCATGGTCACTGATTTCATCCATTCTGCGCCTTTGAGCTTCCTCAGTTGTATCTTCTCCCCAATCATCATCCTCCTCTTCTTCCTATTTACAAACACAAAAAACAGTCAAGGTTTTAAAAACATGAACATTTCAGATTTTTAATCAACTTAATGCTATCAAGTTCATTTTCCACTAGAATAAACTGTGTTCACCTGGACTCAAGCAAACACCTGGAATCCAAAACCTGTGTTTAATGTTACACTGAAGGTTAGTTTCATTATTTGTGCCCATCTCAACCAACTGCTGTGTCCTTGAAACAATTTCCCAGCCTCTCCTGCACTCACCATAGCATGTGGAGGAGGACTGATTTCATTTGGTGGTGGTGGTGGTGGTGGTGGTGTCTCACTGCTAGATACAGAGCCATTTTCCTTGTCTTTGCCCTTCCTATTTTTCTTTTCCTTTTCTTTCTTTCCTGTACCACTGTCACTATTCTCTGCAGGGAAATAAAAATAAAAGTTTAATCCCGCATCTTACCTCACTGTTCACCAGGAATATTTAAAATCCCGGCCTTCTGCATCTTACATTTCCCTCTAGAAAACCCTAAAATTCTATGGGGCTTTATAATCAAATTCATCCACCATATTTCACTGATAAGAAATTCAAGCTAATAATGGAGTGACCCAAAACATTAGTGATAAAATCCTTTTATTTCCCATTTCTTCTCCTTTACTATGTAGTCTTTTTTGTTGTTGGTTTCTTTTAAAAACAATCATTTATTATTGCTGAAAATTACAATTGCTAATATGCAACTATGGTGCAAAATTGAAGAACAGGAAGTAAAGGCTGATCCTTTTGATCCCTCAGGGCCAAATCTCAATTGGACTTTTGCCAATAGATTTAACACTGTTTAAGTCTATATAACGGCTTGTCTCACGGAAGAGAGAACACCGGAATAGGTTAGACTTCCTTGTTATAGCAAGCTGAAATTGTGTCAGACAGGTTGAGCATCTGCCACAGAGTGTTGCTTGCAATGCTTAAATTTGATGAGTTAAACCCTCTGTATACAAACAGTACTCCAGAATTCAAAAGTACATCCCTTTATTTGCTGAGATCCCATCACTCCCTTTTACAACACCTTACTTCAGCCATTTTAAGATAATTGGTCTTAAAAGTGGTGCATAACTTAACAGTATATCTTTGAAAGGAGTCCGATTCAGAAAAATAGAATATGAGAGGTAAAATTCCCTATATTCTTCTGGTTTTATAACAACAAAGAAACTTCCATTTTGTTCCACCAATTAGTTTATGGCTTAGAAACTTATCAGGAAAACTTACCAGGTGGGTTTTTGAGAATGAATGTGCAGAGTTTATGATGTGTGTCAAGCATGCCTCGATAACCACAGGCTTTACAAGAATTACCTATTGTTTGCTTCTTTGGATTGACATGCTGCCAAAAAAATATATAAACAAGATGTCATCCATAACATATGATGAAAATGCTACTTTGAGCAAAGCATGAAAAGAGCTAACCCTCAGAAAAAAACAAAAGTTATTTTCACAAAATGATTAAAAAATAAAAACCAATATGGAAATATCTCCAAATTTGAGGTTTTGTGTTTTATTCCCAATTAGATTGTTTCGCCATCTCAAGAAAGTTATTTTTGGTGATCAATTATAGGACTTCTCATAAAAGCAGATACAAGACTATTATTTAAACCGGCCCAAACCACCTCAAAGACACTCACCAGATCTGTTTCAGGATTCTCACACTCAGGACAAAGAACAAATTTTTTAATGAATCCATCCAACATGTCTTGCAGCTTATTCGCCTCATGAGATCCATTGACAATGTAACGGTCATTCTTAACATCAAACTGGGTCTGTGCTCCCAGCTCACAACCAAAATATTTGGTGGGATCTATTTGAAAAAAAGTGGAAATTCTATTCCATTAAAGTTAACTAAATTAAGCTTTAGCCACCCATCCAGCAATGTTTTTAAAGTAATGCCCTCGTAGGTTTGTATGCCAATGGTAACCAATACACAGATTAGTTTTAGATCCAAGATTTCTTCACTTAACTCTTAAAATTTACTTAGCATGCATTTCGGGCAAACCTTGCAGGCAAAGACCATTAAGCATATGCTTGGAAACATGCCTTCCAGAGTTCTCCAAGAGGCAGTACTTACACGTTGGAGGCCGATTAAGTGCCTTTGCAACGTCAACCATGTTGACTATAACTGTCTTGATTCCATTTCCTTTGCCCTCAACCTAAAGAAAATAAGAATTTTAATTGTGCACCATCTACCCCGTGAGATGCCATCTTTTAAAACACCGGAAATTTTTTTACCCAAGTGTTAAATGAGCACATTACCTTGGCGATCAGACGGGGCATCTTGTAGCGATAGAACTGGTCTGACACGCTGCGGTTGACGTTGACAGACATTTTGGCTTATTAGTGGCTTTATCAATAAGGTGAAGAGATCTTTGATTGCAACTTTTTGGTATCTTCTGTCTGGAGAAGAAGGGATGACATAAACGACTGCAAGAGTTCTCGGTCTCTGACATGAAAAAGTTTTCGCCACTGAGGCTGTAAGCTTCTTGCTTGTGTGCTATGTTTCCCCAATACAGGTACCAATGGCTGCGCAACAGCTCTGAAAAAGAAGAAAACACGCGCGTTCCCAAGTGTAAGTGTGATTCCTGCACGAACACACCTCCCTCTGTTCCACGGTCACCTGAGCATACTCCTACGCTAAAAAGCGTCCGACAGGGATTCATGTGCAAAACTACACCCGCAGAAGCTTAACAACCTATATTTCGATTAAAATTAAACCGTCGCCGCAACCAGAATGTCTTGTTTCAGCTGCTGTGGGTTTATATCAGAACTCAACCAACGTGTGAAGATTTGCTTCCGTGGAATCACTATTTTAACAACTTCCGAAAAAGACAAGCCTCCCCCCCCACCCCCGAACCATGCATGCATTGAGAATAAAGCTCTCAAGTGCACCCCCCTCTCTCCATCCTTTTAAGTGGGAAACGATCGAACTGCTCTTAACCAACAGTCAAAAACTGTAACTGTCACTTAAGCAACAACTGCTCACTTCAAAGAAACGCTTCGGCAGCTGGACACATTCCTCTCGCTGGAGAACGCATTAAACGCGTGAAGAAGACCCCGGACCCCACCGCCGACCTCCACCTCGGCCGAGAATTCTACCCGAACACGGTCGGCCCGCGCGCGGGTCCCCATGGCTACCACAATCACGGGCGTCTGGCGGGTGCTCTCGGGCCGCGCCGGGCTGCTCTCCCCCGTCCCGGAGGCGGTGGGCCCCTGGCGCGGCTCCCCCCGGCGCGGCCGCCCCGCCATGTGCGCCGCGCGCCGGCCTCCGCGGCCCCGGGGCCGGGCCGGGGGCGCGGGCGCCAACCCTCCCGCGCGGCGGTGACTCACAAACGCAGCAGCGAGCTGAGTCAGCCCTCGCGGCGCGCGCTCCCGCGGGGGAGGGGACCGGGGGCGGGGCGGGGGGAGGGGAGCCCGGGGGAGGGGGCCGCCCGCCCCGCCCGCCGCCGCCCGAAACTGCGCCACACGCCGGGCCGGGGTCACGCGGCGGCCGCCGCCATCTTGAGCGGCCGCCATCTCCCCGCCGCCGGCCCCGCGACTCACCGTTTTCGTCAAATAAAGACATAAACCCAACGCTGCTCGCCCGGGACTGGGATGAAGTGAGGCGCGTTATAAACCGGAGTCCGAGGCGGCGGCGGCGGAGGAGGAGGCAGAGGCGCAGCGGAGAAGCGGCCGGGCCAGGTGCCGCCGCCGAGCAGCGGGGAGGGGCTGTCCCAGCGACGTCCGGGGTCCGAGCCTGGCGACCTGGACGCGGGAGACACGGCGCCGTGAGCTCTCGGGGTCGCCTTCCCCGCCAGCCAGCAACCCGCGGGGGTCGGGGAGGGCTGGGCAGGGGGCGCGGAGCCACCGCCCCTCCAGCGGACTCACCTCTAGAATGTTCTCGCTCTGTCTGAACAACGCCGTCGCCGCGCTCAAGCTACCCTCGGCCGCAGCGCCCGCCCCCAGCGCTAGGCCGCGCCGCCCATTGGCCCGAGGCCCGCCCGGGCTCGCTCGTCATTGGCCTTCGCGCCGCGTCGATCGCGTCTTGCCCCGCCTTCTCCGCTTCACTCGCGGCCTCAGCCCGCCTCCAGACTCAGGTCCCGGTTTCCTACCCCCACCCCGCCCCTACGTTTCCCAGAAGCCTTCGCGGCCAGGGCGGTGGGGCTCGCGGGCGAGGTCTCGCGAGAGCGGCCGACTTGGTGGGGCTCGCCCGAGGCGGGGCGCGGGACCGCGCTTGGTCGGTTTGGGCGGCCGCGGGGGAAGATGGTGGTTGGCTCCCCCCCCGCCGCGTCGTGGGGCGGCCGTGGTGCTCGGAACCCCTTCCGAGGCCGGCTCGCGGGAAAAGGCCTGCGCCCGGGTTGTCCCCGCGGCTTCGCACGCCCCATAACCCGGGGAAGCTTGCTTCTGCCCTTTCCGTCCGCAGTGGACGCCCGTCCTCCGGGCTTGCGGAATAAGTTCTTCCTCCCGGTTCTCCACTGAGAGGGAACTTAGGCCCGGGTTGAGTGACTCGCCAGGACACCCCCCGTGCGTCCCCCTGCCCTGCGCGACCCTGCGCTCCCACACACGGCCGCGGCTCCGCGTTTTTTCTAAAGAGGAAAACAAAGCTCCTAACTCCGGGCCTTGGCCGTGGCCTCAGCTGCTTTTCCCGGGGCCTCTGCGGTTCCTCCGCCGCCTTCGCTCTCGCTGGCCTCAGGGTCCGGGCCCTCAGCGCTTTCCTTGTCTCCCGGAGGCGCGCCTCGGAGGGGCTCCCGTCAGCCGAAAGGCGCTCCAGCAGCCCTGGGCCCACAGCGAGCGTCGCCGGGGTTCCCACTCCATAAGTCTCCCCTACCCCCAGCTGTATACTGTGAATTTCTTGCAGGGCAGAACCGAGCACAAAGCAGGTGTTCGTGAGGGTCTAGTGCATTCAGATGAAAATGATGACTATTCAGACATATTAGCTCTGTTAGAGGTTATTGTAGAAACTCTTCCTCCCGTCCTTTCAGAAACTTAGAGTTTGCATACGTTTCAATTGGGATTTTGCCAGATAAAAGTGGGCCCAGTGTCTACCTGAAATGTAAAGACATACCTGACTGCGAAAGAGCAGGACCCAGATTAGCAGAGCAGTTAGTTGGCTGTAATCTGCTGTCCTGCGGTCCAAGGAGCGGCCAGGCCAAAGTCCTGGGGTTAGCAGGACAACCTGTTACCAGCTGAAGTTGTTGAGGGTGGGGTGAGGTGGATAAGAGGCTTCACCTGGTGGGAGCCCAGCTGAATTTGCACAAAGGTTAAAAGAAATGGAAAGGTTTGTTGATTTTTCTCAAAGTTCAAGATGGCTCTTCCATCATTTAAAACCTTTTAAACCATTTCAAAGTTGGCAGCCTCAGTGGGGGAGAATATTTTCAAAGGGACAACCCAGAATTGTGGAGAAGTGATTGTGTCCTCTTCCCCACAGTGTGGGGACATTCAGAAATGTAGGTCTCTGACAGGCTGCCTCACTGTGGGGCATGACTTAGCAGTGCTGAAACATTTGAATTTTTGCTTGGCTGCACACAAATGGCGTTGTTTTAGAAACTTGTTGGAAAATCTGGGCATGAAACTAGTGTGAGGTAAGAGGCCTGCCTCCCCAGAAAGGGCCTAATTTTAGTGACTAATTTAGATGTTTGGTGCCCTGATTTTATTTTACTGGAGAAATTTGTGCTAATTTTAACTTGAAATTTTAATATCTGTATCACTCATTTGTATGTAATCAGGGAAATTACTCTTAATCAGACCATTTGTTGAATACTCATCCTAGGAATTGGCTAAGTCCTTTGCTTTGAATCCATTATCTTATTTACTTGTGGACCCTACAAGGAATTGTTATTCCATTTTACAAACGAGGAAACTGAGGCTTGGTGGAAAAAAGGAAGCAACTTGCCCAAGATCATATACCTAGTAAGTGGCAGAGCTAGGATTTCAACCCAGCTCTGCTTGCTCCCAAAGCCTGTTCACTTAACTTTTAAGAGCACAGCCTCTCCAAATAAACAACACATAAAGAATACTAGGCACTTTACTAAGCCATCCTATTTAGCCCTTTAACAGTCGTGTGGGAGGGGAGGGTTGTGATTTGTGTCCATTTACAGGTGAGGAAAGGGACTCAGGAAGGGTGAGTCATTTACCCAGTCACCTGTCTAATAAATGGTGGAACAGCGTTTGAACTCCAGCTTGTTTGACACCACGCTGGTTGCACAATTCCGCCTCCCATGCTGGATTGCTGCCTCACTTGGCTGCGTGCTCTTGCCCCATCCAGGTGCTCACGGTTTGCTAGATAATGGACCCCTGGTGCTTAGGAAAGCCTTGTTGAACGAGCGCAGGAACTGGGCCTTTAGGCGCATGCCTGGATGGCGGGCACGGATAGCTGCTGGTGAGGGAAGTTAACACACTGGCCTTTCTGGAGTTTGAGCTGCCAGCGCTCTTGTGTGTCGGTTGAGCAGGACTCAGTCCCGTGGAGCAACGTGCATCGTGCATCCCCGGAGAACCTTGCGTTCCTGAGCTTCCCGGGCTGAAGACGGCGGTGGGCGTAGTGGGCAGGCTGGGGTATTGCCCACCGAGAGGGGCCGTCCTGTTGGCCCGCCGGCCTCCTTCTGTGACATCCCTCTCTCAGTACAGGGCACTTTTTAAGCTAAAGACTAGTAGTCAAGGTCGCCTGCTGGCAGAGGAGCTATGGGACAAATGCCTCTCTCCTCTTGTGGTGATGACTTGTCCCAGTGGGTGTACAGTGCAGAACTTCAGAGCTTCTGGAAGGGACCCAGAGTGTATCTGGTGAGCCCAGCGGTGGGGCCTGGCTGACTCCAGGGCTGGCAGCCTCAGCCACGCTCATCTGGTGCCTCCACATCAGCAAACGTTTCCGAGTGCCAGGCAGGAGGACCAGGCCAGAGAGGCCACTTGTAAACAAATGGCCCTTCAGGCTCCCAGCTGCAGCTCTGGGAAATCCTGGCGCTCGAGGCAGGCCATCTCCCTGCCCCTGCGACTGCAGCTCACCCCCAGCCTGCTGCACGCTCTGACGTTAACGCCACTATATTTTGGTTCACTTCATTGATTCTTCCTTATTAAGCTAAGCAACTTGAGGGCAGGGGACTTCTGGAGAACAGAAGGATCCGAGCTTCGGCCCAGGAATGGGGCCCTCAGTTCCAAAGGGGACAGAGGCAGGAAGCAGAGAGGAGCCCGAGGAGGTGAGGCGTCCAGGTGAGGTCTGGCGAGAGACACAGGCGACGTCCTCCTCCCCCCGGGTGTAGTACAGGAACTGGACCAGAACCCATCTTGTGGTGAGAAACAAGTGCAAAATTGTTTCCCCTTTCTCTTAACCTGGGGCGCTGCCCACGGCCTATCGTTTTGCCTCCAACACGCTGACGTCACCCTGAACACGCCAACACCCAGGGAAGGCCAGCGACCCGCTCGGGTTGGCCTTGCTCACCGCAGAGCTTGTCTTCTGGGAGCAGCGTGCTGGAGCCGCTGGGCCAAATTCTCCCGGCAGGATTCCAGGGGCGGTTGGAAGGGCGTTTGCCCAGGCACGGTGCGTGGCTGTGGGAAGACGGAGCATGTCACAGAAGGTGCTGGAAGAGCGTGAGGGGTGGCACGTGGCTGGTTTTCCGTGGGAGACCCCAGGAGGCCCGCTCTGAGTCCTGGCCCCTGCGAGCGAGCATCTTGTCTTGCTCCAACCTCTGCCACCCATGATTCTTCAGTCATGAGCCACCCGGGCCTTGCGTCCACACGCCGGCCGCTCGCAGGTGAGGGCTGGGAGGCTTGTGGTCAGAGCACACTCCCGCCACCAGCGAAGCGTGTCTTCTCAGGCCCTCAGTGCCGACGCTCCTGCCACCGTGGGTAGGGTTGTCGTCTAGGTCTTGTTCTCAGGCACAAATGTCTACGGCTACACTCTAGGCTCCGTGTTTCTTGAAGGAGGCCTGTGCCTGGGCCCAGTTCCCCTCAGGCGGGGGTTTCCTTAAATTTCTAGCAAACTCCCAGGCAGTGCTCCAGGTCCCTGGACCATGCCTTGCCTTAAAGCCATGCTTTGCCTGACCTTGGAATCCATACCCTTTTCCCCACGACGTGGTCTCAGGAGCTTTCCTTAGAGGTGTTCCAGGTGTCCCAATTCAGGCAGCAAATGAGGACAAGAAGAACAAAACACACCTCTCAGTGACTGTGTGCCGAGGTGGCACCGGGTCTGATGGTGACCCTGGGGGACTGGCTGTCGGAAGATTTTTGCCTTATCCTGACAAGGTTAGGGTGATGGCACCGATGATGTCAGCTGGTGGCAAAGTTCTGTCACCCGAGTCCTCCCATCAACATCCTCACCACTCAGGCACGTGGCAAGTGTGGATGTTACAGACCCCATTTTGTGGGTGAGGAAACCAAGGCCCAGAGCGATGGTTATTCTCCGGGCTGGGGAGTCAGGTGTCCTGGCTTTTCCTTTTGTAGAGGGAATAATTATCTGGCTCGGCGCATCCAGGTTCTGGAAGTTGGCCGATTTTCCTTTAGTCGGGTTGTGATTGCTTTTATGCACATGTTTAGTCCCGTGGTGGGGGTGGGCAGGAGCAAGGGCTGAACTGGCAGCAGTGCCCTGCTAAGTCCCTGCCCCTCTGAGGACGCGTTTTCCTGCACGCCACTGATTAATCATCAGTCAGCCACTGTGTGTCCTGCCCTGGGCTGGCACGGACGCTGGCAGTGCAAATGGGCAGCCGGAGGCACCGGGGCTGGCTAGTGCACTCTTGTTTGGGAGCCAACATTTACAGCTTGGGAGATTTCACCCAGGAATCCAGACTTCCTGGTTCCCTGGGGCGTATTCCCACCAGCCGAACCTAAGATGGGGCGAGAGCCCGTGGGATTTGCTGCTGTCCCCCACTGTCCCTTCATTCCTCAGCCAGTATTTTCCAAGGCCCCCTATGTGCCAACTTTTAAGATATTCCCAAACAAACCAAAATTTAAACCACGGTCCCTGCTCACTGTCCGTTCGGGAAGACAAGGCCTCTGACGTGTCCACAGGCAGGGCAGCTCACGTCCACTGAGCATCCACGCAGGGAGGCCCCCGTGGCCCCCCCTGCTTCCTATACACCCACCCATCGAATCCCCACCGTAGCCCCGCAAGGTCGGTTCTATTGTTGCTCCACTTTCAAGGGGAGGAAACCGAGGCACGGAGCAGCTACCCGGCTTGACCAAAGTTAGCAAGCCTGTGGGTGGCGGATGGTGTCTGAGCACAGGCAGGCCGTGGGCTTCCAGGGGACACAAACGTTCCCGGTCTTCTCAAGGCCTCCCTCCCCGATGATGTGGAGGGAATGAAACCAGCCACCCTTGCCTTGGCCGCCATCACGAAAGCCAGCGCCCCACTCACTTACAATCTGTCTGACGGAGGACACTGCTCTGTCCAGTTGGGGGAGGGTAAGTCCATGTTTAGGGCCAATTTCCTGCCTCTCTGTAGTGTTCTCTGGGAGGTGGAAAAACCCTACAGAAACCATAACAACATGCTCTAAATAACCTCTATTTTGTGGCACTGGCTTATCCAATGTGGTTGGGAACCAGATGGGACTGTGGCGATGTAGAATTCTTAAGAAGAGTGGATTCCTTTTAGTTTTCTGAAATTAGGCACGAGCTATTTTTTCTTGGGTGAGGAACCCCATATTCAGTATTCCTGGCCTGACATTTTATGCTTGGGAAGTAGAGCTCGGCTATTCTGTGCCAGGCACCCAGTGCTCACAGCTCCTTTTTTTAGTTTGTCTCCTAAAAGCTGCTTGTGTGTTTGGGTTTTTAGGACACTCACTGTGCTGGTTTGGATGTATTATGTCGCCCTAAACGCCATTATCTTTGATGCAATCTTGTGTGGGCAGACATACTAGTGTTGCAAACTGGAAGAAAAGCAATCCTGGTTTTAAACTGGCAGAGAATTTGGCAAAATTGTGTCCTGGTGTTGGATGGAAGGAAGAATTTGAAAGCGACAACCTGGAATACCTATCTGAGGAGATCTCCAGACTACATGTGGAGGATGTACCCTGGCTTCTCCTTGCAGCTAATAGTAAAATGTGAGGGGACAAAGATAAGCTGAGAAATGAACTCTTAGTTTCAAAGAAACCAGAAATTGATGGTCTGAAAAACTTGGGGCTTCCAGCAGGTGGACTCCCAGAAGCTACAGCCCAACATGAGGATGTAACCAAACATGGAACCCAGCTGCCATTTCAGTACAAGCCAAGATTGGAAAAGGAGTTAAGCAGAAAGGATTTGTGGAAAGTCCTGTTGTCTGATGGCTTTGACCCCTGCATGCTTCATGTGAAGCCAACAGAATTTTTGCAAGTTCTTTCTAGACAGAGCTGCTGCCGGTCTGCACTGGAGGAGACAGAAAAGGAACAAATTGAAGGAAAAATTTCTTCAAAGACAGAGCCATGGCGGTTGAGGTCTGGAGTCAGGAGGTCTCAGGCTGGGAGAGCAGAGGGGCCCACATGCATGGAAAGGGTGAGTTTGCCCTGGAGGTCGAGGGTGGGCATTCTGCCTCGATGCTCAGGAAGAGTTTTGCCACCCCAAGCCCCAAAGAGAGTGGAGCACATTCCCAGGGGACTGGGGAGAGCCTGGCCACCACCCCACTGTTCTGAGAGGGTTGAGCATATGCCCTGAAGACAGAAGAGAATCTGGATGCTGCCCTGATGTTTAAGGAGGGTGGGGCCGAGAAGGTGGTCTCCCCAATGTGTGGATATGTTGGAGCACTCACCCAGGAGTTTGGAGAGGAAAGGACTGCCACAAAGGCCCTTAGGAAGGGTTAAACTCCCGCTCTCTCAAGCCCCAAGGATGCAACCTCGTTCTGTAAATGACTCTCAGACTTTGAAATCTAATGACATTTGTCCTGCAGGTTTTAGGAACCATTTTGGTCCCTTAAACCTGCTTTCTTTACTGGTTCTCCTTATGGCAATGGGAATGTTTATCCTATGACTGTCCCTCCTTTGAATACAGGAAGCAAATAACTTGTTTTAAGTTTTACAGGTACAGAGCCTGAGGGGAATTTTGCTTTAGTACAAGGCCATGCCTGTAACTGATTTTGATGGGATCTTGTACTTAACTATTGTTACTGAAATAATTTAAGTTTTTGTGATATTGTGATGGGGTGAATGTATTTTGTATATGGAAAGATCATGTCATTTTGGGGTCCAGGGGGTGGAATGTGCTGGTTTGGATATATTTTGTCCCCCCAAACGCCGTTGCCTTTGATGCAGTCTTGTGTGGGCAGACATATTAGTGTTGATTAGATTGTAATTCTTTGAGTGTTTCCATGAAGATGTGCCCCACCCAACTGTGGGTGATGACTCTGACTGGGTAATTTCCATGGAGGTGGGGCCCCGCCCATTCAGCCTGGTCCTTGATTAGTTTACTGGAGCACTGCATAACCTCAGACAGAAGGAGCGAGCTTGTTACAGCCAAGAGAGACAGTTTGAAGAACGCACAGGAGCTGAGAAGAGAGGAGCTGCAGATGAGAGACAGTTTGAAGACAGCCGTTGAAAGCAGACTTTTGTTCTGGAGAATATGAGAGGAAAAACGCCCCAAGAGCAACTATGAGTGAAATTTTTGAGGAACTGTAGCCTAGAGAGGAACATCCTGGGAGAAAGCCATTTTGAAACCAGAACCCTGGAGCAGACGCCAGCCACGTGCCTTCCCAGCTGACAGAGGTTTTCCGGACACCATTGGCCATCCTTCAGTGAAGGTACCCGATTGTTGATGACTTACCTTGGACACTTTATGGCCTTAAGACTGTAACTGTGTAACCAAATAAACCCCCTTTTTAAAAGCCGATCCATTTCTGGTGTTTTGCAATAAGGCAGCATCAGCAAACTAGAACACTTACGTTCCATACTTTCTTGCCAGATGTTTACAAATTTCATAGCTATTTTCAACATACACTTTTGCTGCCATAAAATCCCATAAAATTCCATAAAATCCTAGTCAGAATTTAAGCCCTGAAATTTACCCCGCAACACAAGGAGAAAGCCAAGTAAGTGGAGATCACCCCTTGGTGGGATTTCAGTGGATTGAATGGACTCAAACACAGAGTTGGAAATCCTCAAGCAGGGGTCAGAGCCCAAGTCCTTCAGGAGCCAGGTGGACGACAGCATCGAGTGAAGAAAGGGCAAAGACTGGCGAACTGGAGTGCCCCCACTTGAAGACGTTCATATTCAATTACACAGCAACAACCAAAACACCTTGCTGGCCAAACAGAACATTCGGGGATCTTGTCTGGCTCGTAGGCCGCCAGGGTGCAATTTGTGCCTTAGACTGGGAGACTCTTAGATCTGGGAGGGACACGGGGGGCCTTTTGGTCCCAACCCCTAATTTTCAGAAGAGGAAACCATGACGGAGACATGGCCTGCTCTAGGCCCAATTGGTCTCAAATCGAATCTTGGGCCACCATCAAGTTTCTCCCCTCCACCTCACCGTTGGCAGAAACTTTTCTTCCCCAGACATATATCTTTCTTTTTTAATTGTAGTAACATATAACATAGTTTCCCATGTTTATCTTTTTTTTTTTACATTTATCATTTTTAAGTGTACAATTCAGTGAATTACAGTGTTGTGCCACCATCACCACCAACCATTGCCAAAACATTTCCATTTCCCCAAACAGATGCTCTGTCCCCATTAAGCATCAATCCCCCCCCCCCCCCCAGCCCCTTGTAACCTTGAATCTACGCTCTGTGAGTTAGCTTATTCTAGGTATTTCATACCAGTGCAATATAATGTTTGTCCTTTTGTATCTGGCTTTCGTCACTTGGCACAATGTCTTCCGGGTTCATCCATGTCATCGCATGTGTCGGGACTTCATTCCCTTTTATTGCTTGATAATATCCTATTGGACGGACATACTGCTTTTTATTTATCTACTCATCTGTTGATGGATACTTGGGTTGTTTCACCTTTTGGTGACTGTGAATAACACTGCTTGAACATGTGTGTACAAGTAGCTGTTGGAGTCCTTGTTGTCAGTTCTTTTGGCTGTGTACTGAGAAGTGGGATTGCCGGGTCATGTGGTAATTCTGTGCTCAACTTTTTGATGAACTGCCAAACTGTTTTCCACAGCAGCTGTGTATGAGAGTTCCAGTTTCTCTTCATCCTTACCCAGCACTTTTTATATTCTGTTTTGTTTTTTTAAATAGTCACCCTAGTTGGTGTGAAGTGGTATCTCGTGGATTTGATTTGCATTTTCCTAATAGCTAATGATGTTGAGCATCTTTTCATGTGTTTATTGGCCATTTGTATGTCTCCTTTGGAGAAACGTTTGTTCAAATTCAGACTTATATCTTAATGCCTGTAGTTCTTCTTTCTCTCACATTTGAATTTGGTACTATTTTTAAACATAATTGTTTTAAATTTACACGTACTGCCCAAATCAAATCAGCTGTAGTACTTTTCTATTTTAATTATAGCTGCCAGTTCCTAACAAAATCCAACAATCAACATTTACCAGAGATTTTGATACACTATATGCCTTTTAAATCACAGGGTTTTTTTTTTTTGGTTATTTGGATTAAAATGCCAACAGAATTTATTTGTGAATGTTCTTGTATCTCTGATTCTGTTGGCCTTCTGTGAAATTTAACATGTCTTGAGAAAGATTTTTCTTTGGCTCTCAGATCCTTACCGTCTGCTGTGTGAGTTTAGATTATTTTAGGAAAGCCCCCACTCAGGGGCTGGCACTGGATGTGGCCCCTGCAGGTGTGTGTGTCTGGCCAAGATCATGGTTCACAACGCTTTGTTGTTGTTGTTGTTGTTGGAGCATAAGGCCTTCAGGGTGCCTCGTGGACTCGCCTGCTTCCTGCTCCCCATCAGTGACATCTTCCCCTTCCACACATGCTCTGTCCCTCCCAGCCACCCAAGGCCTCTGGCTGATCTCCTCAACCAACGGCCACCAAGTGAGGCCCGCAAGGGTGTCAGGGTCAGAGGTTGAGGGTGAGTGCTGGAAACTTCTGTGTGAACCCACACTGCCATTCCAGCCAGGCAGGCGATGGGTGGACTCGGTTCACCTAACAGGGCCCAGACCCACTCGGCTGCTCCAGCTGGAGAGGTGGGAACCCTGGGCCCCCCGGTACCCCCCCCAGTGTGCACCACCTCCCAGGCACATGTGGGACTCCCAGGTGCTCCCCACCTACTGGCCACAGGTGGGACCCCCTGTGCACCCCACCTGCTGGCCCTGCTGGAGTGGGGAGGGGCAGCCCCTGCACCTTCAGGCCAGCGCAGCCCAGTGCTGTAGGTGTTTGAGGAGAGCACTACTGTAGTGAAGGCTGCGGGGGTGGGGTGGGGTAAGGGGTGCGGGGCAGCATGAGTGACGCTGCTGAAACAGTAGCCTCATGTGCTCAGCCCCCACCGGCTAAAATACAGGTCACTAACGGAGTTTTCACTCTGATGGGTGAGCCGGGGTGACCAACTGGGCCCAGTGTGCCTGGACTTTCCCAGTTTTAGCACAGCATCCTGGGAAGCCCCTCAGTCCTGGGCAGACTGGGGCCATTGGTCACTCTGGGCAGGGGGCACAGGCTTTACTCAGATAACTTGGTATAACATGGTGGAACAATGAGCACTGAAAAAATGACAAAGATCAAGTTCTCCGGGATGTGCTTTTTCTCCCTGCAGGAGGGGCTGAGGGGTAAAGTTGGTTTGGTGGGGCCAGGTGAGCCTGTTGAACACGAGGTGCAGTGGAACAGCCCGTGTCAGGGTGACGTGCCTGCGCTGGCAGTGAGTGTGCCCCATGGAACCCCTGTCCCGGTGGTATATAAGCTGCTTTCCTAACTGCAGGTTATGGAGACTGCAGGCTGAGAGGCTGTGGGCATCTGATGAAGAAGAATCCGGAAGGGCTTCCTGGAATAGGGGGCCTGGAAGGAGGATGAGAAGGGTGGAGTCTGGGAGAGATCCAAGCAGTGGGGGGCGGGATTGATGGGACATCTAGGAGTTTGGGGGGCAAACTCAGGAAAGAAAGGGAGGGAGGGGGGGGGGCTGGTGTGAGGGTCTGTGAAGGCCACCGAGACCGGGGATTTAGTGTAGTGGGCAGTGTGGAGCCACGGAAGGCTGTGAGGACATATTTGGGGTTGGGATCTGGCCCCACTGCTTACTGCATGTGTAATCTCAGCACATGACTTGACCCCTCTGTGCCTCAGTTTCCCAGCAGTGAAATGGGTACAGTGGTGGCACCCACCTGGGCAGGGTGGGCTGCGTGTCAGGTGGAGTGAGGTGGGAGCCTGAGGCCCTGCTGTTGTGGGCAGGCTTCACTGAGGAAGGCGGGATGGCGGGGGCAGCAGGGCTGGCCTTAGGAGCCGGGAGGCGGCAGGCGTGGGGTTGGGGGTGTGGTGGGTGTGAGGTGGGTCATCGTGCTGGAAGATCGCTCTCTACTGTTTTTCAGGGGGAGAACACCCCTGATACTGTTGTGTTCATGGTGGCAGCTTGGTTTATAGGATGGAGGTTGGAGTGGGGCCACCCTGACCTTGGGGCAGAGGGGCTGCGGACGGTGGCTCCGAGGAGACCCCACAGGGCCCTGGACCCTGCCAAGGCAACCTGGTTGGAGGCGATGGCTGCCCACCCAGGAGCCACGGCTGCGGCTCTCTTGTACCCAGCAGGGATTCCCTGGGGCAGACCCAGCCCCTGCTGGAACACAAGCCTCCGCTTGGCTGCCTCTGACAGAGCCCCTGCTGCACTCGGACATGACCCCCGGTGCCCCACCCCTGCCCCGGCTAGGTCTTTCTGGTCGCACCACCTGCTCCCCTCCCCACCACCGGTTCTCCCTTCCCCTTCCCCTTGGCTGAGCCCTCCTTTGGGGACCTGTTTATGGGTTGTCTTTAGGAAGCCCCCGCACCACCCGTGGCTTCCCCCCATTGCTGCTGAAAGCACGGAAGCCGACCGCCCCCCCAAATGAGTGGGCTTTGCTGCTTTTAGACACGTAGACCTTTGAGACAGAGACGCGGCTTCTCAGCCTCCTGGGGTGAGCCCGGGACCCCGCACCTTCCTTACCGGCCAGAGAGAGCAATGTGCCTTCCCCACCTCCGGCAGGCCCCCCACGGCCCCCCACTGCCCTGGGGGACGTCCGGATTGCGGTAGCTCTCAGAGCAGCCTCCTGCCCTCATTAGCTCTTGAGTGCTGAGTATAAGGCCAGCGGTGGAGGCCCCGTGATCTTGGAAAATGGCACACTTTTCAGTCCCCAGCAGCACCAGCCCCCTGGCCAGCTGCTCCCTGCTGGGGAGAGAGGCGGCCTCGGGGCCGGGCCCGGCAGGTGCGGAGCTGAGAGCGGCCGGCTGACTTTCCACCGGGCGTGCGTGCACCCTGCCAGGCCCTCTGCCCCCACGAAAGCCAAGTTCACCGAGCGCATCGCGGTGCCCGTAGGAAAGCAGCCTGGCCCCGTGGCCTGGGGTTCAGGGCGGCGCCAGGAGGGGCGCAGCGGGGCGGCTCCGCGGGGCTGGAGCTCGGCAGCCCTGGGGGAGGAGGAGGAGGGGTCCCGGCGTGTATTTCGGATGCGGTGAAGCGCGCAAGCCCAGTGTGGAGGTGGGGGTGCCGCGGGGAGGGGCCGGGCCCCGGGGGCCAGGCGGGCGGAGACAGCTGTGGGCGAGGGGCCACTCCTCCCTGGGGGAGCCCCACATCCTGAGCCGGGGGCGCCCAGGGCTCTCCGGTCAGGAGGAAGGTTGAGTCGGCTGGGGCCGCGTGGAGGTCGCCGAGGGTCTGGGCCCGGAGCAGGAGCGCGTGACCCCGGAGTGGCGGCGAGCTCCTGAGGAGCAGAGGACGGCCCGGGAGCGGGGTCCTGGGAAGTCACCCCTCCAGCCCGCGGAGGGGAGGGGGGGCGGGCCGGCAGGGGGTCCCGGCCCAGCTCAGGGAGAGGCGGGGAGGGACGGCATCCTACCCGTTTCGGTCCACTCCCGCGCGCTCACCCGGCGGACACCTCCCAGGGCCTGCCTTGGGCCGGGCGCTGTGGCAGGCCTGGGAAGTCCCGGCTAAACGCGCCCCGACCGCCCCAAGCACCCGAGGGACTGCCCTGCAGCTTGTGCGGGGGCAGTGGGGGCCCTGCCCAGGCTGGCCCCCGTGTGCGTGTGGCCTGGGTGACTCAGTTCCTTCCCAGCCGGTGCTCGGCCTCCTCCGTGTCTGCACGTCACGGGGCACAGAGGCGCCTCCGCCTTCCCGCTGGGCGCAGACTGGGCGGCATGGGGCCCGGTGCGCAGAGGCTTCCTTGGAGACGGCTCGGGAACTGTGGGGCTGCCCGGGTGCGCGGGGGCGCAGAGAGAACGGGCCCACCCGGACCCTCGCCCAGAGCCGGTCTCCTCCGCACTCGCTCTGGGGGGATTAGCTCCCAGTGAGAGTGGAGGGAAGGAACGGTTCCCGCCGCCGCCGGGGCTTGGCACCCGGGCAGCAGCGGCCGGACCGCGGCTCCAACGGCCTCTGGAGAGGTCCGCGCTGATTCCGAGGCAGCGAGATGCCGGACTCCAAGGTTATGGCCAGTTCATCACGTTCTAGGAATGGCGGTTCCGTGAAGGCTTTTCGCACCACAAAGCCGGACATCCTCTGCGCGTCAGGACAAAAATGGACTTCCATCAGTCAACCTTGGTGGCAGTGTATGGGATTTCTTTCTGAGGCGGGAAGGTTTTCTGTTTTCCTTGTAAAACAAAACAAAACAAAACAAAACTGTCAATTGCTTGTTTTAAGAACTATGGTTAGAAAGTTGTGCCCCCCTCCAAGCCAACTCGGCAGGTGAACTCACTGCCTTCCCCCGTATGTGGAACCGGACTCCCAGGGGTGTGAATCCGCCTGGCAACGCAGGACATGACTCCTGGGGATTATCCTGGACCCAGCACTGTGGGATTGAGAGGATCTTGACCAAAAGGGGGAAGAGAGATGAAACAAAATAAGGTTCCAGTGGCTGAGAGATTTCAGATGGAGTAAAGTGGTCACTCTGGAGGGCTTCCTATGGGCTATACAGATATCAGCTTTTAGTCTTTAGTGTGTTGGAGTGGCTGGCGGGAAATACCTGAAGCTGTCAGACTGCAACCCAGTGACCTTGATTCCTGAAGACGACTGTAGAACTGTGTAGCTTGCACTGTTTGTGTGACTGTGAAAACCTTATGGCTTGCACTCCCTTTATCCAGTGTATGGACGGATGAGTGGGAAAATGAGGACAAAAATTAGATGAAGAACAGCAGGATGAAGGGGATGGAAAGATTTAGGTGTTCTCTTTTGCTTTCATTTTTACTTTGGAGTAAGGAAAAGTTTCAAAAATTGATTCTGGTGATGAACACACAAATGTATGATGGTGCTGTGAATAATTGATTATACACTGTGGATGACTGTAGGGTGTGTGAATACATCTCAGTTAAACTGTATTAAAAAAAGTCAATGAACAATGGCCAGTAGGAGGAAAATGGGATGTTCTTTTTATCTTAATTTTAATTTTATTTTTTGGAGTAATGAAAATTTTCAAAGTTTGTGGTGAATGCACAACTATATGATAATATTGTGAACAACCGATTGTACACTTTAAATGATTCTATGTTGTACGATTATATTGCAATAACATTGCATAAAAAAGAAAGACGTGGGTGTGCTTGGATGGCTTGTACGGTGCTGAGTGGACATTTTGAGTGGCACAGAGCGGGCGGAGGCTCTGTCTTTGACCTAGGAGTGCCCTGTGCCATGGTGAGGGTGGGGCGATGCTCATTTATCTGTTTGTGGCACACCATGACAGTCTCTCTCCAGCCAACTGGAAGACTGTGATAGCGAGGACACAGAGGCCGGAGAGAGGGGCCGGGCAGAGATGGGGCTCCTGGGGGCTGCATGTGGACGGAAGAATGTCTACCAAGTCCCCTATCAGCCCCCTGCCCTCTTCCTCTGAGAATGCAGGATTCAGACTTTGCAGATTCCTCTTCTGCTGCTGTTTATGGGGAGCATGGGATGGGTACCCCTGCCTGCAGCCTCGGGTCCTTCTGAGTCCCAAGGGGCTGGGGCTGGGCTTTCTGAATCTGAATGTTGGTATCTTCTCTCAGTTCTGGAAACCCCAGCCCATGCCACTTCTCCCTCTTTCTGGAATTCCAAGTAAGATGTAGGTATTTCCATACAGCTTCATACTTTAACTCATGAGTTACCGGGAGGTTGTTTTAGTTCCCTGGGCTGCTCAAGCAAATACCGTGAAATGGGTCGGGTTAAACAATGGGAATTTATTCGCTCACGGTTTTGACGTTAAAAGAAAGCCCAAATCAAGGCATCATCAAAGAGATGCTTTCTTACTGAAGACTGTGGCATTCTGGGGCTGGCTGCCAGTGATCTTTGGTCCTTAATTTGTCACATGGCAAGGCAATGGTGGTGTCTCCTGGTCCCTTCTCTTCTGGGTTTCATTGATTCCAGCTTCTTGCTTTCCCCTTATAAAGGACTCCAGTAATAGGATTACAACCCATCCTGACTGGACTGCCCCACACCTTCGCTGCAGTCACCTCATCAAAAAGTCCAGTTTACGATGGGTCACACCCACAGGAATGGATTAGATTTAAGAACATGTTTTGGCTGGGGGTACATACATCTCCAAACCACCATAGGGGTATTTTTAAGAACATTTTTTTTTGTTGTGAAATATATACGCAGAAGAGTGATAAATTTCAAAATACAGTTTAACAAGTAGCTATAGAGCAAATTTCAAAGTATAGTATGGGTTACAGTTCCGCAAATTCAGGTATTTCCTTCTAGCTTTTCTAATACATTAAAGACTAAAAAGAAATTTCTGTATAATGCTTCAGTAGTCATAATCATTTGTTAAATCCTTTCTTCTCTGTTACAACTCTTCCCCCTCATTTGATCTTTCTCTCAATCTTCAGGGATATTTGGGCAATGACCATTCTAACTTCTTCAAGTTGAAAAGGGGTGTCGACAAGTTGAAAGGGGTAAGGGGTGCAACTGGTACCTCTCGGTTTCTGGGCTTATCTGGCATAGGAACAATCTGGAGGTTTTAATTTTCTGAAAAATAAAGTGAAACTTTTATAGACTCTCAGCTAGAGCCCTGTTTTTTTTTTTTTTTATTCACAAACCATAAAATCATCCACAGTGTACAATCGATTGTTCACAGTACCATTATATAGTGTGCATTCATCACCACAATCAAGTTTTGAACATTTTCATTACCACACATATAAAAAAATAAGAATAAAAATTAAAGTAAAAAAGAACTCCCAAAACATCCCATACCCCTCATCCCTCCCATAATTCATTTACTTTTTGTCCTCATTTTTCTACTCATCTGTCCATACACTGGATAAAGAGACTGGGAGCCACAAAGTTTTCACAATCACACGGTCACACCGTGTAAGCTATATAATTATACAGTCATCTTCAAGAATCAAGGCTACTGGGTTGCAGTTCAACAGTTTCAGGTATTTCCTTCTAGCTATTCTAATACACTAAAAACCAAAAATGGATATCTATAAAATGCATAAGAATAACCTCCAGAGTGACCTCTCGACTCCATTTGAAATCTCTCAGGCACTGAAACTTTATTTTCTTTCATTCTCTTCCCCCTTTTGGTCCAAGAAGTCTTTCTCAATCCCACAATGCCAGGACCAAGCTCATCCCTGCGAGTCATGTCCCATGTTGCCAGGGAGATTTACACCCTGGGTATTCTTTAGGGTTTTCAGGAATAATGTTGGTTGAGGCTTGGCATATCACGGTAATTTGCAATATCTAGCTGAAGCTTGCATAAGAATAACCTTCAGAATCACTTCCCAACTCTATTTGAAATCTCTGAGCCAGTAGAACTTTATTTTGTTACATTTCCTTTTCCCCTTTTGGTCAAGAAGGCATTCTCAATCCCACGAAGCAGGGCCAGGCTCATCGCTGGGCATCATGTCTCACGTTGCCAGGGAGACTTACACCCCTGGGGGTCAAGTCCACGTAGGGGGGAGGGCAGTGAGTTCACCTGCAGGGTTGGCTGAGAGAGAGAGAAGCCACATTTGAGCAACAAAAGAGTTTCTCTGGAAGTGACTCTTGGGCATAATTATAGGTAGGCTTAGCTTCCCCATTACAGAAATAAGTTACATAAGAGCAAGCCCCAAGATCAAGGGCCTGGCTTATTAAATGGGAAGTCCCTAATGCTTCAGAGAGTGTTAGTAATTTCCTAAATCAGGAAGTTTAATAGTTTACTATTTTTCCCTCGTGTCCCTCAAGGGACCTTGCAAATACTGTTTCATTCTCTGCCTAATATACTCTGGAATGTAACAGGGTATTGCATTAAGCTATACAGAATTACAGGATTTCATTCCCTATTCTAGGCTCCATGCATGTATTTAGATTGTTTAAATGAACTAACCAGACAGGTTAAGTTAGAGAGTGTGCTACAGAAAATTTCAATTTTGTACAACTAAACATCTCTTCCTTTGGTTTCACACAGAAGGTGAAGTTTTAAAGTACAGACAATATCATTCTTTACCCTGTATTCTGATTTACCTTCATTCCAACCAGATCAGCTTCTTTCATATCTCTAATTGAAATCTGATCTCTTTTTTTGGGTTCTTTAACAGCTGCTGCATGGAGTAATACTGGCTTTCAGAGCTGCAGAACTCTAATTCTGAGTCTTAGGTGTCACACAGGTACCCAAAGTTCCAGGGAAATACTAGATTATACACAGAGGACAGCATCTTGGAATTTAGAAATATCACTTAAAACTCAGGAATAAATGTGACTGCTGTAAGAGCTTACAATCCAGGCCCTAATTTTCTTATAAATATTTTCTAAATGAGACCATACAATATTTGTCCTTTTGTTTCTGGCCTATTTTGCTCAACATAATGTCCTCAAGGTTCATTCACCTTGTCGCTTGCCTCACGACTTCGTTCCTTTCTGCAGCTGCTCAATACTCCATCGTATGCATACCCCACAGTTCACCCTTCTGCTCCTCAGTCAGTGGACCCTTCAGCCACCTCCATCCACTGGCAGTCCTGAATAATGCCTCCATGAACATCAGTGTGCAAATGTCTATTCGGGCCCTGCTCTCAGTTCTTCCGAGTCTATTCCTAGCAATAGGATTGCCTGATCCCATGGTGACCCTATATTTAGCCTCCTCTGGATCTGCTATGCTACCCCCTGGAGGGGCTGCACCGTTTTGCTATCATTGAGTATGTATACCTCTCTCCCCACTTCTCCAGCACTCGTATCTTTCTATTTATTTATTTGTTTTGAATCTGCAGATTTTGTTGAGATATATTCACATGGCGTATATTCTATCCAAAATAAACAATCAATGTCTCACAGGATCCTCACTTAGTTGTACAAACCTCGTCACTCTCAATTTTAGACAATTTTCATTGCTCCAAAGAGAAAAATAACAGATACACCCACACCAAAGAGAAAACCCCAAACTCCCCATGTCTCTCATCTCCTCCCCCTCTCAATTATTTACCCCTAGTATTGGTGTGGTACTAGCGAAGTATTGCTGTTAAATATAGTCCATAGAATGCAAAGGTCGTTTTCCCATATGCCACTCTATTATTAATTCTTTGTTCAAGTGTCATACCTTTGAAGTAGATCATGTAAGAACTTATTTACATTTGTAGTGTTAATCGGTGAGATACATGACTTTAAACAGCCCCTTTCAATCATATTCACCTCCAATATGGCAGTAGTACTTATGATCCCACTAACAAACTACCGTCAACTCTGTCCATTCCCATACATTTAAGTTCAACCTCATTAACAAGTCTGCACATTTTAGATAACTGCTCCCCCTTCTCGAGCTGCTGTCTATCTCTAGGTCCCCTATATTCTACATTTTAAGACTCTGAATTTACATTTTTTAGGGGGTTCATATTAGTGAAATCATACAGTATGTATCCTTTTGTGTCTGGCTTATTTCACTCAGCATTATGTCCTCAAGGTTCATCCATGTTGTCACATGCTTCAGGACGCCATTCCTTCTTACTGCTGCATAATATTCCATCATATGTCCATACCACATTTTGTTTATCCACTCATGTGTTGGTGGACACTTGGATTTTTTCTATCTTTTGGTAACTGTGAGTAGTGCCACTATGAACATCGGGTGCAAATGTCTGTTTGTGTCACTACTTTCAGATCTTCTGGGTATATAGCGAGAAGGGGAATTGCTGGATTATAGCGGAACCCGGTATCTAGTTTTCTGAAGAACCTCCAAACTGTCTTCCACAGTGGCCGTACCATTTTCCATTCCCACCAGCATTGAATAAGTGTTCCAATTTCTTCTCATCCTCTCCAACATTTGTAGTTTCCTGTTTTTTTTTATAGCAGCCATTCCTGTAAGTATGAGGTGATATCTCATTGTCGTTTTGATTTGCATTTCCCTAATGGCTAATGAAAACAAACATTTTTTCATGTGCTTTTTTTAAAAATTGAGATTGTTCACATACCATACAATTATCCAAAGATCCAAAGTGTACAATCAGTTGCCCACGGTACCATCATACAGCTGTGCATCCATCACCACAATTAATTTTTTTTCAATTTTTAGAACATTTTCATTACTCCAGAAAAGAAATAAAGACAAAAAAGGAAATCAAATCCTTCCATACCCCTAACCACCCCACTCCATGACTGATTCATGGTATTGATATAGTACATTTGTTACTGTTGATGAAAGAATGTTAAAATACTATTAACTGTAGTATATAGTTTGCAATAGGTATATATTTTTTCCTATATGCCCCTCTGTTATTACCTTCTGGCTATAGTGTCATATTTGTTCTAGTTAAAGAGAGAGATTTCTAATATTCGTGTAGTTAATCACGGACATTGTCCACCACTAGATTCACTGTTTTATACATTCCCATATTTTAACTTCCAAGATTCCTTCTGGTGACATACATGTCTCTGAGCTTACCCTTTGCACCACATTCACACACCATTCAGCACTGTTAGTTATTCTCACAATGTGCTACCATCAACTTTGTCCATTTCCAAATGTTTAAGTTCACCCTAGTTGAACATTCTGCTCATAATGAGCAACCACTCCCCATTCTTGAGTCTCACTCTATATCCTGGCAACTTATATTTCATGTCTATGAGTTAACATATTATAATTAGTTCATGTAGTGAGACCCTGCGATATTTGTCCTTATGTGTCCGTCTTATTTCACTAAATATAGTGCCCCAAATTTTCTTCATCAACCCATTTTTTTTAAGATGGTTTTGTTCACACACCATAGATTCTGTCCTAAGTAAACAATTGATGGTTCCCTGTATAGTCATGTATTTATGTGTTCACCACCATCTCTACTATCTATATAAGGACATCTCCATTTCTTCCACAAAGAAGGAGAAAGAGTCAAAGAAGTTAGAGAGACAAAAGAGAAAGAAAAAAGAAAGAGAGAAAAAAAAAATGACAGCTAGGAAGCAACAAAAGAAAAGGTAGCATTAAACTAAAGTGGAATAAAGAGTCAGACAACATCACCAATGCCAGGAGTCCCATACCCTTCCCCCATGTCCCCCCCATATGCATTTAGCTTTGGTATATTGCCTTTGTTACATTAAAGGAAGCATGATACAATGTTTCTGTTAATTATAGTTGCTAGTTTGCATTGATTGTATTTTCCCCCATCTCACCCTATTTTTAACACCTTGCAATGTTGACATTCATTTGTTCTACCTCATGTGAAAACATATTTGTACCTTTCATCACAATCGTTGAGCACCCTAGGTTTCACTGAGTCATACAGTCGCAGTATTTATCTTTCCTCTTTCCTTCTGGTTACCCACATGCTCCTAACCTTCCTTCTTCAACCATATTCACAGTCATCTTTGTTCAGTGTACCCACATTGCTGTGCTACTATCTCCCAAAATTGTGTTCCAAACCTCTCACTCCTCTTTTTTCCTTTTGGTATGTAGTGCTCCCTTTAGTGTTTCCTGTAGAGCAAGTATCTCATTCACAAAATCTCTCATTGTCTGTTTTTCAAAGAATATTTTAAGCTCTCCTTCATATTTGAAAGACAGTTTGCCAGATATAGGATTCTTGGTTGGTGGTTTTTCTCTTTCAGTATCTTAAATGTATCACACCACTTCCTTCTTGCCTCCATGGTTTCTATTGAGAAATCCTCACATAGTCTTATCAAACTTCCTTTATATGTGATGGATCTCTTTTCTCTTGCTGCTTTCAGGATTCTCTCTTTATCTTTGATGTTTGATAATCTGATTATTAAGTATCTTGCTGTAGGCCTATTCAGATCTATTCTGTTTGGGGTATGCTGCACTTCTTGGATCTGTAATTTTATGTCTTCATAAGAGATGGGAATTTGTCATTGATTATTTCCTCTATTATTGCTTCTGCTCCTTTTCCCTTCTCGTCTCCTTCTGGGACACCAAAGATACGTACATTCCTGTTTTTTGTTTTGTCCTTAAGTTCCCAGAGACATTGCTCATATTTTTCCATTCTTTTCTCTATCTGTTCTTTTGTGTGTAGGCTTTAACGTGTCTTCTTCTCCAGTTCCTGAGTGTTTTCTTCTGCCTCTTGAGATGTGCTGCTTTATGTCTCCATTGTGTCTTTCATCTCTTGTGTTGTGCCTTTCATTTCCATAGATTCTGCCAGTTGTTTTTTTCTGCCTTATGTATGCCCAGTGTTTTCATTATATGCTTCATCTCTTTAGCCATATCTTCCCTAAACTTTTAAAATTGATTTAGTATTAGTTGTTTAAATTCCTGTATCTCAGTTAAAGTGTAAGTTTGTTTCTTTGACTGGGCCATAACTTTGTTTTTCTTAGTGTGGGTTGTAGTTTTCTGTTGTCTAGGCATCTGGTTTCCTTGGTTACCCCAATCAGGTTTTCCCAGACCAGAATAGGCTCAGGTCTTGGAAGGAGGCAATAGTATCTGGTTTCCCTGAGGGTGTCTTAGAAGATTGGTACATTCTGTGAGGCCTCAAGTCACTGTGTTTTCCACCTAGCAGGTGGTACCTGTCAGCCTGTAATTCCAGACTGGTGTAAGGAGGTGTGGCCAGTGGCTATTTTCCCTCAGGCTCTGTGGTCTGGTTCTGAATGGAAGGCAGGTAGGAGAGCTGGACCCCTCCCCTTTTCTCTTAGGGAAGATGACCCCCTAGGAAGATGTCATTAGCATTTGAATAGACTCTCTGCCTGTGTTGTCTCCACCCTTGTCTGGGTCAGAGCTCTGGGACCTGAAAATGGTTGAGGCTTTCTCCACTGACCCAAAACAGGGACAGAAAGCCCCCTTCAGGGCCAATCCACAGCCATCCTCCGGCTCTCCAAGGTCAGTCATCACCAAAAGCCTCTGTCTGTTTTTTGGGGATTCATAGCTTGTAGTGAGCAGCCCACGATTTGTTAATTAAAACCCCAGTTGGAGCTCAGCTGAGCTATATGCACTTGCTCAGAGAGTGCTGCTCTCTAGCACCATGAGGCTTTGCAGTTCAGGCCATGGGGGAAGGGAGCTCCTGGCTTGGATATGCAGTTTTTACTTACAGATTTTATGCTGCCATCTCAGGCATTCCTACCAATTCAGGTTGATTTTGATTAGTGAATGGTCACGTTTGTCCTCCTGCAGTTATTCCAGATTATTTCCTAGTTGTTTCTTGTTGTTTATTAGTTGTTCCAGAGGGACTAACTAGCTTCCACTCCTCTCTATGCCATCATCTTCCAGAACCTTCATGTGCTTTTTACCCATTTGTATTTCCTCTTTGGAAAAATGTCTTTTCCTATCTTTTGCCCATTTTATAATTGGGTTGTTTGTTTTTTTGTTGTTGAGTTGTAGGATTTGTATATGTATCCTGGATATCAAACCCTTATCAGATATATGGTTTCCAAATTTGTCTCCTATTGAGTTGGCTGCCCTTCACCTTTCTGGCAACGTCCTTTGAGGCATAGAAGCTTTCAATTTGAGGAGTTCCCATTTATCTATTTTTTCTTTCATTGCTTGTGCTTTGGGTGTAAGTATAGGAAGCTACCTCATATTAGTAGGTCTTGAAGATGTTTCCCTATATTTTGTTCTACTTTACCCCCCAGAAGGGCTGCACCATTCTAGTTTCCTACCAACACTGAATACATATACCTCTCTCTCTACATCTTCTCCAGCACTTTTATCTTTCAATTTATTTATTTTGAATTTTATGTTACTCCCCAGAGGGTGTAATGTAATGTAATATTTCTTCAGGTACTGGCTGTTATATTCCGGTCCTTGATTTAATTTTTGTATAGGGTGTGAAGTAGGGGTCCTTTTTCTTTGCATTGGATATGGATATCCAGTTCTCCAGCCCTATGTTTTGAAGAGACAATTCTGTCCCATTTCAGTGGATTTTTGGATGTTATCAAAAATCAATTGACCATAGATCTGGGGATCTATTTCTGAACTCTCAATTTGTTTCCATTGATTAATATGTCTATCTTTGTGTCAATACCATGCTGTTTTGATCATTGTGGTTTTATAGTAGGCTTCAAAGTCAGGAAGTCTAAGTCCTCCCCCTTCTTTCTTCTTTTTTAGGATGTTTTTGGCAATTTGAAGCCCATTTCCCTTCCAAATAAATTTGTTAACTAGCTTTTCCAAGTCTGCAAAGTAGGTTGTTGGAATTTTGATTGGTATTGCACTGAATCTGTTGATCAATTTGGGTAGATTGACATCTTAATGACATTTAGCCTTCCTATCCATGAAGACAGATATCTTCCACCTATTTAGGTCTTCTTTTGTAGTTTTCTATGTAGAGGTCCTTTACATTCTTGGTTACGTTCATTCCTAGATATTTGATTCTTTTCATTGCTACTGTGATTGGAAATTTTTCTTAATTGCCTCTTCAGTTAGGTCATTACCAGTGTATAGAAACATTACTGATTTTTGTGCATTAGTCTTGTATCCCACCCCTTTGCTATATTTTTTATTAGCTCAAGTAGCTTTGTCATAGATTTCTCAGAATTTTCCAAATATAGGATCATGTCATCTGCAAATAATGAAAGCTTTATTTCTTCCTTTCTGATTTGGGTGCCTTTTATTTCTTTTTCTTGCCCAGTTGCTCTAGCTAGAACTTCTAGCACCATATTGAATAATAGTTGTGACAGTAGGCATTCTTGTCTTGTTCCTGATCTTAGGGGGAAGGCTTTTAGTCTCTCATCATTGAGTATGATGCTGGGTGTGGGTTTTTCATATATGCCTTTTATCATATTATAGAAGTTTCCTTCAATTCCTACCTTTTGAACTGTGTGTTTTTTTTTTCCAGAAAAGGATGCTGAATTTGTTGAATGCTTTTTCAACATCAATCGAGATGATCATGTGATTTTTCCCTTTCGATTTGTTAATGTGCTGTATTACATTGGTTGATTTTCTCATGCCTGGAATGAACCCCACTTAGCCATGGTGTATGATTCTTTTAATGTTCCTTTGGATTCAACTTCAAGGTGTTTTGTTGAGAATTTTTACATCTATATTCATTAGGGAGATTGGCCTGTGGTTTTCCCTTCTTTAGAATATTTATCTGGTTTTGGTATTAAAGTAATGTTAGCTTCATAAAATGCCTTAGGTAGTATTCCTTTTTCTTCAATTTTTTGGAAGAGTTTGAGCAAGAATGGTGTTAATTCTTTTTGGCATATTGGTAAAATTCCCCTGTGAGGCCATCTGGCCCTGGGCTTTTATTTGTAGGAAGCTTTTTTTTTTTTTTTAAATGCCATTTTTAATTGTGAACTTTAACATATATACATAACAGTGATAACCTTCAAAGTATGATTTAACAAGTACTTAGAGAGCAAATTTCAAAGATTGTCATGGGTCACAGTTCCACAACTTCAGCTATTTCCATTATTGTAAAATATAACATTCATACAGAGAGGTGTTAACTCTGATGTACAGCTCAACAAGCAGTTATATAGGTAATTTCAAAAATTGTTATGCATTACAGTTCCGCAGTTTCAGTTCTTTCCTTATTATGAAATATAGGATATGTATGGAAAGGTGAAGACTTTCAAAGCACAATTCAATGAGTAGCTATAGAGCGAATTTCAAAGAATGTTATAGGTTATAGTTCCACCATATCATTTACCTCCTTCCAACTACTCCAACACCTCAGCATCTTAAAAATATATATATTTATATAAAGTTTCAGTTTTCATAGACCTTTGTTAAATCTTATCTTGTTTGTTGCTACTCCTTGTGGGAAGCTTATTGATAACTGATTGAATCTCTTTACTTGTGATTGGTTTGATGAAGTCTTCTATGTCTTCTTGAGTCAGTATAGGTTGTTCATGTATTTCTAGGAAATTGTCCATTTCTTCTGAGTTTTCTATTTTGTTGGTGTACAGCTGTTCATAGTATACTCTTATGATTTTCTTTTATTTCTTTAGGATCCATGGTAATGGCCCCTCTCATTTCTTTTTGACTTGTCAGTCTAGCTAAGGGTTTGTCAATCTTGTTGATCTTCTCAAAGAACCAACTTTTGTTATATGAATTCTCTCTATTGTTTTTTCCCTCCAGTTCATTTATTTCTGCTTTAATTGTCATTATTTCTTTTCTTCTACTTGCTTTCAGGTTAGTTTGCTTTTCCTTCTCTAGCTTCTTCAGTTGTTCAGTTAGGTCATTGAGTTTAGCTCTTTCTTCCTTTTTAATGTGTGCATTTAGGGCTATAAACTTTCCCTCTCAGCACCTCCTTCACTGCATCCCATAGGTTTTGATATGTTGTATTCCCATTTTCTTTTGTCTCCAAATATTTATCGATTTCTCTTGTGTATTAGTTAGGGTTCTCTAGGGAAACAGAATCAACAAGAGATATCTAAATAAAAGATTTTATAGAAGTGTCTCACACAACTGTAGGGATGCATGATTCCAAATTCCATAGGGCAGTCAGTAAACTGGCAACTCCAATGAAAATGTTTCATGAACTCCTCAGGCAGTGAACTGGCAACTCCAATGAAGGTGTTTGATGATCTCCTCAGGCAGTGAACTGGCAACTCCAATGATCTCCTCAGGAAATGCTTTGCTGGTTAGCTGAAGAAGAAGTGAAGGTCCTGTGTCTGTCTCACTTAAAAGTCTTCAGCTGATTGGATTAAATCCAGTTGATTGCATTCTCTCGTTGTGGAAGACATGCCCTTCATGGATGTCATCAGTCACAGCTGCAGGCAATTGACTGATGATTTAATAAACCAGCCTTCTGGTTTATTAACCAGCCACAAATGTCCTTGCAGTAATGGTTAGGCCAGTGCTTGCTTGACCAGACACCTGAACACCATCACCTGGTCAAGTTGACACATGAACCTAACCATCACATCTTGCAAGTTCTTCTTTGAGTGTGTTGTTTAACCTTTGAGTGTGTTATATTTTTGAAATTTATGGTTATTTGGTGGTTATTGATTTCAAGCTTCATTCTGTTATGATTAGAGAAAGTGCCTTGAATAACTTCAATCTTTTAAAATTTATTGGAGACCTGTTTTGTGCCCCAGCATATGATTTATCCTGGAGAATGTTCCATGGGTAATAGAGAAGAATGTATATCCTTGTATTCTGGGGTTCAATGATCTACGTATGTCTGTTAGGTCTAATTCATTTATTACATCGTTTAGTTTTCTGTTTCCTTATTGATCATCTGTCTGGTTGCTCTCTATATAGAAGACAGTGGTGTATTGAAATCTCCCACTATTATTGTAGCAACATCTATTGCTCCCTTCAGTTTACCCAATGTTTTTCTCATGAACTTTGGTGCACCTTGATTGGGTGAATAAACATTTATGCTTGTTATTTCTTATTGGTGAATTGTCCCTTTTATTAATATATAGTGTCTTTCCTTGTCTCTTATGACATCTTTGCAATTAAAGTCTACTTTGTCTGATATTAGTATAGCTACCACTGCTTTCTTTAGGTTATAGCTTTTGTGGAATATTTTTTCCATCCTTTCATTTTCAACATATTCGTCTTGGGTCTATGATGAGTGTCTTGTAAACAGCATATCACTAGATCATACTTTTTAATCCATTCTGCCAGTCTGTATCTTTTAATTTTGGAGTTTAGTCTGTTCACATTCAAAGTTATTACTGTAAGGGCAGTACTTGAACCAACCATCTTATCCTTTGGTTTTTATTTTTCAGATCTATTTATTACCTCTCTCTCTTTTTATCATTTAAGTTACCCTTACTAATACTCTTCAATTCTGTGCCCCTCTCCAGACATTTCTCTCCTGTCTTTTCTTCAGTCGACAGAACTTCCTTTAGTATTTCTTGTAGGGCAAGTCTCTTGTCAACAAATTCTCTCAGCATTTGTTTGTCTGTGAAAATTTTAAACTCTCCCTCACTTTTTTTTGGAAGGGAACAATCTTTTAATTTACTTTTTAATGCAATTAAAAGTATATTGAGGAGAGGGGCAAGATGGTGGCATAGAGAGGTGTGGATTCAGTTAGTCCCCTGGAACAACTAATAAACAACCAGGAACCACTAGTAAATAATCTGGAACAACTGCCGGGGGACAACCGTGATTGTCCACTCATCATACACCAACCCGGATTGGGTGAAATGGTTGAGATCGCAGCAAAAATCTGTAGGTAAAAACTGCAGAAACGCACCGGTGTCCCCTCTCCCCACAGCAGACTGAGTGCAGGACCTCACTGTGGGAGAAAGCAGCATTCTTGGAGCAAGTGAATATAGCTCAGCCCAGCTCCAACTGGTTTTTTTTGTTGTTGTTGTTCAGGGAGATAAGATTTATTTTATTTTATTTTTTATTGTGGAATATAACATATACACATAGAAGTGATAACTCTCCAAGTGCAATTCAACAAGTAGTTAGAGGGCAAATTTCAAAGAAAGCTATGAGTTACAGTTCCACAGTTTCAGTTATTTCCTTATTGTGAAATATAACATACATGCAAAAAGGTAATATCTTTCAAAGCTGACTTAACAAGTAGTTATATAGGAAATTTCCAAAAATGTCATCAGTTACAGCACTATAGTTTTAGTTTTTTTTCTTTTTTTCTTGTTTTTTAATGTAATTTTATTGAGATATAATCACACACCATACAATCCTTCCCAAGTATACAATCAATAGTTCACAGTATCATCACATATTCGTGTATTCATCAACATGATTATTTTTAGAACATTTGCATTACTCCAGAAAGTGAAATAAAAAGAAAAAGAGAAGACCCCAAACATCCCATACACCCTACCTCTCCCTCTTTTTTAAAAAATTAAATTCTATTTTATTGAGATATATTCACATACCATACAGTTATCCATGGTGTACAATCAGCTGTTCGCAGTACCATCATACAGTTGTGCATTCATCACCCTGATCTATTTTTGAACATTTTCCTTACACCAGAAAGAATAAGAATAAAAATAAAAAATAAAAGTAAAAAAAGAACACCCAAATCATCCTCCACCATCCCATCCTATTTTTCATTTAGGTTTTGTCCCCATTTTTCTACTCATCCATCCACACACTGGATAAAGGGAGTGCGATCCACAAGGTTTTCACAATCACACTGTCACCCATTGTAAGCTACATTGTCATACAATCGTCTTCAAGAGTCAAGGCTACTGGGTGGGAGTTTGGTAGTTTCAGGTATTTACTTCTAGCTATTCCAATACATTAAATTCTAAAAAGTGTTATCTATATAGTGCATAAGAATGCACATCAGAGTGACCTCTCGACTCCGTTTGGAATCTCAGCCAATAAACTTTATTTTGTTTCATTTTGCATCCCCCTTTTGGTCAAGAAGAGGTTCTCAATCCCATGATGCTGGGTCCAGATTTATCCCTGGGAGTCATATCCTGCATTGACAGGGAGATTTACTCCCCTGGGAGTCAGGTCCCACATAGAGGGGAGGGCAGTGAGTTCACCTGCCAACCAATACATTTTAATTAACAAAATTGGACTGCTGAACACAAGGTACAAACACAAAACCCTAACAAGCAGCAAAGTACCCTGAGGTCACTCCCAGTGGAGAGGAGGTGGAGCTGATGGAAGAAAAATTAATTTTAAAAAAGGGAAAAATACAGAGACTTTTAGAGACTGACCTTGGGGAGCTGGAGGACACCAGTGCCCTGGGAGAGGGAGCCCAGAGGACCGGGTGCTCTATCTGACTGAAGGGCAAAACTGGGGGCCATGGGGCCATGGACTGGTTCTGAAAGGGGGCTTTCTTTCCCTTTTTCTCTTTTTCAACCTGAGTGGCCATTTTCAGTTCACAATGCTCTGACCCAGACAGGGGTGGAGTTACAGAATTAGGGAGACAAAGGAGCGATTCAAATGCAGAAGATAACTCCCTAGGGGGTTTATCTTCCTTAATAGGAGGGAGGCGGGGCCCAGCTCTACTGCCAGCCCACCTTTCAGAACTCAGACCTGTTTTCCCTGGGGTAAAACAGTCAAAACAGAAACAAAGTAAGTTGAGAACTAAAGGGGCCACACCTCCTTACACCAGTCAGGAGTGACAGACTGACAGGAGCCACCTGCTGGGCAGGTTAGGAAAAGCACAGCAGCAAGAGGCCTCACAGGAAAGTCTGTCAATTTCTAAGACACACCCCTGCTCAGACCTGAACCCGGTCAGGTCTGGGAAAATCTGATTGGGGTAACCAAGGAAACCAGATGCCTAGACAACAAAAACTACAAATTACATTAGGAAAAATGAAGATATGGCCCAGTCAAGGAACAAACTCACACCTCAATTAATACAGAGTTGAGATATTGTTTCACTTTAATGAAACAATCAATTAAAGATTTTCAAAGAAATATGCTAAATCATATCAAAAACCAAGTCAACGAGTTCAGGGAAGATATGGCAAAAGAGATGAAGGATATAAAGAAAACACTGCGTGAACATAAGGTAGAAATCGTAAGTTTGAAAAACTACTGGCAGAATCTATGGAGATGAAAGGCACAACACAAAAGATGAAAAACACAATGGAGGCATACAATAGCAGATCTCAAGAGGCAGAAGAAAACACTCAGGAACTGGAGAACAAGACACCTGAAATCCTACATGCAAAAGAACAGATAGAGAAAAGAATGGAAAAATATGAGCATCATTTCAGGGAACTGAATGACAACATGAAGCATGTGAATGTACGTGTCATGGGTGTCCCAGAAGGAGAAGAGAAAGGAAAGGAGCAGAAGCAATAATAAAGGAAATACTCAATGAAAATTTCCCATCTCTTATGAAAGACATAAAATTGCAGATACAAGAAGCACAGTGTACCCCAAACAGAATAAATCTGAATAGACCTACACCAAGACTCTTACTAATCAGATTATCAAATGTCAAAGACAAAGAGAGAATCCTGAAAGCAGCAAGAGAAAAGTGATCCATCATATGCAAAGGAAGCTTGATAGGACTATGTGTGGATTTCTCAGTAGAAACCATGGAGGCAAGAAGTGGTGTGATGGGGAAAAACTAAGATGGCAGCTAGGTGAGACAGGGCAAAAATACACCTCCATGAAAAACACTAGATAAAAACCAGAAAGTGACCCAGAATACCGGTTACAGCGAAGTGCCAGCTGGACGAGGTCTTCTAGTTCCACAGAGGCCATATACTTGGTGAAACCAGGAGTCTGCATTCTGAAACAAGTGAGTAAGCTGGCTGGAAGACCCACAGCTGTGTAGCGGTCTGGGAAAGCCAGAGTTTGGCGTTTGGAGACCGAGTAGGCTCTTTTTTTTTTTTTAAAAAAAAGGGGAAAACCCAGGAGCAGCTGCAGCTGCAATAGTGGGAACCACGCAGTAAAACACAGCCAAGAGGGGGCTGGGCCAGCCTCTCAGTGTCTGTCCTGGAGGATAGCCTGCTGCAGATAACCTTGGGGCCAGGGGAGTGGAGAGGAGAGCCAGAAGCAGAAAGAAACCCCACGGCAGGCAGCTGGCTCACCGGAGGGCTGGATAAACTCCTGCCCGGGGCTGTGCCCACAGCCTGGAGCCCCGACAGTTGTCCTGGAGCTGGGAAGGAGGAACTGTGAGAGGAGGGGGGAGTGGAGACACCCCGTTCGGCCACTTTTGCCTCAGGCTGAGAGCGCGCCACCGCACGGCCCGGTGGCCCAGGGCTTCCCTTGAGGGTCGGCACGCACTGGTGACATAGCACAGCATTCCCTTGGCAGAGGTCCTGGAGGATTGCGGCTGGGCGTGGGGACCCGCTTGGAGAACCCAGGGACACTACGCCAAGTCCGGTGGTTTGTGGGACAGCGAGAGAGAGGGTCTGGGGCTGAAATGAAATGAAAGCTTAGAGTCTGGCAGCGGTCTTGAATCCCCGGGAACCTGGGGGATTTGAATATTAAAACTGTCCTTCATCCCTGGCCACCTGTACACATGCCCCACATTCAGGGTGGACGGCTCCAGCAACACACCCAAACTGAGTTCTCCAACTGAACCCCACAAGAATCATTTCCCCACACACCGAGGGGACAAGGTGGAGAACTGACTTGAGAGGTATAGGTGACTCACAGATGCCATCTGCTGGGTAGTTAGAGAAAGTGTATGCCACCAAACTGTGTTTTTGAAAAATTAGATAGGTAGTTATTTTTACAACTTGAAAGAACCCTATCAAACAAAGCAAATGCCAAGAGGCCAAAAACAACAGAAAATCTTAATGCATATGATAAAACCAGACGATATGGAGAATCCAACTCCAAACACACAAATCAAGATATCAGAAGAGACAAAGTACCTCGCACAATTAATCAAAGAACTACAATCGAGGAATGAAAACATGGCAAAGGATTTAAAGGACATCAAGAAGACCATGGCCCAGGATATAAACGACATAAAGAAGACCCTAGAAGAGCATAAAGAAGACATTGCAAGAGTAAATAAAAAAAAGAAGATCTTATGGAAATAAAAGAAACTGTTGGCCAAATTAAAAAGACTCTGGATATTCACAATTCAAGACTAGAGGAAGCTGAACAACGTCTCAGTGTCCTAGAAGTCCACAGAACATAAAATGAAAGAACAAAAGAAAGAATGGAGAAAAAAATTGAAATGGATCTCAGGGATACGACAGATAAAATAAAATGTCCAAACTTAAGACTCGCTGGTGTCCCAGAAGGGGAAGAGAAGGGTAAAGGTCTAGAAAGAGTATTCAAAAAAATTGTTGGGGAAAACTTCCCCAACCTTCTACACAATATAAATACACAAAGCATAAATGCCCAGCAAACTCCAAATAGAGTAAATCCAAAGTTCAAAGAGGTTAGTTTTAATCCAGTTCAGCAAGTTCTGAAAGCAGCAAGAGAAAAGCAATTCACCACATACAAAGGAAACAACAGAAGACTAAGTTGTGACTACTCAGCGGCCACCATGAGGCAAGAAGGCAGTGGCATGACATATTTAAAATTCTGAGAGAGAAAAATTTCCAACCAAGAATACTTTATCCAGCAAAACTCTCCTTCAAATTTGAGGGAGAGCTTAAATTTTTTGCAGACAAACAAATGCTGAGAGACTTTGCCAATAAAAGACCTGCCGTACTTCAGATTCTAAAGGGAGCCCTACCAACAGAGAAACAAAGAAAGGAGAAAGAGATATAGAGAATTTTTTTTTTATATTTTCCTACAATTTTATAGAGTTATATTCACATACCATACATTTATCCACAGTGTGCAATCAGTTGTTCATGGTATCATCATAAAGTTGTACATTTATCACCACAATCAGCACTTGGACATACTGATTACTACAAGAAAAAAAAATTTTTTTAGCAATAAGAAAAAAATGATAAAAATAAAAATAACATGTCATACAATACAATATACTAATAAGGACAGCAAATAACACTGCTACCAAGAATCCCATATTCCTCCCCTATATCCCCCTCTCATATACATTTAGCATTGACATATTGCCTTTGTTACATTTAATGGAGGTATATTACAATGTTACTGTTGACCATAGACTCCAGTTTGCTTTGATTATGTTTTTTCCTGAATACCATCCCCTTTTCAGATTTCTACATGGTTGACATTCATTTGCTTTCCCACATGCAAAAACATTTTTATATTTGTATATTTAGTAACAGTCATTGGCCACTCCAGTTTTTGCCACGTTATACAGTCCCAGTCTTTATCATCTGTCTTTACCTCTGGTGTCATACATTCTCCTATCCCACCTCTTTCAGCTTTACTCACAGACATCTTTGTTCAGTGTACTTACAAAACCATGCTACCATCACACAGTATTATGCTATCTATTTCTGGATCTATGCAATCAATCCTAAACATTCTGTAGTCCTTCAGCATCAAATGGCTGATTTCTGCCCTCTTTCTATCTCCTGGTCGCCTGTGTTGTCAGCTTTTAACTCCCAAAGTTTGTTCAGATATAGAAAATTTTAACAGACATATATAGTACCTTACATCCCAAATCACCAGGACCCTGATTTTTCTCCAGTGATCACGGATCTTTCTCCAGAAGGGACCATAAGCTGGGACATAAAACAAGCCTCAAGAAATTAAAAAAAAAAAATTGAATATACTCAAAGCACATTCTCCAACCACAATGGAATACAAATAGAAGTCAATAATTTTTGAACTGTAACTCCACTATTTACTTCCTACATGATATAAAATACACAAACTCTAATGACAAATCAGTGGTTTTGAACTCAATGTAAAATATGTAATTTTAGACAACTATATAAAGGTGGGGGAATGGAGGAGTATAGGAACATAGTTTATGTGTCCTATTGAAGTGAAGGTGGTATGAAAGAAAAACAAGATTGTTATGGATTTAAGAGGTTAATTTTAAGCCCCACAGTAAACCCAAAGAAATTATCAGAGAATATAACCATAGAGATGAAAAGTAGAGTTTGGGTTAAGAGAAATGGGGGAAGGGGCAATGGGGAGTTAAGAAATGAGTGTAGGGTTGCTGTTTGAAGTGAAGGGAAATTTCTAGTAATGGATGATGGGAAAGAGCATTACAACATTCTAAATGTGATTAATCCCACCAATGGAAGGCTAGGGAGGGGGTGGAATGGGAAGATTTAGGCTTATATATGTCTCCATAATTGAAAAAAAAAAGACAGTCTAAATAGATGACAATTGAATGCCAAGGATGAACTTGGATGGGATTGGAGGACAGAGGACAGGTGGCTCAAAGGGACACAGTTGAGACATAAGGAAAAGGAAATATAGAATGTAAGCTTTGTATCATTGTTGAATCTCTTGTACTTCTTAGCTGCACTTAATGGGATTGCATAAAAGAAAGTTCTTTTTCATGGGAAGTGTATATGTGAATTATAGTGTATGTTCAAGGATGTGTGCAGCTAGCTCTCATGTTCAGAAGACAGAGCAATAGATGATGGATGATAGATAGGGAGGGAGGGAGGCAGGGAGGGAAAGAAATAGCGATGTGACAGCACGTTAAAGTTGGTGGATTTTGCTATCGGGGGAGGGGGGTCAGGGTATGATGGAATTCTGTGTATGGGGTTAGTATTTTTTTGCAACTGTTCCTATAACTTTGAATTTATTTCAAAATAAAAAAAAATTAAGAAAAAGGAGTGGTGTGATATATTTATGATACTGAAAGAGAAAACCCACCAATCAAAAATCCTATATCTTGCAAAACTGTCCTTCAAATATGAGGGAGAGTTTAAAATATTCCCTGACAAACAGACAATGAACAAGATACTTCCACAACAGGATATACTAAAGGGAGCACTACAAAGAGATAGGAAAAGACAGGAGTGAGAGGTTTGGAACACAGTTTTGGGTGATGGTTACACAGCAATGTAAGTACATTGAAAAAAGATGTCTTTGAGTATGGTTGAAAGAGGAATGCTAGGAGCATGTGGTACACCAGAAAGAAAGAGAAAAGATAAAGACTGGGACTGCATAACTCAGTGAATCCTTGAGTGCTCAGAAATTGTGATAAACTGTACAAATATGTTTTTACATGTGGGAGAAAAAATGAATGTCAACCTTGAAAGGTGTTAAAAATGGGGTGGTGTTGGGGAAAAATACAATCAATGCAAACTAGATACTATGGTTAACAGAAACATTGTATTATGCTTCCTTTAATGTAACAAAGGCAATATACCAAAGCTAAATGCCTGTAAGAGGAGGAAATAAGGGATGGATATGGGACTTTTGGTATTGGTGATGTTGTCTGACTCTTTCATTGTACTTTAAATTCTATCTTTCCTTTTGTTGCTTTTTAGCTGTCATTTTTTTCTTTCTTTTTCTTTTTCTTTTGTTTCTCTACCTTCTTTGCTCTTCTTTGTAGAAGAAATGGAGATATCCTTATATAGATAGGGGTGATGGTGGTGAATACATAAATATGTGATTATACAGGGAACCATCAATTGTTTACTTAGGATGGAATGTATGTTGGGTGAACAAAACTGTCTTAAAAAAAACAACACAAAAACCAAACAAACAGAAAAACCAGTTGATGAAGAAACCTTGAAGTCACTATATTGAGTGAAATAAGTCAGACACAAAAGGACAAATATTGTGAGGTCTCACTGATATGAACTAATTATATGTAAACTCATAGACATGAAATATATGTAACCAGGGTATAGAACAAGGCTAAAGAATGGGGAGTGGTTGCTTATTATGAACAGAATGTTTAACTAGGTTGAGCTTAAGTGTTTGGAAATGAACAGAGGTGACAGTAGCATGTTATTGTGAGAATAACTAACAGTGCTGAATGGTGTCTGAATGTGGTGGAAAGGGGTAGCTTAGAGTCACATATGTCACCAGAAGGAAAGTTGGAGGTTAAAAGATGGGAATGTATAAAACAGTGAATATTGTGGTGGGCAATGTCTGTGATTAACTGCATAAATATTAGAAATCCCTTTCATGAACTATAACAAATGTATGTCTCCATAACTAGAAGTTTATAATAGACAGGCATATAGGGAAAAATATACCTATTGCAAACTATGTACTACGGTTAGTAGTATTTTAACATTCTTTCATTAACAGTAACAAATGTACTATACCAATACTAAGTCAATAATGGTGGGGGGAGTAGAGGTATGGAAGGATTTGAGTTTTCTTTTTTGTCTTTATTTCTTTTCTGGAATAATGGATGCACAGCTGTATGATGGTACCATGGGCAATTGATTGTGCACTTTGGGTGACTGTATGGAATGTGAACAATCTCAATAAAATTGAATTTAAAAAAATGTATATTGAGAGACTTCCGGGAAGATGGCGGAGTAGGTGAGGTGGAACGGGCCACTCCTCTGTGAAAGTAACTGCAAAGGCACCGGAGGACACCAGGGACTGAGTTTCAGGGTGGGACTGGCCATAGAGGGTCCCCCGCAGTACGTGGAGGGGACACCGACAAAAACAGAGGAGAGACGGCGGCTGCAGGGACGTGGTGAATTTGTTTCCCATTTGGACCCCCCCACACAGGCCAACAGCAGCAAAACTGGGCAAGGCAGGGAGCAGCGGCCGTGCACCCCGTGCACCCACCTCGACAGTGTGCTGCGGCATGACCCTCCACAGCCAGACAGCGGGCAGCTCCCTGAGGAACCCAGCGGGCAGCTTTGCTCTCCGCCCACGAAGTCCAAGGCGGGGAGGATGCAACAGCGAGAGGCGGGGAAGGAGAGTCGCCACACCCCAGAGACTCGCGGGCGCAAGGCAGGCAGAGAGCCGGCAGGCAGGGCCCACGATCCGTCTGCGGGTGCCCTTGACGGGACTCGCTGCCTGCCTGCTCCGGCCCAGGTTGCAGCCCCAGGACAGGGATTCCTCCGAGAACCGGGCACTGATTGGCTCCCCACCCGGTTTGGTCTCTGCCCACCGCTCAGGAGAAGTTGGGTACGACCTACTGGAGACGACCACCTGCTGGTAGACTTGAGAAACTGCACTCCAGCAAGCTGTGCCTCAATATCTCCACCTGCTGGTAGGTGAGGGAAATGCACCCCAGTAAACCAAATTATATATAAATGCTCAATTAATTCTGCACTTCCCAAAATAACCCCACAAGACAAGCAAATGCCCCAAAGCCAGCAAAAAATTACAAAGCACTTATAGGATATAGAAGATATGGACAAGCCAAATGAATAAATTAAAAAACTGGAGGAGACACAAAATTTGTAGCAGTTAATCAAAGAAGTACACACAAACATCAATATTACTGCTTAGGATATAAAGGATATGAAGAAGACCCTAGAAAAGCAAAAAGAAGAATTTGCAAGAGTAAATAAAAAATAGCAGATCTTATGGAAATAAAAGATACTGTTGATCAAATTAAAAAAAATTGTAACACCAGATGTGAAGGAGAAGAGGAATGAATTAGCAACCTTGAGATAGGGTGTTGGAAAGTGAAAGCACAAAAGAATGAATGGTGAAAAAAATTAAAAAAAAATGGTAATGGAGTTCAGGGAAATGATAGACAACAAAAAACACACCAATATAAAAATCATTGGTTTTCCAGAAGGAGAAGAGGAAAGAGTTAGGAAGAGTATTTGAAGAAATTGTTGGGGAAAACTTCCCAACCCTTCTAAATGACATAGATATGCAAATTAAAGATATCTAGTGAACTCCAAATAGGCAAAATCCAAATAAACCTACTCTGAGACATACACTGATTAGATTGTCAAATGCTGAAGAGAAGGAGAAAGTTCTGAAAGCAGCAAGAGAAAAGCGATTCACCACACACAAGGGAAATAACATAAGACTAAGTAGTGACTACTCAGCAGGAACAATGGAGGTGAGAAGGCAGTGGTATGATATATTTCAGATTTGGAAAGAGAAAAATTGCCAGCCAAGAAGTATTTATCCAGGAAAGCTCTCCTTCAACATTGAGGGAGAGTTCAAAATTTTCACAGACAAACAAATGCTGAGAGAATTCGTTAAAAGAGACCTGTCCTGCAAGAAATACTAAAGGAGCTCTACCAGCTGAGAGAAGAAGAAAGAAGGGAGAGTTCTGGAAAAGAGGACAGAGCTGAAGAGTTGTTAGTAAGGGTAACTTAAAGGAAAAAAGAGAGAAGGAAAAATAGATCTAACAACTGAAAACCAAAGGATAATATGACTGGTTCAAGAACTCCCTTCACTGTAATAACTTTGACTGTGAATGGATTAAACTCTCCAATTAAAAGATACAGACTGGGAGAATGGGTTAAAAAATATGATCCAGCAACATGCTGTTTACAAGAGACTCATCTTAGACCCTGTGACACGAAGAAACTGAAAGCGAAAGGATGGAAAAAAGTATTCCATGCAAACTGCAATCAAAAGAAAGCTGGGGTAGCTATACTAATATCAGACAAAACAGACTTTAAATGCAAAGATGTCATAAGAGATAAAGAAGGACACTATGTGTTAATAAAAGGGATAATTCACCAAGGAGAAATAATAATCATAAATGTTTATGTACCCAATCAAGGAGCTCCAAAGTACAAGAGACAAACATTGGCTAAACTGAAGGGAGCAGTAGATGTTTCTACAATAATAGTGGGAGACTTCAGTACACCACTCTCTTCTATAGATAAAACAACCAGAGGCCCAATAAGGAAATTGAGGACCTAAACAATATGATAAATGAATTAGACTTAATAGACATATGTAGATCATTACATACCAGAGTACCAGGATATACATTCTTCTCTAGTGCCCATGGAATGTTTTCCAGGATAGAGCATATGCTGGGCCACAAAACAAGTCTTAATAAATTTAAAAAGGATGAAATTATTCCAAGCACATTCTCTGACCACAATGGAATGCAACTAGAGATCAACAACTACCAAAGAATCAGAATTTCACAAATATATGGAGGTTAAACAGCACACTCCTAAACAACCAGTGGTCAAAGAAGAAATTGCAAGAGAAATTGGTAAATGTCTAGAGATGAATGAAAATAAGAACACAATATATCAAAACCTTTGGGATGCAGCAAAGGCAGTGTTGAGAGGGAAATTTATAGCTCTAAATGCATATATCAAAAAAACAAGAAAGAACTAAAACTAAAGACCTAACTGAACAAGTGAAGAGGCTAGAGAATGAAAGCTATTCCTTTCTGTATATATGTTATATTTCACAATAAGGAAATAACTGAAACTATGGTACCATAACTCATAACAACTTTGGAAATTCCCTGTATATCTACTTGTTAAATCAAACTTTGAAAGATATTACCTTTTTGTATATATGTTATATTTCATAATAAGGAAATAACAGAAACTGTGGGATTGTAACCTATAATGTTCTTTGAAATTTGCTCTCTAACTACTTGTTAAATTTTTCTTGGAAAGTTAAAACTTGTATATATGTTTATATATATGTATATGTTTTATTCTACAATAAAAATGATTTTAAAAGTATATTGAGATATATTCACATACCAGATAAGCATCCAAAGTGTACAATCAGTGGTTCACAATATCATCCTATTGTGCACTTGTCAGCACAATCAAGTTTTGAACATTTTCATTTCTCCACAAAAAAATAAAAATAAGAATAAATATAAAAAAGAATACCCAAAACATCCCATATCTCTTATCCTCTATAAGTGATTTATTTTTGTCTTTTTATTTTCTTACTCATCTTCCATACACTGGATAAAGCGAGTGTGAGTTGCAAGGTTTTCACAATTACGTAGTCATACACTGTAAAAGCTATATAGTTATACAATTATCTTCAAGAATAAAGCTACTGGATTACAGTTCAACAGTTTCAGGTGTTTCCTTCTAGCTATTCTATTACACTAAAAACCAAAAAGGGATATTTATATAATGCGTAAGAATAACCTCCAGAGTGACCTCGTGACTCTTTGAAATTGCTCAACCACTGAAACTTTATTATGTTTCATTTTGCTTCCCCCTTTTTGTCCAAGAAGGCTTCCTATATCCCACAATGCTAGGGCCAGGCTTATCCCTGAGAGTCATGTCCCATGTAGTGGGGAGGGCAGTGAGTTCACCTGCTGAGTGGGCTTAGAGAGAGAGGCCACATCTGAGCATCAAAAGAGATTCTCTAGGGGTGACTCTTAGGCATAATTATAAATAGGCTTAGCCTCTCATTTGCAGGAATATTTCATAAGGGGAAGCCCCAAGATCGAGTCTCCCTCAAATTTGAAGGATAGTTTTGCTGGATAAAGAATTCTTGGTTAGCAATTTTTCTCTTTCAGAATCTTAAATGTGTCATACCACTTCCTTCTCACCTTCATGGTGCCCATCATGTAGTCAGTACTTAGTCTTATGTCGTTTCCCTTGTATGTGGTGAATTGCTTCTCTGTTGCTGTTTTCAGGGCTTTCTCCTCTTCAGCATTTGACAATCTGATTTGTATGTGTCTTGGAGTGGGTCGATTTGGATATACTCTATTTGGAGTTTGTTGGGATTCTTTGATTTGCATATTTATGGTTTTTGTATGGGTTGGGAAGTTTTCCCCAACATCTCCTCAAATAATCTTCCTAGCCCTTTACTGTTCACTGTTCACTCCTTCTGGGACACCAATGATTCTTATATTTGAGCCCTTTGTGTTGTCCATCATTTCCCTGAGCTCCAATTGAAATTTTTTTATTTTTCTCACCATTCGTTCTTTTGTGTGTTCACGTTCATTTGCCTGGTCCTCTAGTTCACTTATTCTTTCTTCTGCCTCTTCAAGTATGCTGTTATTTGTCTCTAGCATATTTTTAATTCTGTCTACAGTATCTTTCATTTCCATAAGCTCTGCTATTTTTCTATGTACTCTTTCAAATTCTTCTTCATGCTCTTCTAGTGTCTCCTTGACATCCTTTATGTCTTTATCCAACCCACTGTACTTATTTTGGAGATTTGTATGTACTTCTTCGATTAGTTGTTCCAAATTCTGTGTCTCCTCTGGCTTTTTAAATTGATCCTTTTGCTTGGCCATGTCTTCTTGCATAATTTCTCGGCATTTGGTTATCTTGATAAGGTTATTTTCAAAGTTGATTTCTCTCACCTAAGATTTTATAGTTGCCTGGGTTTGTGTTGAAGATCTCCTTTGGCACTTGGCTTATCAGTAAGTCCCAGCCAGACCATGGCCAAGGCCGCCCATGGGAGAAGCAAGTCTATTTGAACATCTGTAGAAGATTTGGCAGAACAGCAGTTTGCCACAGTGCACTTTCCCTGTCTTCCCTGCAGATGGTGCTCTTGGGCCACCTCATCCCCCCAAGCCCACTTTTCCCTGACTGTGGCAGCCTGCTGGGCAGGGTCCAAACAAGGCAGCAGTTCTCTATGGGTACTGGAGCCCGCCAGCCCTGGGGGCACTGTGTACCTCAGCTGAGAATCCACTTGAGGGCACCTTGGCTCTGATTTCCAAGCTTCCAAGTGGAATAACCTCAGGCAGTGGGACTGAGATTTTCACCTTCCCCAGCCCTCTGCCAGCTCAGAAGTGACCTGCTATTCATTGGCTGAAAAATCACAGGGGCATTTTTAACTTTGCAAATATGGGAAGGTTTTTCTATCTTTTTGTTAGGAACCTCTTCCCTCCTTGCACATGGTCTGAACCCATGGTCTGGGTGAGATGAGTCTCTGAAATGCGCGGATGCTTTCTCCATGCTCATGACGGATTTCCTAACAGGCCCTGTGTGCTTTATTTGTGGGCTGCAAAATTCTCTATACACCTTGCTCATTGGGCTTCCAGATCTTCTAAATCCTTGCTTCTTTTCTGTCAGCCTGAATGGTCAATATTTGAAGGATGGGTTGAAAGCCCCTGAGATGTGGCTTTATCAATCTCTCTCTGTAATTCTCTCAACTTATGCTTCTCAGATTTTGGGAGTACTCTGTCAGGTGCATACAAGTTTAAAATCACTTTATCTTTTTGGTGAATTGAGTCTTTTATCATTATGTAGTGACCATCTCTATCCCTAAGAAAACTTTCTATCTTAAAGTTTGTTTTGCTGATATTAATATCTTTCCTTTGGTTGACATTTGCCCGATATGTTGTTTGCATCTTTCATTTTCAAACTTTATATGTTCTTAAGCTTTAGGTGTGTCTTTGGCAAACAGCATACATGTGGATTTTTTTTAAATATCCAGTCTGCCAGTGACTGTCTTTTAACCAAGTTTGATCCATTTTATTTTATTGTAATAATTGATATATTTAGACCAGTTTCTACCATTTGAACCTGTTATTTTAGTTTGTCTTACTTTTTCAATTATTCTTCTTTTTAAAAAATTTAAGAATATATTTTATTTAGTCCATATATTATCATTACAACATGTAACCAATATAAGCAATTATTAATGAGCTATTTTAAACTCTTTTTTTAAAACTACATATTTGAAATCTGGTGTGATATTTTATTTTATTTATTTTTAAATTTTTAATTAGAAAAGTTGTAAGTTTACAGAAAAATCATGTAAAAAATACAGCATTTCCATATACCCCCCCATTCTTGACACTTTGTATTAATATGGTACCTTTGTTACAATTGATGAAAGACTGTTGAAATTGTACTGTTAACTATAGTCCATGGTTTACATTAGGTGAATTTTCTCCCACATACCACCCTACTATTAACAACTTGTATTAGTGTCATATCTTTGTTTTAGTTCATGAAGAAACATACTTGTACTAGTAACTATACTCCATCATTTACTATAGGATTCACTGTGTTGTACAGTTCTGTGTTTTATCTTTTAATTTTTATTCTAGTAATATATACAACCTAAAATTTCCCCTTTTAACCACATTCACATATATTATTCAGTGCTGTTAATTACACTCACGATAATGTGCTACTATCACCACTATCCATTTCCAAAACTTACAATCAACCTAAATAGGAATTCTGTACAAATTAATCATTGACTCCCCATTCTCTACCCCCAGTCCATCCTCTCGTACCCTATGTTGTAGATTCTAACTCTGTGAGTTTGCTTATTACAATTACTTCATATCAGTGAGATCATACAATACTTATCCTTCTGTGTCTGGCTTATTCACTCAGAATGTCCTCAAGGTTCATCCATGTTGTCACATACATCAGGACTTCATTCCTTTTTGTAGCTGAATAATAGTCCATTGTGTGTTTATACCACGTATTGTGTATCCATTCATCGGTTGATAGACACTTGGGCTGCTTCCATCTTTTGGAATTGTGAATAATGTTGCTATGGACACGTGCAAAAATCTGGCTGAGTCCCTGCTGGGTCATATGGTAATTCTATACTTAGCTTCCTGAGGAACTGCCAAACTGTCTTCCAAACTGTCTTCCACACGGCTGCACCATTTTACATTTCCATCCGCAATGAATGAGTGTTCCCATTTCTCTGCATCCTCTCCAACTCTTGTAATTCTCTGTTTTTTAAATAGTAGCCATTCTAATAGGTGTGAAATGATCTCATTGTGGTTTTTATTTGCATTTCCCTAATAGCTATTGATATTGAGCATCTTTTAATGTGCCTTTCAGTCATTTATATCCTCTTTGGAGAATCGTCTATTCAAGTCTTTTGCTCATTTTTTAATTGGGTTTTTTTTTATTGTTGAGTTGTAGGATTTCTTTATATATTCTTGATATGAAACCTTTATTGGATATGTGGTTTCCAAATATTTTCTCCCATTGACTAGGTTGTCTTTTCACTTTCCTAACATATTCCTTGATGCCCAAAAGTTTTTAATTTTGGGGAGGTTCCATTTAACTACTTTTTCTTTCATTGCTTGTGCTTTGGGTGTAAAGTCTAGGAAACTATTGCCTAACACAAGATCCTGAAGATGCTTCCCTGTATTTTCTTCCAGGGACTTTTATAGTCCTGGTTCTTATATGTAGGTTAACTTTTGTGTATGGTGTGAGATAGGGGTCCCCCCCCCTTTTTGGCAAGTATTCATGTCCTCTGGTGCCCCCAACACTGCTGCCAGCTCCTCTTGTGTGCATATCATCTAGCCTTTTAATTCTGCATTGTTACAGATACATTTTTCTCCATTTGGTTTGGCTATTTAGATTTTCTTTCCTCTTAGTCTGTGGGTGGGGAATTTCTCTTTGGCACTCAGTGAGCCTTTCTACCTCAGTCTTTTATTGATTTTTTAAAATCTGGGAAATTTATCTCCATTCTTCCTTTAGGTATGTCCCCCTCACTCCTCCTGGATCTCCTATTATTATCCAAATGGTAGTGCTTCTACCCCTACCCATCATTTCTCTTAGCATTTCTTTCCCTCTTTGTCCTGCCCTCCTTCCTTCTCAGAAATTTCCTCAGTCTGATCTTCCATTTACTGGTTTGTTCCTCAGCTGTATCTGGCCTGCTCTTGCAACCATATTCTTATGTTCTTTCAATACTTGCCCCTCCGTCAGGGCAGTGAATAAGGGGGGAGGCCAAGGAGCTCGGGGCTCTATGGATGAACCCCAGAGACAGCCCCAACTCTGGAAAGCTGGAAGCAACGCTCCAGGCCAGGAGTGACCCTCTGCTTCCTGCCCCCTCCTGTGAAAAGCAGCACCTGGAGCAGCCAAGCCTCAGACTGTCCTTCCCCAGCCTCACGGACTTTGGGTGGGTGGGAGCAGCTGCAGCAGGGATTGCTGGGAACTTGTAGGTTTTGTCTGTTTTTCTCAGCACCTCTCAACCAGAGGGCTGCTTCTGCTGGCCCTGATCCCACTCCCAAGGCCCCTGAAGTAGCTGCAGGTTTGGAGGCGGGCAGGTCCTGTTTGTCTCGAGGCAACGGCCGTGCAAAGCTGGAACACAATTGCCACAGCCCCTTTCCTGTATTGTTCTCCTGCGCCCTGCTGCCTTCTGCTGGAGGCCAAGGCCACCACCCACCCCCTCACCTCTCCCCACCACCTGGGTGGTTTCTTCCCCACGGTTTTCTTCTGTTCCATGATGTTTTCTCTTTAATAGTGCCTCCGGGGTTGAACCTGGGGGAGGCGCCCAGCAGCCACCGAGCACAGGGATGGATGCCTCCAGGGTTGACCTCTTTCTCCGTGCTCCAGCACATTCTACCACTCACAGGTCACTCTTCAGCTGCATCAGATCTGCTGCTCAACACTGGCCGGTCAACGTGTGCACCAGGGACCTGCAGCATCCTCCTCGCTGGGAGATTTTTAGAATTTCAGAATTTCAGCCCCCAACTTAGATCTACTGAATCTGTGTCTGCATTAAAAAAATTGTTTAGAATAGCTTTATTGAGCTGTTTGAGCTTTCTGACACTATGGATTAGTGTGTATTTTCTAGACTTTATATAAACCAATCATGCGGCATGCGCTTTTCTTTGTCTTCTTTCACTGAGAATATTACGTTGTTGCAGGTATTGACAGCCTGTTGCTTTTTTTTTCTTTCCCTTAATTGATGGCACTTTATTTTATTCACTAATTTTAATTCATATTTTACTTGACTAAAATTACAATATATGAAAATTTCTCAGCTATTTTTTAATGCACTTTTTATTGTGAACTTCAACATATGTACATAACAGTGATAACCTTCAAAGTACAATTTAACAAGTAGTTAGAGAGCAAATTTCAAAGAATGTCATGGGTCACAGTTCCACAACTTCAGCTATTTCTGTTATTGTAAAATATAACATTCATACAGAAAGGTGTCATCTCTCGATGTACAGCTCAACAAGCAGTTATATAGGTAGTTTCAAAAATTGTTATGGGTTATCGTTCCACAGTTTCAGTTCTTTCCTCATTATGAAATATAGGATATATACAGAAAGGTGGAGACTTTCAAAGCACAATTCAATGAGTAGCTATAGAGCAAATTTCAAAGGATGTTATAGGGTACAGTTCCACCATGTCATTTGGCTCCTTCTAGACATTCCAGCACCCCAACATCTGTATCTATATATCTATATAGCTACATATCTATATATCTATATATCTATATCCATATCCATATCTATATCTATGACTATATATAGAGTTTCAGTATTCATAGACCTTTGTTAAATCTTATCTTGTTTGTTGCTACCCCTTCCTCTCACTTAATGTCTTTCTCTGTCTTCAGGGGTGTCTAGGCAGTGAGCACCCTAACTTGTTCATATTGAAAGGGGGTGTCAATAGTATGGGGAAAGGGGCCACATCTGAGGGTTGATCTTAAAGAGGCTATTGCCTCTGGGTTTTAGGACTTGTCTGGCATAGGAACACTCTGATGGATTTAAGTTTCTGAGAGATGAAACTTAGTGAGTGCATCTTTTAAAGAATCTCAGGTAGGGACCTATGTATCTGGGGACTAATTTTTGTAAGGGCATGATATACTCTGCCATTTGGGGTGTCTAGCTGGAGCGTGCATAAGAGAAGCCTCCAGGACAGCCTGTCGACTCTATTTGGGATCTCTCAGCCACTGTGACCTCAGCTTGTTTCCTTTCTTTTTTCCCCCTTTTGGTCAAGTGGGCATTTTCAGTCCCTGGCTGTCAGGGCCAGGCTCATTCCCGGGAATCATGCCAGGGAGAGTCATTCCCCTGGGAGCCATGTCCCTTGTGGGGGGAGGTTAATGAATTTATTGTCGAGTTGCAGCCCATTGTTTTTTTTCTGCTGATGATCTTCCATCGTGGGGATGGACCACGATTTGTTTATCTGTTCACCTGTTGATGGTCGTTTGGATTGTTTCCAGATTTTGGCTATTACAAATAGAGCAGCTATGAATCTTGGTGTACAAATCTTTGTATGGACATATGTTTCCTTTTCTCTTGGGTAAATACCCAGGCGTGGGATGGCTGGGTCATTTGGTGGGTGTACATTTAACTTTTTAAACTGCTAACCCCTTTCCAGAGTGACGTATGAGAGACCATTTCCTCCATGTCCTTGCCAACACTTGCCATGGTCAGTCTTTAATTTTAGCCATCCAAATAGGTGTGAGTGGTATATTGCTGTGGTTTTAATTTTGCATTTCCTTAATGACAAATAATGTTGAACATTTTTTTTATGTGCTTATCTGCCATCTCTACATCTGTTTTTGGTGAGTGTCTTTTCTAATCTTTTGCCCATTTAAAAAGTTGTGGTGTTTGTTTCCTTACTGAGTTTTGAGAGTTCTTTATATATTATGGATAAAATCTTTATTTATTAAAAAGAAACTTCTTTTACATTTTTGTTTTGTTTTGTTTTATCCCTCTCAGGATTTGGTGTACTCTTTTAGGGGTAGAACGTAAATCTTTCTTTTTTTTTTAATGCAATTTTTTGGCTTTTGTTGAAAGCTGCCAAGGAAAAGCAATTAATCAGGATTTTCCAGAAAAGACTGAACAAGAAGACACTGGGCTCGGCAGCTGCACGCCTGGGGACTGAATCTGCTTCCACGAAGGGGAGAAGATCACAGGATCAAGCGGGGGTCTTATCCAGTGCCCCCACCCCAGCCCGCCGTGTATGAGTGTCTCTGCTTGTGCCTCACTCCTGTGTCCCACGGCAACGACAGGCTGGCTTTGGTGTCCTTTCAAGTGCTGCAGGGTTCGCTCTGTTTCGGACATTCGTAAACGCCTGTGCAGCCTGCAGACCCCTGACATGCACAGGAGGTCCCGCCGCCTGGAACCATCTCCCCTCCCACTCTGCCGTAGTTCCCTCAGAATCTGCAATCACACAGGAGCCTGCACCTGGGGAGGGGCTTTTATCCCCACGAAGATGTCTCCTCGGAACCCGGAAGGCACCGTCCCCTGCACCGATGGTGCACACAAACCTGCTCCCCACCCCACTCTCCTGGGCTAAAAGAAACTATACTTGATACCCCAGCTCTTGAGTGTCTTATCCGGCTGCAGGGGAGGGGCGGCGTCCTCAGAAGGAGATGCTGGGCTTGCCCCCTGGAGGTTCAGGACCTTGTTGTGTGAGCGTGGCCGCGGCGCCGGCCTGGGCTCGTGGCTGCCGACCTGGCCATGGGCTATGGCTCCCGGGCACGGTCTGCTCCTCTCAGGCCACCCTTCTCATCTCCCAGTGGGGTACTCGCTGCAGCCTGTGGTTTCAGCTTCGGGTCTCCTTCACGTAAGAAAACATGGTCCCTGGGCGTGTCTGAGTGTGCCAAAGGGAAGTGGCAGTGATGGGGGACCCCGGGATGTCACTGGGCTTCCCACCAGGAGGGTTCAGACACTGCAGAATCTGTGCAGACAAAGATTCATCTAAGATTCCACTTTCTTTCCCCCCTTGGTGGTTTGTCCTCTTGGGGATGTTCTGAGGTTCTTCAGCTGGTCCAAAAATATTGGATGCCATCCTATGGGTCTGCTTGAAGGGACGACTTCTCCTGGACTTCCAAAAGGACTGCTGGGGTCTCCTGGGGGGTTCATGGCCGTGGAGCCAGCTCGGCTGCGCTCGCCCCCTGGGGCCTGGAACGTGTCACCGTGCAGCACCTCCCTTGGGTAAGTTTTTCTTCAGTTCTGAAAAATTTATTTTTCTTATTTCTTCCTCTCCCCTCCATCCCCCCTACACCTCCGTTTTCTATGTCTGAGCCCCCTAGGAGCTGCAGCTTGGGAGCCTCTCCGCTGTCCTTCCGCACGCTGCCTCTTGTGGACCCCTGGGGACCAGCTCCTGGGTGCAGCCTTCCTTCTCGCTGTCCGGGGCTCATCAGTGACCAAAACCAACAAAACTCTCTGCCCTCATTCTTGCTGGGGAGACAGAAGATGATCAACAGTCTAATCAGTAAACTATTTCGTGTATGTTAGATGCGATAATCGCTTTGGGGAAAAATGGGCCAGGGCAGGGGGGAGGGGAGCCAAGGTTGTGGAGCAGGAGGTCAGGGTGGACCCCTGGGCTGCGTGTGTCCCGGGGGATGGGGCAGGGGGTTCCCGTGTGTGTGTGGGGGTGCAGCCTGGCCCGAGCGGGCGAGCGATGGGGAAGTGGAGGAACGTGGGGTGGGAGGGACGGCCTGTCAGGCGAGGCCGGTGTGAGGATTTTGGCTTTAACTCAGAGCCCCCCCGGGGAGTTTCACACTGAGGACAGACTCGATCTGACTTACGCTGTGGTTACCACGTGGAGACTAGGTTGTAGGGGCACGGGGGGCAGGAGGGTGGCCTGGGGAAGGCCGGGTCTCAAGCCCAATTGGCCATGGGCAGAGGCCTCCGTCTCCAGCCTCAGTGTCCCTGACACGTCCTGGGAGCCACCTCTGGGAAGCACGACCTTGATGCGAGGCGGGGACGGAATTTCAGAGCTGTGGCCAGGACCCCGGGCCAGGTGGAGGTCTGGGACCCTGCCTCCTGGGTGTTGTCACCTGGACCCCGCCTCTCGGGGCTACAGGTGAAAGGTCAAGGGTGACAGTGACCCACCCAGTGTGTGTGCCCTGGATTTGCCTGCTCCCCGATGCTTGTGGGTTTTGCTTCGAGGGTTGAGCCCCTGCTTCATGGCGACTGGGATTCAGAGTGGGAGGATTCTCGTACCACGTGGGTCCCTGCAGAGAGAGGCTGGAAACCAGGTCGCGAGATCCAGGGGAAGAAGTAAGTGGACCAGCGGGTCAAGCGCAGATCCTGAGGTTCCGTCACGCCGCCTCCAGCTGGATAGTGAACTTCCAGTTTTTTTGTTTTTCTTAAAGAAAAAATACAAATACTTGTCTCTAATTTATGTCATATTTAATTAGGTTTGATTCACACAGCTCCTAAAGTGGCCACCAAATGCCTACACCTCTTAGCAATAAAAGTGACATGAAGAAGAAAGAGTAATGTTTTTACCAAAATTAATAAAAGCTTAGATTAAAAACAACTACTGAAAACTTTGTCAGAAAACACCACGCCAAGGGTTTTTATCAACCTCTTTCCCTGAGCACTCCCTGCCTTCAGTGGGGACGGTTTTGTGTCTAGGCCAAAATTTCCTTAAGGTGGCAGAAACACGGGTCTTCGGTGGCCATATGATGTTTCAAATACTAATAGGAAATCAACGAGTTATTCATGCACATGGAGAGCAAACTGTGATGTAAAGAATAAGGAAAGAGGAGGCGTTTCCGTGAGCTGGGATACGAGGGAGGACACTGGTGCAGGCGTCCCTATCTTCTCTCTGTCCTAAATAAACCGAGCCACCGACTGGAAAAAGGCCACTTCCCAGAGGACACGATGAGATCTTTAAGTTGCTAGACTCCCTTCCATCTTCTCCTCCCCTCAGGTCTTGTTGCTGGCCTTAGGCTCTACACACTCTTACCAAACGCACCGATCTCACCCCAGCTTTCTCGGGACGGCTCTGTGGCCCGGGTGGTATTTTAAGAGGGCCGGGAATCTAGGGCACCTCCAGTTGTTAGGGTGCTGAAAGCGGAGGAAGCAGGTCCAGGAGGGGGCCCGGGCTTTGTGTACTTCCTGGGGTGCTGTCGGCAGAGAGGGGGCTCCCTGAGAGGGTGCCCGAGGGGGAATTCTCTGAGTTGCTCCAGAGTTGTCCAGCCGCGCTCACCTGTAAGTGGAGTTTGCAGGTTGCTAGACACCATGAGTCAGGGCCGAGGCATAACCCGTCTTTGCACCCAGCACCGGGGTACACTGGGCGGCCCTGGGTCTTTGCACCCAGCACCGGGGTACACTAGGCGGCCCCGGGGGGGAGGAGAAAGAGGCGGAGCCGCCGGGCCCGGGACCCTTCGCCGCTCCCCTCTTATTCTGCAGCCCTCTCGTGCTTTTAAGCAACATTTACTTTCATCATGAACAGCCTCAGCTCCCTGGGACGCATCCTAATTCGGGCAGAGAATCTGGGTCAGCGGTTTATAGCGGTTTATAAGAATCGTGTTTGCTGACCGAGGTTGGCGGCCCAGACCCCGGGGGGACTTCTTGGGGAGGGGGCGGGAGGGGGCAGAGAGGGCCGAGCTTTTGCCCCGAGCCCCTCTTTTGGCTCCTGCTTGGCCCTGTGCTGCTATGTTTGTCCTCAGCGGGGGCGTGGACCCCAGAGCTCCGCCCGGGTCCCCACGGAGACCCCAAGGGCGCGGCCCCGGGAAGGCTGCCCCGGGCGAGTGGCCTGGCCGGGGAACTGGGCGGCCACCTGCTCCGCTCATCGCCCCCTCGTGCGCCCCCGGCCCCACGCCCGGACCCCCAGGCGCGCACACGGGACGTGGTGGAGCTGCTGGGGTCTCTGAGGGGCCGCAGGTGGGCGGGGGTCCCGGGCCCGCGGGGCAGCGCCGGTGCCTTCGTCTTTTTAAGCTCCAGCCCCCACCTCAGCGTCCGCGGTACTGAGGTTGCTTAATAAACCCTCGTGGAGTAAATGACCAGGGGAGGAGCTTTCCCTAAAATCGTGGAATCCTGAAGCAGTCGGGGCCGGTCCTGCGGGGTTACCGTGTGCGTCCGCGAGCGAGGCCCCCGGGAGACAGGCACCCCCCCGGGCCAGCCCTGAGCACCCCGGTGGCCCCAGGGGGACACCGCGACCCTCGCTCCCCGCGTTTTCCCACCGACTGGAGCAGAGGCGGGCCGGCTGGGGTGGGCGGGGACCCCTTTCGTCTCGGCGGTCCCGACGCCTTCCTCCCGGAAAAGCGCCCCCCACGCCCCCACCTAGAACATGGGGTCACCCCGAGGCTGCCGGCCGGGGGCGGCCCATCCGAGGACCTGCAGTCCGCGCCGGTAAACACTCAGTATTTTGATTGAGTGTGCACGTGTGTGCTTGTGTGGTGCAAGTGTGCTAGTGTGGTCATGCACAAGTGTGAGTGCATGCGTGAGTCATGCATGAGTGTGAGTACACGTGTCTGCATGAGTGTGTGGGTGTGGGTGTGTGCACACGCATGCATGTGAGTGTGGGTGTGTGCACATGCACGAATAAGTGTGAGTGTTAGTGTTGCACACACATGAATGTGAGTGTGTGTGTGTGCACACACATGGATGTGAGTGTGGGTGTGAGTGTGGGTTTGTGAGTGTTGCACACTCATGAATGTGAGTGTGTGAGTGTGTGGGTGGGTGTGTGCACATGCATGAATGAGTGTGAGTGTGTGCATGCATGTCGACTGGGCAATAATGGAAAACGTGTTTCTGATTTTGGGTCACAGTCACAACTGTGAGAGACTTTCAGGGGGCCTCTGCCTTCAAGAGTGTGTGTGTGTGTGTGTGTGTGTGTGTGTGTGTGTGTGCGCGCACACGTGTGTATCACCCCCTTCAGGTCGAGAACTTCTCAGTGGCTTCACAGTCATGGGAAGGTTAGACGAGCCTGGGGAGGCTGCCTGTCAGGTTTGGGCAGAATCCTGCGGATCTGGTCTCCCCTGGGGGTTTCAGTGGGGTGAGTGGGCTCCAGGGGGCCGGGGAGTTCCTGGGTGCAGGGGCGTGAGTCACTGCTGGAGACGACAGCCGTCTTCCTGTCGCGTTTCACTTGCAGGAGGTCTCAGAATGTCACTCAGGCTCACCACTGCTTCAAAAGTGTGACAGTTGACAGACCAGCCACAGGGTTGTTTAGTAATAATAGTGATAATAACAATAAAGATAGGCCTTTATCTCCCCGGCTATTATTTTTATTTTAAATATGCTTGCTAATATTTTCAGTGTTGGTGGTGTCGTTGTAATCCCATGTATTTTATTTTTTGTATTTATGAATCTTACCCTGAGAAGGGCTCCACAGGCTTCACCCCATCGCTGGAGCCGTCGGGAAGGAGAAGGGAAGGCTCAGCTCGGGAGGTGATGTCGGGAGTGGGGACCCTTCCCGAGCACTCGTTTGAAGGGTACACAGGAGCTCCTCAAGGGGAGAGGCGAGGCTCCCGGCCCAGGGCAGGGCGTTTGAAGGCACGGAGCTGAGAGACAGCAGGTGTCAAGGGAACCCAAAGATGCAAGTGCACACTATGCCCCCGCACCTGATGCCAGAGCAAAGGCAGAACCCACTAGGGTGTCCGTGAGTGTTTATCAGAGCTGTGGCCCTCCCAGGGGAAAATCACCGTAGGGAACCAGAACGGAATCCAGCAGTCGCAAGATCAGGTGAATCCATTCATTTGTGGCATGGCGGTGTGGGGGGTTGGTAACTCCTAACCAGAGCTGAGGGGACGTGAGGCCCCTCCTGGCTCTAGGCCTCTCGTCTTTGTAACAAAGCCACTTGGTGACTCTCTCTACCTGCAGACCCTGAGTCCCAGCCTGTGACCCTGACCAGTAGTCACCAAAACCCACCTGGAAAGTGCACGGATTTAAAATCCTCCACCAAGTTCATTTAGCCTTATGCTTTTCTTATTTGAAAGGTGGAAGGGAATTTGGCCACTAAGAACTAAAAATCTGCCACATTCCTAGGGAGATATTGCAGTATTCAAAGTGATTAAATATACAGTTAAAAGGTTTGAGAGTTTTTATTTAAACTAATTCAGAAATGAGACTTTAATCAAAGGCCCCCTTGTAAATTATTTTTAAAATTGACTGGATTAAGTGTCCATCAACTGATGAACGGATTAGCAAAATGTGGTCTATACATACGATGGAATATTATGCAACTATAAGAAGAAATGAAGTCTTGACATGTGACAACATGGATGAACCTTGAGGACATTATGTTAAGTGAAATAAGTCAGACGCAAAAGGACAAATATCATATGATCTCACGAGTAGGAACGACATATGACAAGCAAACTCTTGGAGTCAGTATTTAGAACATAGGTCACCAGAAGATCGCATGAAGGCAGAGCATAGGGAGCTGAGCTTAATTTCTGCAGAATGTGTAATAAGGTTGATTGTAACTTTGGAAATGGATGGAGGCGATGGGAGCACATTGGGGTGGGTGTAACTAACAGCAGTGATATGTGGGTGCGATTGTGGATGAAAGGGGAAGTTTAGGGTTGTTTATGTCAGTAGAAGGAAAGCCAGAGGATGAAACATGGGGCTGTATAACACAGTGAACCCTGCTGTGGACGATGAGTGTGGTCAATGGTACAGACATAAGAATGTTCTTCCATGAATTAGAACAGATGTACAGCACTATTACAAGGTGTTAATAACAGTGTGGTGTGTAGGAAAAAATACACCTACAGCAAACTATGGACTGTAGGGAATGGTATTATATGAATATTTTTCCATCAATTGCAAAAAAAAAAAAAAAAAAAGAAAGAAAAAAAAATCAACCAGACACAAAGTACTACATATTGTTTGAGTCCATTTGTATAAAATGTAAATATAAATAAATTTATAAAGATGGAAAAAGAGAGTGTTTACTCTGACAGAAAAGATTAGCGGTTATGTAGGGCTGGGGAAGGAGAGGGATTGAGAAGTGACTAAGGGGAATGGGGTTGATCTTTCTGGAGTAATGAAAATGTTCTAAAATTGACTGTGATGATTGCACAACTCTGTGATTATACTAAAAGCTATCGATTGTACACTTTTGAAGGACTGTATGGTATGTGGCTGTATCTCAGTAAAACAGCTTAAAAATGGACTGGATTTATTAACAGCATAATAAGATTTTTTTAACTTTAACAATTTATTTTATTTAACCCAATATATCCAAAATAGTATCATTCTAACATGTAATCAATATAAACAATTATTAATGAGATGTTTTACATTCTTTTCTTTGCACTAAGCCTTCCAAACCCGGGATATATTTTACCCTCACGGTACACCTCAAAGCGGATCGCCTATATTTCAAGTGTTCAATAGCCACACGTGGCTAGTGGCCACTGTAGTGGACAACTCTGGGCTCTGACATGTGTAGTGAAAAAGGATCAGAGAGGTTTGGAGACTGGTTCAAGGACACACGGCAGGTCCCAGCTCCGCCTCCTTCTCCTTAGCCCCTGGTTTTCCCTGGGGGTGGGGCCCAACGCACAGCACCTCTAAGCCAGTGGCTCTCAGTTTCTAGGACATACGAGAATCACCCGAGGAGCTTGTTAAAATGAGGTTCCCAGTCCAACTCCAGACCTACAGTATCAGAACCTCAGGGGAAGTGACCCAGGAACCTGCACATAATAAGATTTTAAAGTTGAGCTTAAACCCTTAAGGGAAAAGCAGGGTTTTAAATGTATTTCTTCAATAAATTGAGTATTTACTTAAAACACAAAGTAACTGACCCTGGCCTTTTATGTGCACAGAAACCATCTCTCAGCAAAGCCAAACCCTCTCCCTTCAGCGTGCACAGACTGATGGGTGACATGTCCCATCCGAGGTTCTGTAGCTAAAAGCCGGGTGTGTCTAAGCAGGGGGTGGTGGGGACTGCTGGAATTCAATCCCAATTCCTTCACTAACTGGTTGTTCATTTTCTTCCACTTTACTTATAGTCCCTGTCTCCCAAGGCAGTGTTTTCACACTGGGGGCTGTGACTCTTTGGTAACCTGTAATTTTGGTTTAGCACTTTTTTTTTCCCCCAAATGGAGTAAATTAGAATTGCCAGATAAAATGCAGGGTGATTATTAACTTTTTTTGGTATGAGTATGTCCCATACAACATTTGGGATATACTTATACTTTAAAAAATGGTCATTTATGTGACATTCAAGTTTAACTGGGCATTCTGTATTTTAATTGCTCAATCTGGCGACCCTAAGAAGGATAGAATAGAAAATGTCAACAGGGACTATAAATTGAGGAGGCAAATGCTATTTCACAAATATTCATGGGCGTGTATGGGGTTACACATGAAACGTGTTTCTTACTATGGATTGCAAGCAGGACCCTTGGGTGTTATAATAATCCTTTCATTCCATTCTCTGCCTGACTTTGTGTTCTTTTTTTTTTTTAATCTTCATTTTATTGAGATATATTCACATACCACGCAGTCATACAAAACAAATCGTACATTCGATTGTTCACAGTACATTACGTAGTTGTACATTCATCACCTAAATCAATCCCTGACACCTTCATTAGCACACACACAAAAATAACAAGAATAATAATTAAAGTAAAAAAGAGCAATTGAAGTAAAAAAGAACACTGGGTACCTTTGTCTGTTTGTTTGTTTCTTTCCCCTATTTTTCTAGTCATCCATCCATAAACTAGACAAAGAGGAGTGTGGTCCTTATGGTTTTCCCAATCCCATTGTCACCCCTCATAAGCTACATTTTTATACAATTGTCTTCGAGATTCATGGGTTCTGGGTTGTAGTTTGATAGTTTCAGGTATCTACCACCAGCTACCCCAATTCTTTAGAACCTAAAAAGGGTAGTCTAAATTGTGCGTAAGAGTGCCCACCAGAGTGACCTCTCGGCTCCTTTTGGAATCTCTCTGCTCCTGAAGCTTATTTCATTTCCTTTCACATCCCCCTTTTGGTCAAGAAGATGTTCTCCGTCCCACGATGCCAGGTCCACATTCCTCCCCGGGAGTCATATTCCACGTTGCCAGGGAGATTCACTCCCCTGGGTGTCTGATCCCACGAAGGGGGGAGGGCAGTGATTTCACCTTTCAAGTTGGCTTAGCTAGAGAGAGAGGGCCACATCTGAGCAACAAAGAGGCATTCGGGAGGAGGCTCTTAGGCACAACCATAGGGAGGCCTAGCCTCTCCTTTGCAGCAACCGTCTTCCCAAGGGTAAAACCTATGGTAGAGGGCTCAACCCATCAAACCACCAGTCCCCTATGTCTGTGATCATGTTAGCAACCATCGAGGTGGGGTAGGTGAATACCCCTGCATTCTCCACAGGCTCCTCAAGGGGGCACTACATCTTTTTTTCCTTTTTTTTTTTAACCTTTTCTTCCTTTTTAAATCAACTGTATGGAAAAAAAAATTATAAAAAAAAAAAAACAAAACAAAAAAGAAAAACATACAATAAAAGAACATTTCAAAGAGACCATAACAAGGGAGTAAGAAAAAGACAACTAACCTAAGATAACTGCTTTACTTTCAACCTGTTCCTACTTTACCCCAAGAAAGTTACCTAATATAGCAACATTTCTGTGAACTTGCTCCTACTATATCCATCAGAAATTAACAGACCATAGTCATTCCTGGGCATCCCCAGAACGTTAAATAGCATATCTGTTCTTCTTGGATTACTGTTCCCCCTTCCTTAATTGCTCTCTACTGCTAGTTCCCCTACATTCTACATTATAAACCATTTGTTTTACATTTTTCAAAGTTCACATTAGTGGTAGCATATAATATTTCTCTTTTTGTGCCTGGCTTATTTCGCTCAGCATTATGTCTTCAAGGTTCATCCATGTTGTCATATGTTTCACCAGATCATTCCTTCTTACTGCCGCGTAGTATTCCATCGTGTGTATATACCACATTTTATTTATCCACTCATCTGTTGAGAGATTTTTTGAAAGCACTCCTCGGAGCTGTCAAATGTTTACTGAACTATTACTTAGAAAATTTGCCCTGTTGATGAGGCTTGCACCCCTTCCGCGCGGCAGGGTCCGAGGCTGGCGGGCGCGCGCGGGGCCGCTGGAGAGCAGCTTTCCGCCGACCCCCTCCTCCGTCCGCCGCCGCAGCCCCGGGGGTCGCGTCCCCTCGTCACCCTCCTTCCCCAGCCGGGGGTGAAGCACGTCGGGTGTTCCGGGACCCGCCGGGTGAAGCGCGGCTGGAGGGTGGGGGGCCGGGGCGCGAACCCCGCGGCTGCACCGGGCTCGGCGGGTCCCGGGAGCGCCTGCCCCGGCGCGGGCGGCCGCGGTTCGCATCGGAGCCGGCGAGGGGCCGACAGGCGGCTGCAGCGTCCGCGGATGCGCAGGGCGCGGGGTGCTCCAGCCCCCACCGTGGGGCCCGCAGCGCTGCCCCCGCGGCCTCCACCCTGTCCCTCCGCCCCGGCGGGCGCCCCTCGGGCTCGTGCTTGTCTCCTTCTTCCCTAATTCCCCCAAACCAGCGACACCCGGGAGCAGCCCCGGCCAGGTGAAAACCTAAATCTACAGCAACCTTTGCCTACTTAGAGCGTAGCCTCATGGATATAATTTACCCTTGTCTCGGTTACCCAGAAGCATAATCGCGGACATTGATCACTGAAGTGTGTGGCAATTGGTCTGGTGTTCAGACTTTCTACTTCTTTGAACATCTGATTGTCATTTCCGCTCTTGTCATTTATTTGACTTGAATAAATCCTGTGTGTGTGTGTGTGATCCACTCGTTGTTAGGGTGTGCATAAAGTTTTTTTGGTCTTAATTTAAAAATCTGGTGAGTTGAATCTTTTCATTTTTCTGTTAAAATTATTTCTTGTTTTGATCTCATTCTAATTTAGGCAACCAAATAACTGAGTTTATTAATATCTGTATTTTATTTGTTCAAATTTTATGCAACTTTATGCATATGAATAGAGAAAAAATGTACCCTATAATTAGAGAGAATCTCTGTTAACATTTTCCTGCATCCCTTTCTAGATTTCTTTCGGCATATTTGCCAGGTAGCTTTACTCTTTGGTGAATGACCTGTTCCAGGCCTTTGCACATTTCTCTGTTAGGATATTTGCCTGGTTCTTACTTACTGTTCCAGTCTGCTAATGCTGCGGTTTTGCAAAACACCAGAAATGGATTGGCTTTTAAAAAGGGGGCTTATTTGGTTACAAAATTACAGTCTTAAGGCCATGAAGTGTCCAAGGTAAGGCATCAATGATAGTGTACCTTCAGTGGAGAAAGGCCATTGGCATCCAGAAAACCTCTGTTAGCTGGGAAGGCACATGGCTGGCATCCACTTGCTCCCAGTTTGGGTTCCAAAATGGTGTTCCCCCCAGTATTGCTCTTAGGCCATTTTGTCCACTCTTAGCTGCAGCTCCTCTTCAAAATGTTACTCTCAGTTGCTCTGAGTTCCTCCTGTTTGTCAGCTTTTTATATGGCTCCAATGATTTAATTCAGACCCACCCTGAATGGGTGGGGTAACACCACCATGGAAATTATCCAACCAGAAATTTTTCCCACGGTTGATTGAGTCACATCTCCATGGAAACACTCAATCAATAGGTTCCAACCTAATCAACACTAATATGTCTGCCCCCACAAGATTGCATTAAAGAACATGGCCTTTTCTGGGGGACACAATATATAGACAAACCTGCACACTTACCTTTTAGCAGATTGTGCTTGGGAAGCCAGCACTGGAGGCGTCCTGCTGTTGTAATAACCTTCGAGGCAGCTCTTCTTCTCCTCGGAGGCTTTCACTGCCCTTCTCAGGGCTGCAGGGTGCACCGGCTCGCTGGAGGAGCCCCCCAGGCTGCCTCCGTTGCCCTCCCGGCCCCTGCTCCAGAGGCGGCTCGCTGGGAGGCACACGCCCCCTTGGGCCTCCAGCAGTGCTCTCCCCACTTTTCCCAACAGGCAAGGGGGTGCCCGCAGGCCTCACTCCACGGGGGCTGCCAAAATGTCGTCTCTCCTTTTCTGCGTATTTTAAAGTTGTCTTCCTAGTGGTTACCTTGGAGATTCAATTAATTTATTCATTTATATCAACCTAGTTTGAATCCTACTAACTCGGTGTCAATAGAATGCAAGCACTCTGCTCCCTCCCTCTGTCCCTCCCCCATATAATGCTACTGTCTCTGATTACATCTTTATACATTGTGCGCTCATTAACACAGATTTTAATTACTGCTTTATGCTTTTGCTTTTTAAATCTATAGAAAAAAGAGAGAGAGAGAGAAGCTGTAAACCAAAAGTATAATCATGCTGGCCTCTATGTTGTGCCAGTTTGCATATATTATGTTCTTTAATGCAATCTTGTGGGGGCAGATTGATTAGTCTTTTGATTAGGGTGGAAACTTTTGATTGAGTGTTTTCATGGAGATGTGACTCACCCAACTGTGGGTGATACTTTTGATTAGATTATGTCCATGGAGGTGTGTCTCCACCCATTCAAGGTGGGTCTTAGTTAAAATCACTGGAGTCCTGTAAAAGCTGCTGAGAGACTTTTGGAGAGACGCTTAGGAGGTGATGCTTAGAGATGCTTGGAGATGTTTGGAGATGCTAGCTCAGAGACATTTTGGAGAAAGCCATTTTGAAACACAACCCATGAGCAAAGGACCAGCTGATGCCAGCCGCAAGCCTTCCCAGCTGATAGAGGTGTTCTGACAGCCATCGGCCTTTCTTCAGTGAAGGAAGATACCTTAATTTGGACACTTTTATGGCCTTAGAACTGTGAATTTGTAACCTAATAAATCTCCTTTATAAAAGGTGATCAATTTCTGGTATTTTGCATAACAGCAGCATTAGCAAATGGGCACATATGTCTACCTGTGTAGTTACTTTCACCAGTGCTCTTTATTTCTTCTCATAGCTTTGAGTGTCTGTTTAGTGTCTTTTCATTTCAGCCTAGAGGACTTCCTTTAGGATTTCTCCTAGGGCAGGCCTACTTGTAATAAACTCCCTCTGCTTTTGTTTATATAGAAATGTCTAATTTCTCCTTCATTCCCCCCTTTTCCTTTATTAGAGAAGTTGTGGGTTTACAGAACAATCATGAACCAAATACAGGATTCCCCTATACCACCCCATCACTGACACCTTGCATTGGTGTGGAACATTTCTTACAACTGATGATAGCACATTGTTATAATTGTACTATTATTATAATTGTACTATTAGTTAAAGTCCGTGGTTTAACTTAGGGTTCACTGCTTGTGTAGTGTAGTTTCATGGATTTTTTTTTTCATTTTAATCTGTTACCATATATATAGTCTAACAGTTCCCCTTTTAACCCTATTAAGATGTATATTTCAGTGCTGTTAATTGCATTCACAGTGTTGTGCTACTATCACCACCATCGACTACCAAAATGTTCCCATCATTCCAAACAGGAACCCTGTACTATTTTCAAGCCTTAACTTCCCTTCCCCTGTCCCCACCGTAGCCCCTGGTAACTTATATTCTGGATTCTTACTGTATGAATTTGCTTATTTGAATTGTTTCAAATCAGTAAGATCATACAATATTTGTCCTGTTGTGTCTGGCTTATTTCACTACACATGATGTCTTTGAGGTTCATCCATGTTGTCACATGTATGAAGACTTCATTCCTTTTCATGGTTGAATAATATTCGATTGTATGGATGTACCACATTTTGTTTATCCATTCATTAGTTGATGGACACTTGATTGCTTCTATCTTTTGGAAATTGTGAATAAATATTTCCTAATTTTCCGAATTTTGCTTCTGATTTCCTCTGTAACCCATTGACTGTTTAAGAGTATGTTGTTTAATTTCAGTGTATTTGTGAGTCTTCCATTTCTCTCTCTGATATTTCTAGCTTCATTCTATTGTAGTTGGAGAATATATATTATATGATTTCAATATTTTTGAATTTATTGAGACTGATTTGGTGAGCCAACATATGGTCTATCCTGCAGAATGATCCATGTGCACTCAAGAAAAATGTGTATTCTACATATGTCTGTTAGGTCTAGTCGGTTTAGTATATCACTGAAGTCCTGTACTTCCTTACTGGTCTTCTGACTAATGTTCTATCCATTATTGAGAGTGGTGTGTTAAAGTCTCCTACTATTAATGTAGAACCATCAATTTCTCCCTTCAAGTCTGTCAGTATTTCCTGCATATATTTTGAGGCTCTGCTATTAGGTGCGTATGTACTGATAATTGTTGTACTTTCCTGTTGAATTATCCCCTTTATCAGTATACAATGACCATCTTTGTCCCATGTAACTGTTTTTGACTTAATATCTATTTTATTCAATAATAGTATACCCACCCCAGCTCTCTTTTGGTTCCTACTTGCATGGTATATATTTTTCCATCCTTTCACCCTTGACCTACTTGTTTCTTTGACTTTAAGATGAGTCTCTTACAGGCAGCACATAGTTGGGCCATGTTTTTTTATCCATTCTGCCAATCTCTGACTTTTGACTGGAGAGTTTAATCCATTTACATTTAAAGTCAATACTGCTAAGACTAGTCCTTCTTCTGCCATTTTGCTATGTAGCCTTTGTAAGTTTTATACCTTCTGTGTCCATCACTTCCATTAAAGCCAACTTTTATATTCATTTGCTTTCTTGTGTTGTACCATATTGAGTGCCTTCTCATTTCTATCTGGATATATTTTCATCTGTTTACTTTGTGGTTACCATAGGGTTAAAAGTTAACATCTAAATATATAGCAATCATGTTTGGTTTGATACCAACTTAACTGCAATTCGTGCACATATGCTTTTTATATACTCCTCTATCCCCTGCCATTTTTTGGTACTTGTAACCACTTAGATCTTTGTACATTGTATGTCCAAAAACCTAGATTTGACATTACTTTTTGCACACTTGCACTTTAGCACTTGTAGGAAGTTAGAAGTAACCATACAATGCAATACAGTAATACTGGCATTTATAATTACCCAAATGGTTACCTTTATTGCAATTCTTTATTTATTTAGGCTGCTTTGAACCATTGTCTAGTGTCCTTTCTTTCAGTCTGAAGAAATCCCTTTAGCATTGCTTGTAGGGCGGGTCTAGTGGTGATGAACTCCCTTAGCTTTTATTTATCTGAGAATGTACTAATCTCTCATTTTTGAAAGAGAGTCGTCCCAGATATAAAATTCTTGACTAGCAATTGTTTTCCTTGTGCAGTTTAAGTATTTCGACCCACTGGCTTCTTGCCTTCATGGTTTCTGGTGAGAAATCAGCACTCAACCTTATTGGGATACCCTTGTATGTAACACGTTGCTTTTCTCTTGCAGCTTTTAGAACTCTCTCCTTGTCGTCTGCATTTGACAGTGTAATCATTGTATGACGGTGTGTACTTTTCTTCCTGTTTATCTTGTTTGGTGTTTCCTGAAGTTCTTGGATGTGCATGTTCATGTCTTTGGCTAAGTTGGGAAGTTCTCTGTGATTATTTCTTTGACTATTCCTTTCTCTCTTTCTCCTCCTCCTGGGACTCCCATAATGTGTATATTGTGATGCTTGATGGCATTCCACGGCTGTCTTAGGCTATTTTTGCTTTTAATATTTCTTTTTTTTTTCTCCTTCTCTTGACTCATTTCAAATGTCTTGTCTTCAAGTTCACTAATTCTTTCTTCTTTCAGCACCATTCGGCTCTTGGAACCCTCCTGGGTATTTTTCACTTCAATTATTGTGGTCTGTCATTTCCTTTTTAAAATTTCTATCCTTTTACTTAGATTCTCATATTGCACATTCATTGTTTTCCTGATATTCTGTAATTCTTTCTATGTACTTTCCTTCATCTCCCTAAACACTTTTAAGATCATCTTTAAAAGGCTTTGTTCACTAAGTCCATATTCTTGTCTTCTTTATTGGTATTTTCTGTACTTTTATCTTTTTCCTTTAGATGGATCATCATTTCCTGTTTCTCTATCTCTTACTCTTGTTGCACACTGTATGTCTTAATATTTTGAAGTATTCACTCTGGAATTTACTTCCTGGGATGTCTGTTTCCTAGTTTTGTAATTGGCTGGTGATAAGACAGAGATTTTCTTGGGCTCTTGCCCTCCTGTCAGGAAGGTCTGCCCAAGGCGAATGCAGTGAGCAGGGACTTCCCTGTCTTATTGAATCTCTGTCTTGTCCTGGGCTTTTGCTTGTTAGTCGTTTTGGAATTCCTCTGCTTTACAAGAATTTGATGCTCCCCTCTGTTTCCCCAGGACAAAACTCCCTCTCCCATGTATCTGAAGGAGCAGGCCTTTGTCCCAGACTGTCCACCTCTATAGCTCTTACCCTCCTTTCATTGTCTCACGCTGCTTTTGCCTGGAGGGCAGATTCTGGGAGGAAGGTCATACCAGGAAGGACTTGACCAATTCTGTCTTTCCCAGGCATAACAGGGCCAGAGACCGACAAAGAGGGTTCAGACTGACCACAAAGTGCCCCATGCAGGGGTTCAGGAAGGGTGCCCAAATCTTCTCCAATGGCTCCCCAAAGCTGAGCTTTCCTGTTCTCCATGGCAAATGCAGCCCTTCAGCCAACTGTCTTCTGCAGCCCTGAGGAAGCACTGTGTCTTTAAATCTCCACCGCCTCTGCCCCTGTGGGCAAGGGAGGGTTGAAACAATAGCTGACTCATCTTTGTCCAATGTGGATCAAAACAATAGCTGCCCTCAGAGCTGGGACCCAGATATCCAAATTTGCTAATCAAAAGTCATGACCAGTGATTGGCCATGCACATCCCTGTTCTTGCAGAAGAGGACTTTTATGTCCCTTTCTGTCAGCAGCAGCTAGCCAGGGACGGGACCCTCAGTGACCTGCTGTGTGAGTGGGTGCCAGTAGCCATCACACAGCGAGGCCAATTTACATTTCTTTACTGTAATTTACAGCCTCTTCCTCCTGCTCTTCCCTGGATGCTGTTCAGGGTTCTTCTGGCCTCTGAAGTTTCAAAATAGTTGTCTCAGACAGTTTCTGTCTGTTTAATAGTTGTTTTGGTGGAAGGACTGAGTTCTGGAGCTTCCTACCCTGCCATCTTCCTTGGAAGTCCCTCTCCTTCATTCTTCAGGGATAATTCCTTGTCAGTAATTTTTTTTTCTTTTAGGACTTTTAAATATGTTATTCCAATTGCCTTCTGGCGTCCACAATTTCTGATGAGAAATCTGCTGTTAATATTGTTGAGGATCCCTTGTATGCAAAAAGTTGTGTCTCTTGCTGTTTTCAAAATTCTTTGTCTTTGGATTTTGACAATTTGAGCATAATGTGTCTCAGTGTGGATCTCTTTGAGTTTATCCTATTTGGAGTTCACTGAGCTTTTTGGGTATGTATAGTCATGTCTTTCAACACATTTGGGAAGTTTTCAGCCATTATTTCTTCAAATACATTTTCTGTTTCTTTCTCTCTTTCTTTTCCTTCTGGAACTCCAATGATGCATATGTTGGTAATCTTGATGGTGTCCCACAAGTCCCTCAGGCTTTGTTCATTTTTCTACACTCTTTTTCTTTCTGCTTTTCAGACCGGGTGATTTTAATGGTCTTATCTTCAAGTTCTTTGATCCTTTCTTTGGCCTGCTCAAATCTGCTGCTGAACTCCTGTAGGGAATTTTTCATTCAGTTATTGTAATTTTCAGCTCTAGAGTTTCTGTTTGGTTCCTTTTTACAATTTATCTCTCTTTATGAATATTTTAATTTTCTTCACACATTATTTTCCTAATTTCTATTAGCATTTTGTTCTTCATTTCCTCTAGCTCATTGAACATATTTAAAGCAGTTAACTTGCATCTTTGACTAGTAGTTCCAATGTCTGGACTTCCTCAGTGATGATTACTGTCTAATTCTTTTTGTCCCCTGGAAATGGGACATATTTTCCTGTTTCTTTGTATCTTTGTAAATTTTTGTTGAGAAATGGATATTCTGAGAATTATAATATGGTGAATCTGGAATCCTTTTTCTCCCACTCCTTAGGGATGCTGTTTTCTCTGCTCCTTGGTAAGTGTCCTGTTGGTGGAGGACTAGGTGTGTTTTATTGTGTGTGTCCACAGGACCTGGCTTGCTTGGGGCATCCTGGGCTGCCTTGAATGGTGATGGAAGTGAGGTCCAGTTTCAGGGAGACTCTCACTCTCAAGGCTAAGGGAATTGCATGGTTGTGGGGCCAGGCTCAGGCCCCCAGAGGCTGCTTCACAAATGGCAGGCCTGTTATCCAGAAGGAAGTCAATCCTGTCTCAAGTCTGGAGGCTTTTACAAGAAGGAAGCCTACAAACTGACTGCAGCGATCACACGCATGGGATGATGATGAACGGGAGGGCCACAGAGACAGTGTGGATCTGGTCAGACCCACCTCAGGCCTGGAATGTGGGGGAAGGAAGGTGACCTGCTAGGGAGCAGTGGAGCCAGGAGGGAGTCAGGAAGAATGTGGGAGCCAGCAGGATGCTTTCCCGGACTCTTTTATTTTAGTTTTAAATTCATAGCTTTGTTGACAGATACTTCACATGCCATACAATTCATCCATTTAAAGTGTGCAATTCAGTGCTTTTTAGTATATCCACAGAGTTGTGCAACCATCATCACAACAATTTTAGAACATTTCCACCACCCCAGAAATAAACCCCATACTTTTTAGCATTCGCCCTCCAACCATTCGTTCCCCAAACCCCCAGTCCTAGGCAACTGCTAATCTACTTTTGATCTATATAGATTTGCCCGCTCTGGATATTTCATACAGAATGAATCATATAATATGTGGTCTTTTGTGTCTGGCTTCTTTCACTTAGCATAATGTTTGTAAGGTTCATTCATGTTGTAGCATGGATCAGTACCCCATTCCTTTTTATGGCCAAATAATATCCCATTTTATGGGTGGACCACATTTTGTTTATCCATTCATCCATTGATGTACATTTGGATTATTTCCACTTTTGCCTATTATGAATAATTCTGTTTTGAACATTTGTGTACAGATTTTTGTATGGACAAATATTTTCAGTTCTCTTGGGTATATAACTAGCAGTGGAATTGCTGGATTAAATGGTAACTCTGTGTTTAGCTTTTTGAGGAAGTGCCTAACTGTTTTCCCAAAGTGGCTGCACAGTTATATATCCCTGCCAGCAGTGCTGAGGGTTCTCATTTCTCCACATCCTCACCAGTTCTTGTTATTATCTAATTCCAATTCTTGTCATCCTAGTGGGTATCAAATGGTATCTTATTGTGATTTTGATTTGCATTTCCCAATGAGTAATGATTTTGAGCATCTTTTCATGTGCTAATTGGCCACTTGTATATCTTATTTGGAGAAATGTCTATTTAAGTCCTTGCCCAATTTAAAATTGGTTGTCTTTTTATTATTGAGTTGTAAGTGTTCCTTATATACTTTAGTCCCTTATCAGATAAATAATTTTTTTTTCTGTGAAGAATTTGCCTTTATTCTATAGAGTTGCTTTCATTTTTTTTAAATTCAGTTTTACTGAAATATATTCACATACCATACAATCATCCATGGTGTACAATCAACTGTTCACAGTACGATCATATAGTTATGCATTCATCACAATCTATTTCTGAACATTTTCCTTACATCAGAAAGATTCAGAATAAGAATAAAAAATAAAAGTAAAAAAAGAACACCCAAACCATCCCCCCATCCCACCCTATTTGTCATTTACTTTTTATCCCCATTTTTCTACTCATCCATCCATACACTAAATAAAGGGGGTGTGATCCACAAGATCTTCACAATCACACCGCCACCCCTTGTAATCTACATTATTATATAATTGTCTTCAGGAGTCCGGACTGCTGGGTTGGAGTTTGGTAGTTTCAGGTATTTACTTCTAGCTATTCCAGTACATTAAAACCTAAGAGGTGTTTTCTATATAGTGCATAAGAATGTCCACCAGAGTGACCTCTCGACTCCATTTGAAATCTCTCAGCCACTGAAACTATTTCGTCTCATTTCTATTTCTTCTCATTTCTATTTTGTCTCATTTCTCCCATTCTGTGGGTTGTCTTTTCACTTTCTTGATAATGACCTTTGAGGTACAAAAGTTTTCAGTTTTGATGATGCCCAATTTATCTTTTTTTTTGTTATTGTTGTTGCTTGTACTTTTAGTATGGTTAAGAAATCAATGCCAAATCCAAGGTCACAAAAATTTACCCCTATGTTTTCTTCTAAGTTTTTTATAGTTTCAGCTCTTAAATTTGCATCCTTGATCCACTTTGAGGTAATTTTTGTATATGGTATGAGTTAGGGATCTAACTTCATTCCTCTGCATGTGTACTTCAGCTGTCCCAGCAACATGTGACAAAGAGACTATTCTTCCCCCATTGAATGCTCTTGCAACCCTTGTTGAAAATCAGCTGCCCATAAAAGTAAGGGTTTATTTCTAGACTCTTGATTCTACTCCATTGATCTCTACGTCCCTCCTGGGAGCAGCACCTCACTGTCTTGATCACTGTAGCCTTGTAGTGAGTTTTGAAATTGGGCAGTGTGTGTCTTCTTACTTTGTTCTTTTTCAAGACTTTTTTGGCTGTTCTGGGTCCCTTGAGTTTCCATATGAATTTTAGGATCAGCCTGTTTATTTCTACCAAGAAACCAGCTGGGATTCTGACAGCGATTGTGTTGAATCAGCGTTTTTTGCTGCAAGTTTATTACACATAAAACCATCGAAGGAAGGTCCCTGTAAGCCGCAGCCTCCGGTGTGGAGGGGCCCCAGAGAAGAAAAGCCTTGGCTTGCTTTGGGACAGAAAGTTCCGGCCCAGTTGGACCCAGGACGGTCACCAGGGCCCGGGGGGCAGGCCCTCTCCTGCCAGCTCTGTGTGGCACTGGGGGCACCTGCGGCCGTGGCTCCCCGGGCCCCCGCCGCTGTCCCCGCCTCGGTCCGCGGGACCCTGAGCGGCGCCTGCAGGGGCCGCGATCACCACCAGGGGGCGCCAAAGCCCGGCCTTTGCGGAGCGGCTCCGCGGTGAGGGATCCCCGTGGATCGAGATTCCCGGGCGCCGCTCCCCATGGATCGAGATTCCCAGATTCAGCCCCTCCTCACTGACCGAGATTCCCGGACGCGGCCCCTCTCTGTCCCCAAGGCTGGGCCCCAGTCCAGGCTCCAGAGCGCTCAGGCTCCAGGGACCCCCGCAGCCCCCCTCTAGGCTGGAGATAAAAGGGGTCGAGTGGGTTAGGCCAGAGGAGGGGGATGTGAGCCCCGAGGTGGGTGGTGGAGGCTCTGGGGCCCCTTTACTGCCCCTTAACTTTTGTCAACCTCTCCCAGGTCCTGGAAAGGCTCAGGAGTGGGCCACTTTGTGTCCTGCATCCGCGGTAGCCTCTGCTTGGCTTTGGGCTCCATCCGTGTCAGGGTTTCCAGCCAGGCTGGGCTGGGAGGCAGCTCTGGCTTGCAGGCAGTGGCCGATCAGGGGGACCCTGTGCTTCCCCCCAGCCCACGCCGGGTCTAGCTGTGCACACCAGCTGGGCTCAGCTCTCCCAGGCCTGGCAGGGCCCTGTGATGATTTCCCCAGCCTGGGGTCCGGCCTGCCCACACTGGGATGTTGCCGGCAGAGTGGACAGGAGGACAGAAGGGCAGGGACAGGAGGGTCAGGCCGAGCAGCCTCGCCCCATTGCTGTGCCCCCATCCCTGCCTGGTGCAGACAGGACGGGCCGCGGGCAGCCACCGTCTTCCTGGCCAAAGGAAGGGGTGTCTGAGAGGTCATGCAGAAGAAGCTGGTGGAGAAGTTTGGGGGCTACGTAAAAGGTGTCTCAAGAAGGGACTTCTGTTTTCCCACTGTCCGATACAGTTGCAGGAGGAGATGACATATGGGGCTGCATGGCCATTTTGCCACTATGAAAGGAAAGCCAAGAGAACTGGGGAGGAGAGGCCTGGATCCCGAAACCCAAAACCTCCAAACCAGTTACCTGCAGCTGAAGGCGTCCTGGAGAGGCACATCGTCACCCAGGGGCAGGTGTCCCTCCTCCCCACCCACCATAGACTCACTGCTGTGCATTGTGGGGCAGCTTCAGACCCTCTCTGATGGCCTGTGTGCCTACATGGCAGGGGCAGTGGGACCCTGCCTCCAGTGTGCTGGGGCTGCTCTGACAGAGTTCCTGTGCAGGGGGCTCACACCACAGCCATTTACTGTTTTGTGGTCCAGCATCAAGGCCCTGCAGGGCCAGCTTTCCCCGGCGAGCCTCCGTCATCGGGGCCACCTCCTCCCCAGGCCTGCTCCTCTGCTTTCCGCTGACTTCTCTCTTCTGTGTCCAAATTTCCTTGGCTTAGGAGGACTTCAGCCATCTGGATGGAAACCCCCCAACTCCAATTTAACATGGCCTCATCTCCATAGGATGCTTGAGGGTCCTACTTGCGAGTGAGCCACACTTAACTGAAAGTGGCACCTTCAAAGGTCCTGTATACAAATGGGCCCCCACCCCCAGGACCAGGGCTAGGGCTTGAACGTGTCTTTATGGGGGACATTATTCAATCCCCAACACCTGCCCTGCCCCCCCCCACCTTGGGGACTCTGCAAGCCAAGCCAGCACGGGCACTAGTAGGTCCTCAATGAACGTTTGTTGTGGAGGCCCAGTGCCCCCAAAGCTGTGGCCCTGCAGGGGAATCGGCCCTTAGGGTGCTGGCAGCAAACTCTGCAGGGGGTTCTAGGCAAAGCCCCAGGGTCAAAGAGGTCTCTGGGTGCCGAGAGCCAGGGCCCCACCCTCAGAGCCAATGCCCCTTCCTGCCCCAAGGAAACCCACCTTCTGCTGTCCTTAATGAAATCCCTCACTACATACTTAATAAAAATAATATCACTTTAGTCCTCTGAGATATATAGGAGAAACAAAAGTTCAACAACTTATAATTATGTGAATATGGGGTATTACGTCACTAAAGGGCCTAATGAAGTATTAGATGTTCTGAACTATCATTTATAAAAAGAAGAGGTTTGTTTTAGGGGCAAGAATCCCTCTTCATTTTGTAAATTTTATTTTCCTCATGGGGGCTTACCTGCCGCCCCCCACCCCGTGCCTTAGTTTCTTGCCTACCAAATTCCATGCAATGGGCTGGCTTAAACACGAGGATTTAATGGCTCACGGTTTTGAGGTGAGGAGAAGTCCAAAACCGGGGCATCAGCAAGGCGATAATTCCTTCTCTCCTGCGAGAAGGCGTCTGGGGCTGGCTGCTGCCATCCTTGGCCACTGGCTTTTCCGGCACCTGGCGGTGCGCTTGGCACCCCGTTCTCCTTTCTCCTCTGGCCTGTTGACTTCTGGCTCCTTTCAAGGCTCTCCCTGCGTCTGGATTTCATTCTGCTTATAAAGGACTCCAGTGATCTGGATTAAAAGTGCAACCTGATTCAGTTGGCCACACCTCAACTAAAAATAGTGTGTTCAGAAGGTCTTATTTACAATGGATTCTTGCCCACAGCAATGGATTAAGATTAAAAACATGTTTTTTTCTGGGGTGCTAAGGTCATTTGTATAACAGGGGTGCCAGTCCCTGCTCTTGAATGGTTGGGTGCTCTTCTGACAATATTACCCAAGTAATCTACAAATCTGGTATAATTTCAATAAAAATGTCACTTAGAGTTTTTGAGGAGCTCAGTAAACATACTCTAAAAATGGAAGAACCATGTCAAATTGGAGAACCCCAGCTATGAAGACACACTACGAAGTCACTGTCACAGACACGGTTCCTTAGGGTGCAAGCACAGTTCAACACAGGAGAGAAGAGGACTATGGGGTGGGCTGTGCATTCAGAGAACCAGGCCATGGTGTCAGAAGACTGGGTCATCATATGGAGAAAAATATAAGTGGATCCTTACTTAGCGCCATGTAGAAAGGTCGATTCCTGAGAGAATAAAGACTTAAATGTAAAAGGTTAAAATAGTAAGTTAGAAGAAAGTGTAGAAGAATCTTTGTGACATGGGGGGCAGGGAAGGACTTTGTGTGCAAAGACTCAAAAGCATAATCCATCTGGTCAAAAAATTATAAATTTGATTACATACTGTATTAGTTAGGGTTCTCTAGTGAAACAGAATCAATGAGAGATATCTCTGAATATAAGATTTATAAAAGTGTCTCACACAACTGTGGGTATGCACGAGTCCAAATTCTGTCAGGCCAGCAGCAAACTGGCAACTCCAATGAAGATGTCCCATGAACTCCTCAGGAAACGAACTGGCAACTTCAAAGAACTCCTCAGGAAACACTTTGCTGGTCAACTGAAGAAGTGAAGGTCCTCCAACTGTCTTGCTTAAAAGTCTTCAACTCATTGATTGGGTTAAATCCAGCCAACTGCCTTCTCTCATTGTGGAAGACACGCCCTTTGTTGACATCATCAGTCACAGCTGCAGCCAATTGACTGATGATTTAATAAACCAGCCTGTTGGTTTATTAACCAGCCACAAATGTCCTTGCAGCAATTGTTAGGCCAGTGTTTGCTTGACCAGACAGCTGGGTACTATCACCTGGCCAGGTTGACACATGAACCTAACCATCAAACATACAAATGAAGACTTTAGTCAATGGACCCAATGAATAAATTAGAAGGCGATGAGCCTGAGCAAACGTATAGGTCTAACTGATATGGGATTACTATCTCTAGAACATGCAGGGAACTCCTGCCAATCAACACAGCTGATTGGGGTAAAGGCTGAAGTGAGGGCGCTGCTGGGGTCTCAGGGTCCGGAGTGCCCTGCACCACGTTACCTGGGCTTTAGGGGTGCTCCAGGCCACCACTGCCAAGGGCCATTTCGAGATCTGCGGCTCATGAAGCCTCCAGAGGAGGCTCCTGGATTTGGGGAGCCCCACTCCTGCCCTCAGGCCGGAGGAGAGAGGGGCTGGGCAGCAGAGGGTCACCTCTGGATACAACCAGCCTGCAGTGAGCTCCTGAGGCTTGGCCCCCTCCTCATTCCCCCTCCCCAGGCCAGGATTGGGCCCCACCCTGTGTGTGCTCAGCCTGGGGGGGCAGGTGGGCCTGTCTGTGGGTGGGTGGGGGGCAGGTGGGCAGGGCATCTGCTTCTGGACTAGGCCCTGGGAGGAGGAGCTGGTGGGTCCAGGGTTGGTGATGCGGGTTGGACAGGTGTGTGTGTGCGTGTGTGTGTTGGGGGGGAGGGTTGCTCTGGTGTCAGGAAGCGTGTGTGTCTGTCTGTTTCCTGTGCCCACTGTAACAAATGACTACAAACTTATGGCTTAAAACAACAGAAATTGATTTTCTTACTACTCTGACTGCCAGAACTCCAAGGCGGCATCGCTGGGTGGAAATCAGCCCCCTCTGGCGGCTCTGGGGGAGACCCGGATCCTGGCCTCTTCCGATTTCTGGTGGCTGCCGTGTCCCTTGGCTTGTGGCTGCCTCACTCTCGTGTCTGCCTCGTGGTCACATCACTTTCTCCTCTCTGCGTAGTCTAACTACCTTCTGCCTCTCTCAGAGGGATACATGGGCTGGCATCAGGGTCCCATCCAGGAGACTCCCCATCTCAGGTCCTCCACTTAATCCCATCTAAGGTGACATTTACAGGTCCCAGGATGAGGACGTGATAGCTCTAGGGCCATTATTTAGCCACCGTGATGTCCCAGCGAGTGCAGAGCGGGAGTCCCAGCCGCAACCCTGCCTTCCCCTTAGTACTCCACTATGCCTGGCCAGGGTCACCCCTGCCTCAGCTGCATCCTGGGGAGATGTGACACCTATAAGGTGCTACACGATCATCCTCATTTCGCAGAGGAAGGAGAAACGAGGCTTCCAGGGGCTGAGTCTTGTTCAGGGTTGCTCAGTGGCTCTCGGATCTCATCCAGGCAGCCTCACGTGGGAACCCCAGTTAGCTGCCAACCAGCGTCCTTTACAGCCGGCCACCCCCATAAGCTACTTCTCCTCCCCGTAAGCACCACTTAACCTGAAGACTGATCGCACCTAGGGCTGGTAAGGGCGTGAGGAAATGGGAATGAGCCCTTGTGGATTCCTCTCCCATAACGTTTCTTCAGTTTCAGGCTTCCCACTAAAATGGGTCTTGAAAAGTGACACCACCTTTCAGATGAGTCCCTCCTTTTTTGGTATAACTACTTTTCACCTCCAAAACAAACTAAGTAAATATGCTATAAAAAGTTGTATTTTGACATTGAGATTTGGGATAGAGGCATACTCATTGATTTGGTTGTCATAACGATTTCTGGTTGGAGAAAATCAAGAGAAACAAATGCAAATCGTGCACAATGAGAGAACCCCAAAAACCAAAATGCTTTTGTTTGTCACTTAGAAGCAGGGATTTCAGAAAAGAATCAAGTTGTTAGTGTGATGTCAGTGTATTACAAAAATATCAACCTTTAGAACTCAGAAAAGAACAGCACACTAAATAAAAACAGAAATGCATAATAAAGATAAGATCAGAAACTGGTGATATAGAAATGAACTTACTATAGAGAGCAGGAACAAAGTCAACTCTTTGCAAAGACTAATAAAATAGATAATACTTTGGTGAGACTGGTCAAGGAAAAGAGAGCACAAATAATATCAATAATGAAAAGGCACTGGCACTACAAATTTTACAGACATTAAAATGACCATAGCATAGTATGAGTAAGTTTATGGCAATCCATTTGAAATTTAGATGAGACAAATTCCTAAGAAAGCAGAACTTGCCAAAACTGACACAGGAAGATAAAGAAATTATGAATAGTCCTATATCAAGTAAAGAAACCAAATCTATAATTAGAAACCTTTTTACAAAAAACTCAAGGCCCAGATTAATTCATTAGTTAACTCTGCTACACATTTGAGGAAGAATAACACCAGTCTTGTCAAATACTCCAGAGAATAGAAAAAGAGAATATACTTCTGAACTCAATTTATGATGTAAGAATAATCTTTAGTATCAAAACCTGAAAGCATTAGGGCATTATTAGAAAAATAAAGTACAGGCCAATCTGACTTAAGAACTTAGGTTCAAAACTCTTAAACAAAATAAAAGCAAACCATATTAAACATTATATTAAGAGGATGATAAAACACAACCAAGTTGGGCTTAAGCACAGGAATGCAATGTTGTTTTAGCACCAGAAAATCAATGTATTTCAATCACACATTAACAGAAGAAAGGGGAAATTCATATGATCCTCTCAATAGACAAAGAAAAACCATTTGAAAAATTCAATACCCTTTCATGATTAAAAAACTAGGGGTAGAAAACTAAATACTGTAAATGTAATATTTTTCCCTAAATTGGATCTATAGATTCAATGCAATTCCAATTAGAATCATAACTGTTTTGTTGTTGTTGTTGTAGAAACTGGAAAGCTTAAAGTTCATATAAAAGATCAAAGTCTAAACAAAAAAGCCAAACAATTGAAAAAAGATAGAACAGGTTGTTGCATATACTCTGCCAGATATCAAGATTTATTTTTATAAAGCTGCAGTGTGGCAGAGTGTATTTCTTAAAAATGGCTGCAATGATATTCCCCATCCTATGTGCTCTTCTAGAACTTTACACACCCTTATCCCCCCCCCCCAAGTGGTGGTGTCTATATCCATTCCCCCTAAACCTGGGTGGGCCATGGTGACGGCCTTGACTATTGGAGCACAGTAGAAGTGATGCCATGTGGCTTCTGAGACTAGGTCATAAAAGATGTAACAGCTTCCCCCTTGGCTATCTCCCAGGCCACTCCCTTGGACCCCGGCTCCCACGCTGTAAGCAGCCCATGCCACATGTGCGTGTTCCAGCAAATAGCCCCTGCTGAGGTCTGGGCCAACAGCCGGCATCCATCCCTGGACATGTGAGTAGGACGACTTTGAGATGTCTCGAGTCCCAGCCAACGCCATACTGTGACCGCATAACATCCTGAGTGAGAGCTGCCCATCTGAGCCAAGTCAGCCCCCAGAACCATAAATCCTTGTTTTATGCCACTAAGTTTGAGGAGGCTGGTTACTCAGCAGTAGATAAGCAGAACATACACTGATTTAGAAAGCATGGTATTGGTTCAAGGATAGGTGAATAGATGAGTAAGACAGAATGGAGAATCAGAAACAGACTCACACGTATATGGATACTTGATTTACATAATGTTTATGTTCTAGTTTGCTAAAGCTGCCATTATGCAAAATACCAGAAATGGATTAGCTTTTATAAAGCGGGTTTATTTGGTTACAAAGTTACAGTTGGAAGGCCATGAAAATGTCCAAATTAAGGCAACAACAAAAGTATACCTTCACTGAAGGACAGCCAATGGCATCCAGAAAACCTCTGTTAGCTGGGAAGGCACATGGCTGGCATCTGCTGGTCCTTTACTCCTGGGTTCTGGTTTCAAAACGGCTTTCTCCAAAATGTCTCTGGGTTTCTCTTAGCTCCTCTCAGCTCCGGTGTGTCCCTGCTTGTTCTCCCAGGGCATTTCTCTCTAAGCACTGGGGGTCCTCTCTTACTTCTCCAGGGCAAACTCTGGACTTCATCTCTTAGCTTAGCATCTCCAAACATCCTTCTGTCCACATCTCTGAGCATCTCCAAGTGTCAACGTCAGTGTCAGCTCTTAGCTTCCTCCAAAATGTTCCTCTCAGCTGCTCTGAGCTCCCTCTGTTTGTGAGCTCTTTTATAGGACTTCAGTGATTAAATCAAGACCCACCCTCAATGGGTGGGGTCCATATATCCATGGAAATAATTTAATCAATTTAATAATTTAATTTGCCCAGAGTTGATTGAGTCACATCTCCATGGAAACAAACAAAAGATTCCAACCTAATCTACACTAATACATCTGCCCCCACAAGACTGCATTAAAAAATATGGCATTGGGGGGGACATAATATATCCAAACTGGCACAGTTGACCCTGCAGAGCAGTGAAAAAAGGGCAGTCTTTTCAGTGACAAGGGCTGAGCCAAATGGATGTCCATATTAAGAAAAGAAGAAGGAAACTTTACTCTCACTTCAAACAAAACACAATGATCAATTCTAGGCAGATTTTAGGTACAAATGAGAAAGCCACATAATAAAATTTTAGAAAAAAAACATAGGAAAATATCTTCAAGATGCTGGTGTAGGAGAAAAGTTTCTTAAACAGGGCACAAAAATACTAACCATAAAGGAAAATATTGGTAAATTGGATTACTTTAAAAGAAGAATTTTGTTCACTCAGAGACTTCATTGAAAGTAAAAAGGCAAGCCAAGAGGACAGATAACGTATGATTTCACTTATGTGAAATAACTAGAACATGCAAATTCATAAGGACAGGGATTAGAGTGCAGGTTCCCGGGGTCAGGCCGGGGGAGGAGGAGTGGGGGGTTAATGGATAATGGGTGTGGGGTTTCTCTTTGGGGTGATGGGAGAGTTCTGGTAATGGAACGTGGGGAATGTGATAGATCCCACTGAACGGTGAGCTTGGTGATCCAGAGCAGAAGAGCCAGGGGAGTGCAGAGGGCTCTCCGACACCGTCCTTGAGATTTTAGATGCTTAGAAATCACCCGGGGAGCTGAATGGCCTTTTCCCTAACTCGGGCGGCCTCTCCTGGGGCGGGAAGAACCTCACAGGGCACACTTGAGTTGGTTGCCCCTTGTTTATTCATTGCACATTGAGTTACTGTGCCGGTTTGTGCGGTCGCAGTTGATCCGTCTGTGTGGGGGGGTGGCGGCCGGTTGCTAAATCCTAGGCTCTCAGGACTGCTTGGACGGCACCGGCGGCGGGGGCTCTTTCCCGGAGGCGAGGGCGAGGCGGGGGACTTGGCCAGGTCCCCGGCGGGGGCGTGCAAAGTATGGAGGGCGGCAAGAAAGGAACAGGCGGGACACGGTTCTTTTAGGGTGAAGAAACCAAGAGAGAGAGAGTTTATTAGGGGAGAGTACAAGCTTATATCGGGCGGTTTAGAGGGCGGGGTAGCTGTAGGGGTTAAAGGCTTGGATTGGTTCTGAGAGAGCGCGGAGGTTGATTGAAAAGGGGCGAGAGTTGCTCCGGTAACGGTGTCTGGCAACAATGTATGCGCACCGGTGGTGATGGGGGTTGCACTGGCAACGGGGAGTGTCCGGGCAAGATAAGGGGGTGGGGAAAAGGCGGTTCCCTCTGGCAAGCCTCCCCTAACATTGGTATATTTTGGGTGAGGAAATGGGGCCTGCCTCCGGCCTCACTTTCCCAGGCCCGGGGGGCTGTGGAGGGCGCTGTCACCCGTACCCACTACCCTCCCCAGGGGTGGATCCGGTCCCCCAGCCCAGGCCCGCCAAGTTAAAGCGCGTAATCAGTGTCCCGCATTTCCCCCTTCTTTTCTAATTAAAGGAAGAAGCTTACCGGAGAGGTCCGCTAAGGGATGAGGGAAGGGGGAGGTCGGGGAGGGGAAAAGGGGTTGACGGTGGCTCAGCGAGGCTGGAGCTCGGCGTTGGTGTGGCGCCCGGGCGCTCGACAGGGGCCTTGCTGCTTGCGGGATGGATGAGGGTGGGGGGTTTAAAGTTGGAGGTTCAGAGAAGCTGGAGCTCGAGGTTGGTGCGATGTTCAGGCGATCGAGAAGGGCCTCGCGGTCGGCGGGTTGACCGGTGGCGGTGAGGTCGCGGAGGGTTGGTTGTCATCTCGGAGTAGGGAGCGTCAGAGGTGGCGAGTCGCTGGTACTGGACTTGCACGAACGAGGAAAAAATAGCAACCGTTTGTTTCCTTACAAGCTGGACAATTCTGCGGATAATGCAGGGTCCTAAGGTGAGAGCTAGAATAATCATTAGTAGGGGGCCGAGGAGAGGGAGGAGGTATGGGAGGAGGGGGGTAAAGATGTGGGACCAATAGCTGGTGGCTTCACGGTCTTTTTTGCGTTGTTCCAGTCCCTCTTGGACCTTTTTTAGGCTGTCCTCGGCGAGACCTGTGGAATTGGCATATACACAGCACTCTTCTCCTAGGGCGGCGCAGAGGCCTCCTTCTTTGAGGAGGACAAGGTCGAGACCTCGGCGGTTTTGGAGCACTACCTCAGAGAGGGAATTGACAGAATTTTTAAGATGGGAAATAGCGTCTTGTAGGTGACGAATGTCCTCGTCAACAGCCGCCCGGAGGTGAGTTAGGGCGGAGCCTTGACTGGCTAATGCAGCGATTCCGGTGCCAGCGCCTGCAAGACCTAGGAGGGAGGCAATCGTGAGGACGGTGATGGGCTCTCGCTTTTGCAGTGGGGCAGAAGCTGCAGTTGTTTCCAGGCGGAGGAAGAAGTCTTCCTCGCTGTGGTATAGGACCCTAGGGATGAGGACAATTAGGAGGCAAGTTTCATTAGTTGTATTGAGGGTTTGCACGTTAAGGCAGGGGGTAAGTCCTGTAGAGGAGCAGAGCCATTGGGAGGAGTTATGAGGGATGAGAAATTTTGCAGAGCTGCTGGGAGATGAGTAGTCGGCACAAGCTGTGAGGTTGGGAGAGTTACTTGAGCGAGGGCGGATGCACTTTTCTGTAAAGGAGACTGAATGAAAGGTTAGGGGGACGGCAGAGGTATTCCAATTGCATTCCGAGGGGCTGTCCTCTGTGTTTTCTGAAAAGGAGAGGTTGGAGGCAACTGGCTCATACAGGGGGGAGGAAGTGGAGAGGCAGAGCCAACAAGAGGAGGTAAGATTGGGGTTGGAGGAATTCACTGAGGTGAAGGCCGCTTGGATAAGGCTGAGGAGGGGAGAGGAGTAACGGGCGGGGGGCGGACGAGGTGGGGGTGGTGGTGTTGGCAACGCGCCGTTTGCAGCTGAGGTGAGGCTGGTTGGAGCTGAGGTGCGGCTGGAGAGCTGTGGAAAAAGGGGGTTAATGACTTTATTGGGACCAATGGCAGAGGGGTTTTTTTGTACAGCCTCCTTTTTTTATGAGAATATGCGTGGGAAGGGGCCACTGCTCCACCCATATAGGTTCCTCAGTATCCCACTGCAGAGGAACGGGTGCTGGAGGTGTTAAACAAGCAGTGGCGCACATTATTGGGGGGGGGCTGCGTGGTAAGCACTGCCCCAGAGGCGGCGAGGATGTCACGGCCCCATAAAATTTGGTCTATGGTGTGTAGAAATAACGGGCGGAAGGTGCCTGAGTGGCCCTCCTCATCCTCCCACTTAATGGGCCCTATGGCCTGAAGAGAGGTGGAGGTACCAGTGGCTCCCACTACTGAGGGACCATCGAGAACCATGCACATGGTGGCATACTGAGCGGGCATGCAAGAGACCTCTGCCCCTGAATCGAGTGTGCCCGTGTACCATTGCCCCTCTATTCTTAACTTACGAGTAGGCTTTTCTGGGGTGATAGGGACTGTCCAGAGAAGCGTTTTACTGCCGGTGAAGTGATTAGTTTTATTAGAACCGGCCGGCACGCTGCCTCTTAGGGGCGGGGCTGAGGCTTGCCCCGCTTGGAGTTTAAAGCGTGCTCAGTGCCCTGGCGCTGACTGCCGTCAGGGCACCAGGGATAGCAGAGGTTTTTTAAGCTATCCTTGCTAAGATCTCTGGGGCTGCTCTTGCAATCGCGCGCCCAGTGATAGCCACGCTGGCAGCGTGGGCAAGGAGTGGGAGGGGAGCGCCCATTACGCTGCATGAAAGGCGGGCGGTTGACTTCTGCATTGGGGCACTCCCGGGCAAAATGACCGCTCTGCCCGCACTTAAAACAACCGGTGGTGGCGGCTAAGGCGGCAGTGACAGCGCCAGAGACAGCCTGGGCTAGGGACGCGGCATCTGGGTCAAAGGCGCTGCAGGCGAGTATCCAATCGCATAGGCTCTTCTCCCGCAAGGGAAGAATAGCCTGCTTGCAAGGGGGATTGGCTCCCTCGAGAATGAGTTCTCGAGCGAGAGCCAGTAGGGCCTGGGGATCATTAACCTTTCGAGCGCAGGTTTCCTCAACCCTAGAGACAAAGGTGGCAAAAGGCTCATTTGGCTCCTGGAGGAGCTTGGTGAATTTAGTAGGCCGACAGGCGGAACAGTTGGCAAAAGCTCGCAAGGCGATTCCCCGAAGGATAGGCCAAAAGGTGGCAGGCGCATTAATATAGACGGATGCATTTATAAACGCTCCCGTGCCCAAGTAGGCTTCGGGGTGATGATAGACTCCAGTGGCTGCGTCTTGCTCGCTTTGCTTAGCTGCTTCCGCCTGGAAGTGAGCACGCCAATCTACAAACTGGCCGGGGTTAAGAATGGAACGGGCAAGCGAGGCCCAGTCTTGGGGGAGGCAAAAGTTCATGGCGATATCCTGTAGTAATTGGGAAGCGTATGGGCTACCTAACCCGTCCTCCTTGACGGCCCTGCGAAGCTGCTTGATAGTATCTGAGTCAATGGGATACCAGTCGTACGGTTTCTGTGGTGTGGGGGTAAGGTTAAGGGGAAAGCAGCGAAAAGCGCGAGGGAAAGGAGGACGCGCCTGCAGAGGGCTTGGCGCGGGAGTGGGGGTAGGGGGAGCGTTGCCCCAAGGGTTGCCTTGAGGTGTAGAAGGCAGCCAGGGGTTGTTAGTCAGCAGGGTGGGAGGAGCGGCGGCAGCTGCCGGTAGCGGCTCCGAGGGGGAGCTCGCCGAAGGGGAAGGCGGGAGTGGGAGGCCCCAAGCGTCGCAAGACGGCGGCGCGGTGGGAGTGGCTAAGACACAAGATGGTGGACTAGCTCCGCCCTGTGAAAGGGCGGGGTAAAGCGCTTGCAGTTTCCGGCCCAGCTTAGGGCTGACGTCATCGCCGGAGCACTTCCTCCCCTCGATGGAAGAAGAAGGAGGAAGTTCGCCATCTTGGCGAGGCTTAGTATTGCTTTGTTTTTGGGGGGCGACTTCGAGCGCGTTGTTAATTTGCTCAACTAAGGACTCCGTGTCCGAGTCATGATTTGAATTAGTATCGCTGTCTGAATCTGTTGGCTGGGTTGATAGGGCCTCCTTGGATTTAATGGGGCCTCGATCAGGGGGGAGGGAGCCTTGAAGGCAGGAGCGGACAGTTATTAAGGTGGGGAGCAAGCCGGGAGGGAAGCGTTTGCTCTCATGTTCCATGGCGTTGGTGACCCGATCAATAAGGCGATCATAAGTAACAGGGTCCCAAAGATGGCAAGTGGTGAGCCATGGGTTAAAGGGCAGCAGGAGGTCCCAGTATACCTGCAGCTGCCGGACAGACACTTTACAGCGATGTGTGTCTAGGAGACCCGCCAGAGCGCGAACTTGGGGTGCTTGGCGTGCAGATAGACGATTACCCATAGCGGAGTGAGAAAAGAGGAAAAAGGAAAAAAAAAGGGTTTAATTAGTGAGTGAAGAAAATGAGATAAGTCGTGGCCGCAAGGCCGAAGGAGACGGCGAGAGCAGAAAGCAGGACCCTGTGGCAGCGTGAGCAATCTGGGGGGGCGGTTGCAAAGAGGCAGAGGGCGCCAAACAAAGAGACAAAGACACAAAGGACTATAGCAAAATAATGGAGGGGAAGAGGGAGAGCGTTAGGAGGAATGGGGGTCATAGAAGAAAAGGACAAGAGGCAGACGGAAGAATGGGTAGTGGGGAAGGGAGGAGCGGCTCCGGAGCAGCGAGGGAGAGGCGGCCCCTGACGCGGAGCGGCGAGGGAGAAGCGGCTCCGGGAGCGGCGAGGGAGAGGCGGCCCTTACCTTGCAGGCGAGGAGAAGGAGAGCTGGAGAGGCGTCCGGGCGAGCGAGTGGCTTCACTGGACCGCTGCGTGGAGAGGACTTCCAAGTGCAGGGGCCCCACGTTGGGCGCCAGTTGCGGTCGCAGTTGATCCGTCTGTGTGGGGGGGTGGCGGCCGGTTGCTAAATCCTAGGCTCTCAGGACTGCTTGGACGGCACCGGCGGCGGGGGCTCTTTCCCGGAGGCGAGGGCGAGGCGGGGGACTTGGCCAGGTCCCCGGCGGGGGCGTGCAAAGTATGGAGGGCGGCGAGAAAGGAACAGGCGGGACACGGTTCTTTTAGGGTGAAGAAACCAAGAGAGAGAGAGTTTATTAGGGGAGAGTACAAGCTTATATCGGGCGGTTTAGAGGGCGGGGTAGCTGTAGGGGTTAAAGGCTTGGATTGGTTCTGAGAGAGTGCGGAGGTTGATTGAAAAGGGGCGAGAGTTGCTCCCGTAACGGTGTCTGGCAACAATGTATGCGCACCGGTGGTGATGGGGGTTGCACTGGCAACGGGGAGTGTCCGGGCAAGATAAGGGGGTGGGGAAAAGGCAGTTCCCTCCGGCAAGCCTCCCCTAACATTGGTATATTTTGGGTGAGGAAATGGGGCCTGCCTCCGGCCTCACTTTCCCAGGCCCGGGGGGCTGTAGAGGGCGCACTCACCCGTACCCACTACCCTCCCCAGGGGTGGATCCGGTCCCCCAGCCCAGGCCCGCCAAGTTAAAGCGCGTAATCAGTGTCCCGCAGGTTTGAATGTATTACGTCCCCCAAACACCATTATCTTTGATGCAGTCTTGTGGGGGCAGATGTATTAGTGTAGATTAGGTTGGAATCTTTTGATTGTTTCCATGGAGATGTGACTCAATCAACTCTGGGCAAATTAAATTATTAAATTGATTAAATTAAATTATTAAATTGATTAAATTATTTCTGTTGATTAGATTGCAATTCTTTGTGTTTCCATGGAGATGTGCCCCACCCAACTGTGGGTGATAACTCTGATTGGATAATTTCCATGGAGGTGTGGCCCTGTGCATTCAGCGTGGGCCTTGATTAGTTCACTGGGGCACTATATAAGCTCAGACAGAAGGAGCAAGCTTGCTACAGCCAAGAGGGACACTGTGAAGAATGCACAGGAGCTGAGAGAGGAGCTGCAGCTTACAGAGACATTTTGGAGATGGCCTTTGAAAGCAGACTTTTGCTCCGGAGAAGCTAAGAGAGGACAAATGCCCCAAGAGCAACTGAGAGTGACATTTTGAAGAGGAGCTGCAGCCCATAGAGGAACATCCCAGGAGAAAGCCATTTTGAAACCAGAATTCTGGAGCAGATACCAGCCACGTGCCTTCCCAGCTAACAGGTTTTCCGGATGCCATCGGCCACCCTTCAGTGAGGGTACTGATTGTTGATGCCTTACCTTGGACACTTTATGGCCTTAAGACTGTAACTGTGTAATCACATAACCCTCCTTTTGTAAAAGCCAATCCATTTCTGTTTTGCATTCCAGCAGCATTAGCAAATCAGAACAGTTACTGATGTCCAATTTGATTCCAGAGAGAACTGAAGGCAACCTGTGAATACACATATGATGAATTATAAATTAGAAAATCTGAAAGAAAAAAAACACAGGGCAATAGGTTTGTAATTTCATGTGTGTGCTGGGGGGTGTGTGGGGGAGAGGCTGTGCACATGGGGAAGGTGTGGACGTGGCTCAGCAGCCACAAGAGAACAGCTGTGTCTGAGCTGTCCTGGTGCCAGGCGGCCAGCGGGAACTCGCCTCACCTCTCAGCTGAAAACTGGGATCCGCATGGGGAGGAGGGGGGTCCGAGGTGGTCCCGGGAGTACAGAGGAAGAAGCTGCTGTTTGGAGAACAGGAGGTGCTGTTTCCTCTGAGAGCCAGAGGACAGGCACCCACAGGCCAGGGTGCTCCCAAGGCATCAGCACAGACAGGCAGGAGAGCAGGGTGAGGCTTGGGGTGCCTGCCCAGGGACCCCTCCAGCATCCGATCAATGGGGACCCAGAAGTGGGGCCTCCCTCGGCTCCTGCTCACCCGGAGTCTCAGGACCCGGAACAGGGCGCTGTTTATTTCTCATTTGCTGTCCCCGCAGCGCCACAGCCCGAGCTGACCAGAGAAGAGCTGGTGTGTTTCCACTGCTCAGGCGGAGGGCAAGAGCGGCTGGGGGAGGTGACGCAACCTGACCTGGGGACGTGAGCTGCACCCCATCTGCCCCCTGCCCTGTTGGAGAAGCGCAGACCTTCTGGAGACTGGGGGCCAGAAGTGAGCTGCCGTGATTGGCTTTTGTAAAACAGGCTTACCCAACCCCCAACAAAGAAAAACCAAAACCAAAATGTAATAAAACTCACTAGATTTTGAAACAATTGCTGGAGAAAGCTCAGGATGTTGAAAATGAACAAGAAGATGATCAATTCCTAGGTTTCCATATCCCTGTCCCTGTAGAAATCCCAGGGATTCGGGCAAACAGGAAAGGCAGCTGCTGTTAAAAGCACAGCTGCAAAATGGCACCGAGACCCGGGGCATTTTCTCCTCTCACTGCAAGGAGTTTTCTCTATACCAACAACTAAAAGGCCGCTGTGACGATAATTTGGAAACTTTGGCACATACCACTTTAAATATGAGTCACAGAGGCAAATAAGACTTGGGATGTTTAAATTAGAGTTCAGTTTTCCTGCACGGAGGTTAACCGGATATTAATCACAAAATTGTCAGCCAGAGCCCAGCTGTTTAGATATGAATTTAATTTACCAGGGCTTGATGTCCCTTTCCAGGCCTTCACTAAGTAGGTCATACCTATATTTAAAACTACACGGAAAGGAAAAAGGATGGCCACAATGCAAGGCTGAGAACGAGAGGAAAACATGCAAAAAGCCCCTCAGAACTAAAATGCTCCAAATATAAACTATAACTCTCAGAACAGGTTAAGTACAAACCAACCAACCAACCAACCAAAAAATGCCTCATAGACTGCACTTGAAGAAAACGGCAAATTCTGTCTTTTGGGCTCAAAGCATTAGGGAGCCAAAGAAGAAAAACTCTGTAACAAAGAAGAAAAACTTTGTTTTTCTTGTTACAAAGAAGAAAAACTTTGTAAACAGAATGAATCGCTGGTGTGTGCTAAAATAGAGAAGTAGGCACTTGCTTACAGTGTCAGTTTATTATCCCTTATATCAATGAAATTATTTTGAAAGTTGGACCTTGTATTTTTATCATTATGATAACTTAGAAAGCTATAAAGGATCGACCGATACAGAACAGTTTTTAAACCTTGGGCAATGGGACCTTACAGGCCAAAGCGTCTGCGGTGGGGAGGCCCCGAGGCCGCGCGCGGGCAGGACGCGTCCACGCAGTCTCGGTCTCCGCAGCCCGGTAGCCGCGATCTCCCCTCCGCGGCTCAAACCCGCGGCCGGCGCGCTGCGTTCGCTCTGCGCAGACGCCCGGCAGAGTGTTTCTTTTCTGGGTCAAGTCTAGGGGACAACAGAGAACCCCTTCCTGGAACACCCCATCTTCCTCGCGCGGGGCCGGCGCCTCCACCTCGCGCTCCACCTGCGTGAGCACCTGGTCCGCCGGGCGTTGGCTCTCGGCCGTGACCTCCAGGAGCGCGCAGCGCCGCTCGCCGGCCAGGTCCCGGAGGGTGGCCGCGCTGTCCACCTGCGGCGCACGGCGAGGCCGTCGCTGTTCTCATGACCAGTCCCGGAGGGTGACCGCGCGCTCGGCGCCCACCGCCTCCGCGCTCACCTGCCGCAGAGCTCCTGCGCCGACGGCCGCACCTCTCGGGAAGGTCCCGCGGGCGACGTGCGTGGCGAGCGCCGTCTGCCCACGGCCACGCTCGCCAGCAGCCCCACGCGGTGGCCCCGGGCGGGTCTCGGCCCCCGGCCCTCGGCCCCCGGCCCGCCATAGCCGGGACGCGCTGGGGATGCGCGGCAGGTGGGGGGAGGCGGCGGAGGGGCGGGAAGGCGCCCGCGCCGGGGGTGGGGCTGGGGGCGGGAAGGCCGGGGTTGCGGGGGACGGGGCCCAGGAGGGGTTCCCGGGGGGCAGTCTCGCCTCCTTTGGAGCTGGGCGCGCGAGGTTGGATCCCGCTGCGGGGCTCTGGGCCTGGAGGCTCCAGGTCCCGCGAAGCCATCAAGCTCAGTCCCGCCGTCGCAGGGCCCCGCAGCCCGCGGCCACGACCACCCCCACCCCGCACACTCTCTGCCACCCGCGGCCACCGCGCTGCCAGGACGGATCTCATCGGAGCCCTTATCTGGACTCCAGATTAGGTGAGGGCTGGAGAGGAGCTGCAGTCGGGGGTCAAGACTGACCCCCCCATCCAGTCCCCACCTGTACCTGCAGGGTACAGTCCCAGGTCCGTTCCTGAAGGGGCAGGGGCTCCCAGGGCACCCTGGCGCCGCCTCCCTGCAGGGCCCCTTCCCCAGGCCCCAGGCCCGGGAACAGGGAAGGAGGCAGAGAGCAGGGTGTCCCGAGCTGGTCACAAGCTAGACCTTCCTGCCCCATCCCCTTCTGTGCGGTCCACCCGCCCCCTCCCCACTGTCACAGGGGCTGCTGACCGTCAGGGGCGAGGTTTGGCTGCTGCACTCCAAGGACCTGAGGACATAGATGGAGGCGGATCCTGGTCTCACTCACAGGCCTCCCCCACCCCCTGGGGCCCCTCACTTGCTGCCCACCGACCCTCCTTCCAAGGACAACCCTTCTGTCTGTGGACCTGGCCCCTTCCAGGCCAGCCCGGGATGGGTGGGGAGGTGTCTGCCTTTCCAGACCCCACCAGGTAACCAGAAACCAGGTGTGCTGCTCCAGGTCAGGGCTGGCCCCCCGCAGGCCCCCTCCTCGGGCAGGGAGGACCCCAGGCTCAAGGCGGGTGAAGGAGGGGGAGTCTGCTGAGGGGCTTCAGACCAGGGACCCCCGGCCCTCGTGCTCCTTCCCGTGCCTGGGCCCCTCCGGCCCCTCCTCCAGCCGACGGGACCTGATAAAATGCAGGTCACCACGCGCCACTGCCACGGTGCGGGGTAAAGCCACCACCTCACCAGGGCCTGCGCAGAAGGCCGTGTACTCTGCCCCCCAGCGACAGATGGAATTTCCTAGAACCCCGCCTCGGACTAGCACCCGCAGCGCCAAGCACCCTGGTCTGCTCCCCCTCCCCCTTCCACCCCGGGCTCCAGCCAGCTGCCCTCCTGCCCCGCTTCACCCCAGTCTCTGATTCCGCCCCCAGCTGCTCACCCCATCCCCCCCCCCCCGCCCAGGTCCCTTGTTTATTTGTTGAGTTGTTTATGGCCCACCCCACCCCCCAGGTGGGCCAGGAGCTCAGAGGACCAGGGACCCCTGTCCTGTCGCCCCTCCATCCCCTGAGCCCGCACAGCGCGGCCCTCAGGCTTTGTCCGTGGGTGGGCGCGGGGCTGCGGGGGCTGCGGGGGCTGCGGGGGCCAGCTCGGGGGGCCTCCTGCATTTGCAAGAGGCAGAGGCAGAAGCGGCCTGGTTTCTCTTTTCTTTTCTTTTCTCTTTCCTCCCTCCCTTCCTTCCTTCCTTTCTCTCTTCCTTTCTTTCTCTAACTCTGTTTTTTTCTCTTCCTTTCCCTCTGCTTCCTTCCTTTGCTCTCTTTCTTTCCCAGTCCCAGCATTCAAATGTGCACATCACAGAGGGGAGCTCCTTAGCGAGTGCTCAGAGAGAAGGGAGGTCCCCAGGCCGGGGGTGTGACTGACAGCTGCGGGTCCAGAGCGGTGGGAGCCTCTGACCTGGAGGGGGAGGCCCCCTCAGAGAAGGGCAGGGTGGGGTGCAGTGGAGGCTGCCCCCCAGCCTGGGAATTCCCTGCTCGGCAAGCCCGGCGGGCTGAGGCCCTGGGGTCACCTGCAGCCCAGGCCAAGGGGGCAGCAGCCGCCTCAGCAGGAGGTAGAGCTGCCCTGTGCTCTGGACACCCCCTAATCCTCCTTGGCTGGCCTTGGGGGGCTGGGACCCCAATTCTGACTGACTCTGGAGCTCCTGTCTCCCTCACTGGGTATTGAGGGGACTGGTTAATTAACAGGAAATTCAAGAGTCATTGTTGTACATCTGGGTTGTACATCTTAAGAATTTAAGTACTATTTTAGCTGAGCACAAAAGCTTGGATTTGCAGCACTTTCATATACATTAAAAGAAATTCTGCAGTTCCAGCTTCTATTTCCTCTCCGACCCAAGAATTGTTTAAGAATTTAAAAATTTTCAGGTGGTCTTTCTGTTTCCTGATTTTGTTATTTGATACTGTAGAACACTGTCCATGATTTCCCTTTCTTGGGGCTTATTATATGGTAAATGCTCCCGGAAGTTCCCGGGGAAGGGTTGTGAGACCCCCTCCTCGGTCCTGGGTGGGCAGGACAAGCCTGGCCTTTGCATCATCCACCCCACGCCCCTTGTCCCCCTGGGACTTTCCAGGGCCTGGAGCACCCACCGTCTACTGACCCCGGAGATTCCTGGGAGGCCCTGGGCAGTGAGATGTGCCAGACCCCCGGCCTGGTGGCTCCCTCCCCCCCCACCTGAGTCCCCCCCCAACAGGCTTTGTCCACAGGGTCAGCCTGTGTCCTTCCCCACGAGGACCTCAGCCTGGTGGGGAGGGCACCCAGGAACCCCCTTACCAACCTCTGGCCCCAAGCCCAGCAGGGGGCGCCCCAGGCCCATCCTCCAGTCATCCCCCCCCCTCAATGCGGGGGGGTCTCAGAGCCCCCACTTGGAGGGTCCCCCTGCTGGGCTCTGGCTGGGGCAGGGAATTAAAATGCTCACCTCTAACCTGGGGGTGCAACCTTGCCTGCAGGTGGCAGGCGTGAGAGGTGGGGGGAGCAGGGGACAGTGAACGGGTGTGCCCCCCACCCAGTGTCACTGCGGCCCGGGTGGTGGGCTCAGCCCCGCGGAGCGTGACTCGGTCATTCGGTCATTCCGTGTGTGACTCTGCTCGGGGCTCACAGTTGGCTCCTCCCAGTCCCGGGCACATCTCTGCCTGAGAAGCTGGGCGCCCGAGGGTGGGGCGCCACCGGGCCTGAGGCCCCTCTCCCGCTGCCCTTTGTTCCGACCCTCCCGCCCTGGGCGCTGGGAGATCAGCATCGGGGATCTGGCTCCCCCACTCCACTGGTTTGGGAGGCTGGGAGGGGGGTCCCAGCAGGACGAGGCATGGCTGCCGTTTCCCCTCTGGGTCCAGGCCCAGCGCCTCCCACCCCCCCGCCCATGGGAAGGGCCGAGCCTTGATCAGTCCCCAGGGCCCCCCTTTCCGCACCATTTCTACCGTGGGGACTGGGGCTGGGCCCAGGATTCGGATGAGAACAGGCAGCCAGGGGCGGCAGTGCCCGCCTCAGCATTGGGGTAGGTGGGAGAGTCCCGGGGATGGGGACCCCAAGCGGGCCTTGGACTGTCCTCACCTCGCCGGCCTGCGCCTCCTGTGAGTGGGGCAACTACAGCTGATCATCCAAACCGGGACGTTTCTAGAAGGAGGGGGCGGGATCGGTAATTACTGTGGGGTGGCGGGAATAAACCCAGGACCCTCTCCCGGCCCCCAGGCAGAGGGCTCTCAACCTCTGCCATCAGTTCGAGGCCTGAAGGCCACACCCCGTGGCTGCCGGGGCTCAGTTTCCCCTCCTGACTCAAGAGGTTGGACCAGATCTGGGTCCCCCGAGACTCTCCTCCTTTGGTTGCTTTGTGGAGTCCACAATGGGGTCAGCCTGGTTCTGTGCCCCTCTCCCAGTCTAATGCACCCCTTCCCCAGGCCTCTGAGCACCCCCAGCTGGGACCCAGCTCCCCCTGCACTGAGGGTCCATCTCCAGGGAGGCCCCCGGGGAACCTGGACTCCTGACCACCTCCCCTCACCCCGGATCCCACCCCAAGGGACCTGAGATGTGCCCCCTCCCAGTTCAACCAGGAAGCCAAACCTCTACACCAAGCCCGGGTCCCCCCCGGTGTCTGGCCTCAGGTGCCCCGAATCTAGGCAGCCAAACTTCAGTCCTGGGTGTGGGTGGAGAGCCCCTGGTGATGCAGGGTGGGGGCTGGCGCGGAGGGGCTGTGGGCCAGGAGGTCAGCCCTAGTCCAGCCTCTGCAGGTGGGCAGGGCAGTGGGCCTGAGACCCCCCTGTGCTGTCCTAAACCCTTTGGGGCCCCTCACTGGCTCCTGCAGAACCACAGGTAGTGGGGACGGTGGCCTCCGTGTGCCCAGCCTGTGCCTGGTGGTGCTGGATCAGAGGGGGTGGGGGGCGGATGGGACATGCTGGGCATCAGGAGGGTGGGGGGATCAGGGATAATGGGGCCATGGTGGAGGCCCGGGTGGGGAGCAGACCCTCATCTGGGAGCCCTGGGCCGGTTTGGGGGGAGAAAGGGGGGATGAGGGCCTGGGGTCCCCCGGCATCACCTCCAGAGCAGAGGAGGTGACCCAGCTGGGCTGGGCTCTCCCTGGCCACTGGCCCCAGGGGGTCTGGGGAGGGTGGCCCTGGAAGAAGTGGAAGGACCTGTGCAGGGCTGGGTGTATCTCCAGCCAGCATCCCCTCCTGCTGGGGACAGGGGGGCTCCTGCCCAAGGCCCTCATGAATGTCCCTGGAAGGGGGTGACCCCCTGAGACATCCCCTATGGACACTGTCCCCCCGGCTCTCCCCACCTGGCCCTCCCTCTGTCCCAGAGTCTTGCCCAAGCACACATGGTGGGTCGGGGTGCAGCCCTGGGGGTCCATGGGAAGCCAGAGGATCCTGGGGTGGAAATCACGGGGCGGCTCCTGCCAAGCAGCCGGTGTCGAGGACGCGGGAGGAGACAGAGACCTTTGGGGGGGAACTTACTTTCCAGTTCTAACGGATGACCCGGGCCAGGCAGGGCACGAGCTGCATTCCAGGGAGACTGTGCTGGGTTTTGAGGTAACTTCACCAGTGCAGTCCTCCTCAGCGTTCGGGAGCCCCCCATTTCCAGCTGTAAGGAGTCAGTGCCGGTGAACTGAGAAAGCTGCGCCATCTCCAGCTGCTCATCCCACCTGCTTCGGAGAACCAAAGCCACCCACAGGAGGCTGAACTTCTGTGAGTTTTGTCACAGCCTGTTTGGGGCTGGGGAAGCTTCTCGGGGATCTGACTGGTCCCGGGGGTGCCGGGGCCTCACCCGGGGGTGGGGGGAGCCCAGAATCCCTACCCCACAGCCCCGCACAGGCGAGGTGAGGGTTGGGGTGCGTTGGTCGGCCTCCCTGTCCCTCCCCCGGTGACCGCCATCTTCCCCGAGGCTTTTCTCCCCGTGACTGATGCCCGAGAGCCTTGGCACATTGTGGCATCAGGAAGAAGCCTGTTGTCCCTGATGGGTGGGCTTGGGGTGGCAGTGATGGGCCCTGTTCCCCAATCAATGCTGAGGGGTGACATTAGTTTGGGTCACTCCAGTGGAAAACTGGTTGCATTGGGCCCAGCTGGGGGGCCACAGACCAGGTGTGGGGGCATGTGGGTGTGGGGGCGTGTGGGTGTGGGGGCTGCTCCCCTGGGTTGGCTCTGTGAGTGCTGGGCCCCCACGGCCTTGAAGGTGTGATGAGAAGGTGCCAGGTTGTTGTTTTTTTTTGAGGGGGGCTGCCAAGGCTTGATGGTGCTTTGGCCAGACTCCCCGCCTGCAGCTGCCGGAGAACCTGCCGTGGGTGGGGGTGGGAGGGTGCCGTCGGGCCGCGGTGTCGCTGTCCTCCAGAGTGCGCTTTCCTTCGAGTTCCGGCGGCTGAGCCCGTCTCTGCCCTGCTGCGGGGTCTGGGCCTGGGCTTGTGGTGGGGGGCAGGGGGGGAGGCCTGGAGGGGCAGCGGGAGCCCAGGTTGGGGTGGTGGCAGGGCGGCGGGCCAGGCCCTGACGGCGCAGCTGGGACCCGGGTGGGTGGGCTGGTGGCCGGGAGAGGAGCGGAGCCGCACGGGGCTCAGTCCGGGGTCTCGGTTCTCCCTGGCCGTGCTCAGGGCCCACCCTGGGCTGCGCCCACTCAGGGATTTCTCTGTGGGAGGCAATTACACGAATGAATTGCTCAGGCTTCTGTCGGAGTTCTCAGTTGGCTGCGGCCACCTCATGGAGACACAGGCCGGGCAGTTTTCCTTCCTGGGAGCCTTGGCGGGTGTGGGATCAGGGAGGGGCAGGAGGCCCAGAGGAAAGAGCGCCGGGCAGCAGAGGCGCCTCTGCATCAGGCGGGGGGCGGCTCTCTCTCCCTTTCGAGAGGGACCTCGCGCAGGAAAGGATTCTACACTGTCCCCTCCCTGCTGAGGACCCCTTTGTGATTGGTGACATGGCAGGGGGCATGGGGCGGGTGGTCACCGGCGTTTTTTGGTTGGTTTAATTCACTTGGGATGCCAGGTGGGGCCAGGATCTCCAATCCAGTACCTGGACAGGGACGCCCTTGAAACTAACAGCCCCTGGGAGCCCCCTGGGGAGTCTGCAGTGTCCCCACCTTGTAGCTGCTGGACTAGAGGATGGGGGTGTGTGGAGGGCCCTGGAGGGTTGTCTGGAGTCTAAAGGAGGACCTAACGTTCCTAACGTGTGAAGAAAGAAGTCTGCATGCTTCCTTTCCTTCCCTCCTCTTTCTCTCGCTCCCTCTTTCCTTCCTCCCACCCACCCTCCACCCACACCTAGGCCCGGGAGCCCAGGAGAGGTGGGTCTGTCTGCCCTGGGGCCCAGGAAAGCCTCCAAGCCCTCAGGAGACCCCGGGCCTTTCCTGTCCTGGCTGTGCAGGAGCAGCGGAGGGACAGGGACTCTGGGCAGGTGGCCGAGGCCGACACCCAGCAGAGTCCTGGGGACCCCAGAGGCACCCACGGGACCCCCAACCTCTGGAACCAGGTCTGGGCTACAGGAGCCGCAAAGGGTGGCGGAGCAGGGAAAGGGTCCTGGGCTTGGGAAAGACCCAGATTTCCTTAAAGCCGAGCATAGCTGGATCCCTTTGGAATGTTCTGGTATTCTCCAGAGTGAGGCCTGGACTAGAGGACTAGAGGGGTGGGGGGAGGACAGAGATATTTCTGGGCTCTTGGGCGAGTGGATTGAACACCAGGACCTGAAAGGAAAAGTCTGAAGTGATTGCTAAGGTGTCCTCCTTTTATTCAATCAGTTAATCAGCCGATGACAATTAGGTGGCCGCCAGGCGCAGACACGTCTCAAGGCGGAGCCCAGGACGCCCCCCGGAGCCCTTTCCCCTCCCGGGTCTTTTGGCGCACGAGCCGAGACCCCGCTCCCCGCTCCCCTTCCCCCCCGCATCTGCCTAGGGGCGGGGACGCCGGGACGGAAAGGACCCGCACCTCGAGCCCCGGGGGTGTCAGGCCCGGGGGTGGGGGTCCCTGGGGCACAGCGGGGTTCCCGCCGGGGACGACCGGTGCCTGCAGCCAGGAGGGTCCCCGAAGTGGAGGGCGGGTGCGGGGCGCGGGGCCGGCGCTGGAGCCAGCGGGTGGCGGTTCGGCCCCGCGCAAGTCGCGCTCTCGTCGAGGAGGCGTCGGGGCGGCGGCGCTGCGGATCTCCCGGGCCCCGGGCAGCCGCGCGGACGGTCCCTGCGCCCCCCGACGGCCTCGGCTGCTCTGCGGCGGGACCTCGGCGTCTCTCTCGCGGCCCCGCGGGCCCAGCGCGAGCGCACCCGGGCGCAGGGACCCTCCGCGGGGCCGCCGGGGCTGGAGACGCCAAGGGGGCGCGGGGGCTATTCAAACGTTGATTTTCTTAATGCGTTTCCATACAAGCTCCGCATGACCTACCTACTTAGTGCTTTTACAAAAAGACTGAATGGAGAAGAATTCGTAGCTTAAACAAGTGGTTGCTTTTGTGCATTGCTTCCAGCCGGGGGTAATGTTTGGACAATCTTTCTTTCCGCCTGGAAACCTCAGTCCTGGAGAGCTGGTTTCTTTGTAGCCGGTGCCCTTCCCGGAGCGTTGGATGTTTTCTTTCTGGTCAAGTGCAGCTGGTCCTTGTACTTAATGTGCTGGAAGGTACACAGCTATATTTGAAATAAGCTGTAGAGCACTGAACGATTTTCACATCTTTTGGTCTCGTTTACAGCCTTGAATTGCTGCTGCTTTATGTTTATTTATTTTATTTTATTTATTTAATAATTATTATTTTTTTTATTGTTAAGACCTACTTAGCAATGCCCTGTCACTTATGCCCATTTAAATTCAGTGCAAATAAAATGATTTTCATTTCTGGAACTGATTATTTCATTTCAGAATGTTCATTTCTGGAACAATATTTAAAGTCATATTTGCCAATGCATCCTTGTCGGAAATAAAGTGGTACCTGTAAGGGAATAAACGCTCTCTCGGTTCTGGAGGAGAAAAGAATTTATTTACGATCTTGCAAGATGGGGCGTCCAGCCAAACACGCGGAAGGCTGGCGCGCCAGAGGAAGAGAATGGCGATGTTTAAATCTCCTACTCCTAATTCGCAAGTCCCTCCCCTGTTTCCCCATTGACTGGGTACTACAGAGGTTACAGCCTATCCGAGAACACTAACTAATTCATCTTTTGAGATTTTAATTTGTACAGCCAATCCCAGAGAGCCAACTAGCTCATTATTGAGATTTTGAACTGATTAGCCAATGCCCCCCCCCCCAAATTTTTATTTTTTTGCTGTGAGTTCCCGCCTCTGATACTACCTCATGTCTCTTTTCATCAGGCAGATTCTCTCTTCTCTTTGTCTGGGGCTTGTTTAAACTGGTTTTGCCTCCATTTCCCTTATTCCATGCTGTCTCTATGTGAAAACGAAACTTATTCCTTTCTTACAATCCTTGCCGTCTCACACTTTGTTTTTTGTTCTTTTTTCTCACAGCAGAGAAAACCCCAATTCTACACTTAGCCTGTTTCCAGTGCAGTTTACTGGATTCACATTGTTTGTCCTGGATACCTGGATATTTTGACAGTACAGGCGTTAAAACGGAATGAAATTATATAAAGAAATGATAAGCTCTTTGTTTGCTGTTAAACGGTATTTGAGGCCAGCAGAGGGGTCAGTGGTCAGTGGCCAGTCTCAGCGAGGCAGGTGCAGAGGCCACACCCAGGCTGTCCCCCGGCCTCTGTCCCACCCTCTGCCTCCTGCATGGGGTGGGTGGGGGGCTTCCCTGTGCCCTGGGACCCTCCAGATATCCGGGACTTGATCCAGGAGAATTCATCCAGTTCCCAAACGAGGTGGGAAAAGCACAGCATTGGGGCTGGACCCAGGGGGGACAACTTCCCTTCCAGAAGGAACAGGGTTTTGTCAGGGTGGGGGTCCTGGGCCTCTGTGGGGGCCGGGTCCCCAGTGACCCAGGACCCACCCGCTTCCTGCCCCCCTGCTGGGTGCCAGGGGCTGGGAGTAGCACTCTCTGTCCTCAGCCCACTCCGGTTAAGTGACTAGCCAGAGGCGAGCTCTTCTGCCACGTTGGAAATATTAAATATTGACATTCGTGGTATTAGTCCAAAGTATGTGTGTCGATGTTTAATATGGAGATTTGCTACTTTGCTTACATTTTTTAAATGGTAAATATTTTTATTGTGGTTTTATCAGTACAAAAAACTTATTTATATAGGTGCTTTTTAAAGACATGATATTTTCTGATGAATAATTTTCTTGGAGCCAGAGAGGATGATTTCTTCTAGAAGGACAAGCCTCTGAGGTTAGAATGGAAGAAAATGAAAAACCAGTTTTCACTTTATAATTTACTTTCATGAAACCTTCCTGGAGCACACCAATTCCATCATCTGGAGCTCACTTTATAGGGCAAGTCATTCAGAGAAAACACACAAGCCAAAAACCTTTGGTCTCTAATCTTCAAGTCAAACCTCACTTTTCTTCTGTTCTGCAGATATGAAAATTAAAAGCACTTCAAATCACAGTGTTCAAACACCATATTTGTTTATAATGAGCAGTCAACTTTAAGCCTCAGCTTGAAATAACCCTCACTAGTTTCTTAGATTTTTGTCAGTCTTCTTTTGGGGGTATTTTCACTTACTGGGCCTAAACAGTGTACAATTAAAAAATATGTCAATAATTCATACTGTGGCTAAGGTAAAATGGGTTTCTAGCTCCTTAGGGACACAAGTGGGAGAAAGGACACATCCTAAAAACACATCCCGCAAACACAGATAGTGGGCCCCAGTTACCCCTGAGCTGGGCAGTTGCAAGGGGATCATTTTTTTCTCTGAAGCTGAGATCTGTGGTTTGGTCATTGTTCCAGTTTGCTAATGCTGCCTTTGTGCAAAATACCAGAAATGGATTGGCTTTTATACAGGGGGTTTATTAGGTTACAAGGTTACAGTCTGCAGGCCATGAAAATGTCCAAATGAAGGCATCAACACGAATATACCTTCACTGAAGGAAGGTCAATGGCATCAGGAAAACCTCTGTTAGCTGGGAAGGCACGTGGCTGGTTCTGCTGATCCCAGGTTTTGTTCCAGCTCCTCTCTCAGCTCCTGTGTGTTCTTCAAAGTGTCTCTCTTGGCTGCAGCTCCTCCTTCTGTCTGTGAACTTTTTTGTAGGACTGCAGTGATTCACTTAAGTCCCACCCTGCATGGGCAGGGCCACACCTCCACAGAAACATTCAATCAGAGGTCACATCCTAACCAAAGGTGTCACTCATAGTTGGGTGGGTCACATCTCCATGGAAACAACCTAATCCCAATATCCCACGAGATTGGATTAAAAGATTGTGGCTTTTTCTTGGGGGACATAATATATCCAAATGGGCACAGTGAGAAACTGGTGTTCCTTTGCTCCCAATTCTTTCTCTTCATGCTCTAGACAATACCCTGCTTTCCTGATCTCACTGCAAAACCTGTCCCGAGGATGAAGCCGTCACCTTCCAGGTTTCCAGGGAGCCGGAAGAAGTTGTATGGCCACCCAAATGGATAAATCCCATAAACATCATCTTCCCTCTTTGGGGACTGTAAAACTTCCTTTTCACCCAGGAAGATTTCTCCTTTGAAATGTGGCTGGAAGTCCTTCACTTCCTTCCTGGCCTGCCCCTTCCCCAGTTAGAGGGGGCGGCCAGTTGTCCGGCGGGGGCTCTGGGAGGACGGAGGAGATGGCCCTGCACAGCCCCAGAAGCCCAGCTCCACTCCTGCCCCAGAGCTCCTTTGTTCTGAGGCCCTTGCTTCCTTCTCCGGTGTTTTCAGGCCTGGATCCTCCGGAGACTCCGGCACTGCTTCCTGGGGCTTGGACGGAAACGTGTCTGTGTGGCTGGGCCCGCGGGCGCCCGCACAGTGAGGAGGCCCCGGCCCCGAGGGAAGGCAGTTTTGTGCCGAGGCCCACGCACCCCTGTGGACGAGCTCGCACTTTGTCGTTGCTTTATGATTGCAGAACGGTAGCATAGGGGTGGGATAGCGATTCTCTCTAAAATCTCGTATATTCACGCTTTCAAAGGTTAACATGTACAATTTTTGTAATTCTTTCATTTTCCTCTATGGTATTCTGGTTATAGTTACTGAAAAGTGATTTTAATCTGTTGACTAATAATAAAACACTGTCTTTGTTTTACCTTTTTTTCCATTTCATTTTTCTTGTAAATCATTTTCTTGGATTTGCTTAACAGAAGTATCAATTTGTGAAGATTGGAAATTCAAAAAAGTTGGCGGGGGGCGGGCTTCCCCACGGAGAGTTTGAGAAGCACCGGGGAGTCCCATGGGCTGCTGACCTGGGAGGGGGCCGGAAGTTCTCAGGAGCCTTCATGGGGGTCTCGGACACCGAGAAACTCTGGGGGCGACGAGGGGGCAGGGCCCATGGCAAATGGTCTTTTTGTTTTGTCTCCCAGCAGAGGTGAGAATGAGCCTCACCTGGGCACAGCTCTTACAGGTGCTGCCAATGCACCTTTCTATACTCAGCCACTACTGCTAAGTTAACAGGAAAGAAGAAAAAACCTTGCTATGTTAAAGAAATAAAAGATAAGCTTGAAAATGTGCAGGGAACAAAGGCCAATGTCCCCTTCGCTGATGGATTGTATTGTCTTGGTGAAGGGATCTCTTGGGATTTCTTGGGGAACAGTCACCAGATGGCTGGTTCTCTGGTCTCATGAGAGAAACTCATTCAACCATTCCCCCTTCCCTGGGCTTCTGATCTCATGCACCCCACCTCGTTTACAGTGCGCCATCGACACAGCCAAGCTTCCAGAAGCCAGCACAGCAGCGTGTCGGGATCAGGCTCCGGTGTCCTTGCCAGGATGCTGTTCCCTAAATCACAAGAGGGTGCTCCCCTGTCAATAAATTCTCCCTTACGCTTCTTTACACTCTGCCCCAACCGTCTCGCTCCACTATCTTCCAGATCCATTCCCATGTGGGTTTCCCCAGCTTTCACTGGTAACGATTTGCCAGATGCTGCAGCTCCTTCAGTGAATAAGCTATTGTTTGTTCACTAGAATAGGAACAGTACTTCTCAGCTGAATGCAGTTTGATCCTTTTGGGTCTTGCATTTAAGCTTTGTAAGGTGGAACCCAACCAACATGTAGCCTGGGGCGAGTTTTCCAGACTTCTGAGCTGAGACTCTTCTTAGTCCCCCAATCAGTGTGGGGTGCAGTAGGCGTTTTCCCACCCCCTGGGAGGAGCAGGCATTGTCCCTATCTTGGGGAGTTCCAGGCGCTTTCCCTCTGGTCCCTTCAGGCGGTTCTTGCCCAGCCTTGGGTGTTTCCCTGCGGCATGTGCCGACCGGCACGCGGCTGAACCCCAGAGGGGGCCCCTCTGCAGAGCCCTGGAGTCCCCTCTCCTCTCTGGACCCTGCCTCGAGAGCACTAACAACCACACCTCGCGTCCCTGGACACGCAGCTCTGCGTCCTCCCACGTCAGATCCTGGAGGCGGTCTCTGGGCAGCGAGCCGGGCAGCCACAGGGCTCGCCTCGCTCACTTCCACGTCTCAGGAAGCACTGCCCTCCAGGGCCGATGCCCAGGGTCTTGAGAGCTGTTGTGTCATAAAGTTTTTGTCAGAATTTCAGTTGTTTCAGGTCAGAGGGTAAACAAGGTCCATGTTATTCCATCTGGACCAGAACCAGAGGTCCTCCTGTAGGTTTTTAAATGTAGCCTGAATGCCTCGTTTTAAAGGTTGGGTTGAGTCTGGTCAGCTCTGAAATGGCAGAGACCACTGATGCGTTCTGCAACAGGCACATGAGACAGTGAACATTTAAAACTATTTCTTAAGATTTTTATAGCTCTGAAAAGAACAGACGTTAAGCAGTGAAACTCCGTAGTTGTAGTAGTTTGAAGCTGTGTGTCCCCCAGAACAGGCCGTGTTCTTTTAATCCACTCCCTTGGGTGTAGACCTGTTGTGGGTGGGCCTTTTGGTTAGGCTATTTCAGTTGAGACTTGACCCAGCCATTCAAGGTGGGTCATAATCCTTTTACTGGAGTCCTTTACGAGAGGATGAAACATTACAGATGCTAAGAGATGAAATTCAGAGAAGCTCACAGGAAAAAACTCCAGAGAAGCTGAGAGACAAGGAGACAGGCAGAGGCTCAGAGGGGAGCCACGGAAGCCAGCAGCTGGAAGCAACGAGCCCCGGGAGAGAAGGAGCAGCAGACGTCACCACGTGTCCTGCTGAGGGAGGAGCCCAAGCTCGCCAGTAGCCGGGCTTCAGAGAAGGTATCATCCTGTTGATGCCTTAATTTGGACATTTTTCATGGCCTAAGAACTGTAAGTTTGTAAGTTAATAAATAATAAATCCCCGCTGTAAAAGCCAACCCATTTCTGGTAAATTGCATTTCGTCAGTTTTTCCAAACCAAAACAGTTTTTCCTTCGGTCCCGGGCATTTGGGAGAGCTGGAATGGCTGTTTACAGCAAAACTCAAACTACTCCAGCATTCATCTCCTGAAGATCCCCACGTGTTCCTGTCTGCGATGCAAGGGCTCTCTCAAAGCCCCTGACACCTGGGCCCAGCTCCAGCCCCAGCAAAGCAGAATAGCCTTGCTGGCCCAGCACCCTGATTTTCAACACCCCCTCACCCCACCCCTCCAGCCCAGGCGATTCTGATGATCAATCAGGCATAAATCCCAGAGACCCAGGAGGACAAACCACTGGCTCGGGACCAGGGATTCCAAGCCCCTCCCGGGCTGCCTGCTGGTGTCACCCCCCGAGTCACAGCCACAAGCCTTCTCCAACTAGTTAGCCCACCTGGAGTGGGACGTCAGCTCCCTGGCTCGCTGGGGAGGGGCATGGGGGCCACTTGGCCCCCTCCCAGCTGCGGCTGTTTTGGTCTAACCAGATGGCCCCAGCTTTTAGTGCATTCCTGAAATTCTTCAGGCTCACAACCAGCAGAAAGGAAAACAAGGAGCGTGCAGGCATTTGCAGAGAGGAAGTGCAGGCGGCTGGGGGATGCTCAGTGACCGCAAGAGGGGGGAACGACCCCACACACTCATCTAGCATCCTGGACACAGTGTGCAGGCAGTCGTTGCAAAGCAGAATACCACTAGCCTTTCTGGAATTGAGGTGGATTTTATTCCCTAAAAAAACTCCTAAGATGAAACACTTAGAAATTTTGGTTGAAACGTGACCAAGGTCCTTTAATACATAGTTGGGATCCTACAAATGGGAACAAGTCCATGGGCCAAAAATGAAGAGGGCATGAAAACCAGGGCGCCAAACTCACCCTGATGCTGTTGATGACCTGGGATGTTTGCTCCTCTAGGCAGCCAAGAACTGCAATTTCAACGGTGCCGTGGAGATGGGGGTCCTTGAAAGGTTAGCACTGGGACCCCCAGAAAAAGCACGTCACCATGAAGGGCTCTACTCTCAGGGAAAGGGAGGGCTAAGAAAAAAAAGTCCATCTTCTTGCAAAACGTGGCAGAAGAGAACTTCTGAGCCTGAGCTCTAGGGAGATGGAAAATCTCCTCTGGAACCCGGGCTGTTTGGTGACCAGGGCTGCCCTTCAGTCTTGCAGTTCAAACTTAAGCTGTGTACTGGGTCTTAGAAACTACAAGCTGCGACCCCAGCAGAGGCCCGGGTGGGCAGCTCCCCAAGACACACGCACCTCTGTTACACACACACAGGCTGCCAGGAGCCCACAGAGAAGACCTGGAGAGAGGAACCCACAAGCCACGAGAAAACCCAAGAACTTCAGGAAAAACCCAAGCTCAGAACTGCCCAGTGGAGCCACTATCGAATTCTAGACCGTCCGAAATGTGAGTGATAATACAGGTTTATTATTGTTTTTAGCCACCCAGTTTTGAAGTAATTTGTTTTAGAGGAAAGAATAAATACACACTTGGTACTGGAAGTGGGGTGCTGCCGTAACAAAAGCTCATGAAGGTGGGGGTAGCTTTGAGCATTAGTTTGGAGCTGTTAAGTGCCCCAGAAAAGGCCAAGTTCTTTTAATCCATTCCTGTGGGTGCAGACCTGTTGTTGATGGAAACTTTTTTTTTTTTTATTAAATTCAGTTTTATTGAAATACATTCACACACCATACAATCATCCATGATATACAATCCACTGTCCACAGTATGATCACATAGTTATGCGTTCATCACCACAATCTATCTCTGAACATTTTCCTTACATCAGAAAGAACCGGCACAAGAATAAAAAATAAAAGTGAAAAAAGAACACCCAAATCATCCCCCCATCCCACCCCATTTGTCCTTTAGTTTTTATCCCCATTTTTCTACTCATCCATACACTAGATAAAGGGGGTGTGATCCACAAGGTCTTCACAATCACACTGTCACCCCTTGTAATCTACATTATTATATAATTGTCTTCAGGAGTCCAGACTGCTGGGTTGGAGTTTGGTAGTTGCAGGCATTTACTTCTAGCTATTCCAATACATTAAAGCCTAAGAGGTGTTATCTATATAGTGCATAAGAATGTCCACCAGAGTGACCTCTCGACTCCATTTGAAATCTCTTAGCCACTGAAACTATTTCGTCTCATTTTGCATCCCCCTTTTGGTCAAGAAGATACTCTCAGTCCCATGATGCCGGGTCCACATTCATCCCCGGGAGTCATACTCTGCGTTGCCAGGGAGATTTACACCCCTGGGAGTCGGGTCCCACGTAGGGGGGAGGGCAGCGAGTTCACCTGTCGAGATGGCTCAGTTAGAGAGAGAGAGGGCCACATCTGAGCAACAAAGAGGTACTCAGGGGGAGACTCTTAGGCACCATTACATACAACCCTAGACTCTCCTTTGTGGTAATGGGCTTCCTAAGGGCAAGTCCCATGCTCGAGGGCTCAGCACATGTTGATGGAAACTTTTGATTAGGTTATTTCAACTGAGATGTAACCCTGCCCATTCGACTGGGTCTTAATCCTTTTAAAGGAGTCCTTTATGAGAGGACGAAAGGCAGAAAAAAAACCAGAGAAGCTAAGAGATGAAACCCAGAGAGTTCAGAGAAGCTGAGAGACAAGGACACGCCCTCAGAAACGGAGAGGAGGCCATTGGAGCCAGAAGCTGAAAGCAACGAAACGCAGGAGAGAAGGACCAGTAGACGCCGGCCATGTGCCTTCCCGTGTGACAGAGGTGTCCCAGCTGCCAGTGGCCTTTCCTCAGAGAAGGTATCATCCTGTTGATGCCTTAATTTGGGCATTTTCACGACCTTAGAACTGTAAATTGTAAGCTAATAAGTCCCCATTGTAAAGGCTAGCCCATTTCTGGCAGACCGCATTTCTGCAGGTTTAGCAAACAGAAACAAGTGGCTGAGCTGAAAGCACTTTGCAGGGCCTGTGGGCGAAAGCCTAAAGGAAGGAGGCCTTCGAGGAGGCCTGTCACGGGGCTTAGTGAAGGGAAGATAACATATAAAAATCAACTCAGATCGGCTCAGCCTGCTTCTAAATCACCTGCGGAGAGTGAAGGGCACCAGCATCTCTTGTCTCCTCTTAGCGGGTTGGGTGGGAAACCATCTAGTATCTCCTTTGAGAATACGGGGTTCCTTCTCTCACGTGTTTGAAGATGGCAGGGAAACCCCTCCCCAGATCCAGGACAGCTGTGTGGCAGGCTCTCTGATTCATTGGTTCTTTCCCACTCCACCATTTGCTTCTCGTCCTCTCTGCACTCTTCCCTTCTTCCTGAATTCTGTTCCCTAGACGGAGCCTGTTGGTAAGCCCCTGTTTTATTGCCCTGAACTGTCTTCATTAAAATCCTATTCTTCAATGTAGAGGAACTAGCAATAGAGAGCAATTAAGGAAGGGGGAACAATAATCCAAGAAGAACAGATAAGCTATTTAATGTTCTGGGGATGCCCAGGAATGACTATGGTCTGTTAATTTCTGATGGATATAGTAGGAACAAGTTCACAGAAATGTTGCTGTATTAGGTAACTTTCTTGGGGTAAAGTAGGAACAGGTTGGAAGTTAAGCAGTTATCTTAGATTAGTTGTCTTTTTCTTACTCCCTTGTTATGGTCTCTTTGAAATGTTCTTTTATTGTATGTTTTTCTTTTTTTTTTTAAATTTTTTTTCCATACAGTTGATTTAAAAAGGAAAAAAGGGTAAAAAAAAAAAAAAAAGGAAAAAAATATGTAGTGCCCCCTTGAGGAGCCTGTGGAGAATGCAGGGTTATTGGCCTACCCCACCTCAATGGTTGCTAACATGACCACAGACATAGGGGACTGGTGGTTTGATGGGTTGAGCCCTCTACCATAAGTTTTACCCTTGGGAAGACGGTTGCTGCAAAGGAGAGGCTAGGCCTCCCTATGGTTGTGCCTAAGAGCCTCCTCCCGAATGCCTCTTTGTTGCTCAGATGTGGCCGTCTCTCTCTGGCTAAGCCAACTTGGCAGGTGAAATCACAGCCCTCCCCCCTATGTGGGATCAGACACCCAGGGGAGTGAATCTCCCTGGCAACGTGGAATATGACTCCAGGGGAGGAATGTAGACCCGGCATCGTGGGACGGAGAACATCTTCTTGACCAAAAGGGGGATGTGAAAGGAAATGAAATAAGCTTCAGTGGCAGAGAGATTCCAAAAGGAGCCGAGAGGTCACTCTGGTGGGCACTCTTACGCACAATTTAGACAACCCTTTTTAGGTTCCAAAGAATTGGGGTAACTGGTGGTGGATACCTGAAACTATCAAACTACAACCCAGAACCCATGAATCTTGAAGACAGTTGTATAAAAATGTAGCTTATGAGGGGTGACAATGGGATTGGGAAAGCCATAAGGACCACACTCCACTTTGTCTAGTTTATGGATGGATGAGTAGAAAAATAGGGGAAGGAAACAAACAGACAAAGGTACCCAGGTGTTCTTTTTCACTTCAATTGCTCTTTTTCACTCTAATTATTATTCTTGTTATTTTTGTGTGTGTGCTAATGAAGGTGTCAGGGATTGATTTGGGTGATGAATGTACAACTATGTAATGGTACTGTGAACAATTGAATGTACGATTTGTTTTGTATGACTGCATGGTATGTGAATATATCTCAATAAAATGAAGATTTAAAAAAAAATCCTATTCTTCAGTGATAGCTGAACTGGGTAAATGATTTATGTTGATAGTATCAACCTCTGCACTTCAGATCTAGTTTCTCTTTCTCATGTTGATAAGTTGACTTCATGGTCACTGCCATTCATTTGGACTGTTCTATCTTCTCTTTATGGAGGCTTTTGAGCTCTTTGTTGCCAGTGTTTTCCAGTCTAACAACAATGCATAAGGGGTGGATTTATGAGCAGCCCTTTGCCTTGCCCGAGATCGGGGTTTATCCGGAGGCAGAGCCAGGCTGAGAACACTCATCTCTCCTGGCCCCTCTTGTCTGTCTCCTATGGAGCTCAGAGATCTGTTAAGTGATCATTTGAAGCTACCGGCCTCTCCGTGGCCCAGGGACACTGTGCCCCAGTCCTCTGGAGATCTCTGCTCTGTGACCTTCTCACGCTCTTGTGGAGAAGTCTACGTGGCTTCAATTTTGTCCCCAGATCCAGAGTCTTAGCCAGTCTCCCTCATTGCCTCGGATAAAAGGAAGGCACAACTTTCCATTACTTTTATGACATTGACATTTTCAAAATAAGAACTTTATTGAGATATGATTCACATAACCATTGATTTTGAAAGGTACAATCGCCATCACTAAATTTAAAACAATTTTGTTACCCCATTAAAAAAACCTGTACCCTTCTTTCTCCCATCCCCAGCCCCTGGCAATCACTAATCTACTTTCTGTCTCCCTGAATTTGCGTATCTGGACATTTCATTTAAGTGGAATCATACAATATGTGACCTTTTGTGTCTGAATTCTTTTACTCATAATATTTTCAAGGTTCGTCAATGTTGTAGCATATATTAGAACTTAATTCCTTCATATAGCTGAATAATATTCCATTGTACAGATATATCACTTTTTGTTTATCCATTCATCAGTTGATGGATATTTGGGTTGTTTTCCCTTTTTGACAATGTTGAATGACTCTGCAAAGGTCATTTGTGTACAGGTTTTTGGGTGGACATATGTTTTCAATTCTCTTGGATACATATAGGAGTAGAATGGCTGGGTTAAAGGGTAACTGTGTCTAACTCTTTGAGTAACAGCCAGACTATTTTACAAAGTGGTTGCATTTTAAATTCCCACCAGCAATGTATGAGAGTTCCAGTTTCTCTATATATCTCCACTACTTGTTATCTGACTTATCAAGCCATCCATTCTGGTGGCTTCTCAACTATTTGTTGAGAAGACTATTCTTTCCCTATTGAGTGGTGTTTTAGTTTCCTAGGCTGCTCAAGCAAATACCACGAAATGGGTTGAGTTAAACAACGGAAATTTATTAGTGTATGGTTTTGAGGGTAAATCAAGGCAGCAAGGTGATGCTTTCTTTCTGAGGACTGGCGCTCTGGGGCTGGCGGCTGGTGATCCTTGGTTCTTGGCTCCTCTGTCACATGCTAATGCACATGGCAGCTTCTCCTGACCTCTCCATTCTCTTGTGGGTTCCACTGATTTCAGCTTCTTGCTTGCGTGGCTTTTTTTCTATCTATACCTTAATATCAGTCCACTTATAAAGGACTCCAGTAATAGGATTAAGATCCATTCTGATTGAGGTGGGCCACAACTTAACTGAAGTAGCCTCATCAAAAGGTCCTACTTACAATGGGTTCACACCCACAGGAATGAAATAATTTAAGAACATGTTTTTCTGGGATATATCCAGCTACCAACTACCACTGTTACTAATGGCAAAAGCCTTCATTGACATTTATAATTTCTTTGCAGTTCTTTTTGGCCTCAAAATATATCCCTCCAGGGATGTTCATTCAAAGTATGTCAAAGAAAAAAAAAGGGATGTTATATGCAGGCAAACAGAACAAGAGCTTAGTATTAACAGAGCATTAGAGCTCCTTGCAAAAACTATGGGGTAAGGATTAAAAAGTCTTTTTCTTTAACACAATTTTAATGAGTTATATTCACACACCATATAATCCATCCAAAGTATACAAGCAGTGGCTCACAGTATCATCATACAGTTATGCATTCATCGCCACAGTCAATTTTAGAACATTTTCATTACTCCAAAATAAAGAAAAAACTAAAAATAAAGAACACCCAAACCATCCCATACCCTTATACTCCCTTGTTATTTATATATATTTTTGTCATTATTTTATTACTCATCTGCCCATACGCTGGGTAAAGAGAGTGTCAGTCACCAGGTTTTCACAATCACATGGTCACACGATAAAAGCTATACAGTTATACACTTATCATCAAGAATCAAGTCTACTGGATTACTATTCAAAAGATTCAGGTATTTCCTTCCAGCTATTCTAATACACTAGAAACTAAAAAGGAATATCTATATAATGCATAAGAATAACCTCCAGATTGAATTCTCGACTCTATTTGAGATCTCTCAGCCACTGAAACTTGATTTTGCTTCCCCTCTTTTCCCCCTTTTGGTCAAGATGGCATTTTCAATCTCTTGATGCCAGGGAGACTTACACCCCTGGGAGGTGGGCAGTGAGTTTATTTGCAGAGTTGGCTTAGAGAGAGAGGCCACATCTGAGCAACAAAAGAGGTTCTCTGGAGAGACTCTTAGGCATAATTATAAGTAGGCTTAGCCTCTCCTTTGCAGGAATAAGTTTCATAAGGGCAAGCCCCAGGATTAAGAGCTTGACATATTAAATTGGGATTCTCTAATGCTTACAGTACTATTCGGAATTCCCCAGGTGAGGAAGTTTAATATTTCCACATTTTCCCCCAATCCCTCAAGGGGACTTTAAAGTTACAAAAAGAAGACTTTTTAAAACAGATAACAAATGTATTGAGAAACCAACAGAAGATTTAAACATTCAGAATGAAGCTCATCTTGTTCCCTTACTGGATCGGGCATTGGATAGACCATGTCTGACTAGAAAAACTGTGTCCTCCAAGTGTGGGAAACTTTTCTAAATAAATTTGTCTGCAACTTCCTGCATCAGTATCATTAGATCCCTCTTTTCTTCTGACAGTTACAGTCGCAGGCCCTACAGAAAGGCACATTTGAAACCAGCAGGGCTGGGATTCCTGGAGGACTTCATTTCCATGTGTGACAATCTTTGTCCTTTAATACTGGGCCTCGTATACCTAACTGATTAAAGCTTCTCTCATGGCTACAGATTTTATTTATCTAATTCTATCCTGAAAGGAAGGTAGATAAATTATTGTTGACCTCATAAATAACTACATGGTCATGGAAAGTAAATACATAGCCAAGTTGCCTTTGATTCCAACCAATGTTATAGTTGGATAATTTTGCAAACAAGACCGATGCAACAACCATTGGATACAGAATCAATATTTTTGGCCTATTTATTGGTTTGAGTTATATTAAGACCTTTGAATCTCTGAATTCTGGAGGAGACAGATTGAAAATGTTTTTCAGTTATATAATCGATTAAACCAAAAGAGCCTAGTTAATCATAAGCTCATAAATATTTAACAATCAAATCAATTTGGCTCATTTAATCTTAGCTAATTGATAACCTGAGTTGAGCAGTCCATATGGAGGAAGATGGCTTCTGGACTGAGAATCCAGAAAGTCTCAGCTTAGTTCTCTGGGTACAATCCAGTCTGGGTCTGTGGGTGAGGATTATGACAGATGATCCTGAGAAGCCTGTGCCCAAGACCAGTTTCAGTGGTTTGGGGGTATTGGTGTGGTTATTTGGGCTCTTTGAATCTTTTGGAAAGAAATATGTGATTTCTGGTCTGTAGTTTGGAGCACAGGCCTCCAGGTAAGTGTAGGGGAAGGGCGGAAAGCACCTGTGGATGACAGTTATCCAGAGTCCTTCACTCTCATTGCAGCCCACCATCTCAGAGTGTGTCCTTCATGTAGAAGCAGATGATTAACTTGAGCATTTAATTAATGATTCTCCCGGTAGTGTGGACACTGGAAAAAAGTCCAGGTCATTTTAGTTTCTCATAAAATGTGTTTCCAGTTGATAGGGATTTTAAGCCTAGAAAGGACTTTTAGAAGTTTGATAATTATTAATGGACTAGTCTGTGACAAAAGCGACATGGATATGCTTCTACTGAAACTGAAAAATACACAATTGAAGCATTAATGTCAACACTATTTGAATACACTTGAATATTCAGCTTCTCCTGCTGTCATGTTATACAGGGCAAATCTCAACAGTTCTGAGCTAATTAACGTGGAGAATGTCAAGCAAACAAATGGCTTATTGTTACTTATAGCAGTCTTCATTTCATACAATGAGAAAATCCATCTTTGAAGTAGCCCATGGCCATGTGGGAAATTCCAGAGAGATCGGTGTAAAGAAATCATCCAAAGATCAATTCCTTTGAATTTGAGACAGGTTAAGATCAGAGTGATGATAAGAAGGGACTCTAGCTCAAGTCTCCAGGGCTTGAGGACAAATTTGTTTATATTCTCTGCAGAGACTAAACAAAAAGACTATCAAGTTTAGCTTTTCCTTTGAGAAAAAAAAGCTGAGAGCACGACAAAATACAAATGTCTTCTGTCTTTTGTAAGGAGCAGACTAATTCCTCAAAGATTTATCATGTTAACAGAAAGAAGCACCGAAAGCTAATTTTTTATCACCCATGTAACATTTTGCTGTCAATGATTCAGCTTTTAACATCTAATAAACCCATCAATATTGAGGCAACTTGGTTAATTTTAATACTCTTGCTTTTTTCAATGTTATTTGCAGGAATGGAAAAAAGGGAAATATTTCGCCTCCCTTAGACTTTTTTCACTTACTGAATTACCTCATTTATCATCTTTGACTCTCAGGCCCAAGCTTGAAGACAAAAATTCTTTCCCTTGATTAAAAAATATCACATTTGTTATCTTGAATACAGAGCTCCTACAGTCATGTTCTTTTCATTGTTTCAAAGATGAATAAGTAAGCCTGATCCTCTCAATTGATGCAGAGAAATTGATACATTCTTTCATGATGTAATACTCAGACTTGGGATAAAAGAGAACTTACTGACCTGTTAAAGGGCATCTATAAGTATTGAATTCTAATATTCTCAATGGTGAGAGACAAAGCTCTCCCCCACCCCAACCCATGATCAGGAACAAGCCAAGGATGCCCACTGTCATCACTTCTATTCAACATTGTACTGACAGTTCTAGCCAGAACAGTTAGGAATGAAAGAGAAATACAATATCCAAATTGGAAAGGAAGTAATCTCTCCATTTGTGGATTTATCAATAGGTAATCTTACCAAGTCTACCAGAGAACTATAGAACTAATAAACAAATCCAATAAAGTTGCAGGTACAAGCTCAACCTCAAGGAATTAGTGTATTTCTATACACTAGAAGTGAGCAGTCGAAAAATATAGTTAGCACAAGTCCATTTACAGCAGCATCAGACAAATGAAATACTTAGGAATAGATCTAACCAGGAATGCACAAGACATGTACACAGAAAACTAAGACATTGCTAAGAAGTGAGGATCTAAATAAATGGAAAGACAATGAATGTCCACGGATTGGGACATGGGTGAGGGGAGGGAGGCCTGGACCCTGGGCAAGGCCTCTGACCGCCCTGCCCTCCTCCAGCCCTGTGGGAGAGGGGCGGGGCTCGGAACCAGCACAGCCTGGGAAGGACTGATCGTGGGCGACATCAGTCCCTGGGGCTCAGGGTCCCTCTCTGGGTTGGTGGCTGGGGGACCTGTGGATGGAGGCAGAAGACCCAGGCCCATCCCCTTCCCTCCTGTCCCACCCCCCACCTTCGTGGGCCACACCCTCTCCGTGCAGGGCCTGGGCCTGGGGTCCCCTTCTCTCATCCGCCCGAGATGGCTGGACCCAGGACACGAGGGTCACGGCAGGACATCTTCAGTCCGAGAACCCCTCAGACCCCACGAGAAGACCCCAGCTGCTCAGGGGCACCCCCATGACCTTCTCCCTCACCCACTGCCCAGGCCCATTCACCCACCCAGGGCACGAGGGCCCGGAGGCCAAGGGACAGGCCCCAGGGTGATAAAGCAGGAAAACAGGGTGGGGTCTCCCCACCTCAGGACTTCTGAGGTCACCTCCCCCTGCTCCTTTGACCACCATCCCAAGGGGTGAAACTGTCCCCTCACCCAGGAGGATCCAGCAGCCCTGGAGCAGGGCCCCCCCACAGGCTTTTAACAGCATCTTCTGGGGAGGAACGGACAGGCTGGAACCTACGGGGCAGGCTGCGGTGGGGGCTGGGCAGGGCGGCCACACTGGGGGTCACAGCCTGTGCCGGGCCCAGGGAAAGAGCAGGTGGAGGAGGGACCACCCCACAGGTCCCAGGGGTTGGGGATGACGGGGCAGGTGGGGACGACCCTGGGACAGGCCCACCCAGGCCCCTTCCTCCAGCCCCATTTGCTCCCCATGAGCCCCAAAGCCTCACCTCTGTCCTCCAACAATCCCCTCCCTCAGGCCCCACTCAGGGCCTTGGGGTGACCCTTCTCTCCCGAGCAGATACCAAACTTCACCCCGGGAACGCCTGCCTTACTCTTTTTCCTCTGTCTACATTCATACATTTTTACAAAATGGAACCAAATTATTCATAAGGGACATTATTTTTCACCCAGCAACAGACACTTCTTAGCCTCAGAGAATTTCGTCCTGGTGTGGGGCAGGTTCACACATTTTGGGGTGCACGAGTGTCACCTGGGGCCCTGGACCAAAACAGAATTTGGTGCTACTTTTTTTGCTCTCTATGTGATTTTAATACACCCCAAAGTTTGACAACCACTGAACTATAACATGATTTGAAAAATTATTTCACTATTCTTGATAGTTTTCATTACTCATTTAACATGCCTAACAAGTTTATCTTGTTCTGTTTTGTAACCCCAGCTCCTTGCACGCTCCTCTCCATTCCTTCCGTAAACCAAGCCCCATAACTGAACCGTGGGCTTTCCATGCAGATTTTCAACTTGGCCCCAGAAAGGTGGGTCCCTCGGGCACCCCACTGTGCCCACGCAGCTGATCGTTTCCACGAAGCGAAGGGATCCTTGAAACAGATCGTTGTCTCCCATGAGATCAGGTAAAACACCTGCTCCCTTCTCCTTTTATCGGTCATCGCTCCACACAAAGGGACAAGCTAATGCGCCCCTTTGTGAAGCGCGGGGGAGGCGGGAGGCAGGAGCCGAGGCGCGCTTGGTTTTCGGACATTTAGATGGAGAAATAGCGCGGAAGGAGGGGGTGCCCGCAGACGCCGCCGCTTCCCCTCCCTGCAGGTTCCAGCCCGACCCTGCCCCCCAGGAAAGCTGAGGACTTTTGTCTTTCGATGGCCCTTTACAGCCCACGCTGGGACCCCGTCCCTTCCACTTCCTGGGTGCCCCGGGCTTCTGGATCCTTCTAGGTGAGACTGAAAAGGCAGGAGTAGAAGGAGCAGGGAGGGAGGATCTCAGGGGGTGACGGGGGTGCCCGTGGTCCCCTCCACCGGGCCTGGAGGCTCAGGGTGCCCCAGGTGCGTCCCCAGGGTCAAGGCAGGTGAAGGAAGGGGGCTGTGGGCCCCGGGGGGGATGTGGAGGAGGGAGGGCGTGCACCTGCGTCTGCTGCCCCCATCCCAGCTATGCCCTTTGGCCTGGGCAGGTCAGAGGTCCTCCTGCCCACCTACCACCCCCTACTCAAAGCGGGACACTGAGGCCCAGAGCCTTTGTTGCCGTGGCCAGTCCATCCTGGGGCCGTGCGGGGTCGAGCCCTCCCACCCCCTCATCACCTGCTGTGGGCTTCCTCGTGTCCCGGGAGGCTCAGGGCTCCCCTCCGCAGCCCAACCCCCTCAGCTCCTGCCCCCAGAGGCCTTGGGGCCTGGGAGACGCTCAGCCATCCTCCCCCGTGCCCTTCCGAGGCCCCCGTGCCCGTCTGAGATGGGTGGTCCTGGCCAGGTGCTGGGCCAGGGACATCAAGTGTGGTCTGCGCTGTCCTAACTTCTTGTCCTGTTTTCTGTCCTGGACCCCTGCTCCTGGGGCCGTCTGTCCCTCGCACCCAGGTGTCTGTCCCTGTGAGGCAGCCTCGCCCAGGTGCCCTGAGCAGGTTTGTTCTCCCAGTGGGCCTCACCCACTTCCACGCAGCAGTGCTGTCTTCCTGTGCGCTGGGGTACCCCGAGGCCCGGCTACCTGCCAGGGAAGGTGACAGGATCAAAGCAGCCTGTGCTTTGCGGAGTCTCTACCTGGGCCTCACAGCTGAGCAGCCCTTGCCTGCTGGTTCACTCTGACTGGCAGCCTAGCACTGGGTCTTTGGCGTCCGACCCTTCCAGCACTTTCTGAGCTCCTGCAAGGAGCAGATTCTTCCCTTGGTCGGACTGTGCCCAGGGCTGGACAGCACGGTGGCCGTCGGCCTAGCGTGGAGCAGCAGGCTGGGCCCAAGTGGGGAGGGTGGGGGGCTCTGAGGTGGGGCCTCTGCAAGCCCGTTCCTCACTGAGGCTGCTCCCAGAGAAGGGGGGTGGCCCCCGGGGCCCTCGGGGAGGAGAGGGGTGGAGGCGATGGAGGGGGCTTGGCCGTTGCGGCCAGCATGGCATCCGACATTGGTCCCCTCAGCTGCCGATGAGGAAGGAGGCCCGAGAGCAGCTCGCTGGTCTGAGGCGCAGCCTCCTGGAGACATGGTGGTGTCTCCTCCTGGCTACGGAGCAGCCCCTCTTCAGCATCGACCCTCACCTCTCACTCTAAGGTATCACGAGCGGACCCCGCCTCAAGGACTCCAAAGGACAAAGCGTGAATACCTTAGTAACGAATGATTCTCTGAGAACTCACATACGAAATAGCTGCTCTCACTGTACAACTCGGTAGTGTTTAGTACGCTCACAAAGCTGTGCAACCGTGACCCACTTAGTTTTCAAAACACTTCCTTTCCCCCCTTGCACGCACTAAGCGGTCACTCCCTATCCCCCCAACCCACCTCCCATCCCCTGGCAACCACTAATCTTCCACCATCTATGGATTTACCTCTTCCAGATGGCACCCAAACAAAGTCCATGACCCTTTTGTTTCTGACTTGTCACTTAGTGTTTCATTGAATCGCTGAAGTGTGATCATTTTACCAAAAATGCCACTTTACTGTATGGATATACCACATCTTTATCCATTCACCTGTCAATGGACACCTGGGTTGTCTCCATCTGGATTAGTCAGGGTTCTCGAGGTATCAACAGGAGATATCAGTAAATATGAGATTTTATAAAATTGTCTCATGTAACTGTGGGGATGCACGAGTCCAAATTCTGTAGGGAGGCTGCAAGCTGGCAACTCTGATGACGGTTTTCGATGAATTCCTGAGGAGATGCTGGCTGGCTGGCTGAAGTAGAGATGAAAATTCTCTCTTCTGACTGCTGAAGTCATCACTTCTTGTAAAGCCTTCTACTGACTGGATTAAACATCTCTCATTGCTGAAGACACTCCCCTTAGTTGATTGTAGATGTCATCAGTCATAGATGTAATCAACTTACTGATGATTTAAGTCCACAAAATGTCCTTGCAGTAGCAGTTAGGCCAGTGCTTGCTTGACCAGACATCTGGGCACCATCGCCTTGCCAAGCTGACACACAAACCTAACCATCACACCGTCTTTCAGCTATAGTCATTTGGCTGTATCTGAGTCTCTTCAGGTTGGTGTGTTTGTTTTTGGCATGTACCTAGGAATGAAATTGCTGGGTAATTTGGTCATTCTAAGTTTAACTTCTTGAACAATCCCCACACTACTTTCCACAGTGGCTGCACACCATTTTATATCCCACAATGTGTAAGGCTTATTTCTTCATCCTTGTTGGCACTTGTTTTCCTTTTTCTTTTTCTCTTATAGTCATCATCTTAGTAGGTGTGAACTTAGTATCTCTTTGTGCCTTTGAATTGTGTTTCTCTGACTAATCATCTTAGCATGTGCTTCTTGGCCGTTCATATCTTACTTGGAGAAATGTCTGTTGAAGTCCTCTGCCAATGCTTTTAGGAATTGGGTTATCTTTTTTGTATGTTCTTTATATATTCATATCTTTGACATACTAGACCACTATCATATATATCATTTATAAATATCTTCTCCCTTTCTGTAGGCTCTTTTTCCTTAATGGTTTCCTTTGCATAAAAACTTCTAACTTTGGAGTCAAAGAATTCTTTCCTTCGGTAGCGTTATATCTGTGTCATATTGAAGAATCCATTGCCAAATCAAGATCACCAGACTTACCCCTGTGTCTTAAGAGTTTTATGCTTTGCTTCTTTTTGAAGGTTGGTCCACTTCTAATTCTAGTATATGGTGTGAGGTAGGAGTTGAACTTCATTCTTTTGCATATGGATACCCAGTTGTTACAGCATCATTTGTTGGACAGACTACTCTTTCCCCCTGTTGAATGGTACCCTTGTCAAATCAGGTGACCAAAGAAATAGAGTTTTCTTGGGCCAAGTCAGCTCTGCTGATCCAGGTTTCTAGCCTTATGTCAGTCCCACACTACTTTAGTTACAGTAGCTTTGTAGTAAGTTCCAAAACCAGGTAGTGTGAGTCCTAGTTCTTTTGTGAGGTCTTCTTTGACTGTCTGGCATCTCTTGCAATTCTTAATTTCAGGATCAGCTTTTCTACTTCTGCAAGAAGGCCTTTGGGATTTTGAGGGGGATCGCCTTAAATCTGTAGACTGCTCTGGAGAGTTCTGCCATCCTAATAAGTCTCATCTGTGAACGCAGAATGTGTTTCCATGCATTTAAGGAGTCTAACTTTCAAAGACTTGTTGCAGGTTTTGGTTAAATTTAAGTCTTATTTTCTGACACTATTGTAAATGTAATTATGTTAGCATCACTTCTTGGATTGTTCATTGCTAGAGTACAGTAATACAGCTGATTCTTGTAGGCTGATCTTGTATCCTGAAACTTTGTAGAACTCGTTTAACCATAGTCATCTTGTGGATTCTTCAAGATTCTTCAAGATTCTTCAATAAGATCATGTCAGCTGCCAGTAGAGATGGTTTTACTACTTCCCTTCCAGTTTGGATCCCCTTATTTTTCTCACCTGACTGTTCTGTCTAGAACTTCTAGTAATGTTGAATAGAAGTAGTATAAGGGGGCATTCTTGTCTTGTTCCTGATCTTAGGAGGAAAGCTTTCACTCTGACCATTAAATGATGCCAGCTGTGCCTTTATCAGATTGAGGAAGTTCCCTTCCATTCCTACTTCGTGTGTGTTTATCATGGATGAACAGACTTTGTCAAATGCTTTTTCTGTATCACTTAAGATCATAAGCTTATGACTAACTTCACTAACCCCTATAAATCCTTGTTCTAACAAGTCATACCTGTGGAAACTGGAATAAAACATTGAAAGTTTCAGGTTCCAGCTGACTCAGAATTCAGAAAAATTGGATCAAGAGTCTTAGATCATAAGCCAACAAGTTATCCAAAAGTTGCTGAATCTATGACATCTGAAACTTGGAGCTAGAGCTCGGCAGCTGTGAATGTCAGTATTACCCCATAGGGCAACTGCTGAAAGAGCTGAGCGTTCAGACTTCAGTTGGAGATATGAACAAGGTGGATATGGTTAGGACTAAGGCAAATCAGGCCCAAGGGTGAAGGATGATACTGACTGGGTTTTAGAACTGCAACTTTTGTGCAGGACCAGGGGAGGAGATGTTTATTTATTGCAGGATCCGTATTTTCTGTAGCACAGTAGATAATTTAACCTGTATGATCAGTTTGTTTGAACACCATAGGTGCATGGAGCTGTGAAAGGGAAGTGAGACTTGATGAGTTTGTACAGGCTGGGGTGAAATCCTGATACATCCTGGAGTGATATGAGTAGAGAGTAACAGTGTATTTCTGGGGTCCCCTGAGGAACTGGGGAGAAATGTGGAAATGTTGGACTTCCCCATGGGTTATTGATGATTTTCTCACAAATATTTAGGGGCCAAATTGGTGGGCCGAGCCCTTGATCTGGGGGCTTTCACTTTTGAGGCTTGTTGCTGCAAAGGAGAGGATAAGCCCTCTTATAATTGTGCCTAGGAGTCCCCTCCCAGAGAACTTCTGTTGCTCAGATGTGGCCCCCCATTGTCTCTAAGCCCACACGGTAGGTGAACTCACTGCCCTCCCCTCTACATGGGACTTGACTCCCAGGGGTGTGAATCCCACTGGCAAAGCAGGAAATGACTCCTGGGGATGAGCCTGGACCCAGCATTGAGGGATTGAGAGGATCTTCTTGACGAAAAGGGGGAACTGAGATGAAACAAAATAAGGCTCTAGTGGCTGAGAGATGTCAAATGGAGTCGAGAGGCCACCCTGGAGGGTATTCTTATGCGCTGTATGATATCACCTTTTAGTCTTTAGTGTGTTGGAATGGCTGGCGGGAAATACCTGAAGCTGTTGAACTGCTACCCAGTGACCTTGATTCTTGAAGGTGATTGTATAACTTTGTAGCTTGCACAGTGTGACAGTGTGATTGTGAAAACCTTGTGGCTCACACTCCCTTTATCCAATGTATGGACAGATGAGTGGAAAAATGGGGACGAAAATTAGATGAAGAACAGGGTGAGATGGAGGGGATGGAAAGATCTAGATGCTCTTTTTTGCTTTTATTTTTACTTTGGAGTAAGGAAAAGTTTCAAAAATTGATTCTGGTGATGAACACACAAATGTATGATGGTGCTGTGAATAACTGATTGTACACTGTGGATGACTGTGGGGTGTGTGAATATATCTCAATAAAACTGTATTAAAAAAAGTAAATGAACAATGGGGGGAAGGAGGAAAGGGGAAGTTTTGAATATTCTTTTTATTTACATTTTTATTTTGGAGTAAAGAAAATTTTCAAAGATTATGGTGATGAATGCACAACTATATGACAATACTGCGAACAACTGATTGTACACTTTGAATGATTGCATGTTATGTGAATATATTGCAACAAAATTGCATAAAAAAAGTTACTGATTCTATAGTTTTAAATTGGCCTTGTTCACAAGACCAACTTTTAAATTGGCCTTACTGAAGACAAATAATGTTGATTATATAATTGCTGTTCTAGTTTCCTGGCTGCTAAAACAAATACCCTACAATGGGTTGGCTGAAACAACGGGAATTTATTGGTTCACAAAATCAGGGCCGAGCAAGGCAATGCTTTCTGGGGCCGGCTGCTGGGGTCCTTGGTCCCTGCCTCTTTCATCAAACGGCAATGCACGGGGTGGCCCCTTCTTTCTCTTCTGGGTCCCATTGACTTCATACTTCTGGTTGCTTCCCATGGCTTCTCTCCTTCTGTTTAAATTTCATTCTGCATATAAAAGGGCACCAGTAATCCAAGCTAAAGCCCCAAACTGATTCAGTCAGGCTTCACCTTAACTGAAGGTAACAGATTCAAAGTTCCGCAGAACTGGAGGTTGGGTCCTGAGCATGCCTTTTGTCGGGAGACAGTCAACCCCCAAGAATCGCCTTTACCAAACTGACTTTCCATGACCATGTAGCTGAGTTCAACAGTTGTCTTTTCAAGGTAGTGTTGGACTCTGCAAATAAATTCATTACCTTCCGCACTACGTGGGACATAATTCCCAGGGGAGTGCGTCTCCCTGGAGACTTGGGACATGACTCCCAGCAATGAGCCTGGCCTGGGCATCGGGGGATTGAGAGTTCCTTCCTGACCAAAAGGGAGAAAAGAAGGGTAACAAAATAAGGTTTCAGTGGTGAAGAGATTTCAAATAGAGTCAAGAGGCTGTCCTGGAGGTTTCTCTTATGCAAGCTCCAGCTAGATATTCCAATGGCCACAGTATACCAAGTCCAAATCAGCAATAGTCCTGAAAATCCTAAAGAATACCTGGGTCCCTATCAGAGACTCTATAAATGTTTCACTCACTAAGTTTATTTCTCAGAAACTTAAATCCCCCAGTGTGTTCCTGTGCCAGATAAGTCTCAAAACCCAGAGGCAACAACCTCTTCGAGGACATCAACGAGATGGGTCCCCTTTTCCCATAATGTCAACACCCCTTTTCAACATGAACAAGTCAGGGTGGTCACTGCCTAGACATCCCTGAAGATGGAGACAGTGATCAAACAAGAGGGAGGGGGAGCAACAGAGAAGATAGGATCTAACAAAGGATTACAAATACTGAATCTTTAAATAAGTATCTACATTTTTTTTTAGCTAAAAGGAAATAACTGAAACTGTGGAACTGTAACCCGTAACATTCTTTGAAATTTGCTCTCTAACTACTTGTTAAATTGTATTTTGAAAGTAATTACTTTTCTGTATTTATGTTATATTTCACACACACACAAAATGTTTAAAAAAAAGACCGAGTTGGATAAATCAACTGGGCATGACAGTCCCGCGGCGAAGGGACAAGGGCTGTCACAGGGGGAGGTGAGGCCTCGAGTCCTCCAGGAACTGACCTGCCAGGCCATGGTGCTGACTTTCTGGAGCCTCCAGAAAGGAAACTCCCCTGCGGTCAGCACTGCGGACGTGTAAAGCTAGAACATTCTGTGTCTGACTCTCGGTAAGGGACAGAACACAGCTGCCCCTGACCACACTCAGGGTGCTTCACAAAGCCTGATCCTCAACTCTGAAGCTGCCGTGACTTCGGGCCCCGCTCTAACCACAGAGGTCTTTGTGTTATGACCACGTTTATTGTAACATAACACAATCTCACACTTCAGTCACTCTACGTGTACACCTCAGTGGCATAACTACAATGTCATGCTGCCATCACCTTCCATTACCAAAATTTTTCATCAAACTCTGTACCCATTAAGTGGTTATTTTCCAATCTCCCCTCCCCACAGCCCCTGGTAACCTAAGGTTTGTCCCTGGGTTTGCTTATTCTAGACATTTCATGTGAGTAGAATCCTATTTGTCCTTGTATCTGGTTGCTCCTGTTGGCATTGTTTTTGAGGTTCATCCATCTTGCAGCATGTATAAGAACTGCTCCTTTTCATGGGTGAGTTGTATTCTGTTGTAGTCATGTGCCTTGATTTTCATCTGCTGGCCACTGGGCTTGTTCCCACCTTTCTGCTGTTCTGGATGCCGCTATGAACAACAGCCCACAAGTGCCCGCTGGAGAACCTGTCCACCTCCTTTGGGTGTGTACCTAGGAGCAGAGCTGCTGGGTCCTATGGTAATTCTGTGTTTAACTCTCTTTTTTCTCCTTTTCCAAACTTGATAAAAGAAAAGCAATGATGGTAAAACGCTAGAACAGAGTCAATTTTCTGGGATATGTCCCTTGAAAATCTGACACTTAATTTTCAGACAAATGCCAGAAGTATACATGGGTCCCTGCTGTACCAAGTGGACGAGAAGCTGAAATCCTGAAATGTTCATCTGCCAACTTTTCCCATCTGTGCTCTGTCTCTGGCTCAGCCATAACCACCCCAACAGCTACCATGGCATCTGGGCTTTTTATGCAACAATTATAGTGTCTGAGCTGCTTCTCTAAGAACTGTGTTTCCTGTGTCAAAACTAAGAATATGCTCATCTAAAGCAATGGCAAAGCCTTCTTTTGTTTGAATTGATTTTGCAACAACATGGTGCATCAGGCAGTCTTCCCAGACCAAGACACAAGCCCTTGGGCCCACCAGGCGACCATCCTGACATTGAATCTGAAGGTTAGTGAAAACCATTGTACCAGCCTTAAAATCAGGGCTACTTACATCCAAACTGGTCAACGGCTCTACATCTCTAGTTGCATGGTTGGAAGTTTTTGTATCATCGTGTAACAAGTCCTTGGATTTTTTTTTTTCCTGCATTATCTCCATTTTTCTAATCTAACAGCTAAACCAAGAGGTCAGTCAACTGCTTCTTTACGATCTTGAACCCTGAAAGGACACTTAACATCTTGCTTACTTTTCAAAGAATTTGGGCCAGCCACCGCTGGGGATGTTTCTTGAACTGCTGCTGTTTTCAATCTTATAGTGTCTGGCTTTCTGATCTTCAAGCCAAAGTGTCTAAATTCTGTTGAAACCAGTGGGGTCATGGTAATCGGGGGTCATCGGCTTAAGTTGGAACGTGGTCCCAGCTTCTCACCTTGGTTCCCCAGGGCCTTGGCCGGGAGCGTGTTTAACTTTTTGAGGAACCACCAAACCTTTTCCACAGTGAAAGTACCATTTTACATTCCCACCAGCAATGCATGAGTGTTCCAGTCTCTCCACATTCTCACCACCACTTGTCGTCTCCCATCTTTTAACGATACCGCTCACACCCACTAATGACTATCTTTTCTTGGGCTTATTGGGCACTTGTATATGTTCTTTGGAGAAATGTCTATTTCAAGTCCTTTGCCCATTTTTAATTTGGTGGTTCTTCTTAAGTTGTAAGTTCTTTATATATTCTGGAGATAAATATTCTAGCTCTTTCTACATAAAGCCTCTCTCAGAAATAACTTGCGACTATTTTCTCCCATCTGTAGCTTCTTCTCACTTTCTTGATAATGTCCTTTGCACACAAGTTTAATTTTGAAGTCCAGCTGAAGAATTTTCCCCTATGTTATCAAAGAGTTTTATGGCTTTAGCTCTTACACGTATGTCCTTTTCCATTTTGAGTTAACTTCCATATAAGGTATGAGTTAGGGATTCATTAATTCATTATTCTTTTGCATGTAGATATCAAGTTCTCAGCACCATTTATTACTGAAGAGACTTTTTCTCCATTTATTATACTTGGCGTCCTTGTCAAGGATAAACTGATCTGTGTTTATCCTTCTGCCAGTGCCTGCTGTTCTAATTACTGTAGCTCTGTGACAAGTTCTGAAGTTGGGAAGTATAAGACTAGAACTCTGTTTTTTCCAGACTGTTTTTGTTATTTGGGGCCTCTTTTGATTCTGCATGAATTTGAGGATTGGCTTTTCCATTTCTGCAAAAAAGGGCTGCTGCAATTGATGGGTGTTGCCTTTAACCTCCGGATTGCTTTGGGTGGTTTGGTCCTCTCAAGTCTTCAATCCACCAACAGTTTGTCTTTCCATTTATCTAGGTCTTTAGCTTCTTTCAGCCTTGTTTTCAGCTAAAGTCTTTCACTTTCTTGGTTGAATTTATTCCTAGATTTTATTTTAGATGCTTTTGTAAACAGATATGTCTCAATTTCTATTTCAGGTTGTTCAATGCTAGTATATAGAAACACAACTGACTTCCACTGTTTAATCTTGCAACCTGCCACTTTACTAAATTCACTTTAGTTCTAATAGTTTTCTTATAGATTCTTTGGGATTTCTATACAGAGAATTACCTGAATAGGGAGTTCTGCTTCTTCCTTTCCAAGTTGGATGCCTTTTATTTCCTTTTCTTGCCTAACTGACCTGGGTAAAATTTCCAGAAAGATGTCAACTAGCCTGGTGGAAGCAGGCACCCTTGCCTTGACTTTGAGGGCTATGGGCAAAGTTTTCAGTCTCTCACCATTGAGTGTGATGTGGGACTTTTGTAAATGCCCCTTATTCTGAGGATGTTCCCCTCCATTCCTACTTTCCTGAGTGTTTTTGTCATGAGAGGGAGTTGGATTTTGTCAAATGTCTTTTCTGGGTCTGAGATGACTCCGGGCTGGTCTGTCCCACTTTGAGCCCGTGTAGTGTAGTTGGCTGTGCCGTTCGCTGCTCTTACCGTAGCCCCCATCCCCACGCAGGCTCTGCATCTCAGGCCACCCCACCAAGCTCAAACCAGTGCCTCCTTTGGGGTCCCTGGCTCCCTGGGTAACTAAGCAGAGACCCTTTCTGGGTTGGCTTGTTCCCATCTCCAAGGAGAATCTGCTTCCCTCCCCTTCCTGGATGACTCACCGCTTGTCCTTGCCCGCTGCAGAAGTCCTGGGCTCACCTCCTCACCGGGAACCCTGCCCTGAAGAACTTCGGGGAGCCCACGCAGCTCAGCATCTGCTAGTGACACAGCCCTGGGCGCACCTCGGCCACTTCCCCAGTGAGTCACGAGCTGCAGGGTCCATCCTGGGAGCTAAGTTAGCAAAGGGATCTTGATGTGGCTGGAACCTGGAGTGGAGAGGACATGGGTTAGGGTTAGGGCATGGTGGGAAGGAGGGGAAAGCCGTGGTTATACCGATGTTCTGGGGCTGGCTCCTCAGAGCTGACCTTTCGGTATATGTAAGTTATTAAGTTATACCTCAGCCATGAAAATTCAGAGACAAACTGTTGGTAGAAAACAGTGAGAAGAGTCTTCCATAACAGCTGCCACCTTTCCCTGTGGCCCACGAAGGAACCCTGCGCTGGGATCACCCATGTCAACCGCCTTCTTGGGCGGAATGTGAGGGGGCTGACTCCCTTCGGGGGCGCCTTGACCCCGACCCCACCCCGTAGCAGCTGTCGGTCGGTCAGCACACTCGACCCTCCTCCTCCTCCCCGAGCCTGGGACAGCGTCCCCGCGGGAGGGAGCCAACAGCCGACGGGGCCACACCCTTAAACTGGAAAAAAAGGAAGAAAGCAGAGAGGTGAAGAGTAGCATCCTACAGCTGTTGCGGGTTATGAACTACTTTTTCCTGAATGTGGCTGAATGAAACATTGAGGCTTGTTCTGCATTGTGGCGCGTGAGAACGTCTGCTGGGACAGCGTGAGGCGAAGGCTGCCCTCGTGCACGTCCTCGCCCCGTGTCCCGACCTAGAGGCCACGCGCATCAGTGACGTGCGGCTCCCGACACACCGGGGCCCTCCCCAACTGGGGACCCATCTGAGGCTGGAGCTCGCGTCCCCAAAGGCTGAACAGATTCCGGTTCTGTCTTTAAATCGTTCCCACGAATACACCAGCATAATGTGCATTTGTTACCGAAACAAAATGAGTGCGAGAAGGAGCCCCCGGTTCCGGGAGCAGTTGCTCCCCAGAGCAGGGGCAGCGCCCCTAAGGGGAAAGATGGCTCCGTCCGACGACATCACAGCTAACCCCGGTGCCGGGAAAGCCCGTACTCGAGATGCAAAGACAAGGGACAGACACGAAGATATCCGCAATATCTGTAAAATAAAATAGTATCCAGATATATAGATAATTCCACTCAAGAAGCAAAAGACAAAACACAGCGGAATAACGAGCAGGAAAAATGCTTAATGAATTTTCAAATTCCCGCTGTTGAAGCCGCCCCGCTGTGTGGGGTGTGTGACAGGCGCCTGGCAAAGGAGCCGCTGGCTTCGCTGCCCCCCACCTGGCTTCTGGGGTAACGGCTACTGGCCTTGGCCATTCCGGGATCCCCCATCCCCACGGACACGAGGAATCCTGTGGCCAGCGATCGGCCGTCCCTGAGTGTCCCCGAGCCTCCGTGGCCTGGCGCCTGGGTGTTCCCTGTGGCCTCAGCAGAGAACAGTCCCCTGGGCCCCTAGGGACCTGGGTGTGTTCTCTGGACACACACATCAGTCCTTTCCAGCGTTCTCACCCCCGCACCTTCGACCCCTTCCTTGACTCCCTCCAAGCAGGTCCTTGTCCCCACCTGCGGCGGTCGTCACATCCTCGTTTCCAGGAGCCCTGGTGTCATGGTGTCCTGGGGCTTGTAACCAAGTGCCACAAACTGGGGGGGCTCAAAACAACAGACAGTCATGTTTGCACGGTTCTGGAGGCCAGACGCCCACAAGCACGGTGACGGCAGAGCCACACTCCCTCCGGGCCTGTCGGGAGAAAGCTGCTCCCTGCGCGCTCCTGGGCACCTGCCAGCCGTGGGCCGGGCTGTTCTCCGCCTCTGCCTCCCGGGGAGCTCCGCCTGCCTCCCGGCCCAGGCGCCACCACGTCTCCCTCTCCACAGGGACGTCAGCTGCTGCTGACGGGTGAGGCAGCAGGTGCACCAGGCTCCCAGGGGTGACAGCTGGGGGTTACCCCGTTAGCGTAAACCATGAGAACCGCCACAAACACGCCGAGAATTTGGCACCATGAGACACGAGACGGGGGACCCCAGAACCAATGCAGGAGGGCGGTTTCAGGTTCTGGAAAAGCACAGAAATAACACAGGCCAGATATTCCCCAAACCAACTCAGGCCTAACATCCGAGAGATGCTGAAGGAAGTAAGTTCTGACATTGCTCAACCAAAGCTGGATAAAAAAGAAACACTTAAGGGCCAACAGTGGAGAAGAAGTTAGAAACCTGGTGATAAACAGAAACTGGTTCTGCCGCTGACCTGGACACTAAAAGGAAACAAAATGACAGACGAAACCCTCACGGTCCTAGACAAATTCCTAAACTGTCAGCACCCTGAGGAGTCATCTGAAGGCTCCAGTGGGCTGGGTGTCCAAGAGGCTGCCTCACGACGGGCCCTTGGCCACCTGCACATCAGGGGCTGGGCAATGGGGCAGGGGGCTGGTCCTACCTCCATGTGGCTAGTTGGGCTTCCTCACAACAGGGCGGACTCGGTCTCGGCAGCCAAGAGATGGGGAAGTGGACGTTGCTGTCTCCTAAGATCTAGCCCTGTAGGCAGACAGAAGGTCACGTCCACCGTGTGTCCTGGTCAACGGAGTCATACAACCCAGGTCGGGGGGCAGGGACCCCACCTGTCAATGGGGCCAAATATTTTGTGGCTGTCTTTGGTCACAAATAGTGTACTAATTCTAATTTTTTACACAGTATTATTGAGATACAATTTGCATACAACAAAAGGTATGTATTTAAAGTGTACAGTTTGGTAAGTTTTCATAAACGTTCACCCCTATGAAATCATTCCCATAATCAATTTAACAAGCATATTCATCATCTCCAAATTTCCTTGTGCCCCTTAGTAATCTCTCCCTTCTGCCTCTCAGGCCCCCCACCCATCTATAGGCGACCCCTGAGCTCCTCTGCTTTCTGTCACAGTGGTTTGCATTTTCTAGAATTTTATTATAAGTGGAATCATACACTATGCATATTTTATTTGGCTCCTTTCATTCAGCATAATTATTTCAAAATTCATCCATGTTGTTCGATGTATCAATAATTTATTCCTATTTTTACAACATAGTTATGGGCTAATATATATATATATTAATAGACTTTGTGTTTTAGAGCAGTTTTAGGTTTACAGAAAAACTGGACAGAAAGTACAGAATTCCCTTCCCCCCTCCCCTTCACCTGTTTTCCTTATTATCAACATCTTACATTAGTGTCATTCATTTGTTGCAATTAATGAACCTATATTAATGCATTATTATTAATTAACATCCATAGTTCATATCTGGGTTCACTCTTCTTGTTGTCCCAGTTCTGTGGGTTTGGGCAAACGTGCAATGTCACTTCTCTAGCATTTCAACAACTTACGGAAGAGTCTCACGGTCCTGAAACTGCCCCGTGTGCCACCCACCCAGTCCCACCCTCTGAGCCCTTGGCAACCTCTGCTCCTTTTACTGTCCCTGTAGTTTTGCCTTTTCCAGAAAGTTATATAGTTGGATCAAACAGTATGTACCTTTTTCAACTGTTTTTTTTTTAAATTAAAGTAGTTGTAGTTTAACAGAAAAATCAAGCAGAGAGTACAAAGTTCCCATATACCCCCCCACCCACATACACGCACAGTTCAGATTAACTTTTTCATGTAGCAATATGCATCTAAGTTTCCTCCATGTATTTTCGTGGCCTGACAGCTCCTTTCTTCTTAATGCTAAATAATATTCCATGGTAAGGATATACCACAGTTTGAATATCACCTGCTGAAGGATATCTTGGTTGTTTCCAATTTTTGGCAATTATGAATAAAGCTGCAGGATTTTGTGTGGACCTAGGTTTTCAACTCATTTGAGTAGATACCTGGGAGAGTGATCACTGGATCGCATGGTAAGCCTGTGTTTAGCTTTGTAAGAAACTGCCAAACCGCCCTCCACAGCGGCTGGACCATTGTGTATTCCCACCGGCAACGGGTGAGAGTCCTGTGGCCCCACAGTCTCATCAGCATTTGGTGTTGTCAGTGTTTGGGGTTTTAGCCATCCTAACAGATGTGTTGTGGGATCTCAGTATTTTAATTTGCAATTTCCTAATGACATAAGATGCTGAACTTCTTTTATATTCATACTTGCCATCTGTATATCTTTTTTGGTGAGGTGTCTGTTGGGCTCTTTGGCCCATTTTTAAATTGGTTCTTTGTTTTCTTAACATTGAGTTTAGTTTATTCTTTTTTAATGCTGAGTAGTGTTTTATTGCATGGACGTACCACAATTTGTTTATCCATTCACCTGGTGATTGACATGGGGCTGCTTCCAGTTTTTAGCTATTACAAACAAGCCGTCTGTGGATATTCGCACACAAGTCTTTGTGCGGATGTATGCGCTCACTTCTCTTAGGTAAACACCTAGGCGTGGAATGGCTGGTTCATATGCACTCAGCTTGTGTCAGCCTGCAGGAGCCAACTGTTAAATTAAAACACAGGTAATACTCAAAACTCACCACTTCCGAATTATTTTACTACATTTCACTATTATCTGTGATCCTGAGGTTATTTTTGTCTACTACCACTGTGGGATGGAAATACGGCACACCACTGCACATTTCTTCCCAACTCTGCTTTCAGTGGCATCACTTGGTAGCTTGAAATTAGCCACGGTGAGATGCATTTGTGCCAGTTAAACATTTACCATCCTAGACCTGCCTTGACCCACGGGGATCTCAGGAGATGGCTAATAGGTCCCGATATTCCTAGAGGTGAGAAAGCACAGAATTCCATAGGATTTTGCTGGATTTGTATTACCCACGTCTCCAAACTGAGAGCTAGAAAGCAGTTGGAATATTACAATCCCTTACCCAGATTTCATATCTAAGACAATTCATAGATCCAGAACCTCTAGATAAGGAAAATCAGGTCCTCTCATGGAAAGATAACGCAATGCTATATGCGATTTTAAAAAATGCCCCCATCCTTTCCCAAAGAGACTTAAGCCTTTAACCAGGATAGCCATGCACTATGGAGAATGCCCAGACTTTTTTAGGTTGGTTGGGTGATAAGCTTGAGAAAATCATGATAGCAGGGAGCCTGAAACATCACCATGGCCTTTAGGTAGAGCAGGAATTTAGAGTGGGGACTTTCTGGGATAAATAGAGTCCTGGGATAAGCCTGCACCACAGTGGTCCCCGAGGGCATTCTCACACACTCGTCCCCCATAGAGTAAGACTTGTCACAGTGCAAAGGGCCCACGGGAAGCTCTGAAAATGACTCCTTCCCACGACTTTCTCCAAGAGAGTAAAATAGAAGCAGCACTTAATCCAGGTGAGAATTGCTGAGCTGTGATGACCATATCCTTACTCAAAACGTTGTCTGACCCCTGTAAAAGCAAGTTGGATCATGGTGGATGATGTTGGATGACCACAGACTTAAGCAAGTTGTTGCCTCTGGGGCAGCTACCACACTAAATACGGTAACTCTACTGGAACAGACCAGTCCAGAACCTGGCAAGTACACGCAGTCATTGCTCTGGCAAACACATTCTCTTCAATCACCATCAGCATGGAAAACCAAAAATCAGTTTGCTTTTACACATAAGGGACAGCAGTATACATTCGCTGCCATGCCTGGAATTATGTTACTGATCCTTTTGTTAATAATTCTGTTCTTTGTTGCAATATGGTCTAGGGAATGTGATTGTCCTGAGATTCCACAGAACATCATGGAGTCCTTTATATAGCTGGCATTAGTTTAATTGGACTTGGCTATTGGGGAGTGGATACCCTAGAGTGACATATGTATGACACAGGGTTGGTTTAAAAATCCTGCAAATTTTCCAAGAGCCTGCACCTTTTGATGAAATGTTTAGAGATCCAATGGCCTGGCCCATGGAAAACAAGTTATTGGACCTATTTCCATTAAGAAAGAATTAAGGAATCAAAGCACTTGGTGGGCCTTACTTGGGAAAACTGCTTCAACTGTGTATGGTATAGAAGTCTTTGTGTGGACATATGCTTTCATTTCTCTTGGGTAAACACTTAGGAATGGATGGCTCGGTCATCTGGTACACTAAAAGCTACAAATTTCTAATGAGAACCAGAGCAAGAAAGAGCTCTGCCTCCAGTTCAGATGCCATGAAATCTGTCCTGCCACTTAAACCACATAGCCCTGAAGACCCAATCCTTCTAGGGGTGTCCCCTGTGACTCTCAAACCAGCTCAGAAAGGGGAGTGGCAGTGTAAATCCTCAGGGTCCTTGAGTGACACCTTTCCTTCTGTGGCAATAGCTGCTTGCCATTTGGAAAATCTCTCCTGGGACCTTGAAAAGATGAAGCACCACTCTCTTCTCTCTGGGATACCAAGGGCTCCAACTGAGCTGCCCATCCTGAGCTGAGAAATGTCCAATCCAACAAGTCATGGGGTTAGGCGAGTGCAGAAGCCATCCACTGTATGATGGAAACAGTACACCCAGGACTGGGCCTGAGCAGGTTTAGAGGCACAAATGAGTTGCACAAAGAAGTGGCCCAGAACACTGTCTCATTCACTTGTGCTTCTGCCCACACTGAGGGCCTGGGGGGGGGGGGGGTTCCTGTGACCAGCTGACACAGGAAGAAAAAGATGAGCTCAGAGTCACAGCAGGGTCATCACCACGTATCAGCTCTAGCCATGAAAGGGCTGCTGTCACCTTACGTCCCTCCGGTTTGAGCCTCAAGGACATCGGTGAAGGGAAAGCTCCCACTGGGCAGAGCCACAAGCGATGCGTTTGGCTGTTTAGTTGTAGGAAGCGAGACAGGGTCTGAGGTGTGGCTGTGTAAGGCACCTGGGCAGGTGTTCAGGCACCTGGGAGTAGGGGTTGGAATACTGGAAATGAGAGGCTGGGGAAGAGGTATGTGGACAGACCTACAAAGACAGACAAAGCACGCAGGCCTTTGCAGCCACTTCATCGCATAACAGAAACATCCACTACTGAAAAGGCCTGGAGCTCAGCAGGACAGAACGACTCACAGTGGACGTCATCCAGCGGCTTCTCATCAACCCCAGTGTTGCCCCAGTGGGCGAGGAATGCGCGGGGGCCAGACACGGGGGGTGCAGGACCCAACTCAGGTCTCACCGAGGCCGCCCTGACAGGGCTCCACTTACAGCACCCGCTGGAGGGTGGCGGGGAGACCCTGCCAGTCGCCCCTGGGGGCCCCCCTGGGCGGGGAGCTGCCGGCAGCGCAGGGAGGCGGCGGGGAGTCAGCGGAGGCCCAGAGCAGCCCCGGGACCCCAGACTTGCCCCCTCTGCACTCCAGCCAGGGCAGACTCTCCTCCGGGCCCCCGCCGCGGTCCCCGGCCACCCACGGTTGTGCGGGCTGGAGGGAGAGTCCCCGCTCTCCGCCCACCCGACGCCGTGCTCTCGCCGCTTCCTGGCGCGTTTTCGACGACTAAAGCCCCCTCTCCAGCGGCGCCGAGAACCCGAGCGCCCGGGCGGCCCGAGGTCCCGGCCCAGGAGGGGAGCGGCGTTGGGGGCTGCGGGGTCTCTCCCTGCGCGGGCTGAGACCCCTCTCCTTCCTCCGCGGGGCCCCGAGCGGCGCCCTGGAGGCGGGCGGGCTGCCTGCGTGGTCCCCGCGCTTTCCCGGCGGCCCGACGTGCCACCCGCCGAGCGGCCGGCGGTGGTGCCCGGTCCAGCGGACCGAGAGGCTTCGAGAAGGTGAGCCCCGCCGAGGCCGCACTGCCTCTCCCGGGTGAACCTACTGCCGGGTCTGTCGGAGCCCCCCCGAGGTGAGTCGGGGCCTCTCCGGGAAGGGGGCGGTGGTCCGCCTGCAGGGGGACGGTGACACCGCACAGGGGCCACTGCCCCGAGGACGGGAGGTCTGAGGCCTGTCCGTCCTCGGAGGGGAGGTGACTCTTCAGTGTTTCAAGGCTCCAAAAGTCAATAAACCTCTTTAAAAAAAAAAAAAAAAAAAAAAAAAGTCAGTGCCTGCTTGGTTTGCTAAAGCTGCAGGAATGCAATGTACCACAATGGATTGGCTTTTTCTGTGGGGAGCTTACAGATTTACAGTTCTAAGGCCATGAAAACGTCCGAATCAAGACACCAACCGGATGCAGCCTTCTCTGCAGAAAGGCAGCGTCATCTGGGACGTCTGTCACCCGGGAAGGCACGTGGCCGGCACCTGCTGCTCCTCCTCTCCCGGGTTTGGTTGTTTTCAGCTTCCACTTCAGTGGCCTCCTCTCTCAGCAACTCCAGGGGCTCTTTCTCCATGAGCTTCTGCTTTTGTTTCGTTTTGTTTTGCTTCTGTCTTTTATCCGCTCATAAAGGACTCCAGTAAAAGGATTAAGACCCATCTTGAGTGGGCTGGGCCACATCTCAACTGAAATAACTGTGCTGGTTGGAATGTATTATGTCCCCCAAACACCATTATCTTTGATGCAATCTTGTGGGGCAGACATTTTAGTGCTTATTAGATTGTAATTCTTTGAGTGTTTCCATGGAATGTGCCCCACCCAACTGTAGGTGATGACTCTGATTAGATATTTCCATGGAGGTGTGGCCCCACCCATTCAGGGTGGGCCTTGATCAGTGGAGCCATATAAATGACCTGACAGGCAGAGGGAACTCAGTGCAGCTGTGAGTGACATTTTGAAGAGGAGCTACAGCCAAGAGGGACACTTTGAAGAAAGCACAGGAGCTGAGGATGAGAGACAGTTTGAAGACGGCCATTGAAAGCAGACTCTTACTCTGGAGAAGCTAAGAGAGGACAAATACCCCAAGTGCAACTAAGAGTGACATTTTTGAGGAACTGCAGCCTAGAGAGGAACATCCTAGGAGAGAGCCATTTTGAAACCAGAACTTTGGAGCAGACGCCAGCCACGTGCCTTCCCAGCTAACAGAGGTTTTCCGGACACCATTGGCCATCCTCCAGTGCAGGTACCCGATTGCTGATGTGTTACCTTGGACACTTTATGGCCTTAAAGACTGCAACTGTGTAACCAAATAAACACCCTTTTATAAAAGCCAATCCATCTCTGGTGTTTTGCATTCTGGCAGCATTAGCAAACTAGAACAATAACCAAACCAAAAAGTTCCAACCACAACAGGTCTGCACCGACAAGAGAGGATTAAACAAACATGGTCTTTTCTGGGTCATACACCAGCTCCAAATCAGCAGAGTCCCAATCCTGTGTCAGGGGAGGGAAATAGTTTAGCAGACCAGGTGCATTGGGACCTGAGAGTTTGCTGGGTGTCAAAAACAGCAAAGTCCCTTGTGTATGTGTGTGGATGTACAATCACAGTGAAGTTCACCTGCCACAACCCTTCAGAACCATCATGCCATGTATTAGCACTCTCGCTTAAGAAAATTCTTTAGCTGTTAAAGTTAAAATATACCTCTGAATTCTCTCATTTATTTTATATTTACCAGCATTCTCAAATGATTCAAGTTGGACCACAACTCTCAAACACTTTGGTAAGTAGGGGAACTGCAATTAATAGCTTTCAGCAAATAAAATAGCCACAACTGAAACCCAAACCCAAATTAGTAAAACTTTCAGTATTTTAAAAGCATTTCTAGGAAACTCTCTCATATGACAATATGAGAGGCTCCACTTTTGAAAGGACTTTTGCAGAAACTGGCACAAATGGACTTTGTCTCTACTGAGCATGCTTCATGAGAAATAACAGAAAAGCAAATGTGATATTGCAAGAGAACATGTAGGAAAGTTGCTTCAGAATACTTTTCAGAAAGGCAAATATTATGACTAGGAGAGGAAAATCATTTCTGATTTACAGGTGCAGAGGTAAAATGTACAACATCCCATTCCCAAGGTTTTGCTAAGATCTTAAGTATGTGTAAAAAAGGCACAGAAAGGAAAGTGTATATGTTGAAATTCATACTGTAAATGAGAATAAATGCTGTGGAAAATTCAAGAAATTGGCAGTTAGTTCAGCTAACTGCTCTGCAATCTTATCCCAAATACCACATGTAATTCTCAAAACATAATAACAAAACACATCACAAAGTGCCTTTGAAGAAAGCGGTAATACTCCGCTTACAGAGGGGATGTGGTCTTACCGTCCTCTTTCAGGAATGCCATTGGAAAACCGTACTGAAAAAACACCAATAAAGGAGAAAGATTTTCGGAACAGAAATGTATCACTGGTATGACATCACCTATAGAGAGAAGTAACCAATTTGAAGTCAAAAGTCGTTCTCCATTAAATCTTTCATTAAAGGCACTAAGTGGGTCAAGTAACGCACCCTAAGCGTTTAAAAAAATACAAGGACAGAAACTGTTCAGGCAAATCAATTTTTAAAAACTAACCATTTCATTTAGTCGTTACTAAACTTGGAAAGTTTATAAAAGTGCAGATTTAAAGTCCTTTCTCCTAGTTGTATACCCCACCACTTCATTCTTTTTGGTGCCGCTCAGTATTCCATTGCATGTCTACACTAGAGTTCACCATTTCGTTTATCAGTCAATGTACCCTTAGGCTACCTCCATCCATTGAAAATCGTGAATACTGCTGCCATAAACACCAGTGTGCAAATATCCAATCATGTCCCTGCTCCCAGTTCTTCCAAGTATATACCCAATAAAGGGGTTGCAGGACCATACGGCAACCCCATGCTTAGCTTCCTGTGGAACCACCACACTGCCCTCCAGATGGGCTGCCCCATTCTACTTCCCCACCAACAGGGAATGGGTACACCCCACTCTCCAGCACTTGTATCCCTCTGTTTATTTTTTAAACACAGTTTTATTCACACACCATACAATCCACGCTAAGTAAACAATCAATGATTCCCACTATAATCACATAGCTTTGCATTCACCACCACAGTCTATATGAGGACGTTTCCATTTCTTCTACAAAGAAAGAGGAAGAAGAGAAAAAAAGAATAAAAAAATAAAAGACAGAAGAAAAAACACAACTACAATACAATACAATACAATGAAAAGGTCAGACAAAAACAGCAACACCAAGAATCCCACACTGTCAGTCCTTCTAAGACTTGGGCCTGGAACTAACCCAGTGTCACTTATGCCACAGTCTCTGCATTGTTGGAGGTCCATGGCCATGCCAGCTCCAAAGGAAACAGACTCACCTCTGGGTGGGAGGAGCAGTTTGTGCATGCAGGAGGACGTCAGGGGCCTTCTTTGCAGACCATCTACCACAGACCTCAGCTGTATAAAAGGAAAGCATAAACGTTAAGCCTCTGAGGCTTTTAAAGGGCAGCACAGCCTTCCAGCTTCTCTGGATCTGTTCTCGGGCAAAGGGCATCCTGACTGCCCAGCCGGCTCCTCTGGATTCCTCTCCTGTCCCAACATGGACTTGGTACTTCCCCACCATCTTGTGAGCTCTCTGGTGCTTTTAAGAAGATGTTTCCTATGTTTTGTTCAGCATTTTAGTTGACTTAAACTAGGAGTTATTCTAAATTACCTAGTCCACCATTTCCAGAAGCTTCTCCTTAAATGGGCTGTTGAAAGTGCTGAAGGTCCCCAGATCAGTTTGGACGTTCTTAGTAAGAGACATGTGGAAGGGTCTAACTCGACTCTTTAGAACATGAGGTTCTTCTTCTGTTGTCTCTGATCATTAAGTGATAGGGTCATGAAGACCCTACATGGAGTGTAATGGGTAGGTTCTTTCACTACTGGTTCTGTCTTGCCACATCTGTTTTGTTCCTCAATCTTTGTTGCTTCTCAGAACTTCTTTCTGGGTTCAGTTTCCTTTTTCCTGAAGTACATCATAGACTGTTAAAAACTCTCCATTTTTGTTCCTCTGAAAATATTTTCATTTTTCTCTCATTCTTGAGTGATAGTTTAACTGGGTATAATATTCATGTGGACTGCTCTTATCTCAGCATTTTGCAGATCTCAGTTCTGATGTTGTTGTTAAAATTTGCTTCATCCAGATTGTCATTCAGTCATGGGCGCCTTTCTCTCTCTCTTTATGGCTGTTTTTAATGTTTTCTTTCACTCTGATGTCTAAATGTGAACTTAGTTCTATTTACCCTGCCCAGCTTTGTTGTGCTTCAGAATCTTCTTCTGAAATGTCAAATAGCTCTAGGTTGTACCTTCTCATTCTATCCTCCATACCTCCTAATCATTCATATTTTTATCTTTTGATTGCCTGCACCACTCTCAGGAGAATCCCATTCACAATTCTCTCCAGATGTGTCTAATATACTGTTTATGGGAGTGAGAGTTATATTTTTTTACTTATGTAAGTTCTGTTTTTTTTCCTTTAAAAAACGGTAGGTTGTTTTTTTTTTTGTTTGTTTGTTTTTTTTAGTATGTCATTAGCTTCTTATGTTCTCATGGTTCTAATCTATTTCTCTGTTTTTAAAACATATTTATCTCTGCCTTTATTTGGTAGTCCTACTGCCTGTAAACCAGGAGGGTCTAATTCTGTGGTCTGTTCTGCTGGTTCTTGTCTGTGGTGACTTTTCCCCCGTTTGTTCTGTGTCTCTGAACCATGAGCTTTATCTGAGAGTCACAGGAGGCCTAGATGGAAGGTGCATCTCTGCAGAAAGATCAGCTTTTATTTCTATTTGGACCTTTAAAGAGCCACCAACCTGGGGCTACTAAATATGAATTTCTGAACTTCCTGTTTCCAAGACCTCAAAAGTGGTGTAAAACCTAAATCCAAACACAGGTGAGGACAGGGCCCTTGTTAGAAATTCTTAGGAGAGATTCTTATTGTTTGCCTTCATGAAAGCCCAGGATCTCACCTCCTTTTGCTGATAGTTGGAAATGTTTCAAATTCACTCTTTCACTAAGGCCATGGTCCTTTTACCTTATGCACTTTGTGTGGGAGGCTCAATGCTAACTCCAAACTTTATAAAGGCCTACATCCTCGTCTCCTGACCTTTACAACAAAAGCCTCTTGGTTACGGAGATTTGCAAATTCTGCCAGGGCAGGTGCTGCATCAGTGTCAGATGCCACTCTGGTTGTCAGCATCCTCTTTATTCTGGCCAACGGGGATTTTCTTTTTTACAACTGCAGCTATGCAATAAAGGACTTCCTAATATTTCATTCAGAATTTCTAGTCTCGGAAGATTTTTCAGGTTATCTCATCTCCTTTATTACAGAAATTATTCTAGTTTTCAGTGGTGGCATCCACACTCATCCACACTATTATATCCTTGACAGATCTCCTCCATGTGTTTGCATTATTTCCAGTAATTAATTAAAGCAGTGCGCTCCTGTGTTCATTGTGCCCAGGAGGTTTGTACAGTTGTTCTCTGCAGATACCAGTGGCAGCTCTGCTTCCCGGGAATGCTCTTCCCACAGCCCTGAGAAGTGCTGAGCTCCCAGTTCCTCCCAGTTGGGAAGAGACCCAGAGGTCAAGGGATTCTAGCTGGCCTCAGGCCGAAGCTCGGACAATGGGTGTACACAGTGAGGGCGGGCCAGAGAGGAGGGGCTGTGGGGTGGAGGTCAGCACCTGCAGAAAGCACACCTGCTGACTTGCAAGTCCCTGCCGTGAATTTAAAGGGACAGGCTCCCGCTGGGGTTGGTCTGTGGGTTTACTGGATTGCCTCATACTGGGCAGGTGAGTCCATATCTGGGGTGACGATATTAGAAATTTAGCAGCACAGTAAAGTCACCTGTTTGGACACAGACATGTTAATTTTAGATACATTTGTGTGGGAGGTTGAACTATGTACCCCATGGGAGAAACAAAACAAAATATGTTCTTAAAATTAATCCATTCCTATGGATGTGACTCCATCTTAAATACGACCTTTTGAAGATGTTATTTTTAATTAAGGTGTGGCCCTCCGAATCAGGTAGGTCTTGATCGTATCTCAAATCTCTTGATCTTGAGATTTGGACTCACCTGCCCGGTGTGAAGCAATCCAGTAAAACCACAGAGCAAACCCCAGTGGGAGCCTGTCCCTTTAAATTCATGGCAGGGACTTGCAGGTCAGAAGGTGTGGTTTCTGCAGGTGCTGAAAAGCCACAGGGAGGATTGAGAAGTCAAACTGGGAACCAGGAAAGAAAGGAGAGGGCATTGCCATGTGACAGGAAAGCCAAGGAACCCAAGGATCACCGGCCAGAACACCACAGACCCTAGGAGGAGGCCAGCCTTCCAGCCTCAGACACTGTGAGCCAATAATTTCCTCTTGTAAGGGCCAACCCATTGTGTGGGGTTTGTCAAAGCAGCCTGGAAACTAAGACAGGGTGCTTCAGTCCCCTTGGTCTTGTGTCTCAATTGTCACTTATTGAGTCCCTTCACAACCCATTAACCGCTACATCTCTCTATACTATGCGACATTACCCAATAGGAAGTCAACAAATCTACGTCATCAGCACACTGAAAAATATATATACACTAGGATAAATCAGTATTTAATTCAGAAATGCAAGCATTTATTCAATCATTCAGCAAATACAGTCTGTTTTATCATGTGATGTATGCATTCCTAAACATCACCATGCTATGCAAAACTGCACAATAAAAACCAGGGGCTTATGGGAAAAATGAGGATAAGGGCCTGACACTCAAAAAACTTCACCAGTGACATGTTTTTTTTTTTTAAAAAAAGATAGGAACTAAATAAAAAGGATAGCACGGTTTTACACATTAGCTGTTAAGAAATACCACAATTATTATGGCATTTTATCTGGAGAAGTCCTTAAGTTTGCTTGTAAAAGTAGACATTGAAGGTTTGCAGCTTGTGAGATGTTGTGGGCTGGTGGAAGGAGGGCTGTCTGTGATGGAACAGAAAGCTGTAACCCCAAGTGTGGGTGGATGGGTGTGGTTCATAACACAGCAGGGGCATGAAGTAGCTGGTAGAGGTTTGAGGTGCATTTTGTCTAATCCTGCTTGGCTTAGTCTAGCTGGGCAGAGTTTTCTGCGTTTACCTAGTGCTTCTCACAAACAAAATCATGCATAAGCAAACAAGATTCAGGTTATGTTCTAATTCTTCCCTAATTGTTCAATGGCTTTATCACAGAACTGTGGTTATTGAGTTCTTACAAGGTAGGCCCTGTTCTAGATGCTGTAGATTCAGCAGAGAGCAAAATACACCCTCTGCCCAATGAGGGAAGCAATAAACCAATAAATGAATAATATAATTTCAGACCATTATAAATGTTATAAAAAAAGAAAAATGCAGGGCAGAAGGACAGTGAGTGATGGGCATGTGGAGGCTTCTCTTAAACCAGGCATGGGTGTTTAGGATGTTCTTTTTACTTTTATTTTCATTTTTATTTTTTGGAGTAATGAAAATGTTCAAAAATTGATTGTGGTGATGAATGCACAACTATATGATGATACTGGGGGAAAAAAAAGAGGCCTGGGGAGACCCCTTTAAGTAGGGGCATTTGAACAAGAGACCTGAATGAAATGGGGTGGGGGTGAGCCCTGCCATTTCTGAGGGAACAGCATTCAGGAGGAGGGAACAGCAAATGTGAAGGTCCTGAGATGGAATACACCCTGGCATCCTCGCTAAAGGATCAGTCAGAAGACCATTGTGTCCAGAAGATAGCAAGGTAGAGTGGTAAGAGGGGAGGTGAGGGGCACAGAATGACTCACCAATAGGAAATCCATCAGCTATAATCATAAAATTATAACATTAAAGGAGAAAAACCTTATGAATTTATCTGATCCCCAGAAATGAGCTGACATTTCCAGTAAAAACAAAGATATAACTAGACTAAAACTTGCTCATCATGATAAAGAACATTGGTTGGAGGACAACAGCATACAGCCCATTAAATGGTACAATGTAGACATTTCTGTTCGTCAGAAATGAGGAGGGCAGCCTGCTATTACCTCTGTGGTTCAACATTGTTATTTTTGGAGAGTCTAGCTAAAGCAATAAGATAAGAAAATGAAATTAGCAATATCATTGTTTGCACATAATATGCTTCTATATCCCCAAAAGTCATGAGGTATTTTCAAACTACTAAAAAATGAGCCAGCTATCTTTATGCCCTAATCACCCACACCCTGGACCCACATTTTTGCTCTGGCCATAGCTACAGTGATCAGCTGGCCATGCAGGAAAGCCTGACAGCCCATCTCTCAGCTGCACTGCTTATCTCTTGTTTTCCAATCTGGACTCTCTGCCATTCCTGCTTGGGATGCCTCAGAGCTCACTCAACCAGGCTGGCACAGGTACACAACTGGAGGTGTGAGGAAGTTAGCACCCCCAGGCAACTCTTGAGCAAAGAGGAATGGGTGCAGTGGACAAATGCTCCCCTCTTTGTGTATCCAGGGCAATTCTGAGCTGCTGCCACACACCCTTGGAGTACACCTATGGCAGAGACCAGCTCCATAGTGCACGCCTGAATTGGATTTTCCCCCTTCTCTGTTTCACTCTTTCCAGGGTCCCGATTCCTGATCCCAGAAATCACTTCTAAAAATAAACTAGTATACAAGATCATTTTTCCATGTCACTGATTCCACTTTTGGAGGGAACTCAAGCTAAGGGAGTTAGTACTGGAAGTGGCCCTAGAAAGCAGACCCTCAAGGTGGGTTCTAGGAAAAGGCCACACACCCTTCGGATCCCACTGTGAGGGGTTCGTGGCTGGCTTAAGGGAGGCAGTGGTGACCTTTGACCTGTGGTACAGTTACAAAGACCCACCAGGGTAGAGCAGGACGTGCCACAGGTGGAAGGTAAAGCATGGCTCTACCTGGTCCGGATGGCACTTGAATGGATTGAGGCCATAGTAACAGGGGCTGTGGGGCTGGCCGACCTTTGGTAATGGCTTTAAAAGACTCAACAACAACAACAACAAAATAAGAGGCTCAAACCAGGCACTATCCCTTTAAGACCGTCTGTGAAAGTCAGGAAGCCTCCATGCTAACACTTTAGGGGCTCCTTGTCTTCTGCAGGCACCTCGCAAGGTAGTCTGTGCCAAAAGCCAGGCCCAGGATTCAGCTGCAGGCATAGCGGAGCTAGAAAGGAGCCCGAATGCACAGCCGGGACAGGACCCTGTGCTGAAACCAGGGCCCGAAATAGAAAGAATTGGAGGCTGAGATCTCGGATTGGGATATTTGGATAAGAATCTTGAATCCAATCCCCCTGAACCCTCTGGGTCAATAGACACAGCTCCTTCCCCTTCTAGAGGACAGTGACCTCCTCTCACCAAGAGGAACCTGAAAGGTCTCCCCAGAAGCAGGAACCCCACACCATTATGATCCTTGAAATATGCCACCACCCTCTTCATGCTTCCAGATGAATAAATTTGGTCAGATTAACCCAAGTGATGGTTAACTGTACATTGAGTTTCAACACAAAATATCTGGGCAGGGTTGTGACTGAACCAGAAGGATTTCATCTCCCAGAAACAGATTCTGTGATTTGTGGGATTTTCTGAGGAGGGGGTGAGTGCATCTTTGTACAAAGGAAGTTTGCAACATGCAATGTGGCAGCATAAAGTTGTAATTGTTGTTGTACGGAGATTTTAAAGTAGGCAGAAGGATATGCATGGATGCTGGGTAGCCAAAGGGTGGATTGTGGCAGTTACGTGTTCATTTCTCTCCACCCCGCTTCCGACTTTCTGTGCACTGTGCTCCATCCTGCTGAATTACGGGGTCTGCCGACTCTAATGCACATGCCCAGAGTTCTGCCATTCGGAGATGCTGGCAGGATGTCAGCAGGATGGAGAATGAGAGAAGATACTCTTCTTACTTTCTGTTGACATCTCCCCCTTCTTCTTTGGGCTGTCTTTGGAAGTGGGGGTACCCCTTCTCTGGTCCAGCATCTACCGGGGAAACCATTCCTCCCAGGCCTCAGCAACACCCCCAGGTGGCCTGTCCTCCAGGGTCCTGGACCCTGGTCACATGACCTCATCCACTGGTTTCCCCGACCCCAGTTATTACCAAACTCTGAGCTACCTCACCCTTCTCTTTCAGTCTACCCACGGCCTGGGACCAATTCCCTGGATTAAACACCTCCCATTTGAAATACCTAACATGGTTTCTGTTTGCCTGGCTGACTTAAAGGCATATTTTAATTACATTTCCCAATTGATTTTTGGTGCCATTTGAAGTGCAATTGAATTTTGAATAATATTGTGTAATACAATTTTACTAAATTCTTAATACTAATAATTTATCTGTAGATTCTTCCAGATTTTTGAAATAGACAATCATATAGCTGCGAATAACATTGACTTTGTTTTTCTCTTTCACTATGTTTATTCAACTGTTTAAGCCATCCACTGAGTATTTTATATTAATTTAAACCATAAATTATTATATTTTTTTATTTCTAGAAGTGTTTTGGGGGGTGCAGAATCACTTTCAAGTTATGCTACCATACTTTATAGTCTCTTGCTTCTTGCTCACTTTTTATTTCTTTAATAAATAAAATATAATTGCTTTATATGTCTCATAATTCCAATAGCTGCAGTTTTCTGGGTGTGATTCTGTTGTCTGTTGCTTCTGATAGTTTTCACTCATGGTGATTTTTTTTCCTTGTGTGTTTTGACAGTGTCCCTTATGTCCTTTCAAAAGTTATCTGCAGGAAGTTGTCAAACCCAGATTTAGGTTGCATTTCTTCAGAGAATATTTGTAGTTATCCTTTTATTATTGGTTTCTAGTTTTGTTATCTTGCAGTCAGAGAGTAAGTCTTGTAAGATTTCTCACTTTAAAATCAAGTTTTCCTTTATGTTCAGTAAGTAATCAATAATATATATTGAGGATGTTCTATGCACTGTTCATAGAGAAGCACATTCTGTGACTGACCACAAACAGACATGCAAGGTGGATTTTTTCTTTTTCTGTACATCACTTAAATCTCTTCTCTGGAAATTCAAGCTCCTCAGTAACGGGGCCCAAGCCCTTGGGGACGGCACCCGATGAGAAAGGACTTAGTGGGAGCCCGACTCGGGGCAGACCCAGCATCTCCACTCCCAAGCCCTCGGTCATCTGCGTGTTCAGGAGACAGTGTTTCCACAGACAGACTAGCCCAGGCCTTGAGGTGCAGCCTTCCTCCTCTGGAAGCAAGAAAGGCGGTGATGCAGAGGAGAGTGGGGGCCAGGGGTGTGGAGGGGGAGGTCGGGCCCTTGAGGGCCTTCTTCAGAAGTGGGGTGAACGCACAGCCCAGTTTGTCCACCATATTCCCAGTTCAAGCCGGTTGTTGGGAAGATTACACTCCTTCATGGTCACGAGTGTCTGGGTCTGAAGTTACCCGGTCACCCTATCTTTAGGCTGGGTGAGAAGGTTTGATTCGGTCAGCGGGAACTACGGGAAAGCTAGGAAGGGTTTAAGTGGGGGAGTGATGTGTGACTTACATTTTACCAGATCCCACCCTCCAGGAGAAGAGGGGCTGGAGCGGCCCCAGGCACAGAAGGGGGGGACAAGACGCGGTGGGTTCCCGGGTCTGAAGTCCCCTGGCAGGCTCCCCTCTCCCCCTGCCCCGAGCCCGGGGACCTCGCTACCTAGAGGAGAGGCTCCCACTGCAGGCGCGGCCGGACCGGACCAGCCTGGCTCCAGGCCACCAAGCTGGAACTGCGATGGCGGAGAAATCCCCACCTTTCCCGGGCTACCTGGAAGGCACCGGGCTGCCTTCGCCGCCGCAGACAGAAGGGGCTCTCCTTGGAAAGGGAGCGGCCCGCGCTGACCGGGTGAGTAGATCCAGCTCGGTGGTCGCGTGGGTTAGGCGAGGGTGGCCGAGCAGGGCCGAGTGAGGCCCGGGAGGGGGAGGCCGGTGGGGGGGGGGGGGGAGACTGAAGAGATGCGCGCCAGCCCCAGGGGCGCAGAGGCGCGCGGGGTACAGCCCCACCCCAGGCGCGGGCGCCTCCTCTCCCCGCCCGCGGTGCCTCCGCGGCTTCCTCCCACTCGCCGCGCGTCCCGGAGATGGCGGGCCGGGGGCTGGGGGCCGGGGGCCGAGACCCGCCCGGGGCCACCGCGTGGGGCTGCTGGCGAGCGTGGCCGTGGGCAGACGGCGCTCGCCACGCACGTCGCTCGCGGGACCTTCCCGAGAGGAGCGGCCGTCGGCGCAGGAGCTCTGCCGCAGGTGAGCGCGGAGGCGGTGGGCGCCGAGCGCGCGGCCACCCTCCGGGACTGGTCAGGACAACAGCGACGGCCTCGCCGTGCGCCGCAGGTGGACAGCGCGGCCGGTGCTGGCGGGCGCCAAGGCCAAGGCCCCCGGGACGCCGAGCGCCAGACCCCCGCGTCCCCGCGCGCGCCGGGAGACGGGGCCAGCGGGAAGCTTCGTCGGCCAACAGGCCAGTTTTTCCTGTTTAACACGTTAGTCGCTTTTCGTGATTTCTGCAGCTCAGCATTCCTAACCAGTGCCCTTTAAAACAAAGTTGTCGTGGGGTCATAAGTAAGAACTCACGCCAGGGCTCTAAGGCGTCTGCTTTCTTCCTAAATATTTGGTGAAAACTTCAAAACTTTGTATGCCTCTGGCAGGCTGTAAGAAGAAACCAAACCTGGCTTTTTTTTTTTTTTTCCCTCTTGAATAGACTTACTCTTTTCTTCAAGAGGAATTTGTTACAGGTTTTGTTTTGTTCTTTTGTTGTTTTGGTAATTAACACATTCAGAGTTACATCCGATATTTGAGATTGATTGAGGAGCATGAACTAGAGTTTAAGCTTTGTTACACTTAGAGCATTGAATTAAAATAGTAATATTTCCCTCTCCATGTATTTCTAAATCTAGTGATGACACACAGAGCATGGGTTTGACAAGGGACCTCCATCTCTGAGAGGGGACGCAAACAACTGTCCCCACACAGACAGCACATCTCCGCCAGTGGGTTTGTAACTGCCATCTAATCGATTTCTGCATCTGTAATTTGAGCGAAAATAAAATGATTTTACAGTTGCTGGCTTTTAACGATTTGTCTTTCTAGATATTGCTTAAAGCTATATAATTGCTAAAATTTTCGTACATTATCTCTTTGCTTTTCAGTTATTTTCCAGGAAACAAGTTAATAGAGAGAAAAACAGCACCACCTCTCCTTGTTTCTTTTTGCAAAAGTGCTTTCCCTGCCCAGTGTTTTTCCTATGCGAGATTCGCATATTTTGTCTGAATACTTGTGTTGTTTTAACAGTGACACAGGTACTGAGATAGATGACACGGGTACTGAGATAGAAGTAATGCATGTAAGGATATTTTTGCATAGTTTTCATAATGATACGATCTTTCTTGCATTGCTTTAAAAATGTTTTGTAATTTTAAAAAATTATCTTTGAGTTGTTTGTGTCTATTTGCACAAGTTAACAATTTTACCTTACCTGCGGCAGCAGATTTTTCCATTTTAGGGCCCCCAAACTTAGTCATCTGTACATCCTTCTAAATAAAATAGACCAGAAATCTCAAAACTTCGTGTTTGATCTGAAATAGCTAATTTTGTTAAAGTAATCTATGTAGAGATGGCTATAGAAGGCTGTTTGCTTTTTTTTTTTAGTTCTTTTTTTTTTTCATTTTTATTGACATTGTTCAGATACCATACAATTATCCAAAGATCCAAAGTGTACAATCACTTGCCCCTGGGTACCCTCATACAGCTGTGCATCCATCACCACACTTAATTTTTGTTCAATTTTTAGAAACTTTTCATTACTCCAGACAAGAAATAAAGTGAAAGATGAAAAAAGAAAAAAAGGAAAGGAAACTCTAAACCTCCCCTATCCTTAACCAACCCCCCTCAGTTGTTGACTCCTAGTATTGATATAGTACGTTTGTTACTGTTTATGAAAAAATGTTGAAATACTACTAACTGTAGTATATAGTTTGTAATAGGTATATATTTCTTCCCTATATGCCCCTCTATTATTAACTTCTAATTGTATTGTCATACATTTGTTCTGGTTCATGGAAGTGATTTCTAGTATTTGTACAGTTGATCATGGACATTGCCCACCATAGGATTCAGTTTTATACATTCCCATCTTTTGACCTCCAACTTTCCTTCTGGTGACATATATGACTCTGAGCTTCCCCTTTCCACCTCATTCACACACCATTCGGCGCTGTTAGTTATTCTCACATCTTGCTACCGACATGTCTGTTCATTTCCAAACATTTAAGTTCATCCTAGTTGAACATTCTGCTCATACTAAGCAAGAGCATCTACATTTCTTCCACAAGGCAGGAGGGAGAGTCAAAGAAGGTAGAGAGGCAAAAGGAAGAGGAAACAAACAAACAAAAATGACAGCTAGGAAGCAGCAAAAGGAAAAATAACCTTAAATCAAAGTAGAATAAAGAATCAGACAACACCACCAATGTCAAGTGTCTAACATGCCTCCCCTATCCCCCCCTCTTATCTGCATTCACCTTGGTATATCACCTTTGTTACATTAAAGGAAGCATAATACAATGATTCTATTAGTTACAGTCTCTAGTTTATGTTGACTGCATCCCTCCCCCAATGCCTCCCCATTTTTAACACCTTGCAAGGTCGACATTTGCTTGTTCTCCCTCGTAAAAGAACATATTTGTACATTTTATCACAATTGTTGAATACTCTAGATTTCACCAAGTTACACAGTCCCAGTCGTTATCTTTCCTCCTTTCTTGTGGTGTCTCACATGCTCCCCATCTTTCTCTCTCAACCGTATTCATAGTTACCTTTGTCCAGTGTACTTACATTATTGTGCTACCATCTCCCAAAATTGTGTTCCAAACCACACACTCCTGTCTTCTATCACCCTGTAGTGCTCCCTTTAGTATTTCCTGTAGGGCAGGTGTCTTGTTCACAAAGTCTCTCATTGTCTGTTTGTCAGAAAATATTTTGAGCTCTCCCTCATATTTGAAGGACAGCTTTGCTGGATACAGGATTCTTGGTTGGTGGTTTTTCTCTTTCAGTATCTTAAATATATCACACCACTTCCTTCTTGCCTCCATGGTTTCTGCCGAGAGATCCGCACATAGTCTTATGAAGCTTCCTTTGTATGTAATGGATTGCTTTTCTCTTACTGCTTTCAGGATTCTCTCTTTGTCTTTGACATTTGATAATCTGATTATTAAGTGTCTTGGCGTAGGCCTATTCATATCTCTTCTGTTTGGAGTATGCTGCGCTTCTTGGATCTGTAATTTTATGTCTTTCATAAGAGATGGGAAATTTTCATTGATTATTTCCTCTATTATTGCTTCTGCCCGCTTTCCCTTCTCTTCTCCTTCTGGGACACCAATGATACGTACATTATTGTACTTTGTTTCATCCTTGTGTTCCCGGAGACGTTGCTCATATTTTTTCATTCTTTTCTCCATCTGCTCCTTTGCATGTAGGCTTTCAGGTGTTTTGTTCTCCAGTTCCTGGGTGTTTTCTTCTGCCTCTTGAGATCTGCTGTTGTATGTTTCCATTGTGTCTTTCATCTCTTGTGATGTGCCTTTCATTTCCATAGATTCTACTAGTAGGTTTTTTGAACTTTTGATTTCTGCTGTATACATGTCCAGTGCTTCCTTTACAGCCTCTATCTCTTTTGCGATATCTTCTCTAAACTTTTTGATTTGATTTAGCATTAGTTGTTTAAATTCCTGTATCTCAGTTGAAGTGTACGTTTGTTCCTTTGACTGGGCCATAACTTTGTTTTTCTTAGTGTAGGTTGTAATTTTCTGTTGTCTAGACATGGTTTCCTTGGTTATCCAAATCAGGTTTTCCCAGACCAGAACAGGCTCAGGTCCCAGAGGGAAGAAATATTCAGTATCTGGTTTCCCTGCGGGTGTGTCTTAGAAAATTGCTCCACCCCTTGATGCCTCGGGTCACTGTGCTTTTCTGCCCAGCAGGTGGCGCCTGTCAGCCTATAATTCTTGACTGGTGTGAGGAGGTGTGGCCGTGTTCCCCCAGGCTCTGGGGTCTGGTTCTGAATGGAAAGGGCCCCACCCCTTTCCTCCTAGAGAAGACAGACCCCTCAGGTGGAGGTCATTAGCATTTCAACGGTCTCTCTCTCTGCTTGTGCTGTCTCCACCCTTCCCAGAGTCACAGCCCTGGAAACTGAAAATGACTGGGGCTTTCTCCACTGAGCCGAAAAAGAAACAGATAGTTCCCTTCAGACCCAGTCCAAGGTGACCCTCCGGCTCTCCCAGGTCAGTCATCACCCAAAGCCTCTGTCTGTTTTTTGGGGATTCGTACCTGTAGTGAGCAGTTCACACTCACTACTTAAAACCCCAGTTGGAGCTCAGCTGAGCTGTATTCGCTTGCTGGGAGAGAGCTTCTCTCTGGCACCACGAGGCTCCGCAGCTCGGGCTATGGGGGAGGGGGTCTCCCGACCTGATTCCGCAGGTTTTACTTGCAGATTTTATGCTGTATTCTCGGGCATTCCTCCCAATTCAGGTTGGTGTATGATGAATGGATGGTCTCGTTTGTCCCCCCGCAGTTATTCTGGATTATTTACTAGTTGTTTCTGGTTTTTTGTAGTTGTTCCAGGGGGACTACTTAGCTTCCACTCCTCTCTATGCTGCCATCTTGCCCGAGTCCCCTGTGTTTGCTTTTATTTATAATGTGTGATGTTTTAATAGAAGGATGGATTCTACTTTAATGTAAAAACTATTGCTTGGAACCTAACAATGCCTGACCGCAAATTGCCAACACCAGACGGGAGGCTGGGCCTGGCCCCTGGCTCATCCTCTCCCACCTGGGATTTCAGGCCCTTACCTTTGGAGCCCTGAGCCACAACCCGCTCACTCCCCTCCTCCAACCCCGGGTGGGCTTCAGACCCCCTATTCTCTGGGGTCCCTCCTGTCAGTGTCTCCTCCCACCCTCTTCTGGCTCCAAAGCCCTTAATCACCTCTAAGGGGACTTAACATTTCTAAGAGAAGGGGAGGGGCTGCGGGAGCTCCCTGCCTGCTCAGTGTCCCTGTGCAAGCTGGCCCCTCCTGCTGCTGGAGCAGAGACAAAAAACACAGAGCTGTGAGCCCAGAGTATTGGGCCCTGCGGGGAAATCATGCCAGGGACAAGTCACGGCCGGTTCCCAGGCCTGAGGACGCAGAGCGGCAAGGGCTGGACGTCACTGCCTGGAAGCTGTGTGGGCCCCCAGTTCCCCCAGCCCCCCTGGTCTGCCCATCCTGCCCTGGGGAGGTCCTGGGTCCATGGGTCCTGGTTGCTCTGGATATCAGGCTCATCCCAGGAAAAGTTCCCTGAGAGCCGTCTCTTCCTTTGGATTCCTAAGACCACCTCAGACATGCCCACTCCCATCAGGTCTCCAGCGTGGAGCCCCAGGCAGTGCTGGTTCCTGATCACCGTAAGGACTGGCCAGGCCACACTGACAGCTCCTCTGACCTCGGGAGTACGTGAGCAGCATTATTCTTGGGTGTGTAGGTGCACACACACATGCACACACGTGCAGGTATGATAACACTATAGACCTGGATTTTCATTCTCTTCCTACATTTCTGATTTCTGTACATTGAAAACACACTGCCTGCAGTCCCTGTGGAGTCAAGTAAAGTGAATTTGAAAGCAGCAAACAGGATGACTTGTTTGGAGGTTTGGAGCCGTGTACCCCAGAAAAACATGTTTTTAAACTTAATCCATTCCTGTGGGTGTGAGCCATTGTAAGTGGGACCTTTTGATGGGGTTACTTCAGTTAGGGTGTGACCCACCTCAATCAGGGTGGGTCTTAATCCTATTACCCAAGTCCTTTATAAGCAGAATGAAATTCAGAGAGACACAGAAAATTCCAGAGAGAGCAGCCGAAGCTGAAAGTCAGTGGAACCTGGACGAGACCAGGAGAGGCCGCCATGTGCATGGCCAGGTGTCAGAGGAGCCCAGGCCGGGGATCTCCAGCAGCAGCCCAGAGCACCGTCTTTAGGAAGAAAGTATCCCCCCAAATGCTTGATTTCATGAGACCTTGATTTGGATGTCTCCTGGCCTCAGAGCAGTGAGCCAATAAATCTCCATTGTTTAAGCCAACCCAGTGCCTGGTATTTGCTTGAGTAACATGGAAACTAAACACCTCGTGAGGGGTACTTTGGAACCTGCAAGTGCTGTGCCCAGTTGAGGGCTCCATGAAGCTGTGGCAGGCTAACTTGTTGGTTGGCAAGTGGGGTGAAATCCCAGACCCTGCACAGTTCTTGACACTGGGCTGTAGGAGATGTGCATGCTCGGAACACGTAGGGAATGACAAGCTAGTTTCCAAAGCAGTAGTAACACTCTGCATGTCCACAAGCAGAGGGTAAATGTTTCTGCGACTCCAAATCAGACGCAGCACAGGGTGTGGTCAGGCTTTTTTTTGCCAATGTGCTGTGGTTTCAGTTTGCATTGTTCAGACTGCTGGTGGTGGTGAGAATTCTTTTGCAGGGCTTAAAATGACATTGGTTTTCCCCTTGCGTGAGGTGTTGGCTCCTTTTGCTGCATTGTGTGTGCCCTTTGCTTTCTGGCTCAAGAGAGGTCTTACTTATCTCGCAGCCCCAGCAGTGACCTCCAGTGACCACCCCCAACCGATGTAGTCCCCCAACCCCTGAGAGTGGGCTGGATGTGGTAACACTTCTAAGGAACAGAATTTACAAAAGTGATGGGATGTCCCTTCTGAGATTAGGTTACATAAAGACTGTGTCAACTGTCTTATCAGTCTTTTTGGGGCTCTCTCTCAGACCCCTCATTCTGGAAATACAAGCTGCTGTGTCATGAGAGGCCTGATGGAGAGAACCACATGGCAAGGAACTGAGGTCTCTGGGCAATAACCAACGAGGACCCACACCCTACAGTGGTCACGTGAGTGAACTTGGAGGTGACCCTTTCTTTGCTGAGCCTTGAAATGACTGCAGCCCCACCTGAGAGCTGGACCGCACACAGTCCCAGCTCAGCTGCTCCGAGATGCCTGACCCTTGGAGACCATGAGATAATAAATGCTTGTTGTTTTAAGCTGCTAAATTTTGAGGTAACTTGTTATGCAGCAATAAAATAATATATACACAGATTTCTGGGATCTAGGAGTGGGGGTTGCCAGAGCAAATATCTAAAAAGGTGGGAACCAGGCAATAGCAGAGGCTGGGAGGATATTGAGGAGTGTATTAGAGGAAGGCTAAATCACCTTGAACAGACCCTTAGTAGAAATCTGGATTTTGAGGATGCTGCCAGTGAGGGTTCAAAAAGAAGTGAGGAATGGATTACCAGAAACTGGGGGAACCGAGACCCTTGTTCTTCAGCGAAAGAAAACTTAGCAACATTGTTGTCTGCTGTTACGTGGAAAGAAAAAAAAAAAAAGTGCCTACTGAAATTCATGATCTAGCTAGAGGATTTCCAAGCAAAGTTTTGAAGGCACAGCCTGGTTTCTTCTTGCTGCCTATAGTAAAATGTGAGAGGAGAGAAATAAATTTGGAAGACTCTTAGTAAAAGGACCAGTACTTGATGGTTGTGAAAATTGTCAGCATTTCAAACAGCAGAAGATGTTTGTTCCAGTTTGAATGTATTATGTCCCCCAGAAAAAGCCATATTCTTTTTTTTTTTATTAAATTCAGTTTTATTGAAATACATTCACACACCATGCAATCATCCATGGTATACAATCCACTGTCCACAGTATGATAACATAGTTATGCGTTCATCACCACAATCTATCTCTGAACATTTTCCTTACATCAGAAAGAACCAGAACAAGAATAAAAAATAAAAGTGAAAAAAGAACACCCAAATCATCCCCCCATCCCACCCCATTTGTCCTTTAGTTTTTATCCCCATTCCTCCACTCATCCATACACTAGATAAAGGGGGTGTGACCCAGAAGGTCTTCACAATCACACTGTTACCCCTTGTAATCTACGTTATTATATAATCATCTTCAGGAGTCCAGACTGCTGGGTTGGAGTTTGGTAGTTTCAGGTATTTACTTCTAGCTATTTCAATACCTTAAAACCTAAGAAGTGTTATCTATATAGTGCATAAGAATGTCCACCAGAGTGACCTCTCGACTCCGTTTGAAATCTCTCAGCCACTGAAACTATTTCGTCTCATTTTGCATCCCCCTTTTGGTCAAGAAGATACTCTCAGTCCCACGATGCCGGGTCCACGTTCATCCCCGGGAGTCATATTCTGCATTGCCAGGGAGATTTACACCCCTGGGAGTCGGGTCCCATGTAGTGGGGAGGGCAGTGAGTTCACCTGGCGAGATGGCTCAGTTAGAGAGAGAGAGGGCCACATCTGAGCAACAAAGAGGTACTCAGGGGGAGACTCTTAGGCACAATTACATGCAAGTTTAGACTCTCCTTTGCAGTAATGAGCTTCATAAGGGCAAGTCCCATGATCGAGGGCTCAGCACATCAAACCGCCAGTCCCAACGTTTGTGACAACATCAACACCAGTCCAGGTGAGGATGTCCAACACATCCGCACCTTCCCCCAGATCCTCAGGGCTGGGGAGGGGGAGGCTGTAAATATATTTTTTATTATCTGCCCAAATTACTCTGGGATGTGTCACTATTTCACTCCAGCCTGTACTAACCTACCGTATCTCACTTCCTATTCAAAGTTCCATGCAATTGTGGTGTTTGAACAAATCGGCTGTAGAGTTGTACCGTTTAGAAAATTTAGATCCTGTACCAAATAGATATCTCTTCCCTTGGTCTCATATGGAAGTTGAAGTTTTAAAACACAGTCAGTTTCGACCTTTACCCTTTGGCCTGGCTTGCCCTGGTCTTAACCAGACCTGCTTCATTCATATCACTAATTGAAGTCTGGGCTCTTTTTCAGCTTTTTTTTTTTTTTTTTTTTTTTTTTTTGACAGTGAAAAGCCATATTCTTTGATGCAGTCTTGTGGGGCAGACGTTTTGGTGCTGATTAGATTTGCATGGAGATGTGCCCCACCCAACTGCAGGTGATAACTCTGTTGAGATATTTCCATGGAGGTGTGGTCCCAACCATTCAGGGTGGGCCTTGATCAGTGGAGCCATATAAATGAGCTGATGGGCAGAGGGAACTCAGTGCAGCTGAGAGTGAACTTTTGAAGAGGAGCTACAGCCAAGAGGGACACTTTGAAGAAAGCACAGGAGCTGCAGATGAGAGGCTATTTGAAGACGGCCGTTGAAAGCAGACTCTTGCTCCGGAGAAGCTAAGAGAGGACAAATACCCCAAGTGCAACTAAGAGTGACATTTTTGAGGAACTGCAGCCTGGAGAGGAACGTCCTGGGAGAAAGCCATTTTGAAACCAGAACTTTGGAGCAGATGCCAGCCACGTGCCTTCCCAGCTAACAGAGGTTTTCCGGAGGCCATTGGCCATCCTCCAGTGAAGGTACCCGATTGCTGATGTGTTACCTTGGACACTTTATGGCCTTAAGACTGTAACTGTGTAACCAAATAAACCCCCTTTTATAAAAGCCAATCCATCTCTGGTGTTTTGCATTCCAGCAGCATTAGCAAACTAGAACAATGTTAAAATTAATAAATGGTTTCTAAGCAAGGTTCAAATCAAAGAGAAAGTGTCCTAAAGATGAAGCCGAGGGTGTGCCTGTAAAACCTTTTGCTAGACCTCAGAAAGGTCAAAGCTAACACCTCAGTCACACAAAGGATCTTTTAAAAAGATTAGGGTGTCCCTACCTCACACTATATACAAAAACCAACTCAAAATGGATCAAAGACCCAAATATAAAAACCAGAACCATAGAACGCCTAGAAGATAACATAGGGAAGTATCTTCAGAGCCGTGTGTTAGGCAATGTTTTCTTAGACTTTACACCCGAAGCACAAGCAACAAAAGAAAAAATAGACAAGAGGGATTCATCAAAATTAAAAAGTTTGTGCATCAAAGGACTTTATCATGAAAGCAAAATGACAGCCTACAAAATGGGAGGAAATATTTGGAAACCACATATCCAGAATATATAAAGAAATCCAACAACTCAACAACAGAAGACAAAAATCCCAATTTAAAAATAGGCAAAACCTCCCCCTACGTGGGATCAGACACCCAGGGGAGTGAATCTCCCCGGCAACGTGGAATATGACTCCCGGGGAGGAATGTAGACCTGGCATCGTGGGATGGAGAACATCTTCTTGACCAAAACGGGGATGTGAAAGGAAATGAAATAAGCTTCAGTGGCAGAGAGATTCCAAAAGGAGCCGAGAGGTCACTCTGGTGGGCACTCTTACGCACAATTTAGACAACCCTTTTTAGGTTCTAAAGAATTGGGGTAGCTGGTGGTGGATACCTGAAACTATCAAACTACAACCCAGAACCCATGAATCTCGAAGACAATTGTATAAAAATGTAGCTTATGAGGGGTGACAATGGGATTGGGGAAGCCATAAGGACCACACTCCACTTTGTCTAGTTTATGGATGGATGAGTAGAAAAATAGGGGAAGGAAACAAACAGACAAAGGTACCCAGTGTTCTTTTTTACTTCAATTGCTCTTTTTCACTCTAATTATTATTCTTGTTATTCTTGTGTGTGCGCTAATGAAGGTGTCAGGGATTGATTTAGGTGATGAATGTACAACTATGTAATGGTACTGTGAACAATCGAATGTACGATTTGTTTTGTATGACTGCGTGGTATGTGAATATATCTCAATAAAATGAAGATAAAAAAATGGGCAAAAGACTTGAATAGACATTTCTTCAAAGAAGATACGCAAATGGCCAAAAAAGCACATAAAAAGATGTTAAACAGCATTAGCCATTAGGGAAATGCAAATCAAAACCACAGTGAAATACCATTTCACATCCACTAGGATGGTTACTATTTAAAAAAAAAAACAAAACACAAACTTACAAGGATTGAAGAGAATGTAGAAAAATAAGAACTCTCATTCATTGCTGGTGGGAATGTAAAATGGTACAGCTGCTGTGGAAGGCAATTTGGCAGTTCCTCAGAAAGTTAAGTACAGAATTACAATATGACCCAGCATCCCCATTCTAGGTATATACCCAAAAGAATTGAAAGGAGGGACTTGAAAAATATTTGCACATTCATGTTCATAGTGGCATTATTCAAAATTGCCGAAAGATGGAAACAACCCAAGTGTCCATCAACTGATGAATGGATAAACCAAATGTGGTCTATACATTCAGTGGACTATTTTTCAGCCATAAAAAGGAATGGAGTTCTGATACAAGTGACAACATGGATGAACCTTGAAAATCTCATGTTGAGTGAAATAAAGGCCCAAAAGGACAAACACTGTATGAATCTCACTGCTATGAGATGACTAAAATAAGCAAATTCACAGAGTCAGAATCTACAATACAGGTTACCAGGGGACAGGGATGGGGTAGGGAATAGGGAGTTGTTCTGGTTTGCTAATACTGCCGTTTTGCAAAACACCAGAAATGGATTGGGGGTTTATTTGGTTACAAAATTGTTCTTAAGGCCATAAAGTCCAAGGTAAGGCATCAACAATAGGGTACCTTCACTGGAGGATGGCCATTGGCATCTGGAAAACCTCTGTTAGCTGGGAAGGCACGTGGCTCGCGTCTGCTTGCTTCCAGGTTGCATTTCAAAATGGCGTTCTCCAAAATGTCAGTGTCAGCTTTCAATGTCCGTCTTCAAAATGTCTCTGTCAGCTGCAGCTGTGTTCCTTCTGTTTTTTGGCATTTTTATATGGCTCCAGTGACTTAATTGAGTCCCACCCTGAATGGGTGGGGTAACACCTCCATGGAAATTATCCAATCAAAGTCTTGCCCATGGTTGATTGAGTCACATCTCCATGGAAATACTCAATGAAAGAATTCCAACTTAATCAACACTAATATGTCTGTCCCCACAAGATTGCATTAAAGAACATGGCATTTGGTGGGGGACATAATACATCCAAACTGACACAGGAGTTAATGCTTAAATTATATGGAGTGTCTATTTGGAATGATGGAAAATCCGTCCTTTGGGGCTGTGAATAACTATTATTTGTTTTAAGATTAGATTAATCATCCATTGTTGGACGGAAATGAGTCGGTTTGCGATTAAACAGCTGGGTGATGGGAATTTATGACGGTGGTGATGGTAGCACAACATTGTGAATGTAATTAACAGCCTTGAATTATATATTTGAATGTGATTAAACAGGGAAATTTTAGGTTGTATATACATTACTAGAATAAAATTTTTTAAAAAAATCTATAGGACTGTACAACACGCACAGTGAACCCTTAGTGTAAGCTGTAAACTACAATTAATAGTACAATTATAAGAATGTGCTTCCATTCATTGTAACAAATGAACCACACTAATGTAAGGCATTAATAATAGGGTGGTGTATGGGAGCCCTATATTTTATGCATGATTGTTCTGTAAACCCACAACTTCTCTAATTTAAAAAAAAAAAAGATGAAGGCATGCCTCACAGATCCTGTCACTTAGACAAACAAGAGGGTCGTTAGGAATCTGGAGGACACTGGCCCTCAGTCATGTCAGCAGGAGCCCAAGGTAGAGAAGAGTGGGTGTGTCCTTTCTCTCATGGAAGAATCCTGATTCACAGGAGGACACAAATTTTGCGAGAGAATTGTATCAGCAAAAACACTACCAGCTTGGACTAAAAGGGATGGAGACAATCAAAAATGAAAAAAGACTTTGGACCTCCAAAATTCTTACTGGAAAGGAGCCAGCTGAGAAAAGTACATGGTTACAAACATGTGCTATGTTTCATGAAGAACGAAAGAAGGATGACTCAGAGAGAGGAACTGAGCTCTCAGAGAGCAGAGCTCACTGCCATGGAAAATTATCCTAGGCCTTGAGACCTAAGCAAAGAACTTTCAACATTTGCCTGGCTGGATTTCAGAATTGCTATGGACCAGTAGCTCCTTTGTGTCTCTCAGTGCCCCCCTTTTTGAACAGGAGTATCTAGAGCAGTTATCTTCTTCAGCTCCACCGTTGTATATTGGTGGTGGTGGTGGTGGGATAACTTATCTTAGTTTCACAGATCTACAGACCAAGAGGAACTATATTTGAGGAACTGTGTACTTAAGGAACTATATCAGAGAAGCCTTATTGTCACCTAGATCTGATTTAGATGACAAGATTCTGAACTTTAAGCTGATCATATGTGGAAGATTACATTATTCCATTTTATAATATTAAACCAACCTTGTGTTCTTGAGGTAAATTACGATTGGCTGTTAGCTGATATAAATTTTCCTAGGTTGATGGATTGGTTTTGCCAAGAATTTGTTTCATATTTTTGCATCTATGTTCATGAATAAAACTTGCCTATAGTTTTTTATACTGCCCTTGTTTGCATTTGGTGTCAATATTAGGCCAACCACAAAAACTCTTGTGGGGGATGTTTCCTCTCTTTCTATTCTCTGGCAGGTCCTGTGTAAAATTGGCTTGATCAGTTCTTTCAACATTTGGTAGAGATTACTTGTAGATGTATCACTTTGAAAAGATTTTTAATGTATTTAGTGGCTATGGATTTTTTAATTTCTTCTTAATTTAGTTTTCTAATTTACATTTTTCTGGGAATCTATCCTATCTTTTCAAATGTATTGACATAAAATTGAAAGCAAAAGCTCACAAATTCTCAGATGCAGGCTCTAAGATGGGGTTAGCTTGTGAGATGTTCGTTAAGGAGTGCCCTTGTAATGATACCTATGGAAGAAAGGGGAAGAGGGGGAGCAGGCAGAGGGAGAAGTTGAACTCAATGTGGCCCCAATGACCACCTCAGCCAATCCCGCAGGATCTCTGGAACTATTTGAGCTGGGTCAAAATGATCAGGACTTTATTCCTTCATCAGATCATCATTGGATATGGTAAATACTCAGGAAAGGGCAAGATATTGAGAAAGCCTTCCCTCTGGCAGCTGAGGCAGTCCCTGAAAGGGCTGATAGCTGAAGTCTTCCAGTATCCCTCCCAGCAACTGGAGCAGCAAGTCTGCTGGAGGAGAATCTGGGCAGCACACCCAGAGTCCATCATAACAAGGTCATATAAAGAACCCATTTCCCTTGGTTTGCTCTCAGTATAGTGATGTTACCTTTCTCTTGTATAACTTTGCTAAAATTAGCAAGAAACAGCCAACACACACCAACATTTACCTTTTTCTAACTGCTTCCCTTGCTACATGATAGTTAATTAAGAAGAAATAAACCACACCAGTTGTTTTAAGAGAGAATACCATATAAAGAATTGTTCACCAGGTACTGGGAAACTGAAAAAAGCAAAAAGGGGATACTGATATATCTCCAAGGTGGTAATTGCAAGGAAGCAGTGACCATGCCTAGTGCTGATGGAACAAAGGTAAGACGTTGAGACTCTTAAACTTAAAAGCTGAGAGAAGGGACCCACAGGAACTGACACTTGGACCTCTGAGGCAGGGGTGTGCCCAATTTGTGCTGATTCCTCAACAGCTTGAAGGAGGGACCTCATTATGCTGAGATTCAAATCTCAGTGGACAGGGTGCCAGCATGCTGGTGCAGGTGTTTCTAAGAGGTGCAATGAGGCTTGTTCTAGGAATGTGGAAAAAGCATCAATGGGAACCAGCTGCTGAGATTGGAATCAACTGCTGCTGCCAGGGTGAAGCATCATTCCTCAACCAAACAAGACAAACAAGGATCATTTCCCTTCTCCAGCTTTCCAATTACCCCCAGCACCTTCTTTGGGCAGATTCCAACAGGGAGCTAGCTGGCAAAGGAGAAATGTGGTTTGCAGAGAACCAGCTCAGCAGCACAAACCAGAGTGTAGAAGGGTAGTTGTGAAGCTGCGAGAATAATAGCTAACACAGTCCACCCCTCTGGCCACCAAGAATCCATGCATACCCTTCCACCAAAATTTGAACTTCCACACCAACAAAAACAACTTTGTGTTTCTACCCTAACAGAATGCAACTTTCTTTCACCCCCTCCCTAAAAGGAGACACAAAGTCCCAACAGCCATTGTATCCATGGCTGGGATCCAGTGACAATATCCATCCCCAGACTATTGTAATTACTCCCCAAATTCAGGCACAGTCCAATCTGAGTATTTTGTTACCTATAGACAAAATTTAAAGGTTAACCAATACTAAGAATCCTTTTATAAATAAGGGGAAGAAGGAGAGAAAAAAGATATGTTTTTATGCATATCCATGTTGGTTTTTATGCTTCCCCATAACAAGCAGACAAGAAAATAAGCTGCTCCAGTCATCATTTCTATAGCTGGTCATGAGGCCATAGTGGTTTTTATAATTTTCTCCATCTTTTCTTTGCCCTCAGCCTGGGCATTGGAGGGTTGGCATTGTTTACTTAAAAGTATGACTCAAATCTTCATTCCTGAAGGATCTGAATACCCAGTGGGGTCCTGCCAATTTTTGGTTGATATCATTTTCCAATAACCTTTTATTATTGGAGTGGAAATACCAAGAGGTGCCTAAACAAACCCTCTGGGTCCTTGGATATAATAATGAGAGGAGCCACTTCCACTCCCACCCCATTGACTCCCAAATCACTGTGGGAAAACAACACCATAGATTAGTCCCTGATAAAAGGTTATGTCACAACCTATCACATGGATCCCATCCTTTCAGGCTTTGTTCTCCCAGGTGGTGCTACACTGAGTGCTCAGCAGGCTGTCCCTCCATTCTGTCAGGCCAGCTGCTTCCAGGTGAAGGAATAGAAAGCCAGGCCACTGAAGCCCAGGAGCCTGAGCTCCACCAGTTTTGTTGTAAAATGAACTCCTTGATCAAAGAAATGTTCTGCAGGAAACCATGCGGGGTCTATAAGTGTACGGACGGTGGTACCGGCAGAAGCGTTACAGCAGGGGAGGTGAATCCACGTGCAGAATAAGTGGCTATTCCGTGAGAACAGACCTCGGCCCCTCCGTGGAGGAAGGGATCTCATGTAATCAGCCTCCCACCAGGTGGTCGGCTGTTTCCCCAGAAATGGCACCATATTAGGGGCTCAGCATCAGTCTCTGCTGCTGGCAGGTTAGGCACCCGACAGTGATGACAGTCAGCTCCAACACGGCGAGGCAAAGTCCACGATGCTGAGCCCACACGTGGCTGCCACCACTGTCACGTCGGCCACTCTGTATGTGGGCCCACTGAGCAGCCAGTGGACGGCTGGGGAAAGAGGCTGACTGACATGCACAGATGGATTGTCCTGTCCTCCTGATTATCAAAAGCCTCCCTGTGGCAGCTGCCTTTTGGTGGGCATTCAATGTGACAAAGTATCTTCACAGTCTCGGCCTATCCAGAGAGGTCCATCCTCATATCTCTTTCCCAGACTCTTGGAATCTTGTCTTTCCTCATCTCTGATGCCAAACCATTAGCGACTGCCCATGAACCAGTGTAGATCACACTTCTGGCCATGTCAACTGGTCTTTCAGTTCTGGCAAAGCGGACAGCCAAATGCACTGCTTGAAGTAATGACCACTGGTGGGATGTTCAGGTCCAGTGCTGCACCTGTCCACTTCCAGGTGGTATCAGCAAATCATGCAGATTCGTGTGTAAACCAGGCTCAAGGTTTTTCCTCCTCAATCACCTGGCCATAAAGAACTCCCTGTGAGGTCACAGGTTTGGATTGTGAGGGAGGAGGCACAGCTTACCAATGTCTGCCTGCAAAGGTGCTGAAGACGCAGTGTTATCAGATGTTTAGCGGTTGTAGGCCGGGCCGGCCGGCTTCCTGGCCCGCACATGCGCATACGTGCAGCTGAGAGAGAAAGGAGGCCCTGCCATCTGGGAGCCGGCCGGGCACTCCCAACTAGAACCTGTTGTTGTGTTGAACATAAATAACTTCACAGAACATCAGCGTCAGACAGGAGCACTCTGACCACAGTAGATCAAGAGAAAAACGAGACTATTTTGTAATAATGTCTGGACACCAGCGAAAACATGAATACTGTCCAAACCACACAAAATACTCAACAGCCCCCCAACCTCGGCTAAGAATGAGTGACAGCTCTTCTTTACCGATGACAGCCTTAGCCTTACTCTGGTCCTCCCTCCTTCTAGATAAGATGTAAGAAGGCCAGTTATGTAATTCCGCAGCTTCCTGACGGCCTCCAGGCCTGGGCAGAGCCCTGCTTCCTTAACCTTCTCCCAAATCACCTCGCACAAGCCAGGTCCCTTCTAACTCCCTCTTTTCAGAGTTTCCACAGTGTTCTCCCTCCCTGCTACGAGGAGAAAATTCTACTCGATCCACTCCACGTGTGCCCTAGTGGCCCCTGGCTGGAGGGCGGTGACCCTCCCCGTGCTGGCGGCAGTCTGGTGGCAGTCGGTGTTATTATTATTGTGAAATACAACATATACAGAAAAGTGATAGTTTTCAAAGTAAGATTTAACAAGTGGTTAGACAGCACATTTCGAAGAATGTTATGGGTCACAGTTCCAGAGTTTCAGTTATTTCCTTATTGTGAAATATAAGATATATACAGAAAAGTGATAACTTTCAAAATACAACTTAATGAGTCACTATAGAGCAAATTTCAAAGAATGTTATGGGTTACAGTTCTACAATTTTAGTTCTTTCCTTCTGGCTATTCTAATACCCTAGCAACTAAATGAATATATATAGATAGATACAGATATATTGATATATATTGATATAAAGATTTGGTATTTGTAATCCTTTGTTAAATTCCATCTTATCTGATGCTATCCCTTCCCCTTGTTAATCACTTTCTCCATCTTCAGGGGTGTCTGGGCAGTGACCACCCTAACCTGTTCATATTGAAAGGGGGTGTCGACATTATGGGAAGAAGGGACACATCTGGTTGATGTTGTTGAAGAGGCTGTTGCCTCCGGGTTTTGGCAGTGAGCGATTTAGAGGGTGGGAGAGTTGGAGGAGTAGGCGAGAATGACTTCCCGAATAACAAAAATCTGCCACACTCGGGGCCCCTCCCTCTGGGCTCCACTGGAGTTGGGAGTTTATTAAACGGCCCAGCGTTGCAATCCTGGGGCTGGAAGCCAGGACAGAGACGCTTCCTTCACTACTCCCCTGGATCCTCGCAGCCAGGAAGCTGGGAGAGTCCCCACCTCCAAATTAAAACCAGATTCGGACCCGGCGAGAGGCTTCATGGGAAGGGATGACCGTCCGGGGGAAAGGGACTGTGGCACCGGAGGGCAGGGGCTCCCGCGACAGGGTCCGCGAGCGCCTGGAGGGTGAAGCCAAAGGGTTTTTCTTCTATAGGGAGCGGGGCGCGCGCGCGGCGTGACCCCGGGAGATGGGGCACGTTTCATGGGAAGCAGCTGCTTTCGGGAGGCGCCCCCGGAGTTCAGGCGCCTGGGCAAGGGGAGAAGCTTTCGGTTAACAAGGTTCCCACGGATCCGAGGGGACAAGCAGTTCAGCTGCTTGTGAGGCAAAGGCAGGGGGTGGGCGAGGGGGGCCCCGTGAGTCTCCAGGGAAGGGCGGCTCTTTGCAGGGAGCCGGTTTCCAGAACACAAAGGTGGGGGGATTGCTAACCTTCGCTGTCCTCCAGGGTCACCCCACATTTCCATGACCTCACTGGCGGCAGAAAAGAGCAAAAAACGTCAAGGGGCAGGACCTCCAGCCCCGCGCAGCCGGAGACCCCCGTCACCCCGGAGCGAGATGGGGCGGGGCGCACGCACAGGCGGGTTCCGGCTCTCGGCTGAAGCCTTCTGGAGTTGCACTACCTACAGCCAGGTTTTTGTTTTTCTCCTTCCTTCCTCCCTCCCTTTCTCCCTTCCTTTCTTCCTTCCTTCCTTCTCCTCCCTCCCCCCCCCTCAGTTTTAAGAAAAATAAAGTTTTAGCTTTAAACCCTCTGAATCTGCACTCCCCAGTGGCCCAGGGAGGAACAGGGGATGTGGCGCCCCCCACTCTTGGAAACAGGGGACCCCATTGGTTGCTTCCTTTCCTGAAGGTTTCTTCTCCCAACTCCTCCCCCGCCCCCTCCGAGCCCTGGGCCCAGGAGGCTGCCCCGAGGGGGGCGGGTGGGGGGCGCGGTGGCCCTCCCTCCTCCTTGCCCCCCCCCCCACACCTCCTCCGCCCCCAACCCCTCGGGAAGCCATGATGCTACTTTTAAAATACCCAAGAGCGCAAACGAAATACATCGATCTGGTCAGCAATATGGAAGACTAAGGCTTTTAAAACACATTTATCAAAACTCGGAGCAGTTTCTTTCTCATAACACTATTTTGTCCTTCAAATGAAGACACTTCTTTGGAAAAGAAGTTAAAAAGCAGCCATGATTGGTAATCATATATGTGATAAGGGTTACCATCCAGAATATATAAAGAATTCCTATAACTCAACAACAAAAAGACAACTGTTGAAGTTTACTAAAGCTGCCGGAATGCAATATACCAGAAATGGGTTGGCTTTTACAATGGGGATTTATTATTACCTTACAAATTTACAGTTCTAAGGTCACAAAAATGTCCCAATTAAGGCATCAACAGGTTGATACCTTCTCTGAAGACAGGACATCTGTGTCAGATAGCAAGGCACACGTGGCTGTCTGTGGATGTCTGCTGGTCCTTCGCTCCCAAGTTGCTTCCAGCTTCTGGCCTCAGTGGCTCCCCTCAGCTTCTGTGGCTGTGTCCTTGTTTCTTAGCTTCTCTGGGGCTTCTCTCTGAGCTCTCTGGGCCTTTTCTCTTCTTTATCCTCTCACAGAGGACTCCAGTAAAAGGATTAAGACCTACCTTGAATGGCTGGGTCACATCTCAACTGAAATAACTTAATCAAAATGTCCCACCCACAACAGGTCTGCACCCACAGGAGTGGATCAAAAGAACATGGCCTTTTCTGGGGTACATAACAGCTTCAAACCACCAACCAAATGAAAAATGGGCAAATGATTTGAATAGATATTTCTTCAAAGAAGATATTCAAATGGCCAATAAGCATATGAAAAGATGCTCAAAATCATTAGCCACTGGAGAAATGCAAATCGATACTACAATGAGATACTTCACACCTACCAGGAAAGCTTTTAAAAACAACAATAAGTGTTGGCAAAAACATGAAGTAAGAACCTTCATATATTGTTGATGGGAATCTAAAATGATATATCCACTGTGAAAAAAATTTGGTGGTTCCTCAAAAAGGTAAACGTAGAATTACCATATGTGCCAGTTTGAATGTATTATGTCCCCCCAGACGCCATTATCTTTGATGTAATCTTGTGTGGGCAGACCTATCAGTGTTAATTAGATTGTAATTCTTTGAGTGTTTCCATGGAGATGTGACCCACCCAACTGTGGGTGATGACTCTGATTGGGTAATTTCCATGGAGGTGTTGGCCTGCCCACTCAGGGTGGGTCTAAATTAAATCACTGGAGCCATATAAATGAGCTGACAAACAGCAGGAACTCAGTGCAGCTGAGAGTGACATTTTGAAGAGGAGCTACAGCCAAGAGGGACACTTTGAAGAAAGCACAGGAGCTGCAGACGAGAGACAGTTTGAAGACGGCCATTGAAGGCAGACTTTTGCTCCGGAGAAGCTCAGAGAGGACAAATGCCCCCAGAGCAACTGAGAGTGACATTTTTGAGGAACTGCAGCCTAGAGAGGAACATCTTGGGAGAAAGCCATTTTGAACCCAGAACTTTGGAGCAGGCACCAGCCACAATGCCTTCCCAGATAACAGAGGTTTTCCGGACACCACTGGCCATCCTCCAGTGAAGGTACCCAATTGCTGATGTGTTACCTTGGACACTTTATGGCCTTAAGACTGTAACTGTGTAACCAAATAAACCCCATTTATAAAAGCCAATCCATCTCTGGTGTTTTGCATCCCAGCAGCATTAGCAAACTAGAACACCATTTGACTCAGCAATCCCACTTCTAGGTATATACCCAAAAGAATTGAAAACAGGGACTCGAACAGATACTTGTACACCAATGTTCATAGCAGCATTATTCAAAATAGCCAAAAAGTGGAAACAACCCAACTGTCCATTGAGAGATGAATAAACAAAACGTGATATATACATACAGTGGAATGATATTGTCATAAAAAATAAATAAAATGCTGATTCATTCTATAACACTGATGAACCTTGAAGACATGTTGAGCGAAAAAATCCAGGCACAGAAGGACAAATACTGTAGATCCCACTTAAACGAGGCATCTAGAACAGGCAAATTCACAGCGACAGAAGGCAGAACAGAGGCTACCAGGGGTGAGAGGGGCGGGAATGGGGGTTATTGCTGAATGGGTGTGTGTGTCTGTGTGGGATGGTGGAAATGTTCTGAAAATAGACAGAAGTGAAAGACACCCCGGCCGCCCCGTGGAGGGTCCCTGCGCCCCCGGTGCGCTCGCGCTTGGCCCGCGAGGTCGCCAGGGCTGGAGACGCCGTGGTCCGGGCCGCAGAGCAGCCGAGGCCGTCGGCGGGGCGCAGGGACCGTCCGCGCCGCAGCCCGGGTGCTCGGTGCTGGGTGCTCGGCGCCTGGGTGGTCCGCAGCGCGACCGCCGGCCCCGCCACTCCCACGGCCACGCGCCCCGCACCCCCACCGCGTGCTCCTCCGGCGCCCACCTTCACCCCGGGGGGACACGGGGAGGCAGCCTGGGGAGGCGACGGGGTCTGCGCAGGAGCGCGGGGGAAGGGGCGAGGACACGCGGGGACGTGGCGGGGGCGCCTCCCTTCGGGTGGCGGAGGAGGAGGCGCGCGGCACCGGCTGAGCGCGGGGTCCAGGAGGCAGAGACGCGGCCGGGGCGGGGGCGGGGGTCGTCGAGGGGCGGGGCCAGCGAGCACCGCCCTCATCCCCGCCCCCTGCTGGGACCCTCTCCCAGCCCCGCCCCTCCCCGGGCCTGGGTCTCCAGGGGCTCAAGACCCCGCGGTCGTTCTGTCCCGGAGCCCCAGGCCCTGGCCTTGTCCTGAGCCCTGAGCCACCCCGCGGGCACCGGGCCTGGGGGCGGAACCGGGTGCTGGGGGTGAGATGATCCGAGGGGACGGAGCAGGACCGCGCCCCGCCGGGTCGCCAGGAGCCAGTGAAGAGCAGAGGGCAGGCCCGCTGGAGAGCGGCGGGGTCCGCGCCGGGAGACCCCTTCCTGCCCCCCACCCCCCATCCCCGGACCCTCTCCAGCAGCGCTCCTCGCCCGGCTCCGGCCCCCAGGGCCCAGAGATCCTCGTTCCTTTCGCAAGGGCGCAGTTTTGCTTGGGGTTGAGAACCCCCCACTGCCACCCCACCCCCGTCCGGGAGGTCCATGCCTCACCACCAAGGGGAGCCCCAGACTTTCTCCCAGTGCAGAGGGGCCTCATTTGACCCTAATCCCATCCACCACTACCACCACCACCCACCTTGGCTGTATTTCTTTAACCAGGTAGATATTTGTACAAGATCCCAAAAGATTCAGGGTGCGGAAGGGACTTCCGTGGGTGTCCTGGCCCAGGCTCTCTGTTCCCGGGATTTGCTTTGGGTCCAGGCTACGGGGGCTGCCCCAGGGACGAAGCAGCTGGTTGTGTGTGTGTGTGTGTGTGTGTGTGTGTGTGTGTGTGTGTGTGTGTGTGTGTGTGTGGTGCTTACGGGCTTGCAGGATGCCTCGCTATCTCCTTTCCATTTCCCCCTGAAACTCACCCATTTTCCGCTTGGCAAACAACCGCACCTCTCGTCCATTCGCGTTTTCTTTCTAGGCTGCATGGCCCGGTTCCCCCTGCCCCATCACTCCCTCCTTGGGACAAGACTCGAGGACACTAAACACAGACTACTCAGGATGAAGCCTCAGCTGCTGACCTCCTGTAGATTAAGACCCCCCAGGAGCCCACCCGGGGTCAGGACAGATGTCAGCCCCCGGGCAGTACTCAGCGCTGGAACCCGGGTGTTCCAGGGAGGGGCGAGGAGAGCCTACAGTTTCTGTTTAACCACCTCCTTGTCCCTCTGTCCCCTGAGTACTGTCAAAAATGGCCCAACTCCTGTGGGCAATGTGATAAAAGCATCCTTCAGATGAAAATTATTAGAATTTAGGGCCTTATAGACATGGGTGGGGGGGAGTAAACATCAGCGCATGCAATTATACCATAAAAAATGATATGGTGGCCAATAAAAGACATTTTAAAAATGTCATCTTCAGTTAAAATTCTGAGTGGAAACAGGAGTTTTGAGGAGAAATAGGAGTGATATAATATTTCCAACTACTAATAGATAACGTGTCCATGTATTTTAAAAATTCCAGCTTTTTATTATGAATATTCTCAAGCATGCAAAAATGTTGATAGAATAATGTAATAAAGATCCACATGCCCACCACCTGGATTCAACACTGTGCTGTATATTTGCTGAAATATTTGACATTGCAGATGTACTTCAGTTTAGCCCAAGTATTACAGTATGTACCTTCTAAATAACATTTTCATACCAGCCTGCCACCACATCTGAGAAAATAATTTCCTAATATCAGATATCTAATCTGTATTTACATTTCCCCAATATTCCTTAAAAATGTGTTTTATGCCTGTGTGTGTTTTCAAGCAAAGATTCAATGCACTGCATTGTTCCTGCATTGAATCTTTTAATCCAGAAGAAAACCCTAAGCTTGTTTACTAAAATGGACTTTTGAAGAAACCAGGTAGGTCGAATTGTTCAGTCTCATTCTGGATTTTTCTGATTTTTTTCCCCTCCTGTTCTTGTTTAACTGGTTCCTCTCTCTCCCATATCTCCTGTACAGTAGAGGTTAGGTCTAGGCACTTGGTTGGTTTCAGGTTAAATAGTTTTGGCAAAAGTACTTTATGGGTGATGTTGTGGCCATCCCGTTGCCTCTTGTCAGGAGGCGCCCGCTGTCACGTTGTGTCACTCTTGAGGATGCCGAGTTGGTCAGCACCTCAGCTAAGGTGATAGCTGTTTTATCTTCCCATTCATAAAGGTATATTTTTCTTTTTGAGACAAGCATCTGTGGGTTAACACTTTTTGCATCTTGCAAATATCCTGTTCCCCAACAATTTCACCTATGGTTTTAGCATTGTCAGCTCTCTGGAGGATCACGATTCCCCATTCTTCCAGGCTTAGAATTACACTCTTAGTTTGCTAGGCTGCTGAAAGCAACATACTATGAAATGGGTTGCTTTTCACCATGGGAATTTATCAGCTTACAAGCTTACAGTTTTGAGGCCGTGACAATCAAGGTGCCAGATCAAGGCGTCATCAAGTCAATGCTTTCTTTCTGAAGACCAGCTGCCGGCGATCCTTGGCTCCTCGGCCCCTTGGCCAGGCACACGGCGGCGTCTGCTGGTCTCGCCCTTCTCTTCCAGGTTCCGTTGCTTTCAGCTTCTTGCTTCTGCTCCATAGCTTTTCTCTCTGCATTCATCCATTTATAAAGACTCCAGTAAGAAGTTTAAGACCATCTGGGGCCATGTCTTCCCTGAAATAGCCTCATGAAAACCTACTTACAACAGGTTTACACTCACAGGAATGGATTAGTTGTAAGAACATGATTTTCTGGGGTACATACACTTCCAAACCACCACATACACCCATACCCTTTGCCCTCTGACTTTAGAGGATCTCCCACCATGCAGAGGTAGTACATTCCCCATCCCGTTGATTCTGGTCTTGGCCGTGTGACATGCAACGTGAGCAGGCTTGCTGGCAGAGGTGTTACATGTGCTTGTGTGAGTTGGTTTGGGCTCTTCCCCTGCTGCCATCTGCCATGAAAAGTACATGCCCAGGTAGAGGCTGCCCAAGAATGAGGAGACACGTGAGGCAGAACGGAACCCAACCCATAGCCTGGAGACAAGCCCAGACAATCTCACTCAAGCACTCATGACAACTGCAAACTCACGAATGAGGAATAAAAGCTTCTTAATGCTGACTTTGCAAGTTGTTTGTTACGCAGCATTACTGTTTCAGAAACCTGATTCATACACGATCCTTTCATCAGTCAGTTATTTCATTGGAGGTTTCAAAATCAGTGATTTTCTAATTCTTTCTTTATTTCTCTATTTACTAGCTGGCATTCTTCTATAAATATGAATGTTCCCTTTTCTCTTTTTTTTGCTTTTTAAAGTATAGGTATTAAGCCATGGATTTTATGTATTGATTGGTTTACATTCAATGATAGTCACGATTCCTTTTAATGCTAAAATAGACCCTAATTACCCAGTAAGAGTCCCTTTCAAGTAGGCTCCTGTGTCCTTTTGGCTTGCCCCCCATTAAACTTGGAGCACTTCTCTGCCTTTCTGGCACCATGAGATGCTGCAGTCTTCAAGAAGCCCTGGTAGATTTTAGTGGGAAATGAATTTAGAGAACAAAACCTGGAAGTTCACTGCTACTACAGTGTCATCCCTTCTAGCAGGACCTTTCAGGAGACACACCTAGAGACTATGAGAAAATGTGTGTGTGTGTCCATGTTGATATCTCCAGTGCAAATTTAATATTACAGGGTGTTCTTTTAAAATTATTTAATTTTATATTTATATACCTTTACTCTTTCACCAAAAATCTTGTTTCATAATGAAATTACACTATTTACTTATTTACTTTGTCCTTTGATTCCTTCAAATAGCTAATCCGTCATTTTTTTTTTCCAAATTAGCTTCAACATTCCAACATCAATATTTCTACTAACAATAAAACTACTAGAGTGGAGTTTATGATTTTCTTTGCAATTCATTCAGCTCTTAGAATATGTCCCACTAGAATATGTCCCACATGTACTCCAGGACAGCTCTTAGAACATGTCCTGGAGTACATGTTCAAAAGTCACTAGAAATAATTCTTTTCTCTGTGTGGCTATGTTACCAATTTGAAATAAATTGGATTCACATGTTTCAGCTGGTTTCATTTTTAGAGTAAGTTTACTTTTTCCATTTTTGAATTAATTTTGATTTTTGAATCTGTAAACATTTTCATGGTTTAAACCACTTAAGAGGTATTCTCCGAGAAATCTCATTTCCATCCTTGTGCCCTCCTCTCCCTTCCAGCCACCACCACCCCCTATATGTAGCCACTTTTTTGTTTCTGGTTTATCCTTTCAACAGTTCTTTTTGCAAAAATAAACATATCTGGGTCAAGCAGGCTCTAAGGTGGTCTCTGTGAGCTCACCCTCTGTTATCCAACCTTTGTGCGACCCCCTCCTATCCGAGGATAGTCTCTGTACTGAGGAATCTGACAATGAGGACCCTGACTCCTTCTCTCCACGCTGCTCTCAGAGACCCCCTGATGCTTTTCCTTCTGATGGTGAAGAACCAGTTATTCCTTCTGATACAGAAGCATATCAAACAGAACTTTTACCTAAAAACACTCAAGTACAATTTCCAAATGAAAAAAAGTGGAAGGGCCTTTCTATAATAACTGGGACAGACAATTCATATCCTTCAAGATTAAAAGAATATACTGCAGGAGAAACTAAACAGTTAAAAAAGCTGTGAACATTTTCAAGAAAGCAGAAAGGCCCTCTCAACTTTCTTAGACGCAGATAATGTCATCTTCTTGTCCTCTGTGAACACAGGATGGGCTGCAGCTGTTGCTTTAATCATAGAGAAGTCACAAGTAACTAGCACGGTTGAATGCAGTCCTAATCAAATGTATGTCTATCACTATGATGTAGTGGCTAAACTAATCCTAGAATAAAATAAGAAAACTGTGTTAACAAGTTCGAGACAAGTAATGGTAATCTTTTTTTATTTTTAGACTTTATATAAGTAAAAGTATGTTATATTGCTCCTACAGAAGTCATAGCTTAATTAGTGAAAATTTTATCAGTAGTTTTAAAGCCATTAAAGGCTAAGTCTCTAATAATGAATTTTTTCCATTTTATAAAAGAGATTATTTAATTTTTTCCATATGGGCATTTATTATTTGTACAGATACATAAAAATGACTCCCTTTTTTAACATACTAGAAATAAACATACAAAAAGTACTTAGTCAGACTGGAAAGAAAATGAGCATAATCAAGATCATTTGATCCTGAACCACTCATGGATCAAGATGCTTCACTTCATGAGTCACTCATGTTCATGACACACCATTTAATATAAAAATAGAATATGACTTAATTAAAGATCATCTAAATCAAGATGCTATAAATTCTCTGTAACTGAGACAACGGGCGGCTCTCTGATCCCATGTCCAGCTGCATCTGCAGAAACAGGGGGCCCCTGGCTTAGTAATGTATCAATTAATTTTTACACTGTAAACTTGTTCTTTTTACCTTAAGTGCTCCTTCAGTAAAAATGTGTTAAAGGTGAATTCCTGTCTTGAGTGCTCTTTAATTTTAAACTGTTGTCTGTCCCTGTACTCTTCATTGAGTGGGGGGATACTGGATAAGGCCCAAACCCGCTGAATCATGACCTGATGAGGCTCAGGCTTCTCTAGCTGAGATCACAGGTTTGAGGTGTAACGAGACGAACCGGTGACACTCCCCTGGAGCAGGTCCCATGATCTTCCTCTAAAGGGCAGAATACAGCGAAGGCGACAGGATGTCCACAATTACCTGTTACACAAGGTGGCGATGCCCCTCTCGCAAGGGGACGCCTTCCGCTGACGGCTTTGCAGAAGCCACCTGCCATCTTATGAGCTGCTCTGAGGAGAGGCTCATGTGGCAAGGAGCTGAGGACGGGCTCTGCCAACAGCCAGGGAGAAACCGAGGCCCTCAGCCTGGCGGACGCCGGGAACTGAAGGCTGTCACAGCCCCCCGAGCCTGGCAGTGACCCCTCCAGATGAGGCCGAGCCGGACGTCACTGCAGCTTTCTCAGACCCTGAAGTAAACCCAGCTGAGCCAGGCCCAGACCCTGGCCCAAAGAAACCGTGAATAATAAATGCATGTTGTTTTAAACCACTAAATTCCCTTTGAAGCACACAAGTTTTTAATTTTCATGAAGTCCAATTTATCTAATTTTTCTTTATTGTTTGTGCTTTCATCTTATTTCTGTGTCCATTGCCTAATCGAAGTTCATGAAGATATGCCTCCATGTTTTCTTCTAAGACTTTTATAGCTTTAACACAGCAATAGAGACCTAATACGCTATCTTTTTTTTTTCACATACCATGCAGTCATACAAAACAAATTGTACATTAGATTGTTCACAGTACCATTACATAGTTGTACATTCATCACCTAAATCAATCCCTGACACCTTCATTAGCACACACACAAAAATAATAAGAATAATAATTAAAGTGAAAAAGAGCAATTGAAGTAAAAAAGAACACTGGGTACCTTTGTCTGTTTGTTTGTTTGTTTCCTTCCCCTATTTTTCTACTCATCCATCCATAAACTAGACAAAGTGGAGTTTGGTCCTTATGGCTTTCCCAATCCCACTGTCACCCCTCATAAGCTACATTTTTATACAATTGTCTTCGAGATTCACGGGTTCTGGGTTGTAGTTTGATAGTTTCAGGTATCCACCACCAGCTACCCCAATTCTTTAGAACCTAAAAAGGGTTGTCTAAATTGTGCGTAAGAGTGCCCACCAGAGTGACCTCTCGGCTCCTTTTGGAATCTCTCTGCCACTGAAGCTTATTTCATTTCCTTTCACATCCCCCTTTTGGTCCAGAAGATGTTCTCCGTCCCACGATGCCAGGTCTACATTCCTCCCCGGGAGTCATATTCCACGTTGCCAGGGAGATTCACTCCCCTGGGTGTCTGATCCCACGTAGGGGGGAGGGCAGTGATTTCACCTTTCAAGTTGGCTTAGCCAGAGAGAGAGGGCCACATCTGAGCAACAAAGAGGCATTCGGGAGGAGGCTCTTAGGCACAACCATAGGGAGGCCTAGCCTCTCCTTTGCAGCAACCGTCTTCCCAAGGGTAAAACCTGTGGTAGAGGGCTCAACCCATCAAACCACCAGTCCCCTATGTCTGTGGTCATGTTAGCAACCGTGGAGGTGGGGTAGGCGAATACCCCTGCATTCTCCACAGGCTCCTCAAGGGGGCACTACATCTTTTTTTTTCCTGGTTTTTTTTTTTTTTTTCTTTGACCTGTTCTTCCTTTTTAAATCAACTGTATGGAAAAAAAATTAAAAACAAAAACAAAAAAAAAACAAAAAAGAAAAACATACAATAAAAGAACATTTCAAAGAGACCATAACAAGGGAGTAAGAAAAAGACAACTAACCTAAGATAACTGCTTTACTTCCAACATGTTCCTACTTTGCCCCAAGAAAGTTACATAATATAGCAACATTTCTGTGAACTTGCTCCTACTATATCCATCAGAAATTAACAGACCATAGTCATTCCTGGGCATCCCCAGAACGTTAAATAGCTTATCTGTTCTTCTTGGATTACTGTTCCCCCTTCCTTAATTGCTCTCTATTGCTAGTTCCCCTACATTCTACATTATAAACCATTCGTTTTACATTTTTCAAAGTTCACATTAGTGGTAGCATGTTATATTTCTCTTTCTGTGCCTGACTTATTTCGCTCAGCATTATGTCTTCAAGGTTCATCCATGTTGTCATATGTTTCACGAGATCGTTCCTTCTTACTGCCGCGTAGTATTCCATCGTGTGTATATACCACATTTTATTTATCCACTCATCTGTTGAAGGACATTTGGGTTGTTTCCATCTCTTGGCAATTGTGAATAATGCTGCTATGAACATTGGCGTGCAGATATCTGTTTCTGTCACTGCTTTCCAATCTTCCGGGTATATATCGAGAAGTGCAATCGCTGCATTGAATGGTAACTCTATATCTAGTTTTCTAAGGAACTGCCAGACTGACTTCCAGAGTGGCTGAACCATTATACAGTCCCACCAACAATGAATAAGAGTTCCAGTTTCTCCACATCCCCTCCAGCATTTGTAGTTTCCTGTTTGTTTAATGGCAGCCACTCTAATAGGTGTTAGATGGTATCTCATTGTGGTCTTAATTTGCATTTCTCTAATAGCTAGTGAAGCTGAACATTTTTTCATGTGTTTCTTGGCCATTTGTATTTCCTCTTCAGAGAACTGTCTTTTCATATCTTTTGCCCATTTTATAATTGGGCTGTCTGTACTATTGTCATTGAGTTGTAGGATTTCTTTATATATGCAAGATATCAGTCTTTTGTCAGATACATGGTTTCCAAAAATTTTTTCCCATTGAGTTGGCTGCCTCTTCACCTATTTGAGAAATTCCTTTGAGGTGCAGAAACTTCTAAGCTTGAGGAGTTCCCATTTATCTATTTTTTCTTTTGTTGCTTGTGCTTTGGGTGTAAAGTCTAGGAAGTGGCCGCCTAATACAAGGTCTTGAAGATGTTTTCCTACATTATCTTCTAGGAGTTTTATGGTACTTTCTTTTATATTGAGATGTTCATCCATTTTGAGTTAATTTTTGTGTAGGGGGTGAGGTAGGGGTCCTCTTTCATTCTTTTGGATATGGATAGCCAACTCTCCCAGCCCCATTTGTTGAATAGACCATTATGACTCAGTTCAGTGACTTTGGGGGCCTTATCAAAGATCAGTTGGCCATAGAACTGAGGGTCTATCTCTGAATTCTCAATTCGATTCCATTGATCTATATGTCTATTTTTGTGCCAGTACCATGCTGTTTTGACAACTGTGGCTTTATAACAAGCTTCAAAGTCAGGGAGTGTAAGTCCTCCCATTTCGTTTTTCTTTTTTAGAGTGTCTTTAGCAATTCGAGGCATCTTCCCTTTCCAAATAAATTTGATAACTAGCTTTTCCAAGTCTGCAAAGTAGGTTGTTGGAATTTTGATTGGGATTGCATGGAATCTGTAGATGAGTTTGGGTAGAATTGACATCTTAATGACATTTAGCCTTCCTAACCATGAACATGGAATATTTTTCCATCTTTTAAGGTCCCTTCTATTTCTTTTAGTAGAGTTACGTAGTTTTCTTTGTATAGGACTTTTACATCTTTGGTTAAGTTTATTCCTAGGTACTTGATTTTTTTAGTTGCTATTGAAAATGGTATCTTTTCCTTGAGTATCTCTTCAGTTTGTTCATTTCTAGCATATAGAAACATTACTGACTTATGTGCATTAATCGTGTATCCCGCTACTTTGCTAAATTTGTTTATTAGCTCTAGTAGCTGTATCGTCGATTTCTCAGGGTTTTCCAGATATAAGATCATATCATCTGCAAACAATGACAGTTTTACTTCTTCTTTTCCAATTTGGATGCCTTTTATTTCTTTGTCTTGCCGGATTGCCCTGGCTAACACTTCCAGCACAGTGGTGGCAGCGGACATCCTTGTCTTGTTCCTGATCTTAGAGGGAAGGCTTTCAGTCTCTCACCATTGAGTACTATGCTGGCTGTGGGTTTTTCATATATGCTCTTTATCATGTTGAGGAAGTTTCCTTCAATTCCTACGTTTTGAAGTGTTTTTATCAAAAACGGATGTTGGATTTTGTCAAATGCTTTTTCAGCATCTATTGAGATGATCATTTGATTTTTCCGTTTTGAATTTTTTATATGTTGTAATACGTTGATTGATTTTCTTATGTTGAACCATCCTTGCATGCCTGGAATGAACCCCACTTGGTCATGGTGTATGATTTTTTTAATGTGTCTTTGGATTCGATTTGCAAGTATTTTGTTGAGGATTTTGGCATCTATATTCATTAGGGAGATTGGCCGGTAGTTTTCCTTTTTTGTAGCATCTTTGCCTGGTTTTGGTGTTAGATTGATGTTAGCTTCATAAAATGAGTTAGGTAGTGTTCCATTTTCTTCAATGTTTTGAAAGAGTTTGAGTAAGACTGGTGTCAGTTCTTTCTGGAAAGTTTGGTAGAATTCCCCTGTGAAGCCATCTGGCCCTGGGCATTTATTTGTGGGAAGATTTTTTTTTTTTTTGAAGTTTTGTGTTTTGATTTTATTAATATGTTTATACACACAAGGACGTTAAGCAGCAGCAGCTTCTTGTTTTATGTCCCAGCATATGGTCCATTCTGGAGAAAGATCTGTGATCACTAGAGAAAAATGAGTGTCCTGGTGATTTGGGAAGTAAGGTTCTATATATGTCTGTTAAAATTCTCTATATCTCCCTCTCCTTTCTTTGTTTCTCTGTTGGTAGGATTCCCTTTAGTATCTGAAGGAGGGCAGGTCTTTTATTGGGAAACTCAACATTTGTTTGTCTATGAAAAATTTAAGCTCTCCCTCAAATTTGAAGGAGAGTTTTGCTGGATAAAGTATTCTTGTTTGGAAATTTTTCTCTCTCAGAATTTTAAATATGTCATGCCACTGCCTTTTCGCCTCCATGGTGGCCGCTGAGTAGTCACAACTTAGTCTTATGTTGTTTCCTTTGTATGTGGTGAATTGCTTTTCTCTTGCTGCTTTCAGAACTTGCTCCTTCTCTTCAGTATTTGACATTCTGATCAGAATATGTCTTGGAGTGGGTTTATTTGGATTTATTCTATTTGGAGTTCTCTGGGAATTTATGCCTTGTGTATTTATATTGTGTAGAAGGTTTGGGAAGTTTTCCCCAACAATTTCTTTGAATACTCTTTCTAGACCTTTACCCTTCTCTTCCCCTTCTGGGACACCAATGAGTCTTAAATTTGGACATTTTATTTTATTTATTGTATCCCTGAGATCCTTTTCCTTTTTTTCAATTTATTTCTCCATTCTTTCTTTTCTTCTTTCATTTTCTGTTCTGCGGACCTCTAGGACACTGAGTTGTTGTTCAGCTTCCTCTAATCTTGTGTTATGAGTATCCAGAGTCTTTTTAATTTAACCAACAATTTCTTTTATTTCCATAAGATCTTCTATTTTTTTTATTTACTCTTGCAATTTCTTCTTTATGCTCTTCTAGAGTCTTCTTTATATCCCTTTTATCCTGGTCCATGGTCTTCTTCATGTCTTTTATATCCGGTACCATGTTTTCATTCCTCGATTGTAATTGTTTGATTAATTGTGCCAAGTACTGTGTCTCTTCTGATATTTTGATTTGGGTGTTTGGGATCGAGTTCTCCATATCGTCTGGTTTTATCATATGCATTAAGATTTTCTGTTGTTTTTGGCCTCTTGGCATTTGCTTTGCTTGATAGGGTTCTTTCAAGTTGTAAAAAAAAAAAAAATACCAATCTAATTTTTCAGAAATACAAGTTGGTGATGTACACTTTCTCTAACTAACCAGCAGATGGCGTCTGAGAGTCACCTATACCCAAGTCATTTCTCCCCAACTCTGTCTCTGTGGTGTGTGGGGAAATGATTTTTGTGGGGTTCAGTTGGTGAACTCAGTTTGGGTTTGTTGTTGGAGCTGTCTGCCCTGAACATGGGGCGTATGTCTGGGTGGTTAGGGAGGCAGGGCTGCTTTAATATTCAAACCTCCTTGGTGTTCCCGGAGATTCAAGGCTGTTGCAAGAGTCTAAGCCTTCATTTCTGTTTTGCCTCAGACCCTCTCTGTCTCTGACCCACAAACCACTGGCATTGAAGTAGCATCCCTGGGTTTTCCGAGCAGGCCCCCCTTCTCAGCTGTGATCTTCCAGGACCTCTGCTGAGGGAAGGCTGTGCTATGTCACTAGTGCACATCGTCCCTCAAGGGAAGCCCCGGGCCACTGGGCCGTGCAGGGGCACTCCCAGCCTGATGCAAAGATTAGCCTGTAATTCTTGACTGGTGTAGGTTCTGAATGAAAGGCAGGTAGTAGAGCTGGGCCCCACCCCTCTCCTCTTAGAGAAGATAGACGCCCTAGGGGGAGGTCATTAGCATTTCAATGGTCTCTCTCTGCCTGTGCCACACCCCTGTCTGGGTCACAGAACTGGGAACTGAAAATGGCCGAGGCTTTCTCCACTGAGTCAAAAAAGGAACAGAGCTAGTCCGAGGTGACCCTCCGGCTCTCCAAGGTCAGTCGTCACCCAAAGCCTCTGTCTACTTGTTGGGGATTCGTACCTCGTAGTGAGCAGTTCACGCTCACTAATTAAAACCCCAGTTGGCGCTCAGCTGAGCTATATTCGCTTGCTGGGAGAAAGCTTCTCTCTGGCACCACGAGGCTTTGTAGCTTGGGCTGTGGGGGAGGGGTCTCCCAATTTGCATCCCCAGTTCTTACTTACAGATTTTATGCTGTGATCTCGGGCAATCCTCCCAATTCAGGTTAGTGTATGATGAGTGGACGGTCACATTTGTCCCCCTGCAGTTATTCTGGATTATTTACTAGTTGTTTCTGGTTTTTTTTTTAGTTGTTCCAGGGGGACTACTTAGCTTCCACTCCTCTCTATGCTGCCATCTTAGATCCCTATCCCAGCTTCACTGTTTTGCCCGTGGTTATCAAGTTGTCTTAGTTTCATTTTTTAAAGAGATTATTCTTTCCCCAATGAATGGTCTTGGCTCCCTTGTGAAAAATCAATTGGTGGAGATATCTGGGTTTATTTCTAGACTCTCAATTCTGTTTCCTTGGTCTATATGCCTCTCCTTCTGCCAGTGTCACCCTGTTTTGATAACTGCAGCTTTGTATCAAGTTTTAAGTTGGGAAGTGTGACTACCCCAACTTTGCTCTTCTTCAAGATTGTTTTGGCTTTTCAGCCTCCCTTGCAATTCCATATGAATCTTAGAATGGGATTTTCCATCTCTGCAAAAAAGCCATTGGGATTTTGATAGGGATTGCACATTGAATCTGTAGACCACTCTGGGGAGTATTATCCTCTTAACAATATTAAGTCTTCTCATCTATGAACATGAGGCCTTTCCATTTATCTATGTGTTCTTTAATCTCTTTCAGCAACATTTGTAGTTTCCAGTGTATAGATCTTGCACTTTTTTGGTTAAATTTCATTAAATTTATTTCTAAGTGTTGGAATAGAATTGTTTTCCTAATTTCATTTTCAGATTGTTTGTTGCTAGTTGTTCTGGTTGCTAATGCTGCCAGAATGCAAAATACCAGAAATGGATTGGCTTTTATAAAGGGGGTTTATTTGGTTACAAAGTTGCAGTCTTAATGCCATAAAGTGTCCAAGGTAATGCACCAACAGTCAGGTACCTTCATTGGAAGATGGCCATCGGTGTCTGGAAAACCTCTGTTAGCTGGGAAGGCACATGGCTGGCATCTACTTGCACCCAGGTTGTGTTTCAAAATGGCATTTTCCAAAACGTCCCTGTGTCAGCTTCTCAAGGCCAACTCTGGGTTAGTACCTCCAAAGCATCAGCAAAGCTCTGCTTTCAACAGCCATCTTCAAAATGTCTCTGTAAGCTGCAGCTCTTTCAAAACATCACTCTTAGTTGCTCTGTGTTGCTGACAGGGCGGCAAAGGAATGAAACACAGACACAAAGATAAGTTTTTATGGGAGCAGGGGACTCAGTGCCTGGTTGACAAAGAGTGCCTCCGCTTGCTCCACACCATATTTATTAGCTTTATTTTATCACAAGAATTAGGGGCGTTAGTAACAGACCGGAGAAGGCAGGATAAAGAAGTTAGTAAGATAAGGAAGTCAGGGACAGGCTCTGCTTCTTGTATCAACAATGCGGGTGCTGCCCCGGACAGTGTTCTGTCCGGGAAGGATTTGGTGTTGTGATATCCGTATCCTTGAATATGTCGAGGATGCATTCAGAGCTCAAGCTATTTTCCCACAGCTCTGAGTTCCTGCTGTTTGTCAGCTTTTTATATGGCTCCAGTGATTTAATTCAGACCCATACTGAACAGGCGGGGTAACACCTCCATGGAAATTATCCAATTGAAGGTCTTGCCCACAGTTGATTGAGTCACATCCCCATGGAAACACTCAATCAATAGGTTCCAACCTAATCAACACTAATACCTCTACCCCCACAAGATTACATCAAAGAACATGGAGTTTTGGGGGACATAGTAAACCCAAACTGGCACATTCCACCCCTTGGATCCCAAAATGACATGATCTTTCCATATACAAAATACATTCATCCATCACAATATCACAGAAACTTATATCATTTCAGTAACAATAGGTAAGTAAAGATCTCATCAAAGTCAGTTACAAGCGTGGTCTTGTACTAAAGCAAAATCCCCCTCTGGCTTGGACCTGTGAAACTTAGAACAAGTTATCTGCTTCCACTACACAAAGGAGGGACATTCATAGAATAAACATTCCCATTGCCATAAGGAGAAACAGTAAGGAAAACAGGGTTTAAGGGACCAAAACAGTTCCTCAAACCTGCAGGGCAAACTCCATTAGATTTCAAAGTCTAGAGTCATTTATAGAACGACTTGTATCCTCAGGGCTTGAGAGAGCAGGTGTCCAACCCTTTCCAAAAACTTTCCTGGCAGCCCTTTCCTCTCCAAAGCTGGGGTGAGTGCTCCAACATATCCACACATCGGGGAGACCACCTTCTCGGCCCCACCCTCCTCAAACATCGGGGTGCCACCCGGACTCTGCCTTTCTAGGGTAAAGGCTCAACTCTCTCCAAACAGTGGGGTGGCGGCCAGGCTCTCCCCAATCCCCAGGGAATGTGCTTCACCCTCTTTGAGGCCTGGGGTGGCAAAACTCTTCCAGAACATCGAGGCGGAAGGTCCGCCCTCTGCCTCCAGGGCAAACTCACCCTTTCCATGCATGTGGGCTGTTCCGCTCTCCCAGCCTGAGACCTCTTGACTCCAGACCTCAACCTCCATGGCTCTGTCTTTGAAGAAATTTTTCCTTCAACTTGTCCCTTTTCCATTCCCTCCAGTCCAGACTGGCAGTGGCTCCATCTGTACAGATGTCACAAAAATTCTGTAGGCTTGGCATGCAGTTTACAGAGGTCAAAACCATCAGACAATAGGGCTTTCCAGAAATCCTTTCTGGATAACTCCATCTCCAATCCTGGCTTTTACTGAAATGGCAGTCAGATTCCACGTTTGGTAGCCTTTGGGGTCTCACTTTTTGAAGCCCAGGATTTTCCAAACTATCAATTTCTGGTTTCTTGGTACCCAAGAGTTCATTTCTCACCTTATCTCTGTCCTCTCACATTTTACTGTAAGCTGCAAGGAGAAGCCAGGCTAAATCCTCCACATGTAATCTGGAGATCTCCTCAGCTAAGTATCTCAGCTCGTTGCTTTCAATTTCTGCCTTCCATCCGATAGCAGGATACAATTTTGCCAAATTCTCCACCACTTTAAAACAAGGATCATCTTTCTTCCAGTTGGCAATGACACATTCATCATTTCTGCTCAAGGTTTCATCAGAAGTATCTTTAGAGTCCATATTTCCATGAATAGTGTCTTCAAAGCAGTCTAGGCTTTTTCCATCAAACTCCTCATGATTATTCCAGAATCTTCCCTTTATCTATTCAAAAAGCCATTCCAACATGTTTGGTATTTGCAAGGTCAGCAGCACCCCACTTCTCTGGTACCAAAATCTGTTCTGGTTTGCTAATGCTGCCAGAATGCAAAATACCAGAAATGGATTATAAAGGGGGTTTATTTGGTTACAAAGTTACAGTCTTAAGGCCGTAAAGTGTCCAAGGCAAGGCATCAATAATAGGGTATCTTCACTGGAGAAAGGCCAATGGCATCCAGAAAACCTCTGTTATCTGGGAAGGCACAGTTGTTTTTTGCATATTGATTTTGTACCATGCAAATTTTCTGAATTAATTTATTAGCATGAGGCTGTAAATACAGGGAGATGGTATAAAATTCTGCAGAATGTCAAAATGGTCAAGGTCTTTGTGGGGTAGATTGTGACAGAGGGGAGAGTTAAAACATCCTGCAGACAGTGGATGCCATCTGCTGTCATTTCCATGAAGTTTAGCACGACAGGGACTGAGCAATGCCAGAGTGGACGGTAGCTGACTCCTCTAATGCCCCGTGCCACAGACCAACAGCCCGCTCTGACCTCAGCCACAACTGTGCGACGTTCCGTGTGAGCTCAGATTCATCTCAGGCTGGCAGCTTCCCAACTCCAGTGGGCACTGTGAACCTCTCCATTTTCTACTTCAGGATTGTGATAGACTTTTTTAAATGACCCCAGATTCAAGAGATGGGATTCTATATCTCTCCTCTGTGAATTCAGGCTTAAACATGACTTGGACATCAGCAAATATATCACAAGCAGAGGCTTGAAAAGTGCTTGCAAATTGAAACTTGCAGCTTCAATTATTCCCTAAATATGGAGTACAGGCCAATGTGGTAGGAAAAAGCAAGCACTCACACCACCATTGAATACTTTAATGGTGCAGGGATTGTGGGTCTCTCCAAAATATTCATTCACCTGACCTGACGGGCATCTATGTAGCCTAGAGGATCATGGCAGGTGATGGTGGACAAATGCAAACATAAACAGTTGCAGATGAACAGAGCCTCTGGAATTTGATATGTGGTTATTGATTTGGTGAGTGGTTTCTTCTCAATACCCATGAATATCAACTTTATGTGGTAAGGATAGCAATACACCTTCACATCTCACTTCAGCGCTACGTTAACTCCACTGCTTTCTGTTCCAGTACAGTCTCTAGAGACTTCGCCGTCTCGATACTTTGCATAACGTCACTCTGGCCCACCATTTGATGACATAACTCTGATTGAACCTGTTAAACAGGAAGTGCTAAGTACTTTGGATTTGCTAGCAGTTTCTTATGTGCCAGAGAATGGGAGCGTAAACCCTAAAAAATTTAATGTCCTGCCACATCAGTGAAGTTTTTAGAGGTGCACGAGTCCGGGGCAGGTTGCAACATCTACTTGAAGGTAAAGGACAAGTTCCTGCTTCTTGAATTTCCTACCATTAAAAAGGAGACATAACACTTAAGAGGTCTCTTTGTATTTTGGAGGCAACAAATACTGCACTTAGGAATACCACTCCAACTCATGTATTGAAAAAGGTATTTAAAGCTTTAATTTTTCTTTCTATAACTGTTTTTCATAGACTCTAACATTAGTGTTTCCATGATTAATTTTGAGAAATTCTTCAATTTTAGTTGAAAAGAGGCCTTTTTTTTTCAGTTCAAAATGGAAAGGTATTTTTTTTTAAATTAATTTCTAATTTTATTGCATTGTGATCAGATAAATTTGTTTATGTAATTTCTACTTTCTGGGTCTTCTGTTGAAGTTTCCTCTGTGACCTAAGGTATGACTGAGGCATATTTGTAAATGATCAATGTACACTTGAAAAAACTGCACTTTCTGTTCTTGGGTTTCCAGGTTTGATATGCATCTGCCTAGATCTGAATGGGGCCCAGTGCGAGAGAGGGCTTTGTATTAGGTCCAGGGTGACTTTTAAGCCACAATACCCAGCAGAGCCAATGGAAGTAGAGGAATCTAGAGTGGATTTGAATAGCACATTGATTCTCTGGTAAGCCCAAATAAAAGAGTTGCAGCAAAGCCCTCTAGAGTACTGGAGCATGTCTCTGCTTATCCCAGAACTTGAAAACCAGCTCCTGACCTGCTACTTGGCCCGGTGACTGTGCAGCCAGAGCTTCCCATCATGAGCTGCTACCTGACCACTGGATCATAACGCTGAGTCATAGGGGCAGGCACGCACGGAAACGGTCCATCGCATAATGGGAACAGCGTGTTTGGAATCAGGCCCAAGATGGTCCAGAGGCACGCGTGAATTATTGGGGCAGATGCTCCTCTACTTCTCTCTCAACCCCCATGACCTTATGACCAACTGATGGGAAAAAATGGACTTGGGCCAATGACCCACTTCTGGAATGTGTGCTTCTTGTCCCTAAAACTTTGGGGTCTGCCTAGTTAGAGGCCCTGAAGGTCTCTCCTAAGAGAGGTTTTTCTAATTACCATTTGGCTGGTAAGATTTTCACTAAATATCCTCAGGCTCCTCCTGCTGATTGTCATGGCAAGCTAAGGTCACCCTGCACAGAGGGGCAGGGGGATACTGTCTGGACCTTCAGATCTCACTGAGGCCTCTCATCTTAAGTCTTCCAGGAGATGGTTACTGGCCACCACCTTGACAGGGTGGCCCACATTGTAGGAAGAAAGCAGGATGACAGATCTGGGCGGACCGTAACGGACACACTGCCGCAGTGCTGCCCACTTCTCAGCTATGGCTCCTCCACGGCCGCCTCCGCTGCTGATTGACGCTCCGAGGGCCCGCCTTGTCCTGGCTCCCGGGACCTGTCCGTCACGTGTTCTGGGAATGCTGGTCCTCCCTGTGCTGGCTGAATGGTGCACCCCAATTTAGACATGTTCCTAGTCAGGATCCACACTCCTGAGGACTCTTGAAGATTATTTTTAGTAAGTTGTGGCCCAAATGAATGAATGAGGGAGAGCCTTAATCTGGGTTTCTGGATCCCTTTATAAGCAGAGGTATTTCAGATACGGAGAGAGAAAGCCATGGGGAGGAGCTAGAACGTAGAAGATTTTGCCACGTGATGGGAAAGTCAAGGAACCCCCCGGGACTGCCGGTCAGCCAGAGCGCTGCCACCCCCGGGGGGAAGCCAGCCTTCCAGTCTCCGAAACCACGAGCCAACACGTCCCTGTGGGGTAAGCCCAAACCCGTCTGTGGTATCTGTGATAGCATCCAGCAAATCTAAGACACGCCTCCTTGGCTTGCCCTACGTAGACCCACAAAACATCACCTGGACTGTGGGGCTCCCCCCACCTCCCCTCCCCTCTGGGTGGTCCCCACAACCCAAGGACCCAGTGAAGCAACGTTGAAGAGCGAGAACATTACCTCCTTGTAGGGCAAACTTCGGCCGATGGAAAACTGAGGCCGGGAAGGATTGAGGCTGATAGATCCCCTCCCCTTCCCGTCCATCCAGAGGGGTCCCAGGGGCCAAGCAAACGCATCTGCCAAGCAATACGTTATCCCCTTGTGGCTCGTTGTGAGAAGGTGGCCCACAGGGCCAGGAGTCACCGCCCATCGTCTCCCGTGGCCCTTGCCTCCACCCCACTGCCTCCGTCTGCCTCTCCCAGGAAAACGAGCAACACATCCATCCCCGCCCCGGGCTCTGCTGTCTAGAAAACCCTCGCTAAGCCATGCTCACTTTTTTTTTATTTTAACTTTTTATGGAAAAAAAAGCATCTAAAGCTTTAATTTTTCTTTCTATAACTGTTTTGCATAGACTCTAAAATGTACTGTTTCCATGATTAATTCTGAGAAATTCTTCAATTTTAGTTGAAAAGAAGCTTTTTTCAGTTCAAAATGGAAAGTTTCTTTTTTAATTAATTTCTTTCTAATTTTATTGCATTGTGATCAGATACATTTGTTTATGTACTTTCTACTTTCTGGGTCTTCTGTTGAGGTTTCCTCTGCAACCTAAGGTATGATTGATGCATATTTGTAAATGTTTATGTACACTTGAAAAAACGGTGCACTTTCTGTTCTTGGGTTTCCAGGTTTGATATGTTATCTGCCTTATTTATTATGTCTTTAGTCTTCTGTAGCCTTCCTTATTATTTTATCCACTTAGCATGTGTTGACCCAAGAGTGTCCAGAAGATAAAAGAAGGAATGGAAACATAAAACTTATATCGGGAATATTTTAAGTGGGAGATGATGGATGACAAAATGCTAAGATTGGTACAACCATTTTGGAAAAATATTAGGCAGGACCTACTAAAGTTAAACATATATAAATATATATATGTACATACCCTATGACCTTGCCATTTCACGTCAACAAAATTAGGGCTGATGCCCACTGAAAGACATGGATGAGAACAGTCACAGCAGTTTTATTCATAACAGCCCCAAACTGGAAACAACCCGCATGTCCATCAACAGTAGACCAGGTAAATAAATCATGTGTATTCAGATAATGGAACAATGTGCCAGATTGAAAAAGCGTGACCTGCAGACAGAGGCAGCAAAGTGGACAAATCTCACAGATACCATGTTAAGTGAAAGAAGTCAGACATAAAAGGGAATTGAATGCATGCATCTATTTACATGAAGTGCAAAAGCGAGCACAATTGGTCTACGGTCATAGAAGTTTCAAGAAGGGTTGCCCTGGGTTGGGGGTGGGGTCACGTAGACAGCAAGGGGGCACGAGGGAGTACTTGTATTTAGTTATACAAGTTATACTGCTGTAAAATTAAACAAGCTGCACTTGCAAGATTTGTGCTCCCCACTGAATATGTTAGACCTCGGTAAAAACATTTTAAGCATGTTATTCAGATTCAATTAGCTGCATTTAGAAGAGTGATATGATGGTTTTATTTTTAAATGTTGATGTTTGCAACATCCCAGAAATTACATCTTTAGTAAAAATTTATGTTTTACTAAAGTTATGCATTGACATAAGAAAAGCATGTGGCAATCCATGGATTTCAAAATAGTTTCAGTGAGTTCTTTAGCCAAATGGCTGCCCCTGCTGAAGTCTGTTCGTGCTTTCTGAGGGACTGAGTTTTGGTCATTGGGTGTTTCTGAGCTGTCTCGACTCCTCGGGACATGAGTCGCCAAGGGCCTGGGTGGCAGGGCCTCAGGGGTGCCCAGGACAGGCCCGCGTGACACCTGCGGGGTGAAATCAGGGTGGCGGCCAGCAGTGGAGCGGCTGCCCCCGGCTTCGAGATCAGTGTACCCAGGGCCCCCGGGGTGGACAGGCCGCCCGCTGGACTTTGTGCCTGGGTGCGGCTGGGCTGCTTCTCCCAGGGTGGCCTGTGTGGCCGTCTGCCCGGGGCAGGCAGTGAAGGCGGGGACGGGGTGGACCCAGGACATATGACATCGGAGGCACCGGGAAGGGGACTCGGTGATGACAGCGAGGGGTTTACAGGGCGTCACCACCAGCGGGGGATGTGCCCTCTCAGCAGATGGCCCCAAAGCCCCACGGGGAAGGGGTTTTACCGCGTCTCATCTTACAGGCCGGGAACCCCTGAAGTGAGTCCCGTCCCAGCCCCGTGTCCGTCAGCAGTGTGTAAACGGGGTGGGGGGTTAGGAGGGCTGGAACATGCACTGTCCCTTCCACCTCTCCTCTCTCTCCCAGGACAGATTTGGTGAAAACCCCACCTCGGTCCCCCCTGCACCTCAGGCCTGGCCTCTCCTGGCCAGGGGCGCCCCGTTTCCTCGGTCCCAACACCGCTTCTCCTTTCAGCCCATCTGGAAGTCAGGCGGCCAGCCAGCTTTGCCTATTGATTCAGGAAAAACCCTTGGATCATTTGGGGGATAAAGGAAAAAAGAATTTCCCTTTCCTGTTTTTTTTATTTCCATCTACAAATAAAGTGGATAGATGGACACAGCACGTCCAGGGGAAAGACCTGGGGACAGGGGGCAAAGGACAGAGCCGGGCACCCCTAGCCCTCGCCCTGTCTGAGGCAGGACCCCCCACCACCCCTGGTCAGGCCCCGGAAGGGATCAATGTCCACTCCCAGTGGGGCTGGGGTCACTGTTCCCGAGGGGGTGGGGTCAAGGTCAGGGGACAGGTCAAGGCTAAGGGCCGGCCCTGGGAAAGGTTCCTGCCCTCGAAGTCCCAGACTTTGCCCCTCTGAGAAACAGCTGCCCTCGGGGTCCAGCAGCCCCCCTCGAGGTGGACACACGACAAGGGAGGGCAGCCCCAGCCCAGCCCGTCCTCAGGCCGACACTGGGGTCTGCACCAAAGCCCTCGCTCAGGCCGGCCCTGAGGAAACGCCCCCACCCCTGCGCCGGCCCCTGCAGCCAGGCCAAGCCTAAGGCCCGGCCCTGACCTTTGACCCGACTGAACTCTCGCAGGGTCCCTGGTGGCAGGACTGACCGACCCCCAGGAGAATCCCAGCCCCCTTGGGATACTCCCCACCCCCCGGCCCCATGCCCAGGAGCTGTCCCTTCCCACGGTCTCCTTTTTAAGTAAGATCCACGGCATCCTTTTGTCTATGGCATAGACTTGTTTGTATTTTTTAAAAAAATAATATTTATTTTCTAGTTTCAAAAGCACTTCAGTGTGGAAAGTGTCCAAACTAAATAATACCAAAGAAAGTACTTTTAACTACCCAAAATCCCGTTAGACTTGGATGCATTTCTTAAACAAACGCCTTTGCCCAACATGTTTGTACAAAATATAGTTTCATTTTCAAAGACAACTAAAGTCAAGTCTCCCGTCATCCCCTAAGTTTTCAAGGGTTATGGGAAGTGTGGATTGGAGCCCCCTCCCCTGCAGCCACCCAGGCCCCCACGACCCCACCCCAGGCAGAGGCAATGGTAAAAATGCATAGACACAAATTTTCATGTTTCGCTTAATGTCGTGTCATGGGCATTTTCCCCAAATCGGTGAAAACAGACCTGCCTGCTTTCTGAAGGGCCACACCATGTTGCGTAGTGTGCCTGTTTGCTCTTCCCTTCTTGCTGGACGTTTCGGTAGTTTCCAGTCTTCCTTACAATGAGAATCCTTGTTCATTTAACAAGGTGTTTGTTCTGTTATTTCTGAGACGTACAGTCCCTAGAAGCAGAATAACTCTGCCTTAAAGGTCTTGTTTTAAGTGAGATGAGACTCTCAGCCTCCATTAGAAGAAGAATCTAGCAGAGTTACAGTGTTGTATTTTTTTCTATGGTGCCTGAGAGAGAAGAGGGAAGTGCCCAGTTTTATCCTTGGGGCTTGAGAGAGCGGCAGGCCCACCCTTTCCGAAGGCTTACATGGCAGCCCTTTTCTCTCCAAATGCTGATGTGAGTGCACCGACGTATCCACACACTGGGGAGACCACCTTCTTCTCGGCCCCACCCTCCTCAAACATCAGGTGCCACCTGCCTCTGCCTCTCCAGGGCAAAGGGTCTCCCCTCTCTCAACCGTGGGGTGGCGGCCAGGCTCTCCCCAATCCCTGGGGAATGTGCTCCACCCTCCCTGGGGCCGGGGGCAGCAGCACTCTTCCTGAACATCGAGGCGGAAGGTCCATCCTCGATCTCCGGGGCAAACTCACCCTCTCCACGCACGTGGGCCGCTCCGCTCTCCCGGCCTGAGATTTCTTGTTTAGACCTTGGCTTCCATGGTTCTGCCTACGCTGAAGAAATTTTTCCTTCAATCTGTTCCCTTTCTGTCCCTTTTAGTCCAGACTGACAGTGGTTCCGTTTATATAGATCTTGCAAAAAAATATGTTGGCTTGGCGTGCAGCATACAGGGGTCAAAACTGTCAGACAATAGGACTTTTCACAAATCTTTTTTGGATAAATTTCTCTCCAATTGTAGCTTGTACTGCAATGGCTGGCTGTTTGCAGGTTTTGTTAAATCCTCACATGGTGTGCTATCTTCTGGGGTCTCACTTTCTGGAAACCCAGAATTTTCCAGGACATCAATTTCTGGTTTCTTTGTACCCATGGGTTCAGTTCTCAGCTTACATCTTTCCTCTCGCATTTTACTATAAGCTTCAAGGAGAAGCCAGGCTGCATTTCCCACATTTAATTTGTAAGTGTCTTCAGGTAAGTATCCCAGCTCATCTGTTTCAAATTCTGCCTTCCATCTGACACCAGGACTCAATTTTGCCAAATTCTCTACCACTTTAAAACAAGGATCGCCTTTCTTCCAGTTGGCAATGACACATTCATCATTTCTGTTCAAGGCCTCATCAGAAGTATCTTCAGAGTCCGTATTTCCACAAACAGTCCCTTCAAAGCAATCTAGGTCTTTTCTATCAAGCTCCTCTCAATTCTCCCAGAATCTTCCCCTTATCCATTTAAAAAGCCTTTCCAACATGTTTGGTATTTGCAAAGACAGTAGCACCCCACTCTCAGTACCAAAATCTGTTCCCGTTTGCTAAAGCTGTCATTATGCAAAACACCAGCAATGGATTGGCTTTTATAAAGGGGGTTTATTTTGTTACAAATTTACATCTAAGACCATAAACGTTTCCAAACTAAGGCATCAGGAAGAGGATACCTTCACTGAAGAAAGGCGGATGGCATCTGGAACACCTCTCTCAGCTGGGAAGGCACATGGCTGGTGTCTGCTGGTCCTTTGCTCCCAGGTTCTGGTTTCAAAATGGCTTTCTCCAAATTGTCTCTGGGTCTTTCTTAGCTTCTCTGGGGCAAACTCTGGGCTTCATCTCTTAGTTTAGCATCTCCAAACGTCCTTCTGTCTGCATCTCCAACCGTCTCTAAGTGTCAGCAAGCATCAGCATCTGTGTCAGCTCTTGAGCTCTCTTAAATGAACTAATCAAGACCCACCCTGAGTGGATGGGGCCACATCTCCATGGAAATAACCTAATCAAAAGTATCACCCACAGTTGAGTGAGTCACATCTCCATGGAAACACTCAATCAAACGTTTCCACCCTAATCAAAAGACTAATCAATTTTCCCCCACAAGATTGCATTAAAGAACATGGCTTTTGGGGGGACATAATAGATGTAAATTGGCACGGGGGTTCTAAGATGTGCCCAGGACTCCCACCCCCCTAATTACAGGCCTGTACAACCCCCTCCCTTTGATTAGGGGGCATTCTCGGGGCTCCCCTCTTTTATCACCCTTCTTAGTATTTTGCATAGCCTGATGACCGAGATCTGAAAACGGTTGACTCATATATTTTGTCCAGTTTTTATTGGTTTCAGGTGGGAGAAGAAATCTGATTCCTGTTACCCCATCTTGGCTCAAATTCAAAGTCTCTGTCCTAAACATTAATTTTTTTTGCCTTGGAAATATTAAGAAAAACCTCCACTTTTTTCCAAACTTTAATGAAAATGTCTTTAGGAATTTGTCCAATGATATCTGCATGCTTTTCCTAGCTAGGCCCCCATGCTGCCCCCTCTGTATCCTCCTGGCTCCCCTCTGATTCGGCTGCAGCAGAGGTGAGGGTCCTCTGTGGGGCTCTGGGGGGACCTTGGCTCCCACGAGTTGAGCACATCTCAGCTCAGAGCAGGCTGCTCTCTGCCCCGGGGCTCCTGCCACACCTCAAGGCCCAGCTGGGATGAGTTACTGTCCCTGGGGGTGGGTCCCGCACACTGCGGAGGGTGGCAGCTGACCGATACCAGCGCTCTAGCAGATCCGCAGGTGCGCAGAGCCGGGAGGTGTTCTGTCCGGCCTTCAGAGGGCGCTGCGTGCAGATGGGTCCCAGTTGCCCCCTGTGTCACCTGGATACTGGTGTTTATTTCCATCCCCACTTTTCCCAGACCCTCCCCGTGCTCCCCTGGGCCACCACCCAGGTCAGTTACCTGCAGCAAGTCCTTGCCTCGGGCTCTGCTTTGGGGGCAAACACAATGTAGGGGAAATGGTGCAGGAAATGGCCCCGGACGGCAGGCCCTTGGGACAGAATTCGGCACAGGGTCACTCACCTGCAGCCACTGCAGCCTGCTGTCCTCCATCCAGGACACTCACCTGTGCATCACAAAATGGTGCTTGTCCTCCAGCTCCACCCCCACCTGCCCCTTTGCCTCCAGCTGATGGCTGGGGTCCACCCGGGCGGAAAAGTCTCTGGCCGAGCAGGGAATAGATGTCACCCAAAGAATTAAAGGACCTGCTGGCCTGTAAGGGCACTACCTATTTACTACCTGTGGGCAGACAGAAGGTGTGCTGCATAACGTCGCCTCAGACTAGGACCCGTTTTACCACCAAGCAGGTGCAACCCTGCACACAAGTCTGTGGGACCCCCTGGCCCTGCCGTGTACCAACCCCCTAATGGGATGAGGACATGGCTGTTATAGGTGCAGCCAAGGTGAGCTCAGGTGCAAGACCTGCCCTCAGCTGGTGCTGAGTTCTGTGCCCCGTGGGCCCAGGAAGCAGAGGGGGTGGGAGTTGGCCCTGTCCCCGTGGCTCCCAGACACGGCTGCAGAACCTGTGCTTCCGGCCAGCAACCCTCCCTGAACCCGAAGCTGGGACGGCCACCGTGTCACTTGGTGTTCTCCATGTCGACGGATCAACAGACAAAGCGAGGCGCTCCTCTACCGGGGGCGGGGGAGGGCGGACCTGACTGGGTGAGGGGCTCGCCGGGCTGCTGCTCCACAACAGGGGCTGGAGGAGGAGGATGGGGACACGGGAGTCCCCGGGTGCCCCTCGGTGCTTCCTGGCCTGGAGATGATAGTGCACAGGCAGCTGTGGCAGCCGAGGCCCAAGCAGAGAAGAAGGCCTGGGCCACCCTCCCGGGCGCATGATGGAGGCAGCAGAAGATTAGCCAAGGCAGAGAACAAACCAGAGAGGCCAGCAGAGGGGAAATGAGGGCCCGTTCCAGCTGTGGGAGCAGCTGCAGCAGCAGAAGCTGGAGAATGTTCCAGCAACACCCTTTAATCAATTTTTCAAAGTGATTGCAGAGCGTCGTTCCTTGCAAACTTGGTGAGAATCCACCCAAAGCGGGTCACGAGGGATCTGAGCCAGGCCCAGGATGGACTGCGGGCTCCACGTCACATCACCGTCGCTTGGTGCGCCCCCAACCAGCCGAGGCCGCCTGGGTCCCAGGGCCTCGCAAACCCCAGCACCTCTCCCACAGTGTCCCCACGTCAGCCGGGCTCCCCCTTTCTGCTTTCTGCTGTGGGGTCTGCTCGGACGTTGTGGGAGCCTCGCTGCTGCAGAAATATCACACATATGTACTCACACACATGCACACACACACGCACACATACACATGCACATGTACACACATGCACACACATACACATGCACATGTACACACATACATGCACACATATGCACACGTGTGCATACACATGCACACACATACACGTATACACATGTACACACTCACATGCACACACACAACCATACACACTCCTGCACACATACACACCTGTACATGTACATGCACACACATATGTACTCTCACATTCACACACACATACATACACTTGCACATGCACACACTCACATGCACATGTACACACTCACATGCACACACACACACAACCATACACACTCCTGCACACATATACACATGCATGCTCACAGACTTTCACATAGACCTGTACACACACACACACTCATGTGCACCCATACACACACATATACACACACGTGCACACACACATGCACACTCACACACGGGCACTTCCGCCCATGGGAATGCAGGAGAGTGAAGCCCCACCCTCGGGGACCGAAAGCCACGGGAGAAGCCCCCGCTGGCCCTCAGGGGGTCACCCAAGGCCTCCACACCACCCTCCTGCTGGCTGTGCCCCCCTCCTGCCCACTCCCACCCTCGCCTCCCGAATAAACTCCCGGCACCCACAGCGTGTGTCAGGCTCGGCTTTGAGGGGCACGTGTGACAATTCCCCTCCTGTGTCCTGTAGGGGTTTACAGACAAGGCTCAGAGAATGGCTCTGTCTCCTCCTTCCTAACACGGTGGAGCTTCTGTCATGGATGGGGGTGCAGAGGGGCGACCTAGAAGCCAAGTCGCCCACGGACCTCCCCTCCCCTATCTGGAGCCCCCAGCTCTGCCTCCAGCAGAGTCTGTGCAGGCCCAGAGCTCCCCCCCGGGCCGGGCGCTGAGGCTGGGACACCCCGACGACCGCCCCCACCCCTCCTTGCCTTGAGCTCAAGCTCTGCAGCTGTGGCCAACCACGGCATCCTCCGTGCCTCGGTTTCCTCACCTGTAACTTTGGGGTAACGATCCTGCTTGGCCCATCCCTCCCAGGGGGAGGAGGACGGAAGAAAGAACCCAGGACCCGAAGACCTGATAGAAGTTTTAAACCTCTTGGAGCGAAGTGGAAGGATTTAACACCCGGAAGTGCCTCACTGCACCCCCGGGCCAGGGTGGGGTCCTCAGAGCCCTGGGTCCATGCAACCCCAGGGCCTCCTCACAGGCTCCCCGGTGCCCACAGTGGCCACTGCCCTCACGGAGGAGGCGGGCTCGGGGTCCAGCAAGGCCAAGGCCCGACAGGGAAGAGGGCACAGGGGCTGGCACCCCACTGTTCCTGCTATGGGGTTGGGGTCCCACCAGGGCCACCGCCTCACCCACCCGCCCCTCTCTCCTCCCCAGCTGCTCCTTAGCAGCAGGAAAGTCCTGGGAAGGGAAGGAGCAGGGTGGGGGTGTCACTGGGCCCGGGGACCAGGGGAGGGCTGGGGGCCTGGGGGCCGGGCGGGCACCTGCTCCTGCTCCCAGGGGGACATGGCCCCAGCCCCAGGGTCCCGGGAACACCAAGCATGGACGGGCCCCCCCACCGGAACCCAGGGGACAGGCAGGGGGAGCAGCCGGACAGGCCCCCAAGGGCCGACGTTGCAGGGGAGACCCACAGGGTGCCCAGGCAGGCCCGGGGTGGGTGTGGAGAGCCTCGGGGTCCGCTCCAGCTGTGGCTGTGGGGGGCAGCTGGAATCCCCCCACCGAGTCCTCACTGCCCTGGCACCGGCCTGTGGGAGGGAACTTGGGTAAACGGGGTCTTTGAAGATCCGACAAGACGGGGCCAAGCGAGCCAGGGGGTCTTCACCGGACGCGGCCGGGTCCTCCGGAGGAGGAGACCCTGGAGACAGACGGAGGCAGGGACAGACAGAGGCAGGGACGGAGGGCGGGGCCAGCGCTCCCGACGCCACAGACGGCCGGACAGCGGGCCCTGCCCCCCCTGCTCTGGGCGTCCGGCTGCCCCAGGTGGAGGCGACACGTTCCCGCCAGGCCGGCGGCTCTGTGGCCCGGCCCAGCCTCCCGGGCAGCACCCGAGGAGGGGCTTTGGGGTCGGGACCGGGTGAGGGGCCCCCTGCCCAGACGTGCAGAGCCGGGCAGCCAGGAGCAGCTGGCCCAGGCCGGGGGCAGGGCCCGGGGAGGGCCCCCTGGTGTGAGGGAAGGAAGGAGGTGAGGGCTGGGGAGGGCCAAGGTGGGGCGGGGGCCAGGCCTGGGGGGGGCGGGAGGGTCCGGCAGGCAGGGCCTGGGCACGGGAAAGGCCCCTCAGCTGTCGTGTGGGGCGTGGGGGGCAGAGGGGAAGCCTTGGGCTTGCCCAGGAAGGGAGCAGGTCGCCCGGGGCTGGGGCTGAGGGGGAGACGGGGCTGGCTCCGGGGTGGAGCAGGAACGACTGACTGGGGGTCCCAGGTGTGAGGGTAAGAGCCCGTCCTGAGGGGTCTTTAAGACCCTAACCCAACCGGGTGGGCTGTGGGGAAGGCCTGGGGGGCTGCAGGGGAGAAGCGTGGTCAAGTCAAGCCTGAGAGGTCTTCAAAAAGGGGGTGCTGCTCACGGGATTGGGAGCCCCAAATGGGTGGGGATGCTCTGGGGTGCAGTGGTTGGCAGCCAGGCGCTCACACGCAGCTTTGGGGGTGCAGTTTTGCACGGCCCCCATGGAGGGCCTTTTGGCAATAGCGGTCAAGCCGACAAATGCAAAATGTTACACACACAAAGCGACGCAGGCTTCAGGTTAGTCTTTGATTGCAGTAGCAAACCCTGCATTCCATCAGCAGAGACGGTCACAGAGCTGCAGCTATCCTGACAGCCGGGCCCACGCAGCTGGGAAAATGAGCAAGTTCTCCCCGTTCCCGTGTGGGAGTTGCTGCAGACTGGCCCAGCAGCGCATGGTGTGCGGGTGTCCTCCCTGGGTGGGGACACCCCACAGGGCCGTCACCCAGGCCTCTTCCCTCTTCCCCTCCCGCACGCCCGCCTGGCCCCCAGCTGTCTCTCTGCTTCCAGTCGTAGCGAGGTTCTGTCTTCCCCAGAGCCAGAAGACACGGACCCAGGAAACGAGGGGGGAAGGGGGCAAGGGGGTCCTCCCACAATTATACCCGATGACCCGCTAGCAAAGTTTTGCTGCCTGTCCCCGCAGGGTTGACAAGGGGAGGATGCTGCAACCAGGGGACGCCACTTCAGAAGATGATCCTGCCACCTGGCCACATCGGGCTCCCGATGCCACGGAGCCAAAAGGCCTGACGAGGGCCCAGTGTCCCGGCTGCAGGGCCTCAACCTGACAGGCACAGGGTGTTGCTGCTGCACAGTGTGAGCGAGGAGGCCCGTCTGGAAAGCAGGGGCCTCCAAAGCACCTCTAAGGACGCCCATGACCCCTCGTGAAGGCTAATGGCACCACACCCAGGGAGACTGGGCACCCCTGCACCAGCAGCACCCCTAAAGCAGCAGGATAATCAGGGCTCGACACTTCAGGTGGGTTGAGGTCATTTCATCCGGTGACGAGTCCCAGCGAGCAGAGCGTCTGGCTCAGGGCAGGGAAGCCCGAGTGAGCAGCAGGAGGCCGGAGCACTCAGGCCTGTCACAGACGCAAGGATGGTCGCTGCTGTGCTTTCTTTGCTTGTTTTTATGTGTGTGTGTTTGCACAGGATGATCCTTTTCCTCTTTTCTCTCCTTGCCACTTTTATTTTATCTGCAAACTGCTGGATGCTAACTTTACAATTTAGTCTTTTTGTAGAGCATTCCGGGGCTGTGAATTTGAGGAGCAATCAAAATTTCCAGTGATGGAGACGGGGACTGGGCTGTGCCTCCTCATTCTGGAAAAAGGGTGAGTGTTTCCCCCCTTGCACAAAGGATAGATGAGTCTTGTTTAGAGGACACCTAGAGATGATGAGTTGTTTTGCAAAAGTTCAAATGAAAGCTGATGGCCAGTTATCTACTGCTGCTTGGCTCCAAATCCGCCCTTCATTGCCCTGCTTGGGCTTCTGGAACGTTCTCCCTTGCCCAGGGCATGGCGTGGAGCTTCCTCAGCAGAGGGGGCTGGGGGGACAATGAAGGACGGTGTGCTTTATCGTCTGGCCGCCTCAAGGCCCCTCCCGGGGACAGCTGCCCCCAGCCCCCTCGGGCGGCCTTGCAGCTCGCGTGGCTGACCCTGGAGCCCCCGGGTGCTCCGCCAGCTTGGCCACCCAGCGGGCTAAGGCCGCGGCACTCACGAGGTCTGAATCCCGGTCCCAGTCCAGGGTGGGGAGCCACGGGAGCCCGGATGTGTTCCTTCCTTGGGGGCTCTGCCCCCACCCCAGGGGAGGTGGCTGCCCCCCACCCGTGATTCCTGCATTTCTAGAGTCCTTTTATCCCTCAGGAGCCAGCCTCTCGTTCCTCCACCCGCCGAGACCTCTCACCCGACACTGACCTGTCCCTGTCCAAGCTGCGGTGTGGTTCCCGCCTCGAGTGGCCCCTGCGGACACAAAGACGGAGAAAGGTGATCGCTGCAAACGGGCCACGCGTCCCGGGAGAGGGAGGGCTGCCCAGAGGAGAGGGCGAGCCGGGGCAGCAGGTTCTCGGGACAGAGCCCAGACCAGAACCCTGGGACAGAACCCCCAGAACAGAACCCCCGGAACAGAACCCCCAGAACCCCCGGAACAGAACCCCCTGGAAGAGAACCCCCGGAACAGAACCCCCGGAACAGAACCCCCTGGGACAGAACCCCCGGAACAGAACCCCCAGAATAGAACCCTTAGAACAGAACCCCCCCCAGAACAGAACCCCCAGAATAGAACCCTTAGAACAGAACCTCCGGAACAGAACCCCCCCCCGGAATAGAACCCCCCCCCCCGGAACAGAACCCCCAGAACAGAACCCCCCCCCAGGAACAGAACCCCCAGAACAGAACCCCCTCAGACAGAACCCGCAAAACAGAACCCCCTGGGACAGAACCCCCGGAACAGAACACCCCCAGGAACAGAACACCCAGAACAGAACCCCCCAGGGACAGAACCCCCTGGGACAGAACCCACAGAACAGAACCCCCAAAACAGAACCCCCGGAACAGAACCCCCCAGAAAAGAACCCCCGGAACAGAACCCCCTGGGACAGAACCCCAAGAACAGAATCCCTGGAACAGAACCCCCAGAACAGAACCCCCGGAACAGACCCCCCCGGAACAGAACCCCCAGAACAGAACCCCCAGAACAGACCCCCCCCTCCCAGGAACAGAACCCCCATAATAGAACCCCCAGAACAGAACCCCCCTGGGACAGAACCCCCTGGGACAGAACCCACAGGACAGAACCCAAAGAACAGAACCCTCAGAACAGAACCCCCGGAACTGAACCCCCAGAACAGAACCCCCGGAACAGAACCCCCTGGGACAGAACCCTCAGAACAGAACCCCTGGAACAGAACCCCCGGAACAGAACCCCCCCCGGAACTGAACCCCCAGAACAGAACCCCCAGAACAGAACCCCCTGGGACAGAACCCTCAGAACAGAACCCCCGGAACAGAACCCCCAAAACAGAACCCCCGGAACAGAACCCCCCCCCCCAGAAAAGAACCCCCGGAACAGAACCCCCTGGGACAGAACCCCAAGAACAGAATCCCTGGAACAGAACCCCCGGAACAGAACCCCCGGAACAGACCCCCCCCCCCCCAGAACAGAACCCTCAGAACAGAACCCCCAGAACAGAACCCCCCCAGGAACAGAACCCCCATAATAGAACCCCCAGAACAGAACCCCCTGGGACAGAACCCCCTGGGACAGAACCCACAGGACAGAACCCACAGAACAGAACCCGCAGAACAGAACCCCCGGAACTGAACCCCCAGAACAGAACCCCCGGAACAGAACCCCCTGGGACAGAACCCTCAGAACAGAACCCCCGGAACAGAACCCCTGGAACAGAACCCCCCAGAACAGAACCCCCCCCCAGGAACAGAACCCCCAGAACAGAACCCCCTCAGACAGAACCCGCAAAACAGAACCCCCTGGGACAGAACCCCCGGAAAAGAACCCCCCCAGAACAGAACCCCCCCAGGAACAGAACACCCAGAACAGAACCCCCCAGGGACAGAACCCCCTGGGACAGAACCCACAGAACAGAACCCCCAAAACAGAACCCCCGGAACAGAACCCCCCCAGAAAAGAACCCCCGGAACAGAACCCCCTGGGACAGAACCCCAAGAACAGAATCCCTGGAACAGAACCCCCGGAACAGAACCCCCGGAACAGACCCCCCCCCCCGGAACAGAACCCTCAGAACAGAACCCCCAGAACAGAACCCCCCCCCCAGGAACAGAACCCCCATAATAGAACCCCCAGAACAGAACCCCCTGGGACAGAACCCACAGGACAGAACCCACAGAACAGAACCCCCGGAACCGAACCCCCAGAACAGAACCCCCTGGGACAGAACCCTCAGAACAGAACCCCCAGAACAGAACCCCCGGAACAGAACCCCCAGAACAGAACCCCCCCCCGGAACAGAACCCCCAGAACAGAACCCCCTCAGACAGAACCCGCAAAACAGAACCCCCTGGGACAGAACCCCCGGAACAGAACCCCCCCAGAACAGAACCCCCCCAGGAACAGAACACCCAGAACAGAACCCCCCAGGGACAGAACCCCCTGGGACAGAACCCACAGAACAGAACCCCTAAAACAGAACCCCCGGAACAGAACCCCCCAGGAGCAGAGCTGGCCCTGGTTGAGGAACAGTCCCTCCCCCTGGCGTGGGGGCCTGGCCGCAGGGAGCCCCTGGATTTCAGAGTCGCCTCTGTCCCTCCCCTTGGGGCTGGCAGTGACCTCGCTGCTGCCCCGTCCTCGTCCCCCCACTGCTGCTGGGGGTTGCCGGGGTCTCGCCCATCTTTTTAGTTCTCGGGTCTCTGGAGCAAGGGTTGCTGCATGGAATGAGCTGCCCTCGAGAAGCCCCCTCTCCGCTCAGGCCTGCTGGAGACCCCCGGGTCGTGAGCGTCTGGCTCTCCGCCCCCCAGGATCTTGCCAGCCCCAGGCTGCACAGGAGCCCTGGGCCCCCTGGGTCCTCCCCCAGCCACCGGCCAACATGCCCTCCACCCAAGGGGCACAGAGCCTGACTCCCGGAGACCTGCAGCCTCCAGGCCCTCGTGGTGTCTCCACTGGAACCGTGACGACTGTCCTTGCACAGAGCGTGCACCCCCGGATTCACCCCACATCTGCAGCATCTGCAGCAGCCCCAGAAGGCGCAGGGAATCAGCCCCCCACCCCCACCCCCACATCGGCCTTCCCGTCCAAGGCCCTGGAGCAGCCGGGCCCGGGCCTAACCCAGCCCCCGAGTCCAAGGACCCTCGAGTGAAGGGCAGCAGCCGGGCTGAGGCCCCCTGAGGGCCCGTGCTCACCCCGCGCTGGTGGACCCACCCCTCCCAGCCATCCCCCACTGGCCCCCGGACCCCCAAACCTCTGACCCAGCACCACCTCGCAGCCCCTCACCCCTCAAGTCCCCAAGCCCTCACGGTCGCCACCCTAACTCCTTACGAGACCCACACGCACCCCGTGGCTCTGCCCGTCCGCTGTCACCGTCACCTGACAAAGGTCACGTTCTGGGTTAAACCAGCTCCGGCGACCCCGGGGCTGCCCCTGAGCAGCTGAGCTCGGCAGGAGAGAATCACAGGTGCCGCGGCCCCTCCCGACGGCACCCGGGATGCACCCACCCTCTCGCCTCGCACCCCCAGTAGCACCCGCTTTCATCTCCACAATCAAAATTCAAATACATAAAATTGTAATAGATGATACATTCCCATGGTTCAATAACCAAAAATCCTAACAGGACCTACAGTGAAAAATCTCCCCAACCCTCCATCCCAGCCAGTTCACACTCTCACCCTCACACGCTCACACACATCCACTGTCGCTGGTTTCCGTATTTTCTGGACTGCCTGAACCCACACACATGGAAACACAAACGTATGTTTCTTTTTTCTCCCTATATTTATTTGAAGGCAGCACACCACGCTATTTTTGCAGTGTGCTTTTTCCTCCTAATGATTCTATCTTGCAGCAATTTTTCAATTACAGCAGAGAGAACTTCCTTATTCTTTTTTGAAGCTGCACAGAACTCCATTGTTTCAGGGCCATGTAATTATTTAACCAGCCTTGACTAATGAACTCTAGGGAGTTTCTGTTATTTCCCTAGTATAGACTTGGACCCTGTGTCCTTTTGCATCTCGGCTAGGGTGTTGATAAGATAAGGTCCCAGAGGAAGGACCCTGGTTCAAAGAACTGTGTTTGTCGGCTTGACCGCTATTGCCAAAAGGCCCTCCATGGGGGCCGTGCAAAACTGCACCCTCAAAGCCACGTGTGAGCGCCTGGCTGCCAACCACCGCACCCCAGAGCGTCCCCACCCATTTGGGTACCCAATCCCATGAGCAGCACCCCCTTTTTGAAGACCTCTCAGGCTTGACTTGACCACACTTCTCCCCTGCAGCCCCCCAGGCCTTCCCCACCGCCCACCTGGTTGGGTTAGGGTCTTAAAGACCCCTCAGGACGGGCTCTTACCCTCACACCTGGGACCCCCAGTCAGTCGTTCCTGCTCCGCCCCGGAGCCAGCCCCGTCTCCCCCTCAGCCCCAGCCCCGGGCAAACTCCTCCCTTCCTGGGCAAGCCCAAGGCCTCCCCTCTGCCCCCCACGCCCCACACGACAGCTGAGGGGCCTTTCCCGTGCCCAGGCCCTGCCTGCCGGACCCTCTCGCCCCCCCCAGGCCTGGCCCCCGCCCCACCTTGGCCCTCCGCAGCCCTCGCCTCCTTCCTTCCCTCACACCAGGGGGCCCTCCCCGGGCCCTGCCCCCGGCCTGGGCCAGCTGCTCCTGGCTGCCCGGCTCTGCACGTCTGGGCAGGGGGCCCCTCACCCGGTCCCGACCCCAAAGCCCCTCCTCGGGTGCTGCCCGGGAGGCTGGGCCGGGCCACAGAGCCGCCGGCCTGGCGGGAACGTGTCGCCTCCACCTGGGGCAGCCGGACGCCCAGAGCAGGGGGGGCAGGGCCCGCTGTCCGGCCGTCTGTGGCGTCGGGAGCGCTGGCCCCGCCCTCCGTCCCTGCCTCTGTCTGTCCCTGCCTCCGTCTGTCTCCAGGGTCTCCTCCTCCGGAGGACCCGGCCGCGTCCGGTGAAGACCCCCTGGCTCGCTTGGCCCCGTCTTGTCGGATCTTCAAAGACCCCGTTTACCCAAGTTCCCTCCCACAGGCGGGTGCCAGGGCGGTGAGGACTCGGTGGGGGGATTCCAGCTGCCCCCCACAGCCACAGCTGGAGCGGACCCCGAGGCTCTCCACACCCACCCCGGGCCTGCCTGGGCACCCTGTGGGTCTCCCCTGCAACGTCGGCCCTCGGGGGCCTGTCCGGCTGCTCCCCCTGCCTGTCCCCTGGGTTCCGGTGGGGGGCCCCGTCCATGCTTGGTGTTCCCGGGACCCTGGGGCTGGGGCCGTGTCCCCTTGGGAGCAGGAGCAGGTGCCCGCCCGGCCCCCGGGCCCCCAGCCCTCCCCTGGTCCCCGGGCCCAGTGACACCCCCACCCTGCTCCTTCCCTTCCCAGGACTTTCCTGCTGCTAAGGAGCAGCTGGGGAGGAGAGAGGGGCGGGTGGGTGAGGCGGTGGCCCTGGTGGGACCCCAACCCCGTAGCAGGAACAGTGGGGTGCCAGCCCCTGTGCCCTCTTCCCTGTCGGGCCTTGGCCTTGCTGGACCCCGAGCCCGGCCTCCTCCGCGAGGGCAGTGGCTGCAGGGGGCACCGGGGAGCCCGTGATGAGGCCCTGGGGTCGCATGGACCCGGGGCTCTGAGGACCCCGCCCTGGCCTGGGGGTGCAGTGAGGCACTTCTGGATGGTCCAGCCTCGTCTCTCCTCCCTGCTTGTCCAGGGGACGAGGGTGTCAGGGCAGCCGCGTGCTCTCCCCACCCCCATGCACAGCCCAGTGCTACCCTGAGAGGAGCCTGGGGGAACCCCCAGCTCCTCACGGGCATCAAAGCCACCCCAGAACCCTGCTTCTGGCCCCATGTGGACAGGTGGGGCCCCCACCCTGACCCAGGTGTCCCTGAGAGGGGTCTCCTGGGACTGCTGACCCCTCCAGGGTTCTCCCTTCTCTGATCCCCACCTCTCTGGGTCGGGGACAATCTCCTCGGGCCTCACCGAAGGGCCTGCTGGGAGGCCATCCTCCCTGCTTTGGTTCTGCAGCTGCCGCCAGGCCCCCCATAGGGGCCCCAGACTCCCTAGCATTTATCTTGGGGCCCCTCCCTCGGCTTTGTCAAGGTACCCCAACATACACACAGGGCCTCTGCTCCACCACAAATCCTCCGCTAGGGTCAGGGGCAGGACCCCTCCCGGAAAGCCCTGGACGGCTCGGGCAGCCACTCCCTGGCGAGCTGGAACCACCCTGAACACATCGGGCCAGGGGCCTTGGCTCCGTGCTCTCTGCTGGGCGCCAGCGATGTCCATTCCAGAAACAGGAGCTCCCACGGCCTGAATCCATGGCGTTGGGAGGGTGACAGCAGACTGCCAGCCCCCCGCCCCTGGGCTTCCTCGGTAAAGGATGGGGGGAAAGGCCTGGAAGGAAACTGAGGCACCAGGGGGTGAAGTCACTGGCCATGGGCTCCAGGCAGGCCCTTCCGAAGCCCCGAGAAGGAAGGGGGTGAGGCCTGGGGGGTCTGGTCTGGGGACACCTGACACAGAGCCTGAGAACACAGGCTGAGCCCAGACCCCAAGGGGCTGAGGAAGCCACTAAGGAAGACCCCGAGCTGGGGTGAGGAGCCTCCCCTACCCCCCACTTTGCAGCTCCCCCAAAAAACCATAGCACAGGCACTTTTGAAATCAGCTTTATATCAAGCTATAAAAACTTGGGTCCCATCCCAAGTACACACATACAAAAGCAGTACTTTCAACAATATATAAAATAATAATAATCAGTAATAACATCAAGCACGCGGCCTCCTTACGAATGCAGAAAGGCTCCTGTGCACCATTCAAACGGGGCACTTCCTGGCCCGGTTTGCAAGGCAGTACCTGGAAAAGGGGGTCACCCTCACGGCTCCTCCCGAGGCAAAGGCCTGGCTGGAGTGAGGCCCGAGTCTGAACCCCGACTGCCAGCCTCGGGCGGAGGGAGCTGCAGCCCCAGGGAGGAGCCGGGCCTCTGCGTGCACAGAGGCCGAGGGGGCCCCCGCAGGGTAGGAGGCGGGTGGAGCCGTGCTGGGGGGAGCAACGACCCCGAAGGCGCCCACGTCCTAACCCCGGGCCCCATGATCCGAGAGGGTACAGTGCCCTGCAGGTCGCTAAGCAACGGACCTTAAGGGAGGGAGCTGCACCCGGCTGTCCAGGGGCCCGGCGTGATCACAGGGGTCCTTCAAGGGGGAAGAGGGGCTGGGGATGGCCCGACATTAAAGATGGAAGGCTCTAGAAGCTAGAGAAGGCAAGGAAGGGCTCTCCCCAGAGGCCCCAGAAAGCAGCCAGCCCTGAAGACACCTTGCTTTTGCCCACACAGGATTCTGGCCTCCAGAGCCCCGAGATAATCAGCTCTTGCTTTGGAACTTAAGGCTGTGGGAATCTGTTGTAGCGGGGATAAGAAACCAACACCCAGCCCAGGGGTCAGAGGCCGAGCTTGCCCTGCCCCTGCCCAGGCCTCAGCCGGGCTTCCAGGAGGAGGTGCACTTGGTGGCAGAGCCCAGGGGGGTCTGGCCCGGCTGTGGAGGACATTGAGGCCTCCTGGGACCGTCTGGGGCGGACAGCTTGGGTGTTGCAGGGAGAGGCTGAGCCTGAGCTCCAGGGCCAGCCTGCACGGGTCAGGGGCGATCTGGAGGTGGCTTTCGTGCTGCCCCAACCCCCCCAATCCCCTGCCTCCATCTGGGACTTCCAGTGACCCTTTCAGGCCCAGAAGAAAGCTCATTTTTTCCACCTTTCCCTCTGGATGACACCTCCGATCCCAGAGACTTGCTGGGCCTGGCTCGCCTCGGTCTTGGGCTGGAGAAGACAGGAGGGACAAGCCTGGGCCCCAGGCTAGGGAGCTACTGGGTGCATCAGCCCACCCAGGATGGGACGGTCAAGAAGCAACCAAGAAAGGGCTCTGCGGACGGGAGGTGGCCAGAGCCATTCTTCTTTCTCTCCCCCTCCTTTCGTACACACATAGTAAACTATGACTTCCAGAGTGTCTCCCAGGCTTTGCCAGGGGAGCGCCTGCCCCCTTGGACAGGCACGCTGGGGCCGGGCTGGGCAGAAGCACAGCGGCAGGGGGAGGCCGTGCAGAGCCGTCGGCGGCGCTGCTCCGATAGGTTGCCCCCGGGGGTGGTGCCCGGTGCTCACGGCAGGTCCGGCCGCGGGAAGAGCTAGCCAACCCTCACGAGCGAAAACAGGGGCCTGGCGGCCTCATGCCCCCCGGCGCTCACGTCCAGGATGCTGCGGATGCTCTTGGCGTCACTGCTGGACAGGTTCCCCTTGATGGCTAGGATGGCGCTCAGGTGCTCCTTGCTGTGGAGGGACAGCGCCCGTCAGCCCAGCCGCCTGCCAGCCCCTGCCCGCGCCCGGCCTCGCCCTCCCCCGGCCCCGGCTCCAGCCCGCAGGCCACTGCCCACCTCCAGAGCACATCGGCTCCAGCCCACCGCGGCCTCGGCACGGGCCAGTCCTCCTGGGGGGCTCGGCCAAGACGTCGCCTCCCACCCCCCTACCCAAGTCCGCACCCCCGGCTGATAGACCCGCCTGGTTGTCCACATGGACTTGCCCCCAGAGACCGGACGCTAACTGGAGGGAGGCCTGGGGCCCGGCTGCTAGAACCTCACTGCATCTGGTGTCTAGAACCGAGCCCGGCACTGAGCAGGAGCTCCTCAAATGGATGGAGGGATGGAAGGACGGATGCAAGGGTGGATAGAAGGATAGAAGGAAGGACATAAAGAAGAAAGGAAGGAAGTGTGGATGGATATGTGGGTAGAGGAGTAGATGGGCGGACAGGTGGGGGAGCAGACAAATAGACAGCTGGGTGGGTGGGTAGATGGGCGAGTGGGCGAATGCACGTGTAGATGGGGGGATGGGGGCTTGGGGGCTTGTATGGGTGTCTGAGGAGATGCAGGATGGGGAGGTGAACATGTCGGATGGTGGGTAGATGAATGGGATGAGCAAGCCAGGGGTCAACCAACTTGATACCTGTCCACACATCCCCTGCCATGTCAGAGAGCCCAGCCCAGAGAGAAATACTGTCTCTGGCTCACCTGGCATCTTAGCCAGGCCACAAGTGCAAGCCCGGGGACCCCTAGGCTGCATGGGGGGGCCCAGCTTCACTGCTGAGTGCCACGGCCTCTGGCAGCCCCCTGGTCTGTGCCCCCACAAGGGGCAGGGTCACACAGCGGTTAAGAGCAGGGGCTGGAGACCCCTATCCTGGACTCTATAAAGGTTTCACTCACTAAGTTTATCTCTCAGAAACTTAAATCGTCCAGAGAGCTCCTCAGATGCTCTTCAAGAACATCAACCAGATGTATCCCCATTCCCCATGTCAACACCCCTTTTCAACATGAACAGGTCAGGGTGGTCACTGCCTAGACATCCCTGAGGATGAGGAAAGGGATTAAACTAGAGGAAGGGGGAGCAACAGAAAAGATAGAATTTAACAAAGGATTATGAATAGTGAATCTCTATATAATTTTTCTTCTTAGTTGCTGGGATATTAGAATGACTAGAAGGAAAGAACTGAAATGGTGGAACTGTAACTCATAACAATCTTTGAAATTTGCTATACAGCTACTTGATAAATTGTCATTTGAAAGTTATTACCTTTTTGTATATATGTTATATTTCACAATAAAGAAATAACTGAAACTGTGGAATTGTAACTTATGATATGCTTTGAAATTTGCTCTCCAACTACTTATTAAATTGTACTTGGAAAGTTATCACTTTTATGTATATATGTTATATTCCACAATAAAAAAAATATGATTAAAATAAAGGGCAGGGGCTGGGCAGCCAGGCCACCGGCTCGGCCGTCTCAGTTCTCCCCTGCCCGGCTGTCCCCTGGGCCTTCCTCGCTCCCCAGGCCTCATCTGTAAAATGGGCTTAGAAAGCGTCAGGCCCCCAGAGCCGATGTGGGGGGCAGTGCACAGATCCCCGTAAAGCACCCAGCACGGCGCCCGGCACGCGGCCAGCACTTGACAAAGGTTAGCTGTTGTGGCCGCTGCCACACGACTGGCATCTGAGCTTGCACAGCGGGGGCTGGCAGGGGTCCCACGGTGACCCTCACTCACCTGAAGTCGGGGTACTGGGTGGCATAAGTGGCCACCGCAATCTTGATGGCGCTGGGGTCTTGCAGGTGAATGACCTCAGCCAGCATGGGGAGGGCGGGGTCCAGCCAGGCTGCCTGGGAACCCTGCGGGCACAGGCCTTGCTGGCGAGGGGCTGCCCCTTCCCCCGCCGGGCACCCCAGGGCCCAGGGAGGCTCAGGTCAGTGAGCGGCCGGGGTCTGGAGAGGCCCAGGGTGCAGGGGTGCTGTCCGGGCCTGGCAGGGGCCTGGGGAGGGAGCGGCCGCCCATCCCGGGGCCGGGCGGGGGCTCACGTGCTGCGTGCAGACGTGCCGGATGAGGTTGGCGCAGGCCTGGACGTGCCGCGCCAGCTGCTGCTGCTGCTCGGCCTTCCTGAGGACCAGGCTGCGTCTGCACAGGCGCCCCAGGAACTCCCTCACCAGGTGCAGGTGCACGGCCTCCGTGAGCTCCTGGCAGGGGGGCGGCCGGGGCAGGTGAGACCCCCACTTCCCCAGAAGCCTCCCGGCCTGCACACCCCGAGACGGGGGTCCCGGGAGGGGCAGGGCAAGGGGGCGCGGGGTGCAGGTGCAGGTGTGTGCGCACACGCGTGGGATGGCGGGTGTGTGGGGGCGGCCCCCTCACCTGGCGGAAGCAGTCCTGCAGCTCCGAGAACTCGGGCAGCCTCTCGCCCACGACGGCGAGGATGCTCTCCAGGGTCTCCACGGGGCTGGCCCAGTGCGTCTGCGTGAACCTCTTGAACAGGGGCTGCGGTGGAGGGGGACAGGCTGCCTGGTTATGCCCTGCAGACGGGGGGAGGGGTTCCACGTGCTGACCCCCCTCCCAGACCCACGCGGCCCAGCCGGGGAAGGGTGTGGGAGAGCCCGGGACGCCCAGGGGACCGGGCAGGGCTTAACCCCTGCGTCGGGCAGGAAGAGGAGGTATCTCTGTGCCCTTCTGCAGGGTCACCCCGCGGGGGATGAGCAGCAGGCAGCACATCTGCCACTCCGAGGCCCCCGCCACGGCCCCTATCCCGGCCTAGCCCCGGGCCTGGCAGCCGACTGCCACGGACCCCAACCCCGGGGAGTGAGGTCAGACAGGGAGCCCCCTCCTCTTCCTTTTGGGGAGACAAGGACCCCTGCCGCTGTCCTCCGCTAAAGGAGCACAGGGGTTTCTGTGGACCCCTTGGCCCAAAGCAGACATGGAGGGCGGCTGCCAAGGGTTGAGCGTGTGGAGCCGAGAGCCCACCGGGGAGCCAGGGGGTGGGCTGGGGGTTCTGGGGGAGTGGAGGAAAGCATGTGCAAGCATGGGGAGTTGACAGGACCCACACGGGGCAGGGCCTGGAACTTCTTTCTTCTGTACCAACCAACCCTTGCCCCGTACCCTCCCGGCCCCAGACAGCCCCTCCCAGGTCAAGTTCTAGGACAAAGGGGTGGGGGGGGAAGCAAGGAGCCCTCCATGACCCCCGTCACCCGGGCGTCACCGGCCCCTGGCCCTCACCAGGCCTTTGCTTTCACCACCCCACCACCCACCCCAAGCACCCTCCAGGGCTTGGCTCAGTGTGGCTCCAGCTACCTTCAGGTTCTTGAACAGGTTCTGCAGCAGGACGTCAAAGCCATGACTCTTGAGCTCATTCAGGGGGCCCAGCAGGAAGCTGGGGGTGTCCGGCAGAGTCTGCCAGTTCTGCTCTATGGATGTCCTGGAAGGTGGGGCCACGAGGTCACACCCGCCAGCCCGCCCAGCCTGCAGCCTCACGCCCAGGGAGCCCGTCAGCCCTGGAAGGATCGCCTTCCCTCTAGGACCTTCTGTGGCTCCCCATCCCCGGGGGTGTCAAGTGCAAGTCATCCCACCTGCGCTCCCCCACCCCAAAGCAGGGACCAGCCTTGCCTCAAGCGCACACCTACCACCACCCACAGCTGTCAGTCCCTGCACCTCCTTGGCAGGGTTACGTAAGGCAAAAAACGAAACAAGAGGACAGCGTTTGCATGACCGCAGGCACACAGCCGGCACCCACAAATGACCGCGTCTCCTCCACGGGCCTCCCTCCCTCCACACGTTCGCTGAAGCCGCGCCTCCGCCTGGAAGCCCTCCTGGCCCCCTCCCGGCTCCTGGGGACCCCTCCCGCAGCCTCCTGCCCTCACCGGAGGGGCAGGCAGCTGTTGATGTTGGCCATGACATTGGCCCTGAAGTTCCTCAGCAGTTTGCACTTCTCCAGAAACTCGTCAAAGGCCCGCTGGTAGCTGCGAAACCGGAAGGGGCCCGTTCAGGCCGGACAGCAGTGGGCGCCAGCCCTGGCCGCCAGCACCCGGGGCTTCGGGGGTCCCTGGACAGCCCGGAGAGGGGGCCGCCGAGCTCTGCCGCCCACCCTGACCCCAGGCCCTGAGTCCCGGCTCTCCGCTGGAAGTGGAGGGGGCAATGGTGGGCTGGAGGGGTCCTCGAGGTCTGGGGAGCCCTGAGAATTGTGCGGGGGTCACGTGAAGGGGAGGCAGGGGCTCCCTCCTCCTGGGGCATCCTCTGGGCAGTGCATGGGGGGAGGTGACAGGAAGGGGCGCTGCCTGCACTCACTCCCGGGGGAGGGGGCAGGGCCAGGGGAGGGGCTCCCTAGGGGGCTGCAGGGGCCCCGCAGCCCACACTTGCACCCCCACCTTCTCAGGAACCCGGCCAGCTCCAGCAGCAGCACCTTCTTCATCTGCTCGCCCAGCTCGGGGGTGACCTCCTCGGCCTTGGCCTGGCTCTGGGAGACGATCTGCAGGGGCACGGGGTGGGGGAGGTGACTGGAACAGGGGGCACCTGGCCTGGCTGGGGCAGGGGCAGGGGAACAAGAGGGTGCCCACAGGGCACAGGAGGGGGTGCTGCACCCGTGCCCAGCTGGCAGGTGCTAGGGTGCCTGTGTGCCCCGTGTGCAGTGCTGGGGGGGTAGAGCGGACACCTGCATGACGTCGATGGCCAGCTCGCTGTGACAGTGGCCGTCCAGCCTCTGGGGACCCTCGTCCTGGGCCCAGCGCTGTGACTCCAGCCCCAGGGCTCGGTCCATGAGCTCTTTCACATTGGCCTGAGAGGCAAGGGGTGGGTCAGGGTGGGTCGGGGTGGGCCGCCCTCCCCAGGGTGCTGCCTCAGCCCCTTGCTCTGGTGGAGGCCCCTCTGTCTCAGGGGTGCCCATCGGTGACAGGCTCTCCCCCCACAGGGCTGCCACCCAGGCCAGGAGGGCAGCAGGGGATGCACCTCATGCCGTCTAACCCGCCATCCCAGCTGTCCCCTTCACCAGCCCCCCACCTGGCCGGGCCCTCTGCCAGCCCTCCGCCTGGCTGCCCCCACTCTCTCTGTCCATCTGCCTGGCTGTTCCCCGTCCGGCCCTGACACGCTCCCTGCACACGTTTGGTCTGTCTCAGCCCCCCTCTGTCCCCCTCCTGCCCGCCCTGGCCCTGGACTCACCACCTCGTTGGACAGGAATGTGGTTTCCAGCAGCTGGATCTGCTTGGGGGGCAGGAGGCTCCCGAGCTGGGCACCCTGCAGCTCGCCCGCCAACTTGGGGCTGTTGATGATGTCACTGGGGGCAGAGGGAGGCATGAGGAAAGCGGCCACGCAGCACCGTCCCTTGTGCGTGAGCCCACCTCCGCAGCCGCCCTCTCCGGCAGGCCCAGAGCTGGCCCGTCCCCCCATCCCGGGCTGCCCCAGCTCAGAGAGCGGCCCCTACCCCTCTAGCTTGAGTCGGGTCAAAAGCACTGGAGACATCCCACCTCCCTCTCCTTTCACCCCATCCACTCCGGACCCCAAACGTGTCCTGAAACCGGTGAACCTTGCACCCCCTCCCCACCCTGCGCCCTAGTTCTCGCCAGGCTTGTGGCAGGAGCCCCTCACTGCTCTCCTGCTTCAGCCCTTGTCTCCGACCCTCCCGTGTGCACCCCGGCTCCCCTCCCACTCGGGAAAACCCAGCCACCCGGAGGCCCATCCTCCGTCACCGCACCTGGCGCTGCTGACCTCCGGGTACCTGCCAGCCGCTGCCCCCAGAGGGGAGCCGGCCCCGGGCAGGAAGGGCTGCCCCCGACCGAGACGTCTGGGCTCGCTCTCCTGGCGCCTCCACAGGGTCCCAGAGCTCCCAGAGGACATGCCCGGCCCTGGCACTTCCTGAGGGGCCCTCATCCCTTAAGAATGGCCGTCTCTGTGCCCCTCCCCCAGCCTGACGCAGCCGTGGCCCTCTGACCACCGCTCCCCCCCCCTGCCCCGGCAACACCTCCCTGCACTTCCCCAGCCAGGGATCTGGGCCCAGGTTTGGCCTCCGCTCCCTGGAACACTGACCCCCCTGGCCCCTGGCTGGGAGACCCTGTGACTGAGGGGACAGGAAGGCTGACCGGCAGATGCAGTGCCCGTCATTTCCTGGAGAGTCGGGACAGGCAAGAGCTCGGACCTCGCTCAGGGCCGGGCCGTCTCTCCCCCAGCCCCTGCCCTCGGCCCTGCTCCTCACCCCCACCCCCACTCGGTCCCCCTGTGGGGGGGCTAACCTGTCCCCAACTGAGCCCAGTGGCACCGCCCCACCATCCCAGCCTTGCCACGGTCTACGTCTGCAGGTTCTACACTTCGGGGCTGGGGCCAGCTGGGACCCCTCCCCACAGCAAAAGCCCTGGCCTCCCACCCTGGGGTGCAGCTCTCTCCCTGCCCGGTGCAACTGGTGGGCAGCCGCAGAGTCTGGGTAAATCAGGGGTGCCTGAGGCCGTGCCCAGCTGGGATCCCAGGTGCCCTCCACCCTTGGCAGCCAGGCCCTGCCCAACAGGGATCTTCCCAACAGCTGTGCCCCACCCCTGGCTCGCCCCCATCCTGCGAGTGCCCCCATGGCCGGCCAGGTACTCCAAATCCTCTGTCGAGCGCTGCACAGCTCCCGGAAGCTCCGTGGCTCACCTGCCTTTGCCAGGAACGCTGTCCTTCCTCCCCAGCCTGCCCCCTCTACACCATTAGGGCAGGGACACACTCTCCCGAGTCAGGCAGGACTCTCTCTGGTGCCTCCTCCTGCAGGCTGGCTTCCCTGACTCCCCCAGGCCAGGAGGGACCCCCGCTCTGAGCTCCCACTCTCCCTGGCTGCCTCTGCCACAGCCCTCTGCTCTGGACTGTCACTGCCCATCTCACCCCCTCCCCATACTGGGAGTTCATAAATGAATGATGAAGTCCCTGCCATTCTCATGCCTCAGTTTCCCCAGCTGCAGAAAGTGACTGGGTATGTCTCTGAAGCCCAAGAAAGTAAGGGTTCCAGGGTAAAGCAGACCCACCCCAGGCCCCGCCCCTTTGAGTCCAGGTCCCGCCCCTGGTTCCCGGGACTCGGAACCACACGCACGAACCTCTCCCGGCCCGCAGTGACCCCCTCCTGCAGACCGCGCCCCACCTCCGGGCCCTCCCATCCTCTGCCCCCGCGACCCAGGCCCCCCAGCCCGGCGCCCCCGCTCACTTGGGGTAGAAGTTCTGCACCCAGATGAGCAGCATGTAGGTGTCGCGCTCGCACAGCTCGAACTGCGCCATGGCGGCCAGCTGGGCCGCGAAGTGCTGGTGGTAGCCCTCGGCATAGGCCGCCACGACGCCGAACTCGGCGGGGAACACAGGCTTGAGGCGCTCCACCACCAGCTCCAGGTCCTCCCTCATGGTGCGGCCCAGGTGCAGGAAGACGCGCTCGGCCTCCGAGCGGCCGGGGGAGCCGGCGGGGGGCCTCTGCGCCAGGCGCTCCTCGGCCGCCTGCGCCACGTCCGCCGCCACAGCTGCAGCCAGCGGGCGCGGGCGCGTGGGCACCAGCCCCGGGGCCCCGGGGTCCGCGGCCCGCGGCCGCCGCGCGTCCTCGCGCTCCTGCTCGGCCACCAGCGCCAGGGCCTGGCGCAGCCGCTCGGGCGCCGCCTCCAGGGGCCGCCGCAGCACGGCCAGCACCTGGGCGCGCAGCAGCACGTACAGCGCCTCCACCTTGCTCTGGCGCTGGACCAGCTCCTCCTCGCTCAGGCCGCCCGCGGCCGCCACGGCCCGCAGCTCCCGCTCCAGCGCCAGCAGCGGCCGCGCCGCCTCCAGCCGCCCGCGGTCCAGCTCCGCCTTGAGCTCCTCCACTGCGGCCCGGGACGCAGCCGTTAGTGAGGGGCCCCGAGACCCCCCAAGGCCTCCCCACTCCCAGCATCCCCAGGGTGAAAGCAGGGAGGCGAGAGGCACCCCAGCCCACCTGAGGGCAGCGGCCCACTGGGCTCCGGACTAGACTCCAACTCTGCCTCGGGCTCCGTGGAGCTGGGCCGGCCCTTCTTTTTCCTTCCTTTGGTGAAGATGCTGAATATGTTGGCTAGTCCTTTTGGCTTTTTCTTCTTCTTCTTCACAGCCTTCTCTGGGGCAGCCCCCACCTCCGAGGGTGGCCCCAGGTCCTCAGAGGAGGCCTCGGACATGGAGGCCTCAGACTCGGTCTCCGAGGTGGAGAGCGGCTTCTGGGGGCTCTGGGAGAAGTCGAGAGCCCCTGGCATGGGTTGGTTGCCCTGGACACCCTGGAAGAAGGTCATCATCTTCAATATCACCCTGTTCAGGCCTGCAGGTTGGGGGGCGGTGGGAAACAAAGGGGTCAGCAGCCGCAGGGGACAGGCCCCAGCCCCCGTTTCCCAGGTCTGAATGCACAGCATGGTGGCAGAACCCCAGGCTCGATCCGACTTCACCCGGACAACCACCAGGGCTCTGGCCATCTCCTGGCCCAGATGAGGACAAGTGGCCACGAGTGTCTCACCAGCCACAGCTCCTTTTCCAGTACACCCTGGACCTCCCAGAATTGCCCCTGAGCAGAGAGGAGACCGGGAGACCAAACTTCCCAGTGGGGGCCTCCACCTCACTTTGGCCAGTCCTTCTTGACAGCCAGTTTCTGGGCAGGGAGGAGAACGAACGCTGAATGCCCCCAGACCCTGGAGAGGAGGCAGGGCCCAGGCTGCCTCCACCAGACAGGGTGAGAACTGAGGTCCCCAGAGGGGTCACAGAGGACCTGTGGCCAGCCTGGGGTCCAACCCAGGCCCCCGCCAGCCAGCCCCAGCCCCCTCCCCCAGAAACGTGGCTGCTCCTGCCAGGAGTGGCGCCTGGTCCCCCCATCCTGGCCTTGCACCCCTGCAAACCTGGCCATTCAGCTTCAACGGGTGGGAGAGATCTTGAGGAACCATTTAAGTGTCCTCCAGGGCCAGTGAGGTCCTGGGGCTGGGGAGCCCCCCTACCTGCTCTCTGGTGGGGTGATGCCATCATCACAAAAGCACCCTTCCTGGGTGTCCCTCCCAGCTTGTCCGCACCCTCACAAACGAGGAGTGTTAGTCTCCTCCTTTTACAAACTGGCCCAGAGAGGTTTGACGTGTCCCCAAGATCAGCAGCTTGGAACTCAGGTCACCAGGCTCCAGAGCTCGGCTCTCGCTCTGCCTCCATGTCCCCCTCTGCCCTGCAAGCTGCATTCAGAGAGGCAGGACCCCATGTGCCCAGCAGCCCCCTCCCCAGGGCCCAGCCACTGTCAGAGCAGGGCCGGGTCGGGCACTGGAGAGGAACGGGGCTCCACGAGGGAGAGAGCACACAGGGGGAAGCAGTGAGCAGCGAGGACGAGCTGGGCCTCCCTGATGACTGGGGTGGCCTTTAACCATGGTGCCACCTGCCTGCCCCACCCCCCAAAGAGCAAACACAGCAGATCTTGCCTCATGCAACACAGTGGCTTCACTTAACCCTGGTGACAGTCCTGTCAGGCAGACGGATGGCTCCATTGGCCAGACGGGGAAACTAAGGCTGGGCTGGGAGGGGCTCACCACTGCACACAGCAGACCTGGAGTTCAGGCTGGCTGCCCTGGGCCAGAGCCTTGGGCCATTTGGGGGACAGGAAGACGGGGTTCCTCCCACCTCCAGCCCCACCAGCCTCTGTCCTGGGCAGAGCTCTGCTCTGCTGGGCCTCAGTTTCCTCCCCTTGCCATTTGGGCTGAGAGTCTCTCTCCAGGATTCAACAGGGAATGTGCTGGGGTCCCCGGGTAAGCAGGTACCTGGCGCTTCTGCCCTGTCCCCACTGCCCCGCTTCCCTCAGCCCTTCGCTTTCACGCCAAGTGTCCACGGGAGCTGGTCCAGCCGGCTGGGGAGGCTGCTCGGCCCCACCCTGGCTCCCAGGCCCCACCTCTGCCCTATTCTGGGGGTGGGGGGCCACCCTAGCCAGTAGTGCTGCCACCACCCATCCACCCAGCCCCACCTCTGTCCCCACTGTCCCAAACCTCCCATATGACATGGCTCCTGGGTCCCCACACAGGGACCACTTCCGGGCCTGGCCCCTGCCATTGCTGATGTAGTGTCTGTGGCACCCGTGCCTGCTGGCCCCTGCTGCACAAAACCCTCCCCGCTCCGAGGTCCTGCAGCAACCCCCCCCCCCCCCAGCCCTGGACTCTGGGGCCGCTGGGCCAGTGGACAAAGAAGCAGCTTGAGCTCAGTGCAGCACTGCTAGCCGTGTGCACAGGACATGCCCTTACTTCCCTGGCCTCAGTTTTCACAGCTGTGGCATGGGGACGAGGGCACCCAGCTCACAGTGCTGCAGCAAAGTGCCGGACACACAGTCAGGCCTCAGTGCCTGCAGGTATCCCGTCTGTCTGTCTGTCTCTCAGGCCAATCCCGGGGGTGTGCAGCAGAGTGGCTGCAGGGGAGGCTGTTCTTTAAGCCAAGGGGCCTGCTCCGAGTCACACAGTGTGGCTCCAGCCTGTGGCCCAATGGTGGCACCCCCAAAGCTCCCTCCCTCCCAGGTCTCCACAAACACAAGCACCCCCCCCCCATCAGAGCTTAAGTCCACACGGCCTCCCCGGCTAATACAGCACCCCAGAGCAGGCAGGGGGGACAGTGACTCGCCCAGGCCACACACCCGGGCCTCCCTGGGCCGCGGCCTCCCCGCTGTCCCTAGGAAAGGGGCCCCTCGCCCTTCCCCACGGCCCTCCCGGCCTCCCGCGGGGTCGAGCCCTGCGCTGCGGCCTCCGCGCCCCGACACCCGCGGCCCACACGCGGGCGGCCTTCCCGGGCAGCGGCCGGGGCGGCCCAAAGCCGGGGTCCCCGGCGCCCCCCGCTGCCCCGGGGCCGCTCCTTCCGGGGATCCGGCCGGGCCGGGGCCGGCGGGAAGCGGCGCGCGGCGGAGGGCACTTACTGTGTCCGCGCCCGGCTCCCCGCTGTCCCGGCCCGAGCCCGGCGCCGCCTGAAATAGCCGCCGCCCCGCCCCGCCCGCCCCCGGCAACCGCGGAAAACCCGCGGGCGGCTCCCCTGGCTGCGGCCGTCCGAGTGCGGCCCGAGCGGGCCCGGGGGGCGGCGGGGGAGCGCCCCTCACCGGCCGGGGCTGTGGGAAGCGGGATTGGCCGGGCGCCTGGCCCATTGTCCCACGGCGCCTCCTGATTGGCCGCCGGGGAGGGGCCCCGCGGCACTTCCCCGGCACCCCAGAGCCAGCACCCACTCCAGCGGGGGGAGCTCCCCCAAAGCGGGGCGCGGCGCAGTCCTCAGGCCTTGCGGAGGGGCGCGCTCTCCAGGGAGACACCTAGAGGCATGGGGGAGGGCTTCCTGGAGGCGGCGCCCTGAGGGAAAGGGGGCAGCTCGGAGTATTGAAACAGCCGCGCTCTGGGCTGGATTTGGCCACACGCTCAGTATCTAGCCGTGTTGAAATGGGGAAACTGAGGCACAGAAAGAGGAAATGAAGTGCTTGAGGTCACACAGGCTGGAGATGACAGATTCGGAATTCACACCCACGCCTGGGCGCCTCCCCGGAAGCACTTCCCGCCGACGGGGCTGGGCCAGACAGGATCCCAGAGGCCGGCAGGGGGGCTCGGTCTCCCCATCTAAGCTGGTTTCTCTGAGTCTTTGGGGGAGGGGTGTCGGACCCTCCATCAACACATCCCTTCCCCATTTCACAGCCCAGGAATTCCTGCCCTCAGGAAAGGACTGTGTCATCCAGGAATTTCCCCATTTTCCCTTTCGATTCTAGAGGGGGTTCCTCCCCCTGCTGCCCCCCTCCCCTGCCCCCTCATCAGCCTGGACTCTGGTCTCCCAGGCCAGGAGTGAGGGCTCAGTGGGCGGGGTAGGGGGCATTCCTTGGGGCTGAGAACTTCCTCTTCCTCCTCGGAGCATCTGGGCCTGGGCTGTCATCACCCCATCCCTGGGACTGGGGGTGGGGGTGGGCCCAGGAGGCTGCCAGGGGACGGCTGAGAGGGACCCCACCCTTCTCTCCCTAGGCCCCGGGGGTGACCACCACCCCACTTCTCAGATGAGCTAACAGGGTCACCCCCCACCCTGGCTGGGAGGGCCATCCTCTGCTCCCCAGCGCACAGATGGGGAAACTGAGGGCCAGCCCGCCCCGATCATGCACCCTGACGGGGACGAGGAGGGTGAGAACCCAGGGTCCTGGCCCACTGCCCCTTGGCTTCCTGTGGCAGGCTCGTTGCACAATCTCCACTCTGCTTTCCTGCCCGCCGCCCACTCTCTTAACCCCAACCAGATGGGGAAATTACTGGAGAATTCACATCTCAGCGCCTGGGGAAGAAGCCGGGCTGCAGACCCTCACCTCGTCCCCAGGTCTCCGAGCCCAGTCGGCCTGGGCAGGTGCCGGGGCCCCCTTCTCGTACCCGGCTGTGCACGGTTCTGACCACCTTACCCTGACCTTGGCCACACCGGCCAGGGTTTGGGAAAGCTGCTGCCGCTTCCCCTAGTGCAGCTGCACCGGTCACTTCTATGTGAAATCCCCAACACACGGGGAAACCTGGAAAAACGGAGCTGCAGAGCAGGCCGGAGAAAGGCAGCCGGTGGGATGGACCGGGCAGGCTGGAGCTATTTTTGTCCCTTCTTGACAGATGAGGAAGCCATGCCCAAGGGGCCAGGGACTTCCAGAGGGAGCCAAAGGCCAGCCAAGAAATCCACCCCAGCAGGAAACGCACATCAGAGGCGGGCCCAGAACTCATGGTCAGCTGCCCTCCGAGGACGGGCAGGGAGCCGGATCCACCTGGCAGGGAGCTCAGCAGGAGCAGACAGGTCACGGGCACCCCCGGCCCAGCCCAGAAGGCAGATGTGCCAGCACCTGGCCTGGGGCTGTGGTCAGCTCCTCGCACGCAACTCAGGGCTTTGGGGGCCCAGGGCACACGGGACTGCCCCCTCCCTTCCTTCTGCTTGGGCAGGGCTCACACCCCCCACAACTCTCACAACGGACTTTTGTTGACCTCCACTGGTGCCAGGCTCTGTTCTAAATCTTTTGCTTGCAACTGATTGCATCTTCAGGACAACCTTGTGAAGTGGGTACAGCTTGATCCCCTCTTCACAGACAGCGAAGCTGAAGCACAGATAGGTCCAGCCAGTGGCAGTCAGGGGGGAGCTGGGAGCCCCTTCACTGAGCACTGAGCTACAGTGCTTCTCCTGCAATGTTGCTCCACTGTCTGGAATGCAGCTAAATATACTTAAGTTAGACACAAGGAAGGACTGCCAGGCTGGGCAGCTTACATACAGAAATGGGACGTTTCACTACCTTTTACTTCTTTTTCATCACCTTGTTCAATCAATTAATTGAAGCCTCCACCTCCGTCCTGTGGGACAGCAGGAGGGTCCCACCAGCCCAGGCAGCCTCACTGCCAGGAGAGAGGACACACCTGGGCTGGGGCCAGAGAATAACACAGAGCAGTGTGTGATGAGTGGTCCTCCCTCCATCCGCTCTCTAGACTCTGCACGAGACTGGCTGCAGAGAAGCTCCCTGGAAGGTGGGGAAGAGAGGGTATTTGGGGGCAGAGGGCAGCAGTGCAAAGCCTGGGTGGGGGGCCTGTGGCCCCCTGGGCCTGGCTGCAGCAGCAGGGCCTGGCCAGAAGGCTCGACAGAAGGCCTGGGTCAAAGGCTGGTGCTGACCATGGCTGGGCTCCCCTCCCGGGGTGTCTGCGGGCCCCTCCCTCCCCGTCCGGGCAGCCCAGGCCCCGACGGGCCCACTTCCCTCTGCGTGATGACTTGCACTCCCCACTGCCCTCACCTTGGCCATGAGGACGCCACGCCTGACCCTGCTTCTCCCTTTCACTTCTCAGGCTGTCAGCCCCCTGGGATCCCTTCCCGGGGACACATCCCGGGCGTGTCCCACTCCCTAAGTGCACTGGGCAGAGCCATTTTCTCCCCTGTTGGCAGATGTGAAAACTGAGTCTCAGAGAGGTGAGTGGACACCAAGGTTGAGGCTTTGAGGCTAGGGTCCCTGCTGCCACCCAGCCTTCCCCAGCTGCACGGGGCCTTTCCCAGGACCACGGGATGGCCATGGCAGCTGACCAGGAGCCGCCCGCGTGGCCGAGGACAGTCACCAGACCAGGCCGTTTCCCCACTGTCCGCCCCATGGGAGGCTGTTTACTTCACAGCTTCTTCCCCCTCGCGGGAGGAAGCCATGCCAAGGGCACCTCTGGGTCTGGCAGATGGAAAAATTGAGGCCTGAGGGGGCATGGCTCCACAGGGGCTCCGTGAGCCTGGCCCACCTGCCGTGCTGGGGGCGGGGCCGGGCAGGAGAGTGCAGACCAGGGGGCAGCAGGACCCCAGTCCTGGCAGCCCTCCAAGGAGCGCAGTGCAGGAGGACTTCCTGGAAGAGGCGTCGAGGCTGGACTCCCAGGCCTGGGGGACTCTCCTCCCATGTGCCGCTCACTCGCCTGACAGGGCCTGGGCCTTTCACAATGGCTGGCTGGCAGCAGCTGGTGAGGCAATCACCCAAGTTCAGTTTCCACCCCTTCTGGCCTCGGTTGCCCTGGGCCCGGCCACACACTGAACGCTTCCCAGAGCTGCCGTGACTTCCAGGAAAGCAGCCGTGAGCCTTGGTCTGCACAGGGCACAGAGGCGGTCACGTGGCTCCTGTGGGAATCCCAGCGCTGCATGGGGCTGGGCCGGGGGGAGGAGGGGCTGCCACTTCCACGAGCCCGGGGCTGGGACCCCCTCACCCGGCAGCCAGGAGCGCCAGGCTCCTGGACTCCAGGGACAGAAGGTGTAAAGGGGGCGTGGGCGTGCGACCAGCTCTGCCTGGTGCGTCCTTTCGTGGTCACCTTTGTCTGTGGACACGTTGCTTCCATCCTCCGGGACCTCAGTGTTCCCTCCTGGCAATGGAGCTGCCTCCGGGCTTAAAGGAGGAAAGGAGACAGAGGATACTGCCCCTGCCCGGCCCTCTTCCGGCATCACGCGTGCGTTGTTTCATGCCCTCCTCGCATTTCGCCCAGGGAGAGAGAGCCCAGAGAGGTGGAGTACGTTGCCCACAGCCACACAGCTAGGAAGGTGTCAGGTGTGATTGCGGCCCAGGGCATCTGAATCCAGACGCTGAGCCGTCACCGCTGGCCAGACTCCATGGGAAGCAAGGAAACCGGACGGCGGAAATTCCACCAGGCCTGTTACCTTCTTTGGATAAAGACTGCTTTTTACAAATTCGAGAGTCTTGCAAGAAACCAGCAATGCTGGCTGCTTCCGGGGTAGGGAACTGGTAAGAGAGAAAGGAACAGACTTGTCTCCTTAGATCCTTTTTGTCCCTTTATGATACTGAACTGTAGGAACATGTACTAGCCAAGACATTCTCATAACTAAAAATGAAAACATTTAACACATGCAGTGGAAAAGCTGCTCCTGGGGGGTGGGAAGATGAGCAGATGGGAGAAAGCACGGGCCTCTGCGATGACAGCTCCAGGCTCCTGGGGTCCCAGGAGGGGAGAGGACCCAGGGGAGGGCAGCACTTGGCCCAGGCCAGTTCCCTGCAAGTGTTTCCAGAGCAGGGACCCAGGAGGCCGGCCGAGACCCTGGCGGTGCGTCCACGGCGCTCCCGGCTCCCAGCCCGGCGTCTTCCCTCCACACCACGATACCCCCCACTAAGTGCTGCCTGAACTGCCAAGCGGCAGGGCATGGCCCCCCAAACCCTGGGTTGGGGGGACTGGCCCGGTGCCACCTGGGCTTGCCGTGTGCCTCCGAGCTGCACGACGAGGGGCTGGTCCCCGCGGCCCGTGGAGTCTAACCTCGTCTCGCCACAGAGCCCGCACAGGCCCCCTGCCCGGCCCTCCCGCTGCCTGGCTGCGAAGGGCACTGTCTCCGGGGTGCACCCAGCTCCAGCCCCGCCCTGGGCCTTACGGTGGCCGGCAGGCACCAGCCTCGGTGGGCAGGTCTCCAAGCCGGGCCTGCTGGAGTCTCCAATGGTGCCTCTTTGTGGCAACAAAGGAAGGAAGTGAGTGGGGGGGGGCAGGGGGCAGCCTCGGGGACCCCACGGCCTCCCCTTCCCTCTCGGGCAGCGTGCGGGGTCCCGCAGGGACCAGCTCCCAGCCCACCAAAGGTGCTGTCCCAGGGCACAGGGCCCTCCGAGGACCGGGGCTGGGGAGGCGGCGGGCAGGGTCAGCAGGGGAGGAAGGAAGAGGGAGCGGCGGCACAGGCTCCAACGCCAAGGCCGCGCGCCCTTCGTGCCAGGACCTCCGGGAGGTGTCGCTGACCCACGCACTCCCCTGCGGCCGGGCGTGCTCTCCCGCGTCGCAGATGAGAAGACTGAGCTGCAGAGAGGATTCCCCGGGTCACCGCGAAGCACGGCAGGGCTGAGGTCCACAAGCGGCCCTGTGGACCCCACCTCGGGGGCTTTCCCGCCGTGACACACTCCAGCAGGGTCGGGCCCGAGCACCGGGGCACCGGAGGGGCGGACGCTGCAGCCGGCGGCCGGGAGCGCACGACATCTCCTCCCCTTCCCCCCACCCCACGGGCTGTCCTTGGCCGGGGGGCTGTAGCTTATCAGGCCTGAGCACCCTCTGTGCCCTCGGCCAGGGGCCTGTGCCTTCCCAGGGCTCTCCTAGCCTGGGGCCGAGCCCCAGAAGCTTCCCAGAGCAGGCCCAGGGCCAGGGACCAGGATCAGCACCCAGTTCACAAAGGAGCCCAGGAGACAGGCGGCCAAGCTGAGCCACCAGGCGGGGAAGGGGGTGGCCAGGCAGAGGCTGGGGAGCAGGCCACGGAGGGCCGGGCCGGGATCCAAGCCCGATGGGCAGCATAGGACGGCCCCAGGGCACGTGTGAGGGGCTCAGAGGCCAGGCAAGGCTCCTCCAACCCAAGGAGCTCTGGAGGGGCCAGCACCTCCGCTCCATGCACACACACACGCACACACACGCACACACACACCTGTCAGCAAGATAACCTGGCCAATGAGTCCTGAAGCCGCTCTCGGAGGGTCTGCCCCCAACCCCCCCCATGCCTAACGTGGAAACAGGATGGGGACCTGCTCCAGGCTCTTTGCAAGGCCTCCTGGGAGCTGCCCCGTGCAGAAGGGTCAGTCCTCAGAGCCCTGGGCCTGAGCCATGGTGCGAGCTCTCGGGGCTCAGCCCCTGAAGGCGCCATCCTAGGAGCTGGCAGCCTCCTGCCCTCCCTGGCGTGGCCTTGGAAAGCCCACCCAGCCCCCAAATGCTGGGCACATGGGACGTGCACACACGTGTGCTCACCTACCGCCTGTGCTGAGCTCTGAGAACACAAGTGCACACGGTTCCTGCCAGAAGACCCTGACTTCCCGTCTCCGGGCCTAGAAACCTCGGAAGACTGTCCCAGGGCAGCTCAAACCCACGCTGCAGGGGAAGTGGCCCCCGAGGCCCCTCTTCCCAGCCTCCCTCGGGGCCTTCGACACTCAGGGACCCCCACCCAGCACCCAGGGCCTTCTAGCATCTTCCTGAAGACCATGGCCCAGCTGGACCCCTGGGAACATGGGGCCCCAGAGGGCAGGAGCCCGGCTTTACGGCCAGCTCTGACTTCACCCTCCCCAGCCGGGAAGATGCTGAGAGCACCCCCGCCGCACAGCTGGACAAGCTGAAGTGCAGAGAAGGAATGTGCTGATGTCTGGGGGCTGGAGGCAGGCAGCCAGGACCGTCCCTGCAGCAGCCTGGCCCGAAAGCCCAGCTCCAGGGACCCTCAGTCTCTAGCCGAAGGGCTCAGGCAGAGTCAGAGGCTGCAGAGGGGGCCCGGGCCTCAAACGGGGCCCACCCACTGCCCTGTAACTCTGACCCAGGGCACTGCTGGCCACTGGGGTCCCACTGTGGGGTCAGGCTGGGGAGAGGCTGACCTGTCCCCTGGAGTTCTCCCCTAAGGGCAGGGCCACCCTCCCCGATCGTCCCCTCCCTGTGGCCGTGAGGCTCCCAGGCCACCCATGCCAGCAAGTAGTGCCAACCTCCACTCTCTGCCGGCCTCAGTTTCCCTATGGGCACTAGAACAACTAGCCACTGGCAGTGCTCACACATGCCCTGCCCCCACCCCCAGCCCTGGAGCCTGGGAACCCCCACACCTGCCCACTTCCTCATTCCTGCCCCACCCACCCCCACCCCTCACCCCCCACCCCCTGGATTTGCAGCGCAGGGAGAGTTAGGTACCCCTTCCACCCCAGCCTGTCCCATCCCTGGCCCCCAGCTCCAGGACACCCATGGGGGAGGGGAGCACCCCTGGCACCTGCTCCTAGGGGAGATGGATACCTCCCCACCAGCACTCAGCCCGTTTTCCCCAGGGTCCCCCCAAAATGCAGCTCTGCATTTGGGCCTGGCTGTGGGGGTTGGGGCCAATCGGCCCAGGTGCTGCCCCCTGGCTGCCCACCGTGTAAGGGCCAGAGGGAGCTGGGAGATGCTCCCCCCACATGCCACCCCCAGCATCTCAGGACCCTTGCCCTGTCCCTGGGAGTCAACTTTGGTGGGCTCCTTGGACCTTAGCCCACCTACAGGAAACCCCGTCCCCAGTCTCCCCTTCTGCCGGGGGCAGGGGCAGGTCCAGGAACAGGTGAGCTCTGCCGTGGGAAGCGGGGCTGGAGGAGGTGCCTGGGGCAGCCTGCCTGAGCTGTTCCCTGTAAATTTCCCCATTTCAGAGGCTCGGGCCCTCTGGCAAGCCGGAAGCTGCCAATGCAAATGGGTTTCCCAGCAGCCTCCCCTGCCGGCTGGAGCCAAGTTTCATGCCCAGGTTTCCCTGAGAGGATTTGGGGGGGGGGGTGGAATTCAGGGTGCACACTCCTGCAGCTTCCTGGTAGCCCCCCCACCCAGCTGCGATCTGCAGGGTCACCCCTCCAACATTCCATGGGTGATGCAGCAGCAGCCAGATAACTTTCATTACTGGTAAGTCCCTCCCACATCTAACCCAAACACCCCAGGCTGCAGAACAAGCCTTGACTTCTTCTTGTCTCCCAAAGGCACGGCCAGCCTAGCAGCTGCCAGAGCAGGGAACAGGTGTGGGCCTTCTCTGCTCTGGACGTGCCTCAGTCTCCCCATCTGGACAACGGGATGACAGGAAGGAAAGGACTGTCCAACCACATGGAGTCATCACAGAGCCCTCCGGCTGGCCCCTCAGTGCCAGGGACCCCGGCCTCAGTCCCAGCCCCCTTAGGGAAGCACTGTTTTAATTCACATTTATTTTTAAAATAAATACCCTGTTCTTCATCTTAACTGGGGGTGGAGCTGGACAGTCAGGCCGGGAGGCCCTCTGGGTGGGCTCCAGGGAGCCTCGGCTGCCCCAAAGACTCCCCCGCGAATGCCTAAAATGCCTCCATCCTTGCTGGTGCTTCCGGCCCCGCAGCTGTCGCCGTGACCGAAGACACAGTTTCCACGACTGGACTTCAGGGAGGGGCAGGGCCAGGAGGACTTCCTGGGCTCCCAGCCTGGGGCTCAGTGCCAGGGAGAGGGGGCCGACCCTCACCCACGCCCCCCCACTCCCCAGCCCGAGCTCCAGCCCTTCTCCGCCGGTGGAGCATTAGACGCAGGTAAACAGCACATCCACGCAGGGGGACACCTTGATCTCCCCGAAAAGCACGCGTTCCCTGGTGGTCCCGGTGGTCTCGGGGCCCGCTGCCCTGGCCACAGCCCTCAGCAGGTCCTGGGCGTGCTGCAGGAGGCGCTGGTTGTGGTGGCGGCCCAGTCGGCGCAGCGCCAGGATGGCCCGCACGTGGTCCCGCCTGCAGAGACACGCAGCCCCCTCACTGCAGACCCAGCACCTCCAGTGACACCCTGGGCCCCAGGGCGTGGGTCCCCTACCCCTCACCCAGGGCTCAGGCTGGAGGATGAGAGCACCCAGCGTTCCCAGAGCAGTGTCTGCAGAGATGGAGACAGACCAAGGCCAGGAGGGGCCGCACTGGGTTGCAGGGTGCAGTGGGATCTGGGGGTGCAACATGGCTGGGCCAGGACAGGTACAGAACCTGAGGGAGGGGGCAAGGGACATGGCCCAAGAACCCAACTGCGGGCGGGGGGGGGGGGGGGGCCAAGTTTGGGGGGGACGGGGGAGGGGACGGGGGAGGTCGTGGGCCTCCTCCTGGGAGCACTGTCGGGAGGAGTCACAGCCCGGCAGAAAGGAGAGGGGCGGCGTGGGGGTGGGAGGGCCGAACCGAGGGGTGGCGGCGAGTGCCCTGCCCCCAACCGTCTCGCAGGACCCCGGAAGTCCGCGAGCCCCGGGGCCGGGAGGGGAACCCCGGTCGGTGCCTCGGGGCCAAAGCCTGGGCGACGCCCCGGCCTCACCCCTCGCTCACTGGGACAGGGAATTCCTCGGCGGGGCCGTGGGGTCGGGAAGGGGCTGCGCCAGGGGAGTTCTGCAGCTTTCCCATCCCGGAATCTCCAAGGCCCCGGAGAGATTGGAGCCGGGATTTCCACGGGTTTCCATGAGTCATCGACTCCCCAACACACACCCCGGGATCAAAGCCTCCGTCCTGCCGGCGTCTCCAGGGCAAAGAACCTTCCAGAGAAGGCTGTCCCCTGAGGCGGGGGCGTGTCTCCCCCCAAACTCCCGGCCGGCCCCTGTCACAGCTCCAGATTCCTAAGGGCCGGCTGCACCCCCTCCCTCAGACCCCGGGGCGCGGACGGTGACCGCGACCCCCTCGGTGAGCCTGGCGGGTCAGCGGCCCCTCGGCCCCGCGGTCCCCACGCACCCCTGGAAGACGCGTAAATCCCGGAGCCCTGCCCCGTCGGAACACCGCGCGGGAGCGGGCGGGGCACACCTGATGTCGGGGTAGCTCCGGATGAGCGTCTCCAGGTGGCGCCGGATGTCGTCTTTGTAGGTCTCACCCAGGATCTCCGCCACGCACGGGATGGCCGTGCCCAGCCACGTGGCCTCCGAGCCCTGCGGAGACCGGGAGGCGCGTCCGGGCCGGGCCGCCTGCCCCAGGGCCCCCGTGCCGCCCCTGGCGCCGCCCTCCGCTGGGGCGCCCTGGTGCGCTCCTGCGACTGTGTCGTCCCGGAGGACCGGCGCGGGGGCGTCCCGCTAGGCCTCATCCCTCTCCCTCCCCGACACGGCGGGCAGAGGTTTCCCCCTGTCTGCTTAGGGGGGAAGGCCCAGGCCAGGCCAGGCTGAGCTGCCTGGACTCACACAGCGACCCGGGCCTGGGCCCGACAGCACCAGCTCCACGGGCTCTGCCCTCCACGTGTGGCCGCGACCCTCGTCCCTTCCCCGCACGCCCGCAAACTATGCAAAGTGACACCCCCACCAGGCTCCATCTGACTTTGCCTGGCGCCAAGCCCCTCTGGCTCCTGATGGAGTTGGGGGGGGGAACCGCTTCCGCCAAAGCGCCGTCCTGCTCTAGGGCCCCCTCCCCTGCTATGGGGTTCCCGCAGGGGCCAAGCTGCAGTGGGAAGGGGGCGCTGCTGGGGGGCTGCAGGCGGGAGGCCCCGCGTGGAGGCGAGCGCTGCTCCTACCAGGCCCCGGAAGGTGTCCCCAATGGCCTGGGCGTCGAGGCTCATCTTCTGGGAGCCCGCCACGCGCTCCACGCCCCGGAACCGCTCGCGCGGCCTCAGCGCCTGCGCCAGGTACTCGCGGACCACGTAGCGGTGCACCTCGTGCAGGGTCTCCTGGGTGGGCCCGGGGCCAGGTCAGCAGGCGCGGCCCCCAGGATCTCGAACCCCTCCCCCGAAGCGGCCCCGCCCCCTGGGCCCTGGCCCCGCCTCCTCGCGGTACCTGCGCGGGCAGTGGGGCCACGTGCTCGAGGTGGCCAGCGAAGGCCACCACCTTGTCCATGACGGGCCGCAGCGTGTCCACTGTCAGCCAGGACTTGCTGCACACGGCCCTGAAGAGTGGCTGCGGGGCAGAGAGGGAGGAGGGTCTCCCCACGGTGGGCTCTCCACCCACCACCCTCTCCTCCCAACCCCCAGGCAGAGGCGCGTCCACCACTCCCCGCAGTCCCTTTCAGATCCAGCGACAATCTGTCACCAGGAGGGCACTTAGGGGTGCTACCTGACCTCTTCTCCATGGCTTCCCCTCTACCATCTCCTCTCCAGTCAGACTATGTCACTAGCCTGTGCTGGGAATGGCTCCCCGCAGTGCGTAGACAGGCTCAGGGTGTGCCCCAGGTCCCCAGGGCCGGGTGAGGGCCCAGGCCTGGCTCCCCAGGCCCACATTGCGTGGGGTTGGATCTTCACCACCGACAGGTAGAAAGTGTCCTTGACCAGCTGGGGATGCACCTGGGTCCCCTGCTCGTTCCCCAACACACACAGCACTGCAGTGGACCCCAGGGGTGAGTGGATGCTGTGACCTGCTGGGTGTGGAAAGTGGGGGGAGAATGGCAGGCCTGGAAGATGGAGGGATGGGAATCCATCCCACTCACCTGCACATCACGCTGCAAGCCCTGGAGCAGCTGCTTCTGGAAGCTGCAGGTGGCGGACACCAGGGGCTTCTCCAGCTCCTCAAACGTGCCAGGAAACCTGGCCAGAAGACTGGTCCTGGGGAGGGGCCAGGAGAGAGGAAGGAAGGATAAGGGGGAGCGGGCTGGGCACTGTGCCAATTGCATTCACTTAGACTACAGTGTGAAGGGCAGCCCTTGGGGCCATGCAATACCCCAGGGGCAGAGACAAGGGAGGGGTCAGCACTGAAGCCCCAGAGCCAATCACTGGGGGGTCAGTGGAAGGGGTCCCTGCCCCATGGTAGAGCTCCCCTCCAGCAGGTGGGACTCTCCTCTCAAGCCTCAGAACTGTCCCCCAGGGGGTGACTGTCCCCATTTCGCTGTTGAGGAAACTGAGGAGCAGGTATTGCCAGTCCCCATAGCCCAGGAACACAGGATAAGTTGAGTTTCTCTCAGGGACAGGGCCAGGAGCTGCCCACCGAGGGAGGCTCCCGGCCTGTGCCACCCCTAGACCAGCCTGGAGAAGCTGTGCCCCCCCGTGGTCAGCCTGGGCACGCCTGACCCAAGCCCGCGGCCGCCGCCGCCCCGGTGCGGGTTCCCGGAGCTCGCGCGCCACCTGCCGGCCGCGCCTGGCTCTGCCCCGCGGAGGACCGGACGGGACGCCCCGGGCGCCGGGACCCACCTCAGCTCCTCGCAGGCGTTGACGTAGGCGGCCAGGTGCGGCTTGCTCACCGCCTCCGACTCCAGAAAAGCCTTTGTAAACCTGGGGACCAGGTGCGCAGAGTCCACGGGGACCCTGCCCGGCCCTCCCCTCGGCTCCCCACCCGGGCCCCTTGCCGGGTGTTGGACCCTGCCCCCCCACCGCCCACACCCGGCGCCTGGCCCGGCCCCTTCCCCAGCACCTTGGCACGAAGAGGCCGAGCGCCCGCGCGCAGATCCGCAGCGTGGTGGCCTCCAGCTCTGCCGAGATGGCTCCAGCTGCCTTCACGTGCTCGGCCACAAGCTGCGAGCCATGCGACGCCCTCAGCGCAGGTCCTCCCCGTCGGGTCCGCCGAAGGCCCAGGCCCGCCTCGCTCTGTCTCTCAGCTTCTGCTTCCAGGGCCCCCCGCGCCCCGCGACGGCTCCAGCCTGGGGAGCCGACCCTCCCAACTCCCCCATGCCAGCTGGCCCCCTGCCGGCCGGAAACTGTGCCCCAGGCTCCCAGCCTTGCCGTGCGCCCCGGAGGTCCCAGACCACCCCCCACCCCTTCAACAGGGAGAGAAGGTCAGGCCAGGATCGGAGAGCTTTAGGTGAGCCTGCCCCGCACCTGAAGCCAGAACACCCGCCCCCTCCTCAGCCGGGCACCCAGTCGCACCATGTGGATGTCAGTGGACAGCAGCACGTGGTAGCGGCCCTGCAGCACGTCGGGGGCCTCCCCGGCCGCCCAGCGGCTCTGCTCCAGCTGCAGGATGCTTTCGAAGCAGCTCATGATCTTGGTCTGTGTGGGGGCGGGGGTGAGGAGGGCAGGACCCAGTGAGACCCTCCCAGGAAAGTGGACTACTCGGCTCCGTCTGTGCCCTCTGGGATGAGGACCCCGCTGCAGCGACACAGGCTGGCACCTGAGGCCGCAGCAGGCACCAAGGGGTAGCCTTTCGGGAAAGGTGATTCAGGGCGCCGTGCATCCAGGGCTGGGCCTGGCCACGCCCCCGCCTCACCTCCAGGAAACTGGTGTAGTCACTCTCCAGTTGTGCCCACACGTCCGGTGCCAGCAGCGGGGGCAGAGGCTCTGAGGGCAGCTTGAGGCCCGGTGCACCCAGGAAGTCAGGACTGGAAGGCAGGGCCAGGGCTTGAGGGCTGGGCAGGGCTCCCGTCCGGCTGCCCCCATCAAATGCCCTTGGGCCTGGCTCAAAGCCCAACCCCCTGACCACAGGGCTCCTGAACCTGGGCCTTGGTCCGTGCACACACATGCACACACGAGCACACACAAGCTTGCCCTCCAGGGTTCTTTGCCATGCCCCTCCCGGGAAGCTTCTGGCATCTCCGTTTCCTGGCACTCCTCACAACCAGCCGTGCGGGTGCAGGGGGCACGGAGATGGTTGTACAGATGGATGTGGGTGGGCTGCCTGGGTGGTGACCTCCAGCCTCGTGGTGGGGGTTCACCCAAGACTGGGCTCTAACCACCCCCCCCACCCCCAGCACCACACAGCTCAGGGACCTGTCACCTCCCAGCCCACCCCAGGGAGGCCCAGAGAGGAGAGGGCACCTGCCTGAGGCCACAGAGCAAGTGACCAGGACAGGGGCCTCTCGGCAGGCACTCCTGCCCGGGGGGCTGGGGGGCGCTCAGCAGGGGAGGAGGGGGAGATGCATCCCCAGGTCACAGTGCAGAGCAGAGGCTCCTAGCAGCCTGTGTCCTGCACAAAGGTGCCCGTCCACAGGGGCAGTTGGGGATGAAGTTCAACCCACACTAAGTGCTGTGAGCACCAGGCTGCGTCCTGCCAGGAGGGTTGCCCTTTTCCATTCACCTAAAGGCACTGGGCAGGCTAGGACAGGCCCTCTAACTGGCCCCCCTGGCCTCAGTAGCTCTCCACCCTCAGAAACTCATGCACGAGTGACCACTTAGGAAAACCCAGGGCGGGACTGCAGTATGGCCTTCCCCCCTGTCCCCAGGCCCAGGACGCCCGGGAACTGGGGATCTCTGGGGCCGCAATCGCCAGGCCCCTCCCGAGAAGGGAAGGGAGAAGGAAGGTGCTCTGTGACCTCCAGATGGGGTTCTGAAGGCCTCCCCATCCCCAGGTGGGTAGTGCCAGCCCTGACTCCTCCCGCGGGGCCGTGGCCTGCAGCCTCACCCGCCGTAGACGTTGGCGGCCCAGTCCAGCAGGACGTAGAGCCGCTCACAGCCCCGGGCGTCCTGCGCGAGCTCCTGGAGGCGCTGGGCCACGGCGCCGTGGAAGGCTTGCAGGTAGACCTCCCAGGCCGGGAAGCCGGCGGCCGCGTAAGCGGGCTGCACCTCCAGCCGCACCTTCTGCAGGTCGCATCGGACCACGCGGCCGAGCTCGGCCAGGAGCCGGCCCAGGTCCGAGGAGCCCTCGGCGTCCCCCGGCGCCTCTCCCGCAGCCACCCTCTGCACGCGCTCCTGCGCGTTCCGCCGCACCGCGTCCTCCCAGCACTGGCGCCAGCGGCGCGGAGTGCGCAGGAAGTCGCCGTCTGCAGGGGACGCCGGGTGGGCCTCCTCCTCGGCCCGCACCACGCGGGCCAGCTCGCCCAGCATGGCCGCGTCGACGGCGCCCGGGCCCAGCGTCTCGCGCACGATGGCGCGCATCTCCGCAGCCAGCCCGTCGTAATGCAGGCACACGTCCATGGCGCGTCGCGCGAAGCCCGTGGGGTCCTTCTCGAAGGCGCGCGCGGCCTTCGCGGCCACCAGCCCCGCCTCCAGGTGTTGCAGCTGTTCGAAAGCCGCCAGCAGGTGCCGCTCGGTGATGAGGTCGGCCACGGATTTGCCTTCTGGATGGGACAGGCGGAGGTGGTGGGCGCCGGGGAGAGGGACCCAGGACCTCAGCCAGAGCTGAGGCAGGTAGGCCCCGGCAGGCCCAGGCTGCAGTGGGGGGAGGGGGGGCCACGTTGCCTGGGCCTGGGCCCAGCACCCAACTCGAGGCCTGCTCCCAGAACAGCCCCCACCTGCCAGGCACCCTCCCTTGAAGGCAGAACCCCAGGCCCTGAGCCTGGCTGAAAACAGCAATGTGGATGCCCAGCGGGGAACGAGATGCGGCCGAGGCACCCAGCAGTGCCCGGCCCCTGCCTCCCGACCCCCACCCCCACCCCAGCCCTGGCCCCCAGATCTGCTGAGCTGGACCTAGTGGCCTCATGCACAGCGGACTGCAAGTCCAGTGGGTTCAGAGCTCAGGCTGGGCGTGTCCTTCCATACCCAGGCTCCTGCCCCCCGGCCCCACTTCAGCACTCCCGGTCCCTGCACCTCTCTCTATGCCCAGCAGCCCTCTGCCTCCACCTGCACCCACCTCCTTCAGGACACAACTCAAGGCTTCCTCCTCCAGGCAGCCACCCTGACTGATCCCTCCTCCAGGCAGCCATAGCCCCCATGTTCCCCCTGACCCCACAATCAGGGAGGGCCAGCCCCTTGCCCATAGCCCTGGTTTGGGCAGCAGCCCAGGCTGTAGAGAGCTAGAGCTCTTGGAGTGCTGCAGATCTGGGCTCAGCCATGCCTTCTCCACTCTTCTGAGCCTCACTTTTCTCAGTTCCCCAGTGGATGCTCACGCCAAGGGTGGGTGTGTAACCGAGAAGTTAAGAATCAACAAATAGTGATGACTGAGTCATTACATAGACGGCTCTCTCTTACCTTCTAGCACATCGTGGAACAGCCAGAAGGAAATACCTGAAATGACTGAACCCTGCTACCCTGATCTTTGATGATGACACATAACCTTTAGCTTATGATTGCAAAAACCTCGTGACTGGTCCCGCTCATACGTCCTTACCTGTTTTACAACTTTCGAGTCTTATGATCACAAAAGACAGCCCCTAATGTTTATTAATGAAGGAACCTGCCCCAAATCCTGTTATTTTACTAGACGGAGCTGGACCTAACGAAAACGGGCCTGCCTGCCATGCGCAGTAGCTTAAACTTTCACCTGTAAGTGACCTATTCCTCATTATAATTCTGAAAGTCATGCCCACCATCGTGTTTTGTGACTAAGCATGTAATCAATCTGCACATGCTCAACAATTAGATCACTTCCAAATATATCACCTGGAGCCATTGTGCTCATTATCCTAAAACCTGCCCATCTTTTGATGCTATAAAACTATCAGAATTTTAGACGGGTTTTAGGCCAATAGACCACTTATTCTCCTTGCTTCCCACAGCAATAGACTTTCTCCCTTTGAAACTCCAGTGTCATAGATTGGCTGTTATGCACATCAGGCAGGGAATCCCGTGTTTGATCGGTACCAGGGCTGGAGGCTGGGGAGGAGAGCCTGTCGGGGGGGCCCGGGCTCTGCTGCTCTGCAGCCTGGCCTCAGTTTCCCCCCATGCTCAGAGCTGTTTGTGAGGTCCTCACCTGCCCCTGGTTCCAGTTCCTCAGGCCCCACACCAGCGGATGCCTGCTGGCCGACCCCATCCGTGCCCCTCGAGGGCGCCTGGGGGCTGGGGGCTGCCCCTGAGGCAGCAGGCACCTGAGCTTCCTTGGCAACCATGTCCTGGACCAGGACGCGCTGGAGGGACCGAAACAGGAAGCGGGAGCTGCGCCGGAACAGGCCCAGGTCCTCAGCAGTGTCCCCACACGAGGCCCGATGGCTTGCCCGGGAGAAGGCCCGCTGAAAGGTGCCCAGGCCGGGTGGCGCCGTGGCCTGGCGGTGGGCGCTGGTTGCGTCCCCGCTGCTCGTGGGCCGGGTGTCCAATGTTGGAGTCTGCAAATGGGCTGGATTCTTGGGGCTGCGCAGCTCGGGCCCAGGTGTCACTGTCCGGGGCGACAGCATCTTGGCGGCAGGAGAGCTGGGGGTGGAAACAAGACTCAGGGGGCCTGGGGGGGATGCCCAGCCCCAGGGAGCAGATGCAGAAATCCAGGAGAGACCTGTGGGGCCCAGCCAGGCCCAGGGGCTTGGTCAGGGAAGGCTTCCCGGAGGAGGCAGCCCTCAGGCTGTCAAAAGGGAAATGACACACGGTGCCCAGAAAGGAAACGTCACCAGACAACAGTGAGCGCTGAGGTGTCGGCAGCCAAAAGGAAGCCTTTCCCATCACCCCCCAAAGGTGCCCACCCCTCACTTGGCCTGCCAGGCCAGGCCCTGGCTCTGTGCCCCCTCCGCAATAGAACCGGAGGGAGGAGTGTAACACACACGCCAGCCACGCCCAGGACTCCTGGGACTTCTGGGTCCTGCTGCTTACGATGCACCCCTGCCCAGCCCCTTCCCCACCCCCAGAGCCCCCAGCTCACCCCTGATTTATCCGAACAGGCCCGACTGTTTCCACTCAGAGAGGAGCCCAGGGAGGGACCCTGGGCAGTGGCGGGGACAGCAGGGGCAGGGGTGGTCAGGCCGGAGGGTGATGAGTCGGCACCCGCAGCTTATCGTGGCCAGCAGGAAGGTGGCAGGAGGGGCCATGGGTCTATATTTAACTGGGGGTGGGAGGGGACTCCCCACACCGCTTCCCCCATCCTGGCCTGGGGGGTGCAGAGTGGTCGCCAGGGCATGGGGGTGCTGGGCCGGCCCTGCCCGTCCCCACCTGAGCCCCTGGTCCCCTCTGGGGCTCCACCCCACCCCCTTCCACCCAGAGGAGCCTGGCTGTGTTTGCTTTTCTGGCTATAGGTTAAGCTGGGGGTGGGAGAGAGGAGGGAACATTCTAGATCTACTGTGCAAACAGGACAGTGGGCTGGGGGGTGGGGGCCAGCAAGGTCTTGCTTCACCCCCAGAGAAACTGAGGATCCAAGAGGGGTGCCGGCCAAGCAGAGACATAGCCCCCCCAGAGAAACTGAGGATCCAAGAGGGGTGCCGGCCAAGCAGAGACATAGCCCCCAGCCCACCCCCAGGTTCCCCACACCCTCCCTGCTCCAGCCCACCCTGGGAACTGGCACAAAGCCGGCTCCTGAGCCCTGGGTGACAAGGGACACCAGGCCTGTCTCCTGGGGTGCAGTGATGCTGAGGGGCAAGGCCCAGACCCTCACCAGGGATCAGCTGGGGCCACGCTGCCTCGAGGCCACGGGGAAGACGGAGCAGCCGGAGGAGGCCCCTGGGGGCCACTGATCACCACCCTCCCCTGGTGCTCTGGGGACACAGCCCGTCCCAGGCCCGACTCACTCAGCAGGGAGCACTGTCCCAGGAGCTGTCTGCAAGCCTCCCCTCTCCTCTCTCTCCCTGGGCCCCCCTCAGCACCGGACAGAGGGGCGGCACCCAGCAGGGACGAGAGTGGGGGAGAAGGAGCTGTTCCAGCCTCTGGGCTCCCAGTGGATGCACAGATCAGATCCCCACGACTACAGGGTTATATATAAGGTGTCACTCACCCCGTTTCATAGATGCGGGATCTGGGGCTCAGAGAGGGGCAGTGTCTTGCCTCAGTCCACACAGCCCCAGGGTGGGGGAGCCTGGAATGAGTCCATGTCTGTCTGGAAAGCCAGGAGCCAAGGCTGCACAGGCCCAGGTCTCCCCAGTTGCGGTCCGAGGCCCGTTTTCTCCCGGCAGAGGGGCCCAGCGCACGGGTGGTTCCCAGTGCCACGAATGGGGTCCGCCTCTCCCAGGAAGCCCAGAGGCAGATTCTGGGTAAGGAGGGGCAGCTGGGCAGGAGAGTCCCTTGGGAGGTCACAGAAGCCAAGGCCTGGGGACCCCCAGCCTGCTCCACGGCCCTTGTCTCAAACCAGAGCTGCCCTGAAGGGCCATCGAGGCCCCCAGTCAGTCCCCACTTTTCTATCCACACCGCCTTGACCCTGCTCCCAGCAGCTTCCCAGGCCTTACTTGACCTTCCCAAAGCACCAGCCAGCCAGGTCCTCCCTGCCCGAAATCCTCACAGGGCTCCCCTGTGCCCTCAGGCCAATTCGGGCCCCATCACCTGGCAGGCAAAGCCCTCCGTCCCGGGTCTGCACTTGCCCCAGCTTCTCCTCTGGGCCCCCCGACTCTCCCCACCCCATCAGCCTCCTCTCCGCCCCCCGCAGGTCCAGCCTCCTGCTTCCGCCCAGGCCATGCCCCCTCCTGGCCTGCTCTCCTGGCTCTTGGAATCTGAGCTGGGTTTCGGGATCTGGGTGGGCGCAGGCCCCCACCTCCAGGGAGGCCTCAGCCTGTACCCCCCACCTGCCCTCACCTTGTCTGCTCAGCTGGCACTCAGGACCATCCCTGTGGACAGGTGGCCCTCCCGCCTTGGCCTGGGAGTCCATCCACCTCCTCCCTCCCCATTACCCACTGGAGAAGGGGTGAGCCGTCCAGCATGAGGGTCCCTGTCCCCAGCCACACGGGTGCCTGCCAGGCTGAGAACCCTGCTGAAGCTGCCACCCAGCATGACCGTGGGGCCTCCTGCTGGCTGAGGGGCTGCCCCCTTTATCTCTCCATGTCTGTCCCCATTGCCCAGGGTCCAAGGAGGCCCTTGCTCCTGGCCACAGCTCCCTGCCTGGGGCTTGGAGCTGGCTGAGCTGCAAGGCCCCGAAGCCCCAGGCCCCGCTGCACCCAGTTCAGGCGGATGCACCAAGATGGGGTGACGATACCACCCAGAAGATGCGGTCACTGGGAGCTCCCACCCGGGCCAACACGAGCACTCAGGCCTGGAGGGGACAGGAAGTGGTGGCACAAGGAGGCTGTCCCAGGGTGCCAGCGTCCCTCCCTGCAGCCTCAGCTTGCACCCCTTCTCCCTCAGCCCCACTCCTGGGGGCAGGTCACTCCCTGTACCACGGCCACTACCCCTGGCTGGCCTGCGCCCCTCCTTCCCTCTCCACCTGCCACCCCCACCACCTGGCCCCCACCCAGCCGCCTAACTGCATTCCTCCTGGACCCCCTTGAAGTATCTCCAGAGAGCAGCCGGGGACTTCCCGGTGAACGTAAAGCTCCCTTCAACCCTTCCTTGGAAATTGGAAGTTTCCCGAAAGTGAGGAACAAAACGAGGATGTGCGGTCTCACCGCAGCCCGGACATCTACCTGGAGGAACAAGAGTGACCTCAGCCCACCGGGTCAGCTCTCAACTCCCTCAAGGCTCAGCAGAAGTGGCTCCTCCTCCGAGAAGCCTTCCCTGACCAGCTGAGCCCTGGCCCCCGGACAGCGCCCCCTGCTCGGGGCCTGGTCCCAGCCTGGGGACTTCTCCCTGGCTGAGGGACAGTGCCAGGGCCTGGGGTGTCTCTGCCCCTTGACGAGGAGCCCCCCAGGGCAGGGTGTGGGCCACCCCAGCACCCAGCCAGGGCCGGTACACAGCCAGTGCCCAGGGCAAATCGATGAGCGAGCCTCACGGTTAGTGCGTGACTGTGCTCGGGTCTGTGCGCCTCAGGGCGCCTGCGAGAGGTTCTCGCTGAGTCTAGGTGCCTACCTATGCTTGTGCGTGTGTGTGTGTGCGTGTGCGTGTGCGTGTGCGCGTGTGCGTGTGCGCGTCTGCTGTCATCCGAGCTGGCACTCCCTCGCAGTCAGCCTGGGCTCCAATCCAGAGCCCTTGGCCCAGAAGGCCCCTGGCAGCACCAGCCTCGCCCTCCGCCCCCCGGCCCTGCCCACTGCCCCTGCCCCACCTGCCGGGGACGTACCTGCTCAGGGGGCCGACTCCGGGTCCCCAGGAGAACGGGGCTGCCTGGGAAGGCCACGGGGCAGGGCCGTCAGAGCCAGCCCGGGCCTGGGGCCACCGGAGCAGCCAGCGCGAGTGCCCGGCAGCTGGGACTTCCCAGCCGTGCTCGGCGCCCGACCCCCCCCGGCCCCACCCCCAGGCCCTCCCTCCCCTCCCTCCCCTCCCTCCCCCTACTTTCACTTTCAGAGCCAAGCCCGCCCCCTTCCCATTCCAGAGACAACCACTCTGACCTTTGATTCCCGGGACCCGGACTCGGGCTGAGGGGCAGGGGCCGCGGGAGAGGGGCCGGGGACAGCAGGCGGGGGCTCAAGGCCGTGGGGGCGGACAACGCCGGCACTGCCCGCCCCTCCCATGGTCAGCCCGAGGCCGGAGGGCCCGGCGCAGGCCCGGGGGGCACCCAGCCCACCGCGTCCACAGAGTGAAGCCCAGAAGGACGCGCCCTCCAGGGCAGGGCAGGCACCAGGCCTCCCCATCGAGCTCACCCCGGGGCCTGCCATGCCCCGCCCGGAGCCGAGGGCCAGGGGCCAAGCAAGGTGGGCCTGTCCTGGGGTCCCCGGGAACAGGGAAGGGGGTGAGCCATAGCCATTCCCGAGGGCTTCAGGGGCAGGAGGGTGCACAGCCTCCAAGGACAGGCAGGTGACACTCGGTGGCGAGCCTGAGCAAACGACGTGCGGAGGTGGGACTGAGCCTTAAATGGGGTCACGGGCCTGGCAGCAAGCAGGGGGTACATCAGACAGAAGACATTTTGTGGGGTGGGCCCCTGAGGCTTCCCAGAAGGGGCAGCCCCACCCCTTCATGGGGGGATTCCGGTATGAGCGTCCTAGGAAAGAAACTCAGGGAAAATCCAGGGAGAACAGATCCAGGCCTGTCCCGACCTGAGCTGGAGCGGCCTGGGGAGGGAGGGTGCTCGGGGAGGGAGGGGTGCACAGGGCATGGGGGCTCCGAAAGCATCCGGGGCCACATGGCAGAGGGGAGGGGCGGGGCCTGGAGATGCCAGCACCTCCTCCAGGAAGCCCTCTGCTTATCCATTTAGCCCTGGCTTCCTCTCTGTGACATGGGGCCATGAGGCACCCAGCTGGCGGGTACATCCAGTGGCACAGGGTCCTTCCCTCCGGCTCAGGCTGCTCTGCCCACTGGCCTCTGACACAGAGACGGAGAGCAAGAGATGAGAGGGGCAAGCACAACTCAAGACAAAGCCAGGAGGGGCTGGCGGGGGCTTGACGTGGCTGCCAGGGCTCCTCAGTGGGCGTCCCGGGGGCAGCTCTGTCCAGGGGGAGCCCTGGGTCCGTGAGACAGATGTTCAGAACCCAGGCTGCAGTGCTCGGCGAGGCTGGGCACCTGCTCACGACACAGCTGGAGAGAGAACCCAGGACCCCATCCCGGGTCTCCAGCTCCGAGGAGAGCCAGGCCTGGTGACCACTGGGGGCTCCCAGATCAAGAAGCAGGTCCCTGAAAAGCTGGGGGTAGGCGAAGACCTGGTGGATTGCACCTGGGCCTCCGCCCAACACCCAGGGGCCCCCCAAGCTGCGTCCACTTCTCGGCATGCGTCTGCGGGGTTTCTTTTACTCTGTTCCGTGTTGTTCCCCCCACAGCCCGGACGTTCTCCACAAAATTCCTTTGGAAAAGTCCCAGCCTTGTCCCAGGGTGGCCTCAGGCACAGGGCTGCTCCTGGCCAAGGTCAAGGCCAGGCGAGGGCTGAGCTGAGGGGGCAGCTGGGAGGCCAGGCAGCCGGGCAGCGTCAAGTGGAGGACAAAGCCTGGCTCCCGTGGGGGGCACTCAGAGCACTTGTGCTCCAAGCCTCAGTCTACCCCTCCGTAGAGACCCTCACCGTCCGGCGCCCGCCTGTCCTGGGGTTCCACAGGTAGACGCCAGAGGCTGCAAATTCCACAGGGCCGAGCCGGGTCCGGGCGTGCCAGCCTCGGCCCGAACTGCCCGCGGCACCTGGGCACAGGGGCAGCGCCGCCCTCTGAGACTCAGTTTCCCTGGGACGAGCATTGCCGAGTTTACGTGGCCCACCTCGGACGCAGCGACCACCGCCCCTTCCGCAGGGACACCGCCCCACCCGCCCCGGTCGCCAGGGGGAGCCGCAGGGCGAGCCCTGAGTGCTGGGGGCGGGGCCTCGGATTGGGCGGGGCCTCTGCCTCTGGCACCGCCCCCTAGTAGCCACTAACTCGTGGGGGCGTGGCCCGAAGCCCAGCCGGACGTGAAGGGGGTTGGGCCCCGCGGGAGGTGAGTCCTGGGGCCACGGGGCCGCCCTTCCCCACACTGGTCCGTCTCCTTCGGGCCGACCCTCCAGCCCCGGCATCGCAGGGACTTTCTGGGTTAAAGCCCCTCAGACGAGGCCCCTCCCCAAACCCCTAGGACCCACGCGACGCCCGCCCTTCCGCGAAGAGAAGAGCTCAGCACCCGGGGACCCTCGGAGACCCTGATTCCCGGGACCGCCAGTGCGGGTCGTTTGCACCGAGGAGCTCCCTGTTGGGTGGGGAGCCCCGGGCATGGAGGAATCCCCCGGACCCGGCTCGGGTGCTCCAGCAGGCGGTGCCCCCCACCCTCAGGAGAAGCCACCGCCACTGCACCCCATTCTTGGAATCCGCCCTGCTCCAGGCTGGGCAGAGGGAGACTGTGGGAACTGCTGGAGCTTGGGTTGCAGATCGATCCGGGTTCTGTCTGCGCTCGGCCCTCTTCCAGCCGTGGGACCTTGGTTAAATCGTCTTTAAAATGGGTAGCCTGGTAGGGCAGTGGTGGGGATGGAATCTCTGCAAATAGCACCTGTCACCCACCCCCGCCTTCCACACCAGGAATCCAAAGGCTGCCCTGCGTGCCTGGTCTCCCTCACCCCACATCCCAGGTGTCAGCAAGTCCTGGCAGTGCCCCTGCGAAATGTCCCCCCACCTCCACCTGCCCCCTGCCCCACCCCCACCCTATCCTGGTCCAGGTCTCCGGCATGGCTCCCTCCCCACTCTCCAGCAGATCCCACCGCAGCTGCAGTGGGCTTTGTAACATTTGGATCAGGTCTTAAAACCCTAAAGAGACTTCCTGGTGTTCCCAGGATAAAGGCCCAGGCTTGGAGGCTCCTCTCCTATTTCATTCACTCACTCGTTCACTCACTCAGCTCAGTGTGTGTACTGAGCAGTGCCCTGGGGCCGTGACGGTGAAGTTCATACATCAGCTTGGCCAGTTGTTAGAGCAAGCCAGCACTGGCCTGATTGTTATTATGAGCATATTTTGTAGGTAGATTAGGATCTATAGCCAGTCGATTGCATCTACGGCTGATTTCATCTACAGCCGATTGCATCTACAGTCAACAAAGGAGCTGGTCCTCGACCACGAGGAGAGTCTCCTCATCCAGTCAGTTGGAGGGCTTAAAGCCAGAACTGAGGATTTCAGCAGGCAGAAGAATTTCTTTCTCTACTCCAGCCGGTCAGCTTTCCTGGAGAATTCAACTTCACCTTCATCACAGTTTACAGCTCGCGGCTTGCCCTACGGAATTTGGACTTGCCAGTCCCCATGGTCGTGAGAGCCAACTCCTGTAATAAATCTCTTAATATTTAGATATGTCTGTTCTGTTTCTCTGGAGAACCCAGGCTAACACAGGGCCGCCTGTGCTGGATGCCGGGGTTCAGAGAACAAGCCAGGGCCAGCCCTGCCCTCCCCACGGCACACACCGCCCCATTTCCCTGGCTCTCCAAACTCTCCAGAATCCATAGTCTCATGGCACAAGGGGGCCTGTCATTGAATGGAGGTGATGTGTCTCTCCACATAGACTCCGACCAAGGCGGGAGCAGGCCTGCCTCGCCCCTGTGTCTGTGCAGGCAGATGGCACCTGAAGATGCCCGTTAAAGCCACGGAGAAAGAAAGAAGGAAGAAATAAACCCCCCAGAGGACGCTTCTAGGGTTAATGCACGAGGCGGGACTGGCACTGGGGGATCGGGCTGGGGTGCAAGCGTGCGGCTCAGTGGCGAGTGCTTGTGAACGCCGTCGTTGAAGGTTGTGAAGGAGCCACAGCCCCGGCCAGCCCTGGGGCCCCTCCACCTGGGGCAGGTGGCAGGCATGGCGGAGAGGTGGCCGAGTCCCCAGGCCCAGGTAAGTGGGAGAGGACAGGCCTTGTGGGGCTGACAAGAAGGTCCTCAAAGCCGCCCACCACCCTCCTGAGCCGTGGGCCATGCAGGGCCCCACGGGACATCCTGGGCCATGCAAGGAGCCACAGGTAGGAAATGAAAGCAGGTGCCAGGCTGCTGGAGAATTCCACGCCTCTGCCTTCCCCCTCTCCAGCACCTTGGGGTGGGGGTGTATTTTTAGAAGGAAGGAGAGTTGGAGAAAGTGCCTTATTCATGGTGGAGGTTGGCAAGGTGTCCAGGGACTGACAGAGTGGCCAGTGTCCCCTGCCTCCCCCTCCGGGTTCACTCGGGCCTCAGCCCACCCTGCCCGGGCCCAGGGGCTTGGTGGAGCCACATGTGTGGAGGGTCCGGGGCCCGCTGCTAAGGAGCTGGGGGACCCCAGCAGCGATCACGGTTCTGCCCCCCATACCAACTCCAACCAGCCAGCACGATGCCTCTGTGTGGTGCACGGAACCAGGGGTTGATGTTGCTGGACCCCGTGTGGGGAGCACCCTTATGCTGGGCAGGAAGAGATGCCCGCCCTCCCATGTGGGCTCAGGGGTCAGCGGGGGGCCCTGTCCCTGCCACCCTGCCAGGCCCCGGCCAGCCTCAGCCTGGGCTCCTCGCTTTGCACCTCCATTTTCTCACCTGTGAAATGGGACTTTTGAGAGGATGTAATGAAATCCAGCCTGGAATAGGGCCCCCACCCCACCCATCCACTCTCCCCGGCCCCCTCTGCACCTAGGGAGACAGGAACGACTTCTGTCCTCGGGCCCAGCCAGCCCCACGGGTGACAGCACAAGGCCCAGAGGAGGCAGAGCAGAGCCAAGGGCCTCCCTGCAGGGCACCCACGTGTCATGGCCACGGCCACTCGGGCCCATCCCAAGGCCTGACAGCCGAGTGCTCCAGCACCGGGTGCCCACAGGCCACCAGGAAGTGCCTTTATTTCTGCTTCAAACTGCACAACGAGGAGGGGAGTGAGCCGGATCCTGGGCCGTGGACGGGAAGGGGCAGCGGCTGCGGGTCAGGCCAGAACGGGCGGCAGGAGGCTGGGCAGCTCGGCTCTGCCCACTGGTGTCCTGGCCAGGCCCCCGCTCTGGGCACCAGCCTGGCCACCCTCAGCTGCCGGCGAGCGGGGTGGGGGACGGCCCCACGGGCAGCAGCGTGTAGCCACATCCTTGTCCTATCCCTGGGCCGGGGGTACCTGGAGCTGGCCCACGCACCGCCAGCATCATCCGGAAACTTCCCTGGTGCTCTGGCTCGGCTGGGTAAGGGGGCTGCAGAAACATTAAGGCCTCCGTTTCGATGGGGGCTCTGAGTTCGTGGATTTGCAAGGAAATGGGGTGAGGGGCCCAACCCAGGTGGATGGGGGAGGGGTGTCCAGGGTGATCCTGTTGCAGATAACTGGGTGGGGGGCACAGTCTCCCCATGGATGATGGGAGGGAACAGGAGGCTGGATGTAGACATTCTGGGCAGGGGAAGAAGGGTGAAGCCAAGCTTTGGGGATCAGGAGCCCCCTCCCCAGAGTAGAGCTGGTGGCAGGGCAGGGGGTGGAGCCCAGTCCCAGTGGTTCCCCGAGGGGCAGCCCCGATGGCCGCCCTGACCCGGAGCAGAGACCAGCAGAGGTGAGGAGGATGCAGAGAGGTGGGGACTCAGAGCCGGAGCTGCAGGGGTGCTGACCAGGCCTGGGTGCCACCCTGGGGGACGTGGGAGGGCCACTGAGCAGCCCCAGCTGTAGCTGAGTTTGTTTCCCCATCAGAGGAAGGCTCCCCAGGACTCTTCTGGGGACACACCTTCCCGAGGCCCAGCTCCGTCCTCTTGCTCCTCCCCTGAGACCCCCACTGTCCAGCCTGCTGCCCCCCCAGGCCTCAGACCAGGCCCCTGCCTGACCCCACTCCTGTCCGCACGGCCTCCCTCCAGAAGCTTCCTGGGCCCCAGCAGCCCCTGTGGTCTTTCTAGAGGCACCGGTGGGCAGGGGCCTGCGTGCTGGACAGGCCATCTCCCCATCTGATGGCCGCCTGGGCTGGCCTGGTGAGCTCCCGGACCCTCACCCAGGCCCGGGCCTGGTGGGCAATACATGGTCCTTCCAAAGGCAAGGAGGGGGCAGGGGGGAGGAGGCTGCATGGCGAGGGGTGGGGAGTGCAGCCCCATCCACAGACATCCACCGTCATCCGAGGGCCTGGGTGAGGGGACCTCGGGGCCTGGTGGGGGGAGATGGCCTGGTGACGGGGAGGGGCCAGGCCGGGCCACCCAGGAGCTGGGCTGAGGCTGGGAGAGCAGGTGGAGGACTGGGGAGAGCCAGCTGCAGGTCGAGGGCCCACAGGAGCAGCAGGGAGGGGGGCTGCTTCTGAGTGCTGCCCTTCCTCCCCTCTTCTGGCACCCCCACAGGCAGCCCCTCACTCACCTGCAGCAGCCTGGCTCTTGAGGGGAGCCCTCTGGGGGCCTTCTGGGGGCCAGCGCAGCTCCCCGCCCTCCACGGCGCCCGTCTCGCTGGGCTCCACCACGATGGAGGGCAGCCACTGGCTCAGCCGGGGACCCTTCTCCCGGGCACCCACCGTAGCCTTCAGGGGGTTGGGCAGGGGTCAGGGCAGTGCCAGGCCCCGGCCCCTCCACTGCCCACTCCCCCACCTCTGGCCCCCAAGGCGGGGTGAGCACCTCCTGAGGGGTCCCAGCCCCTCCCCCATCCCACCACGGGGGCTGGGACACTTGGTTCCTGGGGGTGCAGCTTTCCCTGGGGCACACAGACCCCACCTGGGCTCAGCCCCCGGAGGCCCATTTCACAGACGGGAACCTGAAGCCAGAGAGGCTGAGGGAACACCCCACAGCGAGCGAGCCCGGGGCCACCGTGCACCCCCAGCTCCTCCTGCACCCAGCACCCACCAAGGTGCCCTGCCCTGGGGGCCCCCACTGGGCCTCGGCCTCCTCGGGCAACTCTGCTTTGATGGAAGACATTGCCATAGCAACCTGCAGTGGCTCACTCTTGGCTCATTGTCTGGTGCCCACAGGAGCGTGTGGGGGCTGCCCTCAAGCTATCCCAGTGCCCTCAGCATCGCCCCCCATTCCTGGCACAGAACCCTAAGCTGCCAATCCCACTGGGCCCCACAGCACCCACACGGCCACCTGCCCTGCAATGTCCCACCACTGCACCTTTGCTCAGGCCGGTACCCCTTCCTGGAACTCCTCCCACCAATTTTGCCTGGAAGGCCAGCCGTTTGGGGTGCTCCGTTGTGCCAGTTTGAATGTATTGTGTCCCCCAAAGGCCATTATCTTTGATGTAGTCTTGAGGGGCAGACGTTTTGGTGCTGATTAGATTTGCTTGGAATGTGCCCCACCCAGCTGTGGGTGGTGACTCTGATGAGATGTTCCCATGGAGGCGTGGCCCCGCCCATTCAGGGTGGGCCTTGATCAGTGGAGCCATATAAATGAGCTGACTCAAAGAGAAGGAACTCAGTGCAGCTGTGAGTGACGTTTTGAAGAGGAGCTACAGCCAAGAGGGACACTTGGAAGAAAGCACAGGAGCTGCAGATGAGAGACATTTTGCAGATGGCCGTTGAAAGCAGACTCTTGCTCCAGAGAAGCTGAGAGAGGACAAATATCCCAAGTGCAATTAAGAGTGATATTTTTGAGGAACTGCAGCCTAGAGAGGAACGTCCTGGGAGAAAGCCATTTTGAAACCAGAACTTTGGAGCAGACACCAGCCACGTGCCTTCCCGGCTCACAGAGGTTTTCCGGATGCCATTGGCCATCCTCCAGGGAAGGTACCAGATTACTGATGTGTTACCTTGGACACTTTATGGCCTTAAGACTGTAACTGTGTAACCAAATAAACCCCCTTTTTATGAAAGCCAATCCATCTCTGGTGTTTTGCATTCCGCAGCATTAGCAAACTAGAACATCCGTCTTCCCCGATGGCCTGTGCAAACCCTGGGGAAGGGCCTTGTCCGTGGCCCTTGAGCCTCTGCATCAGAAGCGGTGCAAAGTGTGTGTGGAGGTGACTTCCGGGGCTCCACCCCTGGCTCTCCAGGTGGGGGCCCAAGCATCGGCATTTCAGCCAGTAACCCTGTGACCTTGAAGTGTGGGAGCAGGTGGGTCTCAGAGGAGCTGAGGGCAGGGACCCCAGGCTGCCCCCATGGCTGGGCCTCCTGGTGGCCACCCCCTCCTGCAGACATGGCCAGTCCAGGGGCTCCTACCCCATCCTGGACTCCCGCCCCTCCTCACCCCGTCCAGGAAGCCCTCTTGACCCCACCTCAGGGTGCCACAATGCCAGAGGGGCCTGCTGGGGTGAGGGAGGCCCGCGCAGCACCTGGTGCCCACCCTCTCCACCTGTCCCTCCAGGCCCCAGCCTGGCCCCGGTGCACTCTGGGCCGGCCCCGCTCCCTGGCCACAACCTCTCCCCTCCTCCCAAACAAGATCAGCCCAAATCTAGAGCTGAACACACCCTGGCTGCGCCCCTTGTGTGGGAGCCTCAGGTTTTAGCTGCATCGACACCCCACCCCCCACCCACACAAAACACAAAAACCTGGAGCCAGGGCAGGGGACCCTGGCATTGCCTCACGCTGCAGAGAATAAACTGTGCTTTGGCGAGCAAGCCCTGGGGTCCCCAAGTCCCAAAGGGGTGCCAAGTAAGCCAGGGCAGCTTGGGCTTCGAGTGCTGTGTGTCCAACTCCTATAAGAGAGCAACTGTCCCCCATGGGTAAACTGAGGCCAGAAGTGAGGAGAGGCGAGCACTGAGTCCCCAGGGCCCCTGGGGCCCCGGCCACATACCGTGCCCACTGGGCCTTGTGCCTCTCCATCGGGACTCGGCTTGGGGACGCTCATGCTGCCACCGCTGTCAGACTGAGTGAGGATGGAAACAGGAATCCACGACTGACCGGGTGCCAGGTCCCACCATCCTCCCAGCTCCAGCCCACCCCAGTCTAGCCCCCATGGGCACAACTGGTGCCCACTGCTCTGGCCATCGCTGCCCAGCCCCACTGAGCCCACCATCAGAGAGGCGTGGACAGTCGCCACCTGACATGCAGGAGGGATGAGGCCACCTGGGCCTTGAGATCCCGGAAGGCTTCCTGGAGGAGGGTCAGCAGAGCCAAGGCCAGAGGGGCAAGCAGGAGGCGGCGGGCCGGGCGCGGGTATGGGAGGGGTGGGGACGAGAATGCTTGGAGGCAGGGGACAGCCAGGGGAGGGCACACCGTGCCCTGGGCCCCAGAGGCTTCAGAGAGTAGAGGCCAGTGAGGGCCGTGTTCGAGTCCGTCAGAGGCCCGGGTGCCTGTCCTGCCCCGAGAGCTGACACCCCACGTGCACCCAGGGCCCTCGGCACTCACAGCCGAAGGGAAACTGACATCTTGCCCACACTTGGTCAAGCCAGATCCAGGGGTGGGGACCCCCGGTAACCCCACAGAAAGGGTCTGGAAGAGAGGCCCCCTGGAGCTCAGGCACCCACTGCAGTGTGCCCCCTGCACTGTGCCAGGTGCGCTCGGGGGCCCTGCCCAGGCCAGAGGCAGAAGTGTGGGGGGAACTGGCAGGCACCCTGCTCCCGGGCACCTGCAGAGCCTGGTAGGGACCTGAGTTTGGGCACTGGCAAGGGGTGGGGAGATGGGGAGCTGTGGAGGGTGTGGGCAGATGGAGAGGAGGCACCCAGAGCAGGGGGAGAGCCCGTGTGCCCTGCCGGGTGTTGGGGAGGGGGGTCCTGTGGGCACCCAGCCGAGGGAGAGGAGATGAGTGTCCTTCACCCAAGCAGCCAGCTCGGCTCAGGGACGGACAAGCTGGGAGGGACCCGGCTGCAGTGGGCATCTGGCTGGTGGGCCCAGGAGTACCCGCCCGTGCCTCCCTCCATCCCAAAGCCATGAACGCCCCCCAGGCCCACTGCTCCCAGGGTCTGCCGCCCCATGACCCCTTCTGGGGGTCCCATCCCAGGACCCCAGAACTGAGGCTAGAGTTTAACGCAGCCAAGGCAGAGACCGGGGAGTCACTCAGAGACCCAGGGGTGCAAGAAGGAGACAGAATGAGGGGGAGCAGCAGAGTACCCCCCACAACCAGGAAAAGCAGACCTGAGGGGATGGCACAGGCGGAGCACCCAGGGGGGCGACAAGAGCGGCAGTCGGGAGGCTCCCCCTGGAGAATGCGCGGGGCAGCGCGGGCCAGGGGACCCCATTCGTGGGGAGGCGCAGGCAGGAGCCGGCAGCCCCGGAGCCCCGCGACCAGCAGCCAGGGGCTGACCGTGGCCCCTCGCCCTCCTCCTCCCCGGGCAGCTCGGGCTCAGACCCCTCAAGCACCCCCTTCCTCCTCTCCCACCCACCCGCAGCTGGCCGTCAGGACGCAGGGCCAGGGAAGGGTGGGGAGGGGGCGCCCCCGCACCCCACTCACACTCGCTCACCCGCCCGCGCTGGATGCTCCCGCGGGGCCGCCGGGCTCTGCTCAGTGCTGCGCTCCCCTCCTTCGCGTCCTTGCTCCGCCCTCCCTCCCCTCCTTCATCCTCCTCCCCCTCCTCCGCCCTCCCTCCCCCGCGCTCTCCGCCCACCTGCGCTGGCTCGCCGACCCCTCCTTTGCACTCACGCCCTTCTGCTGCCGGCTGCAGGCCACCGTTCCTGGCGCTTCTGCCCGCCCAGCCCCAGCACCCATATAGGACCCCAGCTTCATCCCCTCTTTGATGAACCCCATCCCCCTGCCAACCTGATCTCAGCCACTAGAGTCTCAATGTTGGGGATCAGGAATGGGGTGTCTGTGCAGAATTCAGTGGGATTAGATTTCACGGAAAGAGGACTCCCTCCAGTGGAGGTGTGAAGAGGTGGAAAAACTCCGAGGTGGAAAGGACTCCCTTCCATCTCCATCCTCAGGCCCATTCCCAAAAAGGGACAATCAGTCTCATTCACCCATGATCAGGCTTGACACGTGAGGTCAAGGTGCTTAATCTAATGCACAATAATTCACCAACCTTCGACCAACCACATCTGATATCCACTGTCAATTATTCAACATCCATCCACTATCCACAGTCCAACATCCAACATCTAACTGCCAACTTTCTACCATCCACCATTCATCTACCATCCATCTTATCCATCCAATCACCATCCCACATCAACCATCTGCCATCCACCATCAATAATCCAATATTCGCCCAACCACAATCCACCATCCAACCGCCATCTAGCTATCATCCACCATCCACCCACTGTCCATCATCCATCTGCTATCCAACAGTCACCAGCCGTCATCCACCATCCATTCAACATCCACCATCCATTAACCATCCATCCCCACTCACCATCCACTATCCAACAACCATCCAGCCACCATGCATCCATCCAATCAACTTCCACATTCACAATTTACCAAGCATCAGTCGCCTTCTCTTCATCCACCCTTTTATCATCCATCTTATCCATCAGCCCTACATCAATCCATCCATCCTTCCATCCATCCCTCCATCTATACATCCATCACTCACTATCTGAAAGCTTTCCATCAAATATTTAACAACCGTCTGTCCCTCCACCATTCACATATCCATCCACCAGATATCTAGTTGTCAACCATCAGTCTGCATCCATTTAGTAAGCATTTATCTACCACTCATCCATTAGCCTCCATCCAATCAGCCACAGTCCATCTGTCTACAATTAAGTCATCAGTCATTCACAATCCAACCATACATTGATATTTCTATGAACTAGAACCCCCTATCCACCCACCCACACACCAACCACTACCTGTTATCACTATCCACACATATCTATCCATTCATTGTCCATCTCGTAATGACCTCCATCCATCCTTCCATATGTCATCTGGCCATAATTCACCATTCATCCACAAATCATCCAAGTACCATCTACCATCCCTCATATTCATTCATTGTACAAAATGTATTGAGTGCCTTCTATGTACCAAGCATTGTTCTAGGTGCTGGGGATAGAGACAGTAGCAAACATCCATCCACCATCATCCACCCACCATTAAAATACATCCACCACCCATCCATTCACTGTCCATCTTCATTCATCATCCATCCACCATCCACTTGTCATCCATCTTCCTCTGTCTATCCATCTAAACATTCACTTACTGTTCCGGTTCGCTAATGCTGATGGAATGCAAAACACCAGAAATGGATTAGCTTTTATAAAGGGGGTTTATTTGGTTACACAGTTATGGTCTTAAGGTGAAAAAGTGTCCAAGGTAAGCAATCAACAATAGGGTGTCTTCACTGAAGGATGGTCATTGGCGTCCGGAAAACCTCTGTAAGCTGGGAAGGCACGTGGCTGGTGTCTGCTTGCTCCCAAGCTGCTTTTCAAAATGGCGTTCTCCAAAATGTTGCTCTTGGGGCATTTTGTCCTCTCTTGGTTGCAGCTCCTCTTCAAAATTTCACTCTCAGCTGCTCTCTCTTGGCTGAAGCAAGCTTGCTCCTTCTGTCTGAGCTTATATAATGCTCCAGTAAACTAATCAAGGCCCATGCTGAATGGGCAGGACCACACCTCCATGGAAATTATCCAATCAGAGTTATCACCCACAGTTGGGTGGGGTGCGTCTCCATGGAAACAATCAAAGAATTACAATCTAATCAACACTAATATATCTGCCCACACAAGATTGCATCAAAGATAATGGTGTTTACAAGGACATAATGCATTCAAACTGGCACACTTACCACCCACCATCTATCCACCGTCTACCGTCCACCATGATCTTCCATCCATCCATTTTCCAAGAGATAACTGTCTGCCACTTAACCACCTCCATACGTTCAACACCTAGTTGTCATTTATCCATCCCAAAATCCATCTATTCATTAACCATCCATTATCCACCCTCCATCCATGGTTTCACAATATACAAGCCATTATCCATCCAGCTAGCAACCATGCATTCATTTACTATTTATTCTCCATTATGCACCAGCCACCATCCAGCCACCACCTACCTGCCCACCATTCATGATCCATCCATCGATTACATACCCATTCATATTTATCCAGTATCTGGCCTTCCTTTATTATGGATGGACCCATCACAAATCATCCACTTACTATTGATCCACCATTCTCCCATACTTAAATGATCTAAAATTCACTATCCATCCACCCTAACATCCACTATCCACTGAATTACATGCAATTCAACCACTATCTATAGATTAGTTCAGTATCCATCAATTCAACATTCTCATCCATCCACCATCCATCCGTCTACCATCTTTTAGTCAATTCACCATCACATAGCCCCCATCCCATCCCATAGATTTGTCCATATCTTCCACTATCTTCCATGCACTCACCATCAAGCACCCACCATCTACCATGCTTCCATCACCTATCAAACCATTAACCATACATATATCCACTGTTAATCACCCACCCACCCACACCCATTCTACCATTGAATCCATTATTCATCCATTAATTCACCTACCCATACAGTCGTTCACCCAAATCAACCATCAATTCACCTAGCAATTCACCCATCCATCATACCCCCATTCATATATGTATTATCCATATATCTTTATATTATCCATATCTGTACACATTAAACATCAGTCAACCAATTCTCACCTCCATCCCTCCCCATCCATCTGCATCCTTCCAACATCCATCCATGTATCCATTCTTTCTCCTATTTATTCATGAATTAAACATTCGTTGGGCTTACTTGGTACCACAGCTGGGTGCTTGGACCAGCACAATGAATAATACCCCATCCAAATTCATGATCGGATGAATTCACAGTTTGGTGATCCATAAAGCAGAAACAGCTCAGACAGAGAAGTGTCAGTACAAAAAATATATATTATGTTGCAATTTTGTCACCTCCATCTCCTGGACTTGGGATGGATGGAGCTCTTTGCATGAGTTATCGAATGTGGGGGTGCGGCATCACAGCGGAGCAGCTGAGACCTGATCTGGGGCACGGCGAGGGAGACTGACGATGGGGTTGGTTGGCGGGTAAGGAGAGGTGAGACTGGAGGAAGAGGCTGGCAGAGGCCCTGCATGGCTGGGAATTCCCAGATTGGCCCCAGATGTGGGAACAGTGGGTGCTTTGGGAGGGTTTTAGGCAGGCAAATACCCTAGTCAGCTAAGATGCTGATAGGGACATCCCCTACACACACACACACTGCTTCACCTGAGAGCGTCTGCACCAGAAGGACTGGGATCCTGTCTTCAGGTCATGCAGCAGTGCCCAGCAGCCCGCACACCTGCTCCACCCCAACACCCACCCTCCCCATGTCAGGAAAGCCTGTGCTGGCGTGCTCCCCTTCAGCACCCCACCTCCACGGCCACCGCACTCCCTCTCCCTGCTTGTTAATGCGGGTGTCAGCTGCCACCAGAAGTGTTAGTTGTCAGCCAAGGAGACAAGGAGCAGTGTTTGCTCCTACAGGGCTCTCAGGAAGGCAGAAAGTTCTGATGGTGGAGGGGCCAGCTGGGGACAGTGTATCCTGAAAGGCACGCCTGGAGCCCATATCTGAGCCTGCAGACCTGCCTGGAAGTGGGGGCACCCCCAGCCTGCAGTTCTGCGCCTCCCCTCCCTCCTGCCCCACCCCACCCCACCCCCACCCCCAGCCCAGCCTTGGCTGCTCCTCCCTGGGGCCTCTGTGCTCCACCACTGGGAACCGGATGGACTGGATGAAGGGTAAGGCCCAAAGCTCTCTGACGGCCTCTGCCCTGCTGAGGCTGGAGCGTCCTCCTCCCGTCCCCCCAAAGCTTGAGTGGGGTGGGGCGCCTCGGGGTGCCTCGGGGTGCCGGGTGGGGAGCCCAGCTCTGGGCCTGGGAGGTGTGCTCTTGGCACCCTCTTGTGGCCAGCGTGGGGTGACACACCTTAGACCTCCGATGGCAAAGCAAAGTGGACAACACGGCGCTTGGGTCAGTCTGCACGTCTGTCTCTGCAACTTGCTGTTGTGAAGGGCGATGAGGACACTGCTGTCGAGTATTTGGCCCCATGTGTTGGCCCTTTGTGAGAGGCCGAGCCCAGGACTGAGCTCCTCCGCCCTCAGGTGGGCTGGTGGGCAGAGGGTCTTAGCTCTCACCCCGAGGGGGCGCGGAGGGAAGAGGGGCGGTCCGGCCAGGGAGCTCCCCCACTCCTGCTGACTGTGTCACCCCGCTGGGAGGACAGGTCCGGGAACAGGGATTCTCAGCTGTCCTGCTCCGACACTAAGCCCCCAGGCCCTAAATGTTGATCGATTGCACAAAGTTTAGGGTCGTTCATCTCTGGATGTCACAGTGTTCAGATTTCAGGGTCTTTAAAACACCACAGTGGGAGACTCACAGACAGAAGCAGCCCCAGGGAATGGGGTCAGGGGTGTGCTGCCGGTGCCAGGCGGCATCCGGGGTCTGAGGGACCCTGAGGCCCGGCCTAGCCATGGGCCCCCGGCAGCGGCGGCGTTCTTTGGGGCCTGCTGTGCGCCCCACCTGGGACAAGGGCGGGGTCAGGGCCGGGCGGGGTGGAAGGCAGCTGTCCTCCAGCGGGGCGAGGGAGGGGACGGGGGGCACCAGGCTATCCCCACCACCCGACCCTGCTTCCGCAGGACTGGGCCTGAGTGGGGAGATGGGTTGAGTGGGGGCTGCAGGTGGGGGTTCATGAGGCTTGAGGGGATGTGCCCTCTCATGTCCCCTCCTGGCCTGGGCCACGTGGGTCCTCTCCATGGGGCTCCAGGAACCGACCCCTCAAACCAGGACCAGGCAGATGGGGACGGCGGGCCCCCGAGTCTCGCTCCCATTCAGAGGCCGGTGCCGGGAGGGCGGGGGGTGGGCTGAGAAGCTCTGACCCCCTACCCCGGCCCCCGAATCTCCCCTGGGACTCGGATTGCTCTGAGCCTCTGCCGTCCCCTTTGACCCCCACTGGGGGCTGAACGGGCAGAGGAAGGGGGGCCCCAGCTGGCACCCCTTCCCCCACTCAATGTCATGGCCTCCCACCTCTTCCTCTTGCTCAGCTGGAGAAACTGAGGCTTGGTGGAGATGTCGGCCTGAGGGTCAGAGGCAAAGCTGAACAGGATGCCGGGCTGGGGGGCAGCGGGCCCATCCCAGCACTCAGCCAGAGCCAGTGGAGATGGACGCAGGAGAGGCAGCGGGAGGTGGGGAGGCCGGCAGCCCGAGCTGCTGCTGGGACCTGAGGCTGGTTCCACGGCCGAGGTGACCGGGGCAGCCGGGCAGGGGCGACTGTCAAAGACCACACCCGCCGAGGTCACTTGGGACAGAGCCCCCGGGGTGCTTCTCCCTGCCCACCACGGTACAGGGCCTGTCGCCTCCTCCTGCCCACCCCTCCCTCCCTCCCAGAGGCCCCATCCAGCCCACCTGGCTGTGTGTTTGGGGAGACTGAGGCAGGGTGGGGCTCAGTGTCCCTTTGTGGGTCAGGGTTCCAGTCCCCAGAGCCTCCATGGGGGCAGTGAGACCAGAGGGCGCCACCCGCAGTCCGCTGGAACCGAGGGACAGACCCTTCTCCAGGACGAGCTGGTCCATGCACAGGGGCTGCAGTGAGCCACCTGCACGGAACAAATGCAGAATCTGCAATGTGTTGCTTTATGCATGGATGTTCGTCTAGCACAGAAATGTTCTGGAAGGATGTGCCATGACTCCGGCTGCACTTACACGGCACCCGCTGTGTGCCAGGCACTGTCCAGGTGCTCTGCATATAACCAGCTCCCTTCATCCTCATGCAGCCCTGAGGGATGGCCTGTGTCCTCCCCACATTTCAGCCCAGGAACCTGGGACCTGCGAGGCCGCAGAGCTGAGCAAGTGCAGAGCTCAGACTTGGAGCCTGACTGTGTGCAGAGCTCAGACTTGGAGCCTGACTGTGAGTGGTGCTGCCGCCTCCGGGACACCGGAGCTGGGGGTGGGGGGCGCCCCTCTCCCTGTAGCCCCTGTAACACCGTCTGACCTTTCTCACTGTGCACATGGAGCCTTCACAGAATTTGCTTTAATCCCACGTAAACCCCTGTGTGCTCCCCAGGGTCTGCTCAGTGGATCCCTGCCCTTTGGGGCCAGTGGGCAGCGGGGACCTGTCCCCAGGGGCACAGGCCTGGGCTTTGTGAGGCCAAGTTTCCCGCCTCCCCCCACCCAGGTCTTTCCCGAGCCCCACATGTAAGGAGGAGCCGGGCTGGTGCCGCCGGGGAGCTTAGGCTTGCCTGTGCCGCTGCGAGCCTCGACCTTCCAGTCTGTGAAATGGGTGCCGGTTCCCGGGCAGGGTGGGGTCAGGAAATCCCTGAATCGCCCCACAGCATTCCGAGCAGGTCTGGCCGCCCTCCTTGGCAGGCCTGGGCAGGGCGGCACCCGCAGGAGGGCAGTCGGCGACGGGGTGAGGGAGTGCGTGTGTGTGTGTGTCTGTGTGCGTGTGCGTGCGCACGCGTGTGGCCGACACACGGACCAGGCCCCTCCCCGTGGGACCCACGGCAGCGGCACTCACCTGTCCTCAGCCGTGAGGATGAAGAGGCTGGGTGGGGCGGGGGCACCTCCCAGCAAGACGGAGGGTGGCGGGGCCTGGAGCCCGTGGAGTGGGGGTCTCCATGTTGGACGTTGCGCCCCTGGTGGCCCGGCCCACCCGGGAAGCAGTGGTCCCTTCCCAGCTCTCAGGCCGGGTCAGAGCGGAGGGAACCGGGACACTGGGCACTGCGACACCCACCCCCCACCTCAGTCCTGGGGCCTTGGGGGGCCTTCTCCCTTCTGGGTGGGCGAGTTCCCTCCAGAGATGGATCAAGTGGATGGGGGGTGCTTGCAGACCCGAGACCCCCGCGGGGGCCCACTGGAGGGCCCCCCACCCTCCCAGCAGCCCTGGGGTGGACGCCGACTAGGAAGGGGAAGAGACTGGCCCAGATGGCTCAGCCGGAAAACGGAGAGGAGGCTGGGAGGACCCTCGGCTGGCCTCGGCCCCCCAAGCCACCCCACCCGCCCAGGGCAGAGCCCCCCCCCCGCCCTCAGCATCCCTGGGACCCCCGAGGGCAGCACAGCTGCAACGGCGGCTTGGAGGGCTCCCGGCAGGGCCCAGAGCCGGGGTTTGGGAGGGGGGTCCCGGGAGGGGGGTCCCGGGAGAGGCAGCCCTTCCCTGCGGTTCCAGGTGGAAGCAGTGCTGGGTCTGCAGCTTGGGGTCCCCGGAGGGCAGCAGGGCAGGTCCAACCGGTTCCGGGTGGTTCTGGGAGTGCAGGGCACTGGTCGGGGGACTGGGCTTCCCAACCCTGCCCCTCCTGGGCCTTCCCCGGCCGCCCCCCAGGCAGGGATGCCAGACCTGATGAAGCCCTGACTCCTCGACCCTCTCGCTGGGCACCCCTGGGCGGTGTCTCGCTCTGTCTGAGCTGAGAGGTAGGGGACAGGGGACAGGGCTTTGTGCAGGAAAGCATGGGAGGTGCTTGGCCCAGGGCAGGTCCCAGGCGAATTTTCCTTGGGAGTTGCCCTCCCTGGGGGCGAAGATGCCAGCCTCCTTTGCTAGCAGTCTCCGTTTGCTCTGGGGTAAAATGGGGTGACCCAGGGGCTCGTGAGGGCACTGAAGTCGCTGTCTGCAAATGCTGAGCACATGGCCCGTCTTTTGGGTCCCTGCTGCAGACCCTGGTGTCCTCCCAGTTGCCCTTCCCACTCTGGACACCTCTTCCTGGGGTCCGAGGAGCTGGTCCAGCCTCCACTCCCCCCCAGCCTTGGTGGGCGGCCCCAGGGTGGCCTGTGGGCCCTGCGGGGAAGTTCTAGCTCAGAGGCTGGACAGGGCCCTGGATGCCAGCCCAGGAGGCCCCTTCCTCCCCGAGGCTGTGGGGGGCCTCGGAAGGGCTCTGAGCCCAGGAGGGAGGTGGTCAGCGCCAGCCTTTGGGAAGATGACGGTGGAACTGGGCGAGGCTGTGGCCATTGCCACCCCCTGGCCCCGCTTGTCACGGCTGCCATCGCCTCCTATCCGTGAGGGCCACCGCACGACTGCCTGTCCACACTGCAGCTGTGTAACTGGAAGCTGCGCCGGCGACCTCGCTGAAGACTGCAATGGGAGTTCCCATCCCCCTTTCAGACAAGGATCTGGGGGTCACAGTGGCAGCGAGCACCTGGCTCCTGAACCTTCTCACCCTGGCCGCAGAGCGCCCCCTGTGGCAGCTTCTGGGCACTGCTGGATACCCGGGATAAGGAGGGAAGGAGCTCGGGGGCAGCGGTTCCCCATTTCACTCTCCCCCTCCTCCTCATCTCCAGCCGGGGCTCCCCACTGCCCAGACCCAAGGATGAGACAGAGGGCCCAGAGCCTATGAGTGTCACCCACCCAGGGGCCTCCTGGGGCCCAGAGCAGGTGGAGAGTATGTGGAGGGGGGGAGGTGACAGCGCTGCCCCTGCCGGCCCCTTCCTGCCCCCTCCCCTGCTGTTCCCCTGCCACCTCCCCTCGTCACTGGGCTCTTTGCAAATACACCCTCCTGAGGGATGCTGATTTGGGGGTGCCAGCCATCTCCCACTGGGGCCCTGGCCACCTGTCGGAAAGGCACCTGCCCAGCCCACCCAGCTCCCCTCCAGCTCTGCTCAGCAGCTGCCCCCAGCCCAGCTCCCCTCACCTGCGGGCTGGTGGGGGGCTCCAGGGTGGGCTTTCTGGCTTCCCTAGGACCCTGCTTTGGGCCCTGGCTTCTTGGGCCTCTGTGATATTGGCTACCCTGGTTCTGCTGACCCCTTTCTGCTCCCCCACACTGTGGGCTGAACGAAGAGGAGAAGAAGAGAGATCCAGCCCCAGTCACTCACGCCGGAGGGTGGGCACCCAGGCCCGTTGCCATCCCTCTCACATGGTCCTCACTCCCTCCCTCTCCAGCCCCCTCACTGCGCACCCGTCCCACCCCGCCCCGTCTCCTTCCTTCACCCCCACACGAGGGTCTGTGTGGGCGCTCTCTCTGTGCCTGGCAGTGCCCTTGGCCTCTGTGCCGGTTTGGATGTATTATATCCCCCAAAACACTACTATCTTTGATGCAATCTTGTGGGGCAGATGTGTTAGTGTTGATTGGGTTGGAAACCTTTGATTGTTTCCATGGAGATGTGACTCAATCAACTGTGGGTGAAACGTTTGATCAGATAATTTCCATGGAGGTGTTACCCTGCCCATTCAGGGTGGGTGTTAATAGGATCACTGGAGCCGCATAAAGGAGTTCACAGACAGAAGGAGCTCAGAGCAGCTAAGAGTGACATTTTGGAGAGCAACTGAGAGTGACATTTTGAAGAGGAGCAGCAGCTAAGAGAGGATAAAATGCCCCAAGAGCAACACTTTGGAGAACGCCAGTTTGAAACACAACCCAGGAGCAAGCAGACGCCAGCCACGTGCCTTCCCAGTTAACAGAGGTTTTTCCAGATGCCAATGGCCTTTCTCCAGTGAAGGTTCCCTATCGTTGATGCCTTAGCTTGGATACTTTATGACTTTATGGCCTTAGTACTGTAACCTTGTAACCAAATAAACCTCCTTTATAAAAGCCAATCCATTTCTGGGGTTTTGCATTCCGGCAGCATTAGCAAACCGGAACAGCCTGCGAGCAGTCAGCTCAGATACCAAGAATGAGGAGGGAGACCCCCTTCCAGAAGTGCTCCGGCCAGAGGACCAGGCAGCGGGAAAACACAGAGCGCTGACAGGTGACGGTGGCACAGGCCCTGCGGTGACCGGCAGGGAAGGTGGAGGCCTCTGCAGAAGCTTCCAGCCTCCGAGGCCCACCATGCGGCCCCGGGCACCGGCCCCTCCTGCCTCTCTGCCGTCGTCACTACCCGTCCACAGGGCCTCCGTGGTGGGCCCCTCCTGTGGCCAGGCCCCCGGGTCTGCCTCCTTCTTGTCACTCAGCTGAAGGTCACAGGGGCCTCCCGTGCACATCCTCGTTCCTCGCTGCCCTCACCACTCTCTGAAACCCTCTTTTTACACATCTGTGCACTGGACAGTGGTCTGTCTCCCCGGGCTGGAAAGGACACTGTGGCGTCCATCTCGGCAGTGGCTGTGTCCTCAGCACACAGACGGCACCTGGTGGGTGATCAGGAGTTTTTTGTTGGTTGAATGAAAATTGACATTGTTTCCTGGCTAGATGGAACTGCATGTTATGGATGCACCATATTTATCTCTTTGCCTATTGAGGGATATTTAGGTTTAATTCTTTTAAGTTACAAATGACACTGAAGGGGATGTCACTCCACATATTATTGTGTCAGAGGTCAGCGTCCCAGTGGGTGGCAACCTGAAGCAGAGGAATTGAGAACAGTATCAAAAGTGGCTGATTTACCAAGTGGGCGCAGGTCCAGGGGAGCCGGGAAGGGCTGGGGAGCACCCCGGGGCTGGCCTCGGGCAGGAGGATCACCGTCAGGTCCTCGGGGAGCAGGAGCGAGGACTGGACAGAACTTGAGAGATGAGCTTCGTGGAACAGGCCTCGGGCAGGAGGCCACGGAGAGCCGGGGCTCGGGCCAAAAACCCCTCTCAGCCTCCTGCTGAGCCCCCCACCAGCCAAAGCTGGAGGTCAGGGGGCAGCCCGCCTGTTGGAACAGCCCCTGAAAGTGGCCTTGAGGGCACGAGGCAGGCTGGAGAAGGGTGAGGAGAGGACGTGTTGGAGCAAAGAGAAAATGCCACCTCGGTGTCCTTGGCATCCACCCTTGTCCTAGGGATTAAAATGTGTCCTCACACCACTCCAGAGTGGTTATTACTTGAAAACAGAAAATAAGTTTTGGTAGTGGTGCGGAGAAACAGGAACCCTTGTACATTGCTGCTGGGAGTGTAAAATGGTGCAGCCGCTGTGGAAAAGAGTTTGGTGGTTCCTCAGTAAGTTGTGTAGAGTTACCATCTGTTCCAGTTTGCTAACGCTGCCATTAAGCAAAATACCGGAAATGGATTGGCTTTTATTAAGGGGATTTATTTGGTTACAGAGTTACAGTCTTAAGTCCACAAAATGTCCAAGGTAAGGGGGTACCTTCACCGAGGATGGCCAAAGGTGTTCTGTTAGCTGAGAAGGCTCATGGCTAGCGTCTGCTTTCAACATCCGTCTTCAAACTGTCTCTCATCTGCAGCTCCTCTCTCAGCAACTGCGCATTCTTCAAGGGGTCCCTCTTGGCTGTAGCAAGCTCACTCCTTCTGTCTGAGCTTATATAGGGCTCCAATAAACTAATCAAGGCCCATGCTGAATGGGCGGGGCCACACCTCCATAGAAATTATCCAATCAGAGTCATCACCCACAGTTGGGTGGGGCACATCTCCATGGAAACACTCAAAGAATTACAATCTAATCAATACTAATACATCTGCCCACACAAGGTTGTATCAAAGAACATGATTTTTCTGGGGGACATAATACGTACAAAACCGGCACACCATCTGACCTGGCAATCCCAGTTCTAGGTTTACGCTCCAAGGAACTGAAATTTGGATTCAAACAGACATTTGTACACCAATGTTCTTCATAGCATTGTTCACACTTGCCAAAATGTGCAAACAACCCCAGTGTCCATCAACAGACCAATGGCTAAACAAAGCGTGGTCTAGCCACACAATGGGATATTATTCTGCTGTAAAAAGGAATGAAGTTCTGAAGCATGGGACAACAGGGATGAACCTTCAAGACTTCATCGTTTGAGTGAAATAGCCGGACACAAAAGGACAAATATCTTATTATTGCACTTATAGAAATAATTATAGAAATAATTATTAAATTCATACAGACAGAAAGTAGATTACAGGTTATTGGGGGCAGAGGGGAAGGAGAATGGGGCGTTAACTACTTAGTGGGCACAGAGTTTCCGGTTGGGGTGATGGACACGTTTTGGTAACAGATGGTGGTGGTGGTGGCACAACACCATGCGTGTAATTCACAGCTCCAAACTGTGTACTTGCACGTGTTTCAAATGGGTAAAGTCATGTTGTATATACGTCACTGCGATAAAAATTAAACCAACAAAGATGTGCCCTCAACAGTGTGGACCAAGTCCCATCAGCCCCTGATGATCATGGGAGATGTTGGTTGGGTTGTACACCGAGCTGGAGGCTAGGAGGTTGGGGACCACCAGCTCCTCAGGTGAGGGGGCTGGAAGGAAGAGAGCGAGAGGGAAGTGGTCCTCGGAAAGCACGTTACAGTCCCCGCTTCCAAGGCAACCCCAGGTGACGCAAGGTGATCCAAGGTGACCCGAGGCCTAAACTGGTGGTCCCAGCTTGGCTGTCCAGCCACCACCATTCCATATTCCCTTCCCCTCTGCCAGCTCCTCAGCTGCCCCCTCCCTTTTAAACCTGGTGGGGTGGTCCCAACTTTCATTCCTTCAGGATCTGAGCTCCCTTCCCTGTTTTCAATAATCAGCACGTTTCACAAGGAAGTACTAAGAAGCACCTCAGTGAAACCGCCCAGTTCCAGACAAAGTGCACCTTGTCCCAGCGCCTACGGCCAATCCCAACTCCCACTGCTAACTGGGATCCCTTCTCAGCCCATTGGTTCGGTGGCAGGAGGAACCAGAAATAGTCACTGGGGGGAGGGGCGGCCTCAGCTGTATTTCATCCGAACTCTGACTGTGTTTCCTGATGGCAGCGGTCCTTTCCTGGACACCGGCCCAAGGTCACAGGAAGGAAAGCAACAATTCCTGCAGACTGCTGCTTGGTGGAATGGTGAGAGTGGCTGCTCCCACCTCCACCCGTTGGCTCCTGGACCCCTGCTTTGGGCTATGGGGGAGATGGCACCGTACGTTGCCTGTTGGTTGGAGGCACACACCCTACCCTGCAGGACAGCACTTTAACCTCACAGGGTGTTGTCTCTCATCCTGTCTGCAGAACATTCCACAATTCTCTCCAGCCTGCTGCTCCCCGGTGACGGGGCACATGGGAAGTCCAGGGAATTTTATGGGCACGAGCCCTCTGCTGTACTTCTGTAGAAAAATCGTTCTCTGGGTCCAAGGCAATGTTGTTTGAGTTACCATGGTGACGGATAAATAAAGCATTCTCTGAGCCCATAAATGGTGATGCTGATGCAAGCAATGCAGGCTGGAAAGGAAAAAACCTTACCTGGAATATGTGAGGATAGATCACTGCCCTTTCCACTGCAGAATGGGTCCAATGAAATCCTCGGGAGTGGTGCCATATTGGGAGCTCATCATGGGTCTCTGCTGTTGGCAAGTTGGACACTCAGCATTAGAGGAAGCCAAGTTGACCTTGGCGAGGGAAGTCTGTGTCGCTGAGCCCAGCCCCAGCCTCCATCCCCACCTCCTTGGGCACTGGTATATGTGCCTCTGGAGCAGGCACTTGGGTGGTGGAGGGAAAAGGCTGACTGACATCCTGGAATGCATCCTCTTGTCACTTATTATTGGGCACTTCCTCCACAGGAGACGTCCTTTGGTGGGCGCTCATTTCTGTGGGCATTCCGCGCTCATTCCAGGAGATCTGTCTACTTACCTCTTCCCCAGACCTCCTGGAGACTAGTTTTCCAATTTTATTTTTTCCAAGTCTCTGATTGGTTGGCCAACTGCTTAGCCACTGTCATGATCAATGTGGAAGTTCTGCCCTCTGGAAGAATTTCTCCTTACTACTGTCTTTCATGGCTTCTCCTGAGTTGTCTGTAAGGCAGTGGTCATCCACGTCTGGCTGGTTTCCATATACCATGAAGATCTGTCTGTAAACCAGGCCCATGTGTCTGTTCACCGATCACAGAGAACTTCCCATGAGGGCAGAGCTACGGGTTATGAAGAGTTGGCAAAATGGTAGCAGCAGATACCATTGGAGTCTAAGCCACCTACTCAAGAAATTTACTTGTTCTTTCCTGTAAATTGAATTATGTATGCCAGAGGAAAAATAAAAACATGTTCTAATCTTAATCCCATTCCGGTGGGTATGAACTCATTGTAACTAGGAGCTTTTAAGATGTTATTTTTAGTTAAGGTGTGGCCAACTGAATCAGGATGGGTCTTAATCCTATTATTGCAGGACTTACAAAAGAGAAAGCCACAGGGAGGAGCCAGAAGTCAGCTGGAACCTGGAGGAGAAACGCGAGGACATCGTCCTGTGACAGGAAAGCCAAGGAACCCCAAGAATTGCCGACGCACCAGAATGCTACCGACCCTGGCAAGAAGCAAGCCTTCCAGCCTCCAAAACTGTGAGACAATAAATTTCCATTGTTAAGCCAATCCATTAGGTGGTATTTGTCACGGCAGCCAGGAAACTGCCAGATCTGTTTGGGCCCAGTTTCATTTTTCATTTTACAGTGGAATGCTCCTATATACATCTGTTTTTATGATTTAGTGTATAAGATAACATCTACTTTGTGATGGTCAGTTTGGGTTGCACAGTTTTTTGGCATCCTTCGTCAGGCATCCAATCTCTACTAAGACCCAATAGCAAGCCAAGACCTGCCTTTGAAAAGGAGATGAGTTGTTGGCAGGAGAAGGCCCAGTCTTACTCCAAAACCCTGGTGGTATACACAGTGATTCTCCTACTGGGACTTGCTCCATAGAGCATCTCTATCTGCCACTCACACTTTCAAAACCACAAGGTCTTCTAGGTCATGAGGCTTAAGTGGCAAGGCAGCTTGCACCAAAATGTGGACCTGCTGCAGAACCCATCAATGCTCTGGGTTCCACTAAAAACTGGCAGTGTTAGAGAGCATTCAGTAAATGAGCCAGAGAAGCTCACCCAAGGCAGCAAACATTGTCTATAAAATCCAGAGAGGCCAAACAAGTGCTCTGCCTGTGTCTTTGTGGTGGGCTTTGGTGTTGTCTGAAATATCTTTATTCTACTTTCAGGTTTAAAAGATATTTTTGCTGGGTATAGAATTCTAGGTTGACAGTTTTCTCTCTTTCAGTACTTTAATGATGCTGCCCCAATGTCTTCTCACTTACACTGTTTCCAATGATAAATTTTGTTTGATCCTCATCTTTGTTCCTCTGTATGCAATGTGCCTTTTTTTCTCTGGCTGTTTTTAAGATTTTCTCCTTAACACTGGTTTTGAGCAACTTGATTATAATGTGCTTTGGTGTTCATTTTTTTTTTGTCCCTCTTCTTTTTTGCTCTTCTCCTTTGAGATTTCAAGTAGTGTTACATTGGGCTGCTTGGAGTTGTCCCACAGTTTACTGATGCTCTGTTCATTTCTATTTGTATACCTTCAAATTCACTAATCTTTTCTTATATAATGTAATGTCTAATCTGCCATTAATCCCATACAGTATATTTTTTTAATCTCAGAAATTGTAGCTTTCATCTCCAGATATTCAGTTGGCTCTTTTTAATATCTCATGATTCTATATAACTTTTTGAATTATGGAGTACAATTACTATAATAACTGTTTTAATGCTCTTCTCTGCTAATTCTAACATCTGTGTAACTTCTGGGTTGGTTTTGATTAATTGCTCAATCATCTCCTCATTATGGGTTGTGTTCTTGCCTCTTTGAATGCCTGGTAATCTTTGATTGGAGACCAAACATTGTGATTTCTCCCTTATTGGGTGACGGATTTCTTTTGTATTCCTATGCATCTTCTTGAGCTTTGTTCTGGGATGCAGCTAAATTTGGGAAGTTTGATCCTTTTGGATTTTGTTTATACAATTCGTTGGGCAGATCTGAAGAAGGCACAGTCTAGGGCTATTCCCACCACCGAGGAACAACCTTCTACCCGATGCCTGTGAGGAGCCCACGGGGAGGACCAGGCAGGCAGCCCCGCTGCCCACAGCCCCTGTGGGCTGTTTTCTGCTTGTGGGGCCAGCCCGGCCATGGTGGGCATTGAGGGCTGCCCCCCAGGCCCAGTTCTGAAGGCCTGAGTGGGGTGACAGGTGCAGCTTTAAAACCAGGGCTTGCCCCTGTGATTACATTGGGCCCAGCCAGATAACCCTGGAATGTCCCCATCTCAAGATCGTTAAGCATACCTGCCGTGTCCTTTTGCCATGGAAGGGATGAACTCACAGGTTCCAGGTGTCAGGACAGGGTATCTTTGGGAAGTCATTCTTCTGCTCTTTGGGGGCCATCTTGGAAGCTGCTTACCACGCCACCCCCAGGGATTCATAGTTTTGGAACCCTGTAGTTTTTTTTTTTTTTTTTTTTTCTCTTTCTCCTTCATTTCTGCTTTTCCCTGTCCATTGTCCTCATCCTGCAACATGGAGTCAAGAAAGGTAGTTGTTGGCAGCCTTGGGCCTCCCATCTGGAGAGTCCCATCACCAGAGAGGATTTACCTTCTTTCCTGAGTTACTGTTTGCAAAATTACAGAGAAGGATTTTGATTTGCCTGATTTGGATCAAACTTATCCAGTCAGCTGTGGCCAGGAGTCCCCACTCCTTAGCCAGAGACCAAGAGAGAACAGGGATCGTCGGAGCAGCAGAGCCCCCTTACTAGTTGTGCCGGTTTGGATATATTATGTCCCCCCAAGAAAAAGCCATGATCTTTTAATCCAATCTCATGGGATATTAGTATTAGGTTGTTTCCATGGAGATGTGACCCAGCCAACTGTGAGTGACACCTTTGGTTAGGGTATGACCTCTGATTGAATGGTTTCATGGAACTACACAAGGTCGAAAGATGTAGCGCTTTCACATTTCCGCTTATGTATTCCAGTGTGCTTTCCCAGTTGTTTCCCTGGTTGCCACACGCCACAGGCTGGCCACCAAGGCCTCTGGATGGGCCTCGTGCCTCCTGACTCCTCACCCTCCATCTGCAACAGGAACCCCCATCAGACCAGGCCATTCCCCTTCTGCGGCATCTAGACCACCTTCCGTGGAATCTGAATCAGCTAAAGCAGACACAGCATGGGGGAAGTTATGCTGTGACTTCCAGGGTGGGCTGTGAAAGGCCATGGGGCCTCGCCCTGGGGTGGCTGGAACACTCCCTCTGCAAGCTGGGAGCACCTTATAGGAAGCCCAAGAAACATGGAGAGGCCGAGGGTGCGCTCCGGTCCGCAGTCCGGGCCGAGCCCAGTCGGGCCACCCGCCAGGCACCAGGCTGGTGAGGGCAGAACCCTGCCAATGGCTGCAGGCCCCAGCCACGTCTTCCCAGTCGAGGCCCTGGACATCACAGAGTGGTCACACTGCTGCCCTCCTTGGCCCCCAGCTTACTCAACTACAAAATATATAAAATGGGGCCAGTAACAGTAACTACCTCAAAGAGCTGTGAGGGCTGAGTGAGTTAATATGTGTAAAAGTTTAGGATACTGTCTGGCATGTGGCAAGGGCTTTATAAACATTTGCTAACCCCTTCTTCCACCTTCTAATAAACATGTCCAAAATCTGTGCTCTCTGCCTGGATCCCCAGTCCCAGCCCAAGGGCTGCTGGGCCTCCCGCAGGTGCCAGGCCTTTCCCACGTGCCCCGGGGCAGCCTCTTTCTCTGAGCTTGTGCCCACGTCCCCTGCAAATGTGTTTCACAGCACGGGGCACTGGGAGCCTGAGCCCTGACCTTGGGGGAAGCGTGTGGTGTTAGGGAGGCCCCCATGGCTGGCTCACTGGGGCCCCTGGGGTTGGTACTGGGGCTGTGGGCCCCCCAGTGCCTCACCCCACCTCATCAGCCACGGCCAAGCCCCTCCCCAGTCTGTCACGGCAGCAAACAGCCATACCCCACTACCGCCTCTCCTCCAGCCAGGTGCAAGATCACCAGCACTTTGCCTGAGGCAGAGGCACAGATCAGGAGCCTTGCATCCTGTAAAGCCACATCTGCATCATTCACGTAGCCATCCCTTCAACCCCAGGAGCAAGTGCCGGGTGCTGGGCTAACGGCAGAGGACATCGTGCCAAGCACAGGCCCAGATGCCTTGCTCACATGTACCAGCTGTGCTGGGTGCTGAAAAGCAAAACCACAGGCGAGATGGGGTCTGACTGGCCTGGGGAGTGAGGCCAGGCTTCTGAGTGGGGGTGGTGGAGGAGGGGAGGGAGAAACAAAAGTGGAGGGGCCTAAGGTGGGAGGGAGAGGGAACAGTGGAGGAGCCCCCAAGGGGCCAGTGGGAGCAGAATCCAGACTGAAGGTAAGAGGGTAAGAATGAGTCTGGAGGAGAGACTGTACCATCCAAGCCTTCTGTGCCAGTTCGATGTATTATGTCCCCCAAAATGCCATAATCTTTGATGCAATCTTGTGCGGGCAGACCTATCAGAGTTGATTAGATTTTGGGATCCTTTGGGTGTTTCTATGGAGATGTGTTTCAATCGACTGTGGACAAGACCTTTGGTTGTATAATTTCCATGGAGGTGTTGCCTCACCCATTCAGGGTGGGTCTGAATTAAATTACTGGAGCACTACATAAACTCAGGCAGAAGGAGCGAGCTTGCTACAGCCAAGAGGGACACTTTGAAGAATGCACTGGAGCTGAGAGAGGAGCTTCAGCTTACAGAGACATTTTGGAGATGGCCTTTGAAAGCACACTTTTTCTCCAGAGAAGCTAAGAGAGGACAAATGCTCCAACAGCAACTGAGAGTGACATTTTTGAGGAGCTGCCGCCTAGAGAGGACCATCCTGGGAGAAAGCCATTTTGAAACCAGAACTCTGGAGCAGATGCCAGCCACATGCCTTCCCAGCCAACAGCGGTTTTCCAGACACCATTGGCCATCCTCCAGTGAAGGTACCCGATTGCTGATGTGTTATCTTGGACACTTTATGGCCTTAAGACTGTAACTGTGTAACCAAATAAACCCCCTTTACAAAAGTCAATCCGTTTCTGGTGTTTTCAACTCTGGCAGCATTAGCAAACTAGAACACCATCCCAACCCGGCACACTTGTGGGGGTGGAGGCCACCGTTAGCACTCAAGTGGGCAAAGGCGTGGAAGGGGAACTGTCCCAGATAAACTAGGGTGTCTGGCTGCCCTACTTCAAGGCCAAGGTAAAGAATTTGGTTTTCATTTAAAGAACAGGGAGACCTTTGGTTTTAAGCCAGGTTATCTGCTCAGCTTTGCTTAAAAAAAAACCAAACTTTTTATTAAAAAAAATATTGTACACAGACTGCACAAATAGATATGGTACTATTCAATGAAATTTTATACATGTACAGACTCACATGACACCAGAACAAGATACCTTATGTTTCCCCAGAAGGCTCCCTCTTGCCCCCTCCAATCCCTACCTCCCACAAGGTAAGTACAGTCTCGCTTCCATCACCGAAGACTGTTCTTGCCTTTTTTGTTTTCCTTGAGGTATAACATATGCACGGTGACAGGCAGTAACCCCAGTGTACAGTCTGAGGAACGTTTACCGCGTACCCCGATGTCATCGCCACTCAAATCTAGTGACAGCGGCACACACCCCGCGCCCCGGAGGTCAACCCCTCCTCGCAGGCGGCCGCCACCCGGACTCCCGTCACCACACAGTCGTGTCCTAACTTCCTGTTCTTCGCCCCAAAGAGAAGCCCTCGGGCTCTCGTGGCTTCCCGCCCCCGATCCTCCTAAAGACACCCCCTCCCGCCCTTCCCCGGGTTAGGGTGCCTCCCCGTGCAGCTCGCTCCCAGCGGCTCTCACCCGCCCCCCGGCCTCGTGAGCCCCCCAAGTCCCGCTGGCCCCTCCTCGCCGGTCGCCACGGGCTCGCTGAGGGGAGGTCACCCTCCTTCCCCCGCCACTCAGATAAACCAGAAGACGCAGGGCCCAGCAGCCCCGAGGCAAGCCGCCGGCCGCGCCTGTGTCTGCGGGGAGCGGAGGCCGAAACGGCCGCTGCGGGGGCACCGCCGGCTCACAGGGCGCTGGCGGGGTGGCCGCGGCCCAGCAGCCTCCAACCCCGCCGCCCGCCCTCCCTGGGCCTCGCTCTCCGTCCGTCAAGTCGGAGGGTGGGACCGAGCTTGGAGCTCGTTCGCCGAACCCGCGGCCGGGCCGGCCCCGAGACGCCGCGAGCAGCGGGGCAGCTCGCCCGGCCCTTCCCGCGGGCTCCGACCGCGACCCCGCCTCTGTGAGCCGCGGAGCCCCTTGCTTACAGGGGACTCCCGGTCCCGGCTTGCGGATGGCCGCGCAGACTAGGACCCAAGCGGGGCCGCTCTCGGCTCCGGGCTCCGGGCGGGAGCTCCGACGACCGAGACCGCGCGCCCCCTGGGGGCCGCCCTCTGCGCACGCGCCGGCCCCGCAATCTCGGCGGCGCACTGGTCGGCCCCGCCCCGCCCCGGCCGCTCCCCGCGCGCCAGCCCCGCCCGCCCGATCCCTTCCCAGCATCCCGGCCTCCCTACGGCAAGCGGCGAGGCCCGAGCCGCCGGGAGCCGGGAGCCGGGCGCGCAGGGGCGGGGCGGCGCGCTGAGGTCAGCGCGGCGGCGGCCGGCCCCACCGTGGTTGGCTGCGCCCGCGCTGGCCGCGCCCTGGTTGGCTGCGGGCCGCGGGCTGGGCCGCCGGGTCGGGGCTGGGGTCGGGGCTCGGGCGCCGGCCGGGCTTGCGCAGCGCTCCAGGTCCGCGGCGAGGCGGCGGGCCCGCGGGGAGGGCGCGGCCGGCGGCGGGCGGGGCTGCGGGGCGCGCGGGGGCGAGGGCGAGGGCGGGCCGCGCCGGGCGGGGCGGGCGGCGGCGCCGAGGGGAGGAGACCGGCCCATGGACCCGCGGGGCCCGGCGCCCCAGACGCTGCGCCGCCGGGACCGAGCCCAAGATGTCGGCCTAGGCCGGGGCGCGACGACGCGGACGGGGCGGCGACGAGGCGCCGCTGCTGCCCGGGCTCGCGGTCGCGGGGCCGCCGAGGGCTCGCCCTGACGGACTGGCCGAGCGGGCGGCGAGAGGTCGGCGCGCTGGGAGCGGGCCGCGCGGCACCATGTCGGCCAAGGTGCGGCTCAAGAAGCTGGAACAGCTGCTCCTGGACGGGCCCTGGCGCAACGAGAGCGCCCTGAGCGTGGAGACGCTGCTCGACGTGCTCGTCTGCCTGTACACCGAGTGCAGCCACTCGGCCCTGCGCCGCGACAAGTATGTGGCCGAGTTCCTCGAGTGGGGTGAGTGCGCGCCGGCCCCGGCCCTCGGCCCTCACGTCGGCCTCCTCCCGGCGCGGGGCTGCCTGCCCTTCCCACCCCGGCCCTGCGCGACCTCGCTTCCCGCCCAGCCCCGGGCCCCGGCCCCGTCCAGCCCTGTTGCGCCCTTGTCCCTCCTCTCGCTCTTCATCCCTCCCGGCCCTCCTCGGCCTCGCACATCCGCGTTCGCCGGCCCGCCCCCTCATCCTGCCCCTCGGAGCCACATCCTCCGCTCCCACCCCCATCCCCTCCCCCCCGCCGGGCCCTCGCCCCGTCCGCTTCCTAGATCCACCCTCCGAGTCTGGATATCATTTCCTGCAGCACACCCTGGGATATCCGCCCCACCCCCTCGCCTCTGGGGTCCGCGGCCAGCGTGGAGTCTCCGGCCTCCCTCCCCACGCGGGGGTGCTGGGGACGGTCGCGCGAGCCTTTTGCGTTCTCCTGGCCCGCCGGCCCGTGGGTCCCCCATCCCCCTGTGTGTCTCCTGGGAGCCCAGCTCTGACGTTGGGCCCCGCCTAGATGATGCGTGAGCACCCCTTTTAGTGTAGCACCTCCAAGGGAATTAAAATTTTTATTTTGAATATGACATGTGAGCAGATTGATTTCTTTCATCATAATAGTTTTGGACCCTTGTAATGTTTTGGGAGTGGCTGATCCTGTCAGTATATGGAAGTGACTTAAAATTTCTCTTCATATGGTGGTGGTTGTGTGCTTTCTCAGGTTTCCCATTCATTTAGGAATCTATTGAGAATCTCTTGTACCGAATGTAAAAGGAGTTGACTAGCCAACCCATTATACACTATTAGGAAGACATTTGATTAAGGCACTGAATGATAGAACCCTGAAGACAGGTTCTCTCTTTAACGTGGACATACTCTGACTTCATAACACCTGAGGAGGAGGAGGCAGTGCTCACCCTCTGGGCCAAACTGATGAGAATCTTCTTGGGTCCTTTGCGTCATCTGGCTATGCCTGTGCAGTTTGAACCAGTCATTTCTAATCTCGGGGACTGATAAAGCTGATATTCACATGAAGAAACAAACTAATGTGTTCCTTAGTGAGACCTCCTCTTTGCCAAAATGGTAACTGGAATTTGGTATTTTGTTTACAAATTAAAATTTTAAGTTGCGGTGTTCTCTGGAGGACTCCTGGTTTTTGCTCTTGGGTGGGGGGGTTGATGTGATCTCTTGTGAGAGCAGCGGTGGAAGGGTGCCCTGAGCCCTGTTATTTCAGCAGGGACTCCCATTCATGGTAAATTAATAGTATCCACTTGCTGGTCCCTTATCAGTATCAGTGCCTCAATTTCTGGCTGAATAATTAACTGACTCCCCCATTGCTTGAAAGGTGTGATCTTTGGCGTGTCTTAAGCTGAGTTTTCTGAATTTGGTGTTTGCCATTCCTTTGTGAGCACTTGATCTTCAAATCTAGACAGAGCCACACTCAGGTTCAACTTGGGGTGCAGTCTGTGAGTAAAGCGTGACTGAAAGGAGGAAGCTGGCGAAAGGTTGGTTTCCCGGGGAAGGTGTGGTCGGTGGGCTCCCGGCCTGGGGGATTAGTCTGAGGCCCGGTGCCCTCTGCACCAGCAGCCACTGTGCAGCCGCCTCTCTCGCCAGGGTCACTGTCCCCTCCATGAAGTGGGTGGACTTTGCTGAGGAATCTCTTGTCAGCAGGTGTGAGGGCTGTATATTGTGAGAGCCAACCTTTCCAAATTTAAACCTCTGTTCTTGTGCTAATATAGAAATATTTTATATATTATACGAAGCAATATAGAAATACTTTTTGAAATTATATTCTGTGCCTTTGGAAATTGTGGTCACAAATAAATTATCCTTCTCCCAAAAACTCCTTTTGCACAGAAATGTAAGCTTTAAATTACAGAGAAGACTGAGCTTAGATTTAAGATGGCATTTTAATGAAGTATTAATGTGTTTTAGAAAAAGTATCTAATCTCATGTTAGCTAACCTACATGCACCATTGTAACTCTACAGTGGTGTGTTACTGGCAAAGTTGTGTGTGCGGTCGTTACTGAGTGTTACTTGGCCTCGCCCACTTACTGCTATTAGAAGGCAAGGAGTGGGCTTCCAAGTAGAATTGTTTGTGGAGCATTAAGTACCCTAACTTCCAAGTGGAATTATTTCTGCTCAGGAAAATAGAGTTTGTTATTTTTGCAGCTGGCAGTAGTTTTGAGTTCATCTGTACTGGTAGCACATCTAATAATTAAAGAATATGAAGCATAGCAGAGTTCCCTAATCACTTTCTGACATGTGCTTATGAGGAATGGTTGAAAATGTGTCTGCATCTGCTAAATCTGCTTAGAGGCTCTTGCTGGGGTTTGTGGGGTTTGTGGATTCTCACGCTGGCCTTTTGAAACCTTTGGTAGGCTGGTTCCTGAAACGCATGGGGTAGAAGTCTTGAAACTTCAGGAAGAAAGGCAGCAGAATCAGCCCAGATTTTGAGTCTTATTGGGAAATCTTTGAGGAAATTTGGACTGTATGTGTAATAAAGTCTTTAAGAGAAGGCTGTTTCTGGCCCTTTTTTTCTTATTGTCACAGAAGTTGTGTAGGACAAGACTTGCTCAGCCTTCCTTTTAGGCTTTTGTCTTTAATTTCCCCTTGATTATGTTTATGGTTTGATTGGTTTCCTCTTTGAAATTCTGGACCTTATTTAAAAGTTGGAAATACTCTGCTTTGCATGTATATTTTTTAAAGCTGTTTTTAAAAATGTAAATTTGCTACAGTTTGAAGCAGAGCATATGAAACATTTTTAAATTTCTTCAAGTAAATAGGAATAAATAGTGACAGCCAAACGAGGTGCCTTTGTTGTTCATGTTTATGTAGAGATGGTTTTAACTTACATTTGTTGAGTTTGTTGTCCACAGCTTAGGCATGATGGCTGGTGTTGGGTTTGGAGGGAGCTGACGTTGCTGGCCCGGGCTGCCTGCGTGACCCTCTTCTCCCGCCCCGTGTGGCCTGCGGTCTGGGCGGGGGCCGGGAGAGGCCCAGTGCCAGGGGGACACTCATGGGGGCAGGTCAACGTGGGTCCCCCATTCGCCCATCCAGGACGTCTTCCTTCATGCTGTGCTTCCTCTGCAGCAAGCAGAATTCATCTTTCTAGCCTTTTGCTTAATTTCCCCATTTGTGGTTTTTCTCATTGTGAAGACGGCAGTGCTTTCTCCCGAGTTCTTCATGACTGTGAGTGCCCGGAGCTGGGGGCCGGCCAGTGCCCAGCCCTGGGGTGCGTGGGGTGATGGGGAAGCCCCTACCAGACTTACTGAGTAAGGGTTGACTGATGGTGCTAAACATTGCAAAATACATTTTGCCCTTAATGGTTTTCCTGGATAGAATGTTCCTGTAACATGGGAGCACTTTTCTTTTAAATAACAGATTAAAGAAGTGGGTCATTTGAAATAACCTCTAAATGTAGGGAAATATTGGGATTGCATCATACAATTAGGTTAGCATACTTTTGATTTTATGGCTGTTTGAAGTGTGTGTCGATGTTGATTGCATGGCATGAGATGGGAGAGTTGAACCTGTCAGACCTTAACAAGCCAACCTTAACTTTTCTCTCCTAAAATTTTGCCTGTCAACAAAAGTGGGCGGCAGTGTCTTTGTAAATCCAGACTTTAAATTAGTAAAATTGGAGTTGAAGTTGTTCTCACCCCTGAATACCACTGTGTGAGCTGCCTGATAACGTTGTTAGTGCACTGGGAATAGTTCTTCAAGCAAAATACTCCAGTGCATGGAAGTCAGAGAACTTGGAATGCCGCAGGGTTGATGCATCCCTGTTCTCCGAACTTCCTGCCCGTGCCCGGCCTCATAGAGCCAGATGCCCTCAGAAGTCTTCTCTGTGTGGATAAGCAAGTGAGCACACAGGACTGTCAATTCCAAACCACATTAAATATGGGGAAGCTACTGAATGCTTTTCCCAGGGAAAGGGCAAAAAGTATCTTCTGAGGCTAATAAAGTAAAAGGATCTTGCTGGAAGAGATCAAATCCAAATTTTTATTCTTTTTATTGAAAGTAAGATAAAATAGAACTAAAGGATGTTTTAGGAAAAAAAAAAACAAAAAACTGTATAATCTCATCACCCTAATCCTCCATAACAGTACTTGTTAGTACTGGTCGACATTTAAGTTTGATTCTTAGGTACTTAAAAGATTACTGAATGGGAGTCTGCTAAGTTATCCTTAAATTTGTATGAGAAGCTCACACAAATGCTCCCTTACTGATGGAAATGGATGAGAGGAAAATACACTTTCCTTAGCTCTAAAATCACAGGTGTCTTGGCATTGTGAACTAAACATGGCAATCTTTTGAAGAATTTATTCGGACTTGACATCTACCAGAGAAACTTCATTTTCATGCAAGTAAAATAGATACTACCTATGAAATAGATATAAAGGTCACAGTCTGAGTTTAAACCATCTGTGTTGGGTGTTGGATTTTTGGTCTGTTTTATTGATTGGGGGGTAACTGTGGCAACAAAATAGTTTCTAGGCTAAAACTTTGCAAAGAAAATAGATTATATCATATGGAACTTTGGATTTTTGTTATCCTTAGTGAGAGGAAAGAGTTAGTATTTCTGTCAAATTCTGTCCTGATACTGGAACTTCCTGGAGACCGTGTGAAAAGTATTCTTCTAAGGTGATTCCTTAAGTTTTGGGGGTTGATGGTAGTTCCTCTGACCTCCAAAATCAGAGTCATGGGTTTGAGAACTTCAGGAATTTTGAGAGATCACATAATCTGCCACCACCACCACCCCTACCCCCACTTTGGGAAACCGGGCTCTGGTCACTTTGTCTGTCCGTTCCTGAGCAGGCAGCCCTCCCACCAGTGACCCCCTACACGGGACTGTGGTCAGCCTCAGTCCTCCCTGCTGGTGCCTGCTTCAAATGCCTTTTATTTTAGCCCTTTCCATTCCCATCATCACTGTCCTGGCTGAAGCCCTCCAACCTGAATGAGCGCCTTCCCCACTTGAAGTTTTAAACACCTCTGCCAGATCAGTTTGAAACACTGTTTTCATTTCATCATTCCCCCTTTCAGAAACCTCTACATAGCTTCATATTCTCTTGTCTTTTTTTCCTAAATCAAGTCTAAAATCCACAATCCAATGTTAAAATTCAAAATTGACCTAAAAAGACATATCTAATCTTAGTTTTAGAAATTGAGGTTAATAACACTTCTGACTATGCCCTATGGGGTGATTTTTTATATACCTATATAATTTTTACCTTTATTGAATTAATACATTCACTCAATTGAAAAAGCCAAATAGTACTACTGAGCTGCAGTGCCCACCTGGGATTGTGGCTTCCCAAGGGCAGCCCCGTTAAACCCCTCTGTGTCTACTGGTGACTGCTTGTCTTAGTTAGGCCAGTAACAGAGAACCAAATAACGGTGACTTAAATCAAGGTTGACTTCTTGCTCACCTAAGATTGGGGGGTCGGCTGTCCAGGGCTGGGATGGCAGCCTCATTCCTGGAAGCCTTCAGGGACTTGGGCCCTTGCCTTCAGTCCCCCATCTGAGAGGGTGGCGATCCCAGCCACATGCAGGCCTCTGGATGGGGGTGTTCTGTTACCATGGAAGCAGGGAAGAATGTGGGATATTGGAGGCTATTTAGCAATTCCTGCCTCAAATTCTGTGTTTCTAAATTAGCATGCTTGTACTGCTAATTTCTGAGTTTTCCATTTTAGACATCATCAGCTGACTTCCTACTATGGAAGAGAAGGCTTTTAGAACTCTTCTCTCCATGGATGGACCACCCTCCCCCAGCCCTTCCCTCTTGCTCCCGTCTCCCCATATGGTCCACATTTGATTATATAATAACTTTTGTTTAAATTGATATTAAGTGGTTCCGTTTTGGTCATTAGGTAAATATCTTTCACAGCTAAGTCACATAGTATGCAACAATTAATTCCCCGTCTTCACTAATTTTTGTATTTATTGGAATGAATTGTCGTTTCTTTCTATGAGCTTGGTTTCTGGGGGACAGTCATGAATTTAGTCCCAGGCTTTTTAATGGAACTCTTCGGTACACTCAAAGACCTGAAAGAATCTGGCTTGTTCAGTTCTTTTCTTGGAGCATCCCTTCCAGAGACTTCCACTTCCTGGTCCAGGCTCGACTGTGTGTTCTCTCGGCTTGCTGCTTAGCAGTCACCTGGGGTTTCTCTTCCTTCTTTGCTGTTGGAATTCCTTTTGACTCTCTCTGTTGAACCTGCTTTTTCTGGAACCCAAGTCTTTCTCCTTTTGGTGGAGTATATCTTCTAAAGGGGCTTACTGAGAAAGGGTTTGTAGGTCAGTTTTTGTTTGAGATCTTGCCCATCTGAAGATGTCTCTTCTTCCCTCATGTGAATGACAGGTACCTGGGTTTGGAGTTCAAGGTTGGAAATAATTTTTCCTGGGAAGTTTGAAGGCATTGCCACATTCATGCCTGCCTTCCATTGTGGGTAGTGGGAAGTTGGGGACCATGGGGTTCCCAGGCTTTTGTGGGTGGCTTGTTTTATCTCTGGTCGCTTTCAGAATCTGTTTATTACTGGTTCCGTGGTGGATCTTTCTGAAGGACTTGGATCGTTCTGTTCTGGAAAACTTTTTGGTGTCATTTCTTGGTAATCTCTGATTTCTCCATTCTGTCCATCTCGAGCGTGTACCATTTTCACATGTTGGACTGCCTGGTCCGTTTCCTTTCCTCTCTTCTGATTTTTTTGAGGGGGGGGGAAGTCCTCAACTTTATCTTTTAGCCCTTACGTTGAATTTTGTATCTGCCATCATATCTTTCACTTCTAAATGTTCTTGTTCTCAATTTTTCTTTCTATAACATCCTGTTTTTGTATCATAGAGGCAACACATTTAAAAAAATTCTCTTTGGTTATAATTTTTTATGTGTGTATCCATTTATACACTCATGCTGCAGTCATTTTCATTTGTTTCCTGCATTGTCTGTGTTTCTTCTTAACTCTTTTCCTGTTTCCTACTTTGATTTCTGTCTTTCATGGTAATGCCTGCTGATTATTGACTCTCCTTTTCACCATTCTAAGTGGGCTCCTTGGACATTTCCCTGTATGCATAGGCAACTTTTAAGCCCTGAGTCTCATCAGGAAATAAGGTGTCAACCCTGCCAGTTTGAGGGTAGCTCCCAGAAGTTGGTAAAGTAATCTTCTCTCGGACCTGTCAGTTTCCCCAGAGAGGAGTTTCCCAGCTCCTGCATGGGGCCCTGGGGGGTGGTAGCCGGCCTCTGCCTGGCTGCTGGCTTTCTGGGAAGGTGGGATGTGGTGTGTCACTCCATCAACTTGGATGTTTCTAGGCAGCTGTCGTCTCCTGTCATTCACTCAACAGGCTCCTGCCTTCCTGGAGGTATACAGATTGTATCATTTGTTGTCATTTTGGTAGGTTTCCAGATGGCGCAGAGGTAAGGTGCAGGTTCTCCATGCCACACTCAACTGAAAGTTGCCCTGGTTTTGCCTCTATGTGAAGTTAGAGTCTCTAGTTGCTCTGTCTTCTGATATGGATGTATGGCTGTTTCTCTTCACACTCACTCGTTAGAGAGGTTCCCGTCAGTAGAAGAAAGCACAGAGGAGGGCAGGTTTTTCTCCAGTAACTGCACAAGCATTGAAAGAGAAGGGTTAAAAGCATCCGGAGGGGAAGAATGGGATGAGTGTAATGAGAGCAGAAAAGAGGGTGCCCGGGGAGTCCTGCCTGCTGAGGTGGCGGGATGGGGGTGTGAATGTGGGAATGTTAAAGCTGGGTGTTTGTGGTGTGGAGGCTGCTTGGGTAAACGCTGTCGTGGAGCTGAGTCCAGTTAACTCCAAAGCTTTTGCTGTGTGGAAGGAAGTCACCTATGTAAGATTAGCAAGAGCAGAATAAGAAATGTTCTTGCCACTCATATTTTTCTAAAAATAGCATAGACCTCCGCTTACCACAGCACCCATGGCTACATCTGAGGATATTGCTTTGTTTTACTTCGCTCTTGTTAGCACAGAGAATTGACTTTGTCATTTGGTTTTAAAAGTTTAAAGCGGTAGTTTGCGTTTATTATTTTTAACTTACACTTTATTTTTTTGAAACAGCATTTGCACTGATTCTTTACGACTGAGTTAGATGTCAGTTTCTTAAGTAGTGGGCATGCAGCTAATCTTTTGGAAAATTAACTTTGCAGCTGTGTCACAAATAGATTTTTAAAATTTTTTACCCAAAGTATTTGAAATCAGATTGTTGAAAAGTCGTTAAGTATACTAACAAATCAGCTTTTTCTGATGAACCTTTAAAATGAATCAGGGAGAATATCAATGAATCACTGCTTTAGAATATGTAGGAAATAATGTCTACCTGGCAGCAAATTGAGAAGTTATTGGGAATGATCTGTTTCCAGTTTAGCCAGTTAATCATGTCAGGGTTGGTATTTATGTTATATTATACCGGGACAAGAAATATTTCCCAAAACATCAGTCATTGACAGGGTTTTATCTAAAGTGATAAGTGTTGTTATATTTCCTTCCGCAAATATTTAATTATTTTTTTTGAAAACAAGGTTTGTGTTCATGATATTTTAATAATCTTTGTGACATGATGTATTAAGAGGGTTATTGAACAAAAGCAGGATGTTTGTCAGCAATAGGAGAGAAACTTACATTGAATTATGCAGCTGACTGATTCAGTTTATATATGTGTGTGGAAAAGAAAGGTTTCTCTGCCTTTTACAATTACCAGATGATATCTTTCTCTTTTTGTTAACAGCTTTATTGAGATATCCCATTCACACACCGTGCAATTCACCTGTTAAACTGTACAATTCAATAGTTTTTAGTTTATCAGAGAGTTGTATGGCCACTACGACAGTCAGTTTTAGAACGGTTTCCTCACCTCGGAAGGAAAGCCCCTGCACTTGAGTCCCACCCAGGCCTCCACTACCCCCGCCCTGAGCGGCTGCGGACGTGCCCTGTCGCTATGTCTTTGCCTTTTCCGGACGTTTCATGAAAGTGGAATCATGGGATCTGTCTGGTCTGGCTTCTTTCCTTTAGCGTAATGTTTTCCAGGTTCACTCATGCTGTAGCAGCTATCAGTATGCCATCCTTTTTTATCGCTGAATAATATTCCATTACAGGGATATGCCACATTTTGCTTATACATTCCTCAGTCGAAGGACATTTGGGTCATTTCTGCTTTTTGGCTCATTTCTACTTTTTGGCTATTATGAGTAACACTGCTGTGAACCTTCATGTGCAGGTTTTTGTGTGGACATATGTTTTCATTTCTTCTGGATATATACTTAAGAGTGGAATTGCTGAGCATAGGTAAACACTGTTTAACTTCTCGAGGCTCTGTCAGAATGTTTCTCTACTTCTCCTGAACATTCGTTGTTATCTGATTTTCTTTTAACAGCTTAACTGAGATGCAGCTCACAGACTGTACAACTCACCCATGTAAAGTGTACAATTCAATGTTTTTAGAGTATATTCACAGATATATGCAACCATTACCACACTCAATTTTGGAACATTTTCATCACCTTAAGAAGAAACCCCATTCTTTTTAGATATCTAGATATCACCTAGTATTCCGCTAAGTCCTCCACCCCGCCGACCCCAGCCCTAAGCAACCACTAATATACTTTCTGTGTCTATAGATTTCCCTGTTCTCGTCACTTCGCATGAGTGAATCATGTAATTTTATGTTCACTTCATTCACTAAGCATGATGTTTTCAAGGTTCATCTGTGTTGTAGCATGTATCAGTACTTCATTTTTTAATGGCCAAGTAATATTCCTTTGTATGGATAATTATGTTTGCTTTATCCTTTTATCAGTTGGCACTTGGGCTGTTTCCACCTTCTGGCTGTTGTGAATAATGCTGCTGTAAATTCATGTACAAAATTTTTTGTGTGGACATATGTTTTTATTTCTCATGGAAATATTCCTAGGTGTGAAATTGCTGGGTCATATGGTAGCAATGTTTAACTTTCAAAGGAACTGCCAGACTGTTTTCCAAAGTGTCTGCACCATTTTACATTCCCACCAGCAATGTATGAGGGTTCTGCTATCTTCACATATTTGCCAAAGCTTGTTATATGACTTTTTGATTCTAGCCATTCTAAAGGGTGTAAAGGGATATCTTATTGTGATTTTGATGATTTGCATTTCCCTAATGACCAGTGATGTTGGGTATCTTCTCATGTGCGTATTGGCCATTTCTTTATTTTCTTTAGAGAAATGCCTGTTCAACTCCTTTGCCCATTTTTAGTTGGGCTGTATGCCTTTTTTTTCTTTTAAATTCAGTTTTATTGAGCTATATTCGCATACCATACAGTCACCCATGGTGTATAATCAGCTGTTCTCAGTACCAGCATATAGTTGTGCATTCATCACCCCAATCTATTTTTGAACATTTCTTTATACCAGAAAGAACAAAAATAAGAATACGAAATGAAAGTTAAAAAGAACACCTGAATCATTCCTCCCATCCCTATTTTTCATTTAGTTTTTATCCTCATTTTTCTCCTCATCCATCCATACACTGGATAAAGGGAGTGCGATCCACAGGGTTTTTACAATCACAGTCACGCCTTGTAAGCTACATAGTTATACAATCGTCTTCAAGAATCAAGGCTATTGGGTTGGAGTTTGGTAGTTTCAGGTATTTACTTCTAGCTATTCCAATGCATTAAAACCTAAAAAGGGTTATCTATATAGTATATAAGAGTGTCCACCACAGTGACCTCTCGACTCCATTTGGAATCTCTCAGCCACTGAAACTTTATTTTGTCTCATTTTGCATCCCCCTTTTGGTCAAGAAAATGTTCTCAATCCCAAGATGTCGGGTCCAGATTCATCCCCGGGAATCATATCCTGCGTTGCCAGGGAGATTTATACCCCTGGGAGTCAGGTCCCATGTAGCGGGGAGGGAGGGGAGTGAGTTCATCTGCTGAGTTGGCTTAGCTAGAGAGAGAGAGAGGCCATGTCTGAGCAACAAAGAGGCACTCGGGGAGACTCTTAGACACAAATACAAGCAAGTTCAGCCTCGCCTCTGCAGTAATGTGCTTCATGAGGGCAATGGACTGTATGTCTTTTTATTGAGTTCTGAGAGTTCTTTATGTGTCAGATAAGTGATTTGCAAATATTTTGTCCCATTCTGTGGGTTGTCTTTTGTCTTCCTTGATAGTGTCCTATGAAACACAAAGTTTTTAATTCTAATGAAGTGCATTTTTATTTTTTCTTTGGCTACTTGTGCCTTTGGTGTCATATCTAAGAAACTATTGCTAAAATCCAAGGTTATAAAGATTCACACTTATGTTTTCTTCTAAGAATTTTCTCATTTCAGCTCCTGTATTTAGATTACTGATAAATTTTGAATTAATGTTGTATATGGGGTGAGATAGGAGTGCAGCTTCATCTTTTGCCTGTGGCTCTCCAGCCAGACAGCACCATTTGAGGAATAGTCTTGGCACCCTTGTGGAAAATGAACTGACTGCAGATACTTGGTTTTTTTCTAGACTACTGGTTCTATTCCATTGATCTTTATATCTATCCCATGTCAGTACTAGACTGTCGTCTTTACTGATGCTTTGCAGTAAGTTTTGAAACGGAATTGTGAGCCCCACTTTGTTTTTCTTTTTCAAGATCATTTTGACTGTTCTGGATCTCATGTTCCACATGAATTGTATGAACAGCTTGTGACTCTGCAAAAAAAAAAAAAAAAAGCCACATGTGATGTTGATAGGGATTGTGCTGAATCTGTAGATTCATTTGGGGAGTATTGCCATCATAGCAATATTAGGTCATCTTATCCATGAACATGGGCTGTCTTTCCATGTATTTAGATTTTCTTTGATTTTTCTTTCAACAATGGTTTGTAGTTTTACAAGTCTTGCATTCTTTTGTTAAATATATCCCTTATTATTTATTTATTTTTTTACTGCAATTATAAATGGGATTGTCTTAATTTTTTTTTCGGATTGTTCAAGTGTCTGAAAATACAATCGATTTTTGTCACTAGGGTTTGTATACTGCAACCTTGTGGAACACATTTATTACTTTCCAGTTTTCTAGTGTATTATTTAGTATTTTCTATAAATAAGATCATGCTGTCTGTGAATAGAGATAGTTCTTCTTCCTTTTCAGTCCGAATGCCATTTATTTCATTTTCTTGCCTAATCACCCTGACCAGAGCCTCCAGTATACATGTTGAATGGAAGTGATAAGAATGGAATCCTCTTCTTGTTTCTTTTCTTAGGGGAAAGCATCCAGGCTTTCACCATTAATAGGATGTTAATGGTGGGTTTTTCATAGCTGCCCTTTATTGAGTTGAGGAGGTCCCTTCTAGTTCTACTTCGTTCAGTGGTTTTATCATGAAAGGGCATTGGATTTTGTCAGATGCCATTTCTGTGTGTATTGAGATGATTGTGGGTTTTTTGTTTGTTATTCCACTTATATTTTATTATTTAATTGGTTTTCATGTGTTGAAACAGTCTTGCATTCCTGAGGAAAATTGTATCTGGTCATGGTGCATAATTCTTTTTATGCTGGATTGGTTTGCTATTATTATTCACAGGAGATACTGGGCTGTGGTTTTCTTGTGATGTCTTCGTCTGGCTTTATCATCAGGGCCATACTGGCCTAGAATGAGTTAGGAAGTTTTACATCCTTTTCTATTATTTGGAAGTGTTTGTGAAGAATTGGTATTTTTATTTAAATGTTTGGTAGGATTCACTTTTCATTGTGGACTCCACAGAGCCATCTGGGGCTGCACTTTCCTTTGTGGGTAGTTTTTTGTTTGTTTGTTTGTTTTGTTTTTTTAATGTAATTTTATTGAGATATATTCACACACTATGCAGTCCATCCAAAGTGTACAGTCATTGGCTCACAGTATCATCACATAGTTGTACATTCATCACCACAGTCATTTTTAGAACATTTACATTACTCCAGAAAAAGACATAAAAAGAAACAAGAGAATTCCACACATCCCATACTCCTTACCACCCCTCTTTTATTTGTGGGTGGTTTTTTTTTTAATTACTGATTCAATCTCTTACTTTTTACAGGTCTGTTCAGATTTTCTGTTTTGTATTCAATTTTGATTGCCTGTGTCTTTCTAGACATTGTCCATTTCATCTAAGACATCTAATTTATTGGCATACTGCTGTTCATAGTATTCCTTCATAATCCTCTTTATTTCTGTAATGTCCCTCTTTCAAACCTGCTTCTGGTAATTTGAGTCTTCTCTTTTTTTTTCTTGGTCAGTCTAGCTAAAGGCTTACCAATTTTGTTGAACTTTTCAAGGAAAGAACTTTTAGTTTTGTTGTTTATTGTTTTCTATTTCATTAATTTCCACTCTAATCTTTTTATTTCCTTCTTTCTGCTTCCTTTTGGTTAGTTTGCTCTCTTTTATTCCCACTGTTTTAAGGTGGAAGTTAGGTTATTTGATTTGAGATCTTTTTAAATATAGGCACTTACTGCTATAAGTGTCCCTCTAAGCACTACTTTTCATTGCATCCCATATGTTTTGGTATGTTGTCTCTTCATTTTCATTCATCTCTGAGTTTTTTTCTAATTTTCCTAATGATTTCTTCTGTGACCTGTTGGTTATTTAGGTGTGTGTTGTTTAAATTCACATATTTATGAGTTTCTTGTTTCTAATTTCATCACATGGTTGTTGGAGAACGTACTCTATTATTTTTATTCTTCTGAATTTACTGAGGTTTGTTTTATGGTATAGCATGTGGTCTGTTCTGGAGAATGTTCCTGGTGCACTAAGAAGACTGTATTCTACTGTCGTTGGGTAGAGTGTTGTATAGATGTCTGTTAGGTCTGGCTGGTTTATAGTGGTGCTCAAGTCTTCTATTTCCTTGTTGATCTCCCACCTAGTTGTTTTATTTTTGTTGAAAGTGGGGTCTTGAAGTCTTAAAATAATATTGTTGAATTGTCTATTTCTCCTTTTCTGTTTTGGCTTCATGTATTTTGGTGCATGTATGTTTATAATTGTTACATTTTTCTGATGCGTTGATCTTTTCATATAAAAGTCCCTCTTTAGTAACATTTTTTTTGTTTTAAAGTCTGTTTGTCTGATGATAATATTGCCACTCCAGCTTTCTTATTGTTATTATTTGTATGGATAATCCTCTTCTATTTTTTTGCTTTCAATCTTTTGTGTTGTTGAACCTAAATTGTGTCTCCTGTAGATTGCATATAGTGGAATATTGTGTTGTTTTTGTTTTAACCCCAGTGTGACAATCTCTGCCTTTTGATTGAATTGTTCAATCCATTCACTTTTTTTTTCTTTCTGAAATTGTGTTTCATATTGTTTTCTGAAGATGCTGATACAGTGTGTGGTCAAACAAAATATCAAAATAAACAGGCAGTGTACCTTATCCTACCTTCAGAAACATTTAAGAAAAATATATGCTGTGATTTAAAAAAACAAAAAAACCCAACAGCTTTAATAACATTAAGGCTTGGAGAATTTGGGGAGGAGAGAGTGGCAGGGGGACTGGTAGTGTGGAGAGATGTGCTAGCCCATCAGCTGACTGCAGGCTCAGACCTGATTAATAGACATGGCGTGAACCATACGAATTTGACTTTTTGGTAGGTAAAACAGGGTCAACGCCTTGACCTGCAAGGATGGCACTTCAGTATGGCTCAGTCTAGTGTTAGCAGGAAAACCTGTAGATTTAAAAGAAAGTTTGCACAATTTGTACCAAAATATCTCAAGGAAATTGAAATGGCAAGAACAATTTATAAAAAGCTAAGACACATACCTAACCTGTAAGGCTTATTATATTCTTATGTCACGTTATATCTTTTGACTGGATGAGTATAACCCTTTCAGCATGCTTTTCCAATACAAACTAGAATGACTTTCCTTTCCAAGTCTCTTCATACATATATATACATTTAATTGAGATTGTTCACATACCATACAACTATCCAAAGATCCAAAGTGCACAATCAGTTGCCCATGGTACCATCATACAGCTGTGCATCCATCACCACAGTTAATTTTTTTTCAATTTTTAGAACATTTTCATTACTCCAGCAAAGAAATAAAGACAAGAAAAGGAAACTTGAATCCTCCCATACCCCTAACGACCCCCCTTCCATTATTGATTCATAGTTTTGGTATAGTACATTTGTTACTGTTGATGAAAGAATGTTAAAATATTGCTAACTGTAGTATATAGTTTGCAATAGGTATATATTTTTTTTCTATATGCCTCTCTATTATTAACTTATAGTTATAGTGTCATACATTTGTTCTAGTTCATGAGAGATATTTCTAATATTTGTATAGTTAATCACGGACATTGTCCACCACAAGATTCACTGTTTTATACATTCCCATCTTTTAACCTCCAACTTTCCTCCTGGTGACATACATGACTCTGAGATTACCCTTTCCACCACCTTACACCTTTCAGCACTGTTAGTTATTCTCACAGCATGCTACCATCGCCCCTGTCCATTTCCAAACGTTTAAGTTCACCCTAATTGAACATTCTCATAATAAGCAACCACTCCCCATTCTTTAGCCTCATTCTGTGTCCTGGTAACTTATATTGCATGTCTGTGAGTTTACATATTATAATTATTTCATATCAGTGAGGCCCTGTAATATTTGCCTTTATGTGTCTGTCTTATTTCACTCAATATAGTGCCCTCAAGATTTCTTCATCAACCCATTTCTTTTAAGACCGTTTTGTTCGCACATCATACATTCTGTCCTAAGTAAACAATCACTGGTTCCCTGTATAGTCACGTATTTATGTTTTCAGCACCATTGCCACTATATAAGGACATCTCCATTTCTTCCACAAAGAAGGAGGAAGAGTCAAAGAAGGCAGAGAGACAAGAGAGAGAGAGAGAGAGAGAGAGAGAGAGAGATGACAGCTAGAAAGCAACAAAAGGAAAGATAGCATTAATCTAAAGTAGAATAAAGAGTCAGAGAACATCACCAATGCCAGGAGTCCCATACCCTTCCCCTATTACTGCGCCCCGCCCCCCCCATATACATTTAGCTTTGGTATGTTGCCTTTGTTATATTAAAGGAAGCATAATATAAAGTTTGTGTTAATTATAGTCTCTGGTTTGCATGATTGTATTTTCCCCCCAATCCCACCCTATTTTTAACATCTTGCAATGTGGACATCCGTTTGTTCTACCTCATGTAAAAACAAATTTGTACCTTTTATTACAATCGTTGAGCACCTTAGGTTTCCCTGAGTTACACAGTCCCAGTCTTTTTCCTTTGTCTTTTGTTCTGGTGTCCCACATGGTCCTAACCTTCCTCTTTCAAGCATACTTACAGTCATCTTTGTTCAGTGTACTTACATTGCTGTGCTATTATTTCCCAAAATTGTGTTCCAAACCTCTCCTGTCTTTTCCTTTCTGTCTGCAGTGCTCCCTTTAGTGTTTCCTGTCGAGTAGGTATCTTGTTCACAAACTGTCATTATCTGTTTGTCTGATAATATTTTAAGCTGTCCCTTATATTTGAAGGACAGTTTTGCCAGATCTAGAATTCTTGGTTAGTGGTTTTTCTCTTTGAGTATCTTAAATGTATCACCCATTTCCTTCTTGCTTCCCTGGTTTCTACTGAGAAATCCATGCATAGTCTTATCAAGCTTCCTTTGTATGTCATGGATCTCTTTTCTCTTGCTGCTTTCAGGATTCTCTCTTTGTCTTTGATGTTTGATAATCTGATTATTAAGTGTCTTGGCGTAGGTCTATTCAGATCTATTCTGTTTGGAGTACACTGTGCTTCTTAGATCTGTAATTTTATGTCTTTCGTAAGAGATAGGAAATTTTCATTGATTATTTCCTCTGTTATTGCTTCTGCCCCCTTTCCCTTCTCTTTCCCTTCTGGGACACCCATGGCACATACATTCCTGCATTTCATTTTGTCTTTAAGTTCCCGGAGATGTTGCTCATATTTTTCCATTCTTTTCTCTATCTGTTCTTTTGTGTGTAGGCTTTCAGGTGCCTTGTTCTCCAGTTCCTGAGTGTTTTCTTCTGCCTCTTGAGATCTGCTATTGTATGATTCCATTGTGTCTTTCATTTCTTGTGTTTTGCCTTTCATTTCCATAGATACTGCCAGTTGGTTTTTTGAACTTTCGATTTCTTCCTTATGTACGCCCAGTGTTTTCATTATACAGTTCATCTCTTTAGCCATATCTTCCCTAAACTTTTTGAATTGTTTTAGTATTAGTTGTTTAAATTCCTGTGTCTCAGTTGAAGTGTAAGTTTGTTCCTTTGACTGGGTCATAACTTGGTTTTTCTTAGTGTAGGTTGATGTTTTCTTTTGTCTAGGCATCTGGTTTCCTTGGTTAACCCAGTCAGGTTTTCCCAGACCAGAACGGGCTCAGGTCTCAGAAGGAGGTAATAGCATCACATCTCCCCGAGGGTTTGTCTTAGAAGATTGATGCACCCTGTGAAGCCTCAAGTCATTGTGCTTTTCCGCCCAGCAGGTAGCGCCTGTCGGCCTGTAGCTACAGACTTGTGTAAGGAGGTGTGGCCCGTGGCTGTTTTCCCCCAGGCTCTGGGGTCTGGTTCTGAGTGGAAGGCGAGTAGTAGAGCTGGGCCCCACCCCTTTCCTCTTAGGGAAGATAACCTCCCTAGGGAGAGGTCATTAGCATTTCAGTGGTCTCTCTCTGCCTGTGCTATTGCCACCCTTGTCTGGGTCAGAGTGCTACAGACTGAAAATGGCTGAGGCTTTCTCCACTGAGTGGAAACAGGGACAGAAAGCCCCCTTCAGGGCCAGTCCACGGCCACCCTCTGGCTCTCCAAGGTCAGTCATCACCCAAAGCGTCTGTCTGCTTGTTGGGTCTGTCTGCCTGTTGGGGATTCGTAGCTTGCATTAAGTAGTCCACGTTTGTTAATCAGAACCCCAGTTGGAGCTCAGCTGAGCTATATTTGCTTGCTGGGAGAGAGCTGCTCTCTAGCTCCACAAGGCTTTGCAGCTTGGGCCTTGGTGGTGGTGGTGTGGGGCTCCCAGCTTGGATCTGCAGTTTTTACTTACAGATTTTATGCTGCAATCTCGGACATTCCTCTCAGTTCAGGTTGGTGTATGATGAGTGGATGGTCATGTTTGTCCCCCTGCAGTTACCCCGGATTATTTACTGGTTGTTCTTCGTTGTTTATTAGTTGTTCCAGGGGGACTAACTAACTTCCACTCCTCTCTATGCCATCCCTCCAAGTCTCTTTTGAGAAAGCAGAATTAAGGCAATGAAAATCAGAATGTCAAATAAATACCATTAACAAACCAAGGTGCTACATAAATCAACCCATTTAATTAAAGGCTAGTGGTGCTTCAAACTGTGGTGCTCCTCCTGGGCTTGCAGTTCCTTCAGTTTCCTGGTGGAGACGGTGCAGTGGCTGCGGGTGGGTGAGGTGCAGGTCCTGAGCAGATGGTGCAGTGGCTGCAGGTGGGTGAGGTGCAGGCGGGTGAGGTGCAGGCCCTGAGCAGATGGTGCTCTGGCTGCAGGTGGGTGAGGTGCAGGCGGTGAGGTGCAGGCCCCAAGCAGATGGTGTGGTGGCTGCAGGTGGGTGAGGCGCAGGCCCTGAGCAGATGGTATGGTGGCTGCAGGTGGGTGAGGTGCAGGCGGGTGAGGTGCAGGCCCCGAGCAGATGGTGTGGTGGCTGCAGGTGGGTGAGGTGCAGGCCCCAAGCAGAGGGTGTGGTGGCTGCAGGTGGTTGTGGGTGCAGGCGGGTGAGGTGCAGGCCCCGAGCAGAGGGTGTGGTGGCTGTAGGTGGGTGAGGTGCAGGCCCTGAGCAGAGGGTGTGATGGCTGCAGGTGGTTGTGGGTGCAGGTGGGTGAGGTATTGGCTGTGAGCAGATGGTGTGGCGGCTATAGGCGGGTGGGGTACAGGCCCCAAGCAGAGGGTGCGATGGCTGCAGGTGGTTGTGGGTGCAGGTGAGTGAGGTATTGGCTGTGAGCAGATGGTGTGGTGGCTGTAGGCAGGTGAGGTGCAGGCCCCGAGCAGAGGGTCTGGTGGCTGCAGGCGGGTGAGGTGCAGGCCCCACCAGCTGCTGTTCTTGCAGGAACCACGGGGCCAGATGCCCACAGCCCTTCTCCTCATTTTGGTTTTGCCCCAGAAGGAGCACGTGTGCTTGGCGTGCCAGCTGATTTCAGTTTTCATCACCGTTTTCCTGAGGAGGAGGCGCCATAACGGGCCGGTATTTGCGGAGGATTCCAACCTTCTTGGTGCGTTTCGCCATGTTGTCACAAACTGACTCCGAGCCCAGAGAGCTGGTGAATTCACATTTAACATCATCATCGACATAGTTGGATTTATGTTTTTTTTGTTTTCTGTGTCTTGTGTCTTTTTGTGTTCCTCTGTTCCTCCTTTACTGCTTTCTTTTGCATTATGTGACTATTTTCTAATGTAACATTTTAATTTCATTGATAATTTCCAGATGATTTCTTTTTCTTCCCTCCCTCCTCCCTCCCTCCTTCCTTCCTTCCTTTTCCTGGCCTTGGGTTGGGGAGGCTAAAAACCAGGAGAGGGGGTGCCACAGCTGAGCTTCTGCTTTCCCCACAAGTCCCAACTTGAGTCTTTTCTCCTTTCTCTCACCATCCTAGTTTTGCCAAATTCTAAAAACCCAGGATGTTACATTGCCCTACAATTTCATTTTCAATCTATTAACTTGTTTTATTTTCTCTGTCTTTAGAACTCACCTAATATAAAGACTTTTATTTTCACTGTGAAAAGTAATAGACTGTAAAACACCCTGATTTTATCTTTTGTGACCTGCGTTTTTTCTAAGTTTTTATTGCAGTAACTGATATAGAGCACAGAATTTCCCATTTTAACTTAAATTGTACATTTCCCGAGTGTACAATCAGTAGTACTAATTGTATTCACAATATTGTGCCACCACCACTGACATCTGTCACCCTCCTTTTTCATCTCCTCAAACAGACACCACTTGCCCATTAAGCTGTATTTCCCTTTTCCTGCTCCTGGTTGCCTGTAACCCCACACCAGGGGAGTTCCTGGGTTAGAGTATGGGTGTGCCACGGTCCTGAAAAGTTTGATGAGGAATGTAAGTTTCTTAGGAGCAAGGATTTTTTTTAAGTAAAATTGTTATTGAAGCATAGCAGATGTAGAGAAAAGTGCACAAATCACAAATGTACATTGAGATGAATTTGCACACAGCGGGCTCACTGATGTAACCAGCACTCACCACCTTGCACTTGGTGTAAATGGATCCTGCGGCTCATGCCCTTCCGGCCATGTCCGTGTTGCTGAGGGTGAACGCGGTCGGTTCTTTTCCCTCGCTGCATAGACTCCCCCCGTGTGCACGGACCACAGCCTGTCCATCCATCGTTAATGGATGTCTGGGTTGTCCAGTTTTTGGCTGTTAGTAATGTGCACTGCTACCAGAAACTGCTTTGAGTTTTTGAGGTCTCCAGAGAGAATGAGTAACTTCTCTGAATCCGTGGATTTACTATGTCATTAGTTTTTTAAGACGTTCTCTGCCGACATTTCCTGAACTTTTCTCCCTGAACCCTGAACCCTAGGATAGCAGTGAATGGTGGTCACAGACTTTCCAGGTCGCAGTCCTCTGGGATTTAGGGTGGCCGCTCCTACTGCGTGTTACAGGCATCAGGAGTGGGAGTTACTGCTCAGTGGGCACAGAATTTCTGTTTGAGGTGATAAAAATTTTGGAAATAGCTGATGGTGATGGTTACATAGCATTGTGACTATAATTAATGCCACTGAAATGCAGATTTCTTTATGGTTAAAATGGCCAAAGTATTAGACTATAAACCACAGAAAGTATATTAGGCCCAAACTGTTTTTATTCAAGTAGTTTTTAAAATTATAAAAATGAAGCATGCTTGTGATTAAATATACTCAAATACTACAGAAGGGTATACCATAAAAAATAAAGGTCTCCTTCCCCATTATTATAAATTTCTTGACTTATTTCTTATTTATTTTAGAGTATATTTTGGACTTTCACCTTTAAGATTGAATATTGTCTTGAAATAGATTTCTTTTAATGTTGAAAAATAGACTTGTAGTCATAGTTATTTAAAGATTTTCATGAGAAATTAATTTTGAAATAAATGGAGTTATTGCATATTCAAGGATTGTGATTTTGTTTGACTTTATAGTGTTCGTGTTAATTATTAATTAATATAAACAAATAAATAATAATTATGTAATGCTATTGAATCATTCATGCATTCCTGGAATAAAACATGTAGTCATGGCATTTTATTCTTCTGCCCAGTTGAGCCTGTTTTATTCATGTTTTGTTTATTTTTTGTCTCTATTCCCAAGTGAGTAATAGATGTAGGTAGTCTGCGATTTTAAATTTTGTATGTTATCTTTAAACTTTTTTGATATCGGCTTTAGTATAGTTTATGACAAAATATGAACCTTCCTTCCAGTCTTGTGTGCAAGAATATTTTACAGTGAAGTTTTAAAATATTCATTCATAAAACCACCTGGATATGCTGAGACAAAATCCTTCCAAATTTAGTACTCTAGTTTTTTGTCTTTTTTGTTTGATTTTGTAATTTATATTCTCTTAAAAACACCATCCATTTTATCAGTAATTTCTGTTTTGACCTGTACTTCTATATAAAATTATTTGATTTCTTTAATTTCCTTTATATCTTTATGTCATTTTAAAATTCATTTTCACTCAAGTTAATTAGGGGAATTATCAATTTTGTGTTGTCCCAGTTTGTAACATTTGTTTTATGTCTGTGAGTGTAATTAAGTTTTCCTTGTTTTGTCTGGGTTGTAAGAATTGGGCGTTAATAAATACGGTTGTGTAAACGCTCCTCATGGTGAGCTGTGCAGGCAGGTGTCCTGCTGCCTTAGCCAACGGCCCCAGGCTGCCTGCTGAGGTCCTTTTACTTTCTTCCTACCCTTTGCTCCTCCTGGAATACCTGGCTGCTGCTGTTCCTACGTTCACACCACCCTTTCTTGGATTCTGTTTTTAATTTGTTGGGAGTTTTTTCATCGGGGGAAGATAAATAAAAAAAAAAAAAAATACATGCACACATTCCCCGTATAGGGCCCAAGTGTGATCATCTTTCCAGGTTATTTATTGAAAAACAAATGCGTTACTATACCCTCAGTTTGTTGCTAGGGAATTCTAGGGTCGGAGTCTCTCCCTGTTGATGAAGGTGTTGCTCCGCGACATGTGGCTGTAGGCGGTGGGTGGTAGGTGGCTGTAAAACCTTCCTGTCTTTCTGAGGATACTATTTAGAAAATTGAAAAGTTTTCTTCTGCTCTCTGATTTATCTGTTTCTCTAGGGTCAGGTCCTTGTTCACCTGGGAATCTTTCCTTCTCAGCCTCGTAATCCTTGCTTGTCCATCTTGCCATGCATTTAGAAAACATCCCTAAAAATAAAATAGAATTTTTTTAGTTTCTCTGTTGAAGGGTGATATTTTTGTACTTTGCTAGCGCCTTGGTTGATCAGATTTTTACAGCTTTTTATAGTTTTTTTATTTTCCAACAGCCTTTTGATAGCAATTGGATTGTAATGTAAGTAAAACTTCATTTAATATTAAGAAAAAAACTTGTAAAAATCCACGCTGTCCTGTTGATTTTTATCTATTTCATAATACCACTCATATCTCTTTTCTTATGGTTTACTTTTTTCTGCTACAGTAATTCTTGTTGATTATATTACAAATTTAGTAATGCTGGAAACATTACCTTTATTACCTGAGAACAATATTCTTTAGTGAAGTGAACTCTCAGTTTTTTAAAAAATGAAGATTGGTGTATGGTGTAAAAACTTGAGCTGCTGTTTTTCATTTTTCCTGCAGTTCTCTCCAGCAGCACAGTTGAAAGGAAGTCCTAATGTCAACCTTTGGCAATAAGAGCATCAGGATGGACTTGTTTCCCCCAAGTTTCAACATAAAAGTTTATTTCATTTTTATTAGGTAATTAAAAATTTTAGAATATTTACAGTATGAGTAGATTACTCTGGTTTTCTTGTTAAAAACATTTTCACCACTTAGATATGTCATATTGACCACACCTGTATGTTTCATTCCCCATGCAGAATTTCATTAACTGACAGTAAAGAAAAAATAAATCCACAAGGACAAAAAAGAAGGCAAGCAGAGGGGAAAAACAGTATATGGGAGTTTGCAGTAGGTTTTTAGAAGATGCAGGTAAATGGAGAAACAACCAAACAGGCCACCCAGTGGCCCAGAGAGGATGGACTTTGAAAGGGAGCCAGCTCCAGAGACTCCTCCCGGGCTAGAGCTGGGGGGCTCCAGGTGCTGGGTCGGGGGAGTGGGGCACCCCCAGAGCCACCCCCAGAGCCAGTGGGTGTCCGCGTCCCCTCCGCCCTGCAGCCAGGTTCCATGGGCGTCGTAGGTGCGATGCAGACGGCCCCTTCACCTCTCGGGCCGAGCTTGTAGTGGGTGACGCTGTCGGTGCTCCCCAAGCGCAGGATGTTTGTGAACCAAACCGACAGCCGAAGCTTCCAGTCACGCCAGCCCTGCAGGGCTTGCACTGAGGTTACCAGCTCGTCAGACTGTTCTGTGATCCAGAAGGAATGCCAGCTATAAAGCCACGAACTCAGGTGAACTGGGCATGTCGCTGATTTTCAGGCCGGGATAAGCTTGCATTAAGGAAACAGCCCCGTAGTTTGTGACTAGATATCGTAATGATTTGGTTTCAGTCTTCCTGTTTTCAGGATTTGTAAAAGAAAACATATTTTTCAAAAGTGCCCAGGCCAGGGTCCATGATAGGCCCTCAACTGCCCCGTTTGGATTTCATTAACGAGGTGGGGGTTGCCCAGATATGAAAGTCTCATTCCTTTCTGGGATGTTTTCAGCCTTTCATATATTGATATTCTTTTCATCGACAGTGTTAATAAAAGTGATAGCAGTTGGTAATACTCTGTACTAAAATTTTTTTTATTATAGAAAAATTTAAACACAATACAAAGCAGAGTGAATAGAATAATGAGCTCCCTATTTCAGTCACCTAGCTTTAATAGTTGTCAACTCAGGGTCAGGCTTACTTCATTTTTATCCTTCCTTCCCCCCAAAAGGGTTGTTTTGAAGCAAATCTCAGACATCTTTTCATCTCTTTTGTAAATATTTCAGTATATACTTCAGAAAGATATGGACTTTCTTTAAAAACATAACCATAATAATATGACATTGAAAAAAATAATAGTAATTCCTTAATATCATCAGATGTTCACTGCTTAAATTTGTTTTTTTTTTTAATGGTTGATTTCTTCTGTAGGATCCAAAACAAAGGCTACATATGGCATTTGGATTACATAGCTCTTAATTCTCTTTTAACATTGTCTCCCTCGCCCTTTCCCCCCCCCCCCCATTTACAATTTATTTGTTTAAGAAACTTGGTCATTTGTCCTGTCCTGCTCATAAACATCTTAACTTATTTCTAATAATGTTTTCTTAGTCAAACAAATTTGGCATTTGACACATCATTCCTATACTATCGACCCAAGGTATTGCATGAGAAATAGAGCTGTTTTGGAATTAATGTGACAGTAAAAAAAATTAGGTTTTTCTTATTTTGTTGGAAGTGTAAATTTTAGCAATCAACCTGGAGTAAGTTCTCCAGCTGCACCTGTGACTTGGCTTAGGCTCCTGGGTGCCAGCCATGTGCTGGTGGTTCGAGCTCCGGGCGGTGAGTCCCTGCAGCTGGGCCAGGGCTCCCGGGTACCCCAGCCGGACTCGGGCTCTCACGGGCAACTCACGATGGCCACGAGGAACATGGAACCAGCTGGTTAATCTTTAGCTATAGCTCTTCCCTTTTCCCCTTTCACACTGCATTGTTTAGCTTTCTCGTATTAATTTGTCAGGATTCTTTGTATTAGGGAAATTAGCCCTTTTTCTGTAATTTGTGTTTCTGATAGTTTTCTTACTTAGCTCATCTTCATTTTTTGTGTGTGTGTAATATAGCATATATACATAAAAGTGATAACTTTCCAAATACAATTTAACAGGTAGTTAGCAAATTTCAAAGAATGTTAAGGGTTACAGTTCCACAGTCTCAGTTATTTCTTCATTGTGAAATATAAATACAAAAAGGTGATAACTTTCAAATTAAAACTTAACAAGTAGCTATAGAGCAAATTTCAAAGGCTGTTTTGAGTTACTGTTCCACCATTTCAGTTCTTTCCTTTTAGCTATTCTAGTACCCTAGCAACTAAGAAGAAGAAAATTATATAGAGATTCACTATTCATAATCCTTTGTTAAATTCCATCTTGTCTGTTGCTCCCCCTTCCCCTAGTTTAATCCCTTTCCTGGTCTTCGGGGATGTCTCGGCAGTGACCACTCTGACGTGTTCATGTTGAAAAGGGTGTCGACTTCATGAGCAAAGGGGACACATCTGGTTGATGTTCTTGAAGAGGCTGTTGCCTCTGGGTTTTGGGGACTTAGCTGGCATAGGAGCTCTCTGGAGGATTTAAGCTTCTGATGAAAAACTTAGTGAGTGAAACCTTTACAGAGTCTCAGATAGGGATCTGGGTATTCTTTAAGGTTTTGGGGACTACTGCTGTGGCCATTTGGCATATCTAGGTGAAGCTTGCATAGGGGTAACCTCCAGGACAGCCTCTTGACTCTATTTGAATTCTTTTACCCACTGAAACCTTATTTTGTAGCCTTTCTTTCCCCCTTTTGCTCAAAAAGTCATTCTCAACCCCTCAATGCCAGGGTCAGTCGCATTCCTGGAATCCATGTCCTGTGTTGCCAGGGAGACTCACTCTCCCACGGGGTCCTGTCCCATGCCGGGGAGAGGATGATGAATTTATTTACGGAGTTAGGCTCAGAGAAAGTCCAACAAAGAGTTTCCTGTGGAAGTGACTCCTAGGCTCAGCACCCCCCTTCACAGTCTTGGTGGGGTACTGTTCTCTGTTTATTGCTGGAGGTTGCAATGTGTGGGGCTGGGGGCTGAGTGCTCTGGCATCTCCCCTTCCTTGGTGGGCGGCAGGCTGGGTCTTCTGGACTCGGGTGGCCTGGGCTGTCACCCAGCTCTCTCGGCTGCCTGGTGCACCCTGCTGACATGGACAGCGTGCCCCCCGAGCGGGAGATGAAGGTCTCTCAGAGCAGACCCGGATGCATTTGACCTGATCATCCACTGGAGGAGTCTGCCAGATGTAGAAGGGGTGGCTGGGAGGAGGGCTGGTGCTCGGGTGTGTGGAGGTTGCTTGGGGGAGCCTGGCCAGGGGCTGGGGGGTAGGTCGGGGCCAGGTGAAGGGGTGAGAGGGTCCTCAGATGGCTCAGATGCGGCCAGGGGACGGATAGAGGTACAGACACTTGTGAAGCCTGAACGTCACTGGCTGCTGGGTTGCACCCTGTCACAGCCCAGCAACCCATCCTGTGCACCCCAAAAACCATTGGAACAGCCAGATCTCTCCTGAAGCTTCTTGGGGGTGTGCAAAAGGAGGTTAAGTGTACATCACCCAGTCACGCTTCAAAAGATCCCCTTTTGCAGCTTCTCTACCCGCAGGGACACGTCTGGTGGCCGCTCCTCTCCACTCAGCCTCCCGTCCTTCAAAGTGTGCGGCCACTTGGCCTTCCTGGCCACCCTCTCTCTTCCCGCATCTCCCCCGTCCCCTTCCTCAAGCCCCTGGCTGGGACTTTGCGGGGCAGTCATGCCTTCCTCTGAGAACAACCCGGGCGTCCTGGGGAGCCTCAGCCTGCGGGAGCGTGCGTGGCGTGGGTGGGTCCTGGCAGGGCGTGCCTCCCTTCCGCTCGGCTCACCGGACCCCTCCTTCCCGAGCACCCCCTGCCTCACTGGGGCCTGAAATGAGGGGTTTGGGTATTGCCAGGAAGTCACTGGGAAGCTGCAGAGGGTTTTAAGTGGGGCTGTTGGTGTTCAGTGAATGCTGGTGGAATAAGGAAGTCCAGGAGCGCCCAGTGCCCGGCTTCAGCTGTGGTCTGCAGGCCGGGCCGGGGAGGCTGGAGACCGGTGGGCAGATTGTGGCTGCTGCCCACCCAGGCCCTCGAGGCCAGGCAAGATGCTCCAGACACACAGGCAGGTGAGGGGAAGGCGCGCGGTGCCAGGCCCCTGTGGGCACGCCCTCGCCGCTGTGTGGAGCCTGTGTGCGCCCGCGGGCTGGGGAGAAGGCACCGAGCTTCCCGTCTTAGGTGAGGCCGCTGGGCACTAGTGAGGACTCAGGATTTAGAATGCAATCCCAATAATAAGCTCCTTGGTTTTTTAATTGAACTTGAGAAAAAATTACTTCCAACTTGTCCATCTGTGTCTGCAAGTGGTTCTGTACTCTCTGAATCTTTAATTTTCTTTTTCTTCTTAATCTTAAAAGTCAAATGAATTGGGCATTCTACATACAAATAAACCCAAACCAAGGCTGTGCTTTGGAAATATTAGGAAAGCGAGGCCAGGTTCCTGTTGAAAGCATTAAGGGGAAAAACTAAGTGTGGGTATATAAATATTTAATCCACTCAAATCAGGGAGATGTCCTGGAAAAGTACAATTTTTGTAATCAACTCACACTTGTAATACAAGTCTTTTAGTGTTATTGAAGCATTTGTTTAAGGAGAATGCCATTTTGACAGCTATTTTAGCTTATGGAAGGAAATGTAGATTTCACAAATCTAGACATCTTATTTTGAAATTTAAATGTTTGTCAAAACTTTTATTGGTAGTTTTGTTGGTAGTTTGGAAAACTCTTTTCATTTACTTGTTTTCAGTGTGCGTCTTCTCTGGGCAGCCAGTGGGAAGGTGGCTCTCCCAGCTCACAGCAGCTGTTTCAAACAGGGGAACATTGAAAATATGTCTTACAGAAGAAATCCTCCCCATTAATTAACTAATTAATTAATTTTGGGGCTGGTGAACTGAAGATACAGGAGGACATTTGCTCTCCTTGTCTCCTTCCTATGTGGATTATTTTTCTTTTGTACATCATTTCTTTTATGCTGACATTTCTGTATTACTGAAAAAGCATCAAACATGGAGGGTTGTTTTCTTGCTTGTCAGAAGTGCAGAGGTGCAGTCGGGTAGCAGGCACACTGTGACCATGGGCAGTGCTGTGCCCATCCTGGACACGTTTATTAGTTGCTGCTCAACTAAAAGCATTTAAAATGAATGAAGCCATTTTTGTCACACCCAGAAAGTATCTTCTGCAAAACTAGACTTGCCTGTACATCCGTGAGTGCGGGGAAAGGCCCCATTTCCACCCGGGGCTCGCCAGCCTGCCAGCCGCTCTGGCGTTCACCGGGAGCCCTCGGACGCCTGGGTGGCTCGGAGGCCACAATCTGAGCGATCCCCCTGCTGTCGGGAGCGGGTGGGGCCGGGCAGCTTGGAAGGAGAGGGGGGCATGGCCGAGGGCATCATGCTTGGTGACCGTCTCAGGTGGAGAACCGTAGCTCGGAGAGCCGCGGAACTGATCCGGGGGTAGCCGAGCTGACCACTCTGTCCTCGCATTCGCGGCTGCTCCGGCCCCTGCTCTGTGGCTCCTGTGGTCGCCGGGGTGAGGGGCAGTGTGAGTCGTAGAATTTTGGTAGAAGTGTTTTTTTTTTCCTTTCCGGAGACGTTTATGCCTGGTGCAAAAATACAGAGCTAGTCCCTAAACACAGGAAGTTTGGATAAGTGAGGGCTCCCCATAAAAATGTTTACTCTTGAACCCGTTATTTTTTTATGCTGTCTTTTTCCTAGCATTGGCCAGCAACCCAGAAGGCTTGGCAGATCAGATTTGGATAACTCAGTATTTGGCTCTGGGCAGTTGTTAACGAGCATGCCTTATATGCAAAATCTTTAGGAGCTTTAATAGAGGCTCCATGCATCTCAGGATTTATGCTAGAATTAAAAAAAATCCAAGGTAAGCTTGTGTTTCTCGTCCCTTGTGTTTCGGTTGAGTGAGAGCTGGCAGCCAACCAACCAGCCCCCCTGGGTTGGGGCGAGTCGTGCGCCCCACATGGGCAGGTCAGAGGCCTGGAATCTGGTTGGTGGTGCCCAGCAGCGCAGACTGTGCCCCAGATGCGGCGCACCCGCGAAGAAGGCCTGTGTCCCCGGGGTCGACGTTGTGTCTCACGGGGCACGGAGGTTTCCGTGTTGAGGGTGTGCTTGTATACGACTGTAGCGGCTCCGGCTGCTGGGTCTTCTGGAAGGCAGGACTCTGCACCCCTCCTTACACCCAGGGTCTCATTTAACCTCGCCAGCAGGGGGAGGCGCTGTCCTGTCATCATTTATCGAAGCCTGGGGTGTTCATTTTGTGACCTTAGAATTTAATTTTATGGTTTGTCGTGAGCATCGAAGCCAGTGACAGTGAACTTCTTGTTGGTAACCTCCATGACAGCTGGCACACGGCCCCCCTGTGCAGGTCGGTGCGATGTGGGCGCGGTTTGGAACCCACCAGCCTCACATCCGTCCCAAGGGTTTTTGTTTTGTCTTTTTAAGCATTTGGTGAAAATGAATGTTGTGCAGCAGAGCTCTGAAGCGTTGCCTGTCCCCACACCATCCCCTCTGCCCCTGTTCTCAGACTTGCACCAGTCAGGCCACCACCATTGCCCCCGGACCACCAGATCCCCCGTGGGTTCTCAGGGCTCCTCTGCCTTCGGGGTCGGGGTCCTGGCTCCCTCCCCCCCGTGCCGTTCCCCTCTCTTCTCCCTGTTCCCCAGAGTCCAGGCCACTGCCTGGACCCGCCAGAGCCCAGACCTGCACCCCACCGTCTGCCTTGGCTCGTCCTCGCCCTGCACCTCCAGGCCAGCAGGGGTCCCATGGGTCCCCCCAACTGTGGGCAGGGCTGACCCCACCTCCACTGCCGCCTCAGACCAGCGTCCCCGCAGCGGCAGCCACCCTTCGCCCTCCCCATTCCCGGCTTCCCACTGTTTTTCCTTTTTTTTCCCATGGGATTTACCTTCCTATATAATTTACTTGTTTATTACGGTCTTTATTTTCTGTCTTACCCCTCTAAAATGTAAGATCCATGAAGGAAGGGAACTTTGTTCACAAATCTGTCCCCACTGCCTAGAATAGTGACGGCAAATAGTGGGTGCTTAATTAGTATTTGTATAATGGATTCTGATATATTTTAGAACCTATAAATCAAGTCTTTCAAGCACTTAAGTATTAGACATTATGGCAGTGACAGCAAACATTTTAACATTTGCAGTTTGCGAAATGTGTTTATATAGATTATCTCATTTAATCATTTATTCAGCTCAACTCCAGGCAGCATATCATATCCTGCACAGAATCCACCCTGTGGCCTCTCACAGTAAAGGAAGATGCTATGCCTGGCTCAGGTCGGCCCATCCCACTTTTCCAGCCGAAGCTTTCTCTGCATCCCCATGTGTAATTTATACATCAGGCAAGCCACATTTTTCTTCTTTCCAACACCTTGGCCTTTGCTCAGGTTATTCCTTTGTAAACCATGCTACACACACACACACCTACTTCAGGCTATTCCTTTGTAAACCATGCTACACACACACACACACACACACACACACACACACACACAACCTTTTTCTAGTTTTTCCCCTACCCAGCTCCTCTCCATCCCACCCAAACAAAAAAAGATTGTAATTTTTCCCTCGTTTCTACCCTCACAGCTTGTTCCTTTCGCCCTCCCTCCCTCCCTCCCTCTCTTCCTTTCTTTCTTAACAGCTTTATTGAGATGATGTCCGCATAGCATAGAGTTCACCCATACGGCTTGTTAAAGTCCTTTATGGGTCTTACTTGCTTGCCTATGGCCACGTCCCCAGGGTTTCTTTGTCCCTCCCTCGGCCAAGCTGGGGAGGGGCCCTGTGTCCCCAGTCGGGCTCTCCTTGGGGGATGGTTTGAATTGAATTGGGGTGGGAGGCCAGAGGCTGTGTCCTGGGGGGCAGGGCCAGACCCCCAGGCCTCCTTGAAGTCATCTGCCACCCTTGTGGGCCTCCAGGCAGAATGGCTCCAGGATGTCAGCTTCCTCAGAATTGTTGCATTTGAAGAGAGGTATAAGTAAAGCGGGTATGGAAAGCTTCCTACGGTGATTACAAGGTGCTTACAGATGGAACAGTGTTGAAAGGAACGATTATTCCAGTTTGGAAGGGGAGGTGATTTGCCAAATGTTTTTACTCCATGATTGGGCTCTTTTTTGTCTCTAAATATTCAAGTGAAAGAAACAGACAAGTTGCCATAATATATTATGGTTTTTCTTGCAGAATTAAATTTTGGAATGGAGTACATTAGAGGGTGACAAAAACCTGAAAGGTTTTCTGATGTCTGTCTGGGCTAATGTGGACCCTGGAGCCAGGCAGGTGGCTTAGAGGAGCTCTTAGGGTCATTTCAGGGAAGGTTTGTTGGAACTGGCCCTTTGCAGGTCCTGAGTGCTCTCCCCGCACGTCCCTCCCACCCTTTGTTCTTCTTCGTCCTGAGCTTCACAGAGCAGACTGGCGGCCGAGTGCCTGTCACAGCCGCTGTGGCCCTGACAGGGTGCAGACCCAGTCACGTTAGCCTTGGGTTCTGGAAGCTTTGCTGCTTCCTCTCGGGATGAGCAGGGCCAAATCACTTCCTGGTCGTAGTTTTCTTACCTGTAAAATGGGGCTGATGAATTTGACCTTGGAGGGCTGCTGGGTGGGAGCATGCCTCAGTGCAGAGTGTGCCCTCGCCACGGCCATGCTCAAGGGGCAAGACCGGCTGTGCCAGGAATGCCCTCTGTCACCGCGTCAATTCAGGGTCAGGCTTGTCTCAGACTTTGCCCTTACTATTAAAATGAGGTCAGACAAACAAGACAGATAACTAAAATCGCATTAAAAATTCTCCTTACTACAGAAGAAAGCACATGCATTTTCCAGGTTTTTGTGCCCTTCCCCTGGAGCAGCAGGGCGCCATAGCTCCTCTGCATCCTCCAGCTCGCCGGAGGCTTGCGCCTTTTGCCGACAGCCACAGTGACACGGGCTTCTGGCCCTGCACATCAGACCTGCAGGTGCCTCGCCCATCTGCCGGGGCAGGAATGTGGCTCGAACCGGCCCTTTGCATCTTGAGCCTGGTGTGACTCAAGTTGTCACGTATGTTGAGACGTGAAAGCTGTTCTGCTCCTTCCATGCCACTTGCCCATGCCCGAGTCACCATGGCTGTCTGATGCCTGAGGGTGTCAGGGGACTCAGGCCAGGGGCCACGGACCCTCTTCTCCATCTCAGGGGTTGGCTTGCGGCGCCACTTCATGGAGGTTACTGAGTGTTTCTTCGGTGTTTTCCACCTGCCTGGTGGGACGTGTCTTTAACGAGCGCACTTGCTAGGTTGCTGACTTAGCTGGATTTTCAGATAGGTTTATGATTTGGTTTGTTTGCCTCCTGTTAAATATGACCTTTAAATAGTGCTAATATAATGAATCAAAAAGCAAAATGTCACCTCCTAATAGCAGTAGCCACTGTTTAATGAGCACTTACTCTCTGCTGGGCACTGTACTAGGTGCCTCGTGGGGATCCTCTAATGTAACACACCGACTCCTGGAGACAGCACTGCTTTTCCCAGTTTACAGGTGAGGAGGCAGCCCTAGAGAGGGCATGTAGCCCTGCCAGGCTCACACGGCAGTGGGATGGGGTTTGGATTTAAGAGCCTCCCCCCACCCTGAGAGTTTGGCCACAGAGGATGTGCCTTCTACTTGGTAAGGTGACCTTGGGGGAACTTTCCTCCCCCTCCCCAAGACAGTGGCTCTCAAACGTGAACATGGACTGCTCGTTAAAACACAAATTGGGTTTCTGACTCAGTAAGTCTGGAGCAGGGCTCGGGAATTTGCCTTTCCAACAAGTTCCAGGTGATGTGCTGCTGTTGATTTGGGTAACACACTTTGAGAACCACCAGTTTTCTGCAGTAAAGAAACCCACCCAACCCTTTGTAGAGCTCATTTTGGTAAGATGGGGCTGCAGGGGTGGGAAGGCCTCGAGCTGCCGGGGAGAGAGGTGGTTGAGAGGTGGGACAGCTAGGTGCCTGGGAAGGGGGCATGTCTACAAAGACTGGTGGGTGTGCTCCCCACCTCCAGGCTGGTGCTGCCAGGCTGGGGAACACACTTGGAGAACCACTGTTCCGAGAGAACAGATGTGCTGAGGACACTGTCCTCTTCCCTTCCTCTTGAAACGGTCTCTCGGAGCCCTACAGCCATTATTTGATAGCGGTGCTCAGCCAGGAGCTCGCTGGCCTTTTTCTCATCTCGGGGAGCTGGGTGCTGACAGAAAGTCAGCCTGAAGCATGGCATGAGCACCAGTGCTCGATGGAGGCTTCTGGACCCTGCGTGCCGTGACTCAGTCGCCCTGTCCTCCTGTCGCTCCAAAATACACTTAGAAACTTCTTTTTACCTGAAAACATGTTTGTATTCACAACAGCAAGGCTCGCTGCAGTTAGGAAGGAGACATCGGGCATGAAGGCCACTGGGTCCGCGGGCCTCCCTGGTGGTGGCTCTCTTGTGCGGCCTCTCTGCCACAGGGAGACGGACAGACGCTGCTAAAGGGTGTCCAGGAGCGAGGCAGTGGTGAGCCCAGGTGGGCTGCGCACGGGCAGCCTCGCCGATACCCAGCACAGGGCGAGCTGGGGAGTGGACGGCCACCCCGGTCCAGTGAGGCCAGCACGGCAGTGCCAGCGGCTCCCCCCGGGACGGCAGCTGCAGGAAGGAGATTTTCCGGGGTTCCCGCTGACTCAGTGCAGCCTCCCCGCCCATTCTCCCCACCCAGCCTCACAGGTTTCACTGGCTCAGTCTGTAACTTCCATGTCTTCCGAGTCAAGAGTGTTATTAAAGGGCTTCCTTTTTAATGCTTGTAACTCTTAACTTGTGTTAAGTTAAAATTCAGCGTTTGTTTTATGGCGTTGTAGTTCCTGGCTGTCAGCATATGCAGAAGAGTTCAGATTTAGAGAACTTTGTTTGGGTGTCAATAGGCTTCTTGGAAGATTCCTTTTTCACAGGTAGTGATTTCTGATGAGAAAACACTGTGACTGGCTCCCCAGGACAGTATTCTGTCATTTTAAAAAGGTTTTTAGCTATCAAAACACACGAAACTCATTTTATATAATTTAAACACATTTTTCAAAAACTTTATGGTAGGTGTTATTCTTCTGCGGTGTACCAGCAATGTGAACTGTAAGAAAAGAATTGAGCCATCCTGGCACTGTGAGCCCATCCTGGATGGTGGAGAAGTGTCTGCTCTGCTGTCCCAGGAGATGCCCACCTGCCTCTCGGCTCCAGCCTCAGCCCTAGCCTCGGACCCCTTCCCCCGGGGGCCTGCCGTGGGGGCTCCGCAGGGGGCTGCCCACCTCGTGGCTCTGCCTTTGGGGTGCTCCTCTGGCCTCCCCTCTGCCGACGGAGGATCAGGGAATAGCTGGGCGCGCGGGTGCCTGTGGCTGCGTTCCCTCAGGGTCTGGGCCTCGCCGGAGCGCCCTGCTGGCCTCTCCCCGGAGCCGCCCGGCCCCTGCTACAGAGCACTACTAGGCGGCAGCGGGGACCAGCCTGTCGTCTCTTCCTGGGACCAGAGCGGCAGCCGGCAGTGACGAGGGGAAGGTTCCCTGGGAGCCAGGCACCCACGGTGGAGCGGAGTTGACAGTTCATTTGGGAGGCAGGACCCCTGCTTCCTCGCTGGTAAAATGGAGAATCTCTAAGACCTTTTCCAGTTCCGGAGGTGCTGACTGTGACCACAAAGCGGCTGAGTCCCCGCCTGCAGAGACGGAGGGATGGTTCGAGCAGCACGGATGAGCCCACGGGGAGTCGGGGTGGCTTGTGCCAGAGAGGTCAGGGGCGGGCCTTCCCGCGTGCCTTCCCATTTCCCACCCACCTTCCTGCTTCCTGTGCGCCTTCTCATCTGCCTCCCTGCTTCCCGTGTGCCTTCCTGTGCATCTTCCCATGCACCTTCCCGTTTCCCACCTGCCTTCCTCTTTTCTCGTGCACCTTCCTGTTCCCATCCACCTTATTTCCCGTCTGCCTTCCCATTTCCCACCCGCCTTCCTGTTTCCCACCTGCCTTCCTGTTTTCCCATGTGCCTTCCCATTTTCCTGTGTGCCTTCCTGTTTCCCATCTGCCGCCTCCTTTCCTGTGCGCCGTCCTGCTTCCCTTGCACCTTCCCACCTTCCTTCTTGTCCCCCGTGGGCACACTCTCCAGCCAGTGTGATCTTATGTCCCCCCTGATGAAGAAACCAGGGGGAAGGGGTGAGGGTGGAGGCATCGTGTCTGAGTGATTTCTGTCATTTGAGCCCCAGATCCTCCCTCTGTCCCTGATTCTTCCTGGTGGAGGCTCCGACTTGTCCTTAGAGCTGGATCCCAGTTCAGAGTCTTAGGTCCTACTCATATTTGCTGTGGTTGCCATGGTTGGTTCATTAATTCCTTGCCTTTTAGGGCATCTGAAGAAGTTCTGTGTAGGGGACGATCTTGGTTTATGGAGCAATGAAGAGTTGAGGAGAAAACGTCTTCTAACAATGCAAGTTTAGCTGTTGGAGGGCCAAGGCTTCCTTCAGCCTTTTTTGGTGGAAAATATTCCAAGATGTTGAATACATTTTTTTTTAATTCAATTTTATTGAGATGTATTCACATACCATGCAGTCATGCAAAGCGTGCATTCACAGTACCATTATACAGTTGTGCATTCATCACCAAAATTAATTTTTGAACATTTTCATTACCACACACACAAAAATAATAAGAATAAAGATTAAAGTGAAAAAGAACAATTAAAGTAAAAAAGAACACTGGGTGCCTTTTTTTTTTTGCCCCCATTTTTCTGCTCATCCATCCATACACTGGACAAAAGGGAGTGTGGTCCACATGGCTTTCCCAATCACATTGTCACCCCTCATAAGCTACATTTTTATACAATCGTCTTCGGGATTCAAGGGTTCTGGGTTGTAGTTTGATAGTTTCAGGTATTTACTGCTAGCTATTCCAATTCATTAGAACCTAAAAAGGGTTGTCTATACTGTGTGTTAAGAGTGCCCACCAGAGTGACTTCTCGGTTCCTTTTGGAATCTCTCAGTCACTGAAACTTATTTCATTTCCTTTCACATCCCTCTTTTGGTTAAGATGTTCTCCATCCCACGATGCCGGGTCTACATTCCTCCCCAGGAGCCATATTCCACGTTGCCGGGGAGATTCACTCCCCTGGGTGTCTGATTCCAGGTAGGGGGGAGGGCAGTGATTTCACCTTTCAGGTTGGCTTAGCTAGAGAGACAGGGCCACATCTGAGCAACAAAGAGGCACTCTGGAGGAGGCTCTTAGGCACAGTTATCGGGAGGCCTAGCCTCTCCTTTGCAGCCACAGTCTTCCCAAGGGCAAGTCCTGTGGTAGAGAGCTCAGCCCATCAAACCACCAGTCCCCTGTGTCTGTGAGCACATCAGTAACCATCGAGGTGGGGAAGCCCAACATCTCTGAATTCTGAATACATTTTTACCTTAAAAAAACAACGTCCCTGGAGAGAGGGCAGCCCTTCTTGAGGAGGGTCCCAGGTGGGCACCCCAGGAGGGGCCTGCTGAGGTCTCACCTCAGGGGTGGCCGGGCCTGACCGCGTCACTGGGGCAGACAGGAGACACTGCCTTTGTCGGAGACCCGGAGAGCGAGGGGCGGCTGTAGGCTGGGTGGGGTTTCCTGGTGGGGGGCTCTGCTTATGAAGACCAGAGCAGCCGGAAGAGCCAGCATGGCTGGACTGAGGCGAGCATGGGGTGGCGGGAGCTGGGGGCGGCAGGGCCTGAGAGGGTGCTGGCTTTCCTTGCAGACCACGGAGAGCAGCGGGGATTCTGAGCAGGATGGTGCTGCGGGGGGCAGTAGGGGGCTGGTGAGGAGGACGGCTGGCATTGGTCAGCAGGGACAAGGAAGGGGTTCCGTGACAGGCCAGTGTGCATTGTGTGTGCAGGGTGTGTGTGTGTGTGCACACGCGTGTGCTTGCAGAGGCTGAGCTGCAGCTGCAGGTGCTTGTGGTGTGGGACTGAGTGGCTGCTCGGCCTGGGCCTGGCTTCTGCAAGCCACTGACGGAGCCATGCTGGGCTGTGCCGGTGCTGCCGGGTGCCTGGTGGGTGCCTGTTGGCTCCCAGTGTTTGTGGTGGCTGTCAAGGAGGGGCTGTTTTACTTTTCCTAAAGTTCATGATGGTGTGTCAGATAGTCTTCAGAATCTGCAAGTTCATCATCACCATGAGAATCAGACATCATGATTCATGTGACAGCAGATAGTTTTTCTCAAGCCAGCCGTTCCATAAGGTCTGATTCTAAGAGGTTCTCCGCGTAAATGATATTGAAAATGAATCCGGAGTGGTATTTTGGTGGTTGTGATTTTGCTCTGCATCCTGAATGTTTTAAGAGTGTGTGACAAGCTGTGTTGTACCCTGATGGTTATAATTCATTCAGTTTTGTCTGTAGCATTTTGTATTCCGCAGAGCACTTCAGGCTCTTGGTTAAGTCAATGAAGTGACATTGGCAGAACTGAAAGATGCCGCCATGCTGCTCCCTCCCCATAGCTCCGCCTGCTGCCGCCTGCAGGAGACTGGTTCTCCCCCTGCCCTCAGCTCTCCCGACCCAGTGCGAAGGGGTCATTTATTGAAAGTACAAAACAGTGGTAGAAGCTTGTGAGAAACAAAAGTGGACCTCTTCACCGTCTTCGGCTTTGTTGCAGTAACTGGGGTATATTTTGATTCCATTACTTCAGCCACTGCTCCCTTCCCTTCCCCAACTTGCTCCTCTCCCAGCCTTGCCCACCTGTTCAAACAGGCGCCCCAGCTGAAAGCCTAGCAGGCACCTTGAACCTGTTCTTTCCTTCTCCTTGTATCGCAGCCTGTTGGCAGGCCCCGTCGGTTCCCCTTGCAGAGCACGTCTGGGTATCTGGGTGCAGCCTCCCCTGCCCTCCCCACGGCCGCCGTTGTCATTCTGCGCACCCACGGTGGCCTCTCACCCAGACACTGCCCCGGCCTGCTCTCCCCACTGCAGACCTGCCCCTCTGGTCTGACCCCAGTAGCAGCAGTTGATCTTGCCTTTTATTTTTTTTCTGATTTGAAACCATTTTGAACTTACGGAAAAGTTGTAGTTAACAGTCCGAAGAGCCCTGGCCCCCGCCGATGTGAGAGTAAGTTGCTTTGTGGCTCCCCTTCACCTCTGAGCGCCTTGGTCTGTGTTCCTCCCAGCGGGGACATTCGGCACAAGCGCACGCAGCAGGGAGACGCGACGGCCCCCGGGCTCAGGCCCTTGGAAGCAGCTGGCGTGCTCCGCTGCGAGCCTCAGTCCCGGGCCACGTCCTGCGCCTCCTTGTCCTGCCACCAGAGCCGCTTCAGTCGCAGACTTCCTCCCTCTTTCTCAGCTTTGGTGACCTTGAAACGTGACCATTATCCGCAAGCTGTTTCGTAGAATGTTCCCTCAAGTTCGGCTTCCTTGATGTTTCCTGGCAGTTGGGTTTGGTTCTGTGTCTGCGGCAGGAGCCCCACAGCAGTGCCGCAGCGTCGTCCTGATCGCGTCCTGTCGTCCTGATCGCGTCCTGTCCGATGGCGCGGTTTCACCTGGCTGTGTCACTGATGACCCGCCCTCGGTCACTCGATTTAGGTAGAGCCTGCCAGACCTCACAGTGAGCTCACTCTTTCCCCCTTTCTCATTGGCAAGTATTTTGTTTGGATGCGCTTTGAAGCAATATAAATATCTTGTTTCTCCCCAGACCTTTGGTTTATTGATTTATTTATTAGCATCAATGTGAACTTCTGTTTCCCATTCAGTGGGTTCCAATCTGTGTCTGTCACCACTTATTTTGGTATGCCGTCATTCTTTGAGCACTTCTTACTTGCTGGCACAAGATGTTCCAGGCCTACCTTGGTCTTTCCTGACTCGGCTCTGGAATTACTGCACTTTTGGGAACGCTGGCTCCTTTGAAGGGAGAATGGTGTGTAGTGGCTCCATGTGGCCCTGGTTTGCTCCGGGCTGTTTGCATGTTGCTGCTTTCCTCTGGCCTTTCTCGGATGGGGCGAGGAGTGCAAGTACGTACACAGACATCCATGTCCTTAGTTATTGCCCCATCTGTCTGTCTGTAAAAGCGTGCGTTCACACCAGTGCCGCTGACCCTAACCTAGCACCAGGACCACCCTGCTTTTCAGCCTCTCCTTGTTCCGGCTTCTCTGGCTGACAGCAAGGAGCCCAGCTCCCGTGTGCCAGGATGTAATGACTTACCCAGGCAGCCCTCCCGTGTGTGACAAACCTCCCATCCCCTTCCTCGCCCTGTTCCCCATTACGGTGCTTTCCCACCCAGCGTTGCTGCAGTTGGGCTCTGACCCCTGCCCCAGGCCTCCACTCCTACCCCTCCTCTTTTGGGCCCTGACACCCATGTGGCTCGCCTCGCCACCCCACCTGGGCCTCCTTACCCCCGTTCTGATTTGCTAATGCTGCCATTTTGCAAAACACCAAAAATGGATTGGCTTTTATAAAGGGGGGTTATTTGGTTACAAAGTTACAGTCTTAAGGCCATAAAGTGTCCAAGGTAAGGCATCAACAATCGGTACCCTCACTGAAGGGTGGCCAGTGGCGTCCGGAAAACCTCTGTTAGCTGGGAAGGCACGTGGCTGGGGTCTGCTTGCTCCCAGGTTGCATTTCAAAATGGTGTTCTCCAAAGTGTTGCTTTTGGGGCGTTTTCTCCTCTCTTAGCTGCAGCTCCTCTTCAAAAGTCACTCTCAGTTACTCTGCATCTGGGCCTGTGTGGCTTTTTAATGTACTCCAGTGATCCAATAAAGACCCACCCTGAATGGGTAGGGCAACACCTCCATAGAAATAATCCTTTGAAAGGCCTTGCCCACAGTTGATTGGGTCACATCTCCATGGAAACGCTGAACCAATAGGTTCCAACCTAATCAACACTAATACATCGGCCCCCACAAGATTGCCTCAAAGAACATGGCATTTTGGGGGCCATAATAGATCCAAACCGCACACGCCCCTTCCATGTTGACTCCTTGTGCCGGGCCACATTAGTGCTTTCCTCTCCCCACGTGTTCTGACCCCTGCTCTGGGCCACCTCCTGCCGGACGTCCTCCCCACTCTGCCTGGGCCCTGGAGCTTGGCACCCGCCCCCCTTTCCCCACACTGGGGGCCTCCCACAGCGGACCCACTCCAGCTCCACGCCTCACTCCCCTTTGTGGAGTGTACATTTGGCAGTGGTGGCATCTGTTTAACCTGATAAGAAACTGCTCGGCTGTTTCCCAGGATGGTTGTACCGTTTGCATCTCCCACCAGCAACGTATGGGCATTGCACTTACTTCACATCCATCACAGAATGGCATTTGGTGCATCCAGCTTTTTATTTAACATTAGCCTTTCTAGTGAGTGTGAAGTGGTATCTCATTGTAGTTTTAATTTGTATTTTCCTGACGACTAAAGATGTTGAGCATCTTTTTGTGCTTATTGGCCGTTGTGTACCTTTTTTGGTGAAGGTTTTGTTCCAGTGTTTTACCCATTTTTAAACTTTCAACGTAGTTGAAAGCATTCTTTCTATATTCTAACACATGTTGCAAGCGTCCCCCCGCCTGGCTTCCCTTCTCGACCCCCCTGTGTCAGTCTCGGCTCACAGTCAGTGCTGTGGATCCTGGGTGAGAATCACCAGCCCGCCCACTTGGTGTTCACGTTCCCGAGCGCTTGCACTCTGCCGCGATTCCCCCACCCGTGTCCTCGCAGAGTCGTGTCCCTGCCCTATCCCCGCAGTCATGAGGGCCTCCGAGGCGGGGGAGGCACTGGATCTTCCGTGTCGCCCTGGCACACACCTTCATCCTGGCACCAAAAGTCCCTCCTGGGAGTGAGCGGCTGACTCCAGTGTGGAGCTTTTCCATCCTCCTTGTACTGCCCTCAGATACCTGGGTCCCAGCCCGGGCACCCCCTTTGAGATGGGTGACACCGAACCAGCCAGCAGCACCCCATCCTCAGGGGTCTGAGCTTCAGCTTTTCAGGACCCTGCGCCCAGGTTTCTAACGAAGCGTTAACATCTCATCAGCCCTTTCCTTTTGTCCCCCTGATCCAGGGCGTGGCACTGCTCCTGCTGTCTCTGTGAGAATTTTGGGTCCCCATTTGCCCTTTTAGTTACCTACTAAACAGTTCTTTTATTAAACTTTCTCTGTTCAAGTAACTGTTATGGTCTCTGTTTTCCGACTTGAGACTGACTGTTTAGTTAAAAGACAACCTTTGATACCAACCCTGATCAGGCCATTGCTGCAAAAGATGATTGCAGAGCATGGTCATTCACGAATAGAGAAGCCACGGAGTATTAGTAGATCAAATCCAGTTACATGTAGAAAGGACAGTGCATTATGACCCAAGGGGTTTTACCCTTAAATGCAAGGTTGGTTCAACATTAGGGAGTCAATGAATTTAATTCACCATATTAAACAGATTAAAGGAGAAAGATCATGTGGTCATCTCTGTAGATAAATGCAGGAAAGGCTTTGACAAAACTCAACTCCCATTTATGGTAAAAACTCTCACAAACTAGGATAGAAAGGAAACTTCCCAATCTAGTAACGGGTGTCTGTGAAAAACTTAGAGCAAACATCATACTTAATGGCAAACTCTTGAATTCTTTCCCTGTGAAGATAGGAACGCTTTCACTACGTCCATTTACTAGCTTTAGTTGTTGCAGAAAGGGAAGAAAAAGAAATAAAAGGCATAAAAATTGGGAAGGAAGAAATGAAACTTTTTATTTGTAGACCAACATGATTTTTACATAGAAAATCTCTAGGAATCTGCAATAAAAACTACTAGCACTAATAAGGGAATTTAGCAGGAGTGTAGCGTTCAAGGCTAATATAAAAAAATCTTTTTATCTCTATATTAATATATTCTAAGCAAAAGCTGTCAGAAATTTAAGGAAAAATATACAAATTTACAATTGGCAGTGGAACCAGTTTAATATACCTTTGAATCAGGCAAAAATCAGTAAGGGTATAGATTTGAATTGATAGGTTTGTTGCAAAATGTAAATATACACATACACACACTTATCTCTATACTTGCAGAATATCCAATTTTAAAATATTTTTTATTGTGAAATATATAAAGAAAAGTGGTAACTTTCAAAGTACAATTTAACAAGTAATTATAGAGCAAATTTCAAACAATGTTATTCGTTACAGTTCCACAATTTCAGTTATTTCCTTCTAGCTGTTCTAATACCGTAGAGACTTAAAAAAATTGTATAAAGATTCATAATCCTTTGTTAAATCTTGTCTCACTGTTGCTACCCCTTCCTCTCGTTTGATCACTGTCTCAACCTTCAGGGAGATCTGGGCACTGACCACCCTAACGTGTTCATATTGAGAAGAGGTGACCATTCTTTTTTAAATGTTCCTGAGACATTTACAAAAATTGACCACATATGTTCAGTCATAAAGCTCATCTCACAAATTTCAAAGAATTTGTGTCATATAGATCACGTGCAGGTAAATTAGCTATCGGTGCCCAAGATAACTAGGAAAGTCTCATGCATTTTGAAATTAAGAAACACACTTCTACATAAGTTAAGGATGAAATCATAATGGAAATGAGAAGGTTTCAAACTGAGCAATATATCAAAATTACAAAATATAGCTAAAGAAGTTCTTGGAGATGAATTATGGAGTAATTGCTTATAGTAGGAAAGGAGGCTTTAAATAAGCTAATTTATCAAGTTTGCTAAAGAACAGAAAACTAAAGAAATTAGAAGAAACATTTAAAGAGGAGAGCAAAACAATGAAATAGGAAACATTCAATGAAGAGAATCAAAAATATTTCTCTAAAAAGACTGAAAAAATGACAAACCCTTGGCAAGACTAATCAAGGAAAAAAAAATTGGAGAAATAAGCAATATTAGGAATTAAAAAGGGTGTACTTAACTATGGATCCTGCAGGTGTCAACAGGTAATGAGGATATTGTCAGTGACAAATTTGCCAAATTTGGATGATATGCACAAATACTTATATAAATTATTACAAAATAAAATACTAGTAATTGTTAAATAAATTGAATTAGTAGTTGAAATTTTTCTTACAAAGAAAATTATGGCTGACATGGTTTACCAGCAAATTCTACCAGACATTCAAGTAATAAATCATTCAAGTAGGGAGTTTCCCAGAGTACAGAAAAAGTGGAACACACCCCATTTCATTTATGAGCCATGCTTAATCGTGATACTGAAACCAGATAAGAATATTAGAAAATTACAGGCTCTTTTCACTCATGAACAGTGTTTCGAAAATCATAAAATATTAGCAAATTCATTCCAGTAGGATGGAAAAATGATGATATACCTGACCAGATTACATTCATCTCAAGAATGCAAAGTTGGTTTAGTATTAGAAAAGAAATCGAGGAATTTATTAGATTGGATGCAGAAAAATTACTGATAAAATCCAACATCCATCCGTAAGTCTATTAGCAAATTAAATTGATTAATGATTAAATAAGGTAAAATAAAAGAGAACTTCCTTAAATTGAGGATGCCCATTTTAATGCCTACATAAAGCCTACATCAAACATTATAATAAATGATGAAACATTGAAAGTATTCCCTTTAGAATGTGAAACAAGATAAGAATGCCCACAATCACCACTTCCATTTATTGTCCACTTGGTGGCCCTCACCAACTCAGTAAGGCAAAAAAATGAAGTACCAAAATAAAGTACATACAAATAAATCTAGCAAGATTTGGAAGCTCTTAATGGGGGCGGTGGGGAGACTATTGGGAAATATTAAGAACTTCAAAGAGAGGTTGAATGGGAAGTGCCTTAATCATTAGATTGAAAGGCTTATTGTCATAAAGATCTTAAAGAATAAAAAATGATTTTTTTCTTTTTTTTATTAGAGAAGTTGTAGGTTTACAGAAAAATTAGTCACAAGATACAGCATTCCCATATACCACCCTATTATTAACACTTTGCATTAGTGTGGTCCATTTGTTATAATTCAGGAAAGAGTAGTTTTATAATTGCACCGTTAACTGCAGTCCAGTTATTAGGTTTCTTTCACTGTTTGTGTTTAACAGTCCTATGTTGTTGTTTTTTTAATTGTAGAATATATATGCAACCTAAAATTTCCCCTTTTAGCTACATTCAAAAACGTAATTCAGTGCCTTAGTTACGATCACAGTGTTGTGCCACCATCACCACCAAAACTTTTCCATCAACCTAAATAGAAACTCTCTGCAATTTAAGCGTTAACTTCCCATTCCCTCCTTGCACTCCAGCCCCTGGTGACCTGTACTCTAGTTTCTGACTATGAGCTTGCTTATTCCAGTTGTTTCCTATCAGTGAGATCAAACAGTGTTGTCCTTTTGTGTCTGTTTCACTCCACATGATGTCTTCAAGTTTCGTTCATGTTTCACATGTATCAGAACTTCATTCCTTTTTATGGCTGAATAATACGTCATTGTATGTACACAGTATGTTTTGTTAATCTGTTCATCGGTTGATGGACACTTGGGTTGCTTCCATCTTTTGGTAACTGTGAATAATGCTGCTATAAACATCAGTGTGAAAATATCTGTTCAAGTCCCTGCTTTCAATTCGTTTGATACAAAGAAGTGGGATTGCTGGGTCATATTATAATTTTATACTTAACTTTCTGAGGCGCCACCAAACTGTCTTCCACAGTGGTTGCCCCATTTTACATTCCCACCAGCAGTGAACAAGAGTTTCCTCCTCATCCTCTGCAAAACTTGTAATTTTCCATTTTTTTAAATAGCCATTCTAGCAGGTGTGAAATGGTACCTCATTGTGGTTTTGATTTGCATTTCCCTAATGGCTAATGGTGTTGAGCATCTTTTCATGTGTTTTTTGTTGTTGTTGTTATTGTTTGTTTGTTTAGCTTTGGAGAGATGTCTATTTAAGTTTTTTGCCCTTTTTTTTTAATTGGGCTGTTTCTCTTTTTGTTGTTGAATTGTAGGATTTCTTTAAATATTCTGGATATTAAACCCTTATCAGATATGTGGTTTCCAAATATTTTCTCCCATTGAGTAAGTTGTCTTTTTACTTTCATGATAAATCCCATGATGCACCAAAATTTTAGTTTCGATGAGGTCCCATTTATCTATTTTTTCTTTGTTGCTTGTGCTTTTGGTGTGAAGTCTGAGAAACCATTGCCTAACACAGGGTCCTGAAGATGCTTCCCTACGTTTCTTTCTAGGAGTTTTATGGTTCTGGTTCTCATATTTAGGTCTTTGATCCATTTTGAGTTAATTTTTGTATATGGTGTGAGGTAGGGGTCCACCTTTATTCTTTTGCACATGGATATCCAGTTATCCCAGCACCATTTTTTCTGAAGAGACTCTTCTTTCCCAACTGAGTGGACTTGGCACTCTTGTCATGTATCAGGTGGCCATAAATATGATGGTTTCTATCTGAACTCCGAGTTTGATTCCATTGGTCTATATAGCTGTCCTTGTGCCAGTACCATGCTGTATTGATAACTGTGGCTTTGTAATAAGTTTTAAGATTGGGATGTGTGTTCTCCAACTTCATTCTTTTTCAGGATGGCTTTGGTTATTTGGGGCCTCTTACCCTTCCATATAAACTTGATGGTTGACTTTTCCATTTCTGCAAAGAAGGCTATTGGAATTTTGATTGGGATTGCTTTGAAACTGTAAATTACTTCGGGGGGAATTGACATCTTAATATTTAATCTTCTAAGCCATAAACACAGAATGCCCTTCCATTTATTTAGGTCTTCTTTGATTTCTTTTAGGAATGTTTTGTAGTTTTCTGTGTACAAGTCCTTTACATTCTCTGTTAGATTTATTTTTAGATATTTGATTCTTCTAATTGCCATTGTTAATGGAATTTTTTTTCTTGATTTCCCCTTCACATTGCTCATTACTAGTATATAGAAAAATGAGTTTTGCATATTGACCTTGAATCTGAAACCTTGCTGAATTCATTTATTAGTTCTAGTAGCTTTGTTGTGGATTTCTCAGGATATGCTGTATGTAGGATCTTGTCACCTACAAACAGGGAAAGGTTCACTTCTTCCTTTGCAGTTTATGCCTTTTTTTTTCTTTCTCTTGCCCAGTGGCTCTAGCTAGAACTTCCAGTACAATGTTGAATAACGGTGGTGACATTGGGCGTCTTTGTCTTGTTCCTGATCTTAGAGAGAAAGCTTCCAGTCTTTCACCATTGAGTATGATGTTAGCAGGATTTTCATATATACCTTTCTCATGTTGAGGAAGTTTCCTTCTATTCCTAGCTTTCTAAGTGTTTTTATCAAGGTGCAGTACTAGATTTTGTCACATGCCTTTTTGCATCCATTGAGATGATCATGTGGATTCTGTTCTCTGTTCTGTTAATGTGGTATATTACATTTATTGATTTTCTTATGTCGAACCACCCTTGCATACCTGGGATAAATCCACCTGATCACGGTGTATAATCTTTTTGATGTGCTTTTGGATTCAGTTTGCTGGTATTTTGTTGAGGATTTTTGCATCTATATTCATAAGGGATATTATGCAGTATCCCTTTCATGTGGTATCTTTATCTGGCTTTGGTATGAGGGTGATGTTGGCCTCATAGAATGAATTAGGGAGTGTTCCCTCCTCTTCAGTTTTTTGCAAATCTTTGAGCAGGATTGGTTTTAACTCTTCTTGGAATGTTTGACCAAATTCCCTGTGAAGCCATCCGGTCCTGGGCAATTGATTTCTAACTTCATTCCATTGTTGTTGGGGAAGACACCTTGTACGATTTCAGTATTTTTTAATTTATTGAGACTTGTTTTATATAGTCTGTCTTGGAGAATGATCCATGGGCCCTGGAGAAGAACGTGTAATCTGCTGCTATGGGTGAAATGTCCTAAATATGTCAGTTGGGTCTAGTTGGTTTAGAGTATTGTTCAAGTCTTCTATTTCCTTATTGCTCTTCCGCCTGGATTGTCTATCCATTATTGAAAGTGGTGTATTGAAATGTCCTACTGTCAATGTAGCATCATCTCTTTCTCTCTTCAGATCTGTCAATATTTGCTTCTTACGTTTGGGGGCTCTGCTGTTGGGTGAATATATATTTATAATTATTATGGCATGTTGAATTGGCCCCTTCATCAGTATATAATGACCCTTTTTGTTCCTTGTCACAGTTTTTGACTTAAAGTCTATTTTATCTGATATTTTTATAACTGCCTCAGCTGTCTTTTGGTTACTGCTTGCATTGTATGTTTTTTCCCATACTCTCACTTTCATACTACTGATGTGTTTGAATTTAATGTGAATCTCTTGTAAACAGCATATTGTTGGGTTATATTTTCTTATCCATTCTACCCATCTCTGCCTTCTGACTGTAGAGTTCAGTACATTTACATTTAAAGTTACAGCTTAATGATAATTCTGGTCGGTCTTCTGCCATTTTGCTGTTTTGTCTTTGCAAGTCTTGTGCCTTTTTTGACCCTCCATTCTTCTGTTAATGCTTAACTTTATATTTATTTGATTTTTTTATATTGTACCATCTTGAGTCCCTTCTCATTTTTTCTGGATATATTTTTCATATCTTTTCTTTATGGTTACCATGTGGTTAGAATTTAATATCCTAACTCTATAACAGTCAAGTTTGATTTGATACTGAGTTAATTTCAGTAGCATACACATACACTGGTTCTGTACTACTCCATCCGCCCTCCTTTATTTTTGTACTTGTTAACAGATTTTATCTTTGTATATTGTATGTCCCAAACCATAGACTGATCATTACTTTTTACTTATTTGCATTTTAGCACCTGTAAGAAGTAGAATTATATCCCCCAAAATACAACATAATAGTACTGGCGTTTATAATTATTCAAATGGTTATCTTTACTGCAGGTTTTTATTTTCTCATGCCATTTTGATCTCCTGTCTAGTGTCCTTTCTTTTCAGTCTGAAGAACTCCCTTCAGCATAGCTTGTAGGTCTGGTCTAGTTATGACAAACTCCCTCAGCTTTATTTATCTGAAATGCCTTCATCTCTCCCTCAGTTTTGAAAGAATATCCAGTTTTGCTGGATATAAAATTCTTGTTTGGTGTGCTGGTTTGGAGCTGTTATGTGCCCCAGAAAAGGCTGTGTTCTTTTAATCCATTCCTGTAGGGGCAGACCTGTTGTGGGTGGGACCTTTGGATTAGTTTGTTTCAGTTGAGATGTGACCCACCCAGTTCAATCCTTTACTGGAGTCTTTTATGAGAGGGTAAAAGGCAAAAAAGGCAGAGGGAGCTTAGAGAGAAGAGTCCTGGAGTTGCTAAGAGAGGACCCGCAGAAGCTCAGAGAGGAGGCCCCTGGACCCAGAGCTGAAGGCAATGAAACCTGGGAGCAAAGACCAGCAGACGCCGGCCGTGTGCCTTCCCAGTGACAGAGGCCTCCCGGATGCCGGCTGCCTTCCTCAGGGTCCAGGTTATCATTCTGATGACGCCTTAATTTGGTCATTTTCATGGCCTAAGAACTGTAAATTGTAACTTAATAAATCCCCATTGTAAAAACCAACCCATTTCTGGTATATTGCATTCTGGCAGCTTTAGCAAAGCAACACAGGTGGTATTTGTTTTCTTACAGCACTTTAAATGTTTTGTACCACTGTCTTCCTGCCTCCCGTTGTGGGGTTTTGCTGGTATGTAACTCTCGCTGCTCTGTTGCACCTTTCAGAACTCTCTCCTCGTCCTCGGCATTGGGCAATTTTATTCCGTGTTTCTGGTCGTGGTTCTCTTTGAGTTTATCCTGTTTGGGGTTATTTGAGCTTCTGGAAGTTTTCTATTAGTTCTTTGGACATTCTCTTTGCCCCTTTCTCTTTTTTCCGTCTGGGACCCCGATAATGCAGATATTGGTGCCCTTAATGGTGTCCCACAGATCTCTCAGGCTCTGTTCGTTCTTTTTAATTCTTTTTTCTTTTGCTCCTCAGTCTGAATCATCTCCTCAGTCTGAATCATTTCAGGTATCTTGTCTTGAGATCACCTATTCCTTCTTCTGCCGCCTCCAGTCTGATTTTGAAACTGTCTAGGAAATTTTTCATTCCATTTATTGTGTTCCTCAATTCAGGTATTTCTGTCTGGTTCCCACCGAGACTCTCAAAGAGATTCCTGAATTGTTCATTCACTGCTTACCTCATGTCCTTCAGTTCTTTCTCCGGCTTTCCTTTATCTTCTTGAGCATATTAAAGATCAGTTTTTAAAAGTTTCTGTATAGTAAATCCAAAAACTCATTGTGCCAGTTTGAATATATATTGTGACCCCCAAATGCCATTATCTTTGATGTAAACTTGTGTGGGCAGACATTATCAGTTTTGATTAGATTTCTTTGAGTGTGTCTTTGGAATGCACCCCACCCAGCTGTGGGTGATGACACTGATTGGATATTTCCATGGAGGCATGGCCCCGCCCATTTAGGGTGGGCCTTGATCAGTGGAGCCATATAAATGAGCTTACAAGCAGAAGGAACTCAGTGCAGCTGTGAGTGACATTTTGAAGGGGAGCTACAGCCAAGGGGGACAATTTGAAGAATGCACTGGAACTGAGAGAGGAGCTTCAGCTTACAGAGACATTTTGGAGATGGCCATTGAAAGCAGACTCTTGCTGCAGAGAAGCTAAGAGAGGACAGACACCCCAAGTGCAACTAAGAGTGACATTTTTGAGGAACTACAGCCTAGAGAGAAACGTCCAGGGAGAAAGCCACTTTGAAATGCAACCTAGGAGCAAGCAGATGCCAGCCACGTGCCTTTCCAGCTAACAGAGGTTTTCTGGATGCCATTGGCCATCCTCCAGTGAAGGCACCCGATCGCTGATGTATTACTTTGGACACTTCATGGCCCTAAGACTGTGACTTTGTAACCAAATAAACCCCGTTTTATAAAAGCCAATCCATCTCTGGTGTTTTGCATTCTGGCAGCATTAGCAAACCAGAACACTCATCCTCTTCATTGATAGTTTCTGGATATTTATCTTGTCCTTTGGATGGACGTCATTTCCTTTTTCTGTCTTGTAATCTCTTGCTCACTGTACATTTTTCTGTATTGTAGAATATAGTGTATTTACATAGAAGTGATAACTTTCCAAGTGCAGTTTAACAAGTAGAGAACAAATTTCACAGAATGTTGTAGGTTACAGTTCCACAGTTTCAGTTATTTCCTTATTGTGAAATATAACATGCAAAAAAATGATGACTTTTGAAGTACAATTTAACTAGTATTTATATAGGAAATTTCCAAGAATGTTATGGGTTACAGTACCATAGCTTAAGTTATTTCCTTACTGTGGAATATAACATATATACAAAAAAGTGATAACTTTCAAATGGCAATTTAACAAGTAGCTGTATAGCGAATTTCAAAGATTGTTATGGGTTACAGTTCCACCATTTCAGTTCTTTTCTTCGAGCTATTCTAGTACGCTGGCAACTAAGAAAAAGAAAACTATATAGAGATTTAGCATTCATAATCCTTTGTTAAATTCCATCTTGTCTGTTGCTCCCCCATCCTCTAGTGTAATCACTTTCCCGATCTTCAGGGATGTCTAGGCAGTGACCACCCTAACCTGTTCACGTTGAAAAGGGGTGTCGACTTCATGAGCAAAGGGGACACATCTAGTTGATGTTCTTGAAGAGACTATTGCCTCTGGGTTTTGGGATTTAGCTGGCATAGGAGCTCTCTGGAAGATTTAAGTTTCTGAAGAATAAACTTAATGAGTAAAACCTTTATAGAGTCTCAGATAGGGATCCAGGTATTCTTTAGGGTTTTCGGGACTACTGTTGACTTCGGCTGATCATTCTGTGGTCATTTGGCATATCTAGCTGAAGCTAGCATAGGAGTAACCTGCAGGACAGCCTCTCGACTCTATTTGAAATCTCTCAGCCATTGAAACCTTATTTTGTTGCCTTTCTTTTCCCCCTTTTGGTCAAAAAGGTATTCTGAACCCCTCAGTGCCAGGGTCAGGCTCATTTCTGGAATCTGTGTCCCACGTTGCCAGGGAGACTCAACTCACCTGGGGGGGTCCTGTCCCATTTCAGGGGAGGGGCACACTGTACATTTTAATGTTTTAAAATGTTAACTCTGGGGTTTAGTCTCTGGGCTGTTTGTTTCTTAAGTTTGTATCCAGCTAGTGATATGACAGTGATTTTGTTGAATGCCAGGAACTAATAAGAACAAACAAACCAAAGCAAAAAGCACGTTTCACTGTCTTTTTAATTGGCGTCCTCTGGCTGGTGGTCTCATTCAGATCTTCAGCTGGAGGCCGTAGGAACTGTGGGGCCCTCTGTCCTAGCTCAGCCTGCCTGGAGTCGGAGCCGTGGAGTCGGCCTCTTTTCCTGGGCCTGTGCTCCTTCCAGGCCTTAGGAATTCCCTGTTTTCAGTTCTGCTCCCTTGGAAATGGAGCTCCTCCCCCTCCTGGTGCTCTCCCGTGTGACTTCCTGCAGGGCATCCTTTGCCCCCGGCTGCTTCAGCCTGTTTCTTACTCTGTCCCAGCTGCCTGCAGGCGGCTTCTCTGCCCTCAGGACCCAGCCCCAGAGGGAGGGCCTGAAGCAGGTTCCTGGGCTCAGCCCCTTAGGCTTCCACTCGATAGATGGGCACTGGTGTACATGCACCCGGTGTGCACCCAGGGGCCCCTCTGCTCCCCTGGGACAGGGCACAGTGGGGGCATAAGCCGGCTCCACCCCCGTCGTGGAGGGGAGGGGCCAGCAAGGGCACCGGGAGCTGCTTCTGTGGCTTTTGAAGGTGCCTTTCCTTGACTGCAGCCTCTCAGCTGGTTTCTGTGGTTTTGAGGAAGGTTACTGTCTTTAAGATCCCTCCTCTGCCTTTGCCCCAGGGACGGTGTCACAGTGGCCGTCCTCAGAGCTGCCCCAGTCCTCTGAAGTAGCTGATCAAATACAGTGCTCTGGAATCAGCCCGCATCCCCCAGGGTTTGGGGGACTGTCTTTATGTCCCACCCTGGCACTGGCTGTGCCCACTGCTGCCCGCCATGAGGCTTGGGGAGGGGAGCCGTAGCCGCTGCAGGGACAGTGGAACTTACCAGCACTTACTGTAGTTTTCCAGCCTCTTCCAGCTCCTCCCTGGATGCTGCAGAATGATCCACTGGACTCCAGAATTCCTAAATAGTTGATTCAGACAGATCCTGCCAGTTCAGTAATTGTGTGGGAGCAAGGACTGGTTCCTGGAGCTTCCTACCCTGCCGTCTTCCCACAGCCCTCCCCTAGACCATTCTCAGAAATGATTCTTGGAGCCAGCTTCATCCCTGACTTCAATCTTCTGTTGCTGTTGTTGTTGTGTTTAATAAGCTGACTTTAAAATACAGCTGGGAGAGCAAAGGAACAGTCAAGGTCTCCTGAAGTGGGTGCAGGAACTTGCCTTGCTGGGTGGGAGAGTTGTTGTAGAACTCTGTAATCGAGGCAGCGTGCGGCCAGTCACCCGCGGAGGGGGCCATGGCCGAGGGTGTGAGCCGGTCTGCCTGTGCACAGAGCTGCCACGTTTCACAGTGGCCGTTGTCGCTCGGTAGGGAAGGGATAGAGTTTTCTGTGCATGGTCCTGGGGTGCTGGGGTGCCCACCTGGACATCAGAGCACCTGCGCATCACACCACATCTGCAGGCCATCCCCAAATCTGCCCAGCGGCCAGGACTAAATGCAAAAGGCAAAACTGTAGGTGTTTTAGAAGCCAGTAGCTTAAGTGATCCCAAGGGAGGGAAAAGTTCCTTAAACACAACACAAAAAGTGCCGCTCATAAAAGAAATTATTATTATTCAGTTGCATCCGATTTGAAAAGCTTTTCTCAAACACTGTTGAGAGAACAAGACAAACCACCAATGGGGAGGGGGAGATACAGCCTATAAAGCTGTCGACATAGGATTGCTTTCAGAGTTTATAAAAAACTTCTATAAAACAGGAAGGAAAGATAACCCCATAGATAATCGGGGAAATAAAATTGAAACCCTGGTGCCATGTCCCTTCGTACCCCTGCAGTTAGCAGCAGCCGGGGGGCCGAGCGCGGAGGCCTGGGGAGGAGCGTGCAGGCGCGCACGGCCGCTCGCGCGGGGAAGATGTCGATCCCTGGGTGTGAGGCGCGTGGAAACGCGCGTGCGGCGCCGAAGGCAGCACAGGAGGCGCCTGGGACACAGCTGGACGCGGCCGGGTGACCGGGAAGCGGCTTGTGGCAGATGCGGGGTCGCCGTCGGCCGTGTCAGCAGCAGCCGCGCTCGGGCGTCCTGGGTACGTTCCGTGGTGGGGGCCGAGGGGGTGGCCGAGGAGGGCTCCGCGTCCTTCCGTGCGCTGGGAGGGCGGAGGCCCACGCGGAACGCGGCGCCTGCTCGGGGCGACGAGCGGGTGGGCGTGTGAGGAGCGAGGCTGGCGCCTCGGAGGCCGGGGTCGGTGGGCTGGAGCAGGGCGCCAGAGGCCCCCCGAGGCGGCGAGGGGCTCTCCCGCGGGCAGCGGCGCCTGTCGAGATGTGCCGTGACCCGACACCCGCATGCAGCCTCCGCTCTTCTGCGCTTAGCAGTCAGTCGGCGAGGAGCTGGGCGCGGAGTCCTGGGTCCCAGTCGCAGGGCGTGGCAGGCGAGCCCCGGGCCCCGCCTCGGGGTGCCCCTCTGTGCCCCCTGCTCCCCCGTAGCCGATCTCACCTGACGGTGATTCCTTAGAGGCGGAAGGAGCTTCTTGGGGTTTTCAAGTCTGTTTCCCGTTTTCTGCTAGTTTCTGGTCACCAGCATTTTGAAGGACTTGAGGTGGTCAATTGAGTCAAGTCCTGCACGGTTTTTGTTTTGTTCATTTGTTTGTTTTAAACTTCTCCCCCATGAGAAATGAGGCAGGAAGCTGCTCTATCTCCTTGTTTGCTGTGCATAAGAATTTAACATCCGTTTTTTAAATAAAATTCATCTTCACTCTGTCAAACCTTTTTAGTTGGCAGTGTTTCCCACCTTCAGCTTTCTCTTTCCACTTAGAATTTTTTTGTTGTATTCAGTGCCTGCCTTTCTCATTCCTGCTTTCTTGTGTTTCAAAAAAAGTTGAATGTTGGTTTTAAATTTTTTCATTAATTGTAAAACAAAAGTTTTTCAACAAAATCTGAAAAGCATTAAAAAGGGAGTAAAAGGTCACCAGCAATCCCTGTTAGCTTTGTTGTGGCTGTCCCACAGACATTTCTGTGCATGTACCACATGTTGCAATTTTACATAAATGGGATCGCATGGGCGGTCTGTAACAAGGGTGTTTGGGGCATCTTTCCGTATCAGTCAGTAGAAATCTACAATATCATTTTTAATGGCTGGATAGTAGTACATTTTTAATGAATGTTCCATAACACTGTTATTTTCCACTTTTCCGTAGTTTAAACAACACAGAAGTGAGTAACTTTGTATATTGTACACTTGCTGGGTTAACATTTTGAAGTGATTCCTAGAGAACTAGAGTTGGCAATCAAAGAGCCAGACCAGGTGGCTGGGTCACTGTGCTCTTGGTTTGATGCCCCTGGACACCCCCATTTAAATGTCGTTCTTTCTCCTCTGCACCTGTTACTCATCAAACAGCTTTCGCCTGATTGCTGTGGGCAGAAAGGAGATGAAAAGAAAGGGGCTTTCCACCCCCACCTTGGTGCAAGGGTGTTTCACTGTCTTGCCTACCTTAATCTTCATTGTTCATAAGTCCCTGAGGTGGGGAGGAAAGGTCTTTTGTCCATTTCATGGATGAGGAATTTAGCGAGGATCAAGTGACTTTCTGAGTGGGTCCAGCTTCCAGGTGGCCCTGAGGACTGAGTGACCTGGGTGGAAACCAGGGCTCTTCTCGGCCACTGCAGCAGGGGCAACTGCTCCCAAAAGTAGGGGCCTCATGACCAGGGTGGGTAAAGCATGGTTAGACCATCTAAATACATGTAGGTAGTGTAGATAATTAAAACTAGAAATTAAGGTAACTAATTCATATCATGCTCTAAAATACTCTAAACAGCACATAGGGAAAATGACAAATACTTGAAAATGCTATTAGCAGAAAATAAAAGTGAATATCATATCTCAGACGGGATGATAGCTTTCTAAAACTTAATAATAGAAATGACAAAGAAACCAATACGATTTTATTAAAAGTCATAATTTCTACAAAATGAAAACATAAGATAAAAACGGGCAGCAGACTCAGATGTTTAGAAACTAGACAGGTGGATTGATAGACCCAACAATGGATAAATAGTAGGTAGATACATTGATAGAAGGAGATAAAGGGGCAGAGAGAATATTAAGGAAATACTGGCAGAAAACTTCCCAAGTTTAATGAAAGATAAGAATATACACATCCAAGACACTCAAACTCCAAATGTGATAAACCCAAATAGAGCCACGCTGTGGCATATTATAATCAGACTGTCAAATACCAAAGATAAAGAGAGAGTTCAGAAAGCTGCAAGAGAGAAGCAACGTGTCACGTGCAAAGGAGCCTCACTAAGATTTAGTGCCAAATTCTCATCGGAAAGCACAGAGGTAAGAAGGCAGTGGGATGACAGTTAAATGAAAGCAAGGATGAAAGCAAAAAAAAAAGCCAATCAAGAATTCTGAATCTAGCAGAACTGTCCTTTAAAGGTGAGGGAGAAATTAAGATGGTTCCAGATAAACAATAGCTGGAAGTTTGTCACCACTAGACCCGCCCTACAATAGATGCTAAAGAGAGAGCTGCAGGTTAAAAGGAAAGCTGTGTGAAGGAAGAAAGATCTCTGAGGGAATAAATGCAGTGCTATTGTATTTTTGGTTTGTAACTCCTCTTCTTACTTCTGACAGGATCTAAGACGCAAAACATGTAATGAGAAATAAGTGGTTTGGGACTCATAATGTATAAGCATGTAATTTGTAACAAGAACTACATAAAGTTGGGGGGATGGAGGGCATAGGAGCATGGTTTGTTTACACCATTGAAGTTAAGATGGTAGCTAAGCAAAGGAAAGTGTTACAGATTTAGGATGTTAAATCTAAGCCCCATGGTAACTACAAAGAAAGTACCAGAAAATATGCAAGCTCATAGAGACAGGAGTTAGAGAGTACAGGTTGCCAGGGGTGGGGGGCGAGGGGCAGGAGAATGGGGAGTTAGTGTGTAAAGGGGGTGGGGGTCTCTGTTTGGGGAGCTGGGAACATTCTGGTAATGGAAGGTGGTGAGGGCAGTGCAACATAGTGAATGTGATGATCTGAATGGTGTGCTTGGGAGGGAGCGAGATGGAAAGTTCATGCTGTATTTATGCTCCCACAGTAAAACGAAACAAGGAAGGGCAACCAAGAGATGGACTCTAATCTAACAAGGGAGGAGAAGAGGCTCCAAGGGATGTTATTGGGACATGAAAAGATTGGAATATAGACTATAAGCTTTTTATCAGTGTTAAATTTCTTGAACTTGATAGCTGCATTTAAGGTGGTTACACAGGTGAATATCCTTGTTCTTAGGAAATGCACAGAGAAGTATTAAGCTCTCAAGGAGCTTGATGTGTACAGCCTACACCCAAGTGTGCTGAAAATGAATTGATAGATACGGCAAATGTGGCAAAAAGTTTAATTGGTGGGGCTGAGTATTTGGGGGGGGGGGAGTATATTGGGATCTCTGGGGTTTGTTATTTTTCCAACTGTCCTATAAGTTTGAAATTATTGCAAAATAAAAAGTTTAAAGGAAAGAAGCAGCAGAATGGAGGAATGGTGTCTGTAGTTGTTATGACCAACAAAGCCAAAATAAAGAGCTCCTAAAGTTTATTTTACCAACTCAGGACTTGATGAATGAGCAGAAGTCACGAGTGGGTAATTGCCGTAAGGGGACCCACAGCCAAGCAGGATCAGGTCCCCCGGGAGCCAGAGAGCACCGAGGCTCACGGAGAAGCACCTTCCATGGGACCTGGGGGTGGCGAGTCAGCGCCCCCAGGGACTTGTGTCAAATTGAGGCAGCCCTTTTTTGGAGGGTAGATTTGGAACCATAAAAAATACCAGTGCCCTTTGGAGAGTCCTGGAGTTTTGTTCTAAGAATTAATTAAAAATAGTAAAAAAGCCGTGTGTGAGAAAATGTTCCTTGCAAATTTATTCACCATGAGAAAATAATCATTTTTTTAAAAATCAAACTAACCTACATGTCAGTAGACACACGATTTAAAAATTTTGACATGTCAGCTCAGGGAAGTGTTATGCAGCTGTTAAAATGGTAATGGTCATTGAGTAGCATAGAAGCAAGGGTAATATAAGAACTAAAGTAAAAACAGAATATCAAAAAATCTATACAAACATTAAATATGCCCACGGGTAAGACCTGGACTGGGAACATGGACACGTTGGTGTGGTCCTGGCACAGTTTCAGGTGAAATTCTCTCTGGTTTCCGTGAGCGTTGTGTTTGCTTTGCGCAGTTGACACAGTGTTCCCTACAGAGCTGGGCACCCTCGGGTTTCGTGGGGAGCTGAGGAGGGGTGCCATGCCCGGGCCTGCCCTGCGCCTGTAGGAGCGCGTCCCCGCAGCTCTGGGCAGCTTCGCAGAGCTCGTTCACGCACCTGCCGTGCTGCCTTTCCCCGCCTCCTCTCCTGCTGGCAAGAGTGGAAACATCCGGCAAAATGAGAAGTGCCACGGTCCCCCAAAAGACACTGTGGTCTTTGGCAACTATTTAAAAATTCACATTTCCCTGAGGCATTCTGGGGTTGGTTATTTTGAGGGATATTTGAAAGAAAGAATGACGAAGTAAAGATGACCTTGAAAGTTCTGTTGTAGCTCAAGGGTTTTCAGGACTTGTGCGTCCCGGGCCCTGATCCCTGCGTGGAGGGCAAGGACAGTGGCCATGGGGCCGGAACCTGGGACCCACTCTCCCCAGGGCATCGAGGAGCTCCTGCTGCCCTCACTGTGTTCCTGGGGAGAAAAAGGTAGACTTAGAGGATAACATGGGCTCATTAGCCGAAAGGATGTCAGATTGCATGAGTGTTGTGTTTTGTTTTGTTTTGTGTTTTAGATAATTACAGATGCCCATGCAGTTGTCAGAAATAATACAGAGAGATCTCTCGTATGCTTTGTCCAGTTTCTCCCAGTGGTAACATTTTGCAAAACTGTAGGAGAATTTCACAATTGATGTTGATATAACCCACTGATCTTATTCAGAGATTTCAGATTTCCCCAGTGTTGCTCCTGCTCATGTCTGTGTGAAGTTCTGTACGGTTCTCTCTCCTGTACAGACTCACATGCCCACAACCACATTGAGGGACTGAACATTCCCAGCAGCCCCAGGACCCCTCGCATTGCCCTTGATCACCACCCCCCACCCCTGGTGCGTTGGCTTCCTTTATTCGTGGTGGCTGACATTTCTGTGCAGGCACTCGCTTAAGTGCTTTGCGTCTCACATCAGATTAGCACAGCATCCTGCAAATACTGGAATTCCCATTTTACAGGTGAGAGTGGTGGTGTGGAGAGGCCCGGCCCTGTCCACGGGCACACTGCCTGCAGGGAGTGTTCCGAATTACAGTCAGGCCCAGGTGACGTCTGGGCTGTGCTTCGCTGAGCTGCATTCGTGAGGTTTTAATGGAATTCTCTGTGCCCTGAGATAGTTTGTACCTATATGCCACAGTGATGTTCTCTCCGGAAATAAATCCTTGTTTCCCTTCCTGCTCTATCTCCTTTATTTGCAGTTCTTAGAAGCAAAATCCTGGCAGTGGCATGGAGTCGGGTTGAAAAGATTGGTCTCTTTAATGAAGAAAAAGGGCATCTGAAAACAGACTTGGAAAGTTATGATTACACTGCAGAGTTTCAACTCGCACACCAAACCCTAAAGTGCTAGGGGCAGTGGAGTGTTGGAAAGCATGCTAGGCAGGACAAATCTAAGTTAGCATAAAGCTCAGCAGTGTAGTCCCGAAGGTGCAAATAGAAGCAAATGTAAGAGATTTTATTGAAGATGCGTGTCAGGTGAGGGTGGGGTGTGCAGCGGCCCCCGAGTGCCCTCCTGGGGTCGGCCCGTGGGTGCCGGGCCAGGCTCCGCAGCCTGCTGCAGACCCCGGGTCCCCTGGCTCAGGGTTCTGGCCCGGAACCTGTGGGTGATGGTGGGGTTCACCCTCTGTGCCCACAGGACAGCGCCCGGCCCCTCAGCTGCCTTCCTGGCCTCAGAAATGCCAGCCAGGAAACCTGTGTTGTATTTATTATGGTGGACATCGAGGTGTAGTGGCTGAAGATAAACCGCCACACGAACTTAGCATAAACACTGACTTCCCAAAACTTGCCAGATATTAAATATTTTTTTAAAAGTTTAACCAAGTGGCATGCCCCAACTGATTAAATTTTTATATTGTATCAACATATTAGACTAAACTGTTAATTTTGCTTTTTTATTTGTAGCTAAACCGTTTACGCAGCTGGTGAAGGAAATGCAGCTTCATCGAGAAGACTTTGAAATCATTAAAGTGATTGGAAGAGGTGCCTTTGGCGAGGTAAGGTAAAGCTTTGCTTTGCTTCCCGCGGCTGCCACTGCGGGTAACTGCTGATGTTCTGAACACTGGCTTTGGATGAGTTACTGGTGTCGGTTGGAGAGCTTTTGGTGGACAAAATCCAAAAGAAAGAACTAAAAAGAAGAAAATAAAAACAAAAGTTTTTGATTGGTGAATTACTCTGAATTTGGTCTGGAACCAAAATTATTTCTCATAGAATTATAGATTTTTAAAAATCTATTGGTTAATCGAAAAATTTCTTGGCAATCTTTTTTTTTTAAATGCAGAGAGGGTAAAACAATGGCTATTCTCATTCTCATTATCTGTGGTTTACAGAGTTTACAAGTCAGAGTTGCTCTGCTTTGGGGAAGAGGCAGATCGGACCAGAGCTGGGGGTGGGTGGGGGCTCCTGGAGTGCTTGTTTCCAGAAGGACTTGTGCGGCCTCTGGAGGTTGACCTGCTGTGGTTGGGGATGGGCAGCGATTTGGGGAGCCCTGCACTGGGGTGGAAGCGGCCTGGGAGGCTGTGGCCCTTGCAGAGGGCACCCCACCCCCCTGTTTCCAGTGCCCTCCCCCGCAGTTATTTCTGTTGTCGTCCCCCTCTCCCCACTCCCCCAGGTTACAGTTCATCACATTGAGAGCTTTGGTTCCTAAACTTAGGAGTACATTAACATCTCTGCTTTCCATCCCTAGGAAGTACTCGCTGGCTACCGACAGAGAGCTTTTATTTTTTTTAATGCAGTTTTATTGAGATGTATTTAGATACCATATAAACCGTCCAAAGTATACAATTACTGGCTCACAGTATCATCACATAGTTGTGCAAACATGCCTATGATCAATTTTAGAACATTTTCGTTACTCCAGAAAAGAAATAAAAAAGAAAACCCAAATGCTCCCATACCCCTTATCTCCCTGTTCCAGTTTGCTAATGCTGCCATTATGCAAAGTACCAGAAATGGATTGGCTTTTATAAAGGGGGTTTATTTGGTTACAAATTTACAGTCCTAAGGCCATAAAAGTGCCCAAAGTAAGGCATCCACAAGAAGATACCTTCACTGAAAAAAGGCCGATGGCGTTCGGAACACTTCTGTCAGATGGGGCTGGCATCTGCTGGTCCTTTGCTCTCAGGTTGTTTCAAAAATGGCTTTCTCCAAAATGTCTCTGGGTTTCTCTTAGCTTAGCATCTCCAGATGTCCTTCTGTCTGCATCTCAGAGCGTCAGCAAGCATCTCAGTCTCTCCAGAAGTCTCTCTTACCTGCTCTTGGGGCATTTTGTCCTCTCTTAGCTTCTGCAGAGGAAACTCTGGACTAGCATCTCAAAACGTTAGCAAGCGTCTGGGTCTCTCTCAGCTCTCAACTACTTCAGTGAACTAATCAAGCCCTACCCTGAATGGGCGGGGTCAAATCTCCATGGAAACGTTCAATCAAGAGGTCACACCCTAATTAAAAAGAGGAATAAGTCTGCCCCCACAAGATTGCCTTAAAGAACATGGCTTTTGGGGGGACATAATATATCCAAACTGGCACACCCCTCTAGTATTAACTCCTAGTGTTGTTGCGGTACATTTGTTGCTGTTGATGAAAGAATATTAAGCTATTACTGTTAACTACAGTCCATAGTTTGCAAAAGGTACATTTTTTCCCATATATCCCTCCATTAATTCTTTACAATAGTGTCATACATTTTGTTCTAGTTTATGAAAGAACTTTTTTTATTTGTGCAGTTAATCACAGACGTTATCCACCACAAGATTGACTGTGTTATACATTCCCATGTTTTAACCTCCAGCTTTCCTTCTGGTGACAGATGTGACTCTAAACTTCCCTTTTCCACCACATTCACTACTGTCAGTTATTCTCACAATAACGTGCTACTGTCACCTCTATCCATTTCCAAACATTTAAGTTCAACCTAGTCAAACATTCTGCACATATTAAACAACCTCTCCCCATTATTTAACCTCATTCTTTTTTTTAACAGATATTTCTTTTTTTTTAATATTCATTCTATTGAGATATATTCACATACCACGCAGTCGTACAAAAATCGTACATTCGATAGTTCACAGTACCATTACATAGTTGTACATTCATCACCAAAATCAATCCCTGACACCTTCATTACCACAGACACAGGAATGACAAGAATAATAATTAAAGTGAAAAAGAGCAATTAAAGTAAAAAAGAACACTGGGTGCCTTTGTTTGTTTGTTTTGTTTGTTTCCTTCCCCCATTTTTCTACTCATCCATCCATAAACTAGACAAAGGGGAATGTGGTCCTTGTGTTAGCCTCATTCTTGATCCTGGTAACCTATATTCTATATTTTATATCTATGAGTTTACATATAATTAGTTGTATAAGTGAGATCATACAATATTTGTCCATTTGTATCTTGACTTATTTCACTTAACATAATGTCCTCAAGGTTAATCCACGTTATTGCATGCTTCAGGGCTTATTCCTTCTGCTGAGTAATATTCCGTTGTCTGTATATACCACATACCACATTTTGTTTATCCATGTAATTGTTGATGGACACTTGGATTGTTTCCATCTCTTGGCAATTGTGAATAATGCCACTGTGAACACCGGTGTGCAAATGTCTGTTTGTGTCTGTGCTTTCAGGTCTTCTGGGTATATCCTGACTAGTGGGATTGCCGGGTCATAAAGCAGTTCTATTATTAGCTTCCTAAGGAGTCGCCAAACTGTCTTCCACTGTGGCTGTACCGTTTTACATTCCTACCAGCAGTGAATAAGTGTTCCAAGTTCTCCACATCCTCTCCAACACTTGTAGTTTCCTGTTTGTTTAATAGTGGCCATTTCTGGTAGGTATGAGATTGTTCCAGTTTGCTAAAGCTGCTGTTATGCAAAATACCAAATGGACTGGCTTCTATAAAGGGGATTTATTAGGTTACAGATTTACAGTCCTAAGGCCATAAAAGTGTCCAAACTTAGGCATCAACAAGAGGATACCTTCACTGAAGAAAGGCCAGTGGCGTCTGGAGCCCCCAGCCACCCTGCCCTGCCCCTCCCCCTCCTTGTTCCGAAAGAAACAAAACTTTGCTAGGAAGCAATTTCAAATTTACAGAACAGTTGCATGAATAGAATGATTCCAAGATCACCAGCTTAAGCCTTTTCTAGAATTCCCTTTGTTGGTGTTTTGTTCCATTTGCTCTGTCTCCTGTGGGTGCTGTGGGTCTCCCTCCTCTCTCTGCCCCTCCCCCTCCCTCTCCCTCCATCCCCCCCCCTCCCCGGGTAATTTGTTCAGAACCATGAGAATAATTGGCCAGCGCCATGGTTCTTCACATACTTCAGTGTCTGTTCTCTAAGACTCGGGCTGGTCTTTCCTATGACCACATTCAGTTTCCAACTTGAATCAACTTTACTTCGACAGAAGCCTCTTCACCTAATCTCTGTCCTTGTGCTGGTTTTGTCAGCTGACCCGGTGGGGTCCTTCATGGCATTTTTCTTTTTTCTTTTTCCCTCTAGCATCAAGCATTACACCAGTTATCGTGTCCTGGAATCACTTTTTAAAGTTCTATAAGAGTATTTTGATTTTTATTTCTTTGTTGAAATGTCTGATTTTGAAGGTATTTGAAAGATCATTACCTCTCTGAAATAATTAAGACTGCCTTTGTTCAGGAAGAAGCCTCTGGTAAACCAGACAACACTAGCTATAAATTATTTATTTTATAAGTGGTTATGTGGTAGAGAAAGCTTGTTCAACATGTAGGTTTTTTTTAGAATTAAATTTCATTTCTACATTTCACATCTGCGAACTCTTGATTTGACAAGTAGTTTTCCATGGACAGATAAATTTTTTTTCCTTCTACATATATTGTTTTTGAGTTTTAAAATTTTCTAGTTTACTCATTTACTTAAAATTTACATAAAAAGAAATGCACATATCTTAAATGTTGAATATTTTAATTAGAGAAGTGCATAAAGTGAAAACGAAAAATCATGCATAAAATAACAGGGTTCCCATATACCCTATTATGAACACCTTGCATTAGTGTGGTCCATTTGTCATGATTCATGAAAGCACATTTTTGTAATTGTGCTATTAACTATAGTCTTATCATTTACAGTAGGGTTTACTGTTTGTGTTGTACATTCCTATGTTTGTCTTAAAATTTTTACTCTGGTAACACATATACAACCTAAATTTTCCATTTTAACCACATTGAAATACATAATTCAGTGCTGTTAATTTATGTACACAATGTTGTGCTTTCATCACCACTATCCATTACCAAAACTTTCCATCAGCCCAAATGAAACTTTGTTCAATTTAAGCATTAACTCCCCATTCCCTACCCCTACCTTGGCCCCTGGTAACCTGTATTCTAATTTCTGACTCTATGAATTTGCTTATTCTAATTATTTTTTATCAGTGAGATCATACAGTATCCGTCCTTTTGTGTCTGGCTTATTTCGCTCAATGTGATGTCTTCAAGGCTCACCCACTTTGTAACATGGATCAGAACTTCGTCCTTTTTACGGCTGAATAATATTCTATTGTGTATATATACCACATTTTATTTATTCATTCACTGGTTGATGGACACTTGGGTTACTTCCATCTTTTGGCAATTGTGAATAGTGCTTCTATGAACTCTGCTGTGCAAATATCTGTTTGAGCCCCTGCTTTCAGTTCCTTTGGGTATATAGCAAGCATGGTAAGTCTATATTTAACTTTCTGAGGAACTGCCAAACTAGTGACTTTACATTCCTACCAGTAATGAGTGAGGATTCCTTGTTTCTCCACGTCTTCTCCACCACTTGTTATTTTTCCTTTTTCGAATAGTTGCCATTCTAGCAGGTATGTGATAGTATCTCGTTGTTGATTTGCTTTGCATTTCCTTAATGGCTAATAACATTGAGCATCTTTTCATGTCCTTTATAAGGTATAAATTCTTAAATATAGAAGACTATGCAAGTCTTCTGCCCATTTTTCAAAAAGCAGTTTTATTGCGATATATTCACACACCATATAGTCCATCCAAACTGTACAATCAGTGGCTTGCAGTATAATCACAAAGTTGTGCATTCATCACACAGTCAGTTGTAGAACACTTTCATTGCTCCAAAAACAAAAAAAAAGACGAGCAGCCCAAATAGAAACTTAGCATTTAATTGTCCCCACCTATTATTGACCCCTTGTTTGGGTATGGTACATTTGTTACTGTTGATGAAAGAATATTAAAATATTACCGTTAACTACTTTATGTAAAGTCCATACTTTACAACAGGTGCATTTTCCCCTATATACCACTCTGTTACTAACTTCTTGTAATCGTGACACATTTGTTCCAGCTCATGAAAGAACATTCTTATATTTGTACTATTGATCACAGTTGTCGTCTACCATGGGGTTCACTGTGTTATGCAATCCCATGTTTTATTCTCTAGCTTTCCTTCTAGTGACATAAATGACTCTAAACGTCCCCTTTCAGCCACAGTCACACACATAATTCAGTGCTGTTAATTACTGTGCCAGTTTGAATGTATTATGTCCCCCAAAACACCATTATCTTTGATGTAATTTTTTTTTTTTGGTTGAATTTTATTTTGAAATAAATTCAAACTCACAGGAACAGTTGGAAAAACAATACAAACCCCATACAAAGAACTCCAGCATACCCCAACCCCCCTCCCCCAATACCCGATCCACCCACTTTAACATCCTGTCACTCTACATTTTCTTTCTTTCCCTCCCTCCCTGTCTGTCATCCGTCATCTATTGCTCTGTCTTCTGAACATATGAGAGCTAGCTGTACACATCCTTGACAAATAATATAATTCACATATACATTTCCCATGAACAAGAACATTCATTTATGCAATCACGTTAAGCGCAACTAAGAAGTACAAGAAATTCAACATTGATACAAAGCTTACATTCTGTGTTTCATTTTTTTCTTATGTCTCAACTGTGTCCCTTTGAGCCTCCTCTCCTCCATCCTCAGATCCCATCCAGGATCATCCTTGGCATTTAATTGTCATTATCTATTGAGACTGTCTTTTTTTTTTTCTTTTCAATTGTGGAAACATACATACAGCATGAATCTTCCCATTCCAACCCCTCCCTAGCATTCCATTAGTGAGATCAGTCACATTCACATTGTTGCAATGCCATCACCTTTCCACCATCCATTACTAGAAATTTCCCCTCACCCCAAACAGAAACCCTACACTCATTTCTTATTAACTCCCCATTGCCCCTTCCCCCACTTCTCGTAACCCATACTCCATTTTTCATCTCTATGGTCATATTCTCTGATACTTTCTTTGTGTTTACGATGGGGCTTAAATTTAACGTCTTAAATCTATAATAATCTTGTTTTCTTTGATACCAACTTAACTTCAATAGGACACATAAACTGTGTTCCTATACCCCTCCATTCCCCCACCATTATGTAGTTCTTGTCAAAAATTACATATTTTATATTGAGTCGAAAACAACTGATTTATCATTACACTTTGTCTTTTAGATCCTGTAGGAAGTAAATAGTGGAGTTACAAAGCAAAAATACAGTAGTATTGGTATTTATATTTACCATGTGATATTTACTGGAAATCTTTATTTCTTCATGTGGTTTCAGTCAGTTGTTTAATGTCCCTTCCTTTCAGCTACACAGTTCCCTTTAGCATTTCTTATAGGACTGATCTACTGGTGATGAAGTCCCTCAGCTTTTGATTATCTGGGAATGTTTTCATTTCCCCCTCACTTTTAACCTCCAGGTGTTTGTAAATTTTCTAAGTCTCTGATGGTTATTGACTTCTATTTGTATTCTGTTGTGGTCAGAGAATGTGCTTTGAATAAATTCAATTTTTTTAAAAATTTATTGAGGCTTGTTTTATGTCCCAGCATATGGTCTATTCTGGAGAAAGTTCTGTGATCACTAGAGAAGAATGTGTATCCTGGTAATTTGGGATGTGATGTTCTATATATGTCTGTTAAATTTCTTTCTCTCTCTCTCTCTCTTTTCTTTGTTTCTTTGTCGGTAGGGTTCCCTTTAGTATCTGAAGTAGAGCAGGTCTTTTATTAGCAAAATCTCTCAGCATTTGTTTGTCTGTGAAAAATTTGAGCTCTCCCTCAAATTTGAAGGAGAGTTTTGCTGGATAAAGTAATCTTTTTTGGGAATTTTTCTCTCTCAGAGTTTTAAATATGTCATGCCACTGCCTTCTCGCCTCCATGGTGGCCACTGAGTAGTCACTACTTAGTCTTATGTTGTTTCCTTTGTATGTGGTGAGTTGTTTTTCTCATGCTGCTTTCAGAACTTGCTCCTTGTCTTCAGTATTTGACAGTCTGATCAGAATATGTCTCGGAGTGTGTTTATTTGGATTTATTCTATTTGGAGTTCACCGGGCATTTATGCTTTGTGTAATTATATTGTGTAGAAGGTTTGGGAAGTTTTCCCCAACAATTTCTTTGAATACTCTTTCTAGACCTTTACCCTTCTCTTCCCCTTCTGGGACACCAGTGAGTCTTAAATTTGGATGTTTTATTTTATTTGTCATATCCCTGAGATCCATTTCGATTTTTTCGATTTTTTTCCCCATTCTTTCTTTTGTTCTTTCATTTTCCATTCTGTGGTTCTCGAGGACGCTGATCCATTGTTCACCTTCCTCTAGTCTTGTACTATGAGTATCCAGAATCGTTTTAATTTGGCCAACAGTTTCTTTTATTTCCATAAGATCATCTATTTTTTTACTTATTCTTGCAAGTTCCTCTTTATGCTTTTCTTGGGTCTTCTTTATGTCCCTTATATCCTGTGCCATGCTCTCGTTGTTTGTCTTTAGTTCTTTCTTTGATTATTTGCTCCAAGTACTGTGTCTCCTCTGATCTTTTTGATTTGGGTGTTTGGGTTTGGATTATCCGTATCATCTGGTTTTATCATATGCTTTAAAATTTTCTTTTGTTTTTGGCCTCTTGGAATTTGCTTTACTTGATAGGGTTCTTTTGAGATATGAAGGATTATTGAAATACCAGTCTCTAATTTGTCAGATCTACAGCTTGGCGTACACTTTCTCTAAGTAACCAGCAGATGGTGTCCGCAAGTCACCTATTCCCCTCAAGTCAGTTCTGCCCAACTTTGTCTTTGTGGTGTGTGGGGGTCTGATTCTTGTGGGGTTCCATTGGTGCACTAAGTTTGGGTGTGTTATTGGTGCTGTCCACCCTGAACGTGGGGCATGTGTCTGAGCTGTTAGGGAGGCAGGGCAACTTTAATAATCAAACCTCCCGTGTGTTCTTGGAGATTTAAGGCTGTTCTAAGAGTTTAAACCTTCAGTTCGGTCTTGCCACAGATTGTCTCTGCCCCTGACCCACAAGTCCTTGGTATTGGTGTAGGGTCCCTGGGATTTCCAAGTGGGTCCCTCTTCCCAGCCATGCCCTTCTTAGGACCTCTGCTGAGGGACAGCTTTGCTATGTCACAAGTGGGCGTCATCCCTCAAGGGAAGTTCTGGTCCGCAGGGCCGTGGAGGGGCGTTCCCAGCCTGCTGTAAGGATGGCTGAATGGGGCGTGTTAATTTCCCCCTTTTCGTACAGCTCCGCCTTCCCACTTCCAGGACAGTTAGCTGTGGGTGCACTAAAGGCTATTGTCCACACCCGATTTTGTGACATGTGCTCGTGTTGCTAGAAACACTTTCTGTCCCATTGGGTCCCTTGGTGCGTCTCTGGGCTGTGGTGCCTGTGCCAGGCAGGAGTGTTCCCAGCCCGCTGTGAAGGTGGCTGCAAGGGGCGTGGTTTTTTTCCCCTTTCGGCTAACCTCTATTGTCCTCGCTCCGAGACTGTTAGCAGCGGGTGTATAAAAGGCTATCTTCCACGCCAGATGTCGAGGTATACGCACAGCCCGTTCCTGCCTTGCTTCACTGTGCGGTTCTCGCTGCTGTATCTGCAGTCACTTTTGGGTTTTTTTTTTTAAAAAAGAACTAGTTCATCTCCAAACGCCAACCCACAGTTTCCCCACACCGCAGCGTGGCTGCTGGACATTCAGCAGGCTCACTCACTCGTTTCCGAACACAGACTCCCGGTTTCACCAAGTGCACAGTCCCTGTGGATTTAGCAGACCTTGTCCAGCTTGTGCATCGCTGGAACTGGTGTTCTGGGTCACTTTCTGGCTTTTATGTAGTATTTTTCACAGAGGTGTTTTTTTTGCCTGTCTCACCTAGCCGCCATCTTAGGTTCTCCTGATGTAATCTTGTGGGGGCAGAGGTATCAGTGTTGATTAGATTGTACTTCTTTGAGTGTTTCCATGGAGATGCACCCCTTCCAACTGTGGGTGATGACTCTGATTGGATAATTTCCATGAAGGTGTTACCCCACCCATTTAGGGTGAGTCTAAATTAAATCACTGGAGCCATATAAATGAGCTGACAAACAGAAGGAACTCAGTGCAGCTGAGAGTGACATTTTGAAGAGGAGCTACAGTCAAGAGGGACACTTTGAAGAACACACTGGAACTGAGAGAGGAGCTTCAGCTTACAGAGACATTTTGGAGACGGCCTTTGAAAGCAGACTTTTGCTCCGGAGAAGCTAAGAGAGGACAAACGCCCCAAGAGCAACTAAGACTGACATTTTTGAGGAGCTGAAGCCTAGAGAGGAACGTTCTCGGAGAAAGCCATTTCCAACAGCATTAGCAAACTGGAACAATACACTCACCATGTTGTGATACCATCACCTCTGTCAGTCTCCAAATATTTACACCAACCTGATTAAAAATTCTGCACACATTAAGCGTCCACTTCCCACTCTCTATGCTCATTCTATCTCATGGTAATCTATATTCTAGATACATAGGTTACCAGGAAAAAAATGGGTTGTCTTTTATTCTTGAGTTGTAGGATTTCTTTTTATATTCCCCATATTAAACCTTTATCAGATATGTAGTTTCCAAATATTTTTTTCCATTGAGTAGGTTGTCTTTTTACCCTCATGATAAAGTCTTGTGATGCACCAAAGTTTTTAGTTTTGATGAGGTCCCATTTACCTGTTTTTTCTTGTGTTACTTGTGCTTTGGGTGTAACATAAGTTGAAGAAACTGTTACCTAACACAAGGTCCCAAAGATGCTTCCCTATGTTTCCTTCTAGCAGTTTGATAGTTCTGGTCTTGTTTTTAGATCTTTGATCCATTTTGGGTTGAATTTTGTATATGGTGTGAGGTAGGGGTCCTCCTTCACTCTATTGCATATGAATATCCAGTTTTCCCAGCACTATTTGTTGAGAAACTGTTCTTTCACAATTGAGTGGTGTGCTGGTTTGGATATTTTATATCCCCCACATGAGCCATGATCTTTTAATCCAATCTTGTGGCGTGGAGCCTTTTGATTGAATTTTGCCATGAAGATGTGACTCATCCAACTGTGGGTGAGAATGCTGATTGAATTATACCATGGAGGTGTGGACCCTGCCCACTCAGGATGGGTCTTGATTAGTTCCCTGGACTGCTTAAGAGAGCTCAAAAGCCATTTCTGATGGTTGGAGATGCTTGGAGATGCAGACAGAAGGACTTTGGAGATGCCAAGCTAGGAGATGAAGCCCAGAGTTTGCCCTCGAGAAGCTAAGAGAGGACACCTAGATGCTTAGAGAGAAATGCCCTGGGAGAAAGAAACAAGGACAGGAGCTGAGAGAGAGGAGTGAAGACAGAAGCCCAGAGACATTTTGGAGAAAGCCATTTTGAAACACAACCCAGGAGCAAAGGACCAGCAGCTGCCAGCCACATGCCTTCCCAGCCGACAAAGGTGTTCCTGACCCCATTGACCTTCCTTCAGTGAAGGGATCCTTGTGTTGATGGCCTTAGTTTGGACACTTTTATAGCCTTAGAACTGTAAAATTTGTTACATAATAAATCCCCTGTATAAAAGCCAATCCATTTCTGGTACTTTGCATAATGGCAGCTCTAGCAAACCGGAAAAAGTGGTCTTAACACCCTTTTCAAAAGTCCTTTGACCATAAGCCTGAGTATTTTCATCTGAACTCTCAGTTCAGTTCTTTTGGTCTATATGTCTGTCCTAGATATGTCCTTGGCCAGTATAATGCCATTTTGATTACTGTAGCTTTGTAATAAGTTTTAAGATTGGGATGTGTGAGTCCTCCAACTCCATTCTTTTTAATGATGGTGTTTGCTGTTTGAGGCCCCTTATCTTTCCATATAAATTTGATGATTGACTTTTCCATTTCTGCAAAGAAGGATATTGCGATTTGATTGGGATTGTTTTGAATCTGTAAATTGCTTTGGTTAGAATTGACATCTTAACAATAGTTAGTCTTCCAAGCTATGAATATGTAATGTTCTACCATTTTTTTAGGTCTTCTTTGATTTCTTTAGTAATGTCTTATAGATTTTTTGTGTACAAGTACTTTACATCCTTTGCTAGATTTATTCCTAGGTGTTTGATTCTCTTAGTTCTATTATTAATGGAATTTTTTCTTGACTACTTCTTAAGATTGTGCATCACTAGCGTATAGAAACACTACCAAGTTTTGCATATTGACTTTGTACCTGACACCTTGCTGAATTCATCTATTAGTTCAGTAGCTTTCTTGTGGATTTCTCAGAGTTTTTCTGTGTTATGGGATCATGCCATCTACAGATAGGAAGTTTCAGTTCTTCCTTTCCAATGTGGATACCTTTTTTTTTTTTAATAATCTTTAACTTGCTTTCATATCCTTTTTGCATGCTGATTCCACAGGGAACGTTTTGCTCATACCAGAATATATTATAACATTCACCCAATATTTTACCACCCTGGTTTTTTAAAATAGCAGTTAGTTTTGGCTTCACTGATCTTAATGATTTTCAGTTCCCTTGAGATTCCTCCTGAAAAACCCCGCAGGTAAAATGAATTACCTGGTAGCAGCTTGAGAGTTAAAGTTTACATTTTGTTCATTGGTATGTCTTTATTTTGCCACATAATGAATGAAAATTTGTGTCAGGAATGAGTAGGTCATTTCAATGGGATCAGTGTTGTGTGAGAGATTGTAATTATTTGGCATTTAAGCCACAGGCTTTTTACACTGAATCTAAAGGAACTAGTTGCACTTTTAACTGGCTGACAGTTATACATAAAATAGTCTAACTATTTTTAGTTATTTTAATTTTGGTTTAGCCTGACTTTTGTTCTTAAACATTTTTTGTTGTGAAATATAACATATATAGAGAAGAGTAATTAACAAGTATAGTTATAGAGCATATTTCAAAGTATGATACGGGTTACAGTTCCACAATTTCAGGTATTTCCTTCTAGCTGTTCTAGTATAGTAGAGCCTAAAAAGAAATATCTATGCAGTGATTGAGTAGTCATAATCATTTGTTGAATCCTATCTTCTCTGTTACAACTCCTCCCTCTCATTTGATCATTCTCTCAATCTTCAGGGATATTTGGGCAATGACCATTCTAACTTCTTCATGTTGAAAAGGGGTGTTGGCATTATGGGGTAGGGAGATACCCAGTTTGGATGGCTTTTAATTCTTTATTTCGCCCAGTGGCTCTAGCTAGAACTTCCAGTACAATGTTGAATAACGGTGGCGACATTGGGCGTCTTTGTCTTGTTCCTGATCTTAGAGAGAAAGCTTTCAGTCTTTCACCATTGAGTATGATGTTAGCAGCAGGATTTTCATATTTGCCCTTTCTCGTGTTGAGGAAGTTTCCTTCTATTCCTAGCTTTCTGAGTGTTTTTATCAAGATGCAGTGCTGGATTTTGTCACATGCCTTTTCTGCATCCATCATGTGGATTCCGTTCTCTGTTCTGTTAATGTGCTGTGTAACATTTATTGATTTTCTTATGTTAAACCACCCTTGCATACACGAGATAAATCCCACTTCCTCATGGTGTATAATTCTTTTGAAGTGCTTTTGGATTCAGTTTGCTGGTATTTTGTTGAGGAATTTTGCATCTGTATTCATAAGGGATATTATGCAGTAGTTTTCTTGTGGTATCTTTATCTGTCTTTGGTATGAGGGTGATGTTGGCCTCATAGAATGAGTTAGGGAGTGTTCCCTCCTCTTCAGTTTTTTTGGAAGTCTTTGAGCAGGATTGGTGTTAATTTTTCTTGGAATGTTTGATCAAATTCCCTTGTGAAGCCATCTGGTCCTAGGCAATTGATTTCTATTGTTGTTGGGGAAGACACGTTGTATGATTTCAGTATTTTTGAATTTATTGAAACTTGTTTTGTGACCTAACGTATGGTCTGTCCTAGAGAATGATCCATGGGCCAGAGAAGAATGTGTATCTGCTGCTGTGGGTGAAATGTCCTAAATATGTCAGTTGGATCTAGTTGGTTTAGAGTATTGTTCAAGTCTTCTGTTTCCTTATTGCTCTTCTGCCTGAATCTTCTATCCATTATTGAAAGTGGTGTATTGAAATATTGTACTATTAATGTAGAACTGTCAGTTTCTCCCTTCCAGTCTGTCGAGATTTGCTTCATATATTTTGGGGCTCTGCCGTTAGGTGCATATATATTTATAATTGTTATGTCTTCTTGTTGAACTAACCTCTTCATCAAGATATGATGACCCTCTTTGTCCCTTGTAACAGTTTTTGACTTAAAGTCTATTCCGTCTGATTTTAGTATAGCTATCCCAGCTTTCTTTTACGTGGTATATATTTTTTCCATCCTTTCTTTTTCAACCTCCTTATACTTTGAATTTAAGGTAAGTCTCTTTTAAATAGTGTATAGTTGGGTCACACTTTTTTATCCACTCTGCCAATCTCTGCTTTTGACTGGGGAGTCTCATCTATTTATGTTTAAAGTATCTACTGATAATGCAGGACTTTCTTCTGCCATTTTGCTATTTTGTGTTTGTAAGCCTTAAACTTTTTTTGACTCTCCATTCTTCTGCTAATACCTGCTTTCATATTTATTTGCTTTTTTATATGGTTGTACCATTTTGAGTCCCTCATTTCTTTCTGAATATATTCATTTTCTCTGTGGTTGCCATATGGTAAAAATTTAACATCCTAAATCTATAACAACCATATTTGATTTGATATCAACTTATTTTCAATAGAATGCACATGCACTGTTCCTATACCCCTCCTTCCCCTCCTCTTTTTTTTTTTGTACTTGTTACAGACTGCATGCTTGTACCTTAAATGTCCAAAACCACTGTTTATCATATTTTTATGCATTTTTGTTCTTGCTCCTCTGAAAGTAAGAAGCAGATTTACATAACAAAGTATACAACAATACTGGCATTTATAATCTTTTCAGAGGTCTTTTTTATGCCACTTGGATCCACTGTCTACATCCTTTCCTTTCATTCTGGAGAACTCCCTTTAGCATGGCTTGTAGGGCAGGCCTAGTGGTGACAAACTCCCTCGGCTTTTGTTTTTCTGGGAATGTCTTTACTCTATCCCTCGGTTTTGAAGGAAAATCTTACTGGACGTAAAATTCTTGGTTGGCAGTTGTTTTCTTTCAGCGCTTGGATATTTCTTACTACTGTCTTCTTGTCTCTATGGTTTCTGACGAGAAATCGGCATTTAATCTTACGGGATCCCATTGTTCATAACTGGTTTTCTCTTGCAGCTTTTGAAACTCTCTCCTTGTCCCTGGAGAATTTTATTACTAGGTATCTAGTGTGGTTCTCTGAGCTTATTCTGTTTGGGGTTTGTGGGGCTTCTTGAATGCTCACATTCATGTCTTTCATTAAATTTGGGGAGTTTTGTGCCATTATTTCTTTGAATAAATATCTTGCCTGGCCCTTTCTCTTCCTTCTCCTTCTGGGACTTCCATAATGTGTATTATCGGTGTGCCTGGTGGGGTCCCACAAGCCTCTCAGGCTCTGTTTGTTCTTTTTGGTTCTGTCTTCTTTCTGCTCCCCAGCGTCAGTCATTTCAGTTGTCTGAGTTCACTGATTCTTTCTTGTGCCCCCTGCACTCTGACATTGAATCCATGCAGGGAATTTCTCGTCTCGGTTACCGTGGCCTGCGCTGTGGCATTTGCCTGGGAATCCCCGTGGCGTTCATGGGTCATTTTCCTCATAGTCCTTTGGTTCTTTCTCCATGTTTTCCCCAAAGTCTGGTCCTCTTTATTCACGGTTTCTTGATTTTTGTCTTGTTCTTTCAGATGGGCCGTCATTCCCTGTTTTCTTTGTCTTGTACTCTTTATCGCACACTATACATTTTAATATTTTAACGTGTTTCCTCTCGGAGTTAGTCCCTTGGCTGTCCATTAAGATTGTATCCCGCTGTTGACATGACAGGTTTTCTTGAATGCCAGGAGCTAATCAAAACCAACAAACCAAGGCGTAGAAACACCTTTCACTCTTTGCAGATTGGCTCTGCTTTGGCTGGTGTGTCCTCCTTCCACATATTTTATCAGAGCTGTTCCTGCATTTTTTGGAAATAGCCTGTGTCCTGATAGACCTCC